>NC_140484.1:58343260-59653260 GCF_964271855.1 Acomys minous | reverse complement strand
TTTTTGGGTTTTTGTTGTTGTTGTTGTTGTTGTTTTTGTTTGTTTTTTGAGACAGGGTTTCTCTGTGTAGCCTTGGCTGTCCTGGACTCAATTCATAGACCAGGCTGGCCTCAAACTCACAGAAATTCGTGTGCCTCTGCCTCTAAATGTAGATTTTAATATGTAATACACAGGGTTGTTTTGTAATCAGTTGCCAAGATCACTTTATCTATCAACAAGAAAAAAAAAAGTGTAAGCTGTAAATGTTATTCCTAGATGTTTTGGCTTCTGCCTAGAAGGGCAGGTGAACACCGAACTCTGGAAGAGGGCCCTGCCCAATGGACAGCCACATGGGAGTCTGTTCTTCCTTCTACTTAGTTATTTCCATCCTTATTTATTTATTTACTATCTATCTATCTATCTATCTATCTATCTATCTATCTATCTATAGACAGGGTCTTACTCTGTAGCCTTGGCTGGTCTGGAGCTTGTTGTGTAGACCAGGCTGGCCTCAAACCCAGAGCCCCGTCTTCTTCTGCCTCCCAGTGCTGGGATTAAAGGTGTGACACCACACCTGGTTTATTTCCAGCTTTTCCACAAAGAAGTGACATTACTTTTGAAGCAGAAGCCTTGGTATTTTTAAAACTTGGTAGTACACAGAAGGAAGTCCCTCCAAGGCAGAGAGGGGTGTTGTGTCCCATCTGGCTGTCTCTAGCAATGGTGGGTGTCTGGGGCCTGTGTGTAGAGCTGGGTTTAAGCTGGGCAGAAGTTTTTTTGTTTTTTGTTTTGTTTTGTTTTTTCAGAAGGAAAGCCCAGCATCCCAGGGCAAGAAGGCTGGGGAGCCACAGAGAGGTACCTGGCTGTGTTAGGCGGGGACCCTAAGGCCAAATACCTAAGGATGTCTTCCTCCAGCAGCAGCTGGCTGTGGACACAACCTGATGACCCTGCACATCTGATGGAAAAGCTCACAATGATGTTAAGAGTATTTCAAGGAGTAAACAGAGATTAATGAATGACTGCAGGTCCCGGCTGAGGCACCTGCTCACAGTGACTCATTAGTTTCCTTCCAGGCCAGGCCAGAAAGGCAGGGACAGCTGGGCAGCATTGGGGCCTCTAATGAGCTGGTTAGATCTACCATGGGCCAGTTAGGCAGGAGCAGCATTAGTGGCACAGCTTGCCTAGATCTCTCAGGAATCTTAGGTGCACAGATGGCCCTTACCCTCTCCTGGAACTTCTATCAGGTGCCAGCACACCTGAGAGTAGTGGAAAGGGGGTCACTAGCAGGTGCCGGCACAACCGAGGGAGGGGGAGGGGGGCCAGTAGCCCCAGCTACCCTGTGTTCCTGGTTACTTTGGGTTACTTCATATTGGAATCCCTGCCGTGGGAAGGGTCCTATGTAGGGTGCTGGGGCTTAAGAGCATCCCAAGATGCATCTCCAGTGTGTCCTGGCATGGCAGGAGGAAAAATGGGGACTCGGGCTGACAGCAGTTTGCCCTCCTTCCATGCTACTATGGCACCTCAGAAGCAACAGCAACAGGACTCAAGGCTCCCATCGGCAGTTTCATGGGCCCCCAGGGGTCCTGGCAGCATGTTGGTGTGGGACAGGAGCTCACGAACAGTCTACTTCTAGAAGCTAAGATCAAGGGAGCAGTGGTATAGAAGGCTGGCTGGCTGGCTATTTCCATCCTTATATAAAGTATAGCATTGTCTCTGCCTCACCGAGGAGGGAGCTACGTAGACAAGTTGGCATTCTGCACTAGAGATAGGCATTTCCATGGCTCATTTCCGTTCTCACGGACTCCTGGATACAGACACTAGTCTGCTGGACTCTCTTGGAGACTGCTGTTGCCAGACACCTTCAGCAAAGTCTGTGTTCGGCTGCCATGCCACGTAATCTTTGAGTCTAGACAGTGCCATTCTGCATGGAGACCCCCTCCAGCCCCCACTGTGTCACCTCTGCCCACTTTCTAAGGAGCCTTGTAAGATAGGATATAGCATACCAGAGGTAAGATGGTTTATATCATGCGACACTTTGCTCTCTCGCCTGCCACTCATCTTCAGGTCCCTCCTGTAGCCCCGGGCATCCCGGGCTTCATTTCTTCCAGAGTAAGGTGGCCCTCTGGGCGACTGGCCACTGCTTTCACCCTGCAGAGGCCTGGCTGTGCAGGAACAACAACAGGACTCCAGGGGAGGATAACAATAACTCCGGGGGGCGGGGGCAGAAGGGAGCTGGCTCCTGCGGATCAGAGCCTCGCGGCTTTCTCTCCTTGTCACCCAGAAAGGACCTTATCCAGGATCTACACTCAAGCTTGGAAGGCTATCATCTCAGGGGCCTCCCCCGGTACCCAGGTGGGCCTTTCTGGGGGTGGACATCTGTGTCAGCTGTGTTGGTGTCTGCAGAGACCCAGGAGTGGGGCGAGGGGTGCACTGTTCAGAACAGCATGCCCTTTCCTTTAGAAAGCAGTATGTCTTGGCCAGAACTGGGTCCGTCCTACCTTCCAGATAGGCTGGGAACAGCGAGCTCACCACTTCACTCAGCTGTAACCTCAGCGGCCAGGACTCCAGGCCTCAGATCTAATCCTGTCTGTAAAAATCGGAGCTCTCCTTCCATGAAATGGGCTCCTTGCTACGGCCACTGACTCTACTTGACGGGTATAAC
Organism: Acomys minous; assembly: GCF_964271855.1. Classification (NCBI taxonomy): domain Eukaryota; kingdom Metazoa; phylum Chordata; class Mammalia; order Rodentia; family Muridae; genus Acomys; species Acomys minous. Next base: position 59,650,622 of record NC_140484.1, on the reverse strand, counting down.
ACTAGGCCCATTAGGGAAGGCTCTGCCTCACAGAGGAGGGGGTACAGTGGAACCCCAAAGTAGCCTCCCTGGGTAGGGTCTCTTGTGATGGGGGAATGTAAAGTTACAGTGGGGTCCCAGGGCTTGGACACAGGAAGGTGATGGGCAGACACTTCCAGCTTTTGCCTCTTCCTTCTCCCATAATCCCCCACCTTGGAAATGAGCATTGTCACATTGGAAAACGTTCACTCTGGACCAACTGTGTGAATGATAGAGCTGAGACGAGGAGTAAGTGTGGACTGTGCTCTCGGTCCCTGTCTTCACTCAATTTGCCTTAAATGTTTTGGTCCCAGAGTAGTTTGTGGGGAGACTTCCCACTTTTCTCTCCAGAAGTGTTTGCTAAAGACTGGAATATTCTGTTCCTTGCAAACTTGGTTTAACACATCTATGCACCCTGTGTGAGACAAATAACCCCTCCTACAGGTTCTCAGCTAGAAGGGACCCTGTTACAGAAGACCGATGAACTGGGGGGAAAAAAAGTGCATGGGAGCCTAGTGACGTGCACACAGACACGCTAGGGAATAAACGGCTTGTGTAGCTTCTTCAGGAAAGAACAGCGAGCTTGGGAGAAGTGACAAGGCAAGAAACACACTCAGGGTCTCTGGAGTTGGTATGGTGGGGTATCATTGCCCAGGAACAGATGAAAATGCGTGCCCGCTTAGCCCCCCTGAAGCTAGTTGGCCTGGCCTCCTCCAGGTCTCCTTCAGGGCTTCAGGGAATATTTTGTTAGCTTTCACCTCCAGGGACATGGATGCTGGTGGGTCCTTTGATCTGTAAACCTGCTTTTTGGTGAGCTGAGGGAGGCAAAGCCCTTGCACCTGATACTTCTTAACCTTTGCATTTGCTGTGTGCTCTATAACTGTCAGCTAGAGTTTCTTATGAGGAGATAATGGCCATAGAATTACAGGTCATCTCTCTCCCCTTGAATCAATATTTAAGTAATAATTTCCCACGAATTGATTTGCTTTACATAATTGAATATCTCATTAATTTTGAAGGAGATTTAATATTGATCGGTTCGTGGTATTTTTACCTTTTAAAACTTCTGTACACAGATGGGCCATGGTGGTGCATGCCTTTCATCCCAGTATTCAGGAGGTGGAGGCAGGCAGATCTCTGAGTTTGAGGCCAGCCTGGTCTGTCTCATGATAGCCAAGGCTACACAGAGAAACTGTCTCAAAAAGAAAAAAAGAAAAAAAAAAAGGAAGAAAGAAAGAAAAGAAAAAGGAAAAAAAGAATAAGAAAGAAAGAAAAAGAAGAAAAAGAAATCAGACCAAACCCAACCAAACAACCAAAATCCATATGCATCAGTCGACTCTCTCATTTCCATCCTAACAGCCACTAGCTTTCCTCTCCTGAGTTCTGTGGACAACACGTTCCAGTCAACTGTCCTGAGTCCTTCAGGTTGAGCCTTACTTGATGGTTGATATCTGTTCATGCCTTTATCATCTTTTCTCCCATCGTCACTGCCCTTAGCCTTCCCTTCTTCTTCCCACTGAGGTTGGATATTTAGCTGATTAGTTTTCATTCTTTGCTTCTCCTAAGGTTACAGTTTTGAGGTACCACTACTTTACTCTGTGAAATTATAACAGAACACCCCAGGCTGGGTAATTTATAAAGGAAAAAAAAATCTTCAGTCTTGATACTGGAAAGTTCAGAAAAGTGCTTGTTGGCATGTGGCAAGAGCCTGCAGGTGTGTCCTGAAATAGCGGAGAGGCAAGAAACACACGAGGGTTGGACCTACCCTCCTATCAGGAGCCCACTACAGGGAAAACAAACCTGGTACCTCATTAATTACTCTTGAAAACAGGCCCCTGCCTCATTCCTGAACACTGAGGTTATTATTATTATTACTTTTTAAAAGATTTACTTATTTTATTTTGTATGTATGAGTGTTTTGCCTACAGATATGTGTGTGCACCAAATGCATATTAGTCTCAAACCAGAGACAAATGGCTAACTGGGGTGCCTACTTAACATATCAAAGCTGACCTGGCTTCCAGGTTCTCCCAGCATCCCTCAGTTCCTACCTGTTGCACAGTATGGTTGTAAGGGACCCTAAGCTTCTCCAGCTGAGCTGCCTTTCTCCAATTAACCCAGCCATTCTGGTTACCTGGCCCCTTTTCATTTTGAGACCTAACACATGCCTGTTGTCTAAGGAAATTAGAAGAGGGTGTCAGGTCCCCTGGAACTGGAGTTACAGATGGTTGTGAGCCACACAGCGTGTGATAAAAAGCAAGTCCAGGACCCCTGCAAGACTGAGCCATTGCTCTAGTGCCCATGATGGCTGTTAAAGGTCTCACCTTTCAGCCCTTGGGATTGCATTGGCAATTGAATTTCAGCTTGGTTGCTTTGCCCTTGTTTGTTTGGTCGGTTGGTTGGTTCTTTGTTTGCTTGCTTGCTTGCTTGCTTACTGGTTGAGACAAGGTCCCACCACATGTCCCAAGATGGCTTCATATGCATAATAATCATCCCTCCTGAGTGCTGGGATAGCAGGTGCCAGCCACAACCCCCGATTTGTAATACATTCTCTAAGTATCCCTAATGTTGATTTCGCATTATTCCTTAATTTGTGTGACATTTAGAACCGTCTGTTTTATTTTCCAAATAAATGGTGACTTACAAAGCCTACTTTCATTAGAATTATCTGTAAAATCTTGTGTTTACTTCAAACTTAATTACATTACTGCTGAAAAGATAGTTCGTGTGGAACTGAGTCATTGAAATGTACTGTGTTGAAATTCATAGTCATCTTAAAATCCCACTTAACTTATTTACTGTGTGTGCTTGTGTGTACGCACGTGTTTGCCAACAATACACGCAGCTCGTGGGAGTTGGTTCTCTCCTTCTACCATGCGGATTCCAGGAATCAAATACAGCTTGCCAGGCTTGCTGCCCTACCAGCAGAGCTATCTCACCATGCCCATTTGTGCGTGTGAGAACAGGAAGGTGCTTCACAGAGCCACAGGCACCAAAACTTAGGAGAAGCATCCATTCTTATTTGTAACCACAAACTCCTACCTAAAGCCCTTTCCACTCCTAACAGCTTGGATACATACCAACTCTGTGCCCCTTCCAAGCCCAGTAAGGAAGGCGGCTCTGGCTTTGGGGAGGTCTAGGTGCACTTACAAGTCTTACCCAAGCTCTCAATTTTTCCCACATCTCAAGTGGGACACATCCTTCTGTGTATAGGGTCTCTCTGTCCCTTGTAGGAGGTGCTTGGCCTCACACCTGCACTTGACAGGGACAGTTGCTTAAGAGTCAATGTCCTGAAGCCTTTGAAAATGGCTCTTTCCAGGAACCTCCCAGATGCGCCAGGTAGGCTTGGCTTCTCTTTCTACAGCTAACGATGGGTGGTACATGTACTGGTCCTTATTTGCTTGTGGGGTGAGGTGGTGTAGGCTGCATGACTGCTTCGTGTTTAGCTACAGATGACTTTCCTCTGAGTACACGAAGGGCATCCACCCTTTCTTTCTAGCCTTTGGCCTCCACCTTGTAGAGAGGGCTGGGTTCTGATTGTCTGGCCTATGGACTTATCATCAGCGCTGGCCAGCAAAGGAATCAGAGGAGAAAGGATCAGTACACATTAAGTTCTAGGGTCAGACAGGTCCAGACTCCAAGGAAGGGAAAAATACTTTCATCCTTAACTTCTGAGAGAGGGATGGGGCCACCAGCAGATCCAATCCAGAGGTGTGGTGGGGATGTTGTGAAGGTAGAGACCTGCCCAGGAATGCTCTAAGAGGTTTGGGAGACATTCAGGGATATTCTCTGCAAGATGGGCTGATGAAAGTTGTATGACAAAGAGCCCTGGCCCTCCGTGGGGCAAGCAGCAGATCTCTTAGTGCATAGCCCTCCAATCTGAACCTAAACTGCATTATCTCAGGCAGAGGATGCAGGCCAGGGCCTCCCACTCCATAGGCCGAAGTTCTGATTTCACCACACAGTGAGTCACCCCCTTCTCTCTGTATGTCCGTGAGCAAATGCACCCACACACATCTGTCTACACATTGGTGACACTTCAGCACGAACCTCCAGAGAGCAGAGCACCTCCCACATGGTGTGTCACTTTCTCTTGGGAATCTGTTTCTATTCACTCCAGAGAAAAGAGCAACAGAAGCCAGACAAATGACAGCCTCACAGTCCATTTTGTGGATCAGTGGGTTAACTGGGGGTTTATTTGCAGGGTAAAAGGTTATTTGCAGAAGCAGGAACAACTTGCTCACAACTACCTCATCAAAGAGTCTCCTTTTCCCAGACATTCTTAACTGCTCATGTGTCCTTGGGGATGGCCTGGTGAGTCTTTCCTTCCTTTCGTGAGGGGATATTACTGAATCCACTCTCGTGAGTGGTCACAATTGTTCTGACTCAAAATGGCTATGATGACATTACATTCAACCTTGAGAAAACAGCTGTGTAACACACTACTTCTTCTACCAGCTCTTAAACTCTTTCGATCTCCTTTTTCACAACGTTCCCTGAGCCTTAGAAGGGATTATAAAATGTGTGACTATTTCATCCTATTTACTGCTGAGCATTGAGCTGCCATGACATGGCAATGAACATTTATCCTTGGTAGTTTCAACGACTCAGAGTCTCCTTAGTAACCCTTGGCCACTGCCAAAAAGAAACTTCCCTGACCAAGGCTGACAGCAATAATCTATGGGTATAAACTCAGTTGTGTAGAAGACAAATTGATAGGTACATCACATCATTTAGTAAGACGACAGCAGTAGCTTCCTCATTAAGCCGCATGACATCCCCAGCTATAGGTTCTTGTCCTCTTTTACAGTATCAAACGCGAGTTTCCTCCTGTGGAGTCACCTTGACATCGAATTGGAAAGCGTTTGGTTACACTCACACCAGTCACGCCACTATTGCACCAGAAGACATATCTTGTCTAGCATCCTGAAAGTATAACTGAGGGTTCAGATGAAGATGGGGTGCCCATAGCCAAGAAGGACCACTGATAGCACTCCTTACTCAGAAGCCTGCGTAGCACCCTCCAGAACTGTGTACAGCAGCAAGAAGAAAAAGGCCTTCAAGATCAGCCTCAGCCTGATTTCTACAACTTCTACGACCAAAGCTTGCAGTATCCTCAGGAAGATGGACTTGTCATCTAGTTCTGATCTGTAACCAACATCAGCGACAATAGCCTATATTATACGAAGAGTCTCAGGGACCTCCATGAGGTAGGTCTCCTCCAGTGCTGGGATTTTTCCACTCAGTAACCTCGTGGTTTCTAAGAGGGTCTTTCCCCCACTAATACAAGGTGCCTTCACTAAAATTCCAGAATAACTATTTCATCAACTCATTATTCCCTTCAATTGACTTAGACCTTTCAAAGTTGAAGAATAGGTGAAGTGCCACTGGACTTGGTTGCATCAAGCCCAGATCTGCTCAGTGTTTATGAACTGTGTACCCCTGCCATTGTTAATTCTTCAAGAACACCCATACATAACACTGACTTGGCTGAGGACCTTAACAGTAGTCTTAAATGCTGCTTGCTTGCATGGGAATGCTTAGTAGAGGCCTGTGCCAGTGGCCACTCAGATGAGAACTTATTTGCATCCATCGTTGACAGGCAGAACTGTCAGTCAACCTGGCAATCACAGCAGGAAAGGCAGATTTATGTGCTTGCCCAGTCAGTCATAGCATCCATCTATCATGAGAGGCCTCACATGTTTGGGTAGCATTCAAAATATCACAATATTTCATGAGACTGTGACACTATAGCTATTTCCAGCCTATCCTGGCTCCTGATGGCTGACCCAACACTGGCCAGTCCTCCTTTCTTATAGGACTATCCATAAAATCAAGCCTCTAATTAGAGTTCAATTGTCAGTACAGACTATCACAGGTCAAATGTTATAAATCTCTGCCAGTATACTGTTTTAATTCATATACTAGCTACTCCTCTCCTTGAACCAAGGGCATAGTATCTGTGTTCATTTGTATTTCTACAGTTACTCATTCCTGTCTGGTTCTGTTACTTGTGTCATCAGGCATTGCATGGGAGAGCCCTAGTATTTGCTTTGTTTTCATCTGTTGTAGAATGTTATTGATTACCTTGTCAGGTGTCACCAAGTCTTACTCAACCATAAGACTTCTCCAAATTTCACAGCTGTGCCTGGCTCTTGCACCTTGTACGAACTCACTTCTATTTTCATTCCTTCAAGTCTATTTGTACATCTTCCAGATGGCTTTCTGATTTGTAAGACACTCAGACATTAGCATTATATCATCTATTCAATGAATAGGTTGTTTGTTTGATTGGTTTTCCTAGACGGGGTTTCTCTTGTAGTCCTGCCTGTCCTGGACTCTCTTTGTAGACCAGGATGGCCTCAAATTCATAGAGATCCACCTGCCTCTGCATCCTGAATGCTGGGATTAAAAGCATGTGCCACCATGCCTAGCTGTTTGTTGTTGTTGTTGTTTTAAATAGAAGGTGAGCAAGATAGCAAAACAAAGTATTGGACTATCATCCCATGACAAATAATGGGACTGTGAAAAGAACCTTGGAAAAGTACTCTAAGGTGAACCATTGCCTATGTCAAGTGAACAGGAATTGATCCCAGAACTCAGCAGCTAAGGGGATAATAAAGAAAGCATTGGTAAGGCACAGTAGGGAAAGAGTCCACTAAATATCAATTGTTACATTAAAAAAAGAGCAATGTCATGGATAGAGACACTACTTTATTTAGCTCTCAAGAATCCAGTCTTCTCTTTCCCCATTTGTGTTTTGATAGCCACACCTATCCATAGAAAGGGCTTTAGCCTGGGAAAATAATCACCACCTTTTCTAATTCCTAGAAGGTTTCTGTAATTTTTTTCATATCCTCCAGGCTGACTAAACTGTTTGGTATTTACTACCCTACAGTGACAAGGCAACTCTATAAGTTCCCATTTCATCCAAACCAAGCATGACTTCTTCATAGTTCACACCCTCCGGTGAAACTCTAACAATGGTTTGCAGGGTGACTCTCAGCAAACATGCACCCCAGGGTAATTTCTGGCAGGGGAGAAATGTACATAGTATTCTCTTGGGAGTTGCCCACCTCTGTGACACATGAAAACACACACACACACACACACAAACAAAAACAAAGCTTGCCCCAGGGGTGAGTAATTATGGCTTTGTTGTGTCCCTGTTTTGCTGCCAAATGTTGCGTGACGATTCCTGAGTGATATATTCCTATTGTTCCCAGAAAGAAAGAGAAACCAGAGGAAGAAAGAGGTGATTCCACCCAAATCCAATTTGTGAACTAATGAGCTTATTGGAGTTACTTAGGAGCATGGGGTGACAAATGAACAGTCTCTTTCCCAAGCACTGTTAACTGCCTAAACATCTGTGAGGATGCAAGGAACCTTACTGGTCTAGTGAGCCCGCCCGTTCTCTGTGAGGGAACGCTAATGCAGTCAATCTTTTGAAGGTCTAACGCAATGCAAGTGACTACAGCTCCTATTTACTCAGAACGGCAATGCTCAATTCCATGCAGGAGGAAAGCACCACAGCAGGCCTGCAGGAAGGTGAGTCACGGCTGCTGTGAGGTGGATCCCCAAAGCAACCCCTCTTCAGCTCCCGATCCCAGCTCTGGGAGACTCACAGTCTAAAGAGGCCAAAGTAAACAAGTGAGGCCAAGAGGAAAGAAATTCATGCTGCTTCAGAGGCAGCAAAACTGGGTAACTCCAGTGAGTGCAAAGGCTATGGGCCAATCAGAGAAGGCCTCCCCAAGGGGCACTGAATGGCAAGGGTATGGCAGAGTTAAAGGTGCTGAGGCTGGGTCGAATTCCAGATTCTGGGTGTCCATGCCGGAGGAGAGGGGGAGGCAAGTGGTCTGAGTGGTCGGTAGTATCTGAAGAATAACTTTATCCTGCACCAGCGACTTCAGCATATAGGTGAGGCTCTTTTGTCCCCAGAGCTGACAGTGACAAACGTCAGCCCTATAACCCACAGGTCCTGGCAGCTGGAGCTTGCTGCCTTCTGACTTCCTGTTGCTCATTCACTGGAAGAGCTGGGAGAGGCTGAGGTAAGGGCTTCCATTTAGGACAAAAGCTGGAGCCGCTGTCAGGAATGCAAAGCATGGTACTGGGAAGGGATCCCGGTTTGCCTTGTGTCTTCTTTTTAAACTTTTACTTTTGGATTATGTTGTTTTATGTGTATGAGTGTTTTGCTCACATATATGTCTGCTTTCGTCATGGTTCCTTAGAGTAACAGAACTTATAAATGACTATATGTATCAAAAAGGGATTTGGGTCGGGAAGTGGTGGTGCACATCTCTAATCCCAGCACTAGGGAGGCAGAGGCAGGCAGATATCTGTGAGTTCGAGGCCAGCCTGGTCTACAAAGTGAGTCCAGGACAGCCAGGGCTACACAGAGAAACCCTGTCTCAAAATAACAAAACAAAAAAAGGGTGGGGTGGGTTTTCTTAGATTGACTTACAGGCTGAGGCACAGATAATCCAACAAAGGCTGGCCATGAACAGAAAGTCTAGGAATCTAGTAGTTTTTCAGTCCATGAGTCTGGATGTCTTAGCTGGTCCTTCAGTAGATGCTGGAATCCCAAAGAAGTAGACTTTAATGTTAGTTAAAGAGTGGCCTTGCCGGCAAGTTGAGAGCAAGTAAGTACCGAATAAAAGCTTCCTTCTTCTATGTCTTTGTATAGTCATCCAGCAGAGGGTATGGCCCAGATTAGAGTGGGGTTTCCCAGATTAAATGCTCTAGATTAAAGTTGTGTCTTCCCAACTCAAGATCTGGATTAAAAGCTGGGCGTGGTGGCTCACACCTTTAATCCCAGCACTCAGAGGCAGAGGCAGGTAGATCTCTGTGAGTTTGAGGCCAGCCTAGTCTACAAAGATAGTCCAGGACAGCCAGGACTACAAGAGAAACTCTGCCTCAAAAACCAGAGGGGGGAGGGGAGAGATCTGGATTAAAGGCATATATCTTCCTAGCTCAGATGATCCATACTAAAGGTGTGCCTTCCTATCTCAAAGATCCAGATTAAAAGTGAAGCTTACTACTTCATATGAAGCAAAAATCCCTCATAGGTGTGCCCTCCATTTTTATGTTTTAATTAATTCCAGATGTAGTCAAGTTCAGAGCCAAGGACGACCATTATAATATCTGTGCACCAAGCACATACCTTGTGCCTGAGAAGGCATCAGATCCCTTGGAACTAGAGTTACGAATTGTTATGAGCTTCAACTGGGGGCTAGGAATTGAACCTGGGTCCTCAGCAAGAACAATGAATGTCTTAACTGCTGAGTCCCCTCTCCTCTCCAGGCCCCCAGCTGGTTTCTTGATGCAGAGGTGGCTAGGAATGAGAGCTTCTGGCCCAGAACAGGGAGCCTGGATGTGCTAAGTGCCCAATGCTAAAAGATTCCTGACAGGCAAGTGGGGCATGAAAAACGTCTGTGCTGTCCCCAGGGTGAATGAGACCAAGGCTGGAGTTTACCACACAGGGACTGTCTATCCTCAGGGACGCCTCTTTCTTGTCAGGACACCACCACACCCTACTCTCTGGCCCCATCAAGCCAGGCACCCTGACATCTGTTCCTGGACCTTGCACCCAGTCATTGAGGCACACCCTCTTGTGTGGGCTATGACTGTAGCAATTCTGTCTCGATGTCCCTGCCCTCCATCCCTGTTTCCTGCCCCGCTCTTCTTTCTCTCCACCTTAGGTTCCTCCCTCTCCTTGAACAGCGCCCTTGCCTCTGACTGGTGCCAGCTATTTTGTTCCTATCTAGTCTAGGGTCAGAGCCAGGACACCATCGCTCTACCTGCTGGTCTCCAGCCTCGCTTGTAGGAGTGGTTTGCAGCTGCAGAGGTGACACTAGTCACAGAGAAGACTAGAGGCATCTTTACTTCTGCCTCTGAAGCCAGGCCAGCCTCATGATGTCCAGTACCTGGACTGACTCCCCTAACCCCCACCAGCCCAACAGTGGCTCAATATCTGCTGGTCTGGCCAACATAACCAGAAAGCTGCCATCTTATAGGATCCTGCGCTGGCTAGTTTTATGTCAACTTGACACAAGCTAGAGTCACTGGAAAGGAGGGAACCTCAACTGAGGAGATACCTCCATAAGATTAGATTGTAGGTCATTTTCTTAATTAGTGATTGATGGGGGAGGGTCCAGACCATTACAGATGGTACCTTGTGGTACCTAGGTTCTGTAAGAAAACAGGCTGGACAAGTTATAAGGAACAAAACTGTAAGCTGCATCCCTCCATAGCCTCTGCATCAGTTCCTGCCTCCAGGTTCCAGCCTTGGTTGACTTTCTGTCCTGACTTCTTTCAGTGATAGACTATGATGTGGAAGTGTGAGCCAAATAAACCTTCTCCTTCCCAGCAATAGCAGCCCTAACTAAGACAGACCTTTCCATGGCCTTTCTCCCAGCAGCCACTCAGACCACAGCAGCAGAGAGGAAGGAGCAGGCTAGGAGGAAGCCGCTGGCTCTGTGGCCCTGTTTGCCCTATGTGCTGTAGGAGAAATTGCTTCTGAATCTGAGAAATTCCCCAGAGCAATCAGGAGCTTCAAGCCTAGAGAAGGCAAAGGAAGCAGCCTGGAGCTCTGTAGCTGACAAGCGGCCCCCCCGGGGATTCCATGCAGGTCTTTCGGGAAGCAGGGAGTGTCAGCTAGACTTGGTCTCCAAAGGGGGCCCGGGGGAGATGATGATGCTCACCATGCCCAGTTCTGGCCCAGTGCCCCCAGCCTTCCTACATCCCAAGTCATCAGACTGGACCCTGTGTCAGCCCTTTCTATTTTCACACTCAGCTGCCTCACCTCCAGAACTAGTGAGGACAGTCTTAGCAAGGCTTTACTATAGTCTACGGCAGACTGTGAGCAAAGACAAAGATACTGCAAACAAATGAGCAAAGCCAAAACAGAGCTAAACTAAACACCGCTCCCCAAAACCTAAAGCAAGCAAACAAATAAACTATAGGCCATGACATTTCATAGGCACAGAAAGTGTTTGGCTAAAGTCTAGGTAAATTGGACTCGGGCTTACGGAAGAATGATACTGCCTCACAAGTAAGTACAATTTTTCTTGGGACTACAAGGTTGAGTCCTTGTTTAAAAATCAATGTGGGGGCTGCAGAGATGGTTTGTTCAGTAAAGAGCTTGCAGGGCAAGGATGAGATGGTGCTTGACTTCCCAGAATCTGTGTAAAAAAAAAAAAAAAAAAAAGACATGTGTGGTGGTATACTGTTGTCGTCCTTATACTGAGGATGGGCAGATCCCTGAGGCTGGCTGGCTGGCCAGCATAGGCAAATCAGTGAATTTCAGGCTAGTGAGAGATTCTACCTTAAAGAAATAAGATGGATGGTACCTGGGGAACTATAGTTGATTTGGGCTTACACACACACAAACACACACACACACACACACACACACACACACACACACACACACCACACCACACACACACACCCCAATGTGATCTACCACATCTGTGATCATCTTGACGAAATGCAACATACATGCATGAAACCCTCAGCAAAAGAAACCTTTCTTCATGGGACAGAAGGCCTAGGCAGAGCTTTATAGCTGTCATCCTTTTCAGCAGCCAGCTCAAATGCTCCCTCTAACTTTGGGAACAAGGCAGGAAAAGCCACTCCCCTCTCCACCTCCCATAGCCCCCCCCCCCCCACTGCCCCTAGCTACATTACAGGAATCCTAGTGCAACAAGGCAAGGAAAAGACTCTGAGATAAGAGAGGAAGCGGAGATAAGAGTAGACCAAACAGACTTTCTTGTGAAGGACACAATCATCTGGAAATTCACAGTCCGCAGAAAATCCCGAGGTGGGCTGGGGTGAAGCTCAGCCACAGGGTGTGTGCCTAGTACACTGGAGGGATCAGCTCTGGTCACAGCATTGCAAATCCCAAGGATCAAATGAGTGACTACTCAAAAACTCCACACATTTGCACAGTGTGTTTTGATCCTATTCACCCATCATTAACTGCTCCCCCCCACCCAGTCTCTATCCCAATGTTATATCCTAGTCAAAATTCTAACACTGAATAGGGGAGGGTTCCCGTGTCTGAGGTCCCGCCCCTGGGGGACTATGGGTGAGTCACTGTCCTTCAGAGACGAGGCTGCTAATGTGTTGTCCACGCTTCAGCGGACAGCCCCACACCCGTGACCACATGGGCGGCCCTTAATGGACTCCGGGTTATCACTAAAAACAAAACGGTGACTTTTATAGAGTCGAGAGGGATGCAGGAAAGCCAAGTGCGTCTCTGCACCCATCCCTCCCTGCCATCAGGTTTTTGCATCAGCAGATTCAACCAACTGCAGACGGAATATGGTTAACATTTATGTCTGTTCCAAATGCGTACAGACCTTTCCTCAAATACTGTGTGTAGGACTGGTGAGATGCCTCAGGGAATGGAAGTCCTTGCTGTGTAAGCCAGTTTGACCCCTGGAACTCATAGTGAAAGGAGAGAACAAATTCTTATGGCCTCCTCATGCACTTTGTAACACATGCCTGCTCTTTTACACACCCATGTGCACATGCTCACGCACACACACACACACACCATGAAATAAAACCTTTTTTTAAACAACAGCAACAACAAAACCCAGAAGATCTCCCTGCACAGCCTTGGCTAACATAGAACTTACTATGTAGATCAGGCTGGCCTAGAAGTCACAGCCAACCTCCTGCCTCTGCCTCTCAATACTGGGATCAAAGCTGTGTGCCATCATTCCTACCCTACTAAAACTCTTTCAAAGGAACACTGGGTGTAAATTAGAATGCCATCAAAAATCTCTCCTTGGCATTTATTGAGATGAGTTTTTTCTTCTTTGATGTTCAGTTTGTGAACTGCTTGGAATTTAACTGCTTATGAACTGTGGCTTCTAACATCCCAGGACATGGTTTTCCTTTCTCGAATCCCCTTGGCTAATAGCCCATCTTAGCATGTCAATACTCCATAAGTTTCTTTTTTGAATCAGTTTTGATCTTTTGTCCAAGGTTATTCTACCTCATAAAATGCATCAGGCAATATCTAGTCTTTTCCTTATCAGCAAAGTTTCTATTGCTCAATAATTGCTGTAACTCTGAAAAGTTTACCCAAGAGGCCCTGATGCAGAGGTGATTCCTAGACATCTCCAAATATTTCCGAGTGATTATCTGCTTAGTTTTTTCTCATTCTTTTTTTTTTTTTTTTTTTTTTTGGTTTTTCAAGGCAGGGTTTCTCTGTGTAGCCTTGGCTGTCCTGGACTCACTTTACAGACCAGGCTGTTCTTGAACTCACAGAGATCCACCTGCCTCTGCCTCCCGAGTGCTGGGATTAAAGGCCTGCGCCACCATGCCCGGCTTTTTTCCTTATTCTTGAAGCTTTTTTAAAAAATAAAATTAAGTGTGTGAGCCGGGCGTGGTGGTGCACACCTGTGATCCCCAGCACTTGGGGAGGCAGAGGCAGGCAGATCTTTGTGAGTTCGAGGCAAGCCTGGTCTACAAAGCAAGTCCAGGACAACCAAGGCTACACAGAGAAACCCTGTCTCAGGGAGAGAGGGAGACAGACAGACAGACAGACAGACAGACAGACAGACAGACAGAGACAGACAGACACGGAGGCGCTGAGGACAGAACCAGGGAGGGCCTAGACAAGGCCTCTATGACTAAGCTACACCCCCAGCACTCTGTGTTTTCTACTTTTTATTTCGCGGCAGATCTCACTAACTTGCCAAGGCTGCCTTTAACTCACTGGGTAGCCCGAGCAAGCCTTGAACTTCTGGTATTTTTGCTTCAGTCCTGTAACCATTTTGTTGATTTCTACTTTTATAAAATGATTTGGGATTTCATGTTTTAGCTGCCTGTGTGTTGTGATTATAATTTCCCTTCATAAAGGGCAGTAGTTTTTGGGAGCTGGAGAGATGGCTCAGTGGTTAATATCAGATATTCTTCTAGAGGACCTGGGTTCGATCCCAGGCTCACAAAGTGTAACTCCAGTTTCAGGGACCCAACATGCTTCCCTGGCCTGCTCAGGCAGCATACATGCAGGTAAAACACTTAGTACATTAGAAAAAAAAAAAGACCAGCAGTGGTATCTATGTTTGGATATATGGTCAGTTATGACTATTTTTTCCATTTTCACTTTTAAGATGATCAGTTCTTTCTTCGTGAGGTTTGGTGCTATGCTTTTTAGCTACTGTGTTTGAATCCTTCACAAATTATCAGTTGCTTCTAGGAAGAGTTCTTCATAGATCCCAGAATACTAGCAAGTAGTATTTTAATTTTTATTATGCCTTGAATGCCTGTGGTTTCTAATTTTTATTTATTCATTCAGTGTGTGTGTGTGTGTGTGTGTGTGTGTGTGTGTGTGTGAGAGAGAGAGAGAGACATGGAGTTACAGGCAGCGTGCCAGACATGGGTGCTGGGAACCAAACTCTGGTTTTCTGGAAAAGCAGAAAATGTTCTTAACCACTGAGCCATCTCTCCAGCCCTCAACTGTGGCTTTTGAGAATTTATTTTTAATTCTTGGTGGTTGGGGAATATCTGTGTGAGCCATGGGAACAGCCCAGAACAGCACTGAGAAGAGACTTCAGCTGCCGCTGGCCTTGCTGTTTCTGACATGACACTATCCTAGGTTGTCACTGGGAAGAGGAGTTGCATGTGTCTGTAGCCCTGGTACCAGCCAAATGTTTAAGGATGGCTGGCAAACTGTTATTCACATCTAGCATATTTATTGCATGGGGGAAAAAAAGGTCTCAACAAAATCATATTTCTTTGTGGGGGGCATTGTAGAGGTCTCATGAGGCCTAGAATCTGGATATTTTAAAATAAACTTTTACTACATGTTTACAAAATAATTTTGTATTTATTTTCTTTATTATTTATATGGCATGTATCATTTTTTAAAAACAACTTGGTTAACCTGTACTTGAAAAATGTATCTCCTTCATCTATCAAAAGCTGGCATGACCAATGTATATCCTGCAGTGAGTTGCTGATTTTTGTCTCAATATGCAGTATTGCTATAGTTATTTCTCTCACAGCTTACTCCCCAGGTTTCTTCTCATCTCACCTTGCCTGGTTCCTTCTCTGTGTCCCCTGCTCAGAATTCAGCACAGATTTCTAGATTGTCTTCAGGAATACTTGCCTGTGAAGAACTGTCCCTCTAATGCAGCCAGCAGAGAGGAGGCATTTTCTGTATCTTATGAAGAATGTTTTATGAGCTTTGCCTGTGGTGGTGAGTGCTGTGGGACATAGGACTTGTATGGTGTGTGTGTGTGTGTGTGTGTGTGTGTGTGTGTGTGCGCACATGTATACATCTATGTAGTATATATGTGCATGGCCCTGTGTGTGCACATATGTGTGCATATGTATGGGAAGTTTGTATACATGTATGTGTGTATATGTGTGTTCTACGTGTGCAAGCACATGCCTATGTGTACATACATGTGGGGTATGTATGTGTGCATATACCTGTGAAGAGTGGGGAATTACTCTCAGGCCCAATTGTGTAGGTTTGAGTGGGACATATCAGGAGGCTTCCTCCTTTTGGGTCCAGACCCAGGCTTGCATGGTTGCCCTGGGGAAGCCCATTCTTAGGCACATGACTATATCGAACACAGCCTCTCTGTCCTCTGAATGCCTTTGTTGTAGTCCTCACTCATGTGAGACCAGGTCAATCTGTGCACATCTCCTAGGGGTTACTCTCCTGGACTGCAGTGCCCTCCTGGGTGGGTGGGGGGGCCTAAGCCCAATGACACATTGTGTTGCTTCCCACCTGTTGCATCTGATGAAATATGCATGTTGGGGGACTCATCCCAGCTGCCCCCAAAGCAGTTGTTATCCCCCAGCCTGCCAGGAGCAGAGGAGTCCCCAGTCACATTTGCCATAGAAATCTGTTGGTCTCCTTATTGGCCCCAATTCCTGACAGATTTGTTTTGTTTTGTTGCTGTTTTTAGAGGCAGGGTTTCTCTATGTAGCCTTGGCTGTCCTGGACTCGCTTTATAGACCAGGCTAGCCTCAAACTCACAGGGATCCGCCTGCCTCTGCCTCTGAGTGCTGGGATTAATGGTGTGCGCCACCACGCCCAGCTGCGCTGCAAGCCCGGGTTTTAACAGGTGTGGCCAGATCAGTATTACTCTGTCTTCAGGGGGCACCTGAGTGGGAAGTTCCAAGGGGAAGCCAGCAGCAGGGACCGGCTAGCCAGGTGTTTCAACTGCTAAGTGACTGAAGTTAATGAAAAACAGCACACCCCCTTCATTCTCTAAAGTGGCTTTTTAAATAAATCTTCCTGTTTTCTTTGCTTCATTAAAGACAGGTTTAGGAGATAGCAAACCGGGTGCAGGATTAACGGGGTAGAACTGGCTTAGGAATTATTTTTCTCCCCTACACGTGAAAGTTCCCCAACGCTGAAGCACAGACACAAAAGGCAGACACAAAAGGCTGAAGCCAAATGACTCCAGCGTGGACACCAGCAAGCTGGATTTCTGTAACCTCCTCTTTTAAGGGCATAAGCACCACAGTGAAGACTTACTCACATATCCACACATGCTTCATAGGAAAGACAGAAAGGCAGCTGGGGGTGCCAGTCTCCCTACAGAGGCGGGGAGGCCGACCAAACTCCACCTTAGCCTATGTCAGTCTCCAGTCTCCAACACTCAAACACCATGTGGGGCTGCCAGGGAGGCACAGAGCCACGGCTTCTAAGACCGCATAAGGACTGGAACTTGGAAGGTTTGAGGCAGGCCTGCCCATGCCCACTCCAGGTCCTGGACAGATGCAGCTCTGTCTATTGCCAAAGCCTTCTCATTCTGTAGGAGCCCCCCCACCCCCCCCCCACTCCTGCTGGGGTGGTACTTCCTACTTAACTTGGAGCATACATGCGTAGTTTATATCATAGGAGGGCCCCCAGTGTCCACTCCTGCTGGGGTGGTACTTCCTACTCAATGTGATGCATACATGTGTACTTTATATCACATGCATAGATGCACACGTATGTAAACAGCACTCGACCTACCCCCAGCTGTCTTCTGATTCTGCTACCTCCCCTACCCTATCCTGGAGGCCCTTTCCAGGACTACATAGATGGGGTTTCTACACTGCCCTGGTTTGGGGAGCCGGGCTAGTATAGGAACCGGCACTGCTCCACACTCACCCCCATGACCCACTTCAGAAGCTGTTTTTCTGAGCAGCTGTAACTAACTGAGTTGCTGGGGTGAGGCCAGCATAGTGACATGCTGCCTGGCACCTTTGGGTGCTCAGCAATAGGGCAAGATGCAGAAACCAGTAGAAGGCCGCCCCGGGCTGGGGCTGGGGGTGGGGGTGGGGCAGGATGTGGTGCGGAGGGTGGGTATTTCTCTTTAAGTGGAGTGGGCCTCAGGTCTCCCAGAGATGCCTGGTGGGGACATGCCCACCCCCTTGAGCCTCAAGCAAGATGGCTCCCTGGGAGGTGAAGGTCAGGCCACATTCCTTGCTGAAGCTGGAATTCTGACATCAGATTTTCCATGCTCGCCTGTGGGGGAGGAGCCGGCTTTGAGCCAGAAGTGCAGGAGTGGTGGATGGGGGAAGGGCAGAGCAGCCGAAGCTGTCTTAGGCTCCGTAGGCCCAGTGTCCAAGGAGGGGAAGGCTCTATGGCCCACCCGCCACCTCCAGAGTCCTCGGTGCCTGCTTCTTTTCCCCTGGAGCATCCCTGGCAGCAGCAAACTTTCTCATCGCGGCCGGACCTTGCTGAGTCACAAGGGGGCTGGGTTAGAGAACGCTAAAAATAGCTGGCGGCTAGCTGGGCCAGCACTGGAAGTTATAATTAGGAGTGGATAGAGCCATCCTCCTGGGCTGGTCTCACTGATCGGAGGAGCTGGATTCAGCCAGGGGCTGTGGGGGCTCCAGTATTCCACCTTGGTTGCTCAGGGTGGTGGCTCCAGTGGGACTTAGACCCTGGTTCCTTGACCTGACCTCCCTTTTTTGCGGTGAGGCTGCTCCTGACTAACCTCTCTGGTCAGAGAGAGCCTTCAGATCTTCCTTGCCTCTGACCCCAGGAATTTACCAACATCTGTGGGGTCTTTTTCTGGACACAAGGAACCACTCATTTCTAGGGTTCTCTCGTTTGGCAGGAGGAAGCTAGGCAAAACAGAATACGGGGTCCTTATTAAAAAATGACTAAGAATTTGAAAGCCAGCCTGGAACCTGAGGGCAGTGCTCATGCCCAGGTCACATGCCAGGAAGTCAGCTTACATCCTTCCCCTGAGGTCATCTGGTACAGTGAAGGAACACCTGAATCTATAACCTGTTTCCATGGGGGGAAACAGCACGGGTGGCACCAATCACTGTACACAACAACTTCAGACAAAGGCTCACCCTGAAGCCTTACACCAGACCAGGCCTTGAACCCTCAGCCAATCCTTAAGTTAGTTTCTGAGGTCCTAGACAGTGTGCTGGCCCCAGACTGACCCATCCCAGGCCACTTTGCTATCCCTAAACAGTGGCACTTTTGTAACCAAAGGCTAGGGAACCAGACAAGCCCAATCTCAGCTGAGCCTTCACAGTCTCCCAGCTCCAGCCAGATACCAGTACCCTCTGAGTCAGACCCCTGCAGGCAAGCCTAGCCCCCAAAAAGGCAGTGTAGGGGTGAGCAGTTCACTTAAAAAACAGCTTTCCGCTATAAAAAGATACTGTTCTCTGTACACAATACAAACCATTTAAAAAAAAAAAAAAGGAAATATCCTCTACCACAGCCCCCCAAAACAAGCTGAGGCCCCATCTGCATGTCATTATAGGAAGAGTATTTCCTGTGCCCTTCTGTTTGAATAAACTTTGCCTGTGTTAATGGCCATATCTGCTACCTGGGCCAATGGACTTGACTCACATCTGTCAGTAGACATTTATGTGGGTCTGCATTTTTGTTTCTGTTTTCTCTTTCTCAGTGTTGGGCCTTAAACCCCGGGGCCTTGCCCATAGTAGGCAAACACTCCTCCTCTGAGTTTTATCTGCAGCCTGGTTCCATCTTAACCAATTTTTGACTTTTTTGTAAAATTTTTTTGGTTTTTTTGAGACAGGGTTTCTCTGTGTGAGCCTTTGCCTGTCCTGGAGTAGCTTTGTAGACCAGGCTGGCCTCCAACTCACAGCAATCTGCCTGCCTCTGCCTCCCGAGTGCTGGGATTAAAGGCATGCGCCGCCATGGCCGGCTCCCCAAATTTTTTATTTGTTCTTAGATAAACTTCCCAAGAATACATAGGTCAGGGAACAGTCTGTGATAAGACGTGTGTGTGTGTGTGTGTGTGTGTGTGTGTGTGTGTGTGTGTGTGTGTGTTTCCAAGATAGGGTTTCTCTATGTTGTTTTGGATGTGTCTGGAACTCACTCTATAGACCAGGCTGGCCTTGAACTCAGAGATCCACCTGCCTCTGCCTCCCAAGTGCTGGCATTAAAGGCGTGTGCCATCTTGCCCAGCCTCCTGCTAAGACTTTTCAAATTTTATTTTATTATTTTATTTTCAAGACAGGGTTTCTCTGTACAGTCCTGGCTGTCCTGCAACTTGTACTGTAGACAAGGCTGGCCTAGAACTCAGGGATTCACCTATCTCTGCCTCCTGAATGCTGGGATTAAAGGCGTACACCACCTGCCCAACCTCCTGCTAAGACTTTGCCACTATTGGGGGTCTAGAGTTGCCTCACTGGTAGGAGACAGTGATGGGCAGAGGCACCACTGACATCGACCAACTCCCCTGGTGCCTGCCTCCTGCTCTATTTAAACCTCTCTTGTAAACTGGGTGTGGTCACCCACACCTTTAATCCCAGCACTGGAGGAGAGAGAGGCAGGTTGATCTCTGTTTGAGGCCAGCCCTCAACAGAGCAAGCCCGGGACAGCCAAGGCTACACAGAAAAGCCCTCTCTTGAAAAAAAAAAAAAAAAACAAAAGAAACCAAAAAAACAAAAACCCAAAGCAAAATCAAAACAAAACAAAACAAAACCCCAAATCTCCTGTAAAATGAAAGAGTTTTGTTTTTGTTTTACTTTTTCTTTCCCTAGGGTTGTGGGGTGTACTTGGAAGGTAAGTGCATCCCATTGACATAGGGCTTTCGGCCAGCTGCCTGGAGAGTAGGTCCTTCTCACTCCGGATAACCATCTCACCTCCGGCCTCTGCACTCTGTGGTTCAGACATAGCCTCCAGGCCGATCCACGAGAGACTATCTTGATGAAGGGCCTTATCGCCGAGCATCTTCCCTCTGTTTAGGGCAGAGGTCAGGCAGAGCGTCTAACCCTCATGCGCGTCTGCAGTCTTCAAATACTCTCCAGGATTTGGGAAGTAGCCCTTCCCTGATGGTTAATGTCAGATCTTCTCTGATGCTAAATATTGGTCACAGGACAGTGTGAAAAAACCCTGAAGCACAGAGCTGGGACTATGAGGACATTCTGGGAAGAGATGGCTACAGATTGAAGAACTTGATGTCTCTGACATCTTAGTGGGATCAGTTTCATAACAGACATCTACTAAGGCCACCTGAATTCCTGTGCCTGGGCCATGGTCACTCAGACTCTTACTCCTTTTGGCACTAGCATGGTAGTTTGCATCAACACTGCCCTGCGTGGCCTCAGCACCCTGGTTCCTCAGGAAGCTCCCAAGGGAAACAGGAACTCCTCCCAGCCTGAGATATGTTCTCAGAATTCCATTGAGTGGGTAGGTGAGCTGGGGGATTGCAGTGCCCTAATGAATACTAACAAGGATATCCCTTGAGAAGGATTGCCAGGAAACTTCTGCCTATGATAAACACTACCCGGAGAGACTCCAGCTTGAGGGATGCAAAAGATATGGTCATCTGTGATTGCCCCTGGAAAGTGCGGCCCTACACACATGGCCCTACACACTAAGACGATGCTGAGAGTCTGGTAGCTGGGGTTGGGAGTCTTTGTGTATCTCTGTGTTTAAGGGGGCACCTTTTATACACCTCCCCCACCCAATGCCCACAGTATGGGCCTGTCCTCCACCTGAGCCAGACATGGGGTCACATGGTTTCTCTGCGTATATTCATTAAAACATACTAGATGCCTTTCTTGAATTCTGTCACTTCTAAAAATGAAGAAACCAGATTTACACGTGTCCACTTCATTATAAACAGCCAGTGTGGGTCAAAGGGGACTGACTGCAAGCTGTCCTGTCCCCTTTGCTATTTGCCTTGGGGATGCTGGGCGCCCCAAATGTCTTCATGTCATCTGTAAACTCGGTATCCACATCATGCAGCCATTTACATGGAGATTGATTGTAAAACTTTCCTGTTAAGTGGAGTCACCTGGAAGAAAAGAGCATCTGCTGGGTGACAGACAGCCTAGAGCGAGAACATCTGTGGTCTACGTGGTGACTGACAGGCTAATCCCTGATGGTAGGGTGAGCTTGCAAGTACACCTTTTGCCAGCATCTGAGCTGCCTATAAATCCTTCAGCCCCAAGAACAGGTCCATCAAGGGCCCAACTGCCACCATGGAGTTTATCACTGAAAGTGATCAGTTTCTTTCAAGATCGAGGGGGGAAACCAGGCCAGCTGTGGGACACAAAGTCATTTGGCAGTGACTCAAGTGTCTCTCACCAGGACAAGCTGGGATTTCCTGAGGCAGACAGCACCTGTAACATGACCTGACACATTCAGGCCCCTAGGCGTGGAGACAGAGAGCTGCCTGAGAAAGCAAGCCATGGAGACACAAGAGGCAGCAAAGTGGCCAGAGCAGAAACACTGCAGGGCTCGGGCACTGTGCTGCTCATCAGGTAGAGGAAGATCTGTGGAGTAAGTGGCCACAGGGGAACAAGAGCTGCCATGGATCCCAAGCCAGGGTGTGTCGGCCTCCCCAGCATCTGCTTACAGAAAGCCCCATCAGACATCTGGTCCATTCACATCTTCATGGGTCCTTGGAAACCGTGAGGTGGGACCCCTCAGAAGCAGCCACATCTCTGGCCATGAGCAAAACCAGTGTGCCATAATATCCACAGGGTCCCCACCAAGTTTTACTGTGGACACTATGGACCTGTGCCCATCTCGGTGTCCAGCAGCATTGGGGCCAGATAAGGAACCACACAGCTAAAGACGGAAGAGGGTAGAGAAGGACAGGAGGTTGACTCCTAGACTGAGACCTCTCAAGTGGATACTTTGCCTTGGTGGCTAGTGAGCCTCCCAGCTTGTGGGGGGTGCAAGCTCAAGAGCAGGCCCATCTTGGAGCAGCTGCAGGCCTGAGTGGTGGGCAGGGCGGGTACCTGTGTGCGGCTGGGTCCTGTAAGGCCTGCCCCTGCTGGAGCCCCAGTGAGCTGCAGTACCCATGCCCAGCTCTGGTAGCTAGGGCAGTCAGGGCCTGGGCTCCACCCAGTCCTTGTCACCAGGATGACACTCTGATCCTCCGCTTATCCTTCAGTGTAGCATCCAGTGTGTCCAGGAGGTAGGGAGGGATCTGGGAGCTTGGGCAGGGGACCCTAGCATAGGAGACAGTCTGCCTTGAAGAGGGCAGCTTTGGAATCTTCCTCTTCTTTTTTTTGCCCCCCTTGGTTTTTCAAAACACGGTTTCTCTGTGTAGTCTTGGCTGCCCTGTACTCACTTTGTAGACCAGGCTGTCTTCAAATTCATAGCGATCTGCCTGCCTCTGCCTCCAGAGTGCTGAGATTACAGGCGAGTGCCAGGGCGCCCAGATTCAGTTTCATAATCTTAAAGTCTGCTGTCTTCCATCTAGTCCAAGGTCCTCAAGTAGGGCTCAGCACAGGAGGCAAAGAAATACTAGAGAGGCACCCATGAGTCCTGGGATTCCGGTAAAACTGTTCTGGGCTACAGGTAGTGAAGGAAAGCCGGCAGGAAGGAGCCTTGCCGCAGCAGCTGGGCCCTGGAGGCTCTGAGCCCCAGCATGCAGCAGGGCAGCCCCTGCCAGACACGCCCCCACCATGGCCTTTGCTGCCTCCCTGCCCAATGAATTATGGAAACTTGGCACTGATGTTGGCCAGGATCTTTGTTCCAAAGCTGGGCCTTGCCCCGTGCCAGGTGGAGCTGGTTGAGGCCTGGAGACCCGACTCCGGCCAAGCGCTGATCCAGCTGCGGGGCCTGTTGGCAAAGCTCTTTGTCCCATCGCTCCAGGAAATGGAAATGTGCCTGCAGCTTTTCATTTTACAGCTGCTTTTACTTTATAAGTCTCTGCTTAAAATAGCATTGAGTGGGGCCTCTGGTTTACCTTTCCTGAGGTTAAAAGCAGTTGGCTCTGTGGCTCTGCACTGTCAGGAGCTCGAGGGAGAGGCGGGGAGGAGGAAAGGCTGGCCGGAAAGTGTTTCTTCTTTTTATATAACTCTGGGCTCTGATGCTTATATTTTGAAAGTTAAGTAAATGCTGTATTCATCCTCGAAACTTATTTTATTCTATGCAGGCTAGAGGGGTCACACATGAGTTAAGTGGGGCATAAAGCCTGACATCTCAGCACCCACATAACGCCATGGGGCCTGGATCCAAAAACTGGCTGAGAGGAGGATGTTTTCCATTCAAGCCTGAATCTTATATTAATCTCAAGGCATGCCATGACTGTGGTCCATCACCATACAAACGAGAAAACTGAGGCTGGGAGATTCAGTGGTTGATCCAAAGCCATGTCCCCATCAAGGGTGAATATCAAGGGGACAATAGCTAAAGGGCCTGCCCAAGTCAGCCTGGCCAGGATAGTCCATTGTGGAGACAGTAGAAGCTCTTGCTTGCTTAGAGGCTACTGCCAACCTTTCAAATATCCCTTCAGGACTGTGGCCTGAATTATTTCCTGGCCATATTCTGGGAGCTCCGGCTTCCTGGTTCACAGAATTCAGGGGATAAGACAGAACATATAGGGGTGGGAGGAGCTCATGAGTGCTGTGGTGCCCCACAGCAGGCTGCATCCTGACCTGTGTTGGGCAGGGGCTGATGGGGGCCCGCCAGACAGATCCTGTGGTCCAAGTTATCAAACCACTGACCTCAACACAAGCCCTGAACGTCACACTCCTGTGCTAATATTTTGGCCACACTGTTTGCCTTCCACATAGAAGAATCTGTAGAGAAATGAGTATGAGCCGATCCTTGGAGCTGCCCATTAGCGATCTTGTGAAGGGCTAATGTGATTCTTCCTTGAGAGAAAGGCCGTCAAGAGAAGCCCTCACTTTGGGTGGCTGCACCTGAGTCACTTGGCTGTGGGAAGGGAGGGCTTCCAGGCACAGAGCCATCTTCGCCACCCTATGGCTCATCCACCCAGTCTTAAGCTGTCTCCAGGTTGAACAACTGCCCCCACTTTGGTGAGAGCCCCTTTGGTAAGCACCCTGCTCTATCGGCTGGCTGATGCACTATATCCATACTCTGTCTCTGACTCAAAATCTATGCTTCTGAAGGTTTTTATTTGGTTGGTTGGTTTTTTGTTTTTTTGAGACAGGGTCTTTCTGTGTTAGCCTTGGCTGTCCTGGACTCACTTTGTAGACCAGGCTGGCCTCGAACTCACAGTGATCTGCCTGCCTCTGCCTCCCGAGTGCTGGGATTAAAGGCATGCGCCTCCATGCTCGGCTTCTTCTGAAGGTGTTTTTCTCCCTGCTCTTATGTATATGTTACATCAGAGTGCAGCAGCAGCAGCAGTAGCAGCCTTTGCTTCTGGCCTCAAAGAATTATGTTCCTCCTCAGATGACAGTTGCTCGTCCCTGGTCCCACCGTCTGTCCATCACAAAGGAAGCATTCCAGGGACATAGCATCACTCTGATGTGGGGTGGAAGCCTGTCTTCTGTCTCCAGCTTGCATGGCTGAAACTCCCGCCCATGCCACTGAGAGCGTTGCCCTGTGGGCTGGCACTATGCAGACTTGGAGAAGCAGGGCATAAGAGCACCTGGCCTGACAGCGAATCTCAGTCTGTGTGCTGATTTTCAGGTAAAACCATTGACTCTGAGGTTACTGAGCTGGGCCCAGTCTGACCAGTCCAGGAAACCATGGCCTTCTAGAGCAAGCCAGCTTTGGAGTGGAGACACCCAGCTCTCCTTGTCTCTGTATCTGAGACCCCTTGCATTAGTTAATTTTCTTTCTTTCCTTTTTAACTTAATTACTTTTTTTTTTTAAACTTTTTTTTTTTCAAGACAGGGTTTTTTCTCTGAGTAGTCCTGGCTGTTTTGAAACTTGCTCTGTAGACCAGGATGGCCTTCAACTCACCGAGATCCACCTGCCTCTGCCTCCCAAGTCCTGGGATTAGTTATTTTTCTTGTTGCTATGGCAAACTACCAGCCAAAATAAACTTAAAGAAGGAAGATTTGCTTTGGCTTCCAGTGTGAGGACATGTCCATCATGGTAGGAAAGGCAGGAGGGCATCACGAGCCTGAGGAGCTGCCCCTTAAGGAGCTTAAGGAGGCAATTGGTCACATTGCATCTGCAGCCAGGAAGAGGGGTGGGAGGTGGGGGGGGGGAAATGCTGGTGTTCAGCTTGCTTTCTCCTTTTTATTTAATATGGGACCCCAGACCACAGCATTGTGCCCCACTGCAGTCAAGGCTGGATTTCCCATTTGAGTAGCTTAATCTAGAGACTCCTTCAGAGACACACCCAGAGGTTCGTTTCCATGGTGATTCTACATCCTGTCAAGTTGAAATCAGCTTTAACCATCAGAGCCCTGCCTGTCGGTGTGTCTCTCTGTGTGTTGTGTCTCCTGGGTCATCCAGGCCTTTCTGCTCTTTCTCTGAGTGTAGGGCTCTTCGCCTCTCTTCAGACAGTGCCCTCCTGGTTGTGAAAAGTGGGCTGCATCATCTATGGAAGACTATCCTCCCTTTGGAGGTAGTCCCCTGCAGGATGTAGAGCCTGCAGTCCATCTCACCCAGGGTGAAACCAGCAAAGGGAGGGAGAAGGCGCCCAGGAGGGAGAGCCCATCAGGCAAGCATTCTGAGTCTGGAAGGGTTTAAAAAGCTTGAGTGTGCTGAGCAAGGGGTGACTAGAATTCCTTCCCTCCCACAAAGAAGTGATAGAAAGCCATGTCCTGCCGCCCTCGTGTGTGTGTGTGTGTGTGTGTGTGTGTGTGTGTGTGTGTGTGTGTGTGTGTGAAAGAGAGGGGTGGGGAGGGGTCTAGGATCAGCAGAACTGAACCCTGTGTGCATTTGCAATGCCCAAATAAGCCTTTCTCCCTGCCAAGGAGGATTTGGATTCCAAAGCTTTAGAGGTCTGGGAATAGGCATCTGGACTTTTCTTTGTGCTCCGTAGCTCAGGTAAGGAACTGGCCCTGGAGAGCGTTGCTAGAGGAACCCTAGCTTAGCACCACACCTGGTTCTCTAAACTCATGTGTGTGTTTAGAAGCAGAGCAGACCCTGCAATCCTGCAGGCTCAGGATCTGAGCTCTGATCAGGCTCTGGGCTGCCTGCGTCCAACGATGACTCTTCTGATCTGCCTACCTTTATCCGGAGCTGTCTACAGTGGCTTCTTTCTGCTGTCCATGACAAGGTGCAGCTGGCATAAGATGTTCAAATGGAGAGAGGTCTAGGATCCCTGGGACTTATAAGACCAGGTGCAGAGAGAGCAAATGGAGAATTTCAAGGCCGAAAGACCCCAGAGAAGCCTCCTATTGTGAAGGGGGACCTCAGAGGAAGGAGGCCTCAAAGAATCCTCTTATTGCCCAGTAAGAAGCCAGTAGAATGGCTCTTTATTTTTTCTTTAAATTTCAGGGTCTGAGGTCTAGATTGTTCTGGGCTTTGTCTAGAAAAGGTGCCCTGGGCTCCCCATGGCTCTTCTAATTAACACAACTACATCAGTTCTACTACTTGATTCTATCCTCATTTGAGTGTTGGAAGGTGAAGGCACCAGCTGCTTGTGGGCACCTGTGCCATCTGTAGTTCTGCTCTTGGGCAGAAGGAAACAGGTTGATGGGGAAAAGGCAAAAGAAAAGGCACAGTGCAGCCAGGATATTGAGACAAGAAGTCTGTATCCTTTTCTCAGTGGGCACAGTGCCACTGGCCAGACTAAGTGAGATCTTTATTTTTATTTTTAAATTTTATTTGTACTTGTTTTATTTTTTTGAGACAGGGTTTCTCTGCATAGCTCTAGCTGTCCTGGGACTCACTTTGTAGACCAGGCTAGCCTTGAACTCAGAGATCTGCCTACCTCTGCCTCCTGAGTGCTGGGATTAAAAGCATGTGCCATTATGCCTGACAAGATTTTCACTTTCATTTATTTATTTATTTTTGGTTTTTTGAGACAGGGTTTCTTTGTGTAGCCTTGGCTGTCCTGGACTTGCATTGTAGACCAGGCTGGCCTCGAACTCACAGCGATCCACCTGCCTCTGCCTCCCAAGTGCTGGGATTAAAGGCATGCACCACCACGCCTAACTAAGATTTTTATTTTTAAAGAAGTACTTTATCAGCTGGGTAGTGGTGGTACATGCTTTTAATCCTAGCACTCGGGAGGTAGAGGCAGGTGGATCTCTGTGAGTTCAAAGCCATCCTGGTCCACAGAGATAGTTTGAGGACAGCCAGGGCTATTACATAGAGAAACTCTGTCTTGAAAAACCAATAAATAAAATAAAGAGGGAAAAATCAGAAGTGATGGTTTTCAAATGTTAAACATTCTTCTACTTATAATCTTCAGCCAATTTGAACATACGGCGGAAGATAATCCTAGGGTCAGTGAAAAACACATAAATGCCCAGGAAGAAATCTAAGATATATGGCATTAAAAAGATTAGACATGAACAAAAAGATGACACCAGTCAACATGCTAACATAGATGGGGAAAGTTCATGAGACCTCAACCCTGCACCATGAACTACTGACAACCAAGGACTGCTCAGAATAGGAGAAATGGTCCTCCCCAGGTAGAAGCACACTGGTTGGTTGTCTAATTCTAACTGATGAGCTCTGAAGATATTTACATGTAAGTAACATTATACAGACTGATACATGTATATATTTATACATACACATACATTCATGTGTGTGTAACAATGTGAAAAAGAGGTCATGATTTTGAAAGAGAGGAAAGAAGGTTATATGGGAGATTTGGAGGGAGGAATAGAAAGGGGGAAACAATTGTGTGTGTGTGTGTGTGTGTGTGTGTGTGAGAGAGAGAGAGAGAGAGAGAGAGAGAGAGAGAGAGAGAGAGAGAGAGAGAGATGATGGTGCATGCCTTTAATATCAGGCAGAAGCAGGCTAATCTCTGACTTTGAAGCCAACCTGGTCAATAGGAGAATTCGAGGATAACAGGGGCAACACAGAGACCCTCCTTATGTCAAACAACATAAAACAAATAAGCCATGTGATACTCCATTAATGTGCATAGCATTTATGTTTAAGTTTCAATCAAAATAAATATAGGTACAAGAATTGCCCTAAAGAGATAAAGGCATGCTCTCTATTAGTTTTAATTTTAGAATTTAAAGAATAAGCAAAATTGTAGTGGTGTAGTGGTGCACGCCTGTTATCTCAGCACTCTGGGAAGCAGAGACAAGTGGATCTCTGTGAGTTCAAGACCAGCCTGGTCTACAAAGTGAGTCCAAAATACCAGAGCTACATGGGGAAACCCTGTTTTGAAAAACCAAACCAAACCAAACCAAAACCAAAACAACAACAACAACAAAAATGTACTGGAGAGATGGCTCAGTGATTAAGAGCACTGGCTGCTCTTCTAAAATACCCAGGTTTGATTCTCAGCACCCACATGGCAGTTCACAACCTTCTGTAACTCCAGTTGCAGGGGGAGGGGGGCTATCCGTCCAATATCTTCTTATGACCTCTATGGGTATACACACACACTAAACAAACAAATAAAAGACTGAGGAAAAGCTTTCTATCAAGGGGGAAATGCTTTGTATCATAGACTACTTCTGGGGCTTTATTGTTCTTTCAAGATTAATTTATTTTATTTTATGTGAATGACTATTTTGCCTGCATATATGTCTGCTAACCACATGTGTGCCTGGTGTCCAAAGAAGAAGAAGAAGAAGAAGAAGAAGAAGAAGAAGAAGAAGAAGAAGAAGAAGAAGAAGAAAGAATTTTGGATCTCCTGGGAATGGAGTTACAGATGGTTCTGAGTCATTGTGTGGGGGCTGAGAATTGAACCCGTGTCCTCTGCAAGAACAGCAAATGCTCTTAATCGCTGAGCTGTTTCTCCAGCCACTGATAATGGTTTTTGAGCTAATGTTTCTCTGTACAGACCAGGCTGGCCTCAAACTTTCTGGGCTCTCACCTTTGCTCTCTGAGTGCTGTGATGACAGGTGTACATCCACTAGAATACTCTTGATTTTCTGATTTCTGCTTCCTTCACAAGATAGAAAAAGCATAAACACAAATAATAATAAAATATTTTATTTTTATCAAGTTTTTTTTTTAACTACTCTAGCTATTCTTAGACTTGAACTAATGGTGAATTAAAGTCGTTAGTCTAAGTCAGAGAGGAAGTGCTGTGACTGTCTTCATTGTAGCTCTTACAAGATGTTCTCATTTTTAGAAGCAAACCTGTTTTCGTAACTCCTACTTGCCTAAGCTAAGTAGGGGATTTGGAAATATTCCCATTGTGAATGACAGGGACCACACTGGAGTTGTGCTCAACCAGAAGCAAATGGACACAAGTTCAAATGATCTCAGAAATGAAAGTGACCAACGTTTTCCTTTTTTTTTTTTTTTTTTAGTTTTTCAAGACAGGGTTTCTCTGTGTAGCCCTGGTTGTCCTGGAACTCACTCTGTAGACCAGGCTGGCTTCTAACTCAGAGATCTGCCTGCCTCTGCCTCCTGAGTGCTTGCATTAAACTTTGCATAAACCACAGTGTGGTGATAGTAGCCTGTACACAGAGCAAGTCTTTCTGGACGTATCTGTGCAGGTCCCCCCTTGCCTCTCTTGAGTCCTGATACAGCCCTTCTGCTTTGACACAGAACTCTGGGTGTGTCTGAGGACACCACACTTCCTCTTCCTCCTACTTGCAGCTCACGTTCCTAGGAAGAGGACCAGGGAGACATCAGAGTGACAGGACAGCCTTTCCTTCTTGCCACTTAGTTGCAGAACTGCTCTCAGCAGAAAGGAAGAATGGTCTACCCTCAAAACCAGGCCTGCACTCCCAACTTCTCTCTGGATGACATTGGACACAGACTGCTAAGAGTACCTATTCGTTCTCCGTTAGAAGGCATTCTATGGCCCATAGTGAGCAACTTACCAAGATCCACCAAAGCAAAAGTAAATCCAGCTAACAAGAAAAATTCAGGATAGAGTTTTAAAATTAAATCAAATAACCTTTTCTTTCTTCCTCTTGGGACAGAGTTTTTCTGTGTAGCCCTGGTGGTCCTAGAACTTGCTCTGGAGACCAGGCTGGTCTTGTACTCACAGAGAGATCTTCCTGTCTCTGCCTCCTGAGTGCTGGGATTAAAGGTGTGTGCCACTACCATCTGGCTAATAATCCAGCAGTAATTAACATTTTAAAAAGACCAGCTGTGTGGAACTCACTATGTAGCTGAACTCCTGCCTTCCAAGGGTTGCCATTACAGACCTGGCCTGTGGAAATTCCTTCAGGGAAGAAGGTTACTTTTTTTGTTTGTTTGTTTTTGTTTTTTGTTTTGTTTTTCAAGATAGGGTTTTTCTGTGTAACTCTGGCTGTCCTGGATTCGCTTTGTACATCAGGCTAGCCTCAAACTCCCAGCAATCTGCCTGCCTCTGTCTCTGGACTTCTGGGATTAAAGGCCTGCCCCACCACGCCATGCAAGAAAGTTACGTTGTTGTTGTTGTTGTTGTTGTTGTTGTTGTTGTTGTTTTGAGACAGTTTCTCTGTGTTAAGTTGGATGTCCTGGACTCCCTTTGTAGATCAGGCTGGCCTCAAACTCACAGTAATCCGTCTGCCTCTGCCTCCCAAGTGCTAGGATTAAAGGCGTGCACCACCATAATGTGTATATTCAGTGAGATTTATTTTTGAATGGATTCCCTCCACACACACTCAAAATAATATAACAAGGTAACCAATAACATCTTCTCACTAGAATAGCCCCTCAGGGAATCTCTGTCTACTAGTTTATCCATCTTCTAGGGCTTAAACCTCCTCGGTTTGTACCACGGGCATTTCACATATACCAACAATTGAAACTGGCACCACCGGACTGTGCAATTTAGAGGATGCGAGAAACAAAGTTTCCACTGTGGTACAACAAGGGCCTGCTCCTGCTCAGTTTGTTTGGTTTTCAGCAAAGTATTACTTTGTAGCCACAGATTGTATCTTGTGACCTGGAACTCTGCTTTGTGGTCCCTGAATTCACAGAGATCTATCTGCCTCTGTTTCCTAAATGCTGGGATTAAAGATATGTGCCACCACACCCAGAGTTTCAGCTTTTAAAAACTTTTTTATTTTTAGTTCTTTCCTTTTATAACAGCTTGAGCATTTTTCTGAAGTCTCTTGTAGGTTCAACAATGGACAACGAGAAACCAATCTATATAGAGATCATTTATTGAAATACACAGTTGCAGAATGGACATTATGGCTGATCAGAGAGTCCTTGGGCATGGATTGTCAATGTTAGCCCTGCTGATTATTATAGTAAGAATGTGGCCAGCACTTGGGGGGCAGAGGCAGGTGGATCACTGTGAGTTTGAGGGCAACCTGGTCTACAAAGAGAGTCTAGGACAGCCAAGGCTATACAAAGAAATCCTGTCTGGAAAACAAAAACAAACAAACAAACAAACAAAAAACAAAAAAAAAAGAAGAAGAAGAAGAATGTGAGATATCTTTAAAACCATTCCTACTTTAAGCCTTAAAAAAAAAATTGGTATCATTATAGAACATTGTCAGCATAGAGGCAAATGTCCTTTATACGCTTTTCCTAGCTTCTGTTTAGTTATTATTTTGGGGGATGGAGTGGGGAAGGAGAGTGTTAGTTGCTTAGGGACCTGTGTGCCTTTTTGGCAACAGAGTTAGCCCCTCCCAGGAAATGCATCTTTCCACGGGGGTCCTGTTTCTGTCAGGTCTGCTGCAAAGAGCTCTGATGACTCTTAGTGTGTCTGACTCACATTTCGGGCCAATGCGTTCTGCCTGCTAATCTCATGTAGATAATTTGGCCCTGGCCACGGTCTGTCTAAGACAAAGGAGAGGGATTGATTTCCTGACTCAGAATAGCAGCCACCGGAACTCACATCCGTCCTTCTGAGAACATCCTGAGGCGGTCAGAAAGGATCAAACTGACCATGTAACTCATTAGTCATTGCCTTGCCGCACTATGAGACAGCTCTGGATCTGAGAGGCTGGGGAGGAGGCCCAGGCTGCAAGGCGTGCCTGAACAGGTTGCCTTCCTCCTATGAGGAGCTCTTATCAGCAACCGTGATTTGTATGGAGCTGGTTAAGTGTGAAGTAGAAAGGCTCGGGTCTGGGGATCGCTGGTGGGGCACTTGGCTTGGGGGGGGGGGGGGGGAGACTGACAGCCATCCAACAGAAGGGGCCCCTGAGGGCAGAGTGGAAACTTTGCAGAACTGAGTGCCTGGTTATCGGTGAGGGCTCTGCCTGTGCTGCAAGCTCCCATGTGGCTAAGGTGGGAAGGTCTGTAAATCTACAGTGAGTGGCTTTACAGCCCAACCCTTCACAGGGCAGAGTCTGTTTCCTTTGGCAGGGCTGGGAGCAAAAGTCTGGCCTATGACTGACCGGCAGCCGTCAGAGCCAGGCCTTTTCGAGAGCCTCTCCTGGAGCACAAACCCTCAAGTGCCTGCTTGCGTCCTCCTCCCAGGTGATGTCAGAGGTGAGCTGCTGAGGGACAGATATTTTCCAAGCCGCTCTTATCCAGACACCCCAGGGTTAGGGTAAAGACAAGCAGCAGTCTCTTGTCTATTTGTTTTCCCATGCTCCACTTGTGGAGTGTTTTTCTGAAGAACAAAATGCGGCCTGGAAGCTGTTCTCTAAGACACTGCTGCAATGGAAGTGCCACAGCACCTTTGCATCTATGTGTTTCATTGTCTGAGAAACAACACTCTATCGTTTCCTTCCTATTCTTTCTTTACTTTAACTCAGGCGAACAAATTAACTTCCAACTTCCGATGGAGAAAAGATTATTATTTGTTTTTGTTTGTTTTGAGACAAGGTTTCTCTGTTTAGCCTTGGCTGTCCTGGACTCACTGTGTAGACCAGGCTGGCCTCGAACTCACAGCAATCCACCTGCCTCTGCCTCCCAAGTGCTGAGATTAAAGGCCCTGTACCACCAAGCCGGACTAAGATTTGTTATTTGTATTATTGCTCATAAAAATTATCAGCATACCTATACACCATTGTGGATTCACTTCCTAAAAGTTTCATGGTGTTAGCTTGGTGTGGTAGCCTTTGATACAGTGTGTGGTAGAGTCCAGAAGTCCAGATTTATTCTGCTCCATGCAGGGAGCCAACTGATCCCAGCAGCACTGGCCGAGTAGACTTTCTTTCCCCATGGTATTGGCACCTTTGGCTTCCCATCCTTATGTCCCCCAAAAGGACTTCACAGTTTTATGACAAGTCATGAAACCAGGCAGTGTGAGTAACAGACTGTTCGTTTTCAAAACTCTCTTGGCTGTTGTAGGTCCTTTGCCTCTGTCTATGTTTTAAGAACAAAGTGTCCATTTCTGTAAAGGAGGAAAAAAAAAAAGAGAAAGAGGAGGAAATGGGTGAGGAAAATGTGGAAGAGGAAGAAAAAGGGAGGAGGAAGAGGAAAAGAGCAAAATAGAATTTGGGATTACACTGCAGGTAAAGGTAGTAGAGAAACAGTCATGTTTTGCCACCCTTGAGTCTTCCATGCATAAACACGGTGCTCTCCTCTATTTGGAGTTAGAGCAAAGAGGCTGCTTTGTGGAGGGGAATTACTCACCTCTTATGTCCTATTTATTACCTTCCTTATGCTGGTAAACTCCTAGAATGTTCTCTACATCTATGGCTGATGGCCAATGAGACCAGAAGTTTTCTTAAACTGCAGAGCTATTTCTTCAGGTCCTAAAAGTTGAAAATGTTTCACATTTATTTTAACACCTGTTTTCTGGGTTTTTTTGTTTTTTGTTTTTTTTTTAAATAAATGTCCTTCCTTTTTCTTTTTGAATTAGGTATATGTAATCTAGATGACCTGGAATTCTTGATCCGCTTGCCTCCATTTCCCAAGTACCGGCGTTATAGACCTGAGCAGCCACACCTAAGTTATAACACCATTTTTCTAATTATGCAGATGGGAGACAATCTAACAACAAGAGGGTGTAACCAGCTCAGTGAATTGTTTGTTTGTTTGTCTGGTTGGTTTTCTTTTTGAGACAGGGTTTCTCTGTGTAGCCTTGGCTCTCCTGGACTCATTTAGTAGACCAGGGTGGCCTCAAACTCATAGAGATGTGCCTGCCTCTGCCTCCCAAGTCCTGGGACTACTGACCTGTGCCACCACACTCAGTTCAGGTGACCTTTATTTATACAACTATTAAGCTTAGTTGTTTAGGGGTTAAGATGTATTTAGGTCTAGATAGATGTGTTAAGTTGATAGAGATGAGATATGATAGATATTGGTTTACATTCAGAATTTTGGACTCACCAAGATAGGAAAATGTTTTCTCCAAGGTTGCCAAATACAAATAGCCAAAACACTATGAATGAAAGCTTTATATAATTCCTAATTGTTTCATGTTTCTTCTTGCTCTATGTAGTTTATTTTATATATGTATAATAATACAAATATATATGTAAAATTTTTTTAAATATTAAGAAAAATAAGGGAGGGAGGGAGGGAAGAGAGAGAGAAAGAGAGAGAGAGAGAGAGAGAGAGAGAGAGAGAGAGAGAGAGAGAGATCCGGAAGG
Organism: Acomys minous; assembly: GCF_964271855.1. NCBI lineage: Eukaryota > Metazoa > Chordata > Mammalia > Rodentia > Muridae > Acomys > Acomys minous. The sequence goes on along the minus strand of NC_140484.1, from coordinate 59,615,894 downwards.
GAGTTTTTGGTTTATCAAAAAGCACCCACAGTACAATATTGCCCTAAAATAAGGAGCCAAAACCAAAACTGTGTGCATGGTATGGTCAGAGTGCTGACTGTAGGCCTAAGTAAAAATAAGAAGTTCTATCAAAATAATGTTACAAGAAGATGCTTTCCTTGTTGTTCTCTGTACATGTTGTAGGTTTTGTTTTGTTTTGTTTTTTCGAGACAGTGTTTCTCTTATAGCTTTGGCTGTCCTGGACTCACTTTGTAGACGAGGCTGGCCTCAAACTCACATCAATCTGTCTGCCTCTGCCTCCTGAGTGCTGGGATTAAAGGTGTTGCCCACCACACCCAGCCAATGTTGTAGATTTTTGATGTTCTTAGATCAGCATTTGGCTGTGTACACAGATGCATGTGTGTATGTTCATATGTGTGTACATGCACATGCATGTGTAGGTACATGTGTGTGGTAGAGTTCAGTCCCAGGTGCCATTCTTCAGGAGCTTTCCACCTTTAAAAATGTGTTTATTTTATGTACGCTGGTGTTTTCTCTACATGTATGTCTACATGAACCACATGTGTGCCTGGTGCCCATGTGCTCTAGAGGAGCATCTTGGGTCTCTTGAGACTAGAGTTACAGAGGGTTGTAAGGCACCAGGTGAGCACTGGGAATCAAAGCCAGGGTCCTTTGGACGGGAAGCCAGAGCTCTTAACTTTTATTATTATTATTATTATTATTATTATTATTATTATTATTATTATTGACAGGCAGAGTCTCTTATTTAGAAGTGGAGCTAGTCAATTAGGCTATGTTGCATGGTCATCAAGCACCAAGAATCCATCTGTCTCATCTCTTCAGCAATGGGAGTACAAACATGCATCCCCATCCCTGGCTTTTTATGTGGGGGCTTGGGATCAAACCTAGGTATTCATGTTTGCAGAGCAAGTATTTTACCACCTGAATCATCTCCCCAGCCCCCAGCATTTGTTTTTTATGTGGAAAAGTTCAGAAAGCTACCATACACATAACATCTGACACACAGCACATGCATTCCTCACCTACGTACACTAGGAATTCCAGCTTCTTGAAGATGAGGACTTTAGTCTTTATCATTTTAAGAATGCACAAGGGCTGGAGAGATGGCTCAAAGGTTAAGAGCACTGTCTGCTCTTCCAAAGGTCCTGAGTTCAATTCCCAGCAACCACATAGTAGCTCACGATCATCTTCAATAAGATCCAGTGCCTTCTTGTGGCAGGCAGGCACACATGTGGGCAGAATACTGCATAAATAATAAATAAATCTTAAAAACAGAATTCACAACAGCATATGACTTTTTAAAAGTTTTTTTCAATTTATTTATTTTTATTTTATGTGCCTTGATGTGAGGGTGTCAGATCACCTGGAACAGGAGTTACAGACAGTTGTGAGCTGCCATGTGGGTGCTGGGAATTGAACCTGGGTCCTTTGGAAGAATAGACAGTGCTCTTAACCACTGAGCCATCTCTCCAGCCTGAGGAGATTATTTGTATTCACTCCAGGTAGAGAAGCCAGTGAGAGACTGAAGAAAACAAATGATTCCATCCAAGTCCAGCTCGATGAATCGGTGAGTTTATTGGGTGACTTGGAGAGTTGCGTTGCTGAAAAGACTACCCCATTATGTGCGATGAGCCACAAAAGCTGCAGGGTTTCCTGCACAATTTGCAACACTGGCACCAACTGCTTACATAATCGCGGGTGAGGCCTCACAAACGTTTTAAAATTTGATGAACCCACGAGTCTTTTAAACTTCTGTGAGTTTCAAAAGCCTCTTGGCCGTGGTGAGTCCCCACCCAGCCCCAAGGGAATATTATCGTCATGATGATATACGTGCAGCTATACAACAGTACCCGATAAATATTTGTCCAGTGAATGATAAGTTACGTGCGGGCATGCTTGCAGGTTAAGGCTGCACAGTGCTGCTTAGAGTAGGCACTGCTCTGGAGTCCTGTTTGAGGCCTGCCCTCGCCTATGCTCCTTAGTTTGGAACTCTCATTTTAAAACTATTTATTTATATTATTTTAACTGGGTATATATATATGTGTGTGTGTGTGTGGGTATATGCACATGAATACAAGTGCCCACAGAAGTCACATTCCCTTGGAGCTAGCCTTATAGGCAGTTGAAAGCTGCCTGATGTGGGTGCTGGGAATAGAACTCAGGTCCTTAGGAAGGCATTGTAACCACTCTTAAGCACTGAGCCATCTCTCCAGCCTTTATTTTCTCAGGTATGGAACAGACACAGTCCTGAGGAGCAGCAGTGCACATTGTGACCCACTCTCATATACCTGGCGCCTGCAGGCGGTAACTGCTACCAGTCCTATCAGTGAGGAGAGGACCCTTGAGACGCAGAGCTTCCCTCCTTTCCTGCAGGGCTCTCAGGTGATGGGACACGTGTCCCATCAGCAAACTCTAGGCTCAACTGGGCATGTTGGCCCACACCCGCGATTTAGAATTTTGAGGCAGGCGGATCACCATGAGTTCAAGGCCAGCCTTGGCAACAAAGTGGGACCTTTCCTCAAAACAAGTAAACAAGTATGTCTAACTAGAAGTTAAAAGTGGGTGAAGATGCATGTTGCCTCGTCTGAAAGGCTCAGTTTAATGCCCAGGATCTACATATTGGAAGGAAAGAACTGACTTTCACAGCTCTCACAGGTTGTATACGGTTGTATACACATACACACACACACACACACACACACACACACACACACACACACACACACACCACACACTCACTCATACACACAAATTAAAAACATATCCCATCTTAAGGGACTCCCTAGTCCTCTTCCCCTACCAAAAGAGGATGGGACCTTGGATTCTCTCCACTCGGTACCCAGATAGGCCCTCTGTGTACACAAAATTATCCATTAAGTCACTTAACCTCAGTGTTCGGGTAGGTAGTAGCAGGGATATTAAAGCCTGGATTTTTTTAAGTATAGTCTTGTTTTTATTTTTGTTGTTTTTGAGACAGGGTTTCTCTGTGTAGCCTTAGCTGTCCTGGACTCACTTTGTAGACTAGGCTGGCCTTGAAATCACCTAGAGATCTGCCTGCCTTTGCCTCCTGAGTGCTGTGTTGTAAGGCTTCAACCTTCGGCTGGCTCTGGATCTGCAGACACTGGTGTTCTCTTAGACTCAGTAATGATGTGGCCAGTGTGTGGCTCTTTCTAGGAAGGGTTACAACATAGAGTTTAGCAAATGGCTCAGGCCTAGTTTCCTTCCTGGGAGCCTCAAGCCCTCTGGTCCAAAAAGAACGGGTGTCACCATATCAGGGAGGAATCACACCATCTCTGTAACCACCTCCAACTTCTGCCCTTCACTGACCAGATGGGCTCACATCTGTCCTGCACAGGACACAGGGCTTTGGAGCCCTTCTCATTTTATCTTGGTCCTGGGAACACAGAGACCCTGGACCGCATCCGGGAGGTGAGGAAAGCACAGGAAAAAGAGCCCCTTTCCTGCTTTTAGAAATGTGGGCTTGAGTTTGGGTGACACGAGCACCATTTCTTCCTGAAGATTGGATGGCTCTGGATCCAGCTTTGTGCTGGGCCTGACGTCTCACTGATTCATATAATAAATATTTGATGAGAACTTTTTTATGTGGCCAGCTCCATAACACTGTGATAGTGTACAGGGGCAAGCGAATGGGAGGTCACATGGAGGAAAAGGCCTGTGTGGGGCCCGAGGTAAGAGGAGACAAGTGAGGCTAATGAGACAGGTGGTTGCCATGCCATGGTCCTGAGGTCAGAGCTAGAGTGTCACTACGGGGATGCTTTAGATACAGATTGGAGAAGGAAAGGGACTTATAGATTTGTGAAAGCTTTCTCTGAGTCACAAACAGTTTGTGAAGGCCCCAAGGCAGGGTGTGGGACCCATGAGGTCAGCCAGGAGGAAGTATGTCCCCCAGGAAGTGCACAATCAGGACCCCAGGACTTGGGTGGGGCACATAAGGAGCCTAGCAAAGGAGATGAAGGGGATGGGTAGGAGAGATGTACTCCACAGTGTAGGAAGGTACTAGCAGGTGTGCCATGACCATTAGCACAAACATCCAGGAGTGAAAAGAGGCATCAGGCACATTGGGAGGGTGGCTGAGATCCAGCCTGGGAACTGGCCACTGACCTAGAAAGCCAGTAGGAATCTTGTATCACGCCTTGGTACAGTATGTGGGCATGAGGAGCTAAGCTGAAGCTCTGGAAGAGACTCCAGGACACATTTAGGACCAGGTTGCAGTAAAGGCAGAAAGTTGCAGTGATACATCAAGGTACAGGATAAAGGAGGGTTTTAGTAAAAGCAGAGGCATAGGCCAGCCTGTGAGCTGATGTTACAACTCAGGGCTGGGGGAATGTTCTGGATGTGAGATTGGTGCCTCATCTCCCTGAAGAGCTGGGGAGTCACAGAGTAGCTACCAGATACCAGCAGCCTGCTGCTGCTGCAGGACGAGCAGACTGCAAGTATTTCCACAGCAAAGTGTAAGAACAACTGCTAGGGTGGCTGGTGGTTCAGGGGGGGGGGGCAGGATTTTTGTTGACATCTTTAGTGATGAGGACACTTGTGAGAATCCAGGAGATCCTGTGGTCTGTGGATGTGTCCCCTGAGTATGAGGGTACCTTGGCGGTGGGAGTACCTGTTCTTGTTTAGTTTAGTTTTGTTTTCTAGTTGAGTTTTTTCTACCTTGGGAGCAGAATCAGAGCTCATGTAATCATCCTTGGGAGTCAGAAAAAAAAAAAAGTAAGGAATAGGGAGAGGTGAGGGAGGGGTGCATGAGAGGGCCTGCACCCTGGAGAAGCAGACGAAGGCTGGAAGCTGAGGCATGTGCATACGTGCCTGTGTGGGTGTCTTTGTGTGTGTGTGTGTGTGTGTGTGTGTTGTGGAAGAGAAGTTGAAGGTCAGAGGGAGGGCAAGGTGCTTGGACTTGGAGGTATTGTAGTCATGGATGATGGGAGGGATGAGGCTATGATAAGGTAGGGGTGTTAGAATGGGGCTAGGATTACCCACCAGGGTACCGGAGGAGTCCACAATGGCTGTGGGATAACAGGTATAAGAGAGGGCTAAGCCTGTGTGGGTGAGCCATACTTGGAAGGGGAAAGGAAGGAGAGAATGCGATGTTTATGAAGAAAGGAGGCTAGGACAACGCTCACCTTGGCCAGGGAGTTGCTGGGATACGAGGGAGAAGATGGCCTGAGGGGAGGCAAGGAAGCGATGTCACCACTTTCAAAACAGAATCCAGGGAACAGCGTGCCCTATATTTGGTTTCTATTAAGGGTATGCTTGGCAGGTACAGTGGTGTACTCTTATTCAGCCTTTCGGAGGTGGACCTGAGAGGATTAGGCGTTTAGGGCCAGCCCTAGCTATGTGAGACCTTGTCCCCACCCTCAGAACAACGAGAAACAAAACCACAACAAAACAAACAAACAACAGACAAGATAATGTTCCGCATGTGTTTGCTTTGTTACAAAAATATGAATAAAGACTGTATTATGCAGCTTGGCTGGGATGGCAAAGTGATACAGATCCTTAGGGGATCTGACTGTAGGAGTTTATTTCTTACGGCTCCAGAGGCTGGAATTTCAAGTTCCAGCTCATATGACCTTTTGTGTGCAGCTAGGGATGGGGGGGCGGGGGGCTGATAGTGGAGTGGTGCTCTCTGGTCCTACTTTTTATAAGGACACTGATCCCAGTAGATCAGAATCCTCCCTTACACCCCATATAACTTTAAAGGCTCCAAGATAGGCCTTATTTCTTAATAACCACATGTAGAGTTAGGGCATAAGTTTATGGATTCAGGATAGGGTACATAATTAAGTTCACAGCAGACACTTGGTACTGAATGGAGTGGCCATCGGCTGATGGATGGATTTTTGTGGAGTAAAAGGGCTGTGAGGTAGACTAGGGAGAGAGAAAAAGAGAGGCAAACTGCATCATAGCAGCTTGAGTCTGATGGTACTGCAGAGCTTCTGCAGCAGTAGCAGGACATCACTTTGCATGACTGTGCAAAGTGTAGACAAAACTACCCAAAACACTGGGAGGAGTACGGCCGCCAGCTAGTCTTCGCTTCTTTATAGCAGCGGTTCCATGTCATCAGCAGTGCAAGTTTGCCTGTTCCCATCATGCATCTGGCACCATGACATACCCAACCCCATGAGGACAGAAAAGAATAAAATAAACCCAATTTTGGGAAAGTGCCAACCCACTCTTGGAATTTCTTTTTCCCACTTTAACTCTTGAATAGTTGTCTCTTTTTCTAAAGCTTGCCTGTGAGACAGTGTATCCAAGATCATGGGCATGGCATGCTGCTTCCTTGAGTGTGCACTTTCCTTCTGTAACACTACATTCTCTTAACTCTTTACTTTGTCCCATCTCTGAATTCTTTTTTGGATGGTGCCAAGAGTTAGAAAACACTTGGCGGAGAGCATGTGCATACTGGGCACTGCGCGGCCAGCATCAGACACTCACTTCAAAGCCTTGCTGTGGAAGCTCAAACATTGCTAAAAGAGCCGGGTGGTGGCGCACGCCTTTAATCCCAGCACTCGGGAGCCAGAGGCAGGTGGATCCCTGTGAGTTTGAGGCCAGCCTGGTCTACACTGAGAGTCTAGGAAAGCCAAGGCTACACAGAGAAACCCTGTCTTGAAAAACAAAACAAAACAACAACAACAACATTGCTAGATGCTCGTTACACATTGGATGGTGTTCACATCTATTGGGTTAAGTAAACGCACAGCTAAAATGAATTCTGGCTGTTACTTGTTACCTTTGAAAAGTCCATCTACGGCAGGCAAGATGGTTCAGTGAGTAAGAGCACTTGCCACCAAGCCTGATGACATGAGTTCAGATCCCAGAATCCATGAGGTAAGGAGCAAACTGGTAACTGGAACTTGTCCTCTGATCTCTGTAGCGCGTGTGCCTGAACCAATACACATCATGCATGCAAACGAAATAAAAATGTAAAGAACGAACCTGCTAGAAGAACTCTCAGTGCAAAAGGGTTCTGGTATGTCTGTGGCACTGGTTTCTTTCCGGCAGCAGTGCCACTGGGCAGGGCTTTCTGGTGGCCTAGACTAGCAAAGGTGGCCCAGCTCACTCTATGTTTGCTACCAGCTCTGTTCCACCTCCAGGAGCAGCTGACTCTACCTTAGAGAAATTTCTTGATACATTCTACATCTAGGACTGACTCTAATTTTCTAACTAGCATTAACCGCTCCCCCCCCATAACCCACCTTCCCCTCCTCACCACCAACCTGCCGCCTGAGCTCTCTAAGGTGGCTAAAATCTACTCCCCCCTCAACTGACCACATCCCCAACTCTGGGAACTGTTCCTGGGTGTGGCACGTGGCCACAGCTGACTGTCCAAGCACCTACTCTGAACTTTTTCTTTTGGGGGTGGGGTCGGGGAGAAGGGGAAATGGTCTCAAGTTGTAGCCCCTGCTGGCCTCGAACTCACAGTAATCACACAGCTTCCGCGAATACTAGGATTACAGGAGTACACCAATACGCTTGTTTCTAAAGGATTTTTTTTTATTTTTCTGCTTCTGGATACCAATAGCTTTCTGACTCGTAAGCAAAGTTCTACAGAAGGAACTGGGTGGACGTGTTAGGAAATTGCAAAATCTCATATACTTGGTAGACCAAGTTTATGAGAGACCCAGAGCCCTGGCGGGAGGAGACTCCTCCCCAATTCTCCGTGACCTCGCTCCCTCCCACGATATGTCAACGTCAGACTCCCGGTACCCGCGAGGGCCGGGACCCCATCTGGAGGCGCGTTCAGCATCGGGGAAGAGGTCCAGGGCTCCCAACAAGAGCAGATAAAAGAGCACCGGCTGCAGCCGTCCGAGGGCGCGTCTCCTTTAAGAGGCGCTTTGGTAGCGGGTCGTGACGTCATAAGAGTGGAGAGTGGAATATGCGCGTAACCGCGGCAGGGCGGGCACAAAACCAGGGGAGGACCCCGGGACCTGACTGACAGGAATGCCCCACGGGCCCCCGCCTCTCCCCGCTCCAGTGTGGGCTCCGCCCCATCTTAGGCCCAGTTCCCGCGAGCGGGCCCCGCCCCTGCACAGACCCCACCCCTCAGCCTAGCTTGTGCTTGAGACCCCGCCCTTCCAGCCCACTGAGCCGAGGAGCCCAAGACCCAGGTCTGTAGGCTGCGCGCAGACCCCGCCCCATAAAGAAGCCCCGCCCCCGGGGTGCCGACAGCCCCGCCTCCTAGCGTCCCACCCCCTGTGGGGCGGGACTTGCCCCAGCCGGAGTCGGCGGCGGCGGCTGCGGGAACTTTCCCGGCGGGTCTAATGGCTGCGCGCGGGCCGCTGTGAGGCGCGGCGGCGAGCGGGCGCGGGGCCGCGGAGCAGCGAAGAGCCAGCGACCGCGAGGCTGGAGCCCTGGTCAGGCCCGGTCCGACCCGCCGAGCCCGCGATGCGCCCCGGTGCTGTCCCTCGGCGCAGCTGACGCCCCGCGGCCCCGCGAGACCCCAGCCCGCCCGGCCCCGCAGGAAGCGGCCGCCGCCACCCAGTCCAGCGCCCGCTCCGCCCGGGTACCATGGCGGGGAAGGCGGCCGCCCCCGGCACCGCGGTCCTGCTGGTCACGGCCAACGTGGGCTCGCTCTTCGACGACGTAAGTGCCGCGCCGTCGGTTAGGGAGGGGCGGCTGCCGGGCAGGAGTCTCCAAGCCCGGGACCCTGACATCCTCATTTCCAGCTGGAGACCCTAAATTCCGGCCCCTACAGCGCCGTCTGTAGCCGAGGACCCTGGGCTAATTGTGTTTTGGACGTGTGACTCTGATGCCCCCTGCCCACAGCTGGGGACCCTGACCAGGAATCCCCCAGGCCCCAGACCCTGACCCCGTAGCCATGGACCCTAGGCCAGGAAACTTCCAGCTACACACACCCCGGATCTTGACACCGCTTTTCTAGTCTAGTCCCTGAGACCAAACTCGGAAGACCCAGCTTTTAAACCCCCGTCCTGACCCAGCCTACGGGGAACCCAACCTAAGTCCGGATCCTTGAATCCTGATGCTAGTACCTTGCTGTGATCCCAAAAGAGCAAATCCCCATCCCTTTCCTGCTCCCGAACTCCAGAGCCACAAGTTCTGTCCTGGAATTTTGACGCAGAATCCTGGTACTTGGATGCCCTGGCTTCTAAACCTAACCGCATGCTGACCCCAGGTCTCCCGACTCAATCCTGGCCCCTCAGTCTCTGACTCTGATTGATTCTCAAAGTCTGAATTCTGACCCCAGAGACACAGCTTTCAGAATTTGGTCCCTTGTCCTTCAACCCAGCGCACACTGACCCAAAACCTCAGATCCTGCACCTACCCTCGCCTCCCGCCTCCCAAGCAGGAACCCTGGTCTCCAATTCTTCTCCTGCACCCTGTCCCTGAGCCTTCTTCACGAAGTCCCAGCAGACCTCAAACCCAAACCTTGAGAGCCATAGCCTGAGACCTGGCCTCTAGACCTCATCCCTCTGTCCTGTCCCCCGGGAGTCCCTCAAGTGTGAGGAGGCACCCCTCATTTTGCCATGTAACTTGTAATCGTGCTAGTTCTCAAATGAGGCAGCCTCTATCCAAGCCCTGGAGGACTTTATATTCCTTGTTTACTAAATGAAAAGGTGCCGAAAAGCTCTTCAAGGCCAAAGAAAAATGATGCCAAAGGCGTTTATCTTGCAGGACCACTTCTCTTGTCCCTAGTCCCACCCCGGGAACCCTGGCCTTTCTCCTCTGGGAGGCAGAAGGGAGCTGAGGCCTGAGGCACTGGGAGCTCCCTGGAGCAGGCTGAGGCTGACCTACTTCAGCATTGCAGCCACGGTGCCACCCCGCTGTTGGTACTTAAACTGCCAACCCAAATAAAGCAGAATGCGGCTCCAAGTGGCATGCTTGGTTAAGAAGAAAGGGTAACGCCACAGATGGGAACTATGGAGCCGCGTACTCCCCTTTCTCCCTTTCTCTCCCCTTGCCTAGGTGAAGAGCTGGGACAATGCCAGGGCTTGGACACAGGCCCGATGTAGATTTCAGGGGAGGGTCCTGTTTCCTTTCTGGCAGCATGCATGAGAGAAGAGTTTCATTGAGCTGAGTTCACAGACAGCGTATGCTTGTTTTGTTTGTTTGTTTTTTATTAGTAGAAGGCAGGCGTTATCGCTGTATTTTGTTATTTTCGCTTTTAGACATGAAGTGCGTTGTAGCTCCCTGCTAGAGAGGCACTGTCTGCCCTCTCAAGTTATGGCCAACTCGAAGTAGTTTCACGTGTGATAGTTTTCCCTGTATGGGTGTGTGGCCATATATTTAGCGTTCTATTCTAGGCCCTTCCAGTAAGATGTCACTGTAGCGTGGTTTTGTTCAGATGATTCAGATCCGTTAGCTGTGGCTTCAAAGCCTCAGAAATGTCAGGAAAATTAGGCATGGTGGGGCACTTTCATCTCCAGGGGAAAAAGAATTTTGCTGTGAAGAACATTCTTTCTAGTAATTCTCAGTTCTAGAGTTTTTTTTTGTTGTTGTTGTTGTGTTTCAATCATATACACACATATTTTCTCTCTCTCTCTGATATTAAAGGGGGTGATTTAATTCACCTTGTTTTGGGAATCAAGGGACTTATTATGCGGCCCTGGCTGGCCTAGAACTCACTGTGTAGACCAGGCAGACGAAGATCCACCTGCCTCTTCTGGGATTAAACACGGTACACCTCCATGCCCGGCTCACCTCATTTTTGTTTAGCAACATGTTCTTTGAGTTTTTACTTTTTTCTTAAGGTTCTCTGGAGTTTTGCACTGCATTTCTATCTAAAAGGAGTATTTATCTTGGTGACTTATACCTAAGTTAATTCTGAACCAGTCCCCAGGGCCAGGCATACCCTCATTGGAATGGCCAGGAAGGGCACACTCGTACTCTGGGGTCTGCTTCCATGGTGGGTGCTGTGGGAAAGAAACTGAGTAGAGAAAGTGGTGAGTTCTCAAGTGAGCTAGAATTTAATTCCTCGGCTGTACCAGACTCAGAAAATGTGCTTGTGATTGACTGTGCATCTTGGTGTGCCATGTGCCCCTGGTGACACTGCCTCTCCAGCGGTTTTCAGGACTATAAAAGAGTTCTTGCTGTGGGAAACAAGCTCTACCCTGCCCAGCGCCTTAGCTGCTGCCTAAAGGAGTCAGTTCCCAGGAGGAAAGTGTCCGATTTGAAATAGTCATGCTGGCTCTGAAGGACATTTTTTCCTTTTATGCACAAGCAGTAGGTGGTTTGTTTCTGCATTTGTAGTTTTGAACGTCTTCCCTCCTCTTCCTAATCCAGATGTGACCCCTCTTAAAACACCATGTAAATTTTTTAAAAATGGGCATTGAACCCCAGCCTTCCCTGCTTAGCTATAGGCCCCAGCCCGTGTATGTAAATTTTAATCATAGCTTTGTCGTCACTACCCGGGGATCTCCAGAACATCTTGTTCAGCCTGCTCTTGTCTCACCAGCAATCCTGGCTGGCATCCTTGCCTGGCAGGGTGGCCCATTACAGTTACTGAGCTGTGCTGCTGAGGGCCTTCAGCTTGCTTCTACCCCTTTGACCTCACAGTGTTGTCCAAATGCATCGCTGTAGGCAGATTTGTTTCATGTTCTTAAAAGAACTGTGGAAGACCTGAGAGAGAGAGAGAGAGAGAGAGAGAGAGAGAGAGAGAGAGAGAGAGAGAGAAAGAGAAGAAGAAGGAGGAGGAGGAGGAGGAGGAGTAGGGGGGAGGGAGGGAGAGGGAGGGAGAGAGGGGGGGGACTCTCAATAGTTATTATGTTAAATGTCAAGACTGAAAATGTTCAGCACAGAACACTCAAGCGGACACTCTGTTTGCTGGCAGGGGCATTGGTCACGTCACCTAGCACCGAGGCAGGGAAGCTCCAGGGTTTCTTGGGTGGGAGTGAGGCAGTTAAAGTCATTTGCACAGTGTTAGGAAAAACCAGTCTTGGCTCAGTCACCCTTTGGAGGAAGAATCTTCAGCCCGTTTGTTCTCTGAGGGCCGTTGCCTCAGCTGGTGACCCCTCAGAAGCCTCTTTCCAGGTAGCCAGGGGCATCTGTGACTTTCTAGTTGATTCCTAGTTTGATTGGTTGTCCCTTGGGGAGAGGGAATGGATGAGCCAGGCCGTGGCGGTGATCGCTCTGCTGATCTGGCTGGTGCTTTGACCAATAGTACATTTGTAGCTCTAGGCTCCTCACTTGGTGACTAGTAGTGAGCTGAGAAGGTGGATGCTTGCAGGCGTGCTTCAGGGTTCTCCCACCCTTACATGGTCAGGCCGTGCTGGCCTTTGGTCCTGCTATGTATTTAGAGTAAGATGTCATTTGGAGCTGGTTTCCTGCTTTGCTTAGTTAACTCCCAAGTGACCCTTTCCAGGCAGATGTGGTCTTGCAGAACTGGCAGTGTTAGTGGGGACCAAATGTCCCTAGTCAGTAGGTGTTCTTGAGCCATGGGGATGGTGAGAGGCAAGTCAGAACTGTGTGGGTGGACTCCCGGCAGACACCTTGACCCACTTCCCTCTCCCTCCTACCTCTTTGGATTTATCGTCTTTGCCAGGGTTTCCTCATCAGTGTGGAAGGGGCTATGGCTGTGGCTCCCACAGGCCTGTTATGTCCTCCGTAGCAGCCTTCATGAGGGCAGCCTCCACCTCACTCCTCTTCCCAGCTTCTGCCCCACACTTCTTCACTCGAGGACTCTGGGTGTCAGGACTAGGGTCATTTCCTTGCAGTCGGCTCTAGAACACTGACGTCATCTCAAAGAGAAGCCCTATACATTGGCTGCCACCTTCCATTGCTACTGCCCACCACTAGTATGTCTGCTGTCTCTGTGCATTTGTCTGTTATGGAGGTTCCTGGATCCTGGATGTAGACCCGTGGAGCATGGGGCTTTTGTGTCTGGCTTTTTTTTTTTTAAACCTAGCAAGCAGCCATCGGAATTCTTTCTGTGGCAGCATACATCAATGCTTCCTTTCTTTCTATGGACGGACAGGTGTCCCTGTGTGTTTGTGTTTGTCCAGTCATGAGTTAGTGGGCATTTGGATTGGTTTTGCATCTTGGTTGTGAAAACCATTGGGAACTCTTGTGTATATGTACTATGGATGGGTGTTTTCAGTTCTCAGGGTGTGTGTGTGTGCCTTGCAGAGAGGACTTAGTGAATCCTGAAGAAACTGCCCTTCTCTGGAGGAGTTATCATGCTATACATGGCAATCTCACTTATTTTCTTTTAAAAAACTACACACACACACACACACACACACACACACACACACACACTCTCATTTATTCTAGGTGTGTGGGTGTTTTGTCTACGTGTATGTCTGTGTAGCACACATGTACCTGGTGCCCATAGAGGTTAGAAGAGGCCTTCACATCTTCTGGAGTGGAGTTATAGACAGTGCTGAAATCAAACTTGGGTCCTCCTCAAGAGCAACAAGTACTCTTAGCCGCTGAGCCACCTCGCCAGTCCCCTGGCCCTCATCCATTTCATGCCTTCCCCAGTGGTTTCTCTCCCTCAACTTGGTGGCTTCTTCTTCTTCTTCTCCTCCTTCTTCTCCTTCTCTTAAGATTTACTTATTTATGTATACAGAACTCTGCCTGCATCTACACCTGCAGGCCAGAAGAGGGCACCAGATCTCATTATAGATGGTTGTGAGCCATCATGTGGTTGCTGGGAATTGAACTCAGGACCTTTGAAAGAGCAGTCAGTGCTCTAAATCTCTGAGCCATCTCTCCAGCCCAAGACTTGGCTTCTTGGAAACGCTGTACTTGCTCTCCTTTCTCACTTCTCAGGGTGGTATACCCAGGTAAAGCCAGACCTTCCCTGGACATGCTCCTTTCTTGGTCCTCACATAGGTGCCATTTCTCTTTGTGATGCTCAAAACTGCAGCAGAGAGGCTGAAGCTGAGGCCAAGATGGCCTTGTAAAGCGCAGCACAGAGGGCCCAGCCAGGCCCACTGCAATTAGCCTTCACAGAAGACCAGCACTGTCGTTTTAAAAAGTTATTTTTATGTGCAGGCACGAGTGTGTGCATGCGTGCGTGTGTGCCTGTCGAGTCCAGAAGAGGGCACCTATTACCTGGAACTGGCTGCTAGGAACTTGGGTCCTAGCAGTGACTTGGGTCCTCTGCAGGAGCAGTACATGCTGTCTCAATGAATAAGCCATCCCTACTAGCACTTTCTTGAAGTGGGATCGGCCGTCTTGTCTCTTTACTCTTTGGCAGAGCATGTGGCTGCCAGTGGCCTGGCTTCTCCTCCTGGAAAAGGCTGCATTCAACGTTTAGAATTTTGAGATAAACCTGGTAGTCATCTGTTTCCGTGCTGTGAATGCTCCCTCCTTAGCTCTTTCCCACTGTGAAGAAACTGGGACCATGTGTCTCTCTGTCTATCCCTAGTTGGTCTCAGGATAGGTAGGTGGCTGAGGAGTCTCAGCGTTCTTTCTTCTGGCACTGTTATTTGTGAACAGAAAGTTCAGCAGGCAGTCTGAATTTCAGATTTCAGTCTGTTTTTTTTTTTTTTTTTTTTGACTCTGTAAGACAAGACTGGCACTTGTCTCCCCGGGTGGTGGGCTCAAGTGAAACACCATCACAACATTTATTGCTACTGTTACCGGTGCTGACCACTGTATGAAACCATTTCTGATTTGTAAACACAGGTGATTTTCCACAGACATCACTTCCTGGCTGCTCTCAGTGTTTAGAATTTTAAGATACAATGTTTAAAATTTTTGAGATACATATGTTGGTCCTCTGCTTTTTCCCACCCTGACTCTGTCCCGGTGTGAAGGAACTAGGACCATGTGACTCTCCATCATTGACGAGCCATTGAGGTGCAGTATCCCTCTGCAGGACTGCCATCCTCTATTGGCCTGCTGTCATTGCTCCAGAGGAGATGAGGGGCATGAGAGCATGGGGCGATTGCAGATATTAAGTACTTTTCCATCTTTGAAGGAGGCACTGAGGGTAGCGCTGTTGGATGTCCCAGCGACATTTGGGGGACATTTGTGCTCATACAGTCTACACAGACACCTGAGCAGTCTCATCACACAGAGGTCCTCCTCAAAGTAGCAGGGCTGGGTTGGGGTGAGGGGACTTTGCTTGGTGCTGGGATTTATGTTGAGTGTTCTCATGGACTTGGTGATCTGATTGGGAAGTCATAGAACCCCAACCCACCTGCCTCTGCTAAGGGCCTCAGGAGTCCCTGTCCCAGGGCTCGTGAGACTGCACTTGAGAGGCTCAGACTTGGGAAGAGAAGCCAGGGATTCCTTAAGTTATAGTTAGGAGAGTGTGGGCTTCCCCTTCAAATGGCCCACAGGCCTTCTGTCCTGTGCTGTTCAAGGACAGCCATGCTCTGACTGGGTGTCTGGCCGGGTGTGAGTTCACTGAATGACCAGTGTGCCTGAGACAGAAGGTAGGCTTGCTTGTTCCTCTCCGGGGGCACTGAGTGAGGTCTTTGGAGTTGGATACCTGGCAATCTCCCACACTGACAGACTCTCCCAAAGGCCTGAGGAGGTGCCTGTGCTGGCCAGGCTCTTGGGTATGCTAGGCAGCCAGGTAAGGCAATGGCTAGCTAGGTCTGCCTTGTAAGCGTCGCCCTTGGAGTTGCAGGGAGGGAATTTGGAAGCTCTTGTGGCCATTTTGGGCTCTCTCTCGCTCTCTCTCTTTTTTTCCTGGAGAGTAGATTAGGGTTTGGCCTTCAGGCGTGGTGAAACCTAGAACCAGAACTAATTCTCAGGGTAGGCAGCCTGATCTTGAGCCCCTCAAAGACTAGGGACCCTGGTGTAAACCTCTGACCTGATATAGCGGCGAGAAAGCTTTCTGAGCTTTCCTTAACGAGAATGGAGCATCCAAAATATAAAACAAATGAGAGGCCATTGCCTGTCTTCATGCAAGGAGAATTTGGATCCAGACGTGGAAATCCTACTCTGATAATAAATATTCTAGTATTGGCAGATTGGGGGTGTGGTCCATCAACTTAAGTTAGCATCGCTGTGGGCTCTGTGGGAGGCTCTTCATCATTGGTCCTTAGCCTGCAGCTTCTTTCAACTGTTCTGTTTTGTGAGCATGTCTTTGGGCTTCATCGTTGAGACATTTGAGTCACTGTTGTGCCTCTGCTTGGCATTAGTGACGAGCACACCCGTGGTGCCTGCATAGCTCCTCCAACATTTACACTGTGAAAGGTTGCTTTGAGAGGTGGTATGCCACCAGAGCAATGATTACTGGATGCCCCTTTGCCATAGGGAGGAGCTGTGCCAGCTGGTCCTCTATAAGATGCCTGGGTCTTGTATGATCTTGTATGATCAACCCTGATGATGCAAAGGGTCCCCGGCTCTGGCAGGGGCTCTGGGTGAGCTGGGCTTGATATTTAATATAAGGGGATTCCTGGTGGGAGATAAGCCCTGAGTGTGGTACCAGGACACAAGTGTTCTGCAAGTCTGGAACACTGCCTCTGGGTTTGTTTGTTTGTTTTCCCTTTTGCAAATGGAATGTTTTCAACTCACTTCTAGGAGAGTCACCATGGTCTAGTTACTGCAGAGCCCTGGCACACTTGTTGACCATTGTGACCTTGGGCTGATTGTCTTCTTGGTTTATCTCTCTGATGAGGGTAGGGGACCTTTCCTTGGAGTTTGCTGAGGCCCTGGGTTATTTTCCCTGCCCTCTGTCCCGGGGTATGCATGTAGAACAGTGCTGCTTCCCCCCACCACCACCTTGGAGCTATTGGACCAGTCTCTGCCCTCTCTCCTCTGGCCAGTCTCTGCCCTCTCTCCTCTGGCCCTACTCCACCTTTGAACTGGCTACACCCCAGAGCACAGTCTCCATGATGAATCTGGCCCTCACCATCTGCATCCTGAACTCCAAGTCTGTTACATCCCATAGTTGGACCTTCCAGCTGATGTCCTTGCCACTTTTCCCACTCAAATTGCTCCCAGGCCTGTCTCTCCCCTTGGAGCCTCAGATAGGCCACACTCTGCGTCAGCATGGACCATGGAACCTGTTACCTTTCTATAAAAAATATATTTATATTTATTTCCATGTACATGTATTTGTAGTATGTATGTGTAGGTGCCCATGGAGGACAGAAGAGGGCATTGGATCTCCCGGAGCTGGAGTTACAGGTGGTTGTGAGCTACGCAGCATGGGTGCTGGGAACCAAACTTCTGGAAGAGCCATACCTTCTTAACTGCTGAGCCATCTCTTCAGAGAGCCCCTTGCCCCTTCTTATCAGACATGTGAGCCTGGTTCATTTTCTGTTCCTGCCTGTTTCTGCTTCAGCAAGCAGGAATCCTACCTGGAGATCTGGTTAAGGATGCTAAAGCAGAGGGTGTGGGACACCTGCCTCTGTCAATGCTGCTGGCAAGCACTGCTCTCCCAGTCCGATGTGGAGAACTTTCTATGGGTCCCTTGGGCCAACAGCCTTGTCTTCACTATATCTCTGGGTGCTAAGCTACTGCCAGATGGCTGGGCAGCCACTCACTGAGCCTGAACACATGTGGCTAACGGTTACAGCCTCCTGTATGACCTGGCACTGCTCCCAGGGGAACCTCATCTGCTGCAGCTTTGCTGTCCTGCTGCCTTGGCCTGCTGGAACACTTGGGACTCCCTGGAAACTTCCTTCTACACCGGTGCGGTCTCCCCTAACATGTTCTCGTACCCTCTTCCCCCCTCATAGTGCTTGTTGCTCAAGTACGACACATTTCTACATCTGTGGCTTCCGAACCACTGGCCTTTCCCAGGGTTTCCTCCAGATCCCTGCAGAGGCTGGTGGCTCTCATGGATCTTTCCGGGACCAGCTTACATTCTGGCTTTGGGTAGTGTGTTTAGAGTTTGCCTTCCCTGCCTCCTCTTCTCCAACCTGAAGTGATTCCAGGTCTTGCTTTGTCTTGCCATTGTCCCCTGTTGACAGCTTTCAAGATACAGGTGTCTGGCCACTTACAGCGACATTGTATGACTTGGGGATCTACACAAATGACTGGAGGGCAGGAGTGGAGAGCTGGCAGGTGTCCTTGAGATGCCTGATACCCATCCCATGTCAGGATGAAGGTGGAGTCTGGGTGGGAGGTGTTTTAGTCAGCTGACACCAAAGGTGGTGTGCTGCCCTGGCACACTGACGTTAGCAGTGGCTCTGCTTGCACCTCATGTGCCACGGGGATAAGTATGGTCCGACGCACTCTTGTGGTTAGTGGAAAAGTCTGGTTCTTGGACTGTAGCTTTTTTCCCTTTTCCCTTTAAACACTTTTATTGAGGAATAATTTGCATGCCACACAATTTACCTAGGAGGCTGTACTGGTCAATGGCTTTTGGAAAATGCCTGAATTTACGCAGCTGTTGCCATGAAGCAGTTTTGCAACACTTCCTCCCCTGGCCCTCTGCAGTAGAAAGCCTCAGCTCTTGGTCCCACCCACCTCAGCTCTGCTGTCCCGTAGGATCCTGTCTGTCTTTTCTTTTCTTTTCTTTCCTTTCCTTTCCTTTTATTTTATTTTATTTTTGGTTTTTCAAGACAGAGTTTCTCTGTGTAGCCTTGGCTGTCCTGGACTCACTTTGTAGACCAGGCTGGCCTTGAACTCACAGCAATCCACCTGCCTCTGCCTCCTGAGTGCTGGGATTAAAGGCATGCATCACCACGTCTGGCTGGATCCTGTCTTTCTTGAAGTTAACATGTCATGAAATTATATGATGTTCAGTCTGATGTCTGGTTTCTCTCACTGAGCACAGTGTGATGATTTTGAGGTTTCTTGGTTTCGTGTGTCAACAGTTGACCTGGTTGGTGGCTGAGTTGTATTGTACTGTGTGGTCACATGGTTCATTCATTCTTAGTAGGCAGGCCTTTGGGGTACAGTGAGTGAGTAAACATTGTTTCTATGGACATAAATGCTTGTCTTCCTGGGGCTTACAGTTCTGTATGGGAGTGAGTGTGGGTGCTTGCTTTCCTGAGACTGGTTGAGCAGTCAAAGTATGTGTGTGTGTTTCTGGGTGTGTGCCATTTCATACTCTTCTGGCACTGTGTGGGGCTCAGCCCTTTGCTGTGCAAGCACCTGATGGTGCCTTCCTGACGATGACAGGGCATGGAGTGCCCTGTGGATTTCATTTGCATTTCCAGCTTTTTCTTTTAAATAGTAAGCACCCTACAAGTTGGTTCCTTTGCCATGTTGGCAACGGCTTTTGGTAATGACTGTTGTGGGCAGCACCATGGCTCCTGTCCTCCTCCTTACCTCTCTAGGTGGGGTATAAGGTGCTGGGACTGCCCCTGGAGGCCCCGTTTACTTGACAGGTGGGAGTCATAATGCTCTCCCTCATTGAGCATAGTTACTTCAGGTGAAGCAGGAGTGTGCCATCCTCCCAGGAGAACTCAGTAGATGAGCCTCTTCTGTTGCCTACAGGTGCAGGGAACATGCCACTGTTCATGGGGAAAGATCCTGCAGTCCAACCTAATCTCCATGGGGGTGTAGTGGGGCTTTTCTAGGGATCCTCAATGGCCTGATGGTTTTGTCCTTTTTCTTGGGGCTCCGGATTTGTGTTCGTACATCCATATGCAAGTCCGAGAGGCACTCTGTGACTGTAGCTTTGTGGACCTATCACTCAGGCTCTGTGTAGGCTTGTGGCCATGCTGGGGATAAGTGATGGCATGCTGGGTGCGGGCATTGCTGCCAGGCTGGGTGTTTCTGTGGCCTTAGCAGTTGCATTCCTTGAGATTGCATGGGAAACATCTGTCTGTAGTGGGATAGTCTGGCCTTCTTGGCAGCAGGTGGCTATCTTGGCTTAGGCCCATCAGCACAGCCACTGTAGGACAGAAGGGGTGTTAATTGCTGCTGGGAGGCATCTGGCTGCCTCAGTGGTAGGAGAACAAGAGGAAGGGAGAATTTGGTCTTGTTTCTGCGTGTGGGAGGACCCTTGACCTTGTCTAAAGGCTGTGGGGTGCTGGGATGTCAGGCTTGCTGGCCCATCTCACCTTCTCTTGTTTCTGTGGGGCTCTTACATTGGAGGGCCATTTCCCCAGGCCTGGTATTTGCCTCTCTGGGAGTTGGCCATTGGGATGGCTTGGGTGTGTGGTCCTGGACCCATCTGGGCTTGAGGTTCCATTATACTGGGCCCTATCTGGGGTCCCAAGAAGGAGCCAGAGAGGCCTGCCCTTCAGCCCTGCACAGCTTCCCTTGTCAACCTTTCAGGTTACATGAGGAGTTAGGGTAAGAAGTGAGAGGAGGGACATCTTTGGGCGCTGGCTCTGACCACCAGGGCGACACACATGTGGAGGCTGAGATTCGGCCATATGGCTTCCTTCTGTGGAGGTTTGGGGTTGTGTACCGGCTCCAGGCTACAGAGCTTTGTCAGGGGCTTCGGTGAACACTTGCTTTGTCCAGTTCGGTAAGTGTCAAGTGTTCTTAGCACCGTGGAGGTGAGGCCCACCCATGCTGTGTATGATCTGGGGTCGTTTAGAGTCACTCTCCTAGGGCTTGTTCGCCTTCGACGGCATCTGTGTGAGGAGCAGGCCAATTTCTGGGGACTTGTTTTGCTGCTTTTCTCCTTCATCACGGTTTGGGTTTTTCAGATCTGTCATAACTTCCTGTTTTCTTGTAACGACCCGGGGGCCCTCACTGTTGCAGTCAGGTGGTGTACTCCGTGCACTGTCCAGGTTGGGAGGAGAGGGCCGGGTCACATGTGGGGAACATGAGGCATGGAGACTGACCAGTGAGGTAGACAAACAGTACCCTGGCGACAAACATGAGGCTGTCTGAGACCCTCACTGGGTCATGTGGAGTCTCACTTCTCCCCATCTGCTCCAATTCGTGCAGGAGCTTTGGGGTCCCCCCAGACCAGCGTGGTGTTACCTTTACAGAGCTCCAGTTTCATATGGTTGTGCTGTGTCTTATAGGAAAGCCAGGGCCTGGGAGGGCATGCTGGGTAGTGGCCTCTGGTAGAGGGCTTTGGTTGACTGGATGTGGCCCAAGGTACTTTGCATGCCAGGCCTGTCACCCTCATAGTTCTGGGGGGTTCTGCCTCCCCTGCAAAGACACTTGGTGACCCACCTTTCGCACTGGGACCTGGGGGCCTGGGACCCCCATTCTCCCAGCCGTGGAGCATAATTCTGAATGAGAAGGTCTTCACGGAGCCAGACTCAAGAGTGGCCTAGAACAGAGATGCTCTGATGTGGAGATCACACAGCCGCTGGCGCATGTGGCAAGAGCTGAGTCCTGAAGACTTTGGTTTGGACGATCTGGTGATCTAAGCTAGCTGGGGAAGCAAGGGAGGAGTGGCTTTGGGGGTACTGTGACACAAGAGCCGAGTCAGGAAATGGGGAGCAAGGCGGCTGATAATGGCTGACAGCAATAGCAACAGGCACTGTGGGCCAAGAGTTGCTGTGTGCTGATGGCCCTCAGGCCTCTGCTTCTTTACAGTGGACAGGGTCATAGGCCTGGGTCTGTGTCTAGTGGGAGGGTGCTGAGTTGTGGAGGGGCATGTCTGCTGGATTGCTACTGTTGTCCCTCTGAGTGGGGGCTTGAGTCCAGTTGAGCCCCTGAGCTGACTGTAAATTGTTTCCTCATCTACTGATAAGCAGCTGCTCACATGGAAGAAGAGAGGTTGCATTGGGGCGGGGCTAGGGGAGTCTAGGAGCTTCAAGTGATTTAGGACTTCTGGGCTGTTGGGGGTGTCCCTATGATTGAACAGCATGACCCTGACATAGGGACATTGTGGTGTACCTAAGAACTGTGGATAACTGACTCAGCGACATTAACACACAGTCTTTCCACCATTAAAAAAAATACTATTGTACTTGGGAGAGATCAGATATACCATAGCGTTGATGGGAAACCAACATCTAGGGTTTGATGATGCCAATGACTGTATTCTCTCTCCTATAGTGGTGTGTAAAATAGATGCGTAGCACTGACCTCCCTGTTCTCATTCTGGAGGGACTAGATGCTCTGATCTATGTGGCCTACACAGATGCGCAGTGGAGGGATCTGACAGTCTTTCAGTGGTGTTTGCATTAGGGTCCGTCTTACTGATAAGATACTGACTTGCAGCATCCTCGTAGGAGAGTGCTCAGCACTCGCCTGCTGGAGTCAGCTTACCTCCAGTGGCTGTCTGCTGTTCATAGAGCAAATCCAGTTACTATAGGTTCAGATCTGAGTCCACAGGCACTTGCCAGAATGTCCCTTGGGTACCTGTTGAAATATCCAGGATCTTGTGTTTGAGGGAAATGAACTGGATCAGGGACACATGGTTAGAAAAAGAAGTAGATAGTTTATTAGGAAGAAGGCGCTCCTGGGAATGGAGTAGGCTAGTGAGCTGCGGGTGAAACCCCAAAGATGGAGGTCACCAGGAGAATGACCCTTTAAAGGACATTAACACAGTAACACCCACACCCACCTCGTCTACTTTAGCTCAGGATTTTTTTTTTTTTTGAGACAGGGTTTCTCTGTGTAGCCTTGGCTATTCTAGAACTCGCTCTGTAGATCAGACTGGTCTTGAACTCAGAGAGATGCACCTGCCTCTGCCTTGTGAGTGCTGCGATCACAGGTGTGCACCACCACATCCGGCTCTGCTCAGGCTTTTCTTGCTCTAACTCTGTTCATTATGTGAAGCCCAGGCAGGGAAGGCTTTCTCTGCCAGTTGGCTGCTTTTATGTTAGCCCTGGGAAAAAAAAAAAAGATTTACTTGCTGACATGCTGGCACATACTTTAATCCCAGCACTTGGGAGACAGAGGCATTTGGATCTTTGTGAGTTCAAGGCCAGCTTGGTCTACATAATGAGTTCCAGGCTAGCCAGAGCTACATAGGAAGACCCTGTCTCCAAAACAAAACAAATAGCTCATGCAGAAGATTTATTTATTTATTTGTGTGTGTATATGTGTCTGATTGTCCATATGTGCCACTACATATCCTGGTGCCCTTGGAGACAATAAGGAAACATCAGATCCCCTGGCACTGGAGTTAGAAGCAGTTGTGAGCTGCCTGCAGGGGTTCTGGGAACTGAACTCTGGTCCTCTGGAAGAGCAGTCAGTTCTCTTAACTGTTGAGTCATCTCTTTGCCCCCTTATGTTGCTCTTAGTGTGGCTTTCTTTCAGTCTCTATTCTGTCACACTGTTCCACTAAGGTTGCAAAGGATCCCAGATGATCTGTGTTTGATGAGGCCTGCCCAGCATTTTGCTGTGGTTCTCTGCTAGTTGCAGGGTTACTGCCCAGAGTGTGCCTTTTTCACTCTGAGTGCTGTGCAAGTGGCTGCTCCATGGCTGCCTTGTGCTTTAGAGAGTGTTAGTCTCTGTCTTCTGACAAGCTGGGAAGCTGACCCAGTGCTATTGTTGTTGCTGAAAGTGTTCAGATTCTCACCATTCGTACCTTATAGAAAAAGCAACATGGCTTCCAGGCTTGGCATTCAGGTAGTGTAGGCAGGAGAATGTGGCGGTACCTGACAAGGAAGGGGTACTCTTTGTCTCTGGGTTGCCTTCCCACAGGACCATATGTGACTGGGGTTGCTAGGAGCCATGGAAGAGCCAGTGCCTTCCTGAGTCTGACCTGAGAATGTTTGGGCACATGCACCTAGCAAACATAGACACACTGACATGAGGCTCTTGTGGAGACTGCTCACGCTGGGGCCAATCATAGCTAATCCTTCTAGGTCCCTTCTCAGACTGTGGTGGCTTGGATGATACCTGCCTCTTGTACAGTGTCCCCATCTGGGCTTTCTGGTGGATGTTTGGTGCTACTTGGTCCTTTGCTGTCAATTCTCTGGATTAGAAGAGGCAGGACATGGTGGCAGGAGTGTTGACTCATGTGTGTGTGTGTGTGTGTGTGTGTGTGTGTGTGTGTTTAATAAAGGGAACCTGGTTGTATTTCTGCAGAGCTGGAGCAAGCTCTGAGCCTGGAAGGAGAGTGATATATGTAACATTATGGAGGTGTGCCTAGAACCTGTGCGTTTCCACAGGACTTTGCTGGCTGGTGCTTCCTGTGCAGCTGCTAACTTCCCAGAGTCCCAAAGATCCATGATCCTGGGGCTTCTGGAAGTTGTAGTCACATCCACATCTGTGCCTGTTGTGTCTGGCCCAGAGTGAATTGAGCAAATTAAGTGTCCTTCCCAAATTTGTTGTGTGTTGCCTCCTCTAGAGCCCTAAGCCCTGGGCCTTGTCATTTATCTTGGCTGGCCAAGAGCTGCAGGCCGGTCGCTCATACTCAGTTTGCAATGTGCATCTTGTGGCCCTTGCCTTTGAGTTGTCTTACCAGGCTGGGAGGAGCCTCCAGGGAAGGGTTCTACTGTTGTGTACATGGAGTGGGTGGGCCTAAGCCAGCTGCTTCCTTAGGAAGAGGGTTTTCCTCATCTCAGCCTCACTGACTGAGCACATGGGTAAGTGAGGCCCTACTTCTGGAGTATTTTTATTTCGTGTGTGTGTGTGTGTGTGTGTGTGTATGAAGCATGTCTCTATCTGTAGAACATTACTCATTTTCATTTTGAAGAGTCTATACTGGTTTCTTTTATTATTATCTATTACTTCTAAAATTCAGATAACATATGAATCCTGTTCTAATGTATACGGCTCAGCATTTCCATGTATTCACCAGCTTGTGCAACCACCGCCACTCTCAGTTCCAGGGTCCCTTAGCATCCTGCAAAGAAACCCAATGCTGATTTGTAGTCATCCCCCATCCCATTTCCCTGAAGCCCAGGCAACCAGGAATCTACTTTTTGTCTCAGGGTCACTGGTTCTGGATGTTTCCTATGAGTGGGATCCAGCAGTCTGAGTCCTGTCACATGCTTTGACTCAGCACAATATTTTCTGAAATTTCCCATGGTGCAGCACTGGAGATACTCCATTCATTTTTGTGACCCAGTGCTATTCCATTGTGTAGATACACGCTGCATTTTGTGTGGTTTTGATGGCCAGTTGGCTGTTACAGATAGGACTGCTGTGAACATCCATGCACGAGCTTTTGTTTGAACATTGGTTTCTGTTTTCTTGGGTGTAAACTCAGCTGTGGAGGTGCTGGCCAAGGGAGCTTAGCTTTTGAGGAACTGCTGCTGGGTGCTTTCCATGGCCAGACCGTTTCACGTCCCACTAGCAGTGAGTGACGGTTCCAATGTTTCCATATCCCCAAACAGCACTTGTTATTGTTCATCTTTGATCACAACTGCCCTGGTAGGTGTAAAGTGACATCTCCCTGTGGTTTGATGTGCAGTTCCCTGATGCCAAGTTTCTTCATGAGCTTATTGGGTATTTCTATGTCAACTTTGAAGATTCAACTGTGCAGCACATTTTAACTTTAAAAACTTGTTGAATTGTTAGAATTCTTTATATATTTGGATACTAGATCCGTAGTAACTGCGTGTTTCACAATTTGTTTTCCCATTTGGTGTTTTCATTTCTTGAATATTATTTGAGGCAGGAATGGTATTAATTTAGGTGGAATACGCCTTCTGTTTTCTTTTGTTGTTTGCATCTAGTCTGAGGTTCCAAAGACATCTGTTTTCTTCTAAGACCTACAGTCATGCAACGTGGGGTTGGCTTCTTTTGGATGTGGCTGTCTGGTCATTCCAGCAGCATTTATTGAAAAGGCTCTCATTCCTCACGGGATGTTGGCACTCATGTTGGAATTTAAATTGGCCATGAACATCCACGTTTATGTCTGGAGTCTCATTTCTAGCTCATTGCTTGACATGTCCACCCTTTCGCCGGCATCACACTCTGTTGATTACTGCAGCTTTGAGTAAGTTTTGAGATCAGAAGCGTGAGTCTGCCATGGTTTTGTTCTGTGTCTTGGCTTGACCATTTCCTTCCATTTATATATGAACTTCAGGCTTAGCTTGTCAGTTTTCCACAAAAAGCCAGCTTGAACTTAAGACAGAGGTTATCACAAGTCTGTAAGGTTTCTCAGGGGAGTGTTACCACTGCAATGGTGTTTTCAATCAGATTGAATTCATCTTAATTTCTTCTTATTTTATTGATTAAAAAAAGTTAATATATAAAATAAAATCCCCCTCTCACACACACTGCATTGTACCTTGCTTATCACCGCTCTCCTCCTATCGTTCCCATCTTTTCAACTAATTTCACTGCTGTTTTAAAAGTTATTTTATGGGTCTTGAACTTAGGTTCAATTTATTCTACTTATGTTTGTGGGTGATCTTTGGAGAGTTTTCCTTTTTCATGAGTCAGCTTTACTGGTCTGTGTCTTGCTAGGTGTTCTTTGGGCACCTGGCTGCCCTCTCACTTTCCTCGTGGTCCTTTCACTTCTGTAAGGCTGGAGATAATGTCTGTCCTTCATCCCTGACTTCAGTAACTGACTCCCTTTTCACCAGTCTACTGCAGGTGGGCCAGTTTTGCTGATCTTTTGGATTCCCAGGTTTCTCCTGTTTCTTGGTGCTGGCTGCATTCAGAGTTAAATCAAATGGAAGCCTTTCTTGAGTGTTCTATCTCATCCCTCTGCCTTCACTAAGCTGATGACCTGAGAACAGCTGAGCAGACTCTCCTGTACAGACGGATGGGGCCCACCTGAGTGTCCTGGGTCATGGCTGTAGTTCTAGGTTTGAAGCTGTGCTTCTGTTTGCATAAGTCTTGGGAGAGCCTCCTCAGGGGGCACCTTTGTTGACTTAATATGTTGGTGGAATAAGCACACACCAGGTGAGGGTCAGCTTCTGACAGAGAGATGAATGCCCCAGTGGCCTCGGAGCCAGCTCTCCTTCAGCACTTAGCTCCAAGCATGTGTGAGAACACAGCACCCCTGCACCTGGAGCCCAGGTACCTGCAGTGCTGCCATGTTCTAGTGAGTTCTCTATTTTAACAAGGCTTCTATTGTGATAACAACATGAACAAAAGCAATGTGGGGAAGGAAGGACTTATATCATCTTAACAGGTTATAGTCTATCATGAAGGAGGAATCATGGGAGGAGCGCAAGGGAAGAACTCAGACCTGAAGCAGGGACCATGGATGGGATGCTGCTTACTGCAGTGATCCCCATGGCTTGCTCAGCTTTCTCTCCAGACAATCCAGGCCCACCTGTCCAGGTGTGGTCCACCCACAGTGGGATGAGCCCTCCCACGTGAACAATTAATCAAGAAGATGCTCCCTAGGCTAGTATAAAGACCAGTCTGATGGGAGGCATTTTCTCAGTTGAGATTCCCTCCTCCCAGATGACCTTAGCTTGTGTCCCGTTGACAAAGAAAACCTCCACACACACTCTCTCTGTTGACCACTGCCACTGCCACTATGAAGAAAGCAGCACTTCAGGACAGCTCTTGAAGAAATGCCCTCTGCAGTGAGCTCCCAGGAATGTCTGTCTTGTGTGTATTCCCTGTGAGCTTAGAGAAGTCGGTGACCAGGCTAACCGGCCTTACGTGGGTTGTGACTCATCTGCTTGTCTTATTCTTTTTTTGGGGGGGGGTGTGTGTTTCAAGACAGGGTTTTTCTGTGTAGCCTTGGCTGTCCTGGCCTCTCTTTGGAGACCAGGCTGGCCTCAAACTCACTGTCATCTGCCTGCCTCTGCCTCCCTGAGTGCTGGGATTAAAGGCGTGCGCCACCACGGCCAGTGCTTGTCTTATACTTAAGATGACCCTGTTGGAAGTCCCATCCTTAGGGAACGTGGACATTTACTGGCCTGGGGCTGCTCACTAAAAGTCTTACTGGGACCAGAGGCAGCTGTTGGCCTGTCTGCTTTCTCCCTGTGTGTGTGACCTGTGCTTGTGCTGCCTCCCGCCTCTTGCAGTGAGACATGTCTTCTTGTACATGATTAATTGACTTTCTTCAAGAAAGATTGGTTTGAGCTGAGTTAAAGTGAAGTTTTCTGTGGGAAACTGATCCAGTGCTGCCTCCAACTTTTTTTTTTACTGCTTCATATTGATGCAGGCCTGCAGGTGTCTCCCCTGTGGCTGTAATTATGTTGCTAAGAGACCCTGAAGGTCAAGACCTAAGCTCCTGAAGTATGGAGTTCCTTTTTGGCGTGGCATAAGACAGCCTTCTCACAGAGTCTTAAGATGTGACCACATTTGAGTCTCTCTGCTTCTGGGTTAGCTCACTAGCCCAAGGGGCAGGTCCCATGAAAGTCTTCACTTACCAGGAAAGTGGGACAGAGGGGAGGACATCCTATTGAGACTCTAGGTGAGAAAAATAGAGGGGATAGGGAAATAGATGGATCCAGAGGGTCCTAGAAACCTGCAAGAGGAACACTATGATGGGCGGATCTGGGCCCAGGGGTTCTGCTTGATCTAAGGCACCAACCAAGGACAAAACGTGCAGTCATTATCAAACCCCTACCCAGATCTAGCCAAGGGACAGAACATTCTCCACAGTTAAGTGGAGACTGGGGACTGACTTTCACACAATCTCTGGTGCCCATATTTGGCCATGTCCCCTTGTTGGGGAGGCTCAGTGGCACTTGGAGGAAGGATAGCAGACTACCAAGAAGAGACTTGATACCCTAGCACCATACTCATGGGGAGGACGTCACAGTCATGGGGAAGGGGGATTGGGGTGAAAGTGGGAGGGAGGAAGGAATGGGAGGATGCATGAGATGAGATAGAAAATGAGATGTAATATGAGTTATTTTATTTTTCAACAAAAATGTGTTTAAAAAAAGATGTGACAACAGTCTGGCCGTGTGTGTGTGTGTGTGTGTGTGTGTGTGTGTGTGTGTGTGTGTGTATGTCTGGTTCAGATGCTCAGACTGTCACCTGAGGCAGTTGGGAGAGCTGATCCTAGGATCATGAGAGTGGGTGAGCTGTCTCTGCCACTCATCTGATATGAGGTGGCATGGATGTACTCTGCAGTGGCCAGGCGAGCTGGCCCTAGGGTCTTGAGAGCCGAAGAGCTAGCCCTGCCCCCTTACTGGGTTGTAGCACTCAGGAGAGTGACCCTGCACCCCATCTGGGCAACACAGTGGAGCTGGCCCTGATGACAAAGGTGTGAGTGAGTCAGCTCCAAGGATGGTAGAGGAGGAGAGCAGGCCTCGCTCCTCACAGGCATGTGGGAGAGTGGGCTTCACACCTTGACTGGGCAGCACAGTGGAGCTGGCTTTGGAGGTGTGGGTGTGAGGCAATGAGAGATAGAGAGCTGACCCTGCCTCAGGCTTATGGTGGCATTGGGTAGCCAGCCAGAGCAGTGCTGGAGAGCTCGCCCTGGTGGTGCAGATAAGGGAGAGCCAGTGGGCTGACCAGCTTAGTTACCACCCAGGCCCATAGCCAGGGCTCTGAACAGACTCACTCCCAAATGTATATCATCTGTGAATCGTTGGGATGTGTGAAAGGGTCCTCCATGACACAGGGCAGCAACAGGATAACCAGGAGTTCCTGATGAGGATCCAGTATTGGTGGTGTCACAGAAGTCAGAGATCTTGAACCAGACCAGTGACTCAGGGCAACGAACATTTGTAAGTGAAGATGTATGGATAGAGGGTATACTGTGGGACACATTGTGATATAGGATAGCTTCTACAAGATGTTTTCTGTGTGTGTGTGTGTGTGTGTGCGCACACGTGCGCATGTGTGCACATGTGTGTGTTTATCTATATGTTTTGTTTTGGAAGGGACTTTGCAAGGGTGAGTATGAAGGTACGGGGTGATGAATGGGACTGGGGTACATGACATGAAACTAACAAAGAATCAATAATGTTAACAAAAATAATAATATGTGACAGCTGTCACAGAGGCCTTGCTTAGAGTCATGATTTTGTTTTCTGTTGGCTGTAACCTTGGTCACTGTGGCTTGAGCCCTTCTAGGTTGTTTGACTGGCCTCACACTTGTCACCTGGAAGAATGTATAGAGAATACGTCTAGCTCTGGCATGTGTTGTGTCTTCCTTTAGGTAGTGAGCATGGTTACTGATGTCACAAGGGCTTCTTGCTCTCTGCAGATGTGAGCCTGTCCGGCTTTAGGTGTGAGCTGCAGGTGCTGCTCCACTTCCTCGTGAGAACAGCTGGCCTTCTTCAGACCCTGGGGTGTATTTGAAAGGATTACATATTACAGCATCCCTTAGCTACCTGTCAGCCCCCGGGGGTAGTCTAGGCAGAAGAGGAGGCTTATAGAAGCAAGCCATTGGATAGCTCCTAAGAAGAGCCTGAGAGCAAGGCTTGTTTCACTAATACCCTATGCCTCTCTTGAGGAAGTGTCTATGTCCATTTTCTCCTGTCCTTTGCTGTGTCTACTGGCCTTTCTGAGAAGTGGCAGGTGCCTCTGCATGCCACTGTGCCCAGAGTTTGGCTCTGTGGGTAGGTAGGCTAGAGACTCAGGTCTCTGGTCAATTCCCTCATATCCGTGGATGGCAGCACCCTGACAGCTCCTCCAAGGAGGATGGCATACATCCTGTATCCAAAAGCTCAGCGCTGGCAGCAGGGAACAGTGGTTGCTTCCTTCTGGGCTCCACTCCTAGTTTCTGTTTCTCTGCTTGTCCCTGGTGCTGCTACAGTGCGTGTGGCCCTTGGCAATACCCTGTCTCTACCCCTGCTCCTGTGTTGTTTTGCCAGGCAGCCGCTAGGGTTCTTCTTGAGTTCATCACTACCAGGCATTGGCCTGTATGCCAAGGGAGCATCTGCTATTGCGTGGGGATCCTGATCTCATTCTAGAACTGACCAGGGAGGATGGCTGACCTGGTGGATATTGTGCCCATCCTCACCTTAACAGGGAAGATCAGGGGCAAAGCCCCAAGGGAAAACGTGGCTCACTTTGGCATCTCAGCCCTTTTACCTTGATGCTATGCCCAAAGGCATCCCTGGACTGACTTCTTCATGATATCCCATGAGGATAGAAAATACTATAAAGATTTACAGTCTGGGTGAGCTCCACAGAGATTCTAAAGGAAGTTCTGCCTAGTGTTTTGAGGTTGAGAGCTTTGCTGACTAGATGTGAAATGTGATGTCAGAAAAACCTTATGCAAAATCTTATGCTCAAACATCCATGGTAAGCTCTTAGGCCCATGGTCAGCTCTCATATCCATGATCAACTCTCCACTTTATAATCAGCATTCAAGTCTGTGGTCAGCTTTCAGGTCCATGGTCAGCTCTCAAGTCTGTGGTCAACCCTTAGATCTATGGCTGGCTTTTATGTCTGTGGTCAGGCCTCAGGTCCATGATCAGCCCTTAAGTCTATAGTCAGTTCTCAGGTCTATGATCAGCTCTTAGATCTATGCCACCTTGCATGTCCATGGGGGTAGCCTTCAGGTGTATAGCCTGGCTTCCTGGTCTGTAGCAGCCGGGTATGTAGAGCTCCAGGATGTGGTGCACCTGGGAATGTAAAGCCCAGGGCGGTCTCTTTTTTAGAACACTAAGCTACAGGGCCACTCAACTGTCAAAATGAAGTGTTGTTCCTGCTCCTCACATCTGTTCTGAAGTTGAGTCGGAAACACTATTGGCAGGTAGAGCAGATTGTGGGAGGCCCTTTTGATAGGGGCTTCCACCAGGACACTGCATCTGGCCAGTGAGTGGAGGTCCCGGTGAGATATGCAGACCCAGCCTCCGGAGTGGCCAGCATGCACGCTTCTGTGCCTGCAGAGACCACTTTGGGATATTGTGGTGACTGGTTCAGCTCCCTGCTGAGAGGTGCCATGGCATGAGCTGAGGACTAGCTAAGCGGGAGTTGGGTCTCAGGTGTCCTCTGAACAGTGGCCAAGGGCTTCCTTAGCCCCAACTCGCTGACCAAAGTGCCTGCAGGGTTGGGAGGCTGGAGAGGAAGAAGCAAGGCCATCTGGGATGGCAGGTTGCTGCTGCTCCTGAGACTGGTTGGAGCCCAGAGAAGTTCTGGGTTACCTTTCCTTCTCTTTCTGGTCTGCCATCTCTGTAACCCTGGGCCCATCGTTCGACTCATCTGGTACCCTACTTGGGTATACTCAGCCC
The DNA here is from genome assembly GCF_964271855.1 of Acomys minous. Lineage (NCBI taxonomy): Eukaryota > Metazoa > Chordata > Mammalia > Rodentia > Muridae > Acomys > Acomys minous. The sequence continues at coordinate 59,584,107 of NC_140484.1, read as the reverse complement.
TGAGGACAAGCCAGCATCTAGGCTTGCTGTGTTCTGGCTAGACCATGGCAGAGGAGTAAGACCTTTTACTCCACATCCTTTCCCAGCTCCCTCTGACCGCTCCTGCCTTTCTTTGCTTTCTTGGCTCCTGCTGTCTGCTGCCCCGTGTCTTTTCTGTTCCTCAGTAACTGCACTCATTCTAAAGGCTTGCCAGTCGCTTCTGTGTGTCTTTTTCTGACCTTCCCAAAACCAGCTTCGCTGTGAGCCTCCCTGGGAAGCAGTGTGCCGTCTGTGTAGCGCTGAGCGTTTGCACTTAGCCCTGCAGCCCCGGGCCCTGCTTCCTTTTCCTCCTAACCAGCTGCACTAGAGGTCTCAGGTCACTGCCTGCCTCAGCCGCTTTCCACTTTTCTTTACTCTTCAGCATGCACTGCATTCCTTTGCGACTTTAGATTCAGTTGGTGTCCCTATGAAGACCTTTTCCTACAACCGCCAGGACGTCCCCTCTCCTTCCTCCCCAAGAGTCTCACTCAGCAAGTTCACATTGGGCTTTTGGTTCAGTCATTCCTCTCTAGGAGCCAGAGGCACCATTTGGTGTGCGCAAATTTGTCGTTGTCATGTCGATCCAGGTCCCTTGCACAGGTTTCAGTCTCCTTACTCTTACCTCTCCCCTTTCTTCCTCCCCCTCTTGCTTTCCTCCTCTTCACTTTTCTCCTCCTCTTCCAACTGGGTCGTTCTCTCTCCCCCCCCCCCACCCCCTTCCTCCTGCCTCACCTTGCCTTTTCCTTCTAGGCCTATGACCTCACCGCCCTGGGCTGTAGGCTGTAGGCTGTGGCTGCTCTAGGTTCCTACCATAAAGAATGGGTGGGTGCATGGAATCTCCGCCTTTTGCCTGTTTCGATCATGATCTATCCAGATCCTTTGTCAGATTCCAGCTCTATAGTCAAAGTAGATCAGCAATGATCTACTTTGGGATTTGGCCAGACTGAGGCTGATCCCTTGTTCACAGTCAGAATAGTGGGACCAGCCCAACCAGCAGCTGCATGGGGTGCCTGTCTAGCACCTTGCACCCTCTGCTTTCACCACAGCTTGGGTTTTGGTGCTGTGCAGTCTGAGGGGAGCCTTGTGCGGTAAGGGGCTCTGCCTTCTTCTGTAATGATCCAATGTTTCAGCTAGCATGCTTAAGTGAGGAAACTAAATACCAGCACATCCCCTTTTGGAAAATTTGTTTTACGTGGTGGCAAGCAGACACATGAAAAGTAACAAAATATCTTAATATTTGAAAAGGTCATTATCACTGCTGCTAAATTGCTAAGTTATTCCAAAGTCAAGTGCAGTTCTTTTCTCAGGATAACTGTGGGTGGTGAAGTGTGAACCAGTGTGAAAACTGAAGCCAGAGAGGAAAGGAGGGAAGGGAGGGAGGGAAAATGGCCTTGTGGTTGGATCTCTTGCTTTCACTGTGACCATTGGATGTTCCTTGAGGGACTAGTTAGTAACAAGTGTGCATCTCTTTTCCCTGGGTGTACGTGCTACAGTTCACCCACTTGCCAGGAATGTATTAGCATCCCCAGGATGTCTCCATGTCCACTCTGCACAGCTGCTTTCATTGGGTGGTCAAGGCGAGCCTTGGGTTGTCATTGGCTCAGGAGGCTGGATGGAGGCTAGGTTTGCAATCTCCCTTCTGCTTTGTTAGCCCAGTGAGGAGGCTGGTGCAGCTCTCCTGGCAACACTACCCTTGTCTCCTCCCATCACTGCTTCAGGACTCCCATTTGTTGTCACCCTGTCAGCATGTTTGGGGAGACAAGGTGAGAGGCTCCTGTGTTAGACTGATGGCTATTTTTAGTGTGAGTCTACAGCCAGCTGTTGGGTGGCCCGCCACTGGGGAGATGGTAATTTGCATAGGATCCTTTACTGATCTCTGGGGTCTTGTAGAGTTGATGCTTGCTCCCCTCTGGGTTCAGTATTGTGCATCTTGAGTTTCTTTTGCCAGGTGCTGTGGTCAGCACATGTGGACGTGTGACTTGAGGCTTCCATGGTGGCCAGTGACATTCTCAGTTTCTTGGCACACCCACTCCCTGCTGCATGTGGCTTGGTTCTGAGCTCAGCACTCCCAGTCATGAGTCTCAGCTGGGAAACAGCTCATGGAATCCAGCATTGGTTCCAAGTTTCCCTGTGGTTTGGAAGTGTACATCTAGAGTCATGTTAAGTGGCCAAACACTTGACTAAAACCAAATGGAGAGCCAAGGATAGGAGAGAAAAGAGACCTCAGTGTGAGTCTTGTGTATACCAGGTCCTGCCAGAGGCTGCTGCTCCCAGGCCTGCCTGGAGCCCTGGAAATGGGTGTGTTATGCCACTTTGTATGTCAGGGCGGCGGTTAGAATTCATTGAATATGTGCTGTGGTTCAAAGCCCAGTCTGGCTGTCAGGTGCACCCTTGCCTCTGAGCAGAGCTTAGGGCACATGGGACCTCTTGTTGGCCACCTAGCTGTGCCCTGTGGAAGAGTACTCACACTGGCAAGCCACATTTATAGTACCCTTCACAACTATGCCAATTCCAGGATTTGAAATGGATTTGAGCAGTACATATCTGATTTTTTTTTTTTTAAATTGAAACCTAAAATGCTCAAGGTATAGGCCATAGACAAGGTGAGGTACCTCTCCTGTTACTGCCCAAGCTCTACCATGGCTCTCAGAGACACATTCTCTGCTGTGGATGACACAGAGATGATTTGGAATTTGCAAGTTATTCTGAAGACAATCTATCCTGAAAACTCAGGACTCAAGTGCTTAGTCTGGGCATCAGACCATGCCATCATGGCAGGAGCATGGGCAACTCCCCCCTAAGGTACTCTGATGTCATTGGGTATTCCATTGGCTGTAGCTGGGAGTTGGGGTGTTTAGGGCAGTGGTGCTGCAAGTAGCTTTAAAGTTCATGTGTTTGAGAGACTTGTAAGTTCCGGTGGGCTTGCATTGTTTGTTCTTTGCATGTATCTGGCTCATGCAAAATGGCGTTGATATTGCTTGTTACCCATCTGGCATGCTTGTTTTATCTTCTCTTTGTAGCTTTTCCTAAGACCTAGGACAATATGCAGAGAAGCTTGGGCTGAGCAGAAAGCTACAACTTTCAGCCTGTGGCTTGTGTATGTTGCCTTTCTGTTTGCAGGCAGTTTCCGAGTGTTTCCTCCACTCTGCTGCTGCCTGACACCGTGGGACCGGGTTCTCTCCAGAACGGAGACAAAGTGCTGACATGGAACTCACTGTGTAGCCCATGCTGGCCTTGGCCTCTCTGTCTTTCTGCCTCAACCTCCACAGTGCTGGGATTACAGGCATGTGCCATAACACTTGGCAGAAAGCGCCTCTCTGAAGACTTCCTGGCTGAGTTTATTTCATGTGTGCTTCTTGCCACATGCTGAAATTTTACTGAAATGTGTATGTGTCCTGTGAGCGTCTAGTGGCTGAGTCTTTTTGTATACATGTATACCTCTCACTGGGGCTGGGGTGGAGTGAATGAAAGTCTTAGGGACAGTATTTCCAGTCCTTCCTGAAGGGCATCAGGTGACCAGGAGGCTGGCCGGCCACAGCTGGCTGGCTGGAACCCTTGCACCTCGATGGTGGCTGAGGCTGTGAAGCACCTCTGTACGCGCTGCCTACGGTGGCTCCCTAGTGGTTCAGGTGTCAGGTGCCTTGGCAAACAGGTGGTGCTGACTCTGCAGTGTGACAGCAAAGCATTTCTGGCACATGCACCTGCTGAGATACTGTCTCCTGGAATCTGTAGCACGTTAGGTGGTTTTGAACATTAATTTTCAGGCCAAAACAGTGGTGACTAAAATCATGGCAGAGTTAAGACCCCAAGCTTATTGTCCTGCGTTGGGATCTTGCGCACCATATGAAGGTCTGCTCTCTTTCTCAGCGGCCTGGGGACCTGTATGCACCTGAAAAGTGACCCCAAGAAGAGGCCTGTGCATGTGGGTGACGTGTGTTTTCTGTTTCAGTGGGTTGATTTTTTTTTCCTGATACAAGCCCTATCTAGAAAAAGCTGGCTACCTTTTGTCATCTTGTTTGGGTAGTTAGGTGCCATGGACTTTAGCCAGTTCCCATGAGCCAAAAAGTGGGTTGGAGGGGAGGACAGGTGTGGTGCTGGTAGAGCCCATCCAGCACGCTCAGTCTGGTTAGAAACCATCAAAGTAGTAACCAATCTCATATAGCCAGCGAAGGGGAGAAAAGCCAGTGTACCCATCTCTTCCAGTGGCTGGGGCCAGTCGGGAATGTTTACTCTCAGCCTTTCCTGCAGAAATCTGTTTATTTGAAGTTCTGTGTGTGATGTTTATGTTAGTGAGGAGGAGTCAAGCATGGACTCTGTGTGTGTGTGTGTGTGTGTGTGTGTGTGTGTGTGTGTGTGTGTGTGTGTATGTGTGTGTGTAAAAGAATGCTTCGGGTGGGCTCCAAATGGCCTTTCTGCTGGTGTCACCCTTCCTGTGCTGGCTCTGGTTCCAGTGGCCAGGGGGCCTGCCGAGTGTCCAGAAGTACTGCCCATGCTGGCTTTTTCTTTCTGGTCTAATTGTCTGTCTCTTGTTTTCTGCCAAAGTGTCTGATGTCATTGACATTGTGGCTCGTGTGCACTTTAGAGTCCGTGGCTCCTGTCCATGCCTGGGCTACAAGCGGTGTTTGGGGAAGTGGTTTCACTACACATTTCTCTGCCCACAGATGCCACCAGTCCACCACAGCTTTTTGCGCTACTGTTGTGGGCCTCCTCGTAGCCCACATTTGTCCTTCTCTGCTTAGTGTGTGTGGTTGAACTTTGAAAGCCAGGTCTCAGGCCCCAGCCTTGAAGTGACATAGTCATGGCTCCTGGTAGCCATGGTTGGGCAGGCTTTTCCTGGCTTCTCACCAGAAGTCAAGAGAACCCATTGGGACTGGAGCCCCTAGTCTGCTTCTCCCCAGATCCGAGCATAGCCTGTCTGGTGCGATATGGTTTTGTCTGCACAGAGAAGGGGTTTAGAAGACCCACCAGGTGGTGGGCAGCGTCACATGTTACTTTTCCTGTCAAGTGTGGGGATGTGAAATCTAGAGGGTTCTTTAATTGGTCCTGGGGTGGGGGTGGGGGTCATTTCTGGTCCTGGATGCTGAAAGAGGGAGAAAAGATCACAGTGACCCCCAGGTTATGGCATTTTGGAGGTTTCATGGCTGGAGGTCTTCTACCAACTGCAGCCCTTGCTCTTTCAGCTTTTCCCTTTGCTAACTGAATGAGGCTGGGAATCTCCTGAGTGGTCACAGACATGGCTGGTGTTCGCCAGTATATACCCCTACACATAGTTGGGCATTTGCATTTCCAAATAGGCACCCTCTCACTAACTGAAACCAAAGGATGCCCCTGGGTACCCGTGTCCCTTCCTAGGCCTGGGAGGCCCTAGGCTGTGTCCTGAGACTTGATAAGGGACAAAGAGCTGGCTGTGACACAGTTGCTGGTTCTGCCACACCCTTACCTTGGAACTCTAGTTTCAGAATGAATTACATAGACCTCTGCATTACTCCACGGTGTCACTTGCTTCCTCCCTCTTCCTCAAAAGGCTGGTCACTACCTGCACCCACATCTAGAGGAATCCCTGTCCAGAGCACCTTGGATCTTGAAAAGAAGATGCCATGTTAGGTTCCCAGAAACTGAGTGGAGTAGACCTTAGAAAGGTAGCTGGGTGTGGAAGGCCTTTTGGCAGGGGCCCAATGGAAAAGAGAACAGGGCAGGTGGAAAGTACAGGGACACTCCCTGGCAGGGCCAGTGCACTCGGAGCAAAGCTCAGATGGCAAAGCCAGAGGCACAGACCATGCTGGAGTCACCCTGGCCATGGTCCTTTCCAGGGCCTTACTTTGACATGTCTGTTGTCTTCTGTGTTTCCCGTCAAGATGCTTACCGGATTCTGGTTGGCTCTAGAGGCTATGTTGCTGAGATGGATGTCCAGGAGGTGGTGTGATCCCGAGTCTCCTGCATCCGCTGAGCTGAAGAACAAGCTGTGGCCATGACAGACACACTGGCCTCTGTTCTGCGAGGTCTGGTTTTAGTAGGGGTAGAGTAAGGGGGTGCAGGAGAAGGGCATGCAGCTGTGGGCTGATCTTTTAGGGCAGATGGGAGTTGAAATCTTTAGAAAGCGCCCTTTGCTCTGAGAAAGACAGGGCAGGAGATGCCTGGAGGGGGGCCTGTGGCAGGGAAGAAGAGTGGGTAGTCAGAATAAGGCTACGATGTAGGCTTTACTCACACAGGTACACAGCCCCCTGTCTTCTGTAGGGACAACTGGGTGTGGCTGCTGGTACCCCCTAAGTGAGAGTATGCACCAGTAAGTTTGGTCCTCTGTTTTATGGTTTTAATAAGAAATTAGTTAATTAATTAATTACAGTGCTGGGCCTTGAACCCAAGACTTTTGCATGACGGGCAAGTGCTTTCCTAGGGAGCCATATGCTGACCCTTGTTTTTACTCTTGTATCATCAGAATATTATGGGGGGCCATGGAGGAGAATGGGGAGCCAGGAAGAAGCAGACCAAGGAGCAGGTGAAAGTATGGCCACTGCCTTCAGTTTCTCAGACTCCAGCATGTTCAAGGAGAGCGGTCACTGGGAACCCCAGCTTAAGAGGCGTCTTCCTGCAGTGGGTCATTCAAGCAGGGAGTTTGGGCAGAGCCTGTGAGTGGGCATGGCAGCCTCAGGACGTCTAGGTTAGCTTGCTTCATTGTGATTTTTCTATGAGGTGTGGAGAGTAGTAGGGGCTAGTACTGGCGGCTTTCGTCCTATTTTTAAACCATCTGCCCTCAGTGCTTTCCTTTACTCTTGAGAGGGTTTCCAACAGTGTGTACATTGGTGGGCCAAAGCTCGACATGATCTGTTTGCAGCCTCTAAGGGCTGTGAAACACCTTCCCAGGGCTACCACTGTTGCCTCTCTGGCTTCTTTCTGGAGATTGTCACTTTAAAAAAAAAATGTGAAGGTCAAAGGGACCCCTTTTGGGTGACTAAGAAAGCCATTCTGGTTTGTAGGGAGAAGCTGGAGCCATATTGGGAGAGGCAGGTTGGCACTGAATGGTTCTGGAGAACTTTGGGAACAGGTTGTGACCCAGGCACAGAGAGGACAGATATGGCTGTGATGGACAGTTGTCACTGGAGGCACCATAGTAGAAGTGGAGAGGGAGGCAGGAAGGAGCAGTGACTCATCTGGGCCCATGCTCAAGGAGTGTGTGAAGTGACAAGTTCTAGGAGAGCTGAGGAGAGGGCAGGAGTGGCGGCCTAGCTGTGAGTCAAGTCCCACAGCAGGGGCTTCTAATAGTCCTGGAACGTACAAGGCAGAGATGAAGGGCCCAGCACAACTACTTTCTGCCTGGGTTGCTGCTGCCTGGCTTCCCATTGTGTTCCCACCTGGCCTCACTGCATGCGTAGAGAGAGCTCTCTGCTGGCTCCTCTTCCATAGAAGGACAGCTGCCCATGCACTCTAAGGACCTCTTTGATTAGCTTCCCCTTGGCCTTGTCCCCATATGTAGCCACACTGTGGGCCACAGTGTCAGCATGGATTGTGTAGGCTGTGACTCAGTCCATAGCCAGGGACTTGTATGAAGATGGTGCTGTGGTTTTAGGGAGAAGCTGCTAAAGGGGGAGACTTGCCACTGGCTGAGTCTAAGATGCTTGGGACATGTGGAGCAGACTGGTTTGATTTCCCAGTATCTTAACCATCCAGGGGTGCTCTCGGGCAGCGGGTATGGCTGCAAGATGGTGGTGCAGGGAGGGCACAGTCTCGCAGTGCAGTGTTGGTTGCAGGTGGCACTCTGGACACAGAGGAGGCACAGATGGCTCCTTCTCCTGGTATCTGTCTGGCTTTGGCTCGTAGCCTTTCTTTGGGCTCCCCATATTTGTTATCATCCATATTTATTTTATGGATGACAGTGGCCTGGTTCTTCCGCCTCCCCAATAGCAGGCACCTGCCTCTGGGCTGTACCGAGCCAGACAGACAGGACGGTAGGTGTCTTTCGGGGCTCCTGAAGAGATGGGTGAGTGCAAGGGGGAGGGGGCTTGCTTCTGTACTGGGTTACAAAGATTGCAGTACTGACCTTGATGCCCAGTGGCCTTGGAAATGTGCATGTCTGTGCAGCATTCCTCAAGGCAGGGTGGAAAACTGTCCTCACTTCAAAACAGGATGTCTGTGAATAGCACAAATCGGAGAGTAAAGGATATTTATTGGGAGTGTTTCTGGCCTCTCAGAGGAGCCAAGCTGGAGAACCTTTCCTCCTTTCTTTATGAATTCTGAGGTCTGCTGGCTGCAGGTTCCAGGGTGGGTTCCTGGTTGTATGTGTCATTGGAAGGATGATTTCATCCTGGGTTCATGTGGGATGACTGTGATGGTTAAGACCTTACTAGTACCTTCTCGGGGATATGTATCTGCATGTGTGCATGCCCACCTGCACATGTGCACACACTTACAGAAGCAACATAGGCAGTGGTGGGAGGCCAGTGGGCTGGAGGCCTCTAGTAGCCCGACAGCAGGTGGCACTGGGTTGTTCTCTGTTTACAGATGGTATGGCTCTGCCAGCATGCATAGGTTTTGGTCTGGCAGCTCTCCTTGGCCCTGGGCTTGGTTTCTGTGAGGTGAGACTGGCATAGCTTCAGCTTCATAAAAAGCTTGTGCTAATGGGCTGGTCAGAGACCTGTGGAATTCAGCGTTTCTCTTGGTGATCCTGAGAGATGCTGCTGGCTGTTCTTCCAGCAAGCAGCCTGGTAGCATTTGTTACTGAGTGGTGCAGCCTGCTTGGTGTTGAGCTCTTCAAATGGGCTAGTTCCTCTCTAGGCACATTCCATGAAGCCCTCCACTGCTCCTGACTCACATACAGCCGACTCTATTGGACAGGTGGCCTGTGCCCACCCTGTGATCCACAAGCACCAGTGACACCATGTCCTTCATGTCCCTCAAGCTCCTTAGCCTGTGGGCTCTAGCTGCGTTGTACATCGTACATTGCTCAGGAACTCTGGAGGAGGGAGATGCATAGAGAGGCCATGTCCCTGGTGCTTGCAGGCAGGGACTTCTCATTTGATGGCTTGAACTGGTTTGCACAAACCAGCAGCAGGCTTTGGGGTAGATGCTTTGCCCCATCTTGGTGAGAGAGATGCTGTGGCCCTACTACCGGGTCAGAAGTGCAGCTTGTGCATTGTGAACTTCTCTGCTCTCAGCCCACACTTGGGGGGCAGTTGCAGGCCTTCATGGATATGTATTATAGAGTCAAGGCTGCTCTCCCTTGGGTGCCTGTGGCTCAGCCTGCTTTTATGGCTTTGATACAGACAGGCTCCACACTGTGTCTGTCTATCATACATCTCCTGGTGGAATGGTTGCCTTCTCTGTACCCTGCTGTTCCCAGCTGGGGCCTGGTGGGATCTGATTTTGGATGCAATGTGGGTTAGTAGTCCAGCCATGGGGCTGAAAGCTGGGTCTGGGCCTTGCCCCAGGGTTCTCAACTGAGCCTAGCATTCACTGGCTGTGTGGAACTTCACTAGAAAAGGTAGCCACACTCAGCTCCCCAGTAGGAATACTGCACACAGCTGACTGTTGCTTTGGGATAGGACTCTCAAAAGCTCAGGTTCCCTCTTTTACTTGAGGGTGCACTCACATTCTCCATTTACTTGTGTGTGCATCATTGGTTACAAAAACAAGATCTAGAGCAAAAGAGACAGGACAGTGGGTATTTAGCACCAAGGCAAGGTCAGGCCTCCTGCCACCCTCTGCCTCTTTCAGAGGTTGTTATGTTAGGCTTCTTTTGCCTTGCCTGTTCCTTCTCCTGCCTGGACCTGTGTTATTTCTGGGTAGCTGGCTCTTGGGAAGAAGTACCCAAGTACTCACTACCTGAGCTGGGTGATTTTTTGGACTCTTGTTACAGTTGGGTTGAGTGAGTGCAGGAAGGATGGGCCCTCACATGCCATTTGGTCTTGGGGAGAAGGAGGCTGGCCTTCTGTGGGAAGAGGCTTCCTGTGGGAAGAGGAGGGTTGCCCCTTCTCCCCATTCAGGGTGCACCTGGGGGATCTGTGTTCCTTGGATGGATTTCAGTGTGGGAACAGTCTCTGAGCATCCTGACTTACCAGGGAGGGAGTAGGAGACAGGGTTGCAGTATGCTGGAGACCTGAGGGTTAAAGTTTATTCTCAGAGGTGCTGGCTGTATCTGGCCTTGCCATGTATCTGCGGACATAGCCCCCAGCTGCCCTGCCCCTCCTTTGTATGGTCGGGCCCACACGGCATAGAGATGTGGATGGAGCACTTCACTAGTGGCCAGCAGTGCGGGGAAGAGAACAAGGGAGATTAGGAAGTGTTTATGTTTCAGGGCTATCCTTTCTCTCATCTTTTCTTAGGCAGGACTTGTTATGAAGCCCAGTCTGGCCTCGCGTTCATGATCCACCTGCCTCTTGAATGATGGGCCGAGGAATATATTTTTAGACTTATTTGAACTCGACTTCTTAAATCATTGCGCTCTCTGTCTCATCTTTGCTTCTAGAAGGCATGCCACACACAACCTTGCCTTTAGAAGCTTTTTTGAGCTGGCTAGCTACATGAGCTGAAATGGTGCGCTCTGGGTTTGGAGACCCTGCACTAATATGTAAGATGGAGAGTGATTGAGAAAGCCACCAATGTCAACCTTGGGTCTCCATACATGTGCACATATGGACACATGCACCTGCACATATGTGAACACACAAATACATGTGAGTGAACACCACACACACGTCAGGTTTGCACTCCCCAGTTGAGCTTTGGCCTTCACTGTGGTATGTTTTATATATGCTGTGGGTAGTGGCGGATGTTGCTTCCCCGTCCTGTGCATACAGCCTGGGACCACCTCTGCTGACCAGGCTTTGTTTTCTGTTGATTGCAGTAGCCCCTTTGTTGACCGGCAGAGTGTAGGTGCCGGTCTGTGGTTTCAGGCTTGGCTGTGCACCACTGCTCTGTCGAGTCTTAGACCAGGACTCCATGTGGATGCAGCGGTTTCATAGTAAGTCCAGAGGCTTCACTGTTTTTCCTCTAAGATTGCGTTGCAAGTAGCTGGCATCTTTTCATTTCACAAATATTTTACAGCACTTTGCCAGTTTCTGTTGGAGCCTGCTAGGATTGTGTCTTATGCTGCCCTGAATTTGTGGATCAGCATGGAGCTGTCTTCTGGCTGATATTAGAGGTGGATGGCTTTGTTGAGGCAGCTTTGATTTTCTCCCAATAGTCTGTAGTCTTGTTAAGTACTGTCCTGTGGAATGCACGCTGTCAGCTGCTGTGGTCAGCAGGGTTTTGACTTCATTTCTCACTTGTGTTCAGTTAGTATAAGGAAAAGGAGCTTTAGGGCATTACTTTTGTGTCCCTGCCTTGTGCATTCATAGCTGTTGTGGAGGTCTTGCAGTTTCTTATGTGAGCAGTGTCCACACGTGACATCCCTGCATGTCTTTCTCCAGTCCTCAGTGTGCCCTCAGGACCCTGGACACACATGAAGTGGTTCTGTGGTTAGTAGCTTACCAATAAGGAGGCAGCATCTGTGGGGTTTTCGATGTCCCTTATCAAACAAGGTATTTCTTCGTTTCCCATGTCTCTGAAAGACTTTACTGCGAAGCATTGTTGAATGCTGTCACATGCTTTTCTGTGTTCATCAAGAGGGGCCTGTAGCTTTCCTCCATCCTGACTCAGGGTGGATCACAGTGATAGTGAAGGGTGGATACTCTAGTCTCCCAGGCCTTCGTGGTCACAGTGCCCCTTTCCCTGTAGGACCTGCATGGCTGAGACCTCTGCCTGCGGCTTGCTTCTCTGCACGCCTCAGTAGCAGTGTCATCTGGCTCAGGTGTCTCTCCTACTGCCTCACAGAGCACACTGGGCTTTTCTCTCCTCTCAACTTGGAAAGAGCTGTATGAGACTGGTGGCATTTCTTCCTTCAGTATTTATGGTATTCGGCAGTGAAGCCATCTGTGCCATTTTTTGTGGCATTTTTTTCCCTTTTTTTTTCTCTGAGATCCCCCACCCCTGCAAGACAGGATTTCTCTGTGTAGCCCTGACTGTCCTGGAACTTGCTCTGTAGACCAGGCTGGCCTTGAACTCACAGAGATTCACCTGCCTCTGCCTCCTGAGTGCTGGGATTTAACCAGTAATTTTTTTAAATATGAAAGTTTTCTATCTTATTATATGCTAAGCTTTATGCATTGAAAAATTATGTGTATGTATGTATCAGTGTGTGGGTATATGCACTTGAATGTAGTCCCTGTGGGGCCAGAAGTTTGTGTCAGATCCACTGGAGCTCCAGTTCCAGGCAGTTATGAGTATGAGTGGGCGCTGGAACTGAATCAGGTCCTCCAGAAGAAAGATGTACGGTCTTAAATGCCGAGCCATCCTATCTCTCCAGCCCCTAGATTGTGTGTGTGTGTGTGTGTGTGTGTGTGTGTGTGTGTGTTTGTTTTGTTTTGTTTTTGTTTTCTGAGATAGGTTATCTTTCTTTATAAAGCAAGTTTACTAATTTTTTTCCCCCTTAAAATAGAAAATTTAGCTGGGTAGTGGTGATGCACACCTTTAATTCCAACACTTGGGAGGCAGAGGCAGGCAGATCTCTGTAAGTTCAAGGCCAGCCTGGTCAAGGCCAGAGTAAGTTCCAGGACAGCCAGAGCTATACAGAGGATCCTCCCATTCGTATTTTAGAGGAGCAATTTGTGCATTTCTTCTTAACTGTTTGATGGATGGTACAGTATTTTCATGCGTTGTCCTTTCGGCCATGTCTGTTATATTCTTTGTGTTCCTGAGCTCGTCATTATCTCCTCGTCTGTGTTGTCTTCTCTGAGGCCTCAGCTTCTCTACCCAGGTGCCAGCCTTTGCCACTGCTCACTGCTCTCTTGTCTCTTTCCTTCATGGGTATGGAAAGATGGTCACTCTCTGTCTGGGTTCCTTGCCTGGGGCTGCTTGCCAAGTGAAGGATCTGAAGGAAGCCCACGGTACCTTCTGTGGGTGGCAGAATAGAGGTTCTGTTTGCATTGAACTGTTGTTAGTATCAAACTGATTATTTTTTAATTTAAAAAAAATACATTTATTTGCCAGGTATAGCTGGATTGGGTTGCATTCAGTTGAGCCAAGGGGGTCCCATGGAAATCCCCAAACAACCCAGGCTGACACTAAGACAAAGGGTTGCTCTCCTCAAGCTGACAGCAGCATTGCCAAGGCCAGTACCCACACAACTCACTGAAAACAGAGAAGTCACGCTGGTGCCTACACGGAGCCTTCACCCCTACGTTCCAGTCTCTTTGGTGTGGGAAGGTACTGTGCAGGTCACTGAAAGAGAAATGTGAGCACCAACCCAGCCACAAATCTTTACCTACAATCTGCCCTGGCTGCATAATATGCTAGGGCAGTGGTGGCACGGAACTTGGGGAGTAGCTAACAATGTCTGGTTTGACTTAACGCCCACTCCACAAGAAGGAGTCCAGACTTGGTACTGCTTGAGTTATCAAGAACCAGAGACTAGCTAGCCCAGAGACCTAGGGTAAAACTGAACATGACTGGTATAAACAAACAAACAAACAAACAAAATCAAAAAATGATTCCTAATGATGTTCTGCTATGCTCATAGGTCAGTGCCTTATCCAGTCATCATCAGAGAGGCTTCCTCTGGCAGCAGATTGTATCAGATGCAGAGACCCACAGCCAGACGTTATGCAGAGAGAGAGAGAGTCTAAGCTGGAGGTCTCCATCAAATTCCTCCCCTCTGAGCTCATGGAGTCCTACAGCTGAGGAGGTGGGAAGATTTTTAAGAGTCAAAGGGGGTAGAGGACACCAGTAGAACATGGCCCTCTGAGTCAACTAAGCAAGGCGCATAGGAGCTCACAGCCTGAAACAGCAAGCATAGGACCTGCATGGGTCTATACAGGGTCCTCTGAATATGTATCATAGATGTTAGCTTAATGTTTTTATGGGACTCCTGACTATGAGAACAAGTGGGTCTCTGACTCTTTTGTCTGTTCTTAAGTATGATGTTTTTGCTTCATTGTATTACATTTTATTTTGTCATTTTTGGTCGTTATCTCATAAAAGCCTGTTCTTCTCTAATGAGAGACAGAAAGGGAGTGGATCTGGAGGGGAGGGGAGGGGAGAGGGGGGAGGAACTGGGAGGAGTAGAAGGAAGGGAAACTATAATCAGGAAGTATGAGAAAATAATTTATTTTCAATAAAAAAGCCACTCTATTATACAAAACCCAACCCACAACCACATTTATTTACTATGCATAGTGGCACACGCTTTAATCCCAGCAGCCAGCAGCCGGGAGGCAGAAGCAGGCAGATCTCTCTGAGTTGGAGTTCAGCCTGATCTACATAGTAGTGAGTTCTAGGACAACCAGAGCTACTTAGTGAGACCCTGTTTTGAAGAAAAAACAAATGAACAAAGAAACCCCACAATTTGTTTGTTTGTTTGTTTGTTTGTTTATTGTGTGTGTATTTAACAGTGTGCACCTGCCTCTGACCTTTGTGTTGAGATGGCAGCAAGGTGGCCCCATGCTCACAGGTCCTTACTCAGATGTGGCTGTAACCTGTCCAGGGCTACTTGCCTCCTCTGTTACTTTTGTGACTGCTGCAGTAGACATAATGAACATCCCTGGCTCAGAAACCCTAAATTGAACATCCATTGAGTAAGTGCCAAATGATATCACCAGTGGAAAATTTCACACCCAGTTGGGAAATCATGTGATAGGTCACAGACAAAATGCAGGGACTCTAAATGTTTGGACTATAGCTGGGTGTGATGGTGCTTACTTTAAATCCTAGTACACTCTGGAGGCAGAGGCAGTCAGATCTCTGTGAGTTTGAGGCTAGCCTGGTCTAGATAGTGAGTTCCAGGCCTGCCAGGGCTATATAGGAAGAGCCTGTCTCAAATAGGTTTTACTAGACCACACAGCATGCCTTCTGACCCTGTGAATGAGGTGAATTAGAAGTGTAGGTAAATTCTGTGCCTAGATTTGGATCCTATCCCAAGATAGCTCATGATGTGCGTGCAGGTATCTTCCCACCCTGTGGAGTCAGAACCATTTTTGGGCCAAGCATTTTGTATAAGAGGTATTCAGCCCCACAGTTGGTCTTTCTTGTTGTTGTTTTCCCTTTTTTCTCTCTTTTTGGTTTTTCAAGACAGAGTTTCTCTGTACAGCCCTGGCTGTCTAGAATTCTCTGTAGTCCAGGCTGGCCTCGAACTCACAGAGATCCTCCTGCCTTTGCCTCCTGAGTGCTGGGATTACAGGCGTGCACCACCACGCCCATCTTACCCACACTGGTCTTTAGCCCTAGGAACAAGCTTCACCTTTGCTAATTCTCCACAGACATTGTTTCCTAGCTCATGGGGTAGAAGTGCCTGCCAGCTGAGGTGCCCACCGGTCAGTGTGACCCTGGCTGAGATGCCTACTCACAGCCTGCTATGCCAGGTCTTGTGTTTGGGCCACAGGAGAGCAGGCCCACCTGCAAAGCTTGGGATGACTGCTGGGATTTTCCAGACACATTTAGGGTAGAAGCCAACTTCACCTGGGCAGGAACAGGCAGAGGCTAGTCCTCCATCAGAGGACTCAGGATTTCTTGCTTTCTTCTCAGTCACTATGTGTGACCACAGCTGGCCTGTCACCAGCAGAACAAAGCAGGTGTCTTCCTTAGGTGGAGGTTGGGCTCCAACCTGGCTTCTCATCAGGCAAGTGGGCTTCGAGGGTTGCTGGCAGGGTTGTTGCCCCAGGCACATGGTGTAGGTTTGGCCCCATTGGGTTGGGTTGGAGGCTGCTATGGATGTGGGAGGATTCTGGAAGGCCTGCACATTGCTGTTGGCTAGTTTCCTGATGTGTGGGTTTAGGTGAACCCCAGAGCTTCATGAGAACCCAGAATAGTGGTATCACCATTACCACAGTTGTGACTTTCTTGTGTTCCTTTTTGGTGACTTTTGTTGTAGTTGTTGACATTTTTGAAGTCAGCACAGTTCATGTTAGGAAGCAGTCTATTTTATGTTGGAACTAGAGGTGTCTGTACTCATGTTGTGGCAGAGCATGCACGCTGTGGAGAAGTGGCTCCTCTGGGCCACCCCTCCTCTGGGCCACCTCCTCTGGACCACCTCCTCTGGACCACCCCTTACACGTCCCTAGTTGTTCTGTTTCTCAAATGTATGTTTGTAAATGATGAACTGGCAACTCGAGTTTCTGGCTAATTTCTCACCATTTTTTAACTAATAGACTACCATGCCTTTACTGGTCCCTGCTCCTTGTAGGTGCCCTTTCCCCGTCCTCACTCCATCCTTGGTTACAGCAAGAGGCCTGCGAGCGTATTGTTGGCTACAGAGCCACATGATGTGCTGTCGCTTGTTTGCTATGATTTGTTTTCAATATTTTTTTAAAAAGAGATGAACATATTTAGAAAATAAAGAGCCAGAAATGCCACCTCTTCTGTGCCTGCAGCACTATGCAGAGCTGACAGGAGCTGGAGACAGAGGTGGCATGTGTGAGGGAAGCGCTTGTCTGCAGGACATTGGGCCTGTGACTGGGGCTACACTGATTATCAGAGGAGTGGCTAAAACTTTGATGTTTCTAGGTAAACCTGCTGGGCCGCCTCTATTTATTTGTTTGTGTTTGTTTGTTTATTGCCTCCATTGGATTGGCCTGTAAGCCAGATCTTGGGGCTTTTATTTATTTATTTTTAAGTAATGATTGATGTGAGAGGGCTTAGCCTACTCTGAATGGTGCCACCCCTGGGCAGATGGGCCTGGGGTGTATAAGAAAGCGATGGGGGGGGGGGGCAAGCTATGCAGGGTAAGCCAGTAGGTAGTGTCCTTCCATGACCTCTGGTTCAGTTCCTGATTCCAGGCTCCTGCCTTGAGTTTCTGTCCTGACTTCCCTTTGTGAGCTGTAAGATGAAATAGACCCTTTCCTTTCCAGGTTGGCCCATCCCTGTCACCTGCTCCCCCCAACCTCCACTCTCCCACTCCCTGGTGTTTATTACAGCTCTAGAAAGCAAACTAGGACACCTGCCTTTTATTCCAATCTTTTTTTTTTTTTTTTGGTTTTTCGAGGCAAGGTCTCTCTGTGTTAGCCTTGGCTGTCCTGGACTCACTTTGTAGACCAGGCTGGCCTCGAACTCACAGTGATCCGCCCGCCTCTGCCTCCCGAGTGCTGGGATTAAAGGCGTGCGCCACCACGCCCGGCTTATTCCAATCTTTTACCTTGTCTTCTTTTGTGTTCGGTGCTTGGACTCTAACTAGATAGGGATGGTAAGAAATGGGGCCTAGCCCTTGTTCCCAGCTGCAGCCAGTGGCCTGGATTATGCCTACAAGATGGATTACTTCATTAATTAAAAAAAATTATTTGCTCACGCGTGCATGCGTGCACGTGTGTGTGTGTGTTGGATGTGGTACCTGCAGAGGTCAGAAGAGGGTGCCAGAGACCCTAGAGCTAGGGTTATAGGTAGTTGTGAGCTGCCAGACATGGGTGCTGGGCATGGACCTACACTTTTAACTGCTGGGCCATCTTGCAGCCCTAGAGTACTTAATTTTTATAAGCTGTTATTTCAAAGTTTGACTTTATTTTATAGGATCTGACCTTCTCTAATGAAAAATAATCACTTAAAATTCTGGTCCAGGGCACCTTTTTTCGGGGGGTGGGGGGTGGGGCGGAGGGGTTAAAGTCTTTATTTGGTTTAAAATTTACCCAGTGTATTAAAGCTCTTGGCCTGTGTGTCCTCTGGAGAAGCTCAGCACACTTCACAGGCAGATGGACTGCTTTAATCTCTCATTTAATGAAAGAAGAGAGATTTCCTAGTTGTCCTGCAGAGGATGGTGTCTGCTCCATGCTTTCTTTCCAGTCCTGCTGCCAGGCCTCTATGCTAAGAACCACTGCCTGAGAGGAAGCTGGGTCCAGGAGGGCTCTGGGGCCCAGCACTCTTTCTTCTTCTCTGGTGCTCCTTGTCCTGGCTCCTCCCCAGTCATCAGGAGCTTCTGCCCTCATCCATGGGGACACAGCTTGCACTTGTCATTGGAGTGGGGAGGCCCAATCAGCACTTCCTTTATAAAACTATTTTTAGCTTCAGTGTTTTCATTACTGCATAGACAAGATTGCGTTCCTCATGAGAGGAAATGGTTTTCCGCAGGGATAAGGGTGTCACGGGGCAGGATTTCCTGAAGAATCCAATAGCTCCACCCTGGGTCCCTGCGTTGCCATGGGGCCCACTCCGGTCCTTGGGAAGCCTCAGTGTGTGACATCTACAGGGCTTGGGAGCCCATGGCACTAGTTTATGGCTTGTGTATCGGAGTTCTGAGGAAGTGTTTGAGGAGCCGTGAGTTCATGCTGCAGTCGGTTGTCCTCCGCTGTTAATTGGCCTATGGGATGTGGTCTCACCTGGCTGGCAGTGTGATTGCCCCGTGTGCTGGGTGCCACATGGGTGCAAGGGCTTCTGTAGTTTGCACCCAGGTCTGCCCCAAGCTTGGAGATCAATCTCCAATGTAAGAGGTGGTGTAGAGGTTCCTCTGAAAGATACTGCAAATGTTGAGTGGCCACAAGGGTGGCTGCTGGTGCCTTCCTGAGTGTGCTGGTCCTTGAGATGAAGGCATCATGGAAGTGCAGAAGGTACCAGACGGTAGGGTCCATGTGTGCATGGCCCTCAGTCCTGAGAGTCCCAGGGAAAAAATGAGGCCCCTGGGGATTTTTGTGCCATCTGTTCTGGATGTGGTGCTGGACTTCCCTCAGCGGGACCCATGTGCCCAGCCACCCTTTCTGAGAGTCCTCCCTCTCTTGCAGGCTTTGCCAACCCTGGATGCTTGCTGGGGCTGCACAGGGCTTAAATTGGGGAATCTTTCTCAGGCCTCTTAGAGTCCTAAACCCCACATTTCTGCAAATCTGGATAAAGTCACACTGCTCTGGGCTGTTTGCTTCCTCAGAAGTTATGGGTTGGTGGAACTGCACACTCAGTCAGTCAGGTGTGAACGTATCCCTGTCTTCTGGGTCTTGGCGGTAAGGGTGACTTGGCTCACTGTGTTGACCCAAGCTTTGGGATAGCCAATGCAGCCTGACTCGGGTCTTTGGGGGGCCATCTAATGTGGATGCCTGATGCCAGCACCATGGGGCGTCATAGAACAGGGCTCTGGTACTGGAATGAGCTGGCAGATATAGATATTAGTACCACCTGGTGTGTGCTAAGGAGACTTAGAATGTTCTAGATTCTAAAATGTGTGTGGCTGTCTTTGTTAATTAGTATTTTCAAGAAGGGAAAGAGTCTTAACAGTTGTGAGTTCACAAGGTAGCTGCGAAGGATGACAGGGTCAGAGGACGAGATTGTTGGGTGGTGTTCTGTGTCCCAGGAAGGGGGCACTCATGGGAAGGGGTCTGACAGCAGGCTACAGAAGGCAGCATTGAAACCTTCCTTCATCTCAGATGAGACTCAGGTCTGATGGCCAGCACCTTTCCTAGTACCTGGTGGGGAGAACTTTGATGTTGGTCCAAGCTCGATTACTGGGCAGTTCTCAGGATTTTCCTCTGCCCCAATTCTTGAACATAAACAAGGCCTTGCCTGCGTCTAAGGCCGCAGGGTGATGAGTGCCTGCCTGCAGGAGCAGGGCTCTGTGGGGTTGATGGGCATGCTCACAGCCCCAGTGAGAGGCTTTCAGCAGGTAGTATGTGGAACATGGATGATGCTTGATGCCTGAGGGACCACGGGTAGGAAGTATTCCCGGGCCTAGAGATAAGTGAGTGGATGGAGAGGCTACTGAGGCTCCACTGAGAAGCATGGCTGCTGCCCAGGAATCCCTACCAGGGAGCAGGGTGGGAGATGCTCTGTGTCCTGTCTCAGCAGGAAAGAAGGTCAGCTGCACATGCCACCTTCCAGGGTGCAAAACCTGGCTCGGCTGCTGAGGTCACCAGTGGAAGGTGCACTGAGTGTGTTCCTGCCCTGACTTGGAAGAGCTAGGCCTTGACAGGCTACAGTCTTGAATGATAGCATAAGCCATCCTGTAGACTGTTATTTTTCCTTCCTCTTGCAGGAATAGCTTTTTAAAAGCTTCTTTTCTTTGTCATGCAAAAATTTTACATTAACAAACTTGTTACTCTACAAAAAGGTTTTCTTTCCCAAAGTGTTTTCAGCTGGTTTTTGTTTTTGTTTTGTTTGGTATGTATGGTGGCTGCTGATTTTGTGTGATGCTTTTATAAACTGCTGTCTTCCTTGATTTTTTTTTTTAAACTATAGGATGTCTGGGCTTCCAGCGTGTTGCGCCCTGCCTGTTTGCAGGTGCTGTGTCTGCCACCCCAATCCTCTGCCTCTAGGTTGCCTGACCTCACTGTTGTTCTGCAAGAACAGGCCTCAGCCTCACGCCGACCTGCCCGCTTTGCTGAGGAGGGGCTGACTGTAAGCTACAGACAAACTTATACCGCATGCACCATTTATAATATACATTGCACAATATTCAAAGTTGCTGCTATAAAGTATATGTAATAAACAGCCTCAAGCTAGATTAGAGAGCTATGTGGTAGCTGAAGGAGTGTGCAGAGGGAGACAAATGCAAGTGTTCCTGAGCGAAAAGACAGACGAACCGCAAGTTAAGGAAATGTTTGTTTGAAAACATGGACAGCAAGCGCTTGGCAAGCTGAAGAGAAGGCAGATGGGGGTGCTAGCAGCTGCCCTTTAATAGCCATGCTGGGTAACACTTTAAATTAAATCCTGACCATCGACATTATGCCAAAACCTATCTGGTTGGGACAGGTACTTGAAATATTCCTTGTGTTCTGCCACACACACTTGCATACTTGTGACAGTTTTCTGTGCTTTGTGACAAGTACTAATTTACCTTATTGCATTTCCATGGGTGAGAGTCTGCCTTCACCCAGCTGGGTCCTGTGCCAGAGTCTCTTGTGGCAATTAGCTTGTGGGCAGGGCTTGTTCTCACCAGGGTGGGGTCTGCGCTCCGCTTCGCCCTGCCTGTGGAGTTCTTGGCCTGTGTCTGCTGCGGTGCTTGCTTCCAGGGTCTCATCTTCAGACTTAGAAATGGCCATCTGATGAGGCCTAGACTGCCTGGGAAATCCCCCCATATCTGTCAACTTAAGACCCTCCCAGGCGGGGCTTACTTACATCAGTAGAGCCCTTGGTGCTTACTTACATCAGTAGAGCCCGTTGTGGGAGTGCTTCTTCCCTTGTTCACAGGTCCCATCATGGTTGTAGGTGAGAGTTACCTGGAGTGAACACCCATTATGAAAGGTTGAACAGCTGCTGGCTTCCTGCCAGCCCAGAAAGTGTCTCCAGACTCTGGTTCTCACAGCCTTATCACTCCTGGTTGTTGGCGTAGGTATTTGCCAACATGCATGCAGTGCTCACAGAGGCCAGAAGAGGGCGTCAGGTCCTCTGGGACTGGAGTTACAGATGGTTTTGAGCCACCATGTAGATACTGAGAATTAAGTCCAGGTCCTCTGGAAAAGCAGTCCGTGTTCTTAAGCACCAAGCCACCTCTCCAGCCCTGCTGGCTATTATTGGAGAACTTTGCACTCATTAAAAAAAAAAAAAGATTTATTTATTTATTATGTGCACCATGTTTTGCCTGCAGGCCAGAAGAGGGCACTAAATCTCATTATAGATGGATATGACTCACTATTGTCGTTGCTGGGAATTGAACTCAGGACCTCTAGAAAAGCAGCAACCAGTGCTCTTAACCTCTAAAACCATCTCTCCAGCCCTCTTTTTTAAAATTAAATTTCTTCATACAGTTTGATCATGTTTCCTCTTCCCAACTCCTACAAGATCCTCCCCACCTCCTACCCACTCAACCTCCTGTGTTGTTCTCTCTCTCCCCACAAAAACAAAACAAAAATTAAAACAAACATCAATAAGAGAAAATGGTTTAAAAAAGAGAGAGAGAGAGAGAGAGAGAGAGAGAGAGAGAGAAAGAAAAGAAAAAGAAAAAGAAGAAATGGTAAAATGTAACAAAAAGCCCATCAAAAACAAAACCAACAAAAAACCCATCGGTTTTGTTTTGTGCTGGCCAACTACTCCTAGGCATGGACACTCAATTTTTATTTATTTATTTTTAGATTTATTTATTTATTTCATGTATATAAGTGCTCTGTTTCCATGCACATCAAAAGGGGGAATTAGATTCTATTACAGATGGTTGTTAGCCACAATATGGTTGCTGGGATTTGAACTCAGGACCCGTGAAAGCATAACCAGTGCTCTTAACTGCTGAGCCAAATCTCCAGCCCCAACACCCATTACGCTCAAAATTACCCTCTTTTAGTCCGTCTGGTTGCTACATGGGTCTTGTCTGAGAAGGCTTTTTCTTTCTTTTTTTTTTTTTTCACGTTTGAAGGGCAGTTTCTCTGTACACACAGTTCTAGATGATTTCTTGTCTTTAGGGTTTTGCTGAGATGGTGACTGCAGTGCGTGTCACAGTTCCTCCATAGTTAAGATGGTTTTTCTCTTGCCTCCTTCAAGACTTTCCCGTTAATAGTGTCCTGAGATTTGAACGAGGCACCCTCAAGCTTGGATGTTTTCATATTTATTCTGTATGGTGTTTGCTGGGTTTACTGCCTCTGATGTTTGTTGTGTTTGTCATTAATTCCAGAAAATTCTCAGTCGTGACTGCTTTGTGCTTCTGCCATCCTTTCTTCCTGGTCCTCTTGGCACATTGTGTACTCACAGCCTTTGAAATGGACCCTCGGTCTCAGATAGCCCGTTCTCTTTCTCCCTCTCCACAGAGATCAGTATGAGGTGTTATTCATCATGAGCCAGACATCTTTTATTTTTACTTTATTAGTGTTTAATTTTTTTTGCTCATTAATATTTTGTCTGCATGCATATGTACCTAGTGTCCAGGGAGACCGGAAGAGGGTGTGAGATCTTTGAGAACTGGAGTTGCAGTTGTGAGCAGCCATCTGGGTGCTGGAAACCGAACCTGGTCCTCTGGAAGAACCGCCAGTGCTCTTTACTGCTGAGCCATCTCTCCAACCCCTTACCTTTTCTTCCCCACCAGAGGGTCTCTCACTGCCTGGGGCTCTGGGATTAGGCTGGCTGGCTTGTGAGTCCTAGGGATCTGCTGTCTCAATGACCCCAGCACTAGGATTTACAAATTGGCACACTTAGCTGTTGTGTGAGTTCTGAGTCTTGAACTCAGGTCCTTGTGCTTTCATGGAAGTAACCTACAGCTCAGCTACTATCCCAGCTCCGGCTTATTGCTATTATCTGCTTATCTGAAGGTCTTTGTTTTCTGTGTGGTGCAGTCTGGGATGCTCCTGTTGACCTTTCTCTGTGCTTATTGGTGCTCCTCGCTGTGGCTGCGTCCCAGTGGGCCTGGCAGAGGCCATTATTTTCTCTGCTGTGGTGTCTGCATTTCTGCTTTCATCATTCTGTCCTGCAAACACTAGTCTGTTCTTACTCATTGTCCACTCTCCCTTTAGAGTCCTGTGTGTGTGTGTGTGTATGTGTGTGTGTGTGTATGTGTGTGTGTGTGTGTGTGTGCGCATGCACG
Organism: Acomys minous; assembly: GCF_964271855.1. NCBI lineage: Eukaryota > Metazoa > Chordata > Mammalia > Rodentia > Muridae > Acomys > Acomys minous. Next base: position 59,560,655 of record NC_140484.1, on the reverse strand, counting down.
TGTGTGTGTCCATTGTTCCACATGTCTGTCAGAGCTGATGTTGGTTCTGATCTGTGTTTTGTGTCTTTGGGCTTTTCTTGCCTTTCACAAACCATGTGAGCTTTGCTGGAATGCAGCAGACACGGTGTGTGAGGGGGAGGGAGCTGAAGTGGGCTGGCCTCTGCAGCTGGTTGTTAGTGATGTTTGTTGGGGCCACAGCAGAGGGTTTGCATCTCTCCAATGCCTTTGGTTTGTCTGAGTCTCTTGGAGTCTCTGAGGCTGTTGCTGTAGCACCTTTCCTTGTCATGGCTTGCTGTGTTGGAGCCCAGGGGTGGGGGTAACACCCTCGTGGCCCAGTGTCCGGGATGCCCTCCACATCTTGCCTTGCTTTTCCCAGGCCAGGCTTTGTGAGGGGCGAGCCCTTGCAGGTGGGCTACATGTTATTAAAATCCTGACCCCTGGGAAAGGCTTTGGCTCTGGGAGTGTATCAGGGTGTGTCTCACCACATTGCTTCTGTCTCCCTCTCAGGGCCTGCAAGGGTCTTTCTCTCAGGATCTTTCCTGAGAACCTGGAGGGTTACCTGAGGTGAAGCTGCAGTGTGTGGAATGCCCTGTTGTGCTTTAAATGTGAAGTGTGTCTCACAGGCTGTGCGCTAAAGCCTATTTCTAGCGGGGTAATACTATTCGGGGAGGTTCTGGAAACTTCTGGTGATAGGATCTAGCTGGAGGAAGTGGTTCACTGGGGCAGGTCTTTGGGGAGTATCCTGCTCCCGGCCCCTTTCTCGATCCCTCCCTCCCTCGGTCCTGGGCTCTGAGCTGAACTGCACACTCCTTCTGCCACGATGTGCTGTCCAAGTGCATGGAGCCAAGCACCTGGGAGCCGAGTGCTGCACAACCACGGGCCAAAACAAACAACTCTCCTTAGGTCGCTTGTCAGATATTTGGTCACAGCAATGGAAAAGTAACCAACACACCCGTAACATGGTGGCGTGGACTTCCCCTTTCTCACACTAGTGTGCACCCAGACTCCAGTGGCTTGTACAGATTACTATCTGTCCCCTTCTGCCACCGCCGTTGCTAGGGCTGTTCAGGCTAGCTGGTTGTAGCTGTGACTCTTGTGTGTGTGCTTGTCTTCAGTCTCTGTGCTGGCTCCGCAGGCACTGGAGGCTTCTGCTGGGCTGTTGATGCTTGTTTGGTTGTCTCCTTCCTCCGAGGACAGGAGCAGGACTTTGAGCTCCTTCTGTGTAGAGCTGTGGTTGGAGGGAACTGTGAAGATGATTGCCTGATTGCCTTTGATCGTGTGGTCAGTTATGTTTCCCCAGTAGGAAACTGCGTGTATTCTTGATTTTCCACTGAGTGTGGCATGTGAAGCTGTAAATGCTGCTGGGTGTGTTGGGCATGTGTGTTACGGCTGTACGCGTGGTTGGTTGGAATTGGCCTTGTTTGAGTGTGCTGTGCTTGTCCTGTTTATACGTCAGTGTCGTATTTATTGCATTGTAGGAACTCAGTTTCCTTTTTCCGTAATCAAGAGCTCTCCTGTCTAATAATATAGCCACCAGCCCCCTATTGCTTAAACAATAAAAATTGCAGAAAATACTCAGCCACACAAGCACATTTCCAGCACAGATCTGGCCACTGAAGATGGCCTCCTGTCCTCACAGGAAGATGAACACTGTGCTGACTTGCAGTGGGAGAGACTCCTGGCCCCAGGCATACTCTGCAGTGTCCTGTATCTGTGTAGCAGGCCTTTAAGTTGCTGTGTGCCCCTGTACCTGTGGCCATGCATCTCATGGGTGTGGGGTAATATGGCTTTGTGCGTAGCCTCTCCCCCCACACCCCCTTCTGTGTGTGTTTGAACTAATGATCTTTTTCTAGCTTATCATAGCAGCTTTTTATATAGCCAGGAAATTGGCCCACCAGCTTTCATAGAAGCTGCAAATATTTTCCCTCACTGGCGCTCGTCTTTTATTGCTACTTTCAGCCACTAGTAGTTATTCATAGGTTGGCTAAAGCATTCTGAATGCTTTGGTTGTTTTCTTCCTGAGACCTTGAAAAGACTTAAAAATATGAAAGCAGTGCATGGTAATTATAAAAATAAAAGAAGGAAAAAGAAGTAACCACTGCCAAAAGGACAATTATTCTAAAATTTGGTGTTTTCTCCTTTTCTTATTTAGAATGCTGTGGAGAGGACCAAGGGACGGGGGAGGGGGAGGGGCTGTGCTGGCTGGGTCTTGCTGCTGGGGACTTGTCTGAAGCCTGGTATATTTTGCCCACCCTCCCCCTCTTCCTCCCTCCTTCCCTTTCTCTGGCTGTGTGGCTCAGGCTGGCCTCAAACTTGTACGTCTCTCGCCTCCAACTCCCAAGTGCTGGGATTACGTTGGCTTCTTTAGGGACTTCCATGTCACAAGCCATCATTTTCTATTCCTGAGGGCCTAAGAGAAGTGCGGGTGAGGGAGGACTCAGGGTGCCTGCCCCACTCCACAGGTGACGGACATGTCTGCGGAAGAGGATTAGAGGCCAGTATTAGGATGTCAAGCTGTAATTTCTGTGGCGACCTTCTAGAGATCATGTTTTCCCACATATCTATAAGAACATGGGAGAAATATTAATAGGGTTGTGGGGCTATCTTTATATGCAGAGTTTTTAAATTTATTTATCGTTAGCTAGAGAAGGAGAGAGTGTGTTGTACATATGCTAGGGTACATAGGTACACAGGTGTGAGAGTTTGTGGAATTGATCTTCTCTGTCCACCTTTACATGGATTCTAGGGATTGAACTTGTGTGGCAAGTGTCTTTACCCAGAGAACCTAGCCCTTTATGCAAGATTGTATTTTATTTTGTATTTTACTTTTCAGAGACAGGGTCTCTCTCACTCCTGGCTGCCTTAGAACTTGCTATGTAGACCAGGCTGGGCTTGAACTCCAGAGATCTGCCTGCCTCTGCCTACCCCGCCACCCCAGCGCTGGGATTAAAGGGTGTATGGTACCACCCCCAGCCCCCTAAGCAGGGTTTAAGACTGCAGTCAGGTCTCTTACTGTGGGATTGTGGTACTCTCCAGTGTTTATTTCCAGCCTGTCCTGCTTTTACTGTGCTGTAAAGTTGCTGTAAATTTGCTGCTGCTCTAGTCCAGGGTGCCCCCCTGCCCCCCGCTTCTCTCCCTGTCTCCCTCTCTGAGGTAGGCTCTTGCTGGGTAGCAATACCTGGCCAGGGACTTAATCCTTTAGCTTCAGCCTCCTGAGTGCCAGGGTTACAGACGCACTAGTGTGTCTGTCTCGGTCTCACAATTCTCTTCACCTTAATTGGGCTGAATTTATGGGACCTCTTTTTATTGCTGGCCCTGAGCATCCTCCCCCTAGTTCTGTAAAACAGTGTAGCTGACCTGGACCTGTACAGTGCAGGGGGAGCTGCTTGGTGACATTGCTGCTTTTAGTGTTCCCCTACCTGCTTTACTGTTTAAAGAATGGGCATGGAGTGACTGACCGCGCTTCCTGATTGCCCGCAGAGTGGCTTTGGTACCCCTGGTCCCCTCACAGGACAGGGTCAGTCAGGACTCATTCCTAGGCTCTCTGGCTTGCCCTGTCAGTTGTGGTCTTCCTTTGTGCCAGTCCATGCTGACTTGTTTTCTGCAGAACTAAAGGTGGTTGACACTACGTAGTGAGACCTTCAACCTCTCTCCATCCTCCACCTTCTTTTCTTTCTCCTCCCGTCTTCCTCTTCCTCTTTCTTCTTCACTTCCTTCTTTCTCCCCATCCTCCCTTTTGATACCCCACCCTTTTCCTCCTCCCTTTCCCCTCTTTTTTCTTTTCCTTCTCTTCTTTCCCTCAGCCTTCCCTCCCTTTTTTCTCCCTCCACTTTTCTTCCTTAGTTCCTCTTCTCTCTTTTCTTTTTTTTTCTTTTTTTTCTTTTTCTTTTTTCTCTCTTTTCTTATCCCTTTCTACCTCCTCATCCTCTGTCTCCTTTCTCCTGCCTCAGACTCCCTAGTGCCGGCATTATAGATTATAGGTGTATGCTTCCATGCCTGGCACAATTATTATTATTATTATTATTATTATTATTATTATTATTATTATTATTATTATTATTATTTCTTCATCTTTTCTTCCTCTTCCTCTTCTTCTTCTTCCTCTCTTCTTTTTCTTCTCCTCCTCTCCCTCATCCCCCTGCCCCTCCCTTTCCCTCTCCCTGTCCATCTCTTCTCCCGCCTCCTCCTCTTTCTTCAAGATTATTTTGGATATCTGAGGATCCCTGAGAGTTCCATGTGGCTGTTATAATGGAGTTTTCTGTTTCTGTGAAAAACATTACAAGGATTTTGCTGTGGCTGTGGATCTCTTTGGGCTACACCAGCTTCTCCACTATTCTCCAAGTCAATGCAGCTATTGCTAGCGTCTTTGCAGCTGTTGATGTTTTATTTGGGTTCTTTTGGTGGCATTTTCCACTGTGGAGTGTACAGTGTTTCGTTTCTTTATTTAATTCCTGTTTGTTCCTTATGATGTTATCCTAAGTGAGATGGCCCTTTTAATTTGGTTTTTGGATTATTTATCATGGGTGTAAGAAATACTACTCTGTGTGTATGTGTGTGTGTGTGTGTGTGTGTGTGTGTGTGTGTGTGTGATAATTCTTTATCTTGCTGTTTTGCTAACTGTACTGGTGGTTCTACGAGTTTTCTCTGTGTATAATTTTTGAGTTTTGTATATCTAAGAATATGTTGTCTCTGAGAAAAGATAATTTCCCTTTTCCCTTTCAGTTTGGCTCCTTTCTTTTTTTCTTGCTTGCTTTTTCTCACTGGGGCATGCATTGCTGTGTCGCACAGAAGGGTGTTCGTTCATGCCTTTGCCTTGTTCTTGCTTGGCCTCAGCGGAAAGGCCTTTTCTGTAGTGGGTGAGCAATGTTGTGGGCCTTCTGGGTGTAGCATGTTAAAATTATGGACATTTCCTCAGGCTCCTCTCTTTACTTTTTATTTTATTTTATTTTTTTAGATTTAATTTTATTTTTTATGTGGATGAATGTTTTGCATGCATGTATGTATATGTACCTGTGTGTACATTGCCCACAGAGGTCAGAAAATGTCATCCAATCCCCTAGAACTGGAGTTAGGATGGTTGTGAGCCACCACGTGGGTGCTGGGAACTGAGCCTGGATCCTCTGCAAGAGCAACAAGTGCTGTTAACTACCGAGCCAACAGTCCACCTCCAGCTTTTTTTTTTTAATTAAAATTTTCTTAGATTTTATTTATCTTTATGTGTATGAGTGTTTTTCCTGACATATATATGTTTGTGCACAATATTGTGTAGTGCCTGTTGAGGACAGAAGAAGATGTCAGATCTCCTGGGATTTCAGCTTTCATATGGGTATTGGGAATTGAACCTGTGTCCTATGGAAAAGCAGCCAGTACTCTTAACTGCTGAGCCATCTCTCTAGTCCTTTCTTTGCTTTTTATAGCCAAAAAGACCTGTCCCTCTATTTTAAAATTTTAAGTTAAATTATTGTTATTATTGTTATTGTAGTCCTTGAAATTGAGCCCAAGATTTGAACACCACTGAGCCTTACCCAAGCACCAGCATGAATATTTTTAGCTCTCAGCTTCTTCCCCTCTTAATTCTTTTGAGGTTTTGAGTTTACTGTTTACCTCTAGAATTCCCTTGGAATTTGTTTGTAGAGTAAAGAAAGGCTGTGTGTGTATATATATATATAATTTCTTGTCTGTTGTCTAACCTCACCAGTGAGAAGTGCCTGGATGCTCCTGCCAGCTTTCCAACTTTGCTTCCTAGATTTTCTGGGGACAGTGTCATTAGGCTGCCTTGGCATCTGTGCTTGTTCTCTGTTAGGGATGTGTGACAAACATGCTAAGAGGCCAGTCTCAACATTTAATTTAATGTTCCCCCATTAAAATGAAATTGCTTTATGAAGGTCTTTTTTTTTTTTTTTTTTTTTTTTAAGCATTATTGAAATCATAGTCAGCTACAGATCCTACCTCTCAGATTCTCCAGCCTTGGGATGGCTGACATCACAGGTGGGCAGCAGCTTACCTGACAGTGTCTGCTGTCCTCAGCTTAAAGGGTTAGGTCCTGTTCTTTGGGATCCTGGGGAGGAGCCCAGAACTAAGGCAGAGGGACTGCTGGGTTGGAGATGAACCGTTATTAGCACAGGAGGGTCACGTACAGTTCTGCTCACGGCCGGAAGCAGAGTTCTGAGCTGCATTTTCATGTTAGGCCATGCTTGTGAGTGCCCGCTCTGCCTTGAGCACTGATGACTCGAAGCCAGCCAGCCTCCCTCCAAGTTTCTCCCCAGTTCGCTTGCTGTCGCTAGTGCTTACACTAGCTCATGCCCTTGTGCCCCTCAGTGGGGCACAAGCCACAGCCACCCTGGTAGTTTTGCCACATCTTGGAACGTCTTTGCTGACGTCTGTGGTCTCTTCCTGCGCCAGTATTTCGGGGTTACTGTCTTCTCTCTGGCCTGGTTGGTTTTCCTTCCCCTCCAGGAAGTCCTGGTCTGGTTTTTGCTCTGCAGTGTTCTGCCTCATGCATTTGTCCTAGTGTCTTCATCCTGCCCTTGGCTGTCCTGATTGTCAAAGACCTTCCCCAGTAGTATCTTCCCCCTATCCCTTGACCAGACTCTCCCAGGTGAGGTGAGAGGTTGCTGCTCTGTTGTTTCAGGTGCAATTATCTCTCACCTAGCTCTCTCTGTCTCAGAACCTGATGACGCTTGAAGTTACTGTCATGCTGAGTCTTACAGTTCACGTGGGGCTAGGAAGAAATGTGCAAGCACTAGGAGGTGATAGTCTCCAAGGGAAGGCAGGGTGGTAATATAGCTTGCTTGTTGGGATGGAAAAATATGAGCTTATTTAACTGTTGGTTGGGGAGCCTCGATGACCCAGGGGTGGCACGCTGGGGAGGAGGTGGCCTGTGGTCATGCAGGGTAGTATAGCAGAGCTTCTGAGAGCGAGGACAAAATGTAGAGGCCCTGGCACCAGAGAGGAAGGGTCCACACTGTATGATGTGGGAAGAGGGTCAGGTGCTGACGCCAGGCCGCTCTGAAGATCTGGAGCTTGCTGTCTTCTGCTGAGGGATGAAGGGCATTGTCTCCAGAGGTCTGGCGGCCGTGTCTTCTGGAGACTGCTCTGGCTGCAGCAGGAACAAGGCCTGAGATGGGAAGAGCAGCAAGGAGATACTTTGCAGCAGCTTGGGGTGGGGGTAGGGTGGCCAGTGTGGTGCTCAGCCTGCTTTATTGGTGAAAGCACAGGACATGGGCTGAGCTAATGATGAACTGAGGAATGGGGACACCACTGCAGTATGAGAGAGCGAGTATTTGAGACAGCGTTGAGTGTGGGAACGGGTGAGTGTGGAGCTGAGAGTGAACATGTGTGTGTGCTTGAGTATGGGTATGAGTGTGTGTGGGTACAAGTAAATGTAGAGCCCATAGGACTGAGCATATAGGCTGGGTGGGGTGGCGCACGCCTTTAACCCCAGCACTCAGGAGGCAGAGGCAGGCAGATCTCTGAGTTCGAGGCCAGCCTGATCTACTGAGTGAGTTTCAGGACAGCTAGGGCTACACAGAGAAACCCTGTCTTGGAAGAAAAAAAAAAAAAAGTGAGCGGGTGTGAGAGTGAATGCTGTCCTATGTCGATGCAAACACTTTTCAACTTCCATGGGAACCAGCTGAGCACCTCCTCAGGCTTAAAAGTGTACCACTGTAGGGCCTAGCTGTGCCTAGTCCATGCCTAGCCAGCTGAGTGGTCATGAGACACAGGCACACACATGTCACAATTCTAAAGTCCCCGGCAGCCCAGGAATGTGGAGGGATCTGATATCATCACAACTTATGTTCCTAGGCAGGTGTCCCTCAGTGCTGTGGCTATAGTACAAAGCTCATGTGTGGAAGTGACAGGAGAGGCCAGTCCTGTATGCCTCAGGCTGGGAAGGTGCCCCCTAGCCAGCGCCTCATTAGCTTCTTCTGTGGTGCAGAAATGACAGTGTGCCCAGGTGCTATTGGAAGAAGAAGCACTGAGTCTGGATCCCGGGCTTCCCTCATCCTTGCTCAGTTCCTGTTGGCCTGTCCGGAAGTATGCCTCTTCCTCTTGTTCTCTCATAGGGTCCCATTCTCTGCTTCTGAGACCTCACGACGTGTGTGTCCATTGGTGTGAGAGGCGGAAGTACTGGAAGATGGGGGCTACGTGGGTTGTGTCCCCCATGGCAGGCAGCTGGGAGAGGATTGTACTGGGTTGCCTTGTGCCAGTGTCCCCTGCTGAGAGACTTTCTGCAAGCACAGCGGAAGCCCAAGTTTAACAGAGCAAGGCACTGCAACATGGAGCCCTTTGCAGAACTTGTTTGGGTGGGGGCTCCTGGACCAGGTGGCAGAAGCTGGGAGATCCTAGTTGGCCTTTGCCTGTGACCAGACTGGGGACTTAGGTAGTGGGCTTGACATTTGTTTCACGAGGTAAGGCCAACTTCTAATTCTGAAGGACACTTGGAGTGTTGATAGGGAGCCTGGGCCCCCTGGATGAGAGTGAGAAGGGGCTGCAGGTGGGGACGCTGGCTGTGTTAGCACGCCACTCGCTGGACACTGGTGGCTCCTCGGGAAAGGAGCAGCAGGGTTGCTGTCCTGGAGACTGGCTGCCATGAAGTCCATGCAATGGGCTCTTGTACTGAGAAGTGCACAGCCCTCGCCTTCTGCAGATCCACTGGGACTGTGCTCAGAGCCCCGGGCAGGACTTATCTTCAGTGACTCAGCTTCTGCTCAGAGGATCAGTGAGGCCTGCAGACCAGACCTGCTGAGGCGTTCCTCTGTGTGCATATGCCCATTTCCTGTGCTCTTTCATTGTGGGCATTCAGCTGTGCCTGCCTTTGGGCTGTTGTCAGCATAAGGTTCCCTGTGAAATGCATTTTCACTTATCTGGAGATTATACGGAGGAGTGGGCGGCCTGGTTAAATTAAATGGTGGTCCAGGCTTAGCATTTCAAGGACCAGCCCGACTGCTGGCTCCATCAGTGGAGCCGGCTCCTGTTTACTACCCTTTCCGCTATTGTTCTAGCATCCTCACCATGGTATGTATAATCTGCCTTGATGGGTTGATTATATATATATATATTAAAGACTGGTTCTACCTATGTAGCCCCGGCAGGCCTAGAAGTCACTTTCTAGACCAGGCTGCTGTCAGACTTGCAGCATCCCCCCCACCTCTGCTTTTCAGTGCTAGGATTACAGGACCTATACCGGGCCTCTGTGGTTCTGGATTGGCATTTTCTCCGTGACACATGATGCTGAGCCTCTCTGCCTGTGCTTGGCTATTCTGTTCATGTCCTTGTCCCAGTCTGGCTTGTATTTGTAGTGCCCTATTGTCACCTTCAGTGAGGACAGGGCAGGGAGGCAGTGTCATGTGTGTGTGTATGTATGTGTGTGTGTGTGTGTGTGTGTGTGTGTGTGTGTGTGTGTGTGTGTGTGTGTGTGTAAACCACGTGAGAGTCCTGCTAAAGGACCATCTGAGATGTGATGGAGTCTCCTTGTAATCCTCTGTGCTCCCGTATACTTTGTGATGCTTCTGTACCTTGTCAGCTTTTCCACATCAGGAATTTTTTTCTGCAGTTCTGTTTTCATGATTTTTAGAACTCTCAGCGGGCAAAGTGCTGGGAGTGGCTTAGGGTCTAGCTATGGCTGGGCAGCCTGGGCTTTGCTCCCCAAGCCTTGCTTGTGGGTGTTCAAGTTCTGTCTATCTGGCATGAGCTGAGCGGGCAGGGAGGTCAGTTTCAGTGGCAGAGGAAGGCCTGTGAAAAACCGATCAACCAACCAACAGACAGACAAACATATATAACGTTATGTTTACAGTCTTTGCAGTTTTTAAAGTGTGTACTTCAGAGTGTAAAGTACATTTGCGTTATTGAATGGTTTTGGCACTCCTAGGGCAGCACTGGTCTGCTCATGGCTTTCTTTCCCCAAGCCAAGTTTTGACCAAGGCCCACTCAGGGCATCTCATGCTTGCTCACACCAGACTCTGCCTGAGCCCCACGCTTGGGCTTGGTTGGGCTACTCTGCCCTGGGCCTAACTGACACAAAGCATAGGGGAGTACTTTCAGGGTTCAGGGCCTTTAAGTGTGGCCACACTCCTTCCCGCTTCCCTGAGCAGGGCTTGTCATGGCCGGCACTTGGCTCATCTGGTCCTGCTTCCTGTTTGAGAACACATGGCATGGGGGTTTCCATCTGCACTCTTCCTGAAAGTTATGAGCGTTGTGACCTATCCCCCATATCCCTCCCCTCACCACCCTCCTCCCACCCCAGCTCACAGAAGGGTCCATGATGTCTGATGGTGGCTGCTCATATAGTACCGTGGAGTGGCGTGTTGACCTTTGGAAGCAGATACATGGTGCTGTTCCTGTCTCCTTCCCTGCAGCCCCAGCTGGGGACAGAACAAGGATGTGGGTCAGTGGGACACAGGTGCTGTGCCCTGCCTCTGGCTAAGTGGGGACTGCTCAGCTTTGCACCACGGGGGCAGCCCACAGAGCCCAGCCTGAGTGTGGACAGGGTCCCCCTGGGAAGTACAGACCCTATGTGGGTAGGGGGTGCATGCACATCCCCACAGTCAGTCCTGAGGCTTCCTCACTGGATCCTCTGCTCCCTGTTTGGAGTTGTGCTCTAATTTTCCCCTTTCCTCTTAATTTACAGCCGGAAAACCTGCAGAAGAACTGGCTTCGGGAATTCTACCAGGTAAGAGCCTCTGAGCAAGCACTTTCCCAGTAGCCACTTGGGTGGTGAGTATCCTTCTTGTTGTGGTGTTTTATGTGAAGGTTACATTGTCCGTGTGGAGCGCAGAAATGGTTGTCACCGGGTCAAGTGCAGGAATGGCTGTCACTGGGTCAGCCCCAGGAAGCATCTGTTACCATTTCCTAATGATTGACATTTTGCTCTCTGCTGTCCTCCTGGGAGGGAGGGAAACAGAACACAGAGGATCTTAGTGGGGCTGCTTCTTTGAGGTTGGGTGTCTATACCAGGATGAATAGTGTTTTTCGGGAAGGTCCTCCAGCTGCAGCATGAAGTTTGGACGACCCATACAGGTGGCGTGACCACACAGGGCCTACTGCAGGCCTGGCTGGAAAGTCAGTGGGAGTGTCACTTTGAACAGATAGGCAGCGGGCTCCTAGTGCATCCCAGGAGGTGGGTGACTTAGCACAGCAAGCAGCCACCTGGTTCTACAGTTGGCTCTGCATGGGTGACAGATCTCTGAGCAGTTGATGTGTAGACCTGGAGAATGAGAAGGGCTGAGCAGCCTAGATGGGTAAACCAAGGTAACCAAGTGAGTGACCACAGCTCAGAGGACAGAAAGGCATGCTGTATATGTACACAAAAGTTCCCACATGAGTCTCACGAGGTTAGGCTAGGACTGTGGTATTTAATTCTCTCAGCTTTGTTTATTTGTTGGGTGGAGGAGGAGAAGGGTAGGGCCCAAGCCATGTGGGAGGTAAAGAGGCAGGGAATTACCGATATCCCTGGGCTCATGGTGCACACCTGCCTGTGGCTCTGCAGCTTGCTGGATGCAGGCTGGGTAGGGTCAGGGTCAGAGGATGCTGCTAGTTATCCTGGGTACAGTGATGTGGATCTTGTGGGGGCAAGTCTTTTCATCCCAAACAATGCTGGGCAGCTCTCCTGTCCTGCTGGTCACCATATATGTGTCTGCTAGATATTTGAAGGTGAGGTCAGTCTCAGAATCTAGCATTTATGAACCTCATACTATCCAGGTTTTTACACTTGATTCTGGTTAGGGATATAAGTCAGATTCTTGGTATGTATTTAAGGCCAAGGAAGCAAAGGCTTTGAACATACTTGGGGCAGGCTCAAATGAGAAGTTGACAGCCAGGGAAGGGGCTGGGCAGTGAGGGACAGCGCAGGGCAGGGCAGGGCAGGGCAGGGCCTTGCCATTGAAGGATCTGAGGTAGTAAGGGGGATGAGCTGTCATGGGATGGCCTGATTTAGTGATGGGCTGGTCAGGACCCTGCTATGGAACAGTCTGAGGTAGTGAGGAGCAGGGTAGAGTCCTGACTAGAAGGCCAGAGGTAGCAAGAGGCAGGGAAGAGACCTGCCACAGAAGAGTCTGTGGCAGCAAGTGAATGTGGAGGCCTCTGTCAGAAGACAGTCTCAGTTATAAACAGAGGAGACCCTTGTCAGAGGATGTTCTGAGATGGTTGGGGGCCAGTTGGGTTCAGGGCCTGGGAGCCATGAACCTTATCTCCTGAGCTGCCAGGCCTGGGTCCTGTGGAGATGGTGTGGTGTGGCCGTGAGGTTGATTTATGAGCTCATGTGATTGTGTGGGTACCCACAAGGTGGTGGGCATGTGTCCCTCTTGTGCTTATAGTCCCTGGATGGTGTGTTGATGCTCTTAGGTAAGCTGCGGGGCTGATGGACCTTGGTGTGGGCCATGGCCACAGTAGAGATGACATCACTCTCTTGGTTGTAAACCAGTTCTAAGAGTGATTGATGCAGGAAGAGTCATATCTGGGATGGCCAGAGGTACAAGGGAACAGAGTTCCCAGCATGCTTTAGTGTCAGCCTGGATGGGTTGATGGAGGGATATAGTTTGGGGTTGGGGAGAGACATGGGGGACAGCATGGAGACAGGGCCCTCTAGGAACTCTGATCCCAGATTTGCTGGCCCCTATGTGGCTGGCATTATGTGTGGTGAAAAAGGATCCTGCCTGAGCCTGCCTCCCTGCCAGAAGGGTCTTGTCCTTGCTATCTGGGAATAGGGATTGGCTTGTGGAAAATAGCTGTCTATGCCGGTCCCCATGCGTTTAGTTGGGTGGGCGATGCAGCCCTTACACTGGGGTTCCAGCTGCCTCACCTGGCACTCTGAGTCCCCTTGGTGACAGACGGAGGCACGAAGTGGTGAAGTGACAGGGTCCTGCCAGGACATTCCTGTGTGAGCACAGAAGCTCTGAGTGAAAGTCCTCAACAGTGACAAGAGCAGGTGGGAGCTAGGCCTGGGTGCATGAGGATAGCACTGTTTGGCAATGTTACAGCGTGCCCATCAAACAAAGCCATAACTTTGAATCTGGAGCCTGAGAGTACAGAGATGGTGCCTGTGGGCCTGGTTTTGGGGGTGCTCAGCAGAGAAAGCTAGTACAGGAGCTGTGTGATTGGAGCTAGGACTGGCTTGCACGTTGCCTATCTGATTAATTTCCTCTGGGTACCTGCCTTCCAAGGCAGTGCTGATCTGAGGGGACGTGCTGGTGTTGCGTACTTTCCCTTACTCTGCACTGGCTGTTCAGCCAGGTCTTTATGTTCAGGCCAGGCCTTGTCCCTCACCCTCAGTGAGAGGAAAGCGTGACTGAGCTTGCTGCTTGTGCTCTGAATGGATGGTGAGAATGCAGGAGCCATGCTGTGAAAACTGGGGAGAATGAGAAGTAAAGCCTCATGTGTAGTTACAGCGCTTCCTGCATTCCCTGCAGTAAATTTTAAGGCTCTTGCTTCAGCCCACTCATTCATTTGTTTGCCTGTTCATTAATCATTCATTCGTATGAACTTCATTCATCCGGGAGGCACCAGCACGGAGAGGACACAGTTCTCGCTCGAGTACCCATGCATCCTAGTGGGGATGAGGAGCCTTTTTCTTGGTGTAGTCGTGGACAGTCTCCAAAAGAGACTGAGACTTGAGGGCTGAGGAGGAGGAGGAGGCCTTGCTGGTCTTGTGTTGCTTTTGATTCTTTTAATCCTGCAGATGGGGTAGCTAGAAAATCAGCTTCAACTTTATTGCACTTCAGTTTTGCACTCTCAGGGACAGGGACCTCGTGCCTTGGGTGTTGGTGTGCCTAAGCATCTGCCTGCCTGGCATGGGGGTGGGTGGTGAGGGGAGGGGCAGTTGTTAGTTGCATATCCTTCTCTGGAAACTGAACAAAGAAAAAAGAAAGCCTAAAAGAATAGTTCCTCTGCTACCTTCTGCTTCTAGCTTGATAGGCCACATACTTTAATATGTGCGTGTCTGTCTGTGTGAGGCTGCAGGGCGATGCATTAGATCTTCCACAAGTGGTTCACAGACATGCACCCCTTTCCATAAATTAATGTTCAGAACTGTTTCCATATTTCCTTATATGCTACTCCTTGAGCTTTTGACGTCACTTTTTTATTAATACGACTCTTAGGTTGTTTGAATTTTGTAGTAGTAAGGATAATTAAAAGCAAAACATGATATAATGTTATTTGTACAAATATCAAACAAGAGGGCTGTCTTAGTTACTTTTCTATTGCTGTGATAAAATGCCACAACCAAGGCAACTTATAAAAGAAAGCATTTAGTTTGGGGCTTACAATTTCAAAGTGGAGCAAAGACACGGAGACTCAGACACACACGCGCGCGCGCACACACACACACACACGGAAAGATGGCGGCGGGAGAGAGAATGGTACAAATCCTATGAACCCTCAAAGCCTGCTCCCAGTGACAAACTTCCTCCAACAAGGCCTCAGGTCTTCCTAAATAGTTTCACCAACTTGGCCCTAAGTATCCAAACATATGAGCTTCTAGTAACTCACTTAGGCAGTTCTGATACATGTGAAAGTGGCCAGTCTCTACAGCAGGGCACTCATCCTGAACATCCATCCTTCCTGCGTACTTAACAGCATCATGAGCATCCATCCTTTCTGCATCCTTAACAGCAGGCCTGTCTGTGACCGTGGGCCATGTGCACTGTTCTGTTACTGAGCTCAGCAAGATGTGGAGCCCTTTGCCCCTTGAAAGTCTTCCATGGTCTTTCCTTACAGGAGTTTAAAGACCCATGTGATGAGTCATATATGTATCCAGCTAACATGAAAGAATAGTTAGTTGGCAGCTTATCTTTCTGCCTCAAGGAAACCAGAAGCAGGCAAGTGTACACACCCGTGTTTCAGGCACTAGACAGCACACAGCAGTCCTTGTGGGAGGGAGCTGGTGAGGGAAGCATTTTGCTCACTCAGCTTGTAGGAGAGAGAATTTCCACAGGAGCATCCAGTCACAAACTACTCAGCAGGTGAAGAGGCAGCAAAGTATGGCCTGAAATCAGAAAAACCAACTGTTAGTGTGGTCCGGGTTGCTGTTTCTGTCAACTCTGAAGAGGTTGCCTACTCATTGCCCATTGCCCACTCCCTTTTTTCATTGATCCTTTTGCCCTTTCTTTTATTACTTGATGTCCAGTTTGCTCTTTTATATTTAGCTTCTGAAGGTGGAAGACAAAACAAACAAACAAAAAATCAGAATGCAGCATGGAATATTATACTCAGCATCCTATAGGAAGTAGGATAATACAGGGAACAGCACTGGCACCTTCATGCCAACAGACTGGAAATTTCATATGAAGTGAGCAAATTCTTGGAAAAATATAATGTCAGTGTTTACTCAAGAGGCAGTAAATAAACATGGCCCTAAAGTAAATGAGCTTGGCCCCGCACTCATTAGATTAAAATTTTGCTCATATATTTCCCCCAAACCCTCCAGGTCCAGATGGCTTTACTGGTGAGTTCTGTCCAACATTTCAGCAAGAGGCAGTAACAGTTTTACAGGAACTTTCCAAGAAAACTGAGTCACAGTTGATGCTTCTTAACTCAGCCTGTGACATGAACACTAATTATCCTGGCACCCAAAGCAGACAGAGACATTACATGATAAGAAAGACACATTCCAGTATCCACCCTGAAGACAAGCACAGCAGTCCTTAGAGGTCCAGTAGACCGAAAGGACGTGTCGTCAAGATGTCTTCTAAACCGCGGTCCCCAGCGGTAGCCCGAGAAGCTTCTCTGCGGTGGTCAGCAGTTGACGCAGAGGGCTGTAACTTCAGAGTGCTGAGACTCTGTGTCTAGTGAATGCTCAGCCCTAAGTGGGGCATCATATCAATTCTCAGCCCCAGTGATCAGTGAACATCACAGAAGGGGGGAGGGGCAGAAAGAATATAAGAGCCAGGGAATAGAGAGGAATGCAATGAAACACTATCTTAAGGACATGACGTGGCCAAATGCCCATGAACTCATTGCAGCTGTGATTGATTGCACAAGATCAGCTCAACGAGATCCCTCAACACTCCAACAGACACTAATTAGACTCTGTGGATTAGTAGCCAAAAAAAAAGAGAGGACATAAAACAGGGAGGGGTACATTTTGGGGATGCCTGGAGTCAGTGTGAGGGAGAGTTGGGTCAAGATGCATTGCTGACATGTATGGAATTGTCATATAATAAGTAGAAGGTATTCTGTTTAAAAAGATAGAGCAAATCAAAGCTATAAACATGAAAATACTCACAAACGCTTAGGGATGATATAGCTTTTCCTCGGTGTCTGCAAGGAATGGGTTCCAGTGCATCCCACAAATACCCAAATCAGTGTATTCTCAGATCCCATCTACAAAATGGCCCAATAACGTATAGAATTTGTCTATGTCTTCCCACACAGTATCTAGCACAATGTAGATACTACATAAATAATTATTACTGTCTTGTTTAGAGAATAACAACAAGAAAAATGTTTGTATATGCTCAGTACAAAGGCAGTTTTTCTCCAGATACTTTCAGTCTGTGGTTGGTTGAATCCATGTGTGCGGAACCATGGATGTGGAAAGTCATTGTATATATAGTGGTTAATGTATAATGACTTAGGAATTCAAGGCTGGCTTAATGTTTGAACATTAATGACTATAGCTTACTATGTTGATTGAGGAAGAAAAACCATATTTGTTTCAACAGATGCATAAAAAGCATTTAAAAAGAATCCTATAGTGTATTCAGTTAAAAATCTTCAGCAAAGGAGAAAATAGCTGGGTGTGGTGGTACATGCCTTTAATCCCAGCACCCAAGAGACAGAGGCAGGCGGATCTCTTGTGAGTTGAGGTTAGCCTGATCTACATAGTGAGTTCAGGCTAGCCAAAGGCTACATAGTGAGACTTTGTCTCAAAACAAATGGCAAATAAATAGGAAGCATAGAAAACAACTTCCTCAGAACCGTGGGAGCATGTGCAGCCCCAGCTCATTTATATCTAGTAGCGGCAAGTATAATGACTTCTTACCCGAGGACTGGAGCAGGGTAGCACTGTCTCATTATGGTGTTGAAGGGCCATGTCTCTGCAGCGCAGCAAGGGATGAAAACAAAAAGAAGACACAAAGCCCTCTACTGGCAGAAGACATTACCGACCACCTAGAGAGTTGTGATGATGCACTCAGACTGGCTGCTGTACTGCTAACTGGATATTCAGTTTTCAACACACAAGGCCAGTGTGAAAGCTGTTTTTTATCAGCTACAAACAACTGTAAACCTAGCATCAGGAAAAGCATTAGCATTCTAAAATGAAGTACCTGGATAAAATCTAATTAATGTCCCTCTATATAGAAAAGCTATGAGATGCTAATGTAAGAGCAAAGAATATGAAGAACAGGAGATGCTGCATTAATGGATTAGAAAATGTGAGTTGTGTCAGTGTTAATTCTTCATCATCTGGTAGACTACTAATCTAATGTGGTTGTGATAAAAATCCCAGCAACAGTACAATGTCCAGCAACTGTATAGCACTAGTAATAAAAACAGTATGGAACTGGCATAGAAATAGGCTGGTTAATCAATGGAGTCGAATTGAAGACCCAGAAGTAAACCCACACAACCTATGGACATTTGATTTTTGACAAAGAAGCCAAAACCATACAATGGAAATAAGACAGCATCTTCAACAAATGGTGCTGGTCTAATTGGTTGTCTACATATACAAAAATGCAAATAGATCCATATTCATCACCATGCACAAAACTAAAGTCCAAGTGAATTAAAGACCTCTACGTAAAACCAGACACACTAAATCTGTTAAAAGAAAAAGTGGGGAAGAGCCTTGAACTCATTGGCACAGGAGACAACTTCCTGAACAGAACACTAACAGCTCAAGGCCTAAGACCAACAATTAATAAAACGGGGCCTCGTGAAACTGAAAAGCTTCTGTAAGGCAAAGGACATTCTCAACAGAACAAAACGACAGCCTAAAGACTGGGAAAAGATCTTCACCAAGCCTACATCTGACAGAGGGCTAATATCCAAAATACATAAAGAACTCAAGAAATCAAACACCACCAAACCAATAAACCAATTATAATCTGGGGTACAGATCTGAACAGAGAATTCTCAACAGAGGAATATCGAATGGCTGAGAAACACCTAAAAGAAATGCTCAAGGTCCTTAGTCATCAGGGAAATGTAAATCAAAATGACCCTGAGATTCCATCTTACACAGGTCAGAATGGCTTAGATCAAAAACTCAAGTGACAGCACATGTTGGCACGGATGTGGAGCAAGGGGAACACTCCTCCATTTCTAGTGGAAGTACAAAGTAGTATAACCACTTTGGAAATCAATCTGGCACTTTCTCAGAAAATTGAGCATAGTACTACCTTAAGACCCAGTTATACAACTCCTGGGCATATACCCAAAGGATGCTCCACCATACAACAAAGACATTTGCTCAACCATGCTCGTAGCAGCTTTATTTATAATAGCCAGGATATGGAAACAACCTAGATGTCCCTAAACTGAAAACTGGATAAAGAAACTGTGGTACATTTACACAATGGAATACTACTCAGCTATTAAAAACAAGGCAATCTTGAAATTTGCAGAAAAATGGATGGAACTAGAAATGACCATCCTGAGTGAGATAACACAGACCTAAAAAGACATACATGTTATATACTCACTTATAAGCAGATAGTATCCAAATAATACACAATAAGCACACTACAATACACAGGCCTAAAGAAGCTAACTAACAAGGAGGACCCTAGGGAGGATGCTTAATTCTCACTCAGAAGGGTAAACAGTATAGACAGCAGAAGTGGTTGTAGAGAGAACAGGATGGGAGCCTGCCATAGATGTCCTCTGAAAGACTCCATCCAGCAGGGCGTTGAAGCAGATGCTTCCAACTCCGGCCTGTAGTGCAGGGAGGGAGTCTTATGAAAGGGTTGGAGGATAGAAGAACATGGAGGGGACAGGAACTCCACAAGGAGACCAGTGGAGCCAACGAATCCGGGCAAGGGTGGGTGGGGGTCAGGGAATAGGGAGGAAGAAGAAGGGAGGGCGGGAATGGGAAGATACAAGTGAGATGATAATAATTGGGATGTAATCTGTATAAATTATAATAAATTAAAATTTTTTAAAAGGCAGGCAAATCTCTGTGAGTTCGAGACCAGCTTGGTCTACAAAGAGAGTTCCAGGATAGCCAAGGCTACCCAGAGAAATTCTGGCTTGAAAACCCAAAAACAAACAAACAAACCAAAACAACAACAACAAAACCTGGTACCAAGAACTAATGAGATTCCTTAAAAAAAAAAAAAAATCCCAGCAGAAGACAGATAGGTGGTATATGACTGTAACATCTGTGCTCGGGCAGCTGAGGCAGGAGGATTATGAATCTGAGAACAGCCTGGGTTGCATAATGAGACCCTGTCTCAAAAAAATTTTCAGCAGAAGTTTGTGCTCCAAATATGCTTCAAAAATGTAATTCCAAAAATATATAGGCAAGGAAAAGAACTAGAAGGGCCAAACAGTTTGAAGCAAAACAGGATTTGAGGATGCAAAGTTTTGGTTTCAGGAAGTGTCATAAAGCTGCAGTAGTCAAAACATGCGTTGACAACAGTGTGGAGGGGTGTGATGGCAGAAATGGAGAAGAGACCCAGGGATATGGCCAAGTGACCAGCAGCAGTGCAGAGTTCAGGTTCTTAGAGGAGTGGCCTGGCCAGTATGCACTGGGACGGCGGCTCAGCCAGGTGCAAATGCACCTGTGAAATCCACACTTTGTACTGTGACTCAACGTGAGTCATAGAGCTAAATGTCAGTCCACTTTCTACTGCACTGTTCAGACACTGACTCAACACAGGCCCGAGAGTAAATGTGAAACTTAAGGAAGTTTTTAAAGAATGTCTTTGCCGAAGGTTTTATGGGTGAGTTGGTGTCCCCCTCCCTCCACCTCCCCCATGGGAAAGAACCAACCCCTGGCACTATTAATGACTCTCTGCTATGCTTATGGACAGGAGCCTAGCATAACTGTCTTCTAAGAGGCTTCATCCAGCAGCTGATGGAAGCAGAGGCTTAGAGCCACAGCCAAACAATAGGCCGAGTTCTGGGAGTTTTGTGGCAGAGTGGAAGGAAGGATTGAGAGAGCCAGAGAGGTCAAGGATTCCACAAGAGTAAACTAACCTGGGCCAATGGAGCTCACAGAGACTAAACCATCAACCAAAGAGCTTGTATGGACAGAACCTAGACTCCTTATAAATATATAACAGATGTGCAGTGCGGTTATCATGTGTACCCCCTAGCAACAGGAGTAAGGGCTGCCTGTCTCTACTGCTGCCTGCATTTGGATCCCTTTCCCCTAGCGGGGCTGCCTTGTCTGGCTTCAATGGGAAAAGAGGTGCTTAGTACTGCTATGACTTTGAGATGTCAAAGTGAATTGGTACTCCTGATGCCCCAGCCCTTTCTCTGAGAAGATGGAGAGAGAAGAATGGGAGGAGGAGGGGGTGTGAGGGCAGGACTGGGAGGATGGAGGATCAGGCTGTAAAGTGATTAAATTAAAAATATATAAATAAATAAAATACAAACCAGGAAAAAAAAGATCTTTGTTATCCTAGGATAGGTAAAGATTTCTTATACACACACACACACACACACACACACACACTAAAAGCCTATCTCAAGAAAGAAAACCCAGGAAGTTAGGCCTCATCATAATTAGAACAGTTCCTTATGAAAATAGTGTTAGAGAAGGAGAAGCAACCCTAGGCGGGGAGGTGTGGGTTAGGGACGGTTTCTCCTCAGACGCTCCTGTGTTGTTGCAGTGTGGTCACCAGCCTATGGGAAGCCACTGAATCCCAAAGGCTAATAATCTGATGGCATTAGTTCTTAGTGCGATGTCATCATTGGGACGTAGGGCCTGCTGCTGTCTGTTTACCTAGCTGACACAAGGGCATGTGTATGCTGAGGCTCGATGCAAATATGTACAGTTGTTTTATTTGTAACCACTGCCTTTGAGAGAAGCCAGGCTCAGAACATGTCACACAACTCATTCGTGTGGCGAGGAGTGACAGGACTGTGGAGCAGAAATGCCACCTTACCTGTGTTCCTTTAGGAGTTGATGGGGGGGTGTGAGTTCCAAATAGACGTCTAGAGTGATGTCAGCTGCATCCTGTGTGCTCCATCCTTCCCCTGGCAGCTCCTCTGTCCCTCAGGTGCAGCTCCTCTGTCCCTCAGGTGTCCTTCCCGTTGCCAGCATGTCACAGTGCCCAGGAGGCAGGCTGCCTTTTTATATTTTGCTGTCCTCACTCCTTTTGAAATTCTCTGCAGATGCTTGGGGCCCCCTGAGTTATTCTCCATTAGCATCTCTCCTTTTCTTCCCGACCCTGCTTCCAGCTTCTGGAGTGACTTGGTGCCCCGTGGGTCTCTTGGCCAGATTTTCCTGCTGTGCCTCACACACCCTTGCTGACTGGCTCTGCAGCCTTGCTGTTCATCCTCACTTTCAGACTTGAGTTGTGTATCTGTCCTTCCCATCCCCAGCCACCCTTGGGGTACTTCCATCATCTGCTTTCTGTTCCACAACCTTGCCATTCCATTCCTGTCCTGGTTGGAGGAAGTGGCCTTCTGTCTTCTGCCTCTGCCTCACTTTCTTTGAGGTCTTCACAGAGCAGCCTGGGAAGAAACTGGCACCTCAGCTCATCTCTGGGTCCCACAGAAGCTCCTTCTCTGTGCTCAGCTCCTTGCTCTGTCTGTGTTCCACCCCTCATGGTGTTTGTGGTACTGGGGATTAAATCTCAAGCTTCACACATGAGAGGTATGGTATGCACTCTACCACTGAGCTATAGAGCCCATTTCCAATCTTCCTTTACTCTTTAAAAAATTGCCGCCGCTGCCATTACCACCACCACACCAAAGTTTGAGATGTGTCTTACTAAGTTACCATGCTGTGTAGCTAGGCAGGCTTTAGCCTACCCAGTGGCTGGGATTGTAGGCCTGTGCCACCAGGCATGGCTTCACCAGTCTTTCAAATATACCAATATAATGTAACCTCATTCCATAGAGGCAAAGATCACCCTCAACTTCTAGGTCAGAGGCTGGCCTAGAGTAGGAGGCAATAAAATTTCACAGTGGAGCGTACCCAGAGGTGAGGAAGCCAGCGTTGTGGCCTTTTACTGGGCAGGGGGAGGGGAGGATATAGAGAGGGAAAGCCCTAGGGACAATCCAGTCACTGGGGTCTGATCTGGCTGCAGCTGGCCCACGGTACCCTGTGCAGGCTGTGGAGCATCCTGAGCCTAAGTGCATGATGCTTCTGATGAAACCAGGCTCCTTTGCTCTTAGGTTGTCCCTTTGCCTGAGGTTAGGGAAATGCCTTGGCGAGAACCATACAGACATGAGGCAAGTTTGGTCCCTGGTTTGGAGCAGGGGTCCTGGAGTTGGTGATACCACTCTTGAAGGTAGTCCAGGAGCCCCTTGGATCCTCCTACTGCCAGTGTGACTCTCTGAGGACCGAGGAGGCCTGCTGTATATTAGACCTTGTTGGGCGCAGGTGCTTTAGCTTGAAGTGCCCATTGCTATGGCTTTGCCCATCTACCTCCTGTCTCTAGATCTAGGGTGTGGCTGTCCTGTCTGCTTTAAGGGGCAGCCTGAGGTTCTGCCAATCTGAGTGGCCTATTCCAGAATGCCCATTGCTGGACTCTTAATCTGTTCTCCTTCTTTTACCTCTCAAGACTTGGAGGCATTGCATACCCCTTTATAGGTACTACTGCATTCTTTTGCAACTGTACATGTGACATGATTTGCCTATTGGTGTCATTTGGGGTCTCTATGGACACCCATTCCTCTCAGTCCACTCCAGGTGCCATGCCATCCCGTCGCAGGAGAATCCACAGGTGGTGGTGTGGCTGGTCCTATGGCTGGTCCTTCTTGCTCCCTGACTCTGGGAAAGCATTGTGGCAGCACCCACTCAGGAGAGTAGCACACAGACCAGCACAGCTGAAGAGCAGCATCTGAGTCTGCCAGGCTCACCAGCCGCTCCTGTTCTGAGGGAGCTTTTGTTGACCTGTTTTAGATCCTTTATATGGTCATACTTGCTGTAGGATTCAGACATTCGTGGTCTTCACTGTGATTCCGCCTCCTTGCAGTCCAACCCTCTGTGATGGTGCTAGTGGTGGGGTCTATGGAGTGCTGGGGTTTAGACAAGGCCTTGGGATTAGTGCCCATGTTAGCAAGAAACAGCAAGGATCGTCTGCTTCTCACACATGAAGACATGGCAATGGTAGAGGCTTGGGCCGAGGCAGCGACCTCACCAACCCCAAATGGGCTGCTGTCTTCACCTCATGCTTCTGTCTTCAGAACCGTGAATGTGTTGAGGTCACCTCTCTTACAGCACTTTGTCCAACTGACTATGCTGACCAAGGCAGGGTGGTGAGGGTGCTGCCTATGCTGCTGGAGGCTCCTGGGGGAGCTGAGACTGGGATTTGGTGATAGCTTTATACCTGTCCTGAGAGGGTCAATCTTGGGCATTGTGGGAGGAGCTGGGGTTAGCATAATTGCGGTGTTGGGTGTCCTCTGTCGGCTGACTTGAGAAGCAATGTGTCCCCTATAGAAGTAGTGGCCTATTATGCTCTTGTTTGCTATGTCCCACTTTGTCTGAAAGATCCTGGTCCTTCTCTTTGCATAAGTGTGGGAGGGAGGGATGGGTGAATGAAAGAATAAATTACTAAGGCTGAAAGAGAAGCATCTTCCAGCATGAATGGTGCTGAAAGCTGACCATGAGGCAGTTTAGAGAGATGGGGAAGAAGGTTGCAGCGGAGGCCCCAGGCACCTTGCAGAGCTTGGCCCTTCCTCTCAGGGCAATCCTGGGCCCAATCCTGATGGCTCACAGTGGAGATGCGGGGGTCAGCTGTGACAGCTGTGGGTTGGGATGGAAATCGTGTTCAAGGAAGTTGGCAGCATGGGAGGTACTCTTAGGGCAAGTGTTGACCTATCCAAGCGTGGAGACAAGTTGGAGGTAATGGATGGGTCTGTCTGATTTGAAGTCTTTATTGATAAGAGATTTAATTCAGTTTCCATTGTTGACAAGTATGCACATAGTATAAGGTTCTGATTAGCAGTCCTTTTTTATTTGGCACCTTGCTACATCGCATAGGTTGGTTTTGAACTTGTGAACTCAAGCAGTTTCTTGCTTCAGCCTCCTGAGTAGCTGGGCCTACAGGTGCCACCATCTTGCTTGGTTCTGATCACCAATTGTAAATATTCTCTTTGTGAAGCCCAAGTTTGGATAAATACTTTTCTGGAAATTTATCTCTAGCAGAAACTCCTGAAAGCAGATCTGCCAATCTTGTCTTCTGTGAAAGGAATGATCCTGCATGCCAAGGCTGTGTTTCTGGCTAAGTGGCCTGCTGGCACAGAGTAGGGCTCAGGCCCTTCCATGCCCACCAGGAAGAGGCTTTGGAGCATGGCTGCAAAGCTCAATGCAGGCCCAGGAATCTGACAGGAAGGGTTCCATTCTCACCACAGCACCCTCCCCCCTTGCTTTGTGACTCCAAGCAAGCTTTGTAACCTATGCGTGCCTCCTGTGCTGGGGTGATGGCACCCACCCTATTCGGGTGAGGATTAATGGAGCCATGGCAAAGAAAGTACCTGTGAGTCCTCCTGGCTCAGGTGCTGCCGGGACACAGACAAGGTGCTTTCTGCAGCACGGGGTGGGGCAGCCCTGACCATTCTTCTCAGTGACTCACTTGCTTCGGGGAATCTGGGGGCTGTGGAGTCAACTGTAGCTTTGTGATCTGTGTGGAGCAGGCTGTCCTCAGCTTCTGGGAGTTGGAGGGCTCACAGAGGCAAGGCTCCCATGGAGGGGTGCTGCTTACTGGCTTGTGGCTCTGCTTTGCTCAGCTTACTTCTGTATAGAACCCAGGACCACCAGCCCGGGGGTGGCACCACCCATAATAGACTGGGCCCTCCTTCATATATCACAAATTAAGAAAATGCCCTAGAGGCTTGCCGATAGCTCAGTCATGGAGGCATTTCCTTAATTGAGGCTCCCTCCTCTCAGACAACTTCCGCTGCTGTCAAGTTAACATAAAACTAGCCAGCCAGTCTCTTTGGGAAGGAACATGATGGGTTTGCAGCAGGGTAATTCCCTGTGTCCTCTATTCAGCAGATCTTCAGATGTTTAGGGACACCTTGCTGATCTGGAGCAGAGGTCCAGCAGCTCAGCCCCAGGCCAACCCAGGTGTCTGCCATCAAGGGCTGCGGCTACCACTCGGTCAGATAATCTTAACCTGTAAAGTTACTTACTTGTCTAGGAGAAGAGCTTCTGAGGAAATATCCTAAACAAACAAACAAACAAAAAACAAAAAACAAAAAAGCCCCCAGCTCCAGTGGTGTCACCTTTTTATGTGTTGTAAAGGCCGGTAGTGTGGTGAGAGGTCTCTGTCTCATAGTCTCTTATGTCTTTGTCCTTCCTTATGTCTTCTATTTCCTGAGTCAGTAATGGTGTCCCTAGGCTGTGGCATGTGGGTGGCCTTGGGCTACAGTGCTCTGCTTGTTCTAGGCACCTCTGGCCTGTAATGCTCTGGATGTCCTGAGCTACGTCATCCTGAGTGCCCCTGGTGTTCAAGGCTGAGCTCAGCTTCCTCAGAAGTCTCGGGATTGACTCACTCTTCAGACCCAGGTTTACAGATAAGAAAACTGAGGCATAAAGAGGCTATGAGATGTGCCTGCAGCCACATGACTAAACATTGTCAGGAGAGGAGCTTTGTCCCCACCATCCCAAAGTCATGCTTGCCGGTGACAGGAACTGGGAGAAGAGGCAGGCAAGCCTTTGTGGAGGGAGGAGCTGCAGGACTGAGGTTCTGTGGTGCTGTGGGAGGCCTGGCGGACATTCTCAGTGCTGGGCCAGGGTATGGGAAGCAGGGCCTGAAGAGGAGTGACACCCTTTAGCAGAGTGCAACAAAGGGAGAAGGGAAACTCAGTAACGCTGCTCACCTTCCTCTCCAGCACAGGCTGCGTGTCATTTGTTGCACCAGAGGAAAATGGGTAGAGTGGGACACTTAAAAAGAAAGTTGGTGGACCCATGAAGACTGTGCTGGCTGGTTTTGTGTCAGGTTGACACTGACTAGAGTTATCTGAAGGGAGTGGACCTCAGTTGAGAAAATGCCTCCATTTGCTACAGCTCAAGCAGCTGACAGGGGCCTTGGGAGTCGTGGCGGCTCCTGGACTTGACAAAGCACCAGTGAGCTAGAAGTGGCCAGAGTGAAGAGGGCCACTGCTTATGAGATCCTGTGTGCTGGGCAGCTTCCTGAGAGAGGTGTCCAGCGGTGCCACGGCTTTTCTGGCTGTTCTCACAAGGCCATGGCTGCCTGCTAGAAAGCCAGGAAAACACACAAAGGCCTTGTGGTACTGTGTGGTCTTCAGCTTGATTTTTCTCTGAGCTGAGTTTGAGCCACATGGATCAGCCCATATAGCTGAGAATTTCTTAGCATAGGGTCCAAGGTTGGTACATCGTTCCACAGCTGCCTTGTCTGTCACTCTTCACAGGCTTAAGGCTTCTCTCGTGTCCCCAGAACTACTAGTGGTTTTTGCCCACAAGGGCAGAACACATAAAGACCCATTGACCTCGCCAAGAAACTCTGGACTGTGCTCTCAGGCGAGCCATAGTGCCTGCCACAAGGTCAGGAAATTCAGTGTCCTGGGCACAGTGAGACCCTAGGCCCACCCCCACCAGCTGGCCCT
This sequence comes from Acomys minous, assembly GCF_964271855.1. Classification (NCBI taxonomy): domain Eukaryota; kingdom Metazoa; phylum Chordata; class Mammalia; order Rodentia; family Muridae; genus Acomys; species Acomys minous. Next base: position 59,533,961 of record NC_140484.1, on the reverse strand, counting down.
CTGTGCTAGGCATGGACTTGAGAGAGGCTATTTGATGGGGTCTACCAGGAGCCACATCTAATGGATCCCAAACTAGAGAGCCATAGACCCAAGTATGGGGGTGCTTCTGTTGCCCAGCCCACAGTGATGTAGTAGGGGCGACACCTGAGCCCAAGGGCAGTGGGTGTTTAGAGCCTGGCATGGTCACCGGGCTCGTGAGTGTTTTTGTCCCTCTGCACTTATCCTGGTGGCCAGGCTCTATGATACAGCCTGCAGGATGTAATTCCTTTTTAGGTCACCAATACTCCTCTTTGGAGGAAACCTACCTAACAAGGCCTGGCTGTTGCTATTTTTAAACTCTGTTCTTGGCAGTGTACAGGGTCGGTGACCACAGGCTCACAGTGCCGGCCGGCTTCCTGGGACTGAGTATGGCCCTGTGCTCAGGCATCTGCTCAGCATCCCAGAGAAGGAACTTCTTGCTGGAAGTCTATGTACCGACCTGCACGGGTGTATTTAATTCCCTGTGCTCTTTCTGGCCAGAATGTCTAGTTCACTCTATTCCAAAGTATTTTTAATATTTTAAATAGTATTTAGTATACAATTTTACCTTTCCTTGAGGGATATAGTTCAAGGAAATGGCACTAGAAACCCCTGCACCAGCTGTGCTATCTTTAAGTGGCTCCTTTTGGCCTGGAGAAGACCTGTCAGGCAAGGGCAGTGTTGAATGGAGTTCCACGCAGGCCACAGCCACTCCCTGTGGAGGGCTGGAGTTGGTTTTGCAGTGTGCTTCCCACCAGTGGTACCATGATGTGACTGACATCCTATACCAGCTGACTTTTTACTCCATCCTGCTGCCAGGTCACCCACGAGGTCCACTGGGCTTCACCAAGAAAGCCGACATGAAGAGCCGTGATGGCCTGCCCAGGCTCTTCAAGGGCACAAAGCTCCTTCCAGTGGCCAGATAAGAGCAGCGCAGGAGCCAGTTGGTTGTCTTGTAGCTGCTGTGAGGACTTTACATGAGGTCGCTACCTCTCTGGTCATGAGTGGGACAGCTCTGTGCCCATTGTGGTGATTTCTCCCTAGCCCCCGATGCAGCCTTTGGCATGAATGCTGATGTCAAGCCAATGCCACTTGACTTCCTGGGTGGGTGCTTGGTGCCCACGTTCTCATTACCTTACAACCATTGTCTAAGGAGGGCAGTCACACCACGAATCCTCAGCTGAGGCCCGGGACTTCTGAAGCAGGTGGCGCTGTAGCAAGAACTGTGGTCCTGTGTGGCTCCTGGACAGGCTTTGCTCTTCTTGTGATGACCCCACCCTTTGCTAAATGCACAGGTCCAGCTGGCTGGTTTCCTCACTGGAGCCTACAGAAGTGCTCAGGAACCTGTGGGCCAGACACTTGATACTGCTATTATTAAGAATCAAATTATATGAAGTAAGTGACATAATGAAGTAAGTGGCAGTAAAACTGAAGGTCGTGATTGCCCCGGGCTTATCTCTTCTTAATGACTTTGTGGTGCTGTCTCTGCCAGTGGCCCTGGTTGACCTGTGTGGTGAGTCTGGGGTTGCTGCATGGCAGTGAGCTGCTGGTGTCTCTACCCACAGGGTGTTGGTGTTCCAGGGAAGTGGGTAGGTGCAGTACACAACCCTTTCCCAGGCTGCCATTGTCTGCATAGGGAGGTAAGCAAGCACTTGCATTTGACCACTGAGGAGACTTAAGTCCCCTAGGGCAGTGATTCCTGGGGTGTTTTAGAATCCAGCAGAAGACTGTGAGCCTGCATTGTCACATGACATTGCAGCCAGAGCATTACTTGTTCAAGCTGCCTCAGAACCCCTGGCACTGGCCCTCTCCCCATCTTCCCACAGAGAGTGGCAGTATCCTATTTCTGTGCCCCGGGGACTTTCTGCTTCCTCAGTGTAGTGTTTACATGTACCTTACAAATTACTGCATGGATTCACTCCTTTGTAAAAGAAATACTTTTAAAAAATGTTATTAAAAAATTTCCAACAGCATGTCACTAAAAAGTACCATCTTCTGATGTGCTCCTTTGCATTCCTCGTCATGTACAGTGAATGTGCTCTCATTGGAGTGTGCGGTCTGGCTCTTGTGGCAGCCTTGCAGACAGATGAGTATAGCACAGATTCACATGGTCTGAGGATAGCTCCTCACTGCCATGGGAGCAGGACACAGGTTCCAAGCTGAGCTCAGCAACAGGATACTGGTAAGGAACCTGCCTTCTCCTCAGCAAACCAGGATGAACAGAGACCTTTAAGGGAGGTCAGAATTGCCCACCATCCAGGCATGATCACTGGGATGCTTCAAGATGGGTTTTAATACCATTCCAGGGTTCCAGCGGGGACTGTGGCAGTGGTTCTTAACCTTCCTAATGCTGCAACTCTTTAAGACAGTTCCTCATGTTATGGTGATCCCCCAATTATAAGATATTTTTGCTGCTACTTCATAACTGTACTTTGCTGTGGTAATGAATTGTAAATGTTTGTGTTTTCTGCTATTCCTAGGCGACCCCCGTGAAAGGGTCTTTTGACTTCTGAAGGGGTTGAGACCCACTGCTCTATCGTCCTGGCCAAAAGCTTTGGGTCTCTCTGGCTTTGTTCTTACCCATGAGTGCATTCAACACATTTACCTGGTCAGTTCTGAGCCTGTGGAAGTAAAGCAAAGAGGCCTGAAAAACAGGCCAGTCCCCCACACACCCCCAGCTGCCATGTTTTTCAGACTTACTTTGCAGGCAGGACTGTTTTGCCTACATGCATGTATGTGTACCTCTTGCATGCCCTGTGCCCTCAGAGGTCATAAGAATGTTCTGGATTCCCTAGAACTGGAGCTATGGATAGTTGTGACCCTCCAAAGAGGTGCTGGGAACTAAACTCAGGTCTTCTGGAAGAGCAGCCAGTGCTCTTAACCACAAAGCCATCTCTCTAGCATAGCTGACTTGTAATTTTCTCACCAGCCCCACCAGCTTCTTCCACTTCCATTATCTTCAGGCAAAACCGAACAAGTTATTCACAACTGTTCTTGTGGTTACCTGAAAAGGAACAAGAAGGAAGTGTCCTGCCCTTTTGTCATTGCACTTGAAGGACAGCAGCCATGACAGAGGCTCGGGACATCAGTGCTGCTTACTGGTCATGGCTAGAGTGAATTGCTCTGCTGGTAGAAATGAAATATAGTGTGACTTCCTTGGGACACGCTTGACATATGCTCACTTCACATAGCTGAAATACTTAGCGGGGGTTCTGATACAGGGATACCATGAAACACTCAGCATGACCAAGACCTGATTGGGCCTTGCACGTGAAAGATCTGGGGCCTTTGTCATCCCTTCCCATTCTCTGCTGCCGCTAGGCAGCTGGCTTGCTTTATGATAATGTATGTTCATTTTCTTATGACTCTTGTTTCTGTGATCAGAGGACAACTTTGTGATTTCCATCCTTTAAGATTCACTGAGACTTGACTTACGGGCAGAAGAAAGCTTTTCTTGGAGAACACATCCTGACAAGAGCTTGCATCTTGCAGGCACCACGCCTGTGGTTCTGTGGTGTCATAGGTTTTGGCTCACAGTTATGCTATCCTATGTCCTGATTGGGTTTGTATGCATGAGAGTCTGTACTGTGTGAGTATGTGCATGTGTACATGTGTGTACCATGCCTGTGAGTCTGTGCATGTGTGTATGCGTTGTCACTTGCTGAGGGTGGATGGTAAGCTTCTTCAGTGATTGTGGTTCTGTTTCTCTTTTTCCATCTTTTTCCCCCCAGTGTGCTTTGTGTTATTGCCCCTTCCCCAAAGTCATTTTTCTGTCTTTCTCTGATGACTTTGCAGTGTTTATCTTCTGAGGCCTTTTTTGTCACCATACTGCCCCCACCCCCACTGTGAAGTGGGTCTTTCTCTGTATAACTGCTTCATGCCTGTACCTTCCTGATGTGGCTGGCACACACCCGAGGCCTCCGTGCCCTCCCTGCACTTACTGTTCACTGGCTGTCCTGGCTGGGCACTGCAGTGGGAGGTATGTCTTACTCCAGGGCCATCCGGTACCTTGCCACAGGCCCTGTGAGGCTGGTACCTGCCTCAGTGGGTTTGGTTCTGGGGAGGATCTTGAACTGTTTCCCTTTACACAGCACATCAGACAGAGCAGGTCCAGACTGGCCATTGTGAGCACTGTGGCTGGGTTGGGTCTGCCCTTCATGCTTGCTGTGTGCACGTTCTGCTTTTTGTTCTTTGTTTCCTGTTCCTGCTCTGATTTGGGTTTTGCATTCTGTTCTGATTATTGTTTTAGATGTTTGCCTTTTTACCAGTGTTTTGAGTGGTTGTAATACACAGTCATGTGTTAATTACTAGCAGGGACTCATTCTGAGAAGCATGTCATAAGATGCTCTGGTCAGGCAAGCCTCCAAGAGTGTACTCATACATTTTGGTGGCCAAGGCAGCCATTCATTGTGGCCCTTGGATGTGGTAAAGAGATACAGCGATTAGATGCGGAAGGCTGCTGCTGCACTATAGGCAGACCATTTTAGAGAAGCCTTTCTTAGTACAGAGGAGCAGGACACTGTATCTCTGAAGATACAACACACAAAATAATTACCTAGGAACAGTCATGTGTGGCTAGCTGTTCTGTGTCACTTGTGCAATAGTGGCTGCACAGGATTGGTTGTGTGCCGGCATCACCACAGACTCGAGTACCAAGCATCATGATATGGTGAGGTCTCCATGCCCATTATAATCTTGGAGACCACTGTCATATACATACATGGCTTGTCATTGATGTAAACATCGGTTTGGGTACATGGCAGTAGAGGTAAGAAATGCTCCCCTGTCTGTGAGGTCTTGTGTGCTGTGTGGAAATCTTGAGATTATATAGAGTTACATGTGTTGTATGGCTGCATCTTTGGGTGCTGAAGGAGCCAACAGGCACTATCGTTGCTTCAAACTGGGGGTCTGCACCCCTACTAGCCAGATTTGGTTTTGGAAATGAGGTACAGCCTGTGGCTGGTTTTCTGTTTTCCCTGAAAAGCTCAGCTGTTACCCAGACGACAACCCGTGCCTATATTGCCTAGGTTCCCCAGAGCCCGCTTGGGCACATGTTACATTTTCTCATGAGGACTGGGTTGTTAGCACCCTCAGTCTGCACTTTATCCCCTTGAGATGTTCCTGAAGGTAATTCTGTGGTCACCTTCCTTGGACATTGCTTTTACAGAGTCTAGCCCCTGCCTGGGTCTTTGCTGTTACTGTTTGTAGGTCTTTTGTCCCAGAGGCCTGTGAATCTTCGAGCTGATGCTTCGGAGTTCCTGTTTCCCATGCTCGAGGAGCCTGGATGATGGCGTTCAGTGTTGCTCCGCTGTGGTCTGCTTCAGCTCTGCATCATTCCTCCCATGCTCTCACTCTTTCCCGCCTGCTGTCTGCTGGGTACTTCTCACACATTGCTGATGAGTTGACTTTTTATGTGCTCTTTTCTGGTGCCCTTTGTGGTGCGTTCTTTCTGCCGTTACTTTGTTCCTTGAAGGTACTGAAGGTACTGTGGTCCTCGGCTTCTCATACTCTTTACGTTTGGTTGTTCTGATTGCAGTGGCTCTGGCATTGTGGGCACAGTGGACATAGCTGCCTTTGCCTTGTGGATACTGTGTAGGACTTTTATCCCTCAGATGCATACCAGGGACTCCTAGCCCTTCCTGCTCTCTGCTGCCGCCACTGGTGGCTATGATGGTAGTTTGTGAGATTCTTGGTGTGCTGGCGCCCTCTGCTGTCAGCTGTTGAGTCAGGTACCCTGGCTGGTTGTGGCTTATTTACTGATCGCTACTTTTTGAACATCATGGTTCTTGTCTGGTCAAACTACTTTGGGTGCTTTTCTTTCCTGCATGTACTCGCCAGTTATCTGGGGCGGCTTCTCGCTGTTTTGGTTTTGGTTATTTTTTCTCTTCTCAGGAATCTGTCTCAGATGTTTCTCTTTTGTGCCTATCTGCTTTAAGTTGCATTCCTCTGAGATCTCCCTGGAGCCCATACACTGATGTCCTGGAATCTTCCCCAGAGTCTCAGGGACATCTTCATTTCCTGACCTAACTTTACTTTTCTGGAAGCCCTGATCCAGGGTGAGCTAGGGTTGCTGTTGCATCATCTTCGGTTACCCTGTGGTTGAGGTGTAGGCTATTCTACTTGTGTATAAATACACACATCATAGTTTCTGTGTTGTGTGCATGTGTGCACATGTGTGTGTAGCTCAATATATGTAAATATATGTATCTATGAAATTTGGAGGGACAAATTTTGGGGATTAGATTCAGCCACGCTGGAAGCTATGTATCTAAAGCATCAAGAAGCCATCTTTTTTGCTTGCCTAGACTTTCCCTCCAGGGTCCTCAGAGGCCTCTTGCAAACATCTGCTCCCAGTGCTACTTAGGGCAGAGCCAGTCTATGGCTGAGATTTTTCTGAATTTTCTTCGTTTTTGAAAATATATTTATTTTGTCTTCTTTCCTGATGGATGTGTCCTATATTCCTGTCCACATGTGAGTCTGTTCCATGCAGGACATCAGAGGGACTGGGGTGTCTCCCCTGAGTCTGCGTTTCTTTGCTTTTCTCTAGGTAGACATAGGGCTCCTCCCATCCTTGGTCTTCATAGCTTTGGTGATATTTGCATTTCTCTGGTTCAGCTTGCCAGGAACCCATCAAGTTTCTAGAGTCTGTGGATCTCAGCAAACTAGGAAAACTTTTAGCTGGAGTTGTTTAAAATGGCTTCCTGCTCCATTCTCCACCTCCTCCTTTGTATTCCAGTTACAGTCCTAAGCCACGCAACGTTTCCATCATCTGTGTTTTCACCCAAGAGGGACTCATGCGTCACAGGGTGGGTAGGTGGCCATGCAGCTAAAATGCCCTCCAACCTAAGAGAAGAAGCAATAGAAGAGGGAGGAGGACCCTGAGGACATGTGCCATGGAGGCTGAGCAGAAGTGGATTTCAGCTTACTTCACAGACCTGGAAGGTCCTTCTTTTGTTTTTTTTTTTTAAATTAATTTATTCTTGTTACATCTCAATGGTTATCCCATCCCTTGTATCCTCCCATTCTTCCCTCCCTCCCATTTGCCCCTTATTCCCCTCCCCTATGACTGTTCCTGAGGGGGATTACCTCCCCCTGTATATGTTCATAGGGTATCAAGTCTCTTCTTGGTAACCTGCTGTCCTTCCTCTGAGTGCCACCAGGTCTCCCCCTCCAGGGGACATGGTCAAAGGTGAGGCACCAGAGTACGTGAGAAAGTAATATCCCACTCTCCACTCTACTGTGGAGAATGTTCTCACCATTGGCTAGATCTGGGTAGGGGTTTAAGGTTTACCGCCTGTATTGTCCTTGTCTGGTGCCTTAGTTGGAAGGTCCTTTTTAACAATGAAAAGTTCTTGGTGTGATATTGGCCAGCAGATCAATCTATGATGAGAGTAAGCATACCGCTAAACCTCTCAAAACATGCTCCATGCTCCATGAGGGTGCACACCAGCAAAGCCCCCGGATATCAGTCCACGAGGAGAGGATGCACACCAGCAAAGCACCTGGATATCAGTCCATGAGGAGAGAGTGCACACCAGCCAAGCCCCCGGATGTCAGTCCACGAGGAAAGAGTGCACACCAGCAAAGCCCCCGGATATCAGTCCATGAGGAGAGAGTGCACACCAGCAAAGCCCCTGGATGTCAGTCCATGGAGAGTGCACACCAGCAAAGCCCCTGGATATCAGTCCATGAGGAGAGCGTGCACACCAGTAAAGCCCCCAATATCAGTCAATGAGGAGAGGGTGCACACCAGCAAAGCCCCCAATATCAGGACATGAGGAGAGAGTGCACACCAGCAAAGCCCCCAATATCAGTCCATGAGGAGAGGGTGCACACCAGCAAAGCCCCCGGATATCAGTCCATGAGGAGAGGGTGCACACCAGCAAAGCCCCCAATATCAGTCCATGAGGAGAGGGTGCACACCAGCAAAGCCCCCAATATCAGTCCATGAGGAGAGGGTGCATACCAGCAAAGCCCCCGGATATCAGTCCATGAGGAGAGTGTGCACACCAGCAAAGCCCCCAGATATCAGTCCATGAGGAGAGTGTGCACACCAGCAAAGCCCCCTGGCATAATCCGTGAGGAGAATGGGCGCTCCAGCAGAGCACCTGGATATAAGCCAGTGAGGAGAATGGGTACAGCGGAAGAGCACCTGCGTGTAATTCTGAATGGGATTCCCATTTGAGTGCCAACTAGACAGGTCCTAGGTGTGAGTTCTCCTGAGAGAAGCTTGCACTGTTAGCAGAGTGGCCCAACTCTGCCCAGTGGGTGGAGCCTACAAGGAGTGGCCACCCAGGGCATGCCTCTGGTGCTGCTGCCATGCCAGCTAGGATCCTGGCCTGTGCCTTTGAGGTGACCACCCCTCATCTATACCCCAGTCACACAGGCTGTTGGGATCTCAGGAGACAACAGCATCCATTGCTTCTTTGGCCATGGTGGATGTGTTGTAATTGTCATCGTCATTGCGGACTCCTTATCCCCAAGTATGACCTACATCAAATGTGTCCAGGCATGAATAAAACAAAGGAGCCCTGCCAGGTGGCAGTGACCCATGCCTTTCCTCACACCAGCTCATGGCTTCTTCCTACCACCTGTGGGGCAAGCCTCATCTTTAATTTATAGGAGCAGCTTAGGCAGGTCAAGAACTGGCCCACGGTACACAGTAGTAGCCATGAAGTAATTTCCAGATCACCAGTCCAGGGTGGGGATTAATCTCAGGGATGAAGAATAGAATCCAGGGAAAGATGGAGTCATTGATGTGCAGGGCCTTAGGCTAAGCTCTTGCTGTCCTTGCACATGCCATCACTCATCAGGCTGATGTTCCTGAAGTGGCAGAGCATCCTGGTTTTCAGGAAAAGTCCCAGCTCATGCAACACACACCACTGCTGGCAGAGGCAGGGCTTGTGAGTGTATAGTAAGGTTAGAAAGGATGCTTCCTGCCCAACCTGGCCAGGTCAGAGGCTGTCAGTTCTGGCTCTCCTCTGTCAGTTCCTATACAGATCTTCTCATCACTTTCTCTGTTCCTTTAAAAAGTTTGCACAAAGCCGGGCATGGTGGCTCACGCCTAAGTTTGAGGCCATCCTAGTCTACAAAGTGAGTCCAGGACAATTGCACAGAGAAACCCTGTCTTGAAATAAAAAAAAAAAAAAAAACAAAAAACAAAAAACAAAAACAAACGAAAAACATTTTTAAAAATATAACTGAAAAGGCTAAAGCACCCTTTGATCCCCAGCTGCCAGTCAGCTATGCTTCTAGAACTGTGCTTGTCGTCCGTGTGAGACTTTGAGTTCTGTATCTTGTGCCCCAAAGTCTCAGGACCCCGAGACTTCCAGAGTTCTTTAGGATTTGCTTTTCTGAGGTAGTCAGGGCGATGCTAAGGTCCTTTCTGGGTGAATCTGGTCAGCTCTTTGCTATGCCTGCACTTTCAGATACCCACAGTGCACTCAAGCCCTAAGTGTGTGCACGATGGATGGACGTGGGCTGTGCTCTCTCTGGCCCTGGGCTGGTTGATCCTCAGCTGGGCTCACTACTGCTACCTGTAGCCATGCTGGCACATGCTGTGTGTGATTTTCATCTCCTCTTTGCTGCCTTTCAGTTTGTAGCTATCTGTCAGATACTGCTCCTTTCAACCAAGGACCTTCATTGGAGCAGCCTGGCCTGCTGGGTAGGTGTGGCCCTTCAGAGTACCCACCTACCCATCCTTGTCCTTCTCCTGGACCTTCTCCTCTGAGCCTAGGTGTTGCTGTAGGTCGCATGTCTCTATCACATGGGAAACGAGAGCCAGCCCTCTTCCAGGTGATACCTACTCCTAAAAGGTTACCTTGCGACCATAGCATGTCCTGATTTACCCCCCTCTATATCCTGGTGAGTGGCTGGCAGGGTCTGTGCTCCTTGTGAGTAGTACCCACGGTGTCTGGGGAGGGACCACTTTGCCTGGTACCATGGCAGCCTATTAGGCTGGTGTTTTTGTTTGTTTGCTTGCTTGTTTGTGTTTGCCAGCATGGAGCTTCTTCCTCCACAGCTCACATTTGGGTCCTCATGTAGCTGCTGATCTTAGCTCCTTCTCTTTAGAAGGTGTGTAGGGTCATAGTTGAACCTTGAGTTCCAGTCATTCAAATATCCACCTTTGTGCTACTGAAGGCTGTTTGCTTAAACAACAACAGAAACTCACTTAGAAAGGGATTGCATGAAGACGGCCAGGTTTGAGACCTGCAGAGAGTGGTTATGTAGCTCTGTTCACAAAGTGAAAGTTGGGACTTTTGAGGACTCTCCCCTCCGCTGGGCCTGGGACAGTCAAAGGAAGATGCAGAGAAGCCAGTAGGTGCCTGCACACAAGGGACGCAGGGTGTCCGGGCCTTTGAACAGGAGGCTGTTAAAGTGGCTTCCATCATCTGTCTGGGGACTGAGTTGGAGCCTTTCAGCTTTAGTGTTACTTCCTGTTTAATAGAAAGGTGGTGCTAGCATCCGTGCCTCAGTGCGCCATACTCCTTCACTCCCCACCCCCTTCCAGTTTAGTAGACACAAGCAGGGACATTCTGAGGACTTCCAGGAGTGGACTCAACTGAAGTCACAAGTCTATGAAAACCACTGTACCAGCTCCTCAATGGCTGACGGGGCCTAGCTCCCCATCAGTGACCTGCCTTTTCGGTGCTCCAGGAGGATAAATCCCTCACCACCTTCCTACCCAGGAGATGCCTGGGCTTCCTGTGCTGTACTGCCCATGCCGAACAAGGTTTATTACTAGTGGGATGTAGGCCTTTGCTGCTGTCTCGGCTCACTGAGGGATTTACTGTGTGCTCTTTGGAGTGGGCTTAGGACTCAGTGTGTGTGTGGTGGAGGAGGGAGGTCAGTTGAATCAGAATCCTTGCTGATAGCTTCAGCAGTGTGTTGGAAAACTAGGAATAGTTTTGGATAGTTTTGGATAGAAGTAGGGTTGTGAGCTCTCGACAAGTTTAGGCAGTGCTACTCAAAGGCCCATGTGATCATGGGTGTGTTCCTGCCATACTCCAGAGGACAATAGGGCAACATCTTGTAGGGCTACGGAGATCACAAGCTGTGCCTGTCTGGTGCTGTCTGTGAGCTGGGTGCAGGAGTGGGCTTAGAAGCCGGCTCTGGTGCTTCCTGAATAAGAACGAGCCTGAGCCTGTGTGTACCGAGCACATACATGTGTGCATACCTGCCAGCACACAGGCAGTACTCTCACTCTGACTTCAGCTGACATCCGCTCAGGCATGTCCAGGAGCACATGCTGTCACACACATGGTTGCCTGGATTCAGTCTCTCAACAGGTGTGCACGGCAGGGTTAATGATGTCCTGAGGCTGTGACTTGTGTTGAGAACTTCACAGAGGTTCTTTGGTCCACAAGTACTACTTTTTTTTTGTAATTAGAGAAAAATGCTTCTAGATTATTGAAAAGGGTTCTCAGAAATTCTGAATTTTTGCTACGGAGGCACAGAAGAGGCTGGAAAGAAACAGTTGTAAGCATAAAAGTGGAAATTCAGAGACTCTGTTAAGAACTTGTGGGCACAGCTGTGCAGCCTTTGCCCTGCTGTCGGTGGTAGCGCCCTGGCTGTGGAAGCTGTGGGTGAGGCACATGCCTCATGGCAGGGGTCTATGGTCTAACTCTGTGCTTTCTCCCCAGGTCCTGCATGCACACAAGCCTCACTTCATGGCCTTGCACTGCCAAGAATTCGGAGGGAAAAACTACGAGGCCTCCATGTCTCATGTGGACAAGTTTGTCAAGTAAGTCTCATCTGGAACCTGTGGACTGTGGGGTAGGTCTTTGGAAGGGATGTAGTCTTGAAAACCACCTTTCGAAACACATCTGCCCATCATGTTGAGGGAGTTGCAGTTTTCCCCATTGAGGTGTGGCTTAGTGATCAGGCAGCTTCTTGCCTTCAAAGAGTAAGCATCTGGGCTGCTGGACTGGGGTGGGGCAGACCTTGGGGTCCCCCCCATCAGAGTACCTGAGGTGGATGGATGCTGGCCAACCTGCTGCATCGGACAATGATGATGGGCTGGATGGGGCTCTACAGTGGCTTCTGCTTCAAAACGTGGGAACTAACATTGTGTTTTCCAGGAGAGAGGCAGTGAAAATCGTGCTCTGTGGCTCCTTAGAGGACAGGCGCATCTGCACTCAGCCCAGGAAAAAGGGGGATAGGGTTTCTTGAGACATCTCTGTGAATAGACACAGAGGGGAGCAGAAGCAAGCAGCCCCACCCCTGAGCTCCAGGCCTGGGATTGGGGCCCTTCCTCTTCTGCAGCTTCAGCTTAATGGAACCAGCTCAGAAGCCCCTGTTTGCCCCAGACACCACTGTACCCATCCTGCCTTTTTTGGTCTTCTAGAAACATCCTAACAGTGACCAGAAAGGTGACTAGGGATGAAGAGGAGGAGTCAAAATTTAGGGAATCCTAGATGTAGTTTTCAGTGGAGAAATGGTCTGAAGTTCTGAAAGGATGGCAGGACCACAGCAAGGTTGCATTGGAGTCATATGCTGTTCCTGGAGAATGGCTTTGAAAGAAGCCATCTAGGCCACAGCTTTGATCATGAGGAATGTTGCAGAAGAGCATCCATGGCGTGTTCCTGGGACCTGCCCTCTACTGGAACAGCTTGGCGTTGACACAGCTGAGTCCAGAGGTTGTGGCTTTGCCTCAGTTCTTTGAGAACTCTGAAGGTGCTACCCCACCCCATGGGTCTCCGGTGTTCCCTCCATCCTTAGTTCTGCTACTGCTACTGCCTCCGTGTGTGTGTGTGTGTGTGTGTGTGTGTGTGTGTGTGTGTGTGTGTGTGTGTGTGTGTGAATTTTCTCCATGGATCAAATTCAGCTTGCCAGGCTTGTACAAATGCTGTTACCCACTGAGCCATTTTCTGGCCTTTGTTGCCACTTTTTCTTGTGCCTTTACTCCTGTTTGCATCTGGCTTGACAAGAGAAGGAGGAAGTATTCAAATGCCCCTGCCAGTGACAACCGTGGTCCTCAGTGTCCTGCATATAAAGAGATCCTGCAAAGCAACCTGCTCACAGCTGAGTTTTTCCCAAGCAATGTGGCTGCATTCCCACCACTCAAGGTCTGAGAGCTCGATCAGGTGTCAACCCCTGCACATTTCTCCAAAATAGTCCATAACTTCAAAGCAGTTTTAATGAAAGTGCTAAAAGCATTTTCCCAACACTCTATAAGCAAATACCGGTCACACAGAGAAGCATAGTGTGGAGCACAGCTAAAGCGATCCTGAAGGGAAATTGAGGAGCCAGAGCACCAGCTCCCACTGCAGCATTGGAACAGCAAGGGTAGGCAGAGACGTGCTGGGCGGAATGCCTTCCTCAGTGCATGGCGTTGGTGCTGCAGGCTCAGAGATGCTGCACTCTGCATTGGGAAGATCCTGCGTCACAATGTCCCACGTGGTCACTCTGCTCTGCCTCAGAATGAATTCCAGCTGTATTAAAGAAAAATTTGCAGATGGAGATAAAGAAGAGTGTCTTTGCAGCTTTGAGGTAGGGAGGATTTCTTTTAGAATGTGCAGCATGTGCAGCTCAAAAAGATCAGACTGACATACTTGTCGTGTTAAAGAAAGCCATACTGTCACAGAAAGATACCTGAACAAAGGAAGAGCTAAGCCACCTTAGGAAAAACATCTGCAGCATACGTCACTGACAGAAATTAGTGTTTATGCCAAGAACTGCATGTTGATGTGGGAAAGAGAGGCTTGTGGGCCAGAGCAGTAGAACAGCTGAAGGAAAAACGTGCAGTGGGCACTGGGCCGTGGCACCTGCAGGCCAGTGGCCTCTAGGAAGGAATCCCACCACTACTGTCCCTTCCATGTGCTGTGGTGCGTGCCTTGCTGCCCTGGCTTTGAAGAGCAGCTGTCCTTGAGAAGTCTGGGATTGTCAGACACCTTCCTGGGCATTTCCTGCACAGTGTTCCTTGCTCTTGGCTGGATTCAGCTTCTACCTGGACCATTTTCCTCAGCTAAAGAGCTTTCTGTACTGTTTATTTCAGTACAAGTCAGCTGCTGCTGATTCTCTCAGCCTTTGTTCATCTGAACAAGGGCGCTGTTCTTAGTTTTGAAAGCTGCGTTCATTGGGAATGAATGGGAGCTTGTCAGTTCCCTCACTGCTTCAAGGACGCCGTGTCATTGTCTTCTGTGTTTCATTGTTTCCGACCAGAGCCCAGCCCTTGTGTCCATCTTCATCTTCTTGTGTATAATGTGCTTTCCCGGCTCGCTTTCGTCTACGTGTGGTTTGTTTGGAGCAGCTCGGTTTGCTGGGCTCTGGTTTAATATTGCTTGTTCTGAGCTGGGCACCTACAGGTTTGACCAAGTTTGGAGATCATTAATCCTCCCTGTCTGCAGATGCTGCTCTTCTCCCCGCCCCGCCCCGCTCCCTTGCCCTTAGACTCAGTGTTGCCAGAGGGGCCCTGCCATCCCAAGTGGAGGGGGAGCCCCTGCTGCATTGCCTTGTGGGGGTGCCCGCTCCCAGTCCATTCTGTGAGTCCCCAGTTCTCGTTCGTCATCACCAGAAACCCCTTTCTTCTGGATGTTCCCATTTTCCTATGGGCCTCCGGTCATATTTATATTAGCCATTTTAAGATTCTTTTAACGAATCCTATTACTTTTGTCCTTTCTGGGCCTGGATCTGTTGGCAGCTTGTTTTGAAAATATTATAGCACCAATTTCTTGCTCCTTCCCATGCCAGGTAAATTATAGTCACGTTTGTCTGGGGTCAGGGACACGAGAGTGCCAGTGGCATGTGTGTAGAGGTCAGGCAGCAACTTGCAGGAGCCGGTTATCTCCTTCTGCCTCATGTGTCTTGGGGATCGAAGTCAAGCCATCATCCCATGTCGGGCAGCTTTGATGCGTCTGGTGCCCAGGCATCTCTGTCTCCATTTCCCACACCCTTGAGCACGTTGAGGTCTGTGGCTGCCAGCAGCAATACCCTGAGGGTCCACTGAGGTCTCACCTGCTGCCTCCCTTGGACTGTATGCTGTGCCTGCTTCTCACCTGCAGCAGGGCAGGAACAGCCTTTTGTCCCACATTCTGGGCCAGCCAATCTAGAGCCAGTGATAAATCAACTGTTTTGGGCTTCACTGTAAAATGGGATGGTGGGAGGGCCAGTGAGGTTTTGCTGTATTGACTGGTAAGCACCGGCTGCTGTTTGCTTTAAGGACATGCTAGTCACTATCACTGTCCATAGTGTGGGGCTGCCTGGGCTCTTGGGCGGCTGTAGGTGATGGCTTATCACCTCTGTAGAGTCCATTTCTGCCGGCTTCAAAATGAGCGGCAGTCTCTGGAAGTGACCTATATATAGTGTGTGGCCTAAGTGAGTCCCAAGTATTCCCATTAGTGTCTTCATCCCTGGGAGGCCTCACAGTGTAAGCATCTCACCGGGCTCAGTGGAGACCAGAGACTGCTCTGCGGGCTGCTCTCTGTGTGCCAGGGACACACTGTGACTCTGGTCACTGATTCGCTGCCCCCTCTTCCTTCCCATCCTCCTGCCTTGCCCGTTAGGGGCTGTGTGGGTCTCTGGGTGCTAAGCAAAACAGTTTTAACCATAGCCTTGTGACTGGGAGCACACCTGTGGGAGGCATGGCTTTGGGCCTTTGCTTACTGTGCTCGCTCTTTCACCCCCAGGGAACTACTGTCAAGTGATGCAATGAAGGAGTACAACAGGGCTCGTGTCTACCTGGATGAAAACTACAAGTCACAGGAACACTTCACGGTGAGTCATCTTTAAGCTGAGGCATGAGTCCCCTGCCAAGGGAACCTGAGTCTGGGCTGTCTCCAAAGAGTAGTCGCAGCACAGTGTGACTGTCCTGAATGAAAGGCTTCTCACATTACGCTGACTGTTGAGTGGTCTGAGTCCCCCTGCCCGCACCTGGAAGAGCTGGTGGCCAAGGCCTAAGATTGCATCCTCAGTACTGGTGCAGACAAAAAGCATGGGAGGGAGCTGGCCTTGGGGTGTGTGAGGTAAGAGGAGGAGTCTAGGGTCTCCAGGCTGGCTTAGATGACAGATTGAACTGGAGCCTGGGCTACTCAGTATCCCTGCTCCCGGGCTTGCCAATTACTCTGTGAGCCCTGCGCAGGCCTTTAGGGTTAGACCTGCTTCAGAATGGGTGTACCTTACAGAGGTATGGAATAAAGCCTGCACCAGTCTGACAAGAATTGTCCCTCTAATATAAGGGTCCTGGACCCAGGGCAGGATAGCTGCTTTAGGAGGAGGAGGAGGGGGCGCTGGGAGATGTTTGGGAGCTTTCAGAACTGCTGGTTTGGAGAACAGCATCTCAAGCTTGGTGTGCCCAAGCCTTCAGGGATCGAGTCAACTTTCCATCCTTTCTGCTCCAATGCTTTGTACTTTATCCTTATCACTTTGTCACATTCATAGGCGCTGCTTCTCTTCTCCATGAGGGGAGATCTGACAGACCCTCATCTGTCAGCTTATCTTCTTCCTTGGGCTACGATGAGCAGCTGCCCGGCCTCTTATGGAGCTATATGGAGAGAGAGAACAAAGGGAGAGTGTCATGGTGGGCAGAAGAGGGTCTGACTCCTGCCCTGCATGGTGTGTGTGTGTGGGGGGGGGCTTCGGGGTTGTCACTGGACTAGAGAACCCTGTCAGGGTTTCAGTCTTTAGGTTTGGGGCATCCAGTGCCAGGTGTGTTCTATCTTCTCAAAGACATTTTCTTCACACCCACCTTCCACCCACCCACCCTCAGGGATGTCCTTGCCTCCAGCTCTGTCCCGCTCAGAATATAGACCTTCCCCACGGCCCTCTTCTTCCCTTTGCCATTTCTGCGACTGCTGCTTCTTCCCAGCTGCACTCGTTTCCTTTTGGTGAGGGCCCCTCCCCTTATAGCCTTCTGGGTTTCCTCTGCCAGGACCGAACTTCTTGTCTTCTCAAGTCAGGCTTACACACAACATGTTAAAAAGACAAGACCTCCCAGTGAGGATGGGCACCAGACTAGCACAACAGAAGGAAAGGGGGTAAACTGAAGAAAGCGATGGGAACTGCTAGACACTAAACGGAGAAAACAACCAATAAAGTGTCACTCTGAGCTGATGTCACATGGACTGACATCGTGTCCCTGGGGCCTTTCAGAGGGCAGAGAAGCAGAGATGCTTGGAAAAACAGTGGCTGAGGGTTTCCACAATTTAACAAAACCTACAAGCTCATACATAGATCAGGATTTCCAGCAGAGCCTCCAGACAGAATCTCAATACGGTATGTCACCATCCCACCATGGGGCACCTATCAAGGCCTTACTCCTCTGCAGGCATCCTCTGCAGGAAAGTTCTTTTCCCCATAACCCCCTCTAAATATACAGGCAATGATTTAAATGTACAGGGAAAGGGAGGATAAATCCCACATGCACAGACAGGGCTGGCTTGGCACTGCAAGAGCCTTCAATGGACTGACGGGGGAAGAGCACAGTGTGTGGGATAGATGTGCTTTGTTTAGCCCTCCTTTGCTTGTCAAGCAGTGACCATGCCTTGGCATTCCTGTCCTGGTACCAGTCTCCCTGTCAGCCCCAGTGTGGTGTGACGTGCTTTCATGTCTTATTGAATGGTGATGATCAAGGGCGCTCCTTGTCTGTCTGGAGTCATTGTAGGTAGCACAGAGTAGAGGTCACTTATCCCAGATCATAGCTACAGTGGCCCTGGGTCTTTGAGCACCACCCACTTGACACTCCTCCACTGTGTTCCCTTCCTGTGTTATGTATGGTCTTTAGTGAGTGCCCTAGGATGTCCTGGTAGGAAGGACCTACACCCTTAGGGTTCTGAACATAGCTGGCAGCATCCGGCAGCTAGGTAGCCATCTCCTGTCCAGCCTGGTGCCCTGTAGCTTCAGACAGAGAAATTTAATCTTTGTAAGATTGATGGTATCAGCTGAGTGTTTTTAGCTGAGTCTGGTTCAAATAATAGGCCATTAATTGAAAAAGGAAATTGAGATGAATTTATCTTGTACATAAACGCTGTCATAGGCATTAATAGGAATCAGAAAATAGTGGCCTGTTTCCAGCAAGCTGCTGAACTCAATGGACTGCACCTGCTCTACAAGCTGGATGTGAGGGTGGGGCGGGGGCGGAGTGGGAGCTCCTGGTGGTGGGGTGGCCTCTTAGGATAAGATCTGCTGCTTCTGTGGCTGGGGATGCCAGAGGCTTAGAGTAAGATTTGCAAATGGCCCTTGCTGCCAGGAGGTGGCGCCAGTGCAGCATGTGCAGCCACAGTGCTCCTAGAAGGGATTATTTCTAAGAGGATTTTTTTTAAAAATATTTCTTTTTTTACATATACATTTATATTATTACATATAACTAAACTATACACAACAAGAAGAACCACAAAATAATCATGTATTATATAAATGTTACATTCATAGCCTTTTGGTTATTTGTATTTGGCAATCTTGAAGAAAACATCTTTCTTATCTTGGTGCATCTAAAATTCTGAATGTAAATCAATTTCTATCATATCTCATCTTTGTCAATTTAAAATATCTATCTAGACCTAAAAATATCTTACCCCCTAAACAACTAAGCTTAATTGTAAGATTAAACTATCTGGTCTTCAACCCCATCAGAAACTTGAGAAGGAAGGAATAAAGCTTAATTACCTGAGTAAACCGGAAGTACAGGTTAGCAGCTTCCAAAATGAGAGAATGACAGAGACAGTTAGCTGCCTGAATAGTCACCAAAAACTCTCTATAACATTGGAGCATCATCTTCGGCCTTCTGGCCCAGTGTACCTCACAGGCATATTTGTGAGGCAGGAACTATTGAGGACTTGCTTTCTCTGTCTTGGCAGAGTTTGGCTGTCAATTCTGCCTGCATCCAAGATTGCCCATTTTTTAGGCAGAATTCTGTCTGTGGCCAAAATGAGGACATTTTGCCCAGTGTCTGGTTTGCTCTATTTGAAGCCATCTCCATAAGGAGGTTCTTTGATGCTCATCATCTTCTTTGAGGAAGGCTGGGTGTCGCCAGGATTTAACCTGTCTTGTTGTCAAGGAATCTTTAAAATAATAAAAATGACTTTAAATGCCATATTCTGTAGGTCTCTGAGGCTTTTAAAGGCCTATTTTATCTTACCTGTCTATAGAATCATATATATCTGTTAAACCTAGGATGTATATTCTTGTGATAAAATAGATTAGTAATTGACATGACCTGGATTTGATCAACTAACAATTAGCTTATATTACTTAATTATCCTAAACAGCCTGCAGTAGCACTGGGGACATTAAATTCTGTGTGCTTGCTGTGGCTGACATGTGTCTGCTGATGTGAGGTGGATGTCTGCTGTCTATGGTGTACAGAGATCATGAACATGACCCCTCAATGCTGGACCCCCGGTTTTGTCACTGGCTAGCTCCTTGTTAGGTTTTCATGGGAAGTTGTATGTCAGAAGTCTGCGTCTTCAGAGGTTCTGCCAGACTGACATGTTCCGCTGTTACCACTGGAAAGTCTGGGTCCCCATCCTGTTCCCTGTCTTTGAATACTTCCACCTTGGGCGGACACAATGGTTGATTGTGACTCACAGGAGAGAGACAGGAGTGCCTGGAGCTTACCTCAGTTGCCTTAGCTTGTTTTGATTTGCTGCTTCCTTCTGGTATTGCCCATATAGGTGCCCATCACATGTTTAGTCACTGAAGGAACTGGTCTCCTGGCAGAGCACTGAAGGATTAGGAGTGTGGAGTAAATGTGAATACCCACAACCCTTCTGGGTGGAGTGGGAGAAGGCAGTGGTACCTTGGAGAGAGGGTGACAGTCACTGGCTGTTGAGAATTGGAGAGTGCTGAAGGGTGTGTTTAATATCAGGGGCTGGTAAGGGCCCCTGGCTCTGTTGCAAGGAACTTGGATGCAAAGAAATACATTCAGGGAGGCATGAGGGAACCATAGGGAATGGAGGGCCAGAAGCCAAAGTGCAGCTGAGAAAGAGTTCCCCAGGAGGATTTGCAGGAACACAGAAGCTACAGCACTCTCCACGCTGCTCTTCCAGGCCTGCCCTGAAAACAGTGAGGTACAGCATGCAGGTAGGAGAACCCTGGGGTCTTTGCAGTGTGTGGAAGCTGGCATTGCTCAGACTGCAGCAGACGGGGCTCTGAGGCCTATGCCATGCAGAGAATGATATGTGCACTCCATGTTTGGCTATGTTAGTGACCTGGTCATGGAATTAACCCCAAAGAACAAGGTGCCACCAGTTTAAACATCAGGAAGGTAAGTGAAACACATAACTCTTCTGTTGAAGGGGGTTGTAAGTGGCTCTGTAGCTGCCTGCAGAGGAACTAAAGGAGCGAAAGATGTGCTCCCCAAGTGGGAGAGACCACCACACTGTGCTGCCCTTCCTGCTCTGGGGCCCGGGAGTCCCCTTTAGCATCTCCTGATAACTCCTTTTCCATATCTCCTGGGGTAGGAGTGAGAGATACAGTAACACGAAACTCATCCTCCTGGACACCAAGTGAGTGCTGTTGGGTGCTAGAGTGTCAGATGCCCACGGCATGCTCCAGAAGAGACATCTGCGTCCTTCTGTGGGCTGGGGCTGTCATTGCCACTCTCTGGCCCTCTGTCATCTTAGCTACCTGTGACTTCCTGTTACCTGACCTTTGCACTGGCTTGTCCGCCTGCTTCTACCCACCTTCTTGGATACTTGTGCTCTGTCCTTTTCCCAAGGGACTCCTGGCTTCTAGAGTGCCTGTTTTACTGGCGGTGGGTGCACCTTAGCCAGGGCCACTCCTTACTTCCAGAGACTGGCTCAGTGAAGACAGGGGCTCTGCCTTTTGAGGAGGGGCTCTGCCACTTGGTGTGGAGGTGCAGCATGTGCTGGGAGGGTGTTGGTGTGAACAGCCCCTGTGAGCCATTCACATTGGTGGAAGAGTCACGGGTGAAATCCATGTTAACAGTTTGGCATGTAATAACACGAAGCTGTACCCTCACAAGAAAAGTGATTTGAATAAAATGAAGGAAAAAAACAACCCGACCTTTACAGGGTTGGGTCCACAGTGCACTTTGGGTTTTTCTTGGATGGTGCCAGATAGGAGCTCTGGGATGCGTATTCATAGAGTGGTCCTCTTGCGCCTGCAAGCTGAGATGGGCCCAAGAAGGAGGGTCCTTTAGGAAGGGCCCCAGTGGGAAGCTGAGCTCTGTGCTGTGTGGACAGAGGATAGAAACATCACCTTGAGCTGGTGTGAATGATACCCAGAGTTCAGAGGACCCAGAAGAAAGAGAGGAGGAAGGAGAGAGAGAGGGAGGGGGAGGGGGCAGGAAGGGAGGGTGGGAGGGAGGGAGGGAGGGAGGGAGGGAGGGAGGGAGAAAGCAAGCTCATCTGGTAGTACTTGAACTACCTTCCTGGGTTTATGCCTCTTGCCTCCAATGTTGGGGATGAACTTTGAAGGGCGCTCCCCAGGGCTCCCGGCATGACAACGTGGCACAGTTGCGTTTCACAGTAAGCCCGCCATGCAGATCGGACACTGAGGAACTACCTGGGTGAAGTTTTCCAAGTCCGCGCTAGTGTCTATTGATCAGACACTCCAGCAGCATGGAAATCATGTGTCTGATTTAGCCAGCCACTTGGAGGAGCATAGAAAACACATTGCTTACCTTCCGACAAGCTAGCGCATCAATAAGAGTACGCGAGGCTACGGCTTCCTTGTACTCTGGCTTCAGAATGGCAAAGTGAGGAAGAGGTTGAAAATTTATTTTCATATAATTCCACCGCTGTCTTGTTTTGCTGCTGAAGGAAAGCATTGTGGCATGGAGCTTCATCAATGCTTTGCTGCTTGCTCATCTGGCCTGGGAAACCAGAGGCTGTGTTCACTGTGGTGGACTTCACACCTGGCCTGGGCATAGCCACATCATCCCATCCCATTCTGGTGACATGATATCCAAAGGTCTGGTGCCTAGTAGAGGATCCAAAGCCCAGGTGTGGGCTCTTGTCCTTGGCTGGCTGTAGAGCCAACCGTGAGTGGCCCCTTGAAGCAGCAGCTGATTCAGTAGCATCCCTGTTGGAAACTGGCAAGGTAGTGGCAGTCTCAGCTTTGCTTTTGTCTTCACCCAGAGGAGAGGACTGGGTGGAACCTTGGGGGCTGATGTGACCTGGACAAACCTCTTGTTTCTAAAATTAAAGGGGCAGGGTACAGGAGGGAATACTCCCTTTCTGTGTGGGCATTCTTAACCAGCTGGGGGAGTTGGGAGGAGCCGTACCTTGCTAAGGCTTAACGCTGAACAGAAAGATTTGTCTCTCTTGGTGTGGGTGGCACAGCTCTGAGAGGTCTGAGAAGACTTAGCTTGCTGTCATAGGTCCCCATCAATGGAGTCGTGCCAATGGGGCAGTTGACAAGAAGTAGCATCTGTAGGTTTCTCAGAACTATCTCCTGCCAGGGCCTGGCCTTGCCCACACCCTGCCTCAGGCCAGGCCAGGAGGTGGTATAGCTGGAGGTAGAACATTCCTGGAGGTTGACATGCTTCTTGAGGTGCAGGAGCCTGGAAAAAATCTTGGATGCTGGGCTACTGGTGATGGGCATGATGGTCTGGATGGGTACCACCAGTGCTGTTGGCGGTGTTTGAGGGTCCTCTGGCCTCATTTGTTCCTCTAGGAATCTTACTCATGGGCAGCCTATGTGGGCTGTGGGTGATGGTAGTTGAGTGGAGTCCTGGGTAGGCCAGAGACTGCAGATTCTAGTAACCTGTGTGATTCAGGGACAATAGCAGGCCAAGGATGGCTCCAGTGGACAAGGACTATCTCTTAGGTTCAGGGACAGTTCTGTCAATGCAAAAGCCCTGCTGTCTGCTTACTTGAGGCTCTTGCCTCAGGCCTGATTGCCTGGATATCTGGGTGCTGCTCGCATGGAAGCCGGTAGATCCTTTTCTGCCCTCGAACCAGGTCAAGGTCTCTTTCTTTACTTTCTCCTCTTGTAGCTGCCAGCACTGTTGGAAATCGCTGTTTCCTGAAGGTAGAAGCCGGAGCACTTGGACATAAGACTCCGTGTGACTCTGCTTTGGCCTGGCTG
Organism: Acomys minous; assembly: GCF_964271855.1. NCBI lineage: Eukaryota > Metazoa > Chordata > Mammalia > Rodentia > Muridae > Acomys > Acomys minous. Next base: position 59,510,954 of record NC_140484.1, on the reverse strand, counting down.
TCCTGGGCTCTGGGATTTATTTGCAGAGTGTGGGGTGGAGTAGGGCGATGGTGGTAGTTAACTTAGGGTGAGGGAGAACATGAGTGCTGAAGGCTGACAGGGGACTGACTGTCACATATTTTCCCTGCCCAGTGTGATGTACACATTCACCCCCACATCCCAAGTGTACTCAGGAGGCTCCTGTCCTATGTGGCCTGACTGCCCCAACAAAAGCCCAGGTGCTGGTGCTCAGGGTGAGACTGAGGAGTGGAAGCTGCCCCTTCCCAGAAGACCCCTTCCCACCACTCTAGGAGTGGCCCTTCCCCCACTCTCCCCTAAGTAAGAGGTTAGGGGAAATTTGTGGGAAATTAATCCAGTTTGCTGATGTTCTTTGATCTGAGGAAGAGGAAGGAAAGGCAAATGCGTTTATGATGAGGGACTAATCTTTGCCAGTGGCGGACCCTCTGCACTGGGCCCTGCCCTCCTCCTCCTCACCTGAGGCCTGATGAAGTGAGAGGAGCAAGATTGGTTTTCTGAGGGCACTGGGCGCCCTGTGCTCAGTTAAATCATGGCTGTCTGCACCCCTGGCGGGTGATGACCTGCCCTCCTGCCTCGGCACCACGGCCCTTCGGGATGCGATGATGTGCGGCCCCAGCAGCCGGGCTGCAGTGAAGGTGAAACTGTCGTATCGATCTTTTTAGCACTAAAATATGAGCCACTTTACGCTGCTCCCCGCTGCTGTGATGTGAAAAATAATAACTCGGATCCAAATTAAAAATATTGATCCCTGGAAGGTGTTGAAAGTAAATAAACACCTTCCGAAGTTTTCGGGTCAGCCGAGGAATGGTATTCAGCAATAAATGTGTCGGCACGTCAGAGTCAGGGTTCTTGATCTGTTTTTCCTCTGAATTGATTTTTCATTATTTACTTCCTAAAAGTGTTGGAATTTGGTCCTCCACCGTTAAATCCCAGTGTTTGGGCAAATGATTTCTTTGGGGCTTATGAGGTGCTCCTAACCCACTCCCTCATTGATTGATTGATTTTTGACTCAATGAGCTTGCAGTCTACGCTTTATTTAGGACTTCCATCATAATTTTTTATACATTTAGGCTTGACTTTTTTATTTCGCTGTAACAGATGAGCTGACATTGGGCTATCAAACCGGGGGAAACAATTGCCACGAGGTTAATTTTGTTGCAGGCTCCATGCATCCTGAAGAGATGTGAGGCTTTTCCTGGCTGTAGCCCAGGTCCTGGAGGGAGTCTGCCTAGCCCAGGACATATGTTTAGAACAGGCTAAGCTTCATGTCTTCAGGAGGGGTGATGCCTGTAGGGACCCCAGAATTTGCAAGTGGCTGACACTGGTTCTCATGAGCTCAAGGACAAGCTGAGACATGACTCTTAGGAAGTTTCCCTTTCAGAAGGCAACTGAGACCCACCGCTAGCCACGTCTCCACCTGGCCTGGCAGAAAGGTTAGAGGGACAGGTGCTAGGCACCACAGGGGAACAATGAGAGCCTATGCTGGACCATCCTCACTGAGTTTTCCTGGGTGGAAGACGTGACCATGTGCCTTCTCTGCTGTCTTCAGGGGTCAGGGATCGGGCTTTCTAATGTTGTGCAGGTTGGATGCTAGAGAGCTGCCTGTAGAGAGAGGGGACCTTGGTCTCCAGCGGTAAAGGCACAGCACGTTCTGCTCTGCCAGCAACCTCTCAGGGTTCTTGGCGCTGGGCAGGCCCAGCTGTGTGCCTGTGGGCACTGGTCAGATCCAGATGTGCCTCTGAAGATATTAGGCACAGTCAGATGTGCCTCCCTGGACACGAGACAGACCCATTTGTGCTCACTGGACATCAGATAGACTTAGATATGCCCAGGTGAGTGTCCACCAGATTCAGATATGGTCTTATGGGCATCTGGTAGATTCAGATGTGCCCAGGTGAGCCTGGGGCAGACCCAGATGTGCTCCTATGGGAACTGGGTAGATGTAGATGTGCCCCTGTGGGTGTTGAAGACCTCCAGATGTGCCTTTGTTGGTGTTGAGGCCCTCCAAATGTGCCTCTGTGGTGTTAAGGACCTCAGAGATACTTTTGTGGATATTGAGGACCCCCAGATGTGGCCTTGTTTGGGTCAGCAGACCTCAGTATGTTCCTATGTATGTTAGGAGAACCTAATGTGCCCTAGGAGTATTAAGCAGGCCAAAATGGGGCCCTATGGGCACTGCGAGACTCAGCTGTGGGCCTGTTCATAGGAAAGGCTCCTTATCAGCCATGAAAAGCAGTTGCCTGTGTTCCTCATATGCTGTCCACTTTCTGATGGAGGAATTTGGGGCAGGGAGCTATAGCATCATGGCAGTCAGGCTACAGCTTTTGTTTGCTTAGCCACAAGTGTCTGATAGTGCCTGTGTGGCCCCTGGCTACCCCACTTCTCCATTGTCACTCATTTGGACCGAAGGGGGTCAGGAACAAGAGGCTGAGATATCTGTTGATTTGCCCCAGGGAGGGAATGCTGTAGCATTTTGGGAAGGCTCAGAGCTAGAAGGAGGGATGGGGCCACCAGCTTGGGACTGGGTCTCCTTGATTGAGCTTATAGCATCTCACAAGGGTGGGGTAGCCGTGACCGGCCGTGTTGCCTGCTTGCTTTAGATGAGTGGTCTTAATGAAAGAACACTTACTTCATCCTGGTTTAGGGAGCATTAATTGAGGTAGCAATGGCTACCTGGTGTGCAAGATATGTGCTCCCAACACCTTCTCTCCCCAATATCATTCAGGAGTTACCCTCCTCCAGGTGTGGTATTGTGGAGATGCCACCAATCCACCAATACTAGGTTTGGAATTGGAGGTGACCAGAGGCCAGGTCATCTTTGCACACATGGTTGGCTCCCTGGGCTGATGTGGTGACTTCTAGGTGGCACTCATCTCCCTAATGCCAGATGCCAGTCGAGATGGGAATGTTGCATTTTCTTATGGAACTGCCCTTTGCTGGGCAGTGGTGCCCAACACACCTCTGGCGGCGGTGGTCAGACAAGAGTCTCAGAGGGAGGCACACATGCCCTGTGCCACCTGGGGGCTCACCAGGTGACCTCCCAGAGGAGTTCTGGGACACTACCACCCCTCTCCTTGTAGGGCATGGGTTTGCTTCTCAGCAATCAAAGTCTGCCAGGCCCAGCCAAGAGCTTGGGCCCACTTTTCTATCCTGAGGGTGAGGTATAGCCTGGTTGTTGGCTCTGGAAAACCAGAGTGTGCTCCAGTGTGTTTAGAGTGCTGCCGGCCTGAGACACAAGGATAGCTACCATGGCCCCTGCCCTCAGGACCTGCGTTCCGGGCTGTTGAATGTAGAGGGTGTGGCTGAGACATTGGCTGAGGCTTTGGGAATGCATTAGGATAGTGCTGAAGACGCATCTTACAACGACGGACAGAGAGAAAGCAGTGTGCAGTGTTCTTTACACAGCTCACCTGGCTAACCAACCCTGCACAAAGGGGTTTTGTGTCAGGCAGCTCAGTACGGCTGTGTGGAGCACAGTAGAAGGGCCAAAGTCTCCACTGAACTTGAAGCCCCAACACTTGGCTGCTGCTAGCTACAGCTGTCAGTCCTACTGGCCAGTCACTCCATCAGAGCTTGCTGGGTTCCTACAGTCATTTTTGTGTGCTTTGCTCGGTACAGTAGCTGACGTCCAAGGTTGATATCACTGTGCAGGCATGGGAGAGCCAGGCCACATTGAAAGATACCAGGCAGGCAGTACTCACACTCTGGCTGTCACCAAGGAGCCCTTAGTGGCCAGCACTGCCTGAGCTAGGTCCTCACAGCCACCAAGCACTAGCCTGTCCTTAGCAGAAGTGGAGCCAAGAGAAGCCTGGTTACACTGAGCATAGCAGCACAGTTGGAAGCCTATGCTTTCATCAACCGGGTTCTATGTAGTCATATGTACCACGTTATACACCGAATATGAGGGAACAAACAGACACTTAAGCCAACACACATGAGAACATACAGGAAGCAACTGGCATGATGGTGTAGGGACCTGGCGCCCGGGGAACAGATGCTGCATCCAGCAGCATAGGGAGGGGCTCCCCTCACTGGCACATAGAACATCTGAACATGATTGGCAGAGAGAAAGGAAATCAGAGTTCTGCCATGCTTACAGCATGAATAGAGGAGTTGGGGTATGGTGAGGTGGTGAGTGGGGACTGCTGCGGGATGCGGGGTGTTGGGGGTCGGGGAGGCAGTCATCTGGAGACAGGTTGGTTCTTACTAATTTAGAGACCTGTCCAACTAAATTCAGAGTAGACCAGAAACAGTGATCCAGCCCTGTTTATTTTTATTTTTTTACTTCAGTCCTCTGCCTTTCAAAAAAAAAGATGCAAGGTCGGACGTAGGTGACTGGAGACCAGGGGGGAACTCCTGTATCCTCATGGGATATGGAAACCAGAGAGAGTGTGGCTCATCCTATAAATGAAGCCGTGTGTTAGTCCCTTTCCACATACCTCTGCTCTTCCATCCAGTGCACTTTGTGCCCCTGTGGACACACTTTCACCTTTTGTGGTGTGGTTTTAGGATTCAACCCAGAGACATAAACTGTTTGAGGTATAGGATCAACTTCGTGAACTGACTGCATTGGAATAAGGAGAGCAAGGTTCCTTCAGTGAGCCACCAGGGTGCAGTGTGGCCAGCACTGGGTTCCTGGACCTGGAAGTACTTTGCTTAGGTTTTGACATCTTGTCCTGTGTCTAGCAGCTTGCAAGCTATCAACTTGTAAAAGCTTCTCTTGGAAGCTGAAACTTAGATAACGCCACCCTTCGTAAAAGCACTGGAGTATGAGCTCTTCAGGACTGTATTAGGTCAGTGCTATCCAAGTCCCATACATATCATGTGAACCAGGCTCGGGGAAGGCGCAATGGTATTGATGTGTCTAGTCGACCAAGGTTGGCTTGAGGCTTCAGTGTGATTCTAATCAAAGTTGGGGCAGAGTTTTTGTAGAAATCAGAAATTTGGATTTATGTTTTATAGGGAAGAGTTGGAGGACTCATCTTACCTGATCAAGACTTGCTGCAAATCTGCAGCAGGCAAGACAGTGACATGCTAGCATAAACCCACAAAAACAGGCTGCGGGATAGAAAGGAAATCAGCTGGCTTAGGCTGGCTTAGGCTGGCTTAGGCTGGCCGCAGCTTCCGATCCTCTCGCCTGCACCTGAGGGCTGGGACCCCAGGGGCAAACCGCCTTTGAGTTTTGACAAAGGTGCCCAGGCTTTTCAGCCTCATAAGGGTAGAATGACCCTTAGATTGCCACGTGCCATGAGAAAACTCCAGCTTTCACCAGAAACAGTGGGAATTAATGACCGTGAGGTTACAAACCCGAGGGAGAAGCGCCGGCAGAAGTGATAGCAAACTTGAAGCGTTAGAAGGCAGTCATCATTTGTTGTGTTGCCAAAGTAGAGGCATTTCACGGCCCATGAGACGGCATTAGCAAAACGTAGCTAAGAATTTTCGCTTGAAGTTCTTCATGTAAATAACTGTTACTAATCAATAAAAGTAGGACAGGGGACCTGATTTTTAACATGGGGTGGGGAGACCTGAACAGACTAATCAGTAAGGCACAGATATGGCAGGAGATGGAAGACACTCACCGCTGGCCACAAGGGCAGTGTTCTTGTCCCTGAGTGTCCCTGGCTTCCAGTACCAAGCACCTTCCCTGCTGCGTGCTGGCAGTGTCCAGGTTACAAGTGAGGAGACCTCCTCACATCTGGACCCTGGACTGCTTCTGGGGCCAGACTCCAATTTCAGGTGAAGCCATCTGTCACACAAGGTGTAAAGCAGAAAGCCTTGGGCTTCACAGTTGCACCTATGCCTGATGGTTCTCCACCTTCCTAATGCTGCGATCCTTTAATACAGTTCTTCACCTTATGGTGACCCCCCCAACCATGGAATTATTTTTGTTGCTACTTCATAACTGTAATTTTACTAGTGTTATGAATTATGATGTAAAATATTTGTGTTTTCTGATGGCCTTAGGCAACTCCTGTGAAAGGGTGGTTTGGCCTCCCAAAGGGGTTTCGATCCACAGCATGAGAACTGCTTAACTAGATGGTCTGTTGTGGGAGAGCACATGGAATGCGGACCAGGGAGAAGCCGCACCTGAGGGCAACCAGCAGCATGGGCCCTGCTGACCTCCAGCCACCGCCATGTCGGAATTGTGACACCTGATCCCATGACCTTGCTTATGCCCCCAGGTGCCCTCCACTTCCAAAACTGTGGATGCTGTGTCTGCAGTAAAGGCAGGTTCTGTGACCATTGAGTCCAAAGCCTGCAGGAGTCTGTGTTTGCAATCATGGCTTCCAATCTTACCTGGCCTTCCCTCCTAATCCCATAGGTCACCTGCTGGTGGCGGCTGTGTCAGTCAGCTGTGAGTCTGGGGCCCTGTTCTGTGGGCAGGAGGGCAGTGGAGAGTGGGGAGCTTGTGGCTGCCATGGTCACAAGGGCAGTACCGGGCAGGGTGATGCAGGTTTGACACTCGCAGCTTGCTGAGCCAGGCCAGTGTGACCACTTTCCACTTAGGGCCTCAGTTACTATATATCTACCTTTGTCCTGTGCTCTCTGGTGAGAAATCCCTTAACAGGTCTTTGGTGAAGCTGAGCCAGGTGGCGGCAGATCCATCAGGCTGCAGACAGGCATGATGGAGGGCCATGTCACATGAGCCTAGGAAACAAATACACTGCAGGAAATGTATTGGTGAACAAACTGAAAGATTGTAAAGCTCTTAAGGACTTTGACGCTTGTTAGCATTTTTTGACAGAAAATCACTGAAGCAGTGGACATAAAAAAAAAATAGTCCTGGTGCTCACAGTGTAGCTGCTCATTCTATTTATTTGGCCTCAAGTGACGTTTCACTTTAGAGTCCCCCGTGAGCCTTGCCCTGCTCACCTATACTCTGTTTTTCCGGGGAGTTGTAGCAAGCCCTGCCTTCTGCCGCCTGTGTGCCCTGGTCATCTTGAGATGTGTTTACACTGCTGATGGAGACCGAGCCATCTCACATAGCAGTGCATCCCCTGACCCGTGAGAAGCTTGACCTCAGGTGCAGGAGCCTGCATCCTGGGTCCTTGCCTCTAGGAGCCCAGTTTGCAGAGCCTGTAGGACTCTAGTGTGTGTGTGTGTGTGGTGGTGGTGGTGGGGGTGCTCTAGTAACCTTTCTCCTGTGACCTCAAGCTGGGTCTCCTGCAGGGGCCCAGGGTCACAGTCTCTGCATGTATGCCAGGTATATGCGGCTTCAGTGGCAAGGTTTATGCACTCATCATCAAGTCCTCAACCACTTTCTTGTCTGTAGCTCAGTGCTCAGAACAAAGGTTTGAGTGCTCTGCGGAAAAGAGCTAGGGTCACTTCACCATCTGGCCTGGCACCAGTCTGTGTAACATGCTTTAGATTCAGCCCTAGCCGGAGAGGGAGATGCATGTGTCTATGAGCCAGGTGGCCACTTTTAAGATGCAGGGGTGGGGACAGCTGATTGACCGGTGTGTACTCCAGCCATATTTGTAGAGTTATACCCTGCTGACCCTTTCTTTAGTCATGAGATTGTGGCCAGGGTCAGGTAAGCTGTGCAGTCTCTGGTTCCTGGTTAACCTCCAGTGCCCAGGTGTGTACACGCTCGGGTGTGGGAGTGTGTGATATCTGTAGGAATGTCGTGGTCAAGAGTGGGTTTTCACTGTACCTCTGCTGGGTGGTTAGGGTTGTGGCCTCATCTGTTTTGGGTCCATGCCCTTTTGACTGGCTACTTGTTGCTTTACTCTGCTTTAAGCAGAGTCCTGTTTCCATGAAGAGGATGACCTAGGACATAAGTCATGGCTTCTGTGCCTGGGTTCTCATTCTCCAGTTGGTGCTGCCAAGGGACCTCCTCATCTTGTCCATTGGGGGAACTTCTCCGTTTCCTTGAAGGGAGGAGCTGCATGGTCAGAGGTTGTCCCTCCTTTTCAGAACTGCGGTGAATGGGCGTCTGGGCAGGTGTTCTAGCCCTTGCTGTGAGCTATAGGCTGTCTCGCACACGCTCCCATTTTGGAACCCCACATGGCCAAGGCCCCACCTCCTCGGGTGCTCCTTGTTCTCACAAAGGCTGAGGAGGAATGCCAGGCCACCATCACCAGAAAGCATTGTCCCAAATGTCTTGGGGTCACTGCAGTGTACCACAAAGCCACTGGGACATGGGGAGCCACTCCTGACAGCCATGAAAAAAACCCTTCCCTAAGGAAAGCCAGCTTCCCCACGTTCTTGTCTGTTGCATTTTGTAAGACGAACTTAGTTTTTCTTTTAAAGAAAATGTGTGTGTGTGTGTGTGTGTGTGTCCGTCCGTCTCTCCGTCCGTCTGTCTGTGTACAGGGGACTGTGTGCATGTGAAGCTTAGAAGACAGCTCTCAGGAGCTGATTCTCTCCTGCCACCTTGTGGGACCCAGACTATCAGTCCTGATACCCATTGAGCCATCTCAATAGCCCAGTTTTTCATTTTACACAAGGCAAAGTGGTGGCAAAACTTGAAGGAGTTTTCTGTGTAGCTTTTTTCCTTAGTTAAAAATAAAGGATGCCCTAACGGTGTCGTTCCTGTATAACAGTTTTCCAAAACCAAATATCTCAAGGTCTCCACAGCATGAGAACATTTCATGGGTGGCAACTTTCATTCCAGCTCATTGCCTGTGAACTCTAGGAAGTTGTTCTGTGCCGTAGAAAAGGAGACCCATCTGAGCACAGTCTGTGTTTGTACACATCTTGTGGCTGTTGGAGCAGGGCACGAGGAGCATGTGGGACCCAGGGTTTTATATGTGGGGACAAGAATTGATGGGCTATGTGAGAGCTCACTGCGCATCCCTCGTTGCAGAATTCTTGAAATTTAGATAGCCTCAGCGTGTATCCTTCCCATCCAACTGCTGTAGCTGATCAGGGCCTGCAATTATCTGAGACGGTCTGAAAGATTGGCCGTTCCCTGTGCAAACATCTCTCAAACGGAAATTGTTACACTTTGCTCTTCATCTTGAAATGAATGTTTGGTTGTCAATTTTTATTGCTGATGTAATGAATAAAGCCCACAGATGGCCACTGTCCCTGGGGCAGCCCCAACACTGGGGCAGAAGTACAGGCGCGGGGAGCAGTGGGCATCCCAGTCCCACTGTGCACTTGGCTCCTGAGAAGCAGAGCAGAATGGTGATCCCCCCTCCCCGCCCTTTAATTTTCTTTGAATTAATGTCCCCACTGCCTACCCAGAGAGAAGACGCCTGGCTGCTGTGCTGGAGCTGGGCAGCAGGACTGCACAGGCGGTTCTGGTCAGCGGCGGGCGAGTTTTATGTATCTCTTTATGAGTCGAGCAATGTAATGATAACATGGAGCTTGTCTCATAAATGCTGCTGTACAGCTTGGGACAGCAAGCACTTGCATGTGACCCAGATTGTCTAAGCCGCAGTCCCTTTGGGTTGGAGCAAGTCCCTTTAATAAATGTTGGCTGTCCTTCCAACCGTCATAATTATTTAAAGGGTTTTCAAAAGAGAGGGGACAAATCAAATCAGGCCATTGCTGCCGCATCCCATTGTGGAGGTAAGTGTATTTGTAAAACGTAGGCCTTGTTAGAGTCTCCTCCCAGTTTTCATCTATTATCACAATAATTGAGTTTGTAGCTGGAATTAAATTCATCAAATTGTGTTATCCTCTTTAGAAATTGGATAGGCACCCTGGCAGGGCGAGGCAGAAGTTAATCCGCTTTGCTAAAGCCTCCAGTGGCACCACGCAGCAGGGTGAGGAGGCTCAAGCGCCTTCCCGTCACCTCAGACACGCTGTGATTTCTCCTCGATCCCCAGTGCAAATAATGACATTTGAATCGAGCATTAACAGGCTTAATTACTTTAAAATTGTCATTTTAATTTACACTGATATAGTATTGATCATACAAGAGAGATTAAGCTGTTCAGCGGAGCGGATGATGGGGAATTAAACATTAAAGGGTCCTCGAGGGGCTGTGCACACTGCCTGGCGTGCGCCGGAAGAGGGATGATAGTTCTTGGTAATGAACTGGCGGCATGCGAGGACATGAATCTTGGGCTCCTGGAAAAGGGGAAATAATGGGGTTTGGGACGCACTTGCAGGTTATTCATTCGCTGCCATGCGCCAGTTCTCCAGTGATTCATCCACCTCACTGGCGTTTATTTATCCAGCAGATTCCGGAGCTCTGACCTTTTGCTAAGTACACTGAGCATAAGTTAGAGTGGAGATTTTTCAGGTGCAACTTTTTTTTTTAATCAGTGTTTGTTATTCTTTCCTTATTTCCAGTCGGCATCCAACAGAGTGGCTCCTGGTTTCCGCGTGTTCTCATGTCCGCAGGCCCTTGCCGAGGGGCCAGACGTGAGAGTGAGGTGGGGGGGAAGGTGGAGGAAACAGTGTCTCATGTGCTACTGTTGACATTTCAATGGCAGCCCCGACTTTAGTCCCACATCCCTGTGTTTGGATGGATAGCATCAGATGTCACACTGTTCTCCAGCATGGTAGCCCTTTGCCCCACGTCCCAGTTTTTAAGTTTTCTTGGACAGACTCATTGCTGTAACTATTTAGATGCTGCTGGGTAGAGCGCATGAGAAGGAAGAAGGCATGTCCATCTCGGAAGCAGGTGCGCCTGATTGGCTCCTTTTGGCTAAAATGAGAACCCATCAAATCTTTTAACCTCAGAAAGGTCTACTTTTCTTAGGTTACATCATAAAAATTTAAGTGATTGATTTTTATGCTCACCAGAGTGATGAAATTCTTGGTCACTATCCATAATGGCTTTATTTTAAACCGTGGGCTGGAGATTTAATTAAAGTATAATCAGGGAACTGAAGGAGTGCTGATGCTCCTCTCAAGGTGGGCATGAGTGTGCATGGGATGTTAGGACTCACTACTGCAAGAGTTCACTGCATGCTCACAGGGCCCATCACTGTGAGTGTGCACAGCTGCTAGGTCACACTGTTGCAAGTGTACAGAAGGTGCCAGAAGGCCTCCTTATTGTCGGTGTACACGGGTCTAGAAGGTCTCATTGTTGCACGTGTGCTGGGGATGCCAGAGGGCTCCTCGTCCCTGTAGACCTTTCCGCTTTAGAAGTGAAGAGCTTGTTGTACAGCTTAGTGGTTGCAGCCCTTTTGACGGCACTTGTGGTTTGTTGAGTTCTGAGGCCTTTCATGCACCTCTGTGATCCCACATGACTCCTGGCAGCCACTGTGTACCAAGCACAGCCCACCTGCTGGGTGTTTTTTCATCCCTTGGCTATTGTCACTGACGGAGGGCAAAGCTGGGATGCTGAGCATAGAGTAATGTGTGGCACTGGCTAGCAGATTTCAGGCAGGTGGTCCATGGATGGTGCCAGCACACTAGACCCTACTGTGTCGTTCTCTGCTGTATAGCTTTGGAATTATTAGCAGTAACAGGGAGCCAGGGAGTTCCAAGTCCCATTTTATAAACCAGAAATAATGGACTCAGAGACCCTGGTGATTGGCAGCTGTGTGTAAATGGGCTAGCCTTTTCTCAGTTTCTCTGCCCCTTCAGTTGATAGGTTGTGACCAGGGTCCCACACTGTAGACCACTGTCCGCCGTTACTGAGAGCAGACTGGGAAGGCTACCTAGGCATGGAGCCATGCAGAGCTCCTCTCCCCTCTTGCTACATGACTGCCTCCATGCTGGAGCCCATCGTGGTTCATATAATGTATAAGTGCTTGCGATCCCAGTCTTAATTTCTGGAAGAGCTGGTTCTCCATGGTCCCTCCCACTCCCTTGTCGTCTTTGTGCTTGTACACTGACTTTGCATTATATTGTAGAGACCCCATGTTGTCATGGGGACAGCTATGCACTTCTGTTCCTACCCTGTCCACTCCACCTGGGAGGGTTCCATTCTTTTCTGTGCTCAGCCACATTCTGGTCTTTATGTGGTGGTTCCAGCTGGATAACTAGAGCTTGTTTCTCCCTCACCTATGGTGCTGTTTCCGCTGGCTCCGTCTATGCTGGCTACTGCAGGGAGCCCCACTCTCAACCCTGCAATCCCTCCAGATTCCGTGGCCCTGCCGTTCCTATGCCTTTCTCCTCTCCAACTTCTTCTTCCTCTTCCACTGGCCACAACTCTCTTCCAGAAAAATCCCTTTGTCTTTGGACCTAGATGCCCAACCTTCTGAAATAAATTCTCCTCTGCAGCCTGAGCACCCTGTGTCATCAGAATCCTGTATGTCACCTGCCATCCTTCCCTTCCCCCAGCCTTGTTATCATGCACCTGTAAGACTGACCAGTATGGGTCTGACTTTCACACTAACTCTAGTGCCCCATATTTGACCTCGTCCCCTGGATGGGGAGACCTAGTGGCACTCAGAGGAAGAATAGCAAGCTACCAAGAAGAGACTTGATACCCTATGAGCATATACAGGGGGAAGAGGTCCCCCTCAGTCACAGTCATAGGGGAGGGGAGTAGGGGGAAAATGGGAGGGAAGGAGGAATGGGAGGATACAAGGGATGGGATAACAATTTAGATGTAATATGAATAAATTAATAAACTATATTTTAAAAAAAGACTGACCAGTATGAAAAGACTCATTGCCTCCCACCCTGAGACAGACTGGCAGCTGCAGCCAGTGCCTGCCTTAGTGGCCTTCCAGGAGGCCCTGCAGCTGAGCATCCCTGGGGTTGCTGGCATACCCTTCTTCCTTGACCTGAATTCCCCTGCATTTGTCCTGATATTCTGGCACTGCTTCTTCCTTTAAATGAGAATGACAGACACGTGTGAGGGCAGGGTAGTGGTGCTGAGTCTGAAAAGTGCAAACAGCAGGTCCGCTTGATGGGTGTCACTTTTCCTTGGTCTTTGTCAGGAAGGTCTAATTTATAACAAGGCCATTAGTGAGAGATAGTTGTTTTGGACATCTTTCCCGTAAGAGTTCTCCGTGATTTGCCTCAGAAAAGAGGTGAAGGTCTCCTTGTGGATGGTTAAAGCACCAAGCCCTGCTGCTGCCTACAATACCAGGCAGGGACACAGTGTTCTGGAGCTACTTTTTTTTCTGGGGGTGACCTTGGTTCTTTCCTTCTGGTTGGGGCAGAGATCATGTTTTAGGCCTGGGGAAGGTTGTCCAGGTGTGGAACTGGAAGGACTGAGATTGCTTCTCTGCTGGAGAGCTGGAGAGCTGCAGAGCCTGCTAGGCTACAGCTTTCCATCTAGGCCTTTGTATTATGTCACCATCCAAGGTCTCACTCTTGCATGTCAAAGGAATAGGCTCAGGAGAGGTGACACCTCTGACAGGAGCGTTGGGTTCTATTGGCTCGTGACACCACAGCCCATAGTGCCTGGTAAGCCCAGGAGTCTGAGGAATCCCGTGTGCTGTGCTGTTCTCATCCTCCCTGTGTTGGAGAAAAGAAACATCCAGCAGGTTTCAGTAGCTTGATGACAATCCCGAGCCCAGAAGAGGCAGGCAGGTGATCACACAAGGAGTCCCTTACTCTGGATCTGTGCTGTATGCTCAGAAACAGGGTAGGATGGAGTGATTCCAGCCATTGAAACTGTTGGCTAGGAGGTGACGTGTCACATGTTTAAGGGCCTTCATCAGAGCTTGAGGACAGGCTCCTGACAGCAACCTTCTTTGGGGTGCGGGAACCAGGAGGGGAGCCTGGTATCCTGACTTCGCTCACCGCATGGCCTGCCATGCTGCTTCTGTTACTGTTATCACTTCCACGGTGGGGAGAGGCAGGCTCACTGCGGGGAGCAGATCCAAATTGATAAAGTAGAACAAGTCTCACTTGTGCTTTGCATCTACTGGGAGCGGCCGAGCTGAAAACATCCTCAGTGAAGTACAAACAGGGCAGAAGGAAATACCATGTGGGGTGTGCCGCATTCAGGGGGAACGCATTGTGGAGTACACATGGCTCAGAGTTGGCAGTGGAAGAAGAGCCTAGGAAACCAGCAGAGAGGGAGAGGGTGCAGGAGGGAGATCATTTCTAAATGATTCGTTTATTTTTATTTTATGTGGATGTGTGTTCTGCCTGTGTGTATGTATGTGTGTACCATGTGTGTGCCTGGTGCCTGAAGAACCAGAACAAGGTGCTGGAACTGGAATTAAAGGTGGTGTGAGCTGCCATGTGGATGCTGGGAACCAAACCGCAGTCCTCTGCAAAAATAGGAGGTGCTCTCAATAGCCAAGGCATCTCTTTAGCCCCAGAAATCATTTTGGAAGGAATGCTAAGTCACAAGTTTCCAGAGTTATGGACGATCTCTATACAGATCTGGTAATCCCAGTAGATTATTATCAGAATTGAGGAAAGGATTAACCATTAACTGATTGCTCATGTTCCAGCACAACTCACAGAACAGGGGATGGGGGGTGTGCCCCCCAATACCATCCCACCCCCACCCCCCCCTCGGTGTGGCAGAAGGAGCCTTCCACGTGGAGCTCTATCTAGTAAGACCAGCTATATGGATGGAGGAGATGCTGGGACAGTAATTGTACTGCTTAGTTTAGGTCAACTTGGCACAAGCTCAAGTCACTTGGGAAGAGGGAACCCCATTGAGAAGATGTTCTTACCAGAATGGCCTGTGGTACCAGAAAGCTTGTGGTACATTTTCTTAATTAGTGGTTGATGTGAAAAGGCCTAGCCCTGTGCCACTTGTGGTTTTGAGTGCTATAAGAAAGCAGGCTGAGCAAGCCATAAGAAGCAAACAGTAAGCAGCGTTCCTTCATGGCCTCTGCATCAGCTCCTGCCTCCAGAGTCACACCCTGCTTCCTATCCTGACTTCCTTCAGTGATGGACTGTGATGTGAAAGTGGAAATGAAATTAAACCCTTTCCTCTCCAAGTTGCTTATGGTCGTGATGTTTTATCACAGCAATAGAAACCCTAACTAAGACTGTAGTGCAGGCTCGTAAGCCAGGCCAGCCTGGGCTACATAGCAAGATTCTGTTCCCCCTAAAAGAAAAATCAAAAGGAAGAGTCAATAAAGGTGAGAAAGACATTTTTACTCACATGAAATCAGAAAGGATTCATGACCAGCCGACCCACAGAAAAGACGATAAACACTAAAGGATGCTCTTCAGACAGCGACCCAAGTGAAGAAGGGAGGAAGGGAAGAAGGATGAGATGGGAAGAATGGGGCTGTGTAAGTGGGTGTCAGGCATGTAAGATAGATCATCTGTGAGAGAGAAGGTCCATCACACAGGACAGGAGCAAGTGGCGTTCTCGCTTCAAGGCCTTACAGCCCGAAAGGAGTGACAGTTAAGAAATGTCATACCTGGAGTGTGGCCATCAGGACTCAGAGCTCACTCACATACAGCCTTAGAAGAATCGCACCACAGTAGCATTTCTTTGAAACTAAGTTAAATGATTTGAAGCAGAAGTAGAAGGCAGCTTTTCAATATAATTGAAATTAAAAAATCAATTAAAGCCTTCCTGCAGTGTTTTCTGTGTTCCGTGCTTCGCTAATGGCAGGAGGTATTTTGTAAACAACTCTCGCTTGATGCTGGCCTCTCTTACTGTGCATTGTGCTTTAATTATCCTATATCCATAATGCACATAACTGGGATTGTAATCGAAAAGCTAATGATTTTTAGAAGCCAGAAGAGAAGTCAGGGCTGTTACAGTGATGTAAATGTGTTACATAATTTAATTGCCATAAAAGTCTATTGATTGACTTCTGAGGCCATTCAGATATGGAAAAAGTATAACTCAATAAATGTAATAATTAAAGCTAGATGTTATTTTAAGTTGATTTTTATATGATCATTATCAAAACTCAGTCTGCAAACTATATGTTAGCAAAAAGCATCTAGGTTGCATAGGTTCTGAGAGGAAGGTACCTCAGGGGTGCCAGTGAAGGTGCCTGTACAGGAAGCCCCATCCTCACCCAGCTCTGCCTTCATTAACTATGCAGAAAGCCTCAGGGTTGGCATCCTTTCTCATCATGGCAGAGGCGTGTAACAAGTACAGCATGCTGTATGAAGGCTACACTGTCCTGTCCACACACTCCTTTCTGCAGTGAGACAAATTGCAGGACTTGCTATTCCCGTCTGTGGTCACCAGCCACCCAGGAAATAGATGAGATTGGGCCAAGCAGGTGACTACATGGCTCTAAGGAGACACCTGCTGGCCTGTGCCATGTCTCTGTTCTGCTGTGGTACTTTGTTCGTTTTTTAGTGCTCACCTGATGTTTTCAGTCAAGCTTGAAATGGTCCATCCTCGGGACCATTGTTCATGTTAAACTGCAGGACATGGTGGAGGACCCATCATCCCTGCCCTCCACCTACTGTTCATTTTTCTGACTTCTGCTGTCCAGCCCCTCTGACCTCCCGAAGGGAATGTGAAGACAGTTAAGCCATACCTGGGTCAAAATGATTCAGAATTCAAGCTGTGTGGCTGCTCACGTCACTACCGACTTCCATACAGTCTGGCCTTAGGCTGTGCCTCCAGTGCTTTTAGAATAGCAGTCACATTGTACACCTGTGGTCATCCTCCTGGCTCACCCCTAGGTCGTTACCTATCCTTCGCTTCTCCTCTGCGGCCACTCCTTGTCTCCACTGATCTTATCCCTTACCCAGCCTTTGTTCCTTTGTCTAGGAGTTCTCCTTCCTGCCTTCCCCTCCCTGGGTCTAGACCTTCATCCCTTTTCTCTTCTCTATCCCTAGTTCCTGTTGGTGGGTTCATAATTTTATGACAGAACAGTTCACATGCTCACACTCAGTTATTAGAGGCCTGTGATTTGGCCACTGTGCTGGATAGTTTTATGTCAACTTGACACAAGCTAGAGTTATCTCAAAGGAAGGAACCTCAATTGAGAAAATGCCTCCTTAAGATATGGCTGTAGGGCATTTTCTTAGTTAGTGATCAGTTGTGGGGAGACCCCCAACTCACTGCGGGTCTTACCATCCTTGGGCTGGTGGGCCTAGGTTATAAGAAAACAGGCCGACCAAACCAGTGAGCTGCACTCCTCCATGGCTTCTGCATCAGCTCCTGCCTCCGGATCGCTGCCCTACTTGAGTTCCTATCCTCACTTTGTTGATGATGAACAGTAATGTAGAAGCGTAAGCCGAATAAAGCCTCTCCTCCCCAAGTTGCTTTGGTCATAGTGTTTCATCACAGCAATAGTGTCCCTAACTAAGATAGCCACCTTGACCACTTTTCCCTGTTCCAGACCTGGTGGTTCCCACTTCTGGCTGCCGGGTTTTCTAACTTGCCTATTCATCTTCCTTTCATATATAGCTTAGGACCACCTATGTGGAGATGCCACTGCCATAGTGGGCTTGGCCCTCCCTCCTGCATCAATTAACAGTCATGACAATGTCTCCACAGACATGCCTACAGGCCAACCTGATTGAGACATTTATTCAATTAAGGTTCCCTCTTCCTAGTTGACTAGTTGTGTCTAGTTGATAATAAAAACAAACCAGTACCCCGACACAGCCCAGGTGTCTCATCCTACTAGGAGCCTAGTCTTACTTACCCCTTCACTATCCACACCCTCAGGGTGTGTACCCCTCCCACACCCTCGTCAAGACTCTCTTGTTCTGTCCCATCTGCTCTACACTATGGTAATGTGAAATGTTAACAGGCGTACTAATCTCGTGGAATTTATTGTAGTCCAGCATAAGATATTAAGTGGCTGTTGTGTGTAGTGTTTACCCTCACTGTCAAGATGACTTGTGCTTTGCCCCCCGACAGACAGGGCCCTGCCCTTCCCAGGCTGCCTAATTGGAGATGCAACAACCAGGAGCTGTGACAGGGTTCAGCACCCCATGTACCACATGCCAGCTTCCATGGTGCACGCTTTATAAAATGCTCCTTAATTCAGGGACAGGATATCATTAACTTTGTAAGTGGATGAATACAGTGGACAACCAATTTAATTAACTTCTAATGCCGGCTGTTGGATGGGAGATGGAATGAGATTATGTGTGCATCTCACGGGCCAATGGCCAGCCTGGATGGGGTTTGGTGCCGAAGGTCAGGGGGTGGGGAGGGAGCAGCTTTCTACTATCGTCTCCTGTCCAGCCCTAGGAGCCAAAATGCGTCAGCTCTCAGTTTGTACTGTTTACAAAGGAGTACACCCTGTGACAGTGACATGCTAAATGCAGCCTTTCCCACGTGTCCCCCACTACACACACACAAGTAATGCTAGGGAGACAGGCAGTAATGCTGCCTCATCCAATTAGATTGGCTGCCCATGAGTTTATTATACAGGGAAGGATCAATAGCGCTCTACATTGATTGAAACGAAAGCTTTGTTTCATTTATTATTGTTTATAATCTAATGAATGTTAAAATAACTTTGCTTTGATTTATTGCTCAATCTGTTAAATTGTTTTAAAGCCAGTACTCTCAGGGCTTGCTTACCTTTGGGGTATGGTCAGAAAAGCTTTTTGTGTGTGTGTGTGTGTGTGTGTGTGTGTGTGTGTGTGTGTGTGTGTGTGTGTGTGTGTGAGCACACCCAGCTTCTGAGAAGCTGTGCTTCAGGTCATTTTTGAGGCATAAGTAGATAGTTGAGTATACCAGGTAGAGCTGCTCGGCCAACTGGACCCTAAGGGCATTGTGCTGAGGGAATTCCTCCAGGAACTAATCTTTCCTGGGGCACTCTTGTCACATTCCTGCCCTCAGTAAGCTTCTCTTGGAAGGAGAAAAGTATGAAGATCAGCCAGGCAGCTGGGGTATGCAGCATTTCCAAGGAATAATAGGGTGCTGGGCTGGGCCTATGCTTCTTGGAGGAGGTGGTGTTTCCACGGAGACTTGGACTAGCAGGGGGTTCCTGTGAGAATCACCTGGAAGAGGAGAAACAAGGCATACCATGACCCCAGTGGCAGAGACCTTGATTTGCCTGAGCACACAGCCCAGAAGTTGTGTATTTGTAGAAAGCTGGTGCACTACTGGGTGGAGAGGAAATTGAGGAGGCAATAGCGGTGGCAGAAGCAACACTCACTTAGAGCTGACGGCTTAGTGTAGTCAGAGGAGAGAATGGGAATTAGAGGCAGACAGTGGGTGTATGGTCTATCCGGTTTGCTGAGGAAGTGGAGGTGGGTGTTGAGGATACATGCGGGGATGGGAAGATGCTGGAGGACTCAGGGAGACCATACTTTCCAGGGAGCAAGAGGAGAGGAGGGGTAGCCTACATCCTGAGCTGAGAGATTCAGCTTCTGAGAGACCTGGCGGGGGGGTGGTGGTGTTTGTGCAGCCACCAGAGGATCTTTGAGGAAGGGCCAGCACAATGTATGTGACCTTATCAACTGCAGATGGGTGGAGGCCACCCTAGAAGGCCGAGAAGAAAGACAGAAAGGCTTCGCCGGGCAGGGGGGAGGGGGCAGAGACTTCAGAGAAGAGAGTGTGATATTCTGGAACGTCACAATGAAAGTACAAACCTATCATTTCATCACTCAGGAGGCTGAGGCAGAAGGCAAGCCTGGACTCTGAAAAGAGGAAGGGAAGGAGGGCGGGGCAGGTGTCCTGTGTTGCTGAGAAGTGCCTGTCTGATTTGCAGCGTGAACACCATTGAAGAGTTGGAATAGAGTAATATTGTGGTGGCGAGAGCAGAAACAAGCTTGGAAGCCAATATTTTTTTAAGCAAAAGTACTAAACACAGTATACAAAGCAGAATTCCATGTGATATAAAAAACATGCTAAGGCCAAGTTGGGTTTGTGCCCAGTATGCAAGGCAGGCATATTCACACAGGTGCTTTAATGTCACCGTGTGGAAATGGTAAGGCCTCAGCCCCATCAGTGGTTAATCCTGAGAGAGTGTCTGCCCATGATGACGGCAACATAGTGGGGCAAGGCTACGTCCTTCACCGTGGGATGAGAGCATCTGGCAGGCATAGGGGACGTCTGGGGGAGGAGTAGGGAAGTGTGAATGGTTCAGCCTCCTCAGGGTTTATTACGCTGTCAATTCTAGTTTGGAACACCTAGGATCTCTGATTTCAGGCCTAAAGATCACTTATTATATCTTACAATGCCCTTTCCTGCTCATAGATTGATCTCACTTAAAAAAGCAAAAAGCTTGGATCTAGAGACACTTTGTCTGTAGAAACAACATGATACGGTCTTATGTGACATATCACTTGCCCGGTTCTATATGATCTTTAATGAACACAGCTGGCCTCTGAAGAGGCCGTTAGTCTTCTTGCGATCGCCTCATTGTCCTGTCATCATCTGTCCCAGCAGTCACAGCAGTGGCACCTGAGAAGCCTCCCAAGAGGCATGCTGGGTGCTTTTAGTGTGGAGCCCTTGGTGTTGTGGAAGCTGCTCAGCATTTTCACAGGGCATCTGGCCACAGATAAAGTAGGCTGTTCCCACCTGAGGGTCAGTCACATGTAGGAGATGCTTATGTGACACCCCCCTCTCATTCATAGAATCTGTGAGGCAGATGGCACTGTTGTGTATCTCTATTGATGAGTTCATTTGGCTTGAGTTTAGCATTAAGCCATTTCCCGGAAGAGTGAGCCAGCCCCACACAGGAGCCTAGGTTAATGGTGTGCTCTTCGCTGCCGACATCGCAGCAGAAATGATAGATTACCCAAACCAATTTGTTTGAGAATACACAGTGATAGAGGTGTTTCTAAGTAATAGCTTCATGTCTCTTCGGTGTGGGCTCCTGCTGTAGACCAGGAAACTCCCAGGCTTGTGGGTGGCTCAATCAGGGGCACACCAAAGCACATTGCTTCTTGACCCTGCATCAAACCTGTAAACAGTAGTTGGCCTCAGTTGTTCTGACGCTCCTGTGGGTGCAAGCTGAGCCTTCCGCTGTTAACTTCAAGCAATGGAGATATGTGATTGGCTGTATTCTCCCTGAGATTGTGTTGTATCATTTCTAGCCAATGCCTCATTTCTAGCCAGTGTGGCTGATGGGGGCTGGCAAGTAGGTCCACCTGACCAGGCCAGATCTCCTCCGCACAATCCCTATCATGTCCCCACTTAGCTGGGAGTCTGGACCCAGAGTGCATTGCACAACCAACCCTGATAGCAGTGGCAGAAACACAGTAGAGGCTGGCTGCTCATTAGCAGAAAATTAATAGTCACTGGTGATAGGTTTATAAATATGTAAAATGTATTTTAATTGTTTATAATGGAAAAGACAGTGAGTCAATACTCCAAAATGTGAAAGATATGCTATCAACATGTTCTGTGTTTGGGAGCCTTCTGGTGGCAACCCCCAGTACCCAACCATACAGACTCTGTGCCCTGTGATGACAGATAGATGGATGATACAGTGGTGAAAACCCTGCAAAGTTGGGTTGAACTTTGACACTGGGTAATCATTAGAGCTAATAGTGGAGTTTCTGATTCTAAGAACGGCAGTTTTGATGTCTTGATTGCAGCTTATTTCCATTTGTTTATCATAAACCTCAGTATTATGTCAGCCTTCTCATGTAGGAGGCAAGGTTTAGTGTCCAAAGTGGCCTTCATTACACTGGAGTCCCCCTTCACCTGAGGCAGGTAGAGAGGTATCCTGCCCAAGGCTGAGTGTCATGTGGGCCTGGAGCAAGTGTTAGGTCCATGCTGCGCTCAGCCCTGCAGTTTTCTCCTCTGGCCCATAGAGGAGGCTCAGTCCCTGCATCTGCATGAACTGTGGTCTCTCTGTTGATGCAGTCTCAAGAAGGCAAGCTAAAAGGTGGCTGCTTCCACGTTCTATGAAAGTGCCTCACTTACACGTGTGACTTAGTGGGTCTAGCTCGACTACCCTGAGAGCAGAGGCACCTTCCTGCCACAGTGTAAACAGGGACAGAGGACATACCCAGCAGAGCCCTGGGATCTTCTAGAGGTAAGATCAATGTGATAAGCACAGAGCACCTTGTGAAGGGATGTCTGGCAGGATGCAGCTGGGCAGGAGGAGAAGTGAGGGAAAAAACCCACAGGATTTCAGGAGGCCCTGGATCCTGGGACTGAAAGCATGGAGGTGAGCTATGTGGGAAGTAGAAGGCTGAAGGATGATCTAGACATTTCTGGGGCCTGATGGGGATATAAAATGGCATAAAGAAGGAGTAGGGTGAGCCCTTTTCCACCCCATTGTGGAGTGGCCAGCACAGTTTAGGGAAACAGATAGAATTCCACATAGTCATGTACCAGATGGGGTCCAGTTTAAGGGAATGTGTGCAAACCCATAGTCCAGGTACCTCAAATGCAAGACTTGGGTGGAGTTTCCTGCATTGGTAATCAGAGTTTTATAGGATGTGATAGCCAGAGATAAATATTAAAACCAAGCAGTATTACAAAAGAATTTGAGCTTTACCTTTGAAAGCCCAAAAAGGTCATCTCTGCTGCCAGCAGGCATGACCTTGGCCTTCCATTTCGCTGTCCTTGGGGTTGATGGCAGGTATAGACCAGGCTATTCCTATGTGGATGCTGAGGAAGAAGGACCAAACCCATCCTTATGTGGACATTGAGCTGGGTAACCCGACCTGTTCCTTTGTAGACACTGAGCTGGGGAACACCTTAGACTTTGTAGGCATTCTGGCTGGGGGAAGAAACTGTTTCTATGTGAACACTGAGTTGCAGGGGGGTCAGACCAACTCTCTGTGGACACTGAGTTGGGGACCAGATTCATCCTTCTGTGGACACTGAGCTGGGGGGCCAATCTTTGCTGTGAGAGCACTCTAGCTGGGGTCCCAGACTCTTCCTGTGTGGACGTTAGAGCTGGGAATTGACTAACTTGTATACTTTTGTCCATATTTATTGAAGTCATTTGTTTTCCAACTCCATGTCTCTTAGTGTAAGTCCCTTCTGGGCCTATGTGTGTTCATGGAGTAGATGGTGGTGGGCATTAAGCCGTGGAAGCAGATGAGTGAAGTCCGGGGAGATGAGCCCATATCTCCCGAGAAACCTCACGAAAATGTCTGCAGTCCAGAATGTGCAACTTGGGACAGCAACCCAGTAGCTGTCTGCTTGCTAGTTTGACGGTGCTGCTCCAAGCTGACTAGTTCACCCCTTTGCTGTGCCGGGTGGTGGGTGGTGGTGGGTGCTGGCCAGCCTGCAGCCACCGTTGCCTCTGTGCTGGGACTGAGTGATGGCTTATCTTCTCTGCTGTCCTTGCAGAAGCTTCTTTTGGGGCTGGGAACCTCACATGGTAGAGAACCACTACTGCCCTGACCTTGTCTTTCTCTTTGCTCCTACAGGCACTAGGAAGCTTTTATTTTCTTCATGAATCCTTAAAAAACATCTACCAGTTTGACTTTAAAGGTAAGACTCCATGGCAGCTCCCACGATCTGTTTTTGCAGCCCGTCCCTTGGTCTGGACTCTCCAGGTCTCTCTAGCTCTATTGCCATGAGAAGGACTGCATGGTCTGTGTTTCATGTCATTTGCACATCTTGAAAATCTGGCCCCTGGCCTCCCTGAGGAGAGATGCTGCTGGCCGGCCCTGCCTGTCCTGGGTCACATGCCAAAGCTCCAGCCCCTCTTCTGCCCATCTCAGTGGACTCTAGCTTTCTCACAGGAACTCGGAGGAGAGAGCTTTCTACCCAGGCTCTGTTGAAATGTGAGAGAATGAAATGGAATAGGAGGATTGCATATTTCAGAAACAGAAGTGGACATATTTGTGGTGGTGACAAATTCTGACTGTCACTTAGTGGCTAGTGTTGGGCTGGCGCTGTCTGCCTGAGTGTCACTACTGATATGGTCCTTTCCACAGTTCACCTAATGGAGTCTTTGGGGGCACCTGATGGGTGGAGCTGGAGGGATTTCCTCAGGGCCCTATCTGCCTGTTCCATGCTATCGCTTCTGCTGTACCTTCTTGAACCTTCTTGAACTCCATGCTAGTCTGGGGTCAGATCACGTCACTTGGAAAGTCACTGAGTTCATGACAATTGTGGAAGTAACTGCTACTACACATTTAAATGCTTGGTTCCCAGCCGGTGGCTCTGTTTGGGATTGGTGTTTGTGGAGGCTCAGGCTGTGGGGCCTAGCTGGAGGGTAATGGGTCCCAGGGGTCTAGCACCGAGCTAGAGCCTGATTCTGCCACCCCTACCTGCGAAGGCTTTCTGCCATGATGGATTGAACTCTTAAACCCTGAGCCAAAATCATGCTCTTCTAAGTTACTTCTTGCTGGGTATTCGTAACCGCTGTCCTCGGCTGGTTCAGGTTAACTGGTGGTGTGTTCACCCAGAGAAAGATTTCCTAGGAGTCGGGGCGGGGCTGTCTTTTCCTCACTGCTCCAGCAGCCTGTCCTGCCCTGTGCTGGGCAGAGTTCTGGGCAGCAGAGTGTTGTCATTGTGCTTCTGCGGCTTCTTCTCAGTACAGCACTTGTCTTTCTCACCAAGGAGGTGGCTGGGGCTGCTTTCCCATGGCTCCGTGGACATGAGATGCCAGTGCATGTCCCTAGCAGTGAGGTTCAGACATGGACTGTTCCCTTCAAAGCTAGGGTAAGACACCGCACTCAGGAGGCAGAAGCAGGTAGATCTTTGAGTTTAAGGCGAGCCTTGCCTTCAGGGTGAGTTTCAGGACAGCCAATACTACACAAAGAAACTCTATCTCGGGGCAGAAAAGAATATCAAACTCAAGAGGTTCTGAATACATAAAAAACCATTTGCATACATATTTTACTACTAAATGAAACCAGTCATACTGTGCCTTGTCAACACACAGTTCACTCTGCAAAACCTTACCCAGGAGCCTCCCATTGCCAGTAGGGACAGAAGCAGAGAAAGTGTGGGCACATGCTCAGCACACTTCTATCAGGGGTAAGACAGGACTGTGCAAACATACTGCCTGACCTGGTGACGGCTGACACTCATGGAGCCTGCAGGGTCATCTCAGTAAGAGAAGTAAGAACCTAGTTAGAAATTTAAGGAGTCTCTGAAAGAACAGCAGGGATAGAGGGGAGGGTTTACTTTCTGATTCGGTATACAATGTTTGGAAGACTTGGTGCCCGTTCTCACAGATGCAAGCACAGCAGTTCTTTTTGGATTCAACAGGAATAAGGTCACAGGGAAAAACCATGCCCCAGCAGACAGGTAGGTGCAGGGGCATGCATGTACATGCAGTGGGAATTGACTGGACCCAGGAGGCTGGTGTGGACGAGCATGGAGAGGAAGGTTCCCGGGATCCATGTGTTTGAGTTTTAATTCTAGGCGTCCCATAAAGATCTCACAGTCAAGATCAGGTACTCCCTTCTGCTTCTCGGGCCTTGCCTTCAAGGAGATCACATCCCCAGCCAACTAGGCTCTCACCAGAACCCATCTGGCCAGGAAAGTGAGGCTCTCAACCCCAGCTTCTAGCCTTCTTGTCTTATGGGGTGTGGGGCTCTTGAGCAATGGGACAATCACAGCCTGGTGCAGACTTAGTGCAAGATAGGTGCTGCTCTGACTCTTCGACGATGCCTCACTGGAAAGCCTCGGGCAGCAGAGATAAACACAAGGGCGGAGAGAGTGAATGCTTCACGCCATAGCTGCAGGGAACATGGCCCCAGCCCAGCCCATCTGTCTGCTTCTTTGACCCAGGGACTCATGTTCTGCCCTCAGCAATGTGCTAACAACTTAAAAATCAGGCTAAGGAGATGAACTGAGTCTCTGACACCGAATCAAATATGACAGAGATCTGGGATGATCGTACTGGAATTAAAAGCAAGCATGGTTAATTCACACAGGAATGGGGTACAGGAAAGTAGGAAACAAACTTCATTATAAATGGGGGGAGAAAAGAAAGACTGGAGGCAAAATGAATGGTATGGAGTACAGAAAATCAGAGAGAATTGGTTCTTAGAAGAGATCTATTAAATTGATAAACTGTTAGCCCTATGAATCAAGAACAAAAAAGAAGAAAGACACAAAGCATTGATAACAGAAATGAGTAGGAGACTACTCAGAAATAGGTAAGGGACCACCACTGACAGCAGGGTAATAACAGAATATTATAGCAAATCTGTGCCTGTAAGTTTAATAATATGATGGAGCAGTTGTAGGGACATCACAGTATATACCTGTACAAAGGCTTTGTGGCTGAAAATACCCACAACTGTGAATGAAGTTGATTGACTCAGTGGTAAACCTGAAAAAAAGTGCCAGGCCCAGGTGGGTTCACTGATGAAGCTACTGAGGAAACTTCAGCGTTCTGGACAAAGCTCCCAGGAACAAGCCAAGGAGCACCCATGACCTTCCCTGCAAGGCCAGCACTGCTTGAACCCCAAAGCCAGACAGAGACACTGGAAAGAGGTGAGACGGCAGACTGCTTCATGAGAGTAAAATGCAAAAGTTCTCAGGAAGATGTTTGCACCGTGTAGGAAGGAGCATATACTGCAAACAGTTGGGATTTACTGTAGACACGCAATGGACTTTACGTTCCAAAGTCAGCCAGTAAAGTTGCTCACACCATCTGTTAAAGAAAGGAAACCTTGTGACCAGGCCATGTGGCAGAATTCAGCAAATATTCCCAACAAACTAGGAATAGAGATGACCATCCTCCACTGGACAAGAAAACCAGCTACAAAACCCTCCAGCATGCATCAGAGTTAATAAGAAAACTAGAGAAATGAACAGTGTGTCATTATAGGCAGATGCCGGTCAGGCACCGAGAGAAGTGATCAGATGAAAGATGCAGGATCCCAGCTGTAACTGTCTGGAAGCGGCAGACCTCTAGAGACACACAGCATGGCTAGGTGGAGTGATGTGTCTGAGCACAGAGGGCCTTTTGAACAGAAAAACAAGTGCATGCAGTTCTGTAGCCCTGGGTACATGACATTCCCAAAACCCAGAGCACTGCAGCATGAAAAGCTAAGTATCAGTGTTGGGGGAGGGAGGTACATGTGCAGTCTCTACTGGATCTGAAAATAACCTCCCCCAAGCAGGGTTTCTCTGTGTAACCTTGACTGTCTTGGACTAGCTTTGTAGACCAGGCTGGCCTTGAACTCACCAAGTTCTTCCTGCTTCCTTGAATGCACAGAATTCCCTTTGCATCTGAGAGTGCTGGGATTATAGGCTTGTGACACCATACCCAGCTGAAAATGACCTTTTTAAGATGTGTCCTCCCACCCCAGTTTCTTCCTCATCCTCAGGCAACAAGATGGCTGCTGGATTCCTTCGAAACCCAGTGGCTTCTCACAGTCGCTGCCTTTCCTCCACCCATGTTTACACATAGACCTGCCTTCCCTAGGCACAGCCCTTTCCGTACTTGTGAGATCTTCCTCCTCGGTGTATGTCTTCAGCTGAGAGACACTGACATGTGGCATTCTCTAACTGACACTGTTCTGAATGATAGAAGTTTAGAAGACAGCAATTAGACCAGCCTTTCCATAGGAATAGACAAGTGACCGAGTGTCTGAGAGTACTGTATGTCTGTTCTTGTCCCTTGCCCAGCCTCTTTCCTGTCTGAGTGGGTCTCTGGGTTTTTTGTTTTGTTTTTTGTTTTTTTGTTTGCTTGTTTTTTTTGTTTTGTTTTGTTTGTTTGTTTGTTTTTTGCTGTTGTGTCATTTTTTCCATCTCAAGACCACAGGGCCCACTGAGGGGATGGGCATGATGACAAGAGGTAAGTATTGGACTCTAGCTTTGTGGGTCTGGTGGAGGGGCATTTTGCATCCCACTGACAACCTGTTGGGAAGGCTACCACCCTGGGTACCCCATGGATATCTATCTGTTCAGGTCGTCAGCCTCTGGTGGAAGCTTCTGCCAGATACTTGGCCACCCTAGCATGAGGGCTATGTATCAGATGCCCTCCTATGGGATTGTTGGGCATCAGCAGCAAGTGTTCCTGGGGCCAAGTGCACTTCTGCCCTAACATAGGCCTCAGTGAGACCTGTCTGACCCTGCTGCCTACCCTCCCCGGGTGCTGGCTTCTGCCTCTGCCGAGGCCTTTTTCCCTCTGAGTGAGAGAGACACAGTTGCCCTTCTGAAGTGAAGGTAGTGGATGTTGGCTTCAAAGCCAAGCGTACTCGTGTCCTCTAGTATGCGGGGAATATAATCAGAGGCCCATGATGCCATCAGCTCACAGCTGACCCAGTTCCAGGACAGGGTCTCATGGGCTTTCAGCACATGGGTCCGTCAGCACAACCCAAACCAAATCATAGGCCTGAGTGGGGGACCCCCTGGCTCTCACTGTCTCCTTAGAATCAAAACTTTGTTTTTTGTCTGGGTTCAACTTCTACTGTATGTATGTATGTATGTATGTATGTATGTATGTATGTATGTATCCTCAGCCAGCTCTTGCTGTCCCACTCTTTTCTGTAGTATGGAAAGCACCCGAGACAATGAAAGTCCTGATGTTCCTAGAATGTAAGATGTCCCTAAACTCCTGGCAGCCGCTGGTCCAAGGCTGGTCTCCAAGAACCTGATTGACAACCCAAGAGCTTCTGTTCTTAGCCTAGAAATCTTAAGATGCTGGGTCTGGTAGCCAGGGAACAAGACCGTCTGGACTATGTACTGGACGTGGGGGTCAAATGTTACCTGAACCTTCTGGCCCCATGCAGAGGTCAGCAGTTCCCTTGTCTCGCCTCTTAGGGCCGTGAGAAATACATTCTCACGTTTCTTGTGTGTCACTGAGACATGGGACACTTTTCTATAGACAGGACCTCTCTCAGCTGCCGGTGGAAAAACTCAGACCAGGACCTGCCACAGTGCTGTCAGCACAGGAGGGGTAGGGTAGCAGGCAGCAGGGCAGGTCTCTGTCTACATCTCACGTAAAAACTGTTCCCTGGAATATGAGTGATGTCGTCCGTGTGTGAAGAGGAAATCAATGTTGTTAAATAAATTCATGTGAAGGTCTGAGTGAATGGAAATTCCACAGCCCTCTTAAATATATTCACGGCTTTCAGAGAGGGTGCCAATTAGCCCCTGTAAATCTGCAGGCTGGGAGCTCTTAGGGGATAATGAAGTAAAGTGTGAGGTTCCAGGTCATGGAACAAGAATTTATGAGCCGCGGGCACCTCTGGAGCAGCGCTTGGCCCCTTGCCTGCTTGGAGGCATCCTTCTGACCCAGGGCCTGCTGCGGTAGGGCCTGCGCCCCCCCCCCCCCCCTGCCAGCCTGTGGCTAGTTGTTAGGGTGGAGCAATGGTGTTAATCTCTGTCATTCTTCCTGTCTTTTCCAGCTAAGAAGTATAAGAAAGTCACTGGCAAGGAGATCTACTCGGACACTTTGGAGAGCACGCCGATGCTGGAGAAGGAGAAGTTCCCACAGGACTACTTTCCTGAGGTGTGTGAGGACTGCTGCCTCCTCATCACCACACTGATTATCAGAATGAGTGAGTCAGAGGCGATGTAGGTTTGGACTGTCCTCCGCTGTCAGCAATCACAGTCAGCTGTAACCCTGTGGGGCTATTTTCCTTGGAGTTTGGGGTGATCTGAGCTGCCCTGGATAAGGGCACAGAGAACCAGGAGCTCAGGTTTTGTTGTCACTAAACTCAAAAGTGTCACTTCTAGTCAGGAGAGCTATTCTCAAAAAAGGAGGAAAATGTCTTCCTTCTCTCTTGGGCTGATACGGTGGCCGGGAGGCACCGTGTGCCCTGGTGTGCTGACTTACGTGCCATGCTGTGCAGGAGCTATGCACATGGTACACCTGCACCTTCCCTGGGGGTTGCTGGAGTGAGAGCTAACACTGAGGAGGAGCCCCCACCCCCACCCCCCGCCCCCGGTTGCCGCAGCCGGTAAAGACATGGCAGCTAACACAGAACTGGTGGCAGTTGCATCTGCTTGATAGAATTTAGAAATTAAAACGCCAAAAGCCACTTTCTGCCTCTGCTCAGCTGTGAGCAGCTTCCTTCAGGCTTCCTTTTGCCACATTGCCCTGAACCATCGCTTGAAGTACAGTAGGTATTGGAGGCCCCGGCTAGAAGTGTCTGAGGTGCTGAGGTGGGAAGAACTGAGAAGCGGCCCCTAATGGCTGCTGGCAGTTCATGTGTCCCACCTTTGCCATGGTGTTGGCTGCACTGTGTAGTAATATACTTCCTCAGAGCTTGTTTGTTTGTTTGTTTGTTTGTTTTTAAAGCAAGATCACAGCTATATTAACTTGCATTATAATTGTGCCTTGAATGAAGGGACTATGGATGCCTCTTGTCAGCTTATGTCTTGGCTTTCCCATCCATTGTCCCCTGGCAGAGGATGTCCCTGCTGCCTCAGGTCTACCCCAGCTCATTTTCTTGGCCCTTCTGCTTCAGGTGTCCTGATGGTGGAGGAGGGTGGCAGGGAAGGTTCTGGCCTTATGTGGTCCAAATTTAATAATAGCCGAGTCTGAATGTTGCTGATTTCCATGGAAGGGCCCCATGAGTGTTGTTTCCATGAAAAAGACATGAACCAACAAGCCAGCTTTAGAGTCTAGTTATGGCTGACTTTGCCTTTCCGCCTGCCCAGGTCAGATCCCAGTTACCTCAGAGGTCTCTGTGCAGTCTCACTGACTATGTCATTTCTCACTCAAAATAGCCTGGACATGAGAGGCCCAGGTAGAAATGACGGATGCTGGGCAGTGTAGGGGAGGCCTGGAAGCCAGGGCTGGCTGAGGTTGTACCGTGCATGCCCTGTGCTCTGGCTTTGAGATGTTCCCTTGCAGGGCAGGTGGAGTGCGCTGAAAGGTAGTTTTGGGCACAGGCATAAGCTGTGGTGCATGTGCCAGTTCCCTTACCCCCATTAAATATTTCTTTAAACTATCTTACACACTGAGAAGTGTGGTAAGTAGACAGCCATGTGGGCCCCATCCTGTTAGAGTCAAGTTGTTACTGTATGTACAGCCTGTGTCTCAGACGTGACTGGACCGATGCCCTCACCCTGTACTCTGCAGTAGGACGCTCCTGAGGACAGTGTCTGCCCTCTCTCTAAAAGCCTTAAGTGTGCCTGGTGCTCTGATGAGCCCTGCACTGTGCTCAGCGTTTTAGTTCCTGTGGGTACAGTTGCACTGTGCCTCTGCCACATCTCTACACATATCCACAGACGTGTGGTGTTCCGTGTAAGAACCCAGTGTGCAGCCTTCATCCCCGCCAGCTATGGGTAGTCTCCCTTTTACCTTATCCTCCCATCGCTCTTTGAATTCCAGAACTTGACTTCCATCAGCTGGTCCACAGGCCTGCAGGGAGCGTGAGTGCTGTCTTGGGCTTTCATGTGCTCAAACTTATGTTGTGGGCTATGCCACGACACCACAGTAGTTAATAGCAACAAAATCTCACTTTAAAGCCACAAACTCCAATCTCTGTCAGTTCTGTGGTGCTTCTTAAGGTATAGAACATCACAGCTCATGCTGTATTCCAACAGGGAAGGACCTGGGGCTCCAGTTCAGAAGTCACCAGCAACAGCTCTGTCCAGTGCCTCAATCTCCCCGCCCAGGCTTGCCCCTTCATGCCAAGCCAGGCCGTCATTGCACCCGGCACATTTAGGGGAGAGAATTAGTTGAAGACTGATCTCTCTTTCTTTTATTGCCATCACTTAAGGATAATCTAAATGTAATTACTGTGATGGAGGCATAATGCAATTCCAAATAATGACGGCCCTCTGCTTCTAAAACTAACAAAACTTTCTCTGCTGATTTATGGGTGCTTCTGGCTCAGTATGAATTTCAAATGGCGCCTCTGGGAGCAACACTCCAGATAACACGAGGCCATTTTTAAAAAGCAGATTTGTGTAGTCGATCGGACGGAGTCATTTTTTTCCTCTTGGCCGTGGTGAGAAATTGGTTGTTACCATAGATCACAGGCCCTGCTGCATGTGCCCATGAAAGATGAATTAATTCCACTAATGCTCCAAGCAGGCCTTCCTCAGTGGGGCTGCTTGGTGATAACCTCCCGCAGCCCCGCTTTTCTCTGCTGCGATTTATGCTCTCTCAGTAGATGAAGCTGCCTGGATTCGCAATCCATCTGCTGGCTCAAGGAACCCTATTAACAGGGGACTGAGCAGAGGCCGCATGAGGTGAGCACTGTGCTGTCCTCGGGGGGCCTGTGCGGGTTCCCTTTCTATGGCCATGGCCCCAGCTAAGAGAGGAGAAGCCATGTGACAGGCTGGGCACCACCACCCCAGGGATATGAAAATCTTGCCTTTCCCATCGGCTCAGAGGAGTTTATAAGTGAAAGTTTCAGAAAGTGGTCAGTGAGAGGAAAGTGCCAGAACATGGGACCCATCAGAGCCGAGCCCCACCTACCCTCTGTGCACTGCCCCCATCCGCAGTGGCCAGGTGACAGCTTTTGTAGCTGAGTGCTTCTAGGGCTTCCAAGACCTTTACTATGGCCTGGGCTCCTGCTTCCATGCCTGTGTGTGGGGGCCTTCCCTGCCCACAGTCATAAGTAGGTATATGTGAGTGTGTTTACATGTACATGTCTCACTTCCTTTGCATGTATTTATGTGTGCTGTACATCGAGGGTAATCAGAGAGGCCCCACTAAGGGATGTCCTTGTCAGAAAGGTACCCAATGGTCTGCTGATGGGTATTGGGGTGTGGTCCTGATGGCTAACCCCATGTAGAAACAAGCATGCAAGTGTTCATGCTTGACTGTAAATGAAAAATGAGTTGTCAGAAAGATGGAACCTTGGTCCAGGAGAAAGAAAGCTCACCCAGGTTCTGTTTCCTTGTTCGGGTTGCTGGCAGTCTGAGGAAGTTGAGGCTCTTTTCCTCCTGATTGAAGGGACAGCATTTAGTCCAGATTTCCTTTTAGGTCACTCAGGGAGTGTGGGGTGCTGAAGGAGGACTGTCTTTTGGAGTAACTCAGTGGCGCTCGCTGGCCCTTGGAAGGACAGAGATACGTCCTAACCCAGACCAGGGACATGGAAAAGCCTGAGGCCATACACTGTGAGAGTGCCCGAGTGCCCCAGGTTGTGGTTACCTCTTGCCAGTCTGTCACAATATTGGAAATGGTGTCTGAGTGGTCATATTTGTAGTGATAAAAGTGTGCCTCAGAGGCAGTATGTTTTCTGTAAATATTTTGCCAAGCCATTGGGTTATACAAATATTAATAACTATTATATCTCTTGAAATTCACCTACGACTCAAAGAAAGTCTCACATCTAGCTAGAATCCTAATTGCAGTTATTACCAACATCTGTTATTTAAAAATGCACGTTTTGTTGTGTATCCAGTTAGTAATTTACATTGAAGCCAGTGCTCTGCTGTGGAAATTTAATTTTTAAAACAATATGTGTATATATATTCAAGATGCACAATGTTTACATAAATTTGAAAACTGAGGAGAAAATCCCTGGTCCTAAATTCGCAAATGCCTTCTGTTTGCAATGGCAGCAGAGCTGTTGCCCACTGTGTAGTTCTAGGCAAAGTGACCGCAAGTGGGCCTGGCTTGCTGTTTCATTGGAAGAGCGTTTAGTTAGAGGGCAGGTAACTGCAGGATGGCTGCTCCTGCTGTAGGCACACTACTCAGTGCTGTAGACAACTCCACATGCTGTGCAAAGGCCTGTGTATACCGAGCCTTAAGACAGTGGGTCTGGTCTTAGCTTGAGCCATGCTTGGCTGAAGAGGGACCCATTCTGTGCTCCTAACATGAACTGTCAAAGTGCTTGGAATGTGGTGAGTACAGGATCACACGGGGTGGTACCTTTGGACCACCAGGACATCCAGTGTAGATTCCATATTAGATGTGATAGAAACTATGTTAGTCAGGGTTCTCTAGAGGAACAGAACTTAATGAATATCTATCTATCTATCTATCTATCTATCTATCTATCTATCTATCTATCATCTATCTATAAAGGGGCTTTATTAGAATGGCTTACAGGCTGTGGTCTATCTAGTCCAACAATGGCTGTCTACCAACAGCCATTGGTCCAAGAATCTATAGCCGTTCAGTCCACAAGTATGGATGTCTCAGCAGGTCTTCAGTATACACCAAAATCCCAGAGAAGTAAGCTTTACTGCCATTAAGGAATGGATTTACCAGAGAGAGTGAGCAAGCTGACAGAGAGCAAGCTTGCTTCTTCCATGTCCTTTATATAAGCTGCCAGCAGAAGGAGTGGCCTGGATTAAAGGTGGGTTTTCTCACCTCAGAAGATACAGATTAGAACACTGGGCTATTTCTGTTATGTAAAGGAATGAGATGCTGATCACAAGACTGCCCTTCTCATTTCAAATGATTTAAGGGGAAGAAAAAACCCTCACAGATGTCCCCAGCTACGTGGGTTTTAGATAATTCCAGATGTAGTCAAGTTGACAACTAAGAATGGCCACCCCAGTTCCGTTGGTAGATCCTGGGGTGCTGAGGGAGAGGAGGTGGGGAGAGCTGCTGCAGGGGGTGAGTGAGTGGAGAGGCACCTGGGGCACTCTGCAAATCGAGGGGCTGTGACTAGGATAACACGGGGATCTGAGCACCAGGGAGAAATGAGCTGCCTTGGAGAGCTCAGGTCCAAGGCAGTGAGGGTATTTATTAGGGCACGTGAAGAAAGGGCCATAGGTAAGAATGTCATGGAGTTAAAGGGAGAACACAGAGCTGTTTCTGTTACATAAAGGAGTAAGATGCTGGTCACAAGACTGCCCTACACTACTTCTCTGGATCCTCCTTTTATTTTCTTTTATATTTATTTTATTTTATGTATATGAATGTCTTACCTGCATGTATATATGTGCAGCCTGAATGTGCCACAGGAAGGTCAGAAGAGAAAGCTGGATTCTCTAGAACTCGAGTTAGAAATGGTTGTGAGCCACCACATGTGTGCTGGGAACCAAACGTGGGTCTTCTGCAAGAGCAAGTGCTCTTAGCCACTGAGCCATCTCGCCAGCTCCCTTTATATCCTTCCTAAGGCAGAGAATGTTTTGTTATAGATTAGCCAAGTTCCCTTGTGGTTACCTCCAGCGCTGCCTTCCTCCCTGCCCCCAGGCACTACAGAGGAGGTGCCCTCTTCCCAGTCCTCTGCCAACCACACAGCGGCTGAGCCTCTCAAGACTTATTTGTTCTCCGCTGCCCAGAGACAGAATACCAGGCACTGGAGAGGATCCCCACCCTGAGGGCTGCTCTCCTTAGGGAAATGAGACTCTTGCTCCTCCCTTGAGAGTGCATGAGGCACTCCTCTTTGCCCACAGGACCCCTGCTCCCATCACTGCAAGGCCATGAGGTGGCTTTCTTGTGTAGAGGTGTGTAAGTTAAAAGTAAAACAGAATTTAAAGTTCATGTCCTTCACTTGTACACACTGAGTGTAAGAAAGACCGTCGTCCACAGGCAGGTCTAATGTCAGCAAACTGCTCCATGTGCCTAGCCTCCTCGTGTGTGCGTGAGCAGTCTTGCTTAGCAGTGCTGCAGCAACATTGGGACCTGGAGCTCAGGAGGCTCAGCTGTCCATGCAGGATATTTGAAGCTGTGGTCAAGAGCAAGGTCTAGCTCCCTACCCACACACTCTTTTCCTCCCCTTCCCATTACTTTTCTCTGCTTTTTAGGGCCAAGTAGGGGCTTCCCAGACTCCGAATAGTGCTTGGTTGACTGTTTGGAGGGAAGGAGGAAGGGAAGGAGAGAATACAGGGTGGAAGTGACCATCCCCTTCAGGTTAGCAGTTCTAGCCTGAGGGCTTCCTGTGTCAATCACAGGAAGTCCTTTCCCACAGTTTTGGCTCCCCAGTCAGTGCAGGATCCAGGAGGTAGCGGAGCAATGAGTATGAGCTGCATCCTCTTCCAAGGTAGGGCATGGCTCCATACCTTCCACAAGCTCAAATACATGCTCCCATGTGACAGAAAGCAGACAAGGGATGAAAAGGCCCAGACTCCTTTCATCAAGTCCCTTTGCAAGGAAGTCCAGCTCTGGTCACAAGATCACCTTTCAGAGACTCCCCCACCTCCCAGCCCCATCACATTGGAGGTCCGATGTCAACATCAGGATTTAGGGGACATTCAGAGCACACGTGCTCTGCCTAGTAGCTTTCCTACATGTAGATAAACACTGCATGCTATGTCACTGCTGGGAATGGCATCTAGAGTTAGGAGGATCATGAGTTTGAGGCCAGCTTGGATTGTGTAGCAAAGCATTGTCCCACAAACAAACAAAAACAAACAAACAAAGGAAGGAATGCCTCTTAGCTGTGCCATGAGCACAGACAAACCCTGTGGCTTCCCGTTTCTCTGTGTTCTGACACTGTAACCTTTACTTTTCAGTGCAAATGGTCAAGAAAAGGCTTCATCAGGACGCGGTGGTGCATTGCTGACTGGTATGTTACACGGTATCTGACTGACTGTCTCCACTTCATAATTTTGAGTGTTGCAAACACAATATCAAAGACTACTCACTTTGAACAGGGACCTGGCTACTCAAGGTACCCCATCACTCCTCTTCTGGTTGATGGCTGATGTCACATGGCACAGTGTTGTTTCCTGTTCTCTGTAAGTTGAAGGTTCAGGCACTCAGCACCAATGAAAGTAGGAAGACCTCTTTTCCATCTTCAAGTGTGACCTATGTGTGCCAGAGCCCACTGCACAATTCTCATTAGGTCCCGGGCCACAAAGTTAAACTCTGCAAAGATACCCTGGCAAGTTGCAAGTTGGGGTTACTAGGCACAGGCAAAGTAAGTCCTAGCTCCATTCACCAGCCTATTCTTCCTTCGGGTGAGCATTCTCCATAGCAATGGCCACCTTGTCCTCCTGAGACCCGCAGGAATATGTGGCTCAGTTTCCAGCTCCTGAGATAGAGTTGACTAAGCCCTAGTCTCTGTAGTTTGTCTAAGGTACAGGCCTAGGCCCCTAGAGCTGCTCAGGACAGTGTCCAGAATGGGAGAGAACAGATGTTTCTTAAGATAGAGCCATGGTCTCTCATGACCTAATTCAGGAGATAGCTAGCCAACCATGCTGCCCTTTGACCTTGGTCTCAGGAACCAACTTCTCCCTATATAGTATGGGAGGGTCACATAGGGCGTGGAGCTAGTGGCTGCGTTATTGGGCTCTCCTTCACATTGCTGCTGAAAAGAAATGGCGAGGAGCAGTTCCAATGACCTGTAGAAGATGTGGCATGACAGCGTGTGCCTTTGGGATGGTATAAAGCCATCACTTGGTAAGGCAGTTGGCACATGCTAATTGGAGATGCCTAGGGACTTCACAGAGCATTGGGAAAGGCTCTGACCTCATCAAGTGCATATGCATGAGGCCCCTCAGGCTGCATACTCAAAGGTAGTGGAAGGACAGATTTTCTGCTTGTTTCCATACCTCTCTCTTCTAGGGTCCCCAACAGTGGTTCATTCCCTGTAGGGTGGGCTCTTGAGAACAGAAACTCAGAGAGAAGCCTCCTTCTCTTGAAGCTGGGCCAACAGCTTACAGGAAGCTCTGTAATACTACCTTTTTTTTTTTTCTTTAAAGAAAGACAGCTCTTAGCTGGGTGTGTGGCACATATTATAATCCTAGTACTCAGGGAGGCAGAGGCAGGCAGATCTCTGTGAATTCGAGGCAAGCCTTGTCTACAAAGTGAGTCCAGGACAGCCAAGGCTACACAGAGAAACCTTGTCTCAAAACACACACACACATACACACACACATACACACACACATACACACACACACACACACACACACACACACACACACACACGCACACACCAAAAAAAGAAAGAAAGAAAAGAAAAGGCCTCTCTTGTTCAGTTGACCAGAGTACCTCTTTGTGATGATTTATTAGTGGTATAACTGAAGGTCTATGCCTTCTGGCTTTGGGGAGGCAATGCTGTGGTTCACTTTGGAGTGACTAAGGATAGGTGCTCAGGACTTTGGTGCTGAACTGAGGAAGAGGGTGGGTTATGGAGAGGCATAGCTCTGTTCAGAGTAGCCTGGGCTTCTAGCTCATGGTCATCAGGTCCCTTTCTTTGTTCATTACAGTGCCTTCGACTTGGTGAACATCCATCTTTTTCATGATGCATCCAACTTAGTGGCCTGGGAGACAAGCCCGTCGGTGTACTCGGGTGTCAGGCACAAGGCCCTGGGCTATGTGCTCGACAGGTAGGTGTTGTGCCCTAGCCACTTCTGAGCATGACTGTGGCTGCTCTGAGAGGCCTCTTCATGGCTTATGGTTTCCTGTTTTGACAGTGGCCCTTGGGAATGTCAACCCATAAAGGATGTAGAATCCCTAACTCCAGCCACTGCATGAGCAGCCCCTGAGCAAATGAGCTTGGGTGCTATGTTTAGTTGTAAGCTAAATGGATACTCTGGTGCTCTGCTAGCCATGAGCAGCATCTTTCCCACAGCTCTGTCCCTGTCCAGAGGGTGTAGGGATGCTGGGCTTGGGTATACTCAAGGAAGCTCTGTTGCCCAGCCCAGCATGGTGTTGTCTCTTTCCTGTCCATCTGGCCTGGGTATGCTCCCTGGGTGCAGGATGATCCCTGCAGAAGGGATGATGACCTTAGTGCCTGTCAGGCCTAGGGACTGCCCGTCTTCTGCTGGACCTCCCACCTGCCCAAGCTACAGGCTTTCTGTATGTGATGTCCTGTGTGATCTTGGACAGGTCAGGACTGTCATCCAGAGAAGATGGTAGCCCTGACTGATAGGAGGAATCTAGACGTGGGTACCAGTATCCATCTGTCTTACAGATAGACATTCACTGAAACCCAATCTGGGAGACACAGCTGGATCTAGACTTTGCTCCTTCCTTATGGTCCTCAAGTTGATCCTCTTGCTAGTTGAAAGGAAAGAATCAAGTCTGCTTGGTTATAGCCTTTCCCATAGACTTAAGCAAATGGTCTTGGTTCCTCATGAGCCTCATGCTGTTTCCTAGAGGCTGACTCTGGCCTCACCCCAGAGCAAGAGTAACATATTGAGCTCAGAGGAGAGACAGTATATGGGGTCTCATCTGGCTTGCTTTTGGTCTCCTTTCCTCAGGCCATCCTGACCTCCACTCAGATCTCAGCCTCCCTCCAACCTGTACCTGGCCTCTCCTTATTCTCTCCCATCCCCCACACCTTCTGAAAGTACTTCCTGTCTGTTCTCCTGAAGAAATGGCCATCTGTGAGTCTAGGTTTGGGGCTGAGCAGAGGATTCTGAAATCCTCACATCACCACCTGTCCCTGGGACATTCATAATGTTGCTGCGTCACTGACAGAGGAGACACTGGTTGGGATGTGCCAAGCCCTAACCCAGTCAGGAAGAAAAGAATGGCTGCTGGGGAGGTGCTTACACAGGCCTTGAGCACAAGGCCTATCTCCTCCTGTGCCTTATGAGAATTGTGTGTGTTGTCTCTCTCTCTCTCTCTCTCTCTCTCTCTCTCTCTCTCTCTCTCTCTCTCTCTCTCGCTCTCTCGCTCTCTCTCTATGTGTGTGTGTGTGTGTTGGGGTGAGTGTGAGCATGTTTGTGTGTGTGAATGCATACATGTGTTGTGGGGCTTGTATGGGGAAATTCTGTACACGTTTGTCTATGCCATCAATCAGTGTGCCCCAAAAGTAAGCGGTAAAGCTGTGTCCTCTGAATCATGCTGTCACTCTATGGTAGGGCTGGAGCCACTGAGTACTCCACCAGCTGTTCCCACACACACAGTTAGTAAGCTTAGGCCATGAGTTCCTCCTTCAGCTTCCCCTGAAGCAGTGCTCTATACAAGGAGTCAGAAGATGAAGGCCCACCTTTGTGCCACAACTAGATAAGCGCCAGGCTGTTGACCTCTGGAGACCATGCCACCACACATGCGAGCTTAGCCTAGGGTCTCGCTGCTGGTTCCTTTTCTTTGTTGATTTCTCCCAGCCTCCAGCGTAAGAGGGGACCCTATTTGTATCATCTGGGTCCCTGCAGAAGATCCATAGATGTGGGAAATGGGTGTGATGCTTCTGCTATTGCTGCCCCTGTCTTTCAAATCTGTGTGTAGCCACCACACTTTCATCTGAGGCTGATGCCCAAGTAGGTGCTGTACCAAGCCTGAAGCCTCAACTCCGCATCCTCTGTGGGATACAGCTCAGGCAATTGGATATGCGTTCAGGTGCTTTGCCCCAACGAAGTATTAATACCCGTCTACACCTGTCTAACCCACAGGGTCTCTGAACCCAGATGCCCTCATCCTTTGGTGTCTTCAATTCATTCTTCCTGGCAATTTATCAGCCCTGCTTTCAAGTACCCTCTGCTATGTGCCTTGCCTAGCCATGTTTGTTTGGAGGCACCATGACAGTGTTGTCCTCTAGCTCCTGGAGTGGAAAGGTGACTGATGCATTCCTCTATGGGACTGCCTTTTTGGGCTAGTGAATCAGCAGCCAGGGGCCTTGTCTGTGTGGTTCTTCCTGCTATTTGCTCCATGGCCCCTTTTCTGGGACCTCCCAGGGAGCTGGGAGCTGAGAGAGAGACCAAATGTCCATCAGTCCTGGTGACCATGGTCAGCTTGTCACTGTGGCAAGACATTAGAATGTGTCATTGCCCTACACCACCATGCTTCCAGCCTCCAGAAAAGCAGCCTTGGGGTCCAGGGGCCACTTTTCTGCATCTTTGCATTCCAATGAATGGCTTCTGTGGCGAGCTCACCCAGCCGCAGATCCGGACCTCCGCAGTGTAGGGCTGGGCTGCTGGGCACAAAGGGGCACTCTGCAGGAGTGGTGAATAATGGCCCGCCCTTTCATGGGGAGGCTAACCTTTTGGCAGCCACCAGCAGACTGCATTCTACTGTGCTGATTGGGGAGGACAATGCTGTACTGGCCTTTGAATGGACACCGCCACCAACAGCGCTGCATTCACAGCAGCACTGGGAACCATGTGAGCATTGTCTGCAGGCCCCACTGAGCTGCAGGAGACGGGAGGAGGCTGGGATAGAGAGGCTGGCTTCTTGGTTTAATCTCCCTGTCCAGCCTGTAGGTCCCTGTCTTCATCTGAGCTGAGGGATAGACCCAGGGATAGACGGTTTTGCCTCCCTCTCCACAAAAGGGAAAGAAAGATGCTATTAAAGCCAAGAGGCACCAGTATGTCACAACTGCCCTCCAAATCTAAGATTACTTTAAAATAAAGGAATGAGTCCAAGAGTCAACTCTGACTCAACCCTCCAGGTGCCTCAGCTGTGAGTAGCCTGCCTTCCTGCACTAGATCATTGCATGCACAGACACCGTGTCCCTGGCACACCTGGGAGCCAGTGAGGGGCTGACCCCACACTCCAGCATGAGCAACTAGGATTGCCTCGCTTTGTAGTCTTTCTTTTTCTTCGCAGGTTTTGTTTTGTTTTTGTCCGTCCTTCCTCTCTCTCTCTCTCTTTCTTTCTTTTTTAGACAGGAACTTAACTCTGTAGCCTCGCTGGCCGGAATGCACAGCAGTTCTCCTGACTGAGGATTGGTAGGATAAGCCATCATGCCTGGCCAGCCAAGACTAATTGTGCCAGATAGTAATGTTTCTACTTTTATGTGATTTGTGAGTTTGGGGCCTTAAATATCTAGTTTCTAAATATTTTTTAAATTAGGTTTATTTACTTTATTATTTTTATGTGTATGAATGCTTTGCCTGCATGAATGTGTGTATACATGAATGTGTGGAATGTGTATACATACATGTGTGCCTGGTACCCAAAAGAGAACATTGGATCTCCTGGAACTGTGAGCCATCATGTGGATTCTGGGAATTAAACTCAGGTTCTCTGTAAGAGCATCATGTATTCTTAACTACTGAACCTGCTTTTTAGCCTAAAGTCGTGTGTGTGTGTGTGTGTGTGTGTGTGTGTGTGTGTGTGTGTGTGTGTATACATGTATGTGTCTTTTGTTCTGAGACAGTATCTTACAGTGTAGCCCTGGCTGCCTCAATTTGCTTTGTAGACCAGGCTGGCCTTGAACATTTGAGTCCTTGGATTAAAGGTATGTACTACCATACCCTGTTATGCAGATTTTAGAAGGAAACCCGGAGTGGTCAAGAGTGCCAGGCTGTAAGAAGTTCAGGCAGGTCCAAAGGCACAGGAAGTTGGAGGCATCTGTGCTAGGGCTTGGGGATGCTAGGAGGCCTGCATCTTCTGTGGTTCCAGGAGGTGCCTGCACTGCTCACTGCTGTGACACTCAGTGTGGTACTCTTCTTGACACAAGGTTAGCCCTTTGAGGGCATCTGGGGTGACTAAACCAGGACCTCGAGGCAGCAACCGTGAGCATGCCCTGAAACCTTCCCGAGTGCTCAGCCCATGAAATGAGATTTTTTTTTTTTCTGCCAAGTGACAGGAGCCTTCAGTGTCCCCTTTGAAATGTGGCCTGGCTAGTTCAACAGAGACATTTTTACATTACAACTGTGAAACCCTGGCATAAAGCACCCCTCTGTCCCCCCATTATTTTCTCACAAACACAGTCCATTGTCACAGTGCTGAAGTTAATTTGATCAACATTGGGACATTTAACTTTTATGTCCAGTGAAAAGAGTTGCTTCATGCTCATTTTGGGCATTGAAAGGAAATGATTGCCAGAAAAATAATGTTCCTTGGGACAATCCGGAGCAATTAGTTTCCCAGGGAGAGGCTGTGTGACGCCGGCTGCCACACAGCCCCTCTTTGTCGCTTTATGGATGGTCATCCGTCAGCTGTCAGGCTGCTCAAAGACCCCTCCAATCTAAATGTTTCTCTTTCGGCCGTTCCCAGAGCTCGCCTCGCTGCTCAGTGAGCAGAAGAAAAGCAGTGCGTCTCTAGGCAAAGGCGAGCTCCCTGCTAAGGATCTAGGTCATTCCCGAGTGCTCTGGTGTGTCCGGCACAGAGCTAAACATTTCTTGCACCTCATTTGCTGCCCACTGCCCTGGAGAAGGAGTGTGGGTGTCTCTGTGGGCTGTGCTTACAGCCTATGTTTTGGAGTCCTCAGGGCTCCCACTATCCAGAGCTCACCCTGCATAGCACAGAATTCCCACAGCGCGCTGAAGGACCTGGAGCCCACAGACTTGCTGTGTGACTCAGCAGACTGAAACCCCAAGGCCTGTGCCAGCATTGCCCTGGATTCCGCTGGGAACATGGAGGCTGGGACATGTCAAGTCCAGTTACAGTTGAGTAAGATGAGTCTGTGAGGCCAGTGTCTCAGGTGATTGATGAAATTTACATAGTATGTCCTTCATTTTACAAAAATGGATTCAGGTGTCCAAAAGCAATGTAGAGAGAAAGCTGTGATGAGGAAAATCAACCACCTCTGCTCCATGGTCGCCATGTGCATTTTGCCCTTCTCTTTTCTGAAGAAATAAAACGAAGTAGGATGCCATTGGTACCCTGTGTCTGTATCCCGAGCCACTGTGGCTGCACAGTGCCACCTGGGTTCAGTGTCTGGGGTTCTTTGCATGCTTCTGTGCTTTGTCTCGTAGAGTGCGTATGTCTTTGTTTTCCATGCCTCAGGTGTAGAGCATCACACGGGTGTAGTTTGGGTTTGTGTTCTGCTCATGTAAATGTCAGCATCAATGCTTAGAGAGTGCTGTGAACGGCCCCCTGCCACTCCATCTCCATCTGCAGCATGTTGCTGTGTCTGCAGCTGTGGCTTCTCCACAATTGCTCATTGGTGGAGCCTCATCATATTCTTGAGACTCTTTTAGAGGGTCTCTGTATTTTACCAAAATGCACCTTCCCCACCTGTCCACTTCTAGCCAGTCTTGGGGAGGCACCATGATTTTTATTTTCCTGCAACTGGTGAAGCGTCTGAAGACATCATGGGCATCTGAGGCTTGAGGGGAGTCAGTTTCTGGAGATCTCAGCTGTGGGTTTTCCTCCAGATGCCTAAGAAATGAAGCATTTACAGGAGGCTAAGGTTCTTCCATGTAGCCTGGTGGCTTCTTTGTAGCTGATGGAGGTGTCGTTTGTGTGTGTGTGGGGGGGGGGGGCAAGTACATTCAATATCCAGATCTTAGGCTTAGAAAACGAATGCAAATGGGATCAGCCTCCTAGCTACAAGGTGCAAAGAGGTATGTAATCCTCATGCTAGGTGTACACGGTGGGCACAGAGTTCTCCCAGCAGCTAAGATACTATCTCAGAGTGAGACATGCATCATCAGGGAACCTGGCTCTTGTAAGGTAGGGGAAGACCAATGTGGCTATGGCCCAGAATGCCCCTAGCACACCGTGAGTGCTCAGCACATTGTCATTGGGAAAGGAAACTAATTTCTGTGGAAGGAAAGAACCCAATCCCTCAAAATTCCATCAGTAATTTCAGTCTTTACTGGAGCACTGGGAAAGCAGGTGAAGTCCAAGCTACAAAGAGCCTTGATCAGTAGCTTACAGAGTCTAGGTGTGTTCCATGCCTTCCCTGCCTGTCCTGTTATCCTTTTGTCCATAGTAAGTGCCCTAGGGATGGACACTGCCCCGGGCAGCAAAAAGATCCATTTCATACGATTCTGGAGGCTGAAGTTCAAGCTTGGGCATAGGCCGGGGTCTAAAGATGGCTTATGCACACTGCGTCCTTGCATAGTAGAGAGCCAACAGGTCTAGGGCTTCT
The DNA here is from genome assembly GCF_964271855.1 of Acomys minous. Taxonomy (NCBI): domain Eukaryota; kingdom Metazoa; phylum Chordata; class Mammalia; order Rodentia; family Muridae; genus Acomys; species Acomys minous. The sequence goes on along the minus strand of NC_140484.1, from coordinate 59,466,812 downwards.
TCCTGTCATGTCAGGTCCCGTCTAACCTTCTTAACCTCCTTAGAGGCCCCTTCTCCAGTACAGTGACCCTGGGCCAGTCCCCAGCAGGAGCTCATGTGCCAACCTTGGACCATAAGCCAGCTAAGGCAGGGGCTGCCATTCAGGAGAGGATCAGCAGTTCCTATAGACCAGGGTGGGGAAAGTAGCCCATTCACCAGAACCACGTGGCCAGGATTGTCAGTGTCCTGCTGTATGAAGCAGTTCTGTATGGTGCTGTGGGGCAGGAGTCTCCGAGTGCCCTGGGCTTGGTGGCAGCTGCTGGGGGAATGGGATAGGGTGGCAAGATGGTAAGGTGTCCATGTTGTGAGGGCACTGCACCTGGGCACTAGTCAGTGAGGAATGTTGCGGTTGCTAGGACTAGACCTGAGGTCCTGCAAGCTACCCCAAGCCATGTTGGATGTTCTGAGGACCTGCTGCTGCTAGGTTTTGCCTCTTTGCCTCTGAAACATTGCTCTCTCATATCTCAGTCAGATCCTCTGAGCTGAAGGCTCCAGGCCTCGTGGAGATAGATCTTGTCTCCAGCAGCCCCTCTCCATGGCCTGGGTGAGGAAGGAGGGCCTGGGTAGTTTCAGGCTGGTCGTGACATTTATTTTGTTGGGTGAATTTACTTTGTTCAGTCGCTGAAGTACATCTGTGTCAAGCTGGTCACTGGATGACTTATAATGAGAAACTTCTAGGAAATTAAACTACCCTCAAATATTTTGGGTAATTTAGCCATTTTATATCATCAGTATTTTAGCTACTTAAAGATTGTTTGATCAACAAACATGGTCTCTCCCATAGTTGAGGACAAAACCAACCTTAATTGACCTCTAAGTTAAATAGACTCCATAGTTAAGAAAAAGTATAATGCCAAATGATTTAATGTCCCAACCATTATCTGAAGAGTAAAAAGATAGGAAAACTGATTTACCACACCAGGGGATGGGGCCGATGAGTCATGGCTAAATCCACCTTCCAGACCTCTGCAGCACCTTGGGATGAAGAAGAAAACCAGCCACATGTGGGGTTTCATCTCTCACACCCTGTAGGATGTCACAGTGGTGCTCTCTGTGGTGTCAGTGACCATAGGGACACTCAGCGGGTCCACAGCACCTCAAGGTTCCTATGGCATGGAAGCCATTGCAGCCGAAAGGGTGGCCTTCACTGTGACTTTCCTCTAGAAGCTTGGAGCCCATTGCGTTGTGGGAGATGATGTCCTCAGATGGGGAACAAGGCCCCTGGCCAGATTAGAGAAAATCACCCTCCCCCCAGTAGAGCTGTCACATCCTGGAATCACCTGTCAAACAAGAGACACCATTTCCAGGCCTAAAAAATTGATTTTTATGGCTCTTCTTGTAATTCTCTTTCTGAATAAGGCACACGATATTGATGTGGACCTACTTTTTAATCATAATAGCTACTGACAAGGTAATTAATTTTAAAACAACTCTTTTTTTTTCTGGTCCAAATGGCACTATGTAGAAATTAAAAGTGAGTGCCGTGCGGGCCGCCGGCCTGGCACTCAGGCGATTGCCTGGGCCGTGACAGCCCCTTTATCTTGCTGCTTCTGTACGACCTTCAGAGATGGGCGTTGTTATTAATTGGCTTGGGCTATTATATCAAAAAGAGCAGGGCAGGAAAGCATGATAAAGTTTAGGTTTTTAATGGTAGTCTTACAGGAATCAAGACATGCCAGTGAAATTGCCTTCCCGGGTCATGACAGGCCCAGCATGGGGTCCAGCCAGGACCCATCAGCACCTCTCACGTGAGGAATGGCCCCAAATGCACCATTTTCTCACTATGCACACATGGGAATCTAAAATTAGTGCACCCACCTTAAGTCCGAAATAGGCTTTTAAGATAATTTACCTCAATGTGGACTAGGCCTTTTGATAGCCAAGCAGATGTCCACTTCTGTGGTTGGTGGTCTCCTTTTCTTTTCTCTTTTATTTTTGTATGTCAGGGACTGTTTTTTTGTTTGTTTTGTTTTGTTTCTGTGTTTTTCTTTTCTTTTTTTTTTTACTTTATTAATTTATTCTTGTTACATCTCAATGGTTATCCCATCCCTTGTATCCTCCCATTCTTCCCTCCCTCCCATTTTCCCCTTATTCCCCTCCCCTATGACTGTTCCTGAGGGAGATTACCTCCCCCTGTAAATGTTCATAGGGTATCAAGTCTCTTCTTGATAACCTGCTGTCCTTCCTCTGAGTGCCACCAGGTCTCCCCCTCCAGGGGACAAGGTCAAAGTTGAGGCACCAGAGTATGTGAGAAAGTAATATCCCACTCTCCACTCTACTGTGGAGAGTGTTCTGTCCATTGTCTAGATCTGGGTAGGGGTTTAAGGTTTACCGCCTGTATTGTCCTTGGCTGGTGCCTTAGTTTGAGCGGGACCCCTGTGCCCAAATCTACCTATCATAATGTTCTACTTGTAGGCTTCTAGGACCCTCTGGATCCTTCTACTTTACCATTCTCCCATGCTTCTCTCATCTAGAGTCCCACTAGAATGTCCTCCCCTCTGTCTCAGTTTCCTAGTAAGTGAAGGCTTTCGTGGGACATGCCCCTTGGGCTAATGTGCAGATATAAGTGAATATATACCATTTGAGTCTTTCTGCTTCTGGCTTAACTCACTCATTATGATCATTTCTAGCTCAATCCATTTGTCCACAAATTTCGGGAATTCCTTGTTTTTAATAGCTGAGTAGTATTCCATAGTGTATATGTACCACAGTTTCTTTATCCATTCTTCTACTGATGGACACTTAGGCTGTTTCCATGTTCTGGCTATTATGAATAAGGCTGCTATGAACATGGTTGAGCAAATTTTCTTGTTGTGTGCTGGAGCATCTTCTGGGTATATTCCAAGGAGTAGAATAGCTGGGTCTTGAGGAAGCCCTATTCCCATTTTTCTGAGATAGCACCAGATAGATTTCCAAAGTGGTTGTACTAGTTTCCTCATGAGGCTGAGAAGTTTCTGTAAGGCAGGAGACACTGTCAAGAGAACAAAGCGACAGCCTACAGACTGGAAAAAGATCTTCACCAACCCTACATCTGACAAAGGTCTAATATCCAAAATATATAAAGAACTCAAGAAATTAAACACCACCAAACCAAATAACCCAATTGAGAAATGGGGCTTGGAACTAAACAGAGAATTCTCAACAGAGAAATATCAAATGGCTGAGAAACACTTAAAGAAATGCTCAACCTCCTTAATCATCAGGGAAATGCAAATCAAAACAACTCTGAGATTCCATCTTACACCCATCAGAATGGCTAAGATCAAAAATTCAAGCGACACCACATGCTGGCAAGGATTTGGGGAGAGAGGAACACTCCTTCATTGCTGGTTTTTGTGTTTTTCAAGACAAAGTTTCTGTGTAGTCCTGGCTGTCCTGGAACTAGCTCTGTAGACCAAGCTGGCCTCGAACTCACAGAGATCCACCTGTTTCTGCCTCTGCCTCCTAAGTGTTGGGATTAAAGGCAAGGTTAAACCTAGCATGGTTGTCTGTTTCCAAGACCAGTCCTCTATGCTACTTTGCAGGCTTTTGTTTCATTGAATCAAAATGTAGCACAACCCATTGTATTTGATGCTTACACCAGTTGATAAGACAGAAAAGGGCCCTGGCTTCTCCTGCCCCACACATGAGCCTGTGGGTCCTCTTGTCCACACAGACATACCTTAGTGTCCCTTGAACTCACTTCCCCCAGTGACACTTTTACACTGGGCTCAGCTTTGTCTTGTTCCACACTCTCTGGTCTGGGGAGTGCCATCAACATAACCTGGGCAGCTTTGAACGCCTGCTCAGTAGTTTTTGACTACAGCAAAAGCCAAAGTGACCTTTTCCAGCTCAGAGCTTGAGGTGGTTCATGCACGCATACTAGAAGAGATGGGACCCTTGAAAATGAAGATGTAGTCCAAGAAACCAGTACTGATGAACACAAGTTAGCGCTCCTCTCTGCTTTGCCCAAGAGTCATTCAGAGCCATCCCTCTCTAAAAAGACGGATGTTGGCTGGGAAGTTAGATGTACGTGTCTGTAACCTGTGCATATAACATACCTGTGATGTGTCTGTGGCATGTATATAGCCATGCCTGAGTGCAACATGGCTTCTGAAGCGTGTGTGTGTGTGTGTGTGTGTGTGTGTGTGTGTGTGTATGTGTGTATGTGTGTGTGTGTTGGGGTGTGTGTGTATGTGTGTGTGTGTGTGTGAGAGAGAGAGAGAGATTCCTATAGACATTCATGAAATGTTAGATCAACTGTAATGTTCACTCCTGATAAGAGAAGTGTAGCTGGGTATGGTGGCACACACCTTTAATTCTAGCACTTGGAAGGCAGAGGCAGGTGGATCTCTGTGAGTTCAAGGCCAGCCTGGTCTACAAAGCAAAGTCCAGAACAGCCAGGGCTATTACACAGAGAAATCCTGTCTTGAAAAACAAAAGACAGAGAAGTGTTAAGTAGCTGGGTGGTGGCAGCTCACACCTTTAATCCTGGAACTCAGGAGGCAGAGGCAGGTGGACCGGTATGAGTTTGAGGCCAGCCTGGTCTATAGAGTGAGTTTCAGGACAGCCAGGGTTACACAGAGAAACCCTGTCTCAAAAACAATGAGGGGGTGGTGTACATAAAGGAAGAATAGTGTGCGTCTGTAATTCCTGCACTCTGGGGGCAGAGGCAGGTGTTCTAGGCCAAGCTGGGCTTTATAGCAAGACTGCTCAAACCAGAATACAAATAGCAACAGAAAGAAAGAAAAAACACACTAATAAACTTTGTTAACCTATGTCTTTATTGTTTTCAATACTGGTTCTCCTAAGGCACATAAGCGTTCTGTGGTGAGCAGCAGGAGGAGGACATGGAGTCAATGCTGTCCTTCCACATTTATGTGGGCCCCGAGTTTCAAGCTCAGGTCTCCACGCCTGCATAGCACATACCGTTGCCCTCTGAGCCATCCCACCAGCTCTGTTCTTGTGCTTTCTCATGGTAGATATTCTGGATTACAAGATAAAATAGGAAATGTTTAGATATATAAGGTGTTACCATCCAGAATGTGGTAGCATTCAGTCTTGTGCCTAGCACAAGCTAGAGATTTGCTTTGTTTTTGTTTTACTAAAATACAGAGTGAGGAAAAAGATGAAGGACTAGAGGGGTGAGAAGGAGCAGGATGAGGTGCTTGTACATGGATGGCACAGTGCTGTGGGCACACCACTGTGGGCACCTGAGCTGCTGGTAACCCTCCCCTCAGCTCAGCACCCCCTCCCGTCCCTTGCATTCTCCCACCCCCATGTCCTTTAGGGTTCTCCATCTCTCACTGCAGAACCAGTCTGTGAACATAGAGGTCTGATTACTATCTGGTCTGTGGAACTCTGCCCTGAGAAACGGAGCTCAGCCTGTCACGGAATCTGGCTACCCACTTACCTGCCCAACTCTGTCCCCATTGGGGGCCTCTATCCAACTGCTCTGGAGGAGAGGAGCCCATGCTAGAGAAGGAGTGGGAGTCTTGGGAGGAGAGGCCCGGGCCCATCCTCAAAGAGCCCACTATGTCCAAGCCATGGGAATCTCACAGCTGTTCCTGTCTCAGGTATCTGCCCCTCCCTCCCATCCCTGAAGAGGAGGGCAGGCTGGCCACACGTCAGGAAGGGTAGTCTAGGGCACCAACAATAGACTCGGATGTTGAGAACAGGTTGAGCTGTATGGAAATAGAGCCAGTTACAAGCTAGCCTATAGCTTCTTGAGTGTAGGAGAGAATGAGGCAAGCAGGCCGAGGGAGAAGGAAGTGGACTCTTTGGGTTCCTGATACATCAGAACGCCCCTCTGCTTTCCCTGGACTCCTGGTGGGATTGGTACTTGTTACACTGTGTTTCTGCTAGAAGCATTGATGTCCTCACCAATTAAGTCCTTTCTCACACCCTAAGTCAGCGTTGTGATATGAATTAGTGGTTTTTGTTTTGTTTTATGCTTTTCAATATTTTTATTTATTTTATACATGTATTTTATGTACCTTGATCATATCTACCCCCTATATTCCCTTCTTCCAACCCTACCACAGCCCTTCCCACCTTCACCTTCATGTCCTTTAAAAAACGTAACCATAACAGCCATGCCACTGTTACACCACCGGGCTCATCTTACCTGGTACGTCAGTATTGCAGCATTCAAGGTGCAGCACTGGGGAAGACCATAGCGTCTTCCCTACCGCCCACTCCCCTACCCCCCAACCTGCATCACCTTCAGGCACTGTAAAACAGGGTGGGTTTTCCTGGTCGTTTGCAGACTGATTGCTCTGTGTCCTACAACCAAAGTGCAACAGTAGAGTCTTACCACGTAGTTATGGTGAGCAACCAAGAGCATATGCAATAGTCTGTATTATTTTGGGGCCTCTGGAGTCTCCATGATCAGTAAATTGTAGAGAGGTCTCCTAGGCTTGGTGCTGAGAGTTTCGTTTCCTAGTTCATGTTTCCTGGGAGCAACGGTGTCCACCCATGTAAGGTACCTCTATTTAAATTTTTTGCTACATTTTAAAATTAACTTACAAAGGAGCAAATTTCTTTTTGGTTTGTTTTGTATTCCAAGACAAGGTTTCTCTATGCAGCCCTGGTTGTCCTGGAACTCACTTTGTAGACCAGGCTGGCTTCAAACTCAGATCCACCTGCCTCTGCCTCCCAAGCGCTGGGATTAAAGGTGTGGGCCACCACCATCTGGCAAGTAGTGAGCTTCAATAAGGATTTTTTATACACCCCTAGTTTTGGTTAGCCCACACCCCACTCCTTCCTCTCCTCACTGCCCACTGCTCCCCATCCTCTGGTAAGCCTTTAACCCCTAGTATTCCCCACCTCGCTTGTAGCATCACACGGGCTTGCTGCCCCTTCTCCTCATCAAGGCCTCCTGCCTTGTTCTTCTCATGGGCTTTTACTGGCTTTCTGACTTCAACTCTAAGTTAAACACACAAATCTTAAAAGTCATGTGCAAGGGAGGATGTGGCACTTATCTTTCTGTGTTCTCTCAGTATGTTTTCCATACTGGATTTTGTTTTGTGGTTGTGTATTCATTGTCCATGGTACTGGGTTTATAAGGAACTTCTGTTTTTTAAAGAACAGTGTGGCATACCTTGACAGTTTCTCTGCTGCATTCTGAGTTGTAGCAGTGCTGCTCGAGCTGCAGTTCTGAAGAACGTTCTTGGAGCTTCATAAAAGCAGAGTTCAGACTGCTTCCTTTCCCAGGGGCTTCAGTGTCAAGCCCCTGGACCTCAAATTCTCAAGTTAGCCAGCCTTGAAGCCTGCGGGCCTGGAGCTCGATGGGCAGCAGCCTTCCAAATGTAACGCAGGTTGTCTGCAATAGTTTCCATTTTCCTTTAAAGATATTACAAAGAAACAGTGTCTTCCAGATACAAGACTCATCCACATAGGAACTCACGGAGCCTATGGAAGCATACACAGGTTCAAGCCAGTCAGGGTCTCAGTGCCGAATGGGGGCACGTGGTCACAATGTCCCATCCCTAATCTAGACACTAGTTCCAATTAAGACCCACCTGAAAAGGAAAAATTCGTTTTCTCCAATGGAGTCTCCCTGGACATATTAACCACATTTAAGAGTAGACCCCATGCCCAGCAGCGGATGACCAACACAAAACAAACTCAATGGTAGTTTTGTAGACTTTTGCCTCATATTATTTTGTTTGTTTTTGTTGTTGTTTTGTTTTTTGTGTTACTGGTCTTTTGCTCAAATGTTATGGTTTCTGATTTTGTGTTTTTATGGGTTTTGTGTATGTGTGTTTTCTTTGTTTGCTTTTTAAATTCTATTTGTTTGTTTGTTTGTTTGCCTGTTTACTTTCTAAAGAGAGAGGAAAGGCCTTGCAGTCATGTGGATGGAGAGGTGGGATCTGAGGGAATATATTGTATGACAAAAAAAGAAAATCCAACCAAACAAAAAACCAGTTATCAGAGTATATTGTATTTTTAAAAAAAGAAAAAAGAAAAGAACAGTTTCTAAAAGTGATTCAGGTATATTCCCGCTGAGACACAGACAGAGTGCTGTCAGGATGGGTCCCGCTCCAGCAGCTCTGGCACCGCTGGATAAGCAGGAGGAAGAAGGGCAAAGCTGAGCACAGCCTGTGGCTCAGCCACACTCAAGCCTCCCTGCTGTGAACGGGCTACACTCCTCATGTGGTCCCTCACAGAAACAGTGAACTTTGTTTTGTTTTGAGACAGGGTTTTTCTGTGTAGCCTTGGCTGTCCTGAACTTGTTTTGTAGACCAGGCTGGCCTCGAACTCACAGAGATCCCTCCTGCCTCTGCCTCCCAGAGTGCTGGGATTATAAGTGTGTGCCACTGTGCCCGGCTAACACTAAACTTTTAAAAAGTAGATGAAGTTGTTGGCCATCTCCATTGTTGTTAAGATATGCACCTTCTCTGTAGATTAATACTTAAAGTAAACACAATTCCAATTAGATGGAAGACAAGACTTTTCCTGGAATTTGGCCAGAGGATACAGCAAATTTTACAGTAAGAGGAATGTAAAAAGACTAGAGGAATCTTGTAAAGAATGTCAATAAAGCTTCTTTATAAAAAGTCCTATGAATCAAAGATATATAGGAATAGATGTTTATTTTAAAATCTATGGAAAACAGTAGGTACTCTCAAAGAAGACCCGTGCTGACCCAAGTGCTGTGATGTGAGGTAGCTGCTGTAGGAAGTTGGTGGGGTGTTTAAGGACAGAGCAGTCAGCTTCGTAGGAAAGTTAGAAGGGAAACGGTACCTTGCAGATTGTCCCACCTTGCACTGGGAAGGACACAGCATCAGAAGGGCAGCTGTTCCAGCTGCAGCAGTGGAATGGAAGGAGCAGCAAGAGCCCACGAGGGAAGCCCACAGCCACAGCCGAACACAGGGACCCACAGATGTAAAAACAAAAGATCAGATTCCAGTTCCCACAGAGAAGACTTCATCCCAGCCTGCGCCAGTGGGCAGAGTTCTCCCGCCTCTCAGCAGCCTTGGCAGCACAGAACTCCCCACCTTCCTCACCAGGGCACCTCGCTTCTTCCCAGTGACTTCATTCTGCCAACCCAGGGTTTGGATACCCTTCATTCACACTTTCACCGCAAACCAGTGTAGCAGCAGCGAGCCATAGAGTTCCACACAGCAAATGGGCCTTCCTGATGAACAAGGGCTTCATTGGCTGCTACTTTCCAGGGTTCCTGGGCCTGTAGCAGCTATTGCAACCTGAGTTCCGCTCTAGGGACCCCCGTCCTCTAAGGCTACACTCCCAGTTGGTACTCATTGCTGCTGACAGCAAAACACCTATAACAGGGTACAATAGCCAGGCCACACACAGTGTGACACACTGGGCTTCCTGGTGGGCACTAGACACAGAGTCTGCTGCCTAATAATCAACTGTCTACCCCCCACCCCATCTTTCTCCTCTTTTTCCCTTTTCCTCTTCTTCCTCCCCTTCTTTCTCCTCTCCATTCCTCCTCCTCCTCTTCTTCTGTTGCACCTGTGTTACGAGTTTCATGTATTTGTGTGGTACATGGATGTGAGTATGAGCACACATGTGGCAGGCAGAGCAAGGTATGGAGTGCGTGGAGTGCCTTCTTCTGATGGTCTGCATTTTTGAGACGAAGTCTCGCTGGCCTAGAGGTTGGCCAGTTAGCTTTGGCTGGCCGGCTATGGAGCCAGCTCTCAGGGTCTGTCCACCTATCTTCACCCTCTCCTTCTCAACCTAGGTGATGGGATTATAAGCACACAGCCACATCTGCCTTTTTAAGAGGATGCTGGGGGATTCAAACTCAGGTCTTGATGCTTGTACAACAAGCCCCTTTACCCAGCGAGCCATTTTTCCAGCCCATCAAGTTTATTTTATTTTACTTTATTTTAGACATGAGCCTATCCCTTTTTCTACCTTGGACTTTATCACAGCAGGTAGCATGGAGAAGGCTGGGGTGGCCAGTGGATTGTGCAGTAAGTACGGGATGTCCTCTGCCTCTGCACAGAAGGCACATTTTGTCCTACTGGTGTCTGGATAGTGAATCCTGTGCTGTAAGTGGCCCTCATTTCACATTCAAATCTGAAATAAGAAGCACTTAGCCTGCCTCGGGAGCAGGAGAGTTGTTGATGAGCTGCTGCCGAGTGTGGCGCTTGGGAGACCCGAGCCCCTCTGTAAGGGAAGCTGCTGTGTGTTGTTCTGCCAGATGTTTCTGTGTTTGTATCTCTCAGTGGGAAAAATTCTTAATAAAGTGATTGTGCTTGGTAGAGAATCCATGAAGAAGTCTATTGGCTAGTCAGTGTATTATTACAGGCATCCCGCACTGTGTGTGACTTGGGAGTGTCCGAGTGGGATGTAACCACATGCAGACAGAAGCTTACCTCTTCCCTAGGACGAGCTCTCCATCACTTTTGCCTGCTTCTTCTGAATGCTGTCCTCATTCAAATGTCTGTCTAGCTCTATTTGCACTTCTGATTTCCACAGCCTCCTGGCCAGCCAAGAACAGTCAAGTGCTGTTTTGTTGCATCGTGCTGATGGGAGCCTTTGTGCTAGATTTTGGAATGAAAGGAACAATCACCATAGTGTCCTTATAGCAGGAAGCATTTGGGGCGCATGGAGGAGTAGCTGTCCCAGGAGGAGTAGCTGTCCCAGGCCCCATTGGGCTGGTCAGCATTGCTGCGTCAGTGACTGCTGTCTCCCTTTTCTCCTCCCAGAATCATTGACCAGCGATTTGAGAAAGTTTCCTACTTTGTCTTCGGTGATTTCAACTTCCGCCTGGATTCCAAGTCTGTTGTAGAGGTACGTGAACATGGGTTTCCTACTCAGCTTGGCCATTGAGTTTCCTTGAGACAAACAAATTAGTGGCAGATAAATGCTGTCTGTTTAGGCTACTTTCATGTCACCATTTTCATAGATTATGTTTTGTTTTTCTTTTCTTCTTCTTTTTCATGAAAAGTCTTCATGGAGAAATATTCTTGCCATGGCAGGGGATTGGGGGTGGGTGGATAGGGGATGTCTGTTTAGCCATCACTGGCCTTAAGACTAGGCATCCCTGTGTCCTGCAGGCTCACTGTCCCTCATAGGAAATAGCCTGGGGAGCCACTGTGTACTGTCACTCTGACACCTGCCGCGCTGGGGCTCCTTGGGCTCTGGGCTGGTTCCCACTGGGGTTTCCTCCACTTAACCCTCATCAAACACCAGGAAACTGGTTGTTGTACTTGATTTAATTAATCAATGCTCCCTTAGTTTGGGGAACTCCAAAGCTGTGCTGACTACAGCGGGAGCACTAGGCTGGATGCCAAGGTCCTGGAGCCTCTACAGTGACTGCCGCTGGCAAACTTTGGCCCCAACACAAGTGATGTGGCCACTGGGGTTGGAAGGAAAGCATGAGGCTAGGGTATCCTGCCAAGGGAAGCAAGTCCTGTGGTGTTGGTGTAAGGGCCAGATTTCTCGGTGCCTGGCTTCTCACATCTTTCCTCTCCTGGTTCATGTGTGAGCAAGATGTACCAGCTTCTGTGGTAGCAGCAAAACCGGAAATGTAGAACAGTGAGGGACCTTTCACCTTTCACACCCTGCCTGGGACTGTCAAAGCACGTGGCAAGAGTAGGAAATTCAGGTGCATGGGCTACAGTAAGAACAGCATGAGGTCATGCAGTACCTCAAATTAATGTCTTCTCATTAGTAGTCTCGGTTCCAAATATTGTCACACATTAATCTTCCGTTCTCGGTAGAAAATTATTTTTTAAAGACATAGCTGAGCAGGTGTCTCCCTTTGGTTGATAGAAATGAGTGATGTGCTATTAAAATCCTTCTGTGTTTAATTAAGCTGAGGGCACCTCATCAGGGCAGGCCCACAGGATACTTTTTGAACCTTGTAGTGCAAAGGGTGTCTCTAGATGCCCAGTGGGTGCAGGCGGCTTTCCTGAACACTCACTGGGTACAGTTGTCATCCCCAGGTGTTCAGTGCGTAGTGGGAAGGGGGATCCTGGGAGCTCGGTGGCTCCTGGCAGCTGTGCATTTTTTTTTCTTCCTTTTATTCCTCTCATATATTACATTGTAACCACAGTTTCCCCTCCCTCTACTCTTTCCAGTCCCTTCCCCCACCTTTCTTCTCCCCCAAATCCATTTCTTCAAAAGAGCAGGCCTCCCAGGGATATCAACCAAACACGGCATAACAATAAAACTAGGCACAAACCCTCAACAACGCAGGCTGAGGCAACTAAGTAGGAGGAAAAGGGTCTCAAGAGCAGGCAGAAGACACACACACACACACACACACACACACACACACACACACACACACACACACACACACACTCTCCCACTGTTAGAAGTCTCACAAGAACACCAAGCTACACAACCATAGCATATATACAGAGGACCTAGCTCAGACCCCTACAGGCTCCCTGCTCCCTGGTTGTCGCCTCAGTTTCTGTGAAGTAGCAGTGCGTCATAACCCAGCTAAGGAGGAGGAAGGAACACCCACCCAGGGCGGAGCCTGTGCAGCTTCCAAGACAACTCCTAACGGGAATATTGGAACCCTGCACCCTCCTGCTGGCCTTTCAGCATCCATGCTCACACTCATGCCAGAAGTCTGAAAAGAGTGGGAGTGAGATCTGCCCGTGGAAACCTCTCTCACTGTGTCTGAAGCTGTTCAGAGTGTCCCAGGAGGGCGGGGCCTTCACTGAAGGTCCCTCTTCCATTCCGGTAGCGACTGGAGGCCTGAAAGACTCATTTCCCAGACCTCCACGCTCTTGCTGCTGGAGGCCAGCAGTTTCGCTGCACACAGTGGTTTCCCTGCTTCGAGGCTCCACTTGGAGCGGAGAGGCTAGTGTGAGAGTGAAGGCCAGAGCTGGTCGACCCAGAGCTGCCTATGGTTGGGGGAAGGTCAAAGAAGCTTCTTCACAGTCAGTTTTTCCTTCTGGGTATAACACAGGCCATAAGAAAAAGCCAGTCTGGACTGACTTAGAATGGCTAATGGGCACTCTCTGAATCTGTCCTTCAGGGTGTGTTTCTGTGGGAGGACACTGTGGCCATGTGGGCGAGTGGACATGCAGTAGGCCTGTGTGCAAAGCCAGGAAGGAGCTTGCCAGGGCCATTACTCCCCTGCCTGACCTTTGCCTCCCTAGGCACCTGGGCAGAGTTGGGCAGCTTCAGTTATCATAGAAATGAAGCATTCTGCATTTGTGTGTCCCCTGCAAAAGCCAGTAAGTGCCCTGAGACCACATAACTTCCAATTAGCTTCTAGCAAGAACCGTGTTGCTACTTTACAGAGCTGGAGGCAGGGCTACTAGGGAGGCCAAGTGATGGTGGGGCTGGAACAGGCACCAAAGCATGGGCAGTGGGTGCGGGGGTGTGTGAGGGGGGACAGCCTATCTTCCAGCTGCCTCTCTTCTGCTGTGGGTCAGAGCATGGTGGGGACTGGAGAAGGGAGTGTGGAGACTCAGAGATCTCACCTTCTCAAGGTATGGACGGTTGTGTGCCTCACGGGTGCCGCTACCTCTGTGAGTAGTCAGGGTCCCAGAACCCATCCAAATCAGTGTTGCCTCCTGGTCTGTCAGAGGGCTGTTGGCCTTTATGACCATATGTTGAGTGTTGGCTGTATCTGGAGCACTGCCTGAGCTGCACTGGCCTCGTGGAGGGCGGGCCCTAGGTCACCTGCTGGCAGCTGGATGCACCTGCAAAACCACCCAGTTCTCTCGCGGCCCTCTAATTCTAGTTTGGAGAAAGGCTTTCCAAGGGGCGTGGCTTCTGAGAGGGCTCTCTAAGTTTCCTAAGTGAAGCGCCTGCTTCACTGGAAGTCTCCCTGACCACCTCCTGCTGGCCCCTTCCCTGGACATTGTCCCCGTTCGGGCCTGAGCAGGCGGCGTTGTTGACTAATGCAGCTACATTACCTGCACCATCCCTTCCAGGGTGCATCGCCTCGAGCTTCCAGGCAGCCAAGGAGCCAGATTTCAAGTTTCGTTTTTCCCAGGCTTTACAGAGCCAAGTGGCTGAGCTAGACTGTGGCCGGCCTGGATGAAATTTTAGCACAAATGCAAGGACTTTGTATTTGAGAAAATGTCCCCACGGGCTTGCTATCACACGCCACTGGGATTCAGCTTCTTCCAGCATGAGTAAAATGTCTTTGCTCATCTTGGAAACACGGTTCTGGGATGTCCACAATGCAGGTTCTCCAGCCAGAAACCCAGCTGTTCTTTGCAGTGCTCTACCTGTGGCACTATGCCACCCAAGGCAGGGCCAGCACTGTGGTCTGCTGTGCAGATTCTCACAGCAGGGACAGACAGTTTCTCCAAGCACGAGGAAAGGACCCAACAGAGGAGAAGCATCTCCAGCCACAAGCAAGGCACCCACAGTGTCAGGTCTCTTTTAGACACCTGCTGTCTTTGTACCACCCACCCCCAGGTATTAGATGACATAGTAACAGAGCTCTATATGCTGTGCTCACTATGGGCTCTGGACCTTGCCTGAGGAGGGCCCATTGCAGCCACTTGTCATCTGTTGTAGGGTGCTTTCCTTTTGTACACTCTTGGCCTGCATTTCCTCACATGAGGGCGACTGGCATTGGTGTGCTCTGGTCATAATGAGCTTTGTTGGGCTTCTGTGAACAGCACTCTGTATAGTTTCCTTCTCAAAACCACTGCGATGGGACACCTAGGTGGCTTGTAACACCCCCAAGGAAGCCTATTCCCCAGTGAGCCCCCACAACAGGGCACTGAGATCATTGGCACTGGACACTTGCTGTCCTGGTGTGCCGCCTGATGACTATGGCTCCTCCTGCAATTGCTGATCCTGGTGTGTGCCCTTTCCACTTTAGAAGCCTAAAGCCCTTGACCCTGCTATTAGCCTGACGCTTGCGAAGGAGTGGGGTTGGGGGAATCAGTAGTTCTTAAATGGATTATTTGCTCAGTAAATAAATGAATATATCTTAGACTTGTGCGTTAATTCCTGGAGGGGTTTAGAACTGCTTTAAAACTTTAAAGCTGCTGTTCATTCAACCAATAAAGCTTACTTTGGCATTTTAAATACATTTTCTTATGTAAGTAAAGCAAACCATCAAAAATGTGGGAAACAACTTATTTTTTTGTTAGTGTAGGGTTTTTTTTTTTTAAGTCCTTAAAGTGACACAAAGGTTGTAACTCCAGGATTAAATACCATGTACTCTTGTGATTTTACCATTCCAGCCTAATATAAAAATTCTGTGGCACATGGTCCCACTTACCCCCTTGAGAGGCCTATCCCCACTGCATCTCCCAGGCCCGCTGTTCTGTTTACTGTCTCACTCTACCACATGGACTCTTCTGCCAAGAAAAGAAGTAAAGCCTTGACCCCACCTAGGACCACCTGAGGACCCACAGGAATTGTGCATCTAGACGGTGCAGCTTCATGTTTACTGGAGCACTGCCCATGATGGCTTCTGTGAGCCTTTGACTGAAACCCAGTTCAGACATGGCAGACACGGCCAGGGTGCCAGTCCTTCCCTCTCCCCATTTCTTTCTGCTTATTCTTCCCGGCAAGGCCTCAGGTGCCTCAGTGCACATACCTGCAGGCCAGCGGTAGCCCAAGTGCTCTTAGGAATTTCTGTAACCTTGTTTCCAGCAGGTCACCTCCCCCCCCCCCCACCGCCCCAAGAGACTTTCATGTTTCTGAAAGGCAGGGTAAAATGTGAGAAGAGTAAAACGTCAGAATAGTCCCAGACAGACAGTCATAAGGAGAAAGGTGTGCTGCTCAGTCCCAGGTCGCCCTGCAGAAAGGTGTCCTCGGGGAGAGCAGTCCCCGCCCGGGGTGTGGGCAGCTGGTGTCTGAGATGCCAGCACACAGGGTTCTCATCTGCAGGTGGCTTCCTCCTAAAACAGAAGTGGAGGTTGATTTTCAGTGTCTGGCACAGCCCAGGCTTTTTGCTTAGTTTTCTTAGGCCTCTGGGTCCCCCCACCCAGAATGTGGCCCCCTCACTTCTCCCATCATCCTGGTCAGGCGAGGCGATCCCAGTCTTTTAGGGACTAGGGCCCATTTGATAGCCCTGCCCCTTGGGGTCTCACGCCATCACACTGGCTGGCAAGATTTATCAGAGGTTAATTAAATCCATCTCCAAAACAATGAAAGGCCAATGAGCTAAGCCCAATCTCAGTAAATTAAACACATTAAATGAAGCCATTGTTCATCCTGCAGGGAGGGTGGGCTCGGGCTCTCGGGTGCCTCCAAGGAAGGGACCAGCCTCTAGGCTCTGGAAGCTCTTGGAGCACACAGTAGAGACCTGCTTGTCACTTGCAGTGAGGGAGGAGTGTGGGGATGAGATGGCAGGCCTGTGAAAGAGGCTCTGTGTGCAGCGCTGTGAGGCACTGCCCCCCCCCCCCAGGATGAGCAGCTTCTTATGTTTCAAATGCAAATTAATGCAAACATGCTTGCAGAGCAGAACTGAAAAGATGATACTGTGATCAAATTTGGCACCGCTTAAGCCATAATTAAAACATACACAAATTAAACACGATTATCCTGCCGTGTAACAGGACCACGCGCCATTACTCTAATTAATAATGCAGCCTCCAGCACAGTCCTGCTGCTGGGACTGCTTGGAGGGTATGTTTTATGCCTTGCACAGTGGCAACTGGCAGCTGGGATGTTCAGCTGGCCATGGTGACGCAGAGTGACAGCAGTGCCAGCCGCGCCTGTCTCTGCATGGTCTGGGCTCACCACACCTGCTGTCCATCACCTCCCATCAGTGGTGATGATAGATGCATTTTTGGAAGCTGGTCGTCGTCTTCAAAATCTTGTTGCCAGTTACTGACAGCTACATGCTCAGGTGCCAGCTGTGCCTGTTTTAGAGCAGGGCCCAGTGAAGGCACCACTAACTCAGCAGATGCCTTCCAAAGGGACTCCTGGGACACAGTGCAGAGTGGCACTGATGTGGTATCACTGTTGCTGTGCCTGCTATGGAGAGCACTTCAAAGGATCCCCAGTATCAAACCCACAGCGTGATAAAGACCATTGCAATAGCAAGCCAGGTCAGCCTGCCTAGTATCCAGATGTTACTGGTATCCAGGAGTCCCTATAATTCAGCCAAGGAGGTAATGTTGCACCTGATCATTACTTCGGATGACTCTACAGGACCCCTTCTGAGAGTCCCAGGCTCTCAGGCCGTAGCCAGTGGGCTATTTTTGTGTGGGGTCCAGCCAAAGTGCTGACTGCCTGTGGTCATTAGGTCCCTGTTAGAACACTTTGCTGTGCCCCTATGTGCACAGCCCACAAGTTGTGTGGGCGTATTCCAGACCATAGCAAGAGAGCACAGGCTTGGGCCCACGTGTCCATCAGGATATCTCCAGGGGCTCGGAGAACAGGGGTATCAGTGGCCACTATTGCACCCTGCTGTGTGTGTACAGCCATGTGACTTGGCCAAAATTAAGTCCTGTTCCTCAGCCTTTTGATGGTTGGCCTTGGCCTTAGCCTGGCAAGCCTTGGCAGCCTGCTGTAATGTGGAGCTTTGCCTGTGTTACAGAAACACAGTGGGCATTTAAGCCTGGGCTTCATGTGAGATGGGCAGTGCTGTGTCAGAGCCTGGTAGAGTTCTCATGGGCCCTTCCGGGCCTGCCTCACCTGGCTAGCAGCCCTCAGAGTTGTATCCTAAGTCAAGAGTGCATGCAGATCTGCACCACAGCTCTCACCAGTTCCTGCAACACTTTGTACACTCAAGTCAGCCCCGCTGCAGTGAGTCCTAGGAGCCTTCTTCCTCTCTAGCCAGGGCTCCCCAAGTCCAAGTGGACATCCATTCCTCCTTTGCCTGTGGGAGACTGAGCACTCAGGTGCCAAGAAGCCTGGGCCTCAAAGAGGGTGCACACAAAGTACCACCCAACTTGAGGGCTTAAAAAAAAAAATGACTTGGCATGGTGGTGCACGCCTTTAATCCCAGCACTCAGGAGGCAGAGACAGGTGGATTGCTGTGAGTTCAAGGCCAGCCTGGTCTACAAAGCAAGCCCAGGACAGCCAGGGCCACACAGAGAAACCCTGTCTCAAAAAACAAAACAACAACAACAACAACAACAACAACAAAAAACCCAAAAAAAAAAAGCATCGGAATTCCTAATTAAAACCCTTAGATGTGTTTTTAATGACTTCAGAAGGAGACCTCTAGTTGGACCATTTCTGCGTAGGGTTGACAACATCAGCTTTATTGTTGTAAATTATATCAACAGTTTGGATTTTATATTCAGAGTATTTTCTTCTGCAAAGATGAATTTGCATACTTTGATTAGCCAGTGTTTCCTCTGTTTTTCTGTCCCAAGACCCTATTAGAGGAGCTAAATCTTTGGACCCACTGATTGAGGAATTGTCTGGCTGCATGTTCATCGCCTGTCCTAGCTCTAAGAGCCCGGAGGGCCCCTGCTCTGCTTTCTTCACATCCTTCTGAGCCTTGTGAGCCTGGAGGCATCTTGAAGGAGTCCCGCTGCAGGTGTACCTCCAGCCAAGGCAGAGCGTGACCCACAGGGCAATACAGTTTTGTGAGACACTTCTGGGCCATGGGTGTGGGTGCCTGCTACATGTGACCCTCGGCTTGTGTCCATACTTTTAGGTTCTGGCCTGCTTGGGTGGGTGAGCAAGTCACTCAGGCATTTTAGTGCCATGTCCATCTTTGTCCAGCTGCTGCAAGGCAAGCCATCTTGGGAGAAGAGATGACAGGGTCTTTACGATGCTCTGTTTTGGATGAACAGCTGACCGTATCCAGCAAGGAGAAGGACAGAGAAGGAGGCCTGTGTGTATGCTGATAGTTCCCCCAAATAGCATCCACTGCTGATGTACTTGTGTGCCCTGAACTTTGCACAGTGGGCCCTTGTGCCCAGCCCCATGACCTAAAGTGATACCAGGCCAGCAGGTGTTTCTTTTGCCATCATTTGTAGCTGCTTCTGGTCTCCAAAATGGAGCGGCTCTTTATTGGAATTTCATTTGTTTGGGAAGTCAAAGGAGATGAGCTGGGGTGATGGATGGGGCCTGCCTGCTTTGCTCCCAGGCCTCCAGTGTCAGGTAGAACCCATTCCAAAAAGCTCAGGAAATCATGTAAAAATCCTGTCCCTCGTTTTGCTGAGTCAGCCTGAACTGCTGGCTTCATTGAGGGTAGACTGGTCAGCCACCCACAGTGCTGCAGCCACTGATCTGCTCCCTGATTAGGTTAGGCCATCTCCTGTGTTGCCTCCCCACCTGGTGGAACACAGTTGAGTTATTTGAGGTGCTCTGAAAGACTCAGGTTTGGGATCAGTGAGGATGTTTTATGTGCTATGCCTTATTGGGCACCCGAGAGGCCATAGATACGGCCTTGTGGGCCTGAACTGTCACAATCACAGTCACAGCAGTGGCTCTGGTATTGATATGTAGATCTGTAGTTTCTACAGCCTGTCCACAAACAACTTACCTATGGGACAAGGCACCCACTGACTCTCACCTCAACTTCAAGGAAAAAGGGGGTGTGCAAGGGCTGTGCATCCAGAAGTGTGCCCCCGCCCCCGTGTTCAAACTTTGAAATTCAGTACTATTGATATGTGCCATTTAGTCATCACACAGTCTAGTGTGGTATTATCCTTGCCTGCTCGGTGATGGCTTTTTGCCTCTATAAGGATGGCAGTGACTTCTCCATGTGGTGTCCTCTGAATTTAGAACTCTGATCTCTGCCACAGAGCACATAGAGCAATGGTCAAGATGAACATGTTGTATGTATTCTGACTTCTGACTGGGGTGCAGTTCATGTCAAGGAATCTGTCAGGATACTATTTTCATGTGATGAATGCAAGTTTTAACATCACTTGTTTCCATCTTGGAACCGTCAGTTGAGTGACTCGCCAATCACCCTTATTTTCTACTCCGTGGTAAGGTTTTGAAATAATGTCCATAGGTGCCTGTTGTCAGGGAATGATTAGACAATGTTTGTTTGTGCTTTCAAATTCAAGTGCCTATCCCTAGGGCTATGACAGACTGTGAGGACCACCACAGTTTAATGTTTAAATCCCTGGTGCCTGTTTCAGAGTGACCTCTATTTAAGCCTAGAACTTCACCATTTTATTGGTGAGGCAAGTGTGTTCTGGATCTGAGATGGCTGGTTTGTGGGGTCCCAGTGTCTAAGCATCCTGCATCTGCAGCAGCAGTATGAGGCCTTTTCAGTTAGTATTGCCAAGGAAATATTCTAAGGAAAAATGTTCTGTTACTTTAACAATATCTTATGTAGTAGAACCCAAATTATATTAACATTCAGTAGCCCAAGAGAACTCTGTCTAGGTTCTCTAGTGGTTGTTCTCTGGGTCAGTTCTGCATCTTGGAGACATCGAAGTATGAGCTTAGTGATAAGGATTGTCCTTTGATATGTTTCAAGTTCTGTGTGGAACTGTCAGCATGTCTGGGAGTACTTGCTGAGAGTGCTCCCCTCCTTTAGGAGAGCCTCAGGCTGGCTGACAGCTGGCTGCCATCAGCCCCTTTCTGTCCTACGGCCATCTCTACTGAGTGAAAGTCACTCATAGAGCTTTACTTCTGTACATTTTCCTGACAGGAACTTAACTAAACACCTTGGGTGGGAAGAAGAAAGATCAAACCAGGATGGGTGTCTTCTACACTGTCTGTGACCACCATTCCAATGAAAGCCTGTCATAGGCTCACATGCTCTTGTCAAGGTGCTGGCTTTACATGCAGGCTGGGCCTCCTTGGCACAAGCAGTTTCTTGCCACACACCAGCTGCTATCTGTCTGGCTACCTAGACCAGTGCAGGTTCATCACATGGGCTTCAGTTATTTAAGCCAGAAAGGAATTTACTTGTCTAGGAAAGTTCAAAGCCCATCAGACCCAGAAGGGATCCACAATGAAAGCACAGCCTTCATTGTTAGTGACCTGTGCCCTGCTGGCTGTGTCTCCTGACCCTGTGGCTGCCTGCACAGAGGCTGTGTGGTCAGAGAGATTGACAGTCACCTGCAGAGCAGGCAGAGACTAGGAAGCCTGGTGATCCCAGGACAGCTCAGCCTAGAAGACTGTTCCCAGGTCGGTTGCACGGAGCACCTGCACATGCCCTCCTGTGAGGGTCCCACAGCATGGTGGCACTGATTGATTAGAGCGTAAATGAGATGAGATACAGCTGCCATAGTTGTGATGTGGATGCTGAGGGTGGCACATGTAGACAGAGTCAGGGGAGCCTCACTCAGCAGTTCTGTGTCCCCATGTCTTCCGGCCCTGCTCTAGCCAGCACCTTGCAAAGGGAGCACTTTGCCCAGGAGCTCAAACTTCCCTCAGAGTTTCTGCCCCATTCACAGTACAGGGAGAGCAGCACAGCTATTCTGACTTCATCCCCAGCCTTGCCCTTCTTGGTCTGAAATGAGGCCCCCTCAGCGCCTCAAACCAGAGTTTCTACATATAGTTTCCCTGTCATTCGTCACCACTGTTGTTAGAAGTCTTGGAGACTGTAGCTCAAATGTCAGTAAACTACAGTGCTGTAAAGCAAAGTTCCTCTAGGCAAGAGACAACAGACTGTGGTGTAGGACACACAGCTCAGATGGATGTGAGGTCCCAGTACAGCCCATCACTAAAACCTGTAATGTTGGTCAGGCCCTGACAAGATCTGATAGCATGCTGCTGGGACCTGCCTTCCTCCTCACTGCTGAAGACATTGTTTCAAGGCTCATTTCTTTTTAAAGCATCGGCTTTCAGACATTCCTAGGAACATCTGTGTGTGGCTGAAATTTGGCCAGCCACAGCCACCCCTCACCCCTTTGTCCCCAGCCCTTTGTTCCTGATTTCACGCTATCAGAGAGTCTGCATGTTTTCTTGCATGAAGTTGTCAGAGGAATAAAGGCTCAGGAGCAGGGTCATGTTTGGAGGATGGGCATGAAAAATTGGTAAGATGTGTCTCTAAGCCCACCCACCAGCTGTTGCCCGTAGCAAGCAGAGAGGCCTATGTGAGGAGCAAGCATCCCGCATGCTACCTAGAGCCCCCACCCCTTCCTCCAACATCCCCACGTTCCTTCCTTCCCTCATCATCCATAGGCACATGCAAAGCCTGTGAGAGTCAGGCGTTCTGCATGCCTATGAGTCAAGCACCATTTTCAAGGGGAGGGGCCGCCAGCTGATTTACGTGTGCAGACTTCTACTGGATACAGTGCACAGTCAGTCTGACACCATCTGACACCTTCACCCATGGAGAAGCCTCTGGTATGGCCATCCCAGAGTACCTTAGATAAGGATTTCAGGGAGCTAGCCTGAGGCTGCCAACAAATGGACGTCCCCACCATTGTGGGAGCCAGAGCTGCCTGGTTTTTAGTGGCACAGACTGCGACTGAGTAGGAGATAAAGTGGGAGTGCCAAGCAAGGCTTCACTTAGGAGAAGCTGTAGGTCTTGGTCACCTGGTGGCCAGCTGGGTAGATGGGTTCCCCAGAGGTGGAGTTGCAGCTGCCCTGCTGCCTGCCCTCTGTCCAAGCTGTCTCAACACAAGGTACTAATGGGGCCAGGTCCTGACCCCCCTCCCCCCTCCCCCACAGGCTGGGGATGCTGCCTCAGCAGAGTACTCACAGGGGTCCTGCGAGGTAAAAGAACAGGGGATGTCACAGCTTCAAGGGCTAGGCTTGCTTTGAGATTTGTTTTAATGTGGTTTTATCCTGAGGAGTTGCTTGTTCCCTATGTGGTCCTCATGTCTAAGAAGCAGCCTGACCAGGTCTTGACTCTGCACTTGGCAGCTTTGCTGGTTTGGCAGAGCAGCCGACATCTGCAATTAGAGAGGCCTGGAATCCTTGGTTCTTTTTGCTCGTGGAGTATGTGTTGGAGCACCTGGTTTCCTGGGTACTGCAGATGGAGTTTGGTTCCGCTCAGGTTCCACTTGGGGTCAGAGAGGTGTCTAATCCCCCTGGGGTGGCTTAACTCCTATCCTGCTCTGAAATAGCTCCCCTTGCTGCTCCTCATGTCTGGTAGGGGGTGGCATTGCTTTGTGATTAACTTTTGACCCCCTATCCCCCAAGCCCCCTTGGGGCAAAGAAAAAAAATAGCAAGGCCAGGAGGCTCTGGGTTTTTTTAACAGCCTGGGGACATCTGGCCTCGGTTTTCATCTGCTGACTAAAGTCAGGATTAAACCTTGCCCCCACCGCTTTGTGCAGTTACTGGTGAGTGACAGGCCACCTTAGACAATGGAAGCATCAACCCCTCCCAGAGCACAGTCCTGGGCTGGACAATGGAGTGCCTGGTGGCTTTGCAAGGTCCAGAGCTGTCCACCAATCCGCCCATGTCTCCCCTGGGACAAATTCTGAGGGATGCAGGCCTGGTGAGGAGGCTGTGCTGGCTATACTCTCCCTCCCAGATATCTGGGGGTGCTGCAGGTGCTGATGCTGACCAGTGTGGTTTGTTGGCTTAAGCCTGAGCTGAGGAGCCTCTTGTCTTTTCAGAGTTCCTCGCCTGCCTGGCAGCATTCCTGAGATGCCTCCTCCCTCTGCACAGATGCCAGGACAACCCTGTATGTCACCAAGGCATAGGCACCCATCCTGAGGGGTTAATCCATCTGACTACCAGCAAATATCCTGGTTTAAGTTACAAACCAACATAATACAGCCATCATGGGGCGTGGTGGCACACACTTTTAATCCCAGCGCTCGGGAGGCAGAGACAGGTGGATCGCTGTGTATTCGAGGCCAGCCTGGTCTACAAAATGAGTCCAGGACAGCCAGGGCTATGCAGAGAGACCCTATCTCAAAATAAACAAGCAAAAGCCTTTAATGGTCAACATGTACAGGACCTGCACAGTTTCAAGCCAGATGGGGTCTCAGCACTGAGAAGGGAAAGCGGACACAAGCTCCCATCTTAACTAAGAAACAATCTCAAACTGGCAACCACTTGCAAAGGAAAACTAGCTCTCTCCAATGGGGACTCACTGACTATGTAAACCACACTAAAGGGAGGCTACATGCCCAGCAGTAGATGACCAACACAAAATAAACCCAGTGGTGCTTTCATAGTTGTTTTTTGTTTTGTCTCATATTGCTTTGTTCGATTATTTATATTTTTTGTATATTAAATAAATTTATTTTGTATATTAAATAAATTTTTGTATATTTTTTGTATATTTATATTTGTTTGTATATTATAGTTTCTAATTTTGTGTTCTAATGGGCTTTGTTTTATGTATGTGTATTTGTGTTTCTTATTCTTTCTCGTTGTTTTTTTAATTCTGATATTTTGTCTTTTAAATTTTCCTGTTTGTTTTCTAAAAAAAAATAGAGAGAGAGGGGGAGAGCGGAAAAAGACATAGAATTGAGTAGATAGGGAGGAAAAAACGATCTGAGAGGAAACAATGATCAGAATATATTGTATAAATTTTCAATTCAAAAATAAATAAATAAATAAAGCAAGCAAGCTATCACCAGGTCAGAATCTGGGGTCAGACGTCACTGGGCCTGGAATCCTGCTCCCAGCACTCTTGTCCGGATGCTTCCTCCACAGCACTGGTTATCACTTCTGCTGGCAGCCTGACACAGAGAGGCATGGCTAGAGTGCAGATGAATACCTCGCGCTCCTGTAGACATCCAGGACCCGGAGCTGGCTTCTCACCATAGGGAGATCTTAGCAGGATCTCACACAATGTGATATTAACTACTCCTGCCTTGGAGGTGCATGCTAAGGCCAGAATCCCAAGTTCTCTCTGCGGCTACTCACCTAGCAACCCAAGAAGGGCACCCACAGAGCGGGGCATGGTCCCAGCTGCAGGTGGAGGCTGAGGTTGAAGAATGTCTCAGCCCTTAGGGATGGGGCAGTGGCAAAAGGCAGGGTGCCCATGCGCCTCTGAGGAGTGACTTTAGCACAAATGAACTGACTGCACCTCCTTAGTGAATGAATTAGGCAAGTTGGAGGGACATTTGGATTTTCTCTGCCTCTGAGGAGCAAAAAAGGCCTCTGGGTCCTAGCTGCTGCGTATACTGGTTTCTGTTCTGGCCTCTCGTGAGTGGTGGGGGATGGGCCCCACATCTGTGGTCTAGCCCATGTTCTACCCATCAGCCCTCTCAGTTCATCCTGATGCATCTGCTTTCTGTGCTGTCTCTCAGCTACCTACCACCCTTCCTACACTACTGTCCAGCAGTTCCCAGAGGCTCCTGCCTGCGGCCCCTCCCTTTGTACTCCTGTCCATCCCTGCCCTGCTTTTGTTTAGGCAGTGAACCCCCATTTGCTTTGCTCTAACCCCCTCTTATTCCTCCAAGAAGCCTCATTAATTACTTGCCTGACATTCAGCCAGTTTCAAGGGTCTAGGGACCACTTTGCTTCCTGAACAACCCCACAATATAGCAGGGAGGCTCATGCGGCATGTGTAGGTGACTGATGGACGCAGTGCCCACTGTAGCCCTGGCACCAGAGACCAATAGAGGATGGTGGTGAAAGCTTGACTGAGGAGTCCCTACCTGCCTAGCCCAGGGCTACAAGATCCTTTGGAAACCCAACCTGGTGGAGCCCACCATATGCCATGCAAGGTACAGAGAGGAATCTGCCCAGTGAAGGCAGTTCCGATGGAGGCTAGACTCTTAGCTGCTGCCAGGCACGCACCAATACGCTTTTTAAAGAATGTCATTGGCTTTGGAGGCAGGTGTGCTTGGGACTGCAGAGAGGATGCAACATGGCTTGTTTTGTGTTCTACAGCTCGGTAGCTGGGGGATGGCTGGAGGACAGTCCAGCTGGATGTCCTCACACTGAGCTTAGTGCTGCCTTACTCGGATTCCATTGCTGATAGAAAGTTAAAAAAAAAAAAAAAACACAACTCTTTATGTGTTTTCAAATAATGTGCCTCAACCACCATTATCAAGAATATCTATAGCCAGGCGTGGTGGTGCATGCCTTTAATCCCAGCACTCGGGAGGCAGAGGCAGGCAGATTGCTGTGAGTTTGAGGCCAGCCTGGTCTACAAAGTGAGTCCAGGATAGCCAAGGCTGAGAAACCTTGTCTAAAAAAAAAATCTTCAGAACTTGTAAACATGCTTAAAATCTCCCTAGGTCACCAAAGCAGACTCTAAAGTGTCCAGAGACCATGTGAAGCTTGTCCTGGACCTGAGAAGCCACCTCCTTGTGGGATAGCTGCACTCTCCCTGCCCCTATAAGGAAAACGTGTGGGAAGGACCTTGTGAGGGCTAGAGTCTGATTATTCTGAGGTTGGAGGCCAGCTGTCACTGTCTAGACTCAGGGATACCTGAGCGAGATGACTCAGTGAGTAAGGGTGCTTGGCCACTGAGGGTGATGACCTGAGTTCCATCCCAGGGACACAAATGGTAGAAAATACAAGTTGTTCTTTGGTCTCCACATGCATGTGGTGACATGTACATACTTGCATGTATACACACACAAGTAAATAAATGTCATTATTATATTTTTTTTCAAGGTATGATCATTTGTTACTTTTATAAGCTTATTTTTGGCTGGACACAGCCTTAGAAGTAGAAGCTCTCAGTGAGGACAGCCACGTCTCTTAGCAATCTATTCCTGGTACTTTTCTTTGACTTCCTTCATTCTCTTGGCCAAGAGTTTAGTGTATTCTGCAGCATCCTCCTTGTTTTTCTTTGTACACTGTTTCTTCAGAGCTATGCATCGATGTTTGTGTTGCAGGACGTGGGGAGTGACAAGATGCTGAATCTTGCGTGCTTTGGTCCTGGGCTTCCTACCTTCTTTGTTTAAGGGCTTTTTGACAACATATTGGCAGACATCATCTTCTTTAGAGAGATTAAAGAGCTTTTGGATTCTGCTAGTTCTTTTAGGTCCTACCCGATGAGGCACAGTAGCATGTCAGTCCAGGAACATCCTTCTCTCCTTTTTTTTTTTTTTTTCAATAACCAAGTTGAAAACACTCACATTGGCACCCACAATACTCCACAAACAGATTTGTGCTTCCTCTCTCCAGTTCTCCTTGGTCTATAACAAGAATGCTCCTTATTCAATAGCAGGCACACTCTGTCATGGGTCAAAATGCCTTGCTTCATGGGAAAACCTTGTTTGTCATTCCCACCACTGATCCAGACCACACAACCCTTCCTTCCATTCTTCACCCAGGGCATCAGCAGCTACTTCTGTGGCCTTGTGCTTCTCATAGAATGCATGAAGCTTGCATTCATCATCCACTTCAGACAGTTGGTGGCAGGAAGGAGATATTCAGCTTCATCTTCAATATTTTTTTTTTTGCAGGGGGAGGCAAAGGCAGGCAGATCTCTGTGTGTTCAAGGCCAGAGCTATGTAATAGAGAGACCCCCTTCTCACTAGGTAGGTAGGTAGGTAGACAGACAGACAGATGGTAAAGTTTACAAAAGGAAGTACAGGTATTTTTTCCCTTTTCTAAGCAGGCTCTTTAACATTACATCTGAAAGGCTTGGTCTGCCATTAGCGCCAACAGACTGTTTGCCCTTAATAGAGTTTTGATCTCTGTGAGGAGTGTTTGTGACAGCTGAGTAGAGTGGAAATGGACAGATTTAGTCCGTGGGATGATTCGCCCAATGCCTGAACTCACATGAGGGCATCTGATTACTGGGTGGCTTTGTGCAAATCTAATGAGCTGTAAAAATTGTGTGGTTTGATAGCACAGAAAACAGCTGTCTGCCGCTGTCATTAGTGTCCTGGGCTTGGGGACGCCAGACTAGGCATCGCGCTTTGGTAGCTGTCTAAGCAAGAAACCAGGAATGGCAGGTGAACTTCCTTGGCACATGGTGAGCCCAGCATACTCCAGGAGACAAAACAGTCCTTTGAGAACACCCACCCCTTCTAGTGCTGTGTGATGCAGCCATTGGTGGTAAAAATGGATCTTAGATGGCTTTTTAAAAATAGCATTTGGGGTATTTCTTCTCCTTTCAAAAGAGTAAAATCCCTTCCTTAGGTTGAGCCGGAAAGGCTGGGCCTGGCAGCTTTCTGCATGAGTGGTCACGACTTCCCGGGTTTGAAAGGCCAAGAGAAGGCAGCTTTGCCTGCTCAGTCCTGATGGAGCCTTTACAACCTGTGAATGGGGAGGTTCCCTGGGAAGGGGTGTGGGAGAGAGGGGCGGGTGGCTGGCCCTTGCACAGCGCTGGGGGACCTTCAGATGTTGATCCTTTAGGAGCTGCCAGCTTGGTGAGATAAAGCGGGGTTTTTAACAGTTGAGGGCAGATGCCTTCCAGGAGACACAACCATGAATTTCCTGAACTGTCCTGCAATGGCCACAATGGCCCTCTGCCTGCCTGCCCCCACCCAGAGCCTTCGCCCATTCACAGAAAGCAGCTTAAGCCACTTAAGCGCATTAGCATCAGGATGGGCCAGGACCTCCATGGGATGCAGGGGGCTGGGTGGCCTTGATGCCCCTGGTTGTTTGGGTACTTGTCCTAATCCTCCACAGTTCCAAGGCAGCCAGACTGATTTGTGACACTGAGTGCAAAAGCCACTTTGGGGGCTTGGCTGGGTGAGCTGATCTGTGCCCTGAATGTCAATGGCCTGGCTTGGAGTGTGTTTGGGGAGTGGCAGGTCTGGGCTGAAATGCCACACATAGGGCTGTCGTTACTCACCCCTTATCCTCATCCATTCTTCAGGATGGGTGCTATGTTGGCACAACTGCCTAGGAGCACCTGGGATTTGTGCCTAATGGGTGTCTGACACCTCAGTGGGTCCCAAGCAGAGAAATGAGTGCAGAGCCCCAAGCTTAAGCAGGAGATCCTGCAATACAGAGACCTTAAAATGTCAAATACTTTCAGTAAACTGATCTCCTTTTAAGTAAACTCATTCTCTTTGTTTAAAATATAAAAATAAAAAAATGTTTCTTTTATATATGGCATAGTTGTGACTGTCGGTAGCCCAAATAGCTCCTCCTATGATCCCAGTCCAGGTAACAAGGGTCTTGCTTTCTGGTTGATTTGGCTGTTTGAACATATTTTGTGTAACTGACCTGTTGGCTGAGAAGGTAGCCACTCCCTTTATCTTCGCCCTCAAGGCAGGAGGTAGTTACTTAGAACCTCCATTTGTCCAAGAGGTGTTTTGTCATTGTCCCCAGGAGTCTTGTGTTACCTTGTCATTTGTGTGTTTGTGTCTTGTTTTCATCCTCCTTGTTAGCTCTGGGCCCCTGCAGTGTGTATATTGTGGCACTGGGGTAGGGGTGGGGCTGTTGCTCCCAGTGGCCCCTGTACCTGGGGGGTGGGAAGTAGGGTAGTCCCTAATTTTGTCCTGTCCTCGGGGAGTGACCTTTTTGACCCCTTCCTACATGTATTGAGATTAAATCAAACAGGCATGAACTTAATTACCAACTAATGCTCTGGCTGGTTGCTTTTTGGTCCAGGGCCACCAAAGACAGCACAGCCAAGCATACAACAGGAAGGTTGGTGGTCATTCCATAACCACCCATCTCTTGGTGAAACAGGCTAGCTGAGTTCCACAGACTACTTGTCCCTCTTATGTCCTTGTCACACCTTGCCCTCTGCTTTCCTGTCCAGAGCCTAGGACTTAAGTTGTTCTCCTGAGATTCTGACCTTTTAAAACTGTCCCTCTTTGGACCTCCAGAGCTTAGTGCCCCATGCCATGACCTATACTACCGCTTGACAGCCTTAACCTGCCCCATAGGGCATGGAGAGGCCCAGGTCAGCCAACAACAAGGAGCCAGCCCCCTTGAAGGGCTCAACTTGCTGCCCGGCATAAGCCAGGCCTCTCTCCTTGTAAAAGCATGACCACGTTCCTACTGGGTTGCACTGTCACCTGCACTCAGCCAGGACTTTATGCAGCCTGGGGGTAAGGGGAGCTTCTGAGGAATAGCCTACAAGGGCTGCCAAGTAGACTATTGGAAACCTTGTGTTGGGCAACA
The DNA here is from genome assembly GCF_964271855.1 of Acomys minous. Lineage (NCBI taxonomy): Eukaryota > Metazoa > Chordata > Mammalia > Rodentia > Muridae > Acomys > Acomys minous. The sequence goes on along the minus strand of NC_140484.1, from coordinate 59,437,046 downwards.
CTTAACAATCCCCCTCCTTTCCTATTAGAGACATTGGGAAACCACTGCTTGTGGCCTCTGGGTGGTGCCAGCTGGGGAAATGGGTGGATAGACTGAGACTGAGCACCCTTGTCTTCCTGTAGACCCTCTGCACAAAGGCCACGATGCAGACAGTCCGGGCTGCTGATACCAATGAAGTTGTAAAATTGATATTTCGGGAGTCAGACAATGACCGGAAGGTAAGTGGCTCGTGACTAGGGCAGCCACCAGCCACACCTGGCCTGAGGAGTGGGAGCTGTACAGGGGCACTGAAGCATCTCTGACCCGGCAGGTCGTGCTCCAGTTGGAAAAGAAGCTCTTCGACTACTTCAACCAGGATGTCTTCCGGGACAACAATGGCACTGCGGTGAGTTCTGTTTTAAGGTATATGTGTGGTCACCCTAGGTCTATCCCATGAGCCACTGCTGCCTCTAGAATATCACATATTGAGGCCACCCAGAGTTCAACTGCTTTTTTGGTTTGATTTGGGTTTCTTGTTTTGTTTTGTTTTGTTTTTCGAGACAAGGTATCTCTGTCCTGGACTCTGTCTGTAGACCTGGCTGGCCTCGAACTCGAAGAGATCCACCTCCCTCTGCCTCCCCAAATGCTGAGATTACAGGCATGTGCCACCACATCCAGCTCAGAGTTTGGCTTCTAAGCCCAGCCTCCAGGGTGACTTGGTGGCAGTGGCTTGTAGGGCTGGGGCTAGGTCAGGCTAGGCTAGGCTGCCAGGATTATCAAGGGTCAATGGGCAGCACAGGGTCCCTATGAGCCTTGAACACTGAGTCTGCAGAGTGAGAGGTAACATCCTACCTACTACTGTGGGAACTAGGAGTCTTGGCCTCAGGAATACAGCAGGGCTACACATATATGGTAATGGGAGTGAGGGGGCGTCTCATGTCCTTGTTGTGGGCGTGTGTGTGTGTGTGTGTGTGTGTGTGTGTGTGTGTGTGTGTGTGTGTGTGTACCTGAGTACATATGCACATCTCCACATGCATTGTGTTAGCTAAGTGTATGCACATGTACATAACTGCATTTGTGTAGCTTGTGTATGAACACATTCATACACATCCATGTAAATTGAAGTATACATTGAGAATGTGCCACTCAAATCATCAAAAGTGGGACTGTCAGAAAGGCATCTCTAGTCATGGGCACCTGCGCTGATCTAAGCCACATGCAGTCTGGCACTGAGAGTGGCCCGTATGTAACTGCTGTTAATTAATCAATTAACTTGTTGGGCAGGTGGGCAGGTGCATGCCATGGTGTGCATGTGGAAGCCAGAGAATGACTTTCAGCAATGGGTTTACTCCTTCTCCCAGCACTGAACTCAGCTGGTCAGCCTTGGGCAGCAAGTGCTCTTACTCTCGGAGTCACCTAGCTGGTCCATCTCTCTTTAACACGGTGTGGTTTTGTCCTATTTACTGGCTACCTGTGTAGATCACTGTGTTGTGGTAAGTGTGGCGCTATGCTGGGGTTGGAGCTGTACTTGTGTTGTGATAATCTCTGTGCTATAAAGTCTTTGTGGACAATAGTAAACTTAAACAACACTAGGGACCACAGTATTTAGCAGCCAGCTCCCAAGATTCCTGAAGTTGTCCATAACCAGCTATGGCCCCACTGGAGGAAGTAGGTAGGAGATGATCCGTCTTGTCCTGAGGAAGTTGCCCCCAGTGGAGATCCAAGAGTGCAGGTGCTAGGTGTAGATAGGTACTGTTGCTTGTGTGTGCACGTTCCCTCTCTCTGACTTGCCTTGAACCAGCTGGATGCCTGTTTCCCCCCTCATAAAGTATGCAGGGATAGATGCACAGTGCTTAGAATGGAGCCAGGCACATCAAAGGCAGAACAAAGGGATGAGGTCCTTCTGCATCGCTCAGACACTTCCAAACCACCTGGTGGTAGGTCTGGCAGACTCAGATACAGGAACTCTAGAAATGTTAGCAGCTGGCTGTTAAGTACAGTGGTCACAGTGTAGTTTAGGATTGTTCACAAAGGTAGAATTTGTACCCAGAGATGATCACGACACAAGTTCAGCCTCCACCCGCAGCATAGCTCCACATTTACTAGAACGTAGGGATCGGCATGTCCAGCCAGCCGTGCTTGTTACTTTGTCTCTTGCTGCTCATCCATCCCAGTGTCCAGCAGCTTCCATGACTCCCATGCCCTCCTGCTAGTCATGCCCTGACTCCATCTCCACTGCCATGCTAGGCCTGCCCCTCCTGCCTTAGGGCTGGTTATTGACCTCATCCCTGAAGCATGCCATGTTGACTTTGCAAGTGTCCCTAGCTCTACTACTTGTCCAGAGGAGAGCCTCTCCCCACTGGGCCCTGCTTCTGCCTCTGGTGATTCCTTCTCCTAGCCTCTGTCAGCTTCGGTGCCCTCTGGTCCCTTTCTGCATGCTCATGTTCAAAGACTATGGCTACTGGTGGTTCCTGCTAGAGGGGCTTCCCCAGGGCAGTGGTTGTACTGTCCTACCAGCCATCTGCAGGAGCAGGCTACTTTACACCTCACTTCAAAAGAGTAGAACAAATTGGGTGTGGTGGTACAGGCCTTCAATCCCAGAACTCAGGAGGCAGAGTAGAACTTGTTCAAGGCTAGACAAAACTACGTAATGAGATGCTGTTTCAGGAAAGAAGAGCGTAGAGCAAGAAGCCATATGAGCCTGGGCACCTAAGAAATGTACACTGGCCGCTGCTCCATGGTGTCCAAGCTTAGAGAAGACTGGGGACGGGTACCTTGGAGCCCCCATCAAAGCTGGCTCTTGAGAGCCAGAGGAGTAAGGTCAATTGGGACTTTGCACAAGGTAAGAAGCAAGTGAGGTCCCCTTAAGTGGAGGATGCAAAAGCCACATTTTAGAAGAAGCAGAGACAGATGAGGGGACTCCAGCAGTTAAGGAGAAAACAGTTTGACCTTGGGTAGCACTAGGAAGAGTAAGAGGAAAATGTGGCCTGGAACCATCCCAGGGTATGCCACTGGGGTCTAAGGGCTCTGTATGGCCATCTTAGCATCTAGACAGAATGTGCTGTGACCAGCCTTGTTCTTCTCTGATAGTCTGCATTCAGCACATACCTTCTGGCCTTCCTTTAAGGTGAAATATAAGTGGTTATTCCTGTGATTCCATTACAGCTGAGCTGTAGGCAGGAGAGGAGGGAATTCAAGGTCATCCTCAGCTGCATAGAGTTTGAAGCCAGCCTGGCCTACAGGAGGCTGTACCGCAAAAAAAAAAAGAAAGAAAGAAAGAAAGAAAAGAAAAAAAGAAAAACAAAGGGCAGGGGGAGGTGAGGGGCGCTGGGGAAATTGTTCAATGGTTAAAGTGCTTATCATGCAAACTTCAGGAACTGAATTCAGATACCCAGTGTCCTTGTTTGTTTGTTTGTTTGTTTGTTTTTTAAAGCCAGGTGTGGCAGTGTGAATCTTTTATCTCAGCACTGAGAAGGCGGGGGGGGGGGGGGGGGGGGGGGGGACACGCGTCTAAGGGATTTGTGGGCTAGCAGGTCTAGCTGAATCAGTGGACCCCAGGTTCAGTGACAAATTCTGTCTCAAAAGAAGATGGAGAATGACTGAAGAAGACACTTCATATTGAGCTATGGCCTTCATGCATATGCACACAGATGTGGACATGCACCCTAGCACACACATACATGAACATGTACACACAAAAACATTTTTTAAAGAAGAAAAGAATAAGGAGAAGGAAGAATTGTACTAGGCATGTACAGATAAATAGTCGTGGTACAGTTCTTTAATGGCAGACTTGGGAGGCCAGTACAGGAAGACATGAAACAGAAAGTTTGAAGCCATTTGGGGCTACACTGTAAGAAAAGCCCTATTTTAAAAAAAAAAGTTTGAACATTCCAGAAATGTTTTACATTTGATTCTAATATAAAAGAATACAGCTTTGAAATAGGATACGTTTCCACATGGTGGTTTCTTGGGACTCATGCCCACCTGCCACGTCCAGAATCTTATCCAGGAAGTCAGCAGCTTTGCCAGGTGCCTGGAGCTGCAGCAGCCCATGCTTTCACAGGCGGCCACGCAGAACCTGAGGCATACTTTCCAGAAATGCCCTGGTCTTGCTGCTGTGCCTGGCCTCTGCCCGCGCCGCACATATTCAAATGAAGCAGCTACCATCACTCAAGCCAGAATCTGGGCATTGAGTCCCCTCAACCTAATGAGCATCGGAGATAATCTCATCCTCGTGGCCTGGTTGAACACGCTGTGCCACAAGCACTACAAACAAACTACAGTCTGCAGGATGGATGTGCCCGCGTCCGACTCAGCCCCCAAAATCCATCGCACCCTTCATCAGCCACCGGTCTTGTACTCGTCTGACAGAAATTTAATTCAAGCTGGCTCCTGAAAATAATTATTGTATTTTAAGAGTAGTAATCATTGGCCGGGACATGATTGAATGTGTCCATGCGTATTGACTTTTTCTATGATTTATAGCTTTGTTTAGTCGATATTCCCATCGAAATTGTATAATTAATTATAAGTGTGGCTGTCAGGGCTGCAGGATGGAGTGCCCTGGTGAGGATTTGGAGAGATTAAATTTTCCTTGGCTGTCCCAGGGCAGGGCTTGGGAATTTTCTAGGTGCTTGGCCTGTTGGATAGAGATGTTTTCTGTGTGTTTAGCAAGCGCCCGGGCTCTGGGGGCATTGATTTTCCAAGCCCTTTTTTCTTTATCAGCGCGGTGTCCACGCAGCAACAGTGGAATTTGTGCAGCTGGGACGGCTCCTGACAGATGCATGAGGCCAGCAGCTGCTTTATCATTGTCCACACACATCGGTGCTGCTTTTCACTTTGTAATCAAGAAGAACGTTTAAGATACATGTGAAATTGGTTATCATGTGTGTGAAAAATCTCAAAGAGATACAAATTATCAATTCACCAGCAGTGTGATGCAATTTCCAATCAGAAACCCCTCACATTTGATGTTCTGTGTGGGCGGCGGCTGTAGCTTTTAATTCCCATCATCCCGTTGGTGTGGCAGGCCTGGAGCTTCAGGCTTTCTGCAGGCCAGTCACACAGGATCAGGATTTCACCGGCCTGCTGGTTGAGCAGGGGACCAGTGGGTCCCATCCGTACTCCCACCATCTATACAGCAGAAGCAGAGTGAATGTGTTCTAGTGTGCACAGCTGACCTCCAGAGCGTGCCTACTGATAGGCAGCACCAGCCAGCAGGACGATGGAGGGCAGGTTCCAAGTGTGTCTTCTCCAGCATGAGGCTGGGGACATGCCTTAGGGTATGTGGAAGTAATGGGTGACATATAGGCTGGGGCCCTAAGTAATTACCAAAGACTTGGGAGTTCTTCACATGCCATCCCTGAGGTCCCTTACTATCTAAGCAGCCTTAAAAATCCAAACTAAGCTGGGCGTGGTAGTATACGCTTGTAATCCCAGCACTCAGGAGGCAGAGGCAGGTGGATCTCTGTGAGTTCAAGGCCAGCCTGGTCTATAAAGTGAGTCCAGGACAGCCAAGGCTACACAGAGAAACCCTTCCTCAAAAAAAAAAAAAAAAAAAATCAAAACAAACAAACAAAAAAAGCAGAACAAAGAAACAAAAATCCAAACTAAACATTTTTTTTTCTTGAAACATTACAAAATTGAGCAAGCGTACTTTTAGACTAAAGGCCAGGTGTGACAGTACCCTCAGTACCTTGGTGGTAGGAACTTCAAGTCTAATACCCAAGACAGGACAGATGTGACAGACTCTGTGGGTTGAGTGAGTGACAGTGAAGCCCACTCACACATGTGTGGGTCAGAGACACAGGTACTCAGCATCCTCATACACATATGGACACACATGTGCACGGCAAGCATCATAGTTTCTTCATCTTCGGGGGAGTGTCCAGAACTGGTCATGACCAGCAGCCAGATCAGTATTTAGTTTGATGCAGAGGCAGAGCAAAGATGAACACATACAAGTAGTCTTCCGTGTACTCTCTCAGCCCGGCCCACAGCTTTGAAGCAAAGCATATGTGTGTATATGCATACGTACATATGCATGAGTTTATGTATTTGTATGCGTGTACATATGTGCATATATATAGTGCTGTATATGTACATGTGTACAGCTATGTATATTGTGCACATATAATATGTGTGTGTGTACAGAATGTTTGTCAAAGAGCTTTACTGTTGATAGCATTGCCTGGGTACTGGGGCCATGGCAGAGCTGAAGAACTGGAAAGCTGAATTGTATGACTGGTGGGTGGTCAGGGACCCTTGGCCAGCCCTGTTTATCTGTCCTCTTCATGCCCAGGGGCCTTCTGCCCTGTGGTGAGTTCAGAGGAGTTTACAAGGCAGAGAAAAGTGTAGCCTAAAGATCCAAACGCTCCAAACGTTTCAGCTGCCCCTCCTGTGCTCACAAACTCCTGTGGACCCTGGCAGCCAAAGGCAGTGACTGCCCACCTGTAAGCAACATGTAACCTTGCACAAAAAAGGCACTTCGTTCTCCAAGGCTAAATAAATCGTGTTGGCCCAAATTCCATCTCTGAATGGTCCCTGTCTATATGTGCTCCCGGCATTTGTATCCCTGCTGCTTCTAGAAGTCTAACCCAGAGCCAGGGTGGACGGCAGAGCAGGCCTGGAGCCCACAGAGGCAAGAAGACTTGATCCTGATAGTTTCTGTAGCCCAGGCAGGTGTCATGCTAGGACTGTGGGCCTCAGAGCACCAGGTGGCCACAGGGCAGTGGATGTTTGCTGTTTTCTGTGTCTAGGTTAGAACCTGATGGAAAGAAGGCCACATTCACAGCTAGACATTTTCTCAAACGTTGAACCAGCAAAGACAAGCTCACAGCCCTAACCTGCAGAATATGGGAAAAGTACTCCACTTCTCATCAAGAGTCAAAAAGTAATAGCCAGAGGCACAGAAGACCCATGAAACTGTCAGACAGCTGACGTTCTAAGATCATAGTTGCTGAGGTTAATGGATGAACGCCCAAGCTGAGCAGACATAGCTAAGAAGGGGTTTGTGAATGGGAGAATAAATGGAGGAGTGGCCCAGAAGCAGCACTGAAATTTGGAGGGTGTGGCAGAAGGTAAGAGGCAGAGACCGGGTGAGTGGACAGAGGGCTCCAGCCAGCAGGAGGAGATCACCTGCCTGTTGTCACACCTGTCTACATCACAAATCCTCAGGAAGCAATGAATCCTGAGCTGGAAGAATGGAAAATTTAGATACCAAGTGAAAATAGAAAAGTGGAAAATGTAGACAAACATCAAGTAGGAAGAAGAAATTTCATAGTAACCCGAGGAAGTTGCCAAATAACACAGGGAAAGGCAGTAGACAGTCCAGAACCACAGCAGCCAGAAGCAATGAGGTCGCTCCTGAAGAGTAGAGAGGCCTCTCAGGAGCCAGGTCAGGAGATCCCATGAGGCTGCATGCTCAGTAAACATGGAAAAGAGAAAGGATTTAGGAGGGTGGGATGCTATGCTCCACACACACTTTCCTGAAACCATGTTAGCAGCAGCCTCTGTGTTTTGGTCCAGTGCACCTGTTGCTTGTGGTACTTTCTAACTTTGAGCTGCCTCCGGCTTCCACCCAGACCTTTGGGGAACACTGCCTCCTGACTCACACAGGCCGAAGCTCTAAGCAAACATGTTTCTTCCTCTTTTGTCACAGGGTCAAGACCATAGTGGTGGCAGACAGGAGCCAGTGCTGGAGCCATTCCAGGCAGGGTCTGAGGACCTCTGGCTTGAGTCTGTGAATATCCAGCATGCCACCACATGGCTCTGAGGTTCCGATATTAAATAAGGAGAGTCTGTCTGGGGTGATGGCTCACCCTTTCTCCTCTCCCATAAACAATATTGCCTCAGAGGGGGATTCCAGCTGCCCTTGACTTGACCCTTAGCCAGTTCAAAGTCACTCTGGCCAGTAGGAGTGGCGCCCAGCCTGGTGCTGATCTGATGAAGGCAGCTCTGGGAGGAGACACACAGGCAGGAGACCCATGACGGTGGGCAGGTAGCAGGCTGGCACACAAGTAATTACAGTGTACACATGCTGGTAATTGCACATTCAAGAATGATGGATGAGGTGGAAGGAAGAAGTGAAGACACAGTGTGGTTTTGAGGGGAGCCCCAGCGCGATGCCATGGCTACACACAGCTGTGGGGTAGGACATGATTAATGCATGGTATCCCACCGGGTCTTCATGGTGACTGGACAGAGCCATGGCTGGTGGGGACCTCTCCTTCCAGCAGGCACAGTACTCTGACGGAAGCCTCCTGAGGGAGCCAGTCTGCCTGCCACCTCCTCTGTTTGCAGAAGTGAATGTTTCCACCCTGGTGGCTGCTAGGCTCTCACCAGTGTGCAGACTTGGCTGCAGTTTATCTTCATCTTGCTCGCTCTGAGGGTTACTTTTCAGCATTGGACATTCTCCCTCACTCTGGAGAAAACTGCCAGGCCCCATCCAGGGGATGCTTGCTTTCCGACAAGTCTTCATGTGTCTCGTGTAAGCATGGCCAGGCTGTCTAAGCACTGTCCTTGCACTGTCCAGCAGAGGCAGCTGGATGGCAGAGCCAGGCTGGCACCCCTGAGTCTTGGTGGTGATGGATCTTGGCCTCTGAGTGGGGCAAAGTCACACCAGATGTTAAGGTCATTCCTATTTTTAGGAATTTACACACAACCCAGGGACACATAGGCCACTGTCTTCCGGTGATGAAAAACAAGTGATTCTGTTTGCTTCTTTCTTTTCTTTAGCTCTTGGAATTTGACAAGGAGTTGTCTGTCTTTAAGGACAGACTGTATGAACTGGACATCTCATTCCCCCCCAGGTAAGGAGCCTTGTACGTGCCCAAGCAGGCAACCTTCCCAACCGCCTCCTCAGGTGTGCCTGTGTTGGTGTGTGCATCCACATGCATGTGTGTACACCTGCACCTAAGTAAATGAGTGTGTGAACACTTGTCTGTCTGTCTGTGCCCTGTGTACATAGCACCTATGTATATCATCATGGCATCTTTGCATGTATGTCTTCATGTGTACACCTTTGTTGTGTGCATCTTTCTACATGCATACACCCATGTGTATGAATGATATCTTCTATCATTTCCATGGACTGAAGAAAAGAATTAGCTGTGAGTAGTAAATGATTCTTTTTTTTTTTTAAAGACCCCTTTCCAATGTGAAAAAAGAAATTGTAGCTTTTCAGGCACAGGTTTTATGGGCAGCACGTTGAGGATCGCTGGAAGGCTTGAGACTCACCATTCTGTGGCTTCCCCGGGGGAGTCCTGAAGCAGAGAAGCTTCACTCTGGTGCTCCTGGGATCTTGATAGCTGCAACAACAGCGCTGGGTTCCTTCAGGTGTCCAGGGCTCAGAGTGCTGTGGGGTAAAGGAAAGGGGAGGGCCTGACAGGAGATAGTGTGTGGTATCTAGCAGACCTAAAGTGCAGGATTATCCACCGTCCTCTGCTGTGCTCTGCCTCATGGCCTTTGCATCTTCTTGGAAGCAGTGTGCAGAAGGTGGCTCCTGGAGGCTCCTGAGGACAGGGATTGTTACAGGCACAAGCCTCCAGTAGCGGTGGATGTTTCTCCTCCCGGCCCTTTGGCTGCGTCAGATCCCAAATCTTGAGACCTAATGCGGTGAGGAAACTTTCCAACCAACTGAGTTATGCCATCAACCTGATCATGTGACTGGTGGCTGTCTTACACCTATCCGGTGGGAAATACCAGGGATCTTTTCCTCAGAGTGAGAGTCCTACACCCAATGTGTCAGACAGACAGACAGCTTTTATGCTCTCTACTAGTGTCACCCCATCGCTGTGCCAGCTGTCTATGATCAAACATGACAGCAAGGGAGAGGCACTCCTTCACAAACCTAGACTCCTGTGGTTCTTCCGTTTTCAGCTGCCAACCCATACCCGCCTGACCTGGGAGACTAAGGGCAGAGGCCTGGATAGAGTTCCAGGGATGAAAACACAGGGGCTGCAGGCCCTAGTAACTCCTAGACCTGGGTTAGTACCAGGCCAAGGTACTGGACACTTAGACACTGGCTCCAAGCAGCAGGGCTCAAGGAGGTTGCCTCATGAGACTCTGACCAGAGTACCTGCCCTGCATCCCAGCCCATTGGTAACCAGCAGAACCCTGGATCACACTCATGAGCAACAAGGTAACATTCCAAGTACATCCTGTCAAGCATTGAGAGACCTCCTCTGACCCTCATGTGGCTCTCAGACACTCTGAATATCCCCCCAATGAATCATGGGTGTCTGTGGAAATGTAGCACATGAGTAATGAAATGGGACCCATGTGACCAGAAGCTAAGTGGCTTAGGGTCTAGACTGGGATGGGGACATGCCTGTCCCTCAAGACTTATAGACTAAAGTTAACATTTGTCTTGAGACTTTTCTCTCACTATTGCACACCAAAGGTACAAGGCAGGACCCAACCAGGCTGAAAATCCAGAGGGCCTTGTAGTCTAAGCCTGGGCAACTAAGAAAAAGCCCCTGGCCTACATGGCAGGCAACAAACGTACTTCCCCCACCGGCAGGATCAACCCTGTCATCTCTCACAGGGTTGAAGCCATCTTGACACACCTGCATGTTCTAGTCAATAGAATGTTGTGATAATAAGAAGGGGCCTGCATGATGACATCTGGAACTACAGGCCTCCCAGGACAGTGACTCTGAAGACCTCTGAAGTCCCGTTCCCTCCAGCCTGCTTGTCAAGGATACCTTCCCCTCAGTAGGGAGCAGAGGCAGCAGTGGATTTTTAAGGCAGAGTCTTTTACACAAACAGGAAAGAATGTGAGAACCATCTGTGCATTCACAGATGTCTGGGGAGGGGTGTGTGCAGGACAGTGCCCAGGAGTACCACTTGGGGAAGGTTGGTTAGCCTAGCAGAGAGTGCCAGAGCGCCCCTGAGATGACCATTACCCTTCCTACTTCAGACCCGAGTTTGTTATATGAGATGTCCTGAGGCAACTGAGGAAAGTGCCTTAAAAGAGAGTAGCATCCTGGATGTTGGAGTAGAGCCTGGTAGATAATATGAGCCCTCAAAAGTGGCGATTCTTTGATGAGGGGGATCACATTCAGAGCTGAGAAGAGAATTCAGACATCATACTGGTCTGCCTGGAAGGTGAAGATAGGCTTAAACCGATAGCCATCCAATGGGAGGCCAATAATGAAATGGGACCCATATGCCATCTTCCTAATATGCATACTGAGCACATGGGAGGCATTACCAGGCACTTGTTGGCTCATCTTAAAGATATTTCTCTTTATATAGGGATAGCCTTCAAGTTTCCAAGATGGGTAGGGAGGGGAGATTTTCCAAACTAAATAAACTGTTGCATCCAATGTATGAACAGGTCCACATTCTGGAATGTCTTTGGCCTCTTCTCCAGTTATAGCATGCATCATTGGCATGGGTCTCAACAAAAGGCTTCTGAGGCCTGACCTCACAACTCAGGATGTTCACAGTGTCCTCCACCCCACCCCCCGGGACACTGGTGATATCCTTCACTGCCTAGGAAGCACTAATATTCCTTCTCCAGGTTCTACTGGGTTTTAAAACTGTGACAAACTGAGAATGGTGGCCGATCAAGAGGGGAGGCTACCCTGGGTATACATGGAGACTCTGTCTCAATGCAACTAAAACCACCAAACAGTTCATTGTCCCTGTTGTGCTATCATGTATGGTTTGGAGAGCCATTCCATTGAAAGAAGCAAATGTGTAAGCTGGAAAAGAGCTGGGGATCGGAGGGGCGGTGTGTGATCTGGTAAGTACCAGATACATTGTTAGGCTATAATAGAACAGACAGTCTTGGGCTGGTGTGATGGTGTACAGCTTTAATCCCAGTAGTCGGGATGCAAAGGCAGTTCATCACTGAGGTTTAGCCCAGCTAGGTCTACACAGTGAGCTCCAGGCCAACAAGGGCTACACAGTGACATAGTGAGACCCTGTCTCAAAAAAAGAAAAGGATAAACAAAAGCTAGCCAGCTAGCCTTAGGTGTGCATAAAAATAGGTGTGTGTGTGTGTGTGTGTGTGTGTGTGTGTGTGTGTGTGTGTGTGTAAATGTGCATGAGTGATGATGTGTGCAGAGAAATCACTAGTGTTCATATTTGCCCAGATATGTGCATGTGTACATACTGTGTGGGTTTGAATATGTGGTGTACAGGATGCATGTATATGATGAACATATGATGTATGTGGTATATAGTATATGCATATATAGGGTCTCCACATCTGCATAGACATGCATTTTTGTGCTGGAACATGGATATTCACACATGTGCATCCCTGTGTGTATATGTACACACATCAGCATATATATGTATACTTTCAGGGCTGTGGATAGGTGTGTACATGTGCACATGGGTGTATAAATTGTGGGCATGTATATATAGGTACATGTGCAGGGTTTAGATGTAAGGGAGTGAATCCATGAATGTGTATGTATGTGAGTAGGCACATGTACATGTAAGTATGGTTGTATGTGTGCACAGCTGCTAACAAAGCAGTCTTTCACTGATAGACACACATGGTACTTCAGCTTATACATCCAGAACACACTCCTTTGGAGTGGAGAAGTAGACCACAAGGATGCTGCCTAGGGAACATAAGAACAGGAGCTTTCTTGTAGCCCTGCTCCATAGGCAGGAACCTCACCATGTCTTAAGCACTGTGTAATCTGGGGAGGCTTTCAAATGAGCCAGGAGAAGCCTTCCTGGGAAGCAGCAGTGCCTGAAGCATCTGTTCTCCCTATGAGTTCTTTCCCATCCTGAGATTCTGCCTGCACCTTATCACCAGGTATGACAGGCATGCATATGGGAAGCCATGGTAACTCCACCACCACACACTTTGGTCCTATGAAGGAAGCCCTGGGACGACCTCAGAACTGTACCCTTTTGTTGAAGGAATAGTGTCACCTCTTGGGCTTAAGGTCTGACTGCTGGACATACAACTACCCCGAGGGGCCCCCAGAATCCTTGTATTCCCATTACCAAGATGCCTAGAGAGTAGAGTGAATCTAAAATACCATGCTTGCTCTACTGACCTGAGTGTCACTGTGGGCAAGGGACACTGCTCACCTCTAAAGGCAGCTCCTGAGGTCTAGAGCTCTGGCTAGATGTCCAGGAACCTGTGTGAGGCTTGATGGCCATTTGAGATGTGGCCGTCTTCATGCAGAACAAGATGTTCTTGAGTACCAAGGATGCATGTGCCAGGAACCAGCCAGCTTCCATGCATCCTAGAGGGCACAGGCACACTGGGTAGGCAGGAAACCTCCACATAACATGCAGTCTTGCCCCCATCCAGGGCTCTGCCTTATCCCATGGTTTTCATTTTTACTTCCACTTTCCAGGCTCTTTCTAATCTTGAGCAACTGAACCTCTAAGTAACTGTAATGGAAAAAAAAAAAACTGGCTAATTAACTGTAATGAAAAAGAAAGTATTTTCCAAACAAAAATAATGTTAAAAGAATGGCAGCCTCTCACATTTAAATTTCTACTTGTAAGTTTGACTAGACAAGTGACAGGAATGTGTCAGGCGGGTGCACAGGGAGAACCCTGTCCCCTGGCTATGGTTATTTCGCTTTTCTCTCTGCTGACTTGTAGAAGAAGACAGTGCTGTACTGAAAACCTACTCTGGGCTCGGAGTGGACCTGGCCCATGGTGTTTGATGGCAACGTGTGCTGGATGCTGAGTAGCGCAGGAGTTAGGCATCACTCCAGAGTACATGGTACCCTCATCAGAACACATGGGCCTCAGCAGACATGTCCTCACAGGGGAGGGCTGTCTGGCCTATTGAGCATGTGAATTTTGTGGTTGGCCACAAACACCATCACATCCAATCCAAGAAAGACAGCTCTTTTTGTGCTCTCTTGAGAAGACTCTACTTGTCTGTCAGCCTGCCTCAAGAGTGGCACTGCCCAAACATAGATGTACGTACAGCAGTACAGCTGTACAACACTGGCCTGAGATGCTGCCTGCCTGGCCTGGAGCACAAAGTGCCTAGATGCTCACATCACACACCTTTTATTCCAAGGAACCATGTTTTACGGGACTGGGGCTTGACAGGGTAAGTATTTACTCTGCACAAGTGTCTGTCCCGCTGTGAATGTGGTGCTGAGGGTGATGCCACTGAGCACTGCCTGGTTCTTGCCCAAGAACCTCTGCTCTTTCCATAGTAACCAGTACAGAGTCAGCACCATGGAAACCACTGTCGTCGTGGTGCCATTATAAGTGGTTTTACTCCCTGGATCTTGGAAGGATCTGGGATTCCCTTACCCAGAGGCTTACACATGAGACTCCAGGAAGTAGCCCCAAAAGCAACAATAACCAAAATGCCACTGATTGTAGAATAGACATTTAGATTACAAAAGAACAAACGCTTTCAGGCCCTTAAACAAATCCACAAAGCGTGCGGGAGCCAGCCAGCCTTTGAGATTCTATGTGAGCTTCGCCGACCAGCAGACCTACTGAGGCACCAGGTTGGCATTTTCTATCTTGAGTGGGGTCTGCTGATGAATTTCTGTCCTGTGTGCATTTGGCCCAATACAAAGCTTAACGCAGAAAGGGCAGTTTGGAACCTTTTGGATCACTCACTCAGGAAACATTGAATGCAAAGAGCTCCACTCTCAGCAGTGACAAACGGAATAAGATCAATATTTTTATAACATGGATATTTCACCATAAGTTCAGCATTAGAAGTAGCATTGGTCGCATTTGCCAAAAATACAGAAACATGTACTCTGTACTGGTTACCATGGAAAGAGCAGAAGTTCTTGGGCAGGAACCAGGCAGTGCTCTGTGGCATCACCCTCAGCACCACATTCACAGCAGGACAGACACTTGTACAGAGTAAATACTTACTCTCCCAATATCCATGCCTTGGAACCCAGTCAGGGAGCAAGGAGGCTGTGGGACAGATCCATCACTGGGTCCTGATTGCACAGAGTCCACACACAGCATGGGGACAGTCAGTGAACCAGTGGACAGAATCCATGCCTGCACACTGTGGTCACCTGACAGCCATCATGAGCAAAGCTGCCTCTGAAGCCATAGCAGAGGGAGCCAGGACAGGCTCCAGCCTCCCACCGCAGCTGCCAGGGCACTCTTGGGCGCCTCAGCTGCTTGAGTCTTCTACTTAAACATTTCAGAATTGCCACGATCCTGGTGCTCCAGTCACTTTCTGTGGTTTTAGTCTCACTTTGCCCTCCCTTTTCAGACATTTTAATAGCAACTGGTATCTTTGAATCCTAGTATCTGTTCATTGTGTGTCTAGACCTCAGTGCATGTAGAATTGTCCGCAGTGGAACTCTTTCTGTAATAAGCATGCACCAGGGCTAAGTTGCCCTTGATGCCAGTGCCTTTGATGCGCTGTGTAACCAACATCAAAAGCCGTGCAGGGGCTGAGACAGCAGGCCTTTCACCAGGTGAAAGCAGAAAGGCTCCCTGCCTGGCGTAGTGGGAGTCAGCCTTCTGCTCTCCCTATTCTGAGGACAGCCCCAGTGCCACCTGAAGACCTTCTTTAGCTTGTTTCCCTGTGGTCCGTGAAGGGCCAAGAATCGAAGCAAAGAACGTGAATCACACTGGCTTCCTCTCCCCACCACCCTGCGCCTGCACCCTAGGACTCTCAAACACAACAGGCTTTGTGCTTCCTACAGTGTGGTCATGGGGACCATGGCAACACTATCCAAGCCTAGCCCGCCCAGATCTTGAGCCTAGCCTTGTCACCCGAGCCAGGCTGGCTGCAAGCAAACAGGCAGCAAAGGGCCGCTACCCACATCCTGACAGATTTCAAGGGGTGAAGAGGAAGGGAGGTAGCGTGGAGGCAGCACAGGTGGGCAATTGTTAATTTTATCAGTACTGCAATTAATTATGAGGATTATTTCCGGAGCTGTACAGAGCTGAGATAGGGCTGGTTTGCCCCGCCTCCCACCCCTTTTGGGGTTTGCTTCCAGATAAGTCTTCATGCACAGCCCTGCCAGCATTAATCATCTGCATGCAGCCACATCCAGGCCTTAGACTCTGCTGAGCAGCCCCTGAATAGAAGCTGGACAGGCTACATAGCCCATGTTGGCCTCCCAGGCCTGCCTGGATCAGAACTTCCTGCTTTTGAATTTGGGTATGGGAGAAACCTCAGGCTTGGAGCTGAGGGTACTCCTGGTCACCCCTCAGCAGCAGCCAGAGTTGGCTCTGAGTCCCATAGGATCCAAGGGAACATGGAGCCCCAGAACTGAAGTGTAGGCAGCACTGGGAGATACGCAGTCCCTGTCTCTCCAGTTGTACTCTGCAACTCATGGAGGAGCCTAGTATGTCTAATCAGTGGCTGTTGCCCCTGGTTACAGAACGGTTCTTCCCTGCCTTTTAACTGTTCTGGCTTCACAGGTCTACACAAGCTCTCGTGGTATTCCCTGTGCCTGGGAGACCTAACTTCCACACCTACAGACTCACTGGGAAGTCACCTAGAATACCCAGACGCAGCACCCAGTGCTCCCACTAGACTCTTGTCCTGGGCTAGTGGTAGGGCATCCAACAAGATCTCTAGGACAGCAGGGTCTCCAGGGACAGTGACCTGTGGTCAGAGTTCTTGTCATATATGAGTTGATGACTTCTAAGAACATGTTAAGTATAGGGCATGCTGATGCCCACTTACAGGGAACTAGAGGCAGGAGGGTCAGGAGTTCAAAGTCATCCTTAAACACAGTTTAAGGGCCGCCTGGGATACAGGAGACCCTGCCTCAAAAACAAAACAAATATCAACAACAAAAACTAAGAGTCTGTGAGTTGACAGAGCAGGTAAGAGCACTTGCCACCAAGCCTGGTGACTTGATTGCATCCCTGAGAAAGCACATTGCACTTTGAAAGAGAGTCTTTATGGTCTGGAAACCATGTAGAGTGTGGATATGCAAACACTTGGGCCAGTCAAATTGTGGAAAAGTCTCTCCCCCAGCCAGTTCTACATGGAACTCATTCTGCAGTGCGGTCCAGCAAGTGCGTCCATGTGTTATTGTTTACAAGGACGGTGGGTTGGTAGGTCCCCAGGGATGGCTGGCACAGGAGGCAGGTGGCCTTTCCACAAGCTCAGGCAATGAGTACAGACACAGGCCTCTGTGTGAGTAAGGAACCAGCCAGCATGACCTATACAATATATAGGTACATGCAAAACCAATTTTGATAGGGACTCTTGGGTTTCAAGTTTGGCTTTATATTCTAGAAACCTCTCTGTGTGTGTACTGCAGTCAGAGCTTGAACGATTGCTGTAACCAGAGTGTGCTTTGATGCTTTGTTTCTATGTCTCCACAGCTACCCGTACAGTGAGGACTCCAGCCAGGGAGAGCAGTACATGAACACAAGATGCCCTGCTTGGTGTGATCGCATCCTCATGTCCCTGTCTGCCAAGGAGCTGGTTCTTAAGGTCAGAGGGACCACCCACCCTGGGGACACTTGAGTAGAGCCAGTTGATTGTAAGATGAGTGGAAGAGAAGTGCTTAGTCACCTCTCAGGTAGCACTCAGACATAGCAGGGTGCCCCTGTCATCTTATTAGAAGCCCAAAGACCCTGGTCACAGCAGAGTCTAACAGTCACTTATTGTGTAGTGGTCGATGTTTGTGTGGGGGTTCATAAGTAAAGCAAAACCAGTTGCAGCTGGGCTCAGCAGGGTCAGGATGAAGGAGTAATGTGCTCAAGTGACAGAGAGGGAGGGTTTTCAGATTCCCCATTATTTTCAGTCCTCATATTTTTATATGTAAATTGCACATTTTGAAAAGTACCAATATATGAATTAGCTCTCGGCCCCATCCATCCAGATCTAACAGTGAAAGGGGAAGACTCGTGCAAGGGCAGCCATTGGAGCAGTATATATAGAGCCACGGTCAGACTGAGGCATGGGCCCCGTGGTAGGAGGAAGCAGGACAAGGGCCTACAGTGACTGGGGATGTGTATGCTCTGCTGCTCCATCCCTCCTGCTGGCATCCTATGCTGGGGAGGGAGAACCCCTCTCATGAAGTCTCCATGAGCTGCCACAGGCTGTCCCTGTGTGAAACACCCTCCCACACACCCGCGGTCCTCAAGAACCCCTCCCCCAGCTTGTGAGCTAGTCCCACGGCTCTGCCGGTCTTTGCTGTGTAGCCACTGTCCCCCAGATACTAGGCTTTTCAAGACTCCTGTGCTCCAGGGCATGCTGGTCCCAGCCCAGAGGAGGAATTTCCAGGCAGGAATGCCAGAATAGAGGAAGGGTGTTGATCAGAAGTCCCTTGGGTCTGCAGCAACCTTGGCACACAACCCTACTTTCTAGTGTCATGGGCAAGCCATGTGCCCCAGGGTGATGCCATCTCTGAGGAAAGCCCCTCGGGAACCTGAAGCTATGTTATCTGTGACATGGATCTACTTGTCAGCTTCCTTGAGATAGAAGGGAAGAATCAGACGTATAATAGAGCCACCCAGTTCTACACAGTAGACAGTCTCAGCCCCTCCATGGGACTTGGGTGGACAGAAGACACTGATGTCATCTACCACAGTTAAGATCATAAAAAGTGCACCTGTGGTAAGGTTCTTAAGATAAGTGCACTTGGATTAGTGACCGGAAGGCTGCCAGGAGCCTGTGAGGCCCTGTGGGGTGCTAGGCATGGCTCCTGGAAGGCAACAGGGGAGCCTGTTTGCATGCACTCGACACTTACATCGCTGGGTCTCTAGACCCAAGATTCATACTTGAAAGCCACAGTTGCAGACCAAGCCCTGCCCGTTATCTATGCCACTGAGAATACAGCCTTTAGGAGAGTTTCTGCCTGCGGGGGCTAGAGTCTGTGGGGCCCACAGCAAGCCTCCCCCAGAGTGCCTCCAGCTGCCTCCCTGGTACCATCCATCATGCCATGCGCTAGTGCCCTCATCATGTTCTGTTCTGCTTCCTGAGTCCTAAAACGCCAGGCAGCGGGGTGCCCGGGAGTCTCGGTGACGAATGCTCAGTGAGGTGTGCCTTCGTCCTGTCTGAGCCCCCCTGTAATTTGTTTATCTGTCCAAAGATTATGCAGCTGAAAACCCACGATTTTATGCTGCCTTTGTAAATTACCATGCCGCACTTGATGGATGTTTCCCCACTTCCGAGGAGTCGGCCACATGCTCCTGAAAGATGGGCGAGTGTTCATGCATGCGGTGCTGAAGGTTATGTTTTCATACTTTCTGGCAGGCGACCATGCTGGAAAGTAAATCTGACCTTAAGCTTCCTACTGCATTAAAGATAAGTCAGTTTTAACTTTATCATTGTAGATGTTTCAGTTCCAGGTATAAAACTCCAGCCTGCTCAGAGTTGACTGACTGATCAGCATTGACAAAACCTCAGCCTTCAAACCCAGAGTCAAGGGGTCTGCCAGGAAGTGCGGGGAGCAGTTAATTAATATGCATACGTGGCCTGGGACAGCATGCTTTAGGTTAATAAAGCAGGCTTTCAGAACAAGAGTAAATAGGGGAAATGGGAAACAGATGAGCTACTCAGTTAAGGGGACACCCTTAAAAAGGAAGCTCTGAGTGGCGGTAATTGCAGGGCTAAGGCTCTGCGCTGATTGGCAGACAGACAGAGGAGACCTGGGGAGTCCTGGCCCCTAGGCTGACCTGCCCCCCCTTCTCCTCTAAAAGCAGGGCTCCTCTCAGCAGAAGAGCCAGCCACAAGCTGAAATGTAGCGAGGCCCCCAGGTCTTTCTGTAACCTCTCTGATCCCAAGGATCCCGAAGCCCCTGCCTGTTCCCTCCTGGCAGGACTGCAAATTGCCTCAGCCTTCTTATACCCCACTCTCTCTGTTTGCTTCCAGTCAGAGAGCGAGGAGAAAGTTGCCACCTACGACCACATTGGGCCCAATGTCTGCATGGGAGATCACAAGGTGACGCATGCTGTGTGTTGCTGGGGCCCAAAGGGGAAGCCCTGGGGAGGGGGGCATCATCTGCCTTTACTGACCAAGCAAACTTGATCGGAGTTAACTTCGTTTTAATAAATTATCAAAGGATGGGTGGATTGTAAGCAGGAGAAGAAATGATTGGTCATAACAGAAGATAATCTCACTGTGTGTCGTCAGCTGGTTATGGCTGAAGGCTGCGTCTCAAGTACACATTGGGACTGCGTTCCTGGCCTTTTATGCTGAGCTCATGTCTGTAAGAGTGGTAAGACATGTGTCACAGACCAGGTGTGCACTGACCATCTGTCCCCTGAATCCAGAGTGGCCCAGGGTCCCCAGTGACACTGAGGCCAGGTGACAAATCTCAGCCAAATTAGATAAGCTCACATCTTCCATATCCAAGGGCTCTGAGCTAGGGACACCGCATACCCTAGTCATGGGTACATACATCCTTCTGCGTGGGCCTTACCCCACAGTTCCTTACCCCAATTGCTGTCTAGCCCCCTCCCTTCCTTACAAGCACAAAGAGGGTATGTGGGTCCTTTCATGGCCCGGCTCCCAGCCTACTGTCTCAATCCGTGTTTTGTACACACGACTGGCCTTCACCTCCTCTGGACTCAGATGCTCAGGCGACGCCAGGGCCCAGACCTGTGCATGCTGACCTCCTCCTTTTCTCCCACTGCAGCCGGTGTTCCTGGCCTTCCGAATCGCACCTGGGGCAGGTAAACCTCACGCCCATGTGCACAAGTGTTGTGTCGTGCAGTGACGTGGTGGTAAATATGGCTCCTCCTTGCTCTCCTTTCTGCAGCTTTCTTGGTGTGTTTGATCCTTTAACAAATTACTAATTCCACTCCAGGGAAGAGGTGCCAGCGCCATGAGAGGATCCTCGAGAGACCTCCCTGTAGCAGTGTATCGAACTCACCCTCCTAACAGCTGCATCGGAACCCGCCCAAGCATCACCTGCGAGATGGCCAGCCGGCCCCACACTTTGCTTCAGCCTCCGGACCTCCGGAAAGCCTCACATACCTCACTGTCGTGTCTGTCACGTGACATTGTAGACATATTGGGTTTAATCAAGCCACAGTCCTATTGCCAAAACTCTAACAGACAGCAGAGCGCCTGTATTTTAGACTTCACAGTTTTCCATTTTTAACGATTGTCTGTGGAGGAAGCTTCTCCATTTAGAACCCCAGGTGTCCAGCGTCCCTCTCTGCCAGGAGGAGTGTGCCGGGCACTAGCCCAAGGCAGCAAGGCTGCCCTGTGTGCTCAAGCCCGAGGCCCCGAGGTCTGACTCTACTGCCATGTCACATGGCGTCTGAATCACACTGCAGCTGCTTTCCATTTTTATATATATAAATACATATAAATATATACTTTTTAAAAATAATTTATAAATCTTACCAAAACTTATGCTGAATATACTTTCCAGTATGAGTGCACGAGTGTCCTAAGCAGGCAGAACCACAGTCTAGTTGAATGGCGAGTCCATCAGCAGTCAGCACCAGTTCCTGAGACAAGATCTAGCAAGTGCCCAGGGGTGAGGGGCCCCTTCGGCATGCCTGTACTAGCAGCTTGTCACTCTTCTGCCTTTTTCTGTGTAATATTAAGAACTGAATGTGAAGTTTATAGCTAGCCTGGGTGTACCTTTTAAGAATTTTGTAAACCGTTTTGTCTGTCTTTTGTTACCGTTTTATGGTGCCAAGTATCCTACATTAAAACCATAATCTTGTGGGAGAATTAGAAGTAGCCTCGTCCACTTCCCACAGATTGCTTCTAGCATGGGCTGTGTGTAAACGTGGCAGAGAAGCGTCGGGTGATGCTGGGCACAGCCTGTTGCCCTTACTCACACCCAGCACTGAGTACCACGGAAGGCACCTGCGGAGCCCGCTGAGGAAACACAGCGTGCTTTTATTGACTTACTTCTGAACACTACAGTTCCTGGATGGGGTGGAGGCGAGAGTTAATGTCAGTTTCCCTAGAAATCACTGAAGTCCGGCCTGTGTCCTTGATGGCAGGGTCGGATCTGTGACTGCCATGGTCGCTGCTTGCCAATGTGCCATGTCCGCAGCGGTTGTCTGTGGGTTCCAGCTGTGGGTCCTTCCTCCGAAGGCCTCTGGAAGTGACTGCTCGGTTCCTAAGCAATAAAATTGATCATGGTGAAAACAGATCCTGATGCTTTGTCTCCTTGCTTCACCCTCCCGTGCCTTTGAAATGCTGAGTGCCAGGAGTGGCCTCCTTTGTGCCCTGTTTGCTAGCCTCCATTCTGATTCTGGGAATGTCACAGTCCCATTCTGCTACAGGGCACCAAGCCCTCAGAAAAATCACCTCTTGGACTTCTTTTTTTTTAACTGTAGTGAAAAAAGGCTGGTCTCACTCTTTTAAATGGAATTGTACAAATGCTTTTTTTTTTTTTTGCTTTGTACAAAACCTTTATCAAAATTTCTCTGCTCTGAACTTTGCCTGAGAAACAACACACTGCCCCATTTAAAAGAAAAAGAAAATCTTCCTTCCTTTTAAAGTCAGCCAGTGGCTCAAAAGAAGCATTTGACTTTGGTGAGGGAGCCATAGCACAGAAGGCAAAACAAAACGTTAAGCTTTTCATGGTTCTAATAAATATTTTTAAATGCCCTACAAAGAGAAATCTTGCAATTAGCTCGTTTGGAAATTGCACACTTACATCCATTGCTTTAAGGTGCAGCTGTGGAGTGTGGGATGGTGCGTGGGGTTTTGTGAAGCTGAAGACGGGTTTTTGCTACAGGGAACTGTAGTCCTGAAAGGTCCTACAGTGGAGAGGCACCAGGCTCTTACCTGGCTGGGCATGGGTCAGGGGCCTTACTGTGGGTCTAGCTCATACAGGAGTGACCTGGCTGAGGGCCCTCCAGTCAGCCTTCTAAGAAACCAGTGGTAGGTGTCGGGGCTGCTGACATAGGCTGCAGACTGTAAGCTCTTTAGGCAGGATTCACATTTCTGCAGTCCAGCTTAAAGCCACACTTTCTCCCAATGAAAGCCTGTTAAGACTGATAGCCTGGGGAGCAGAGCCTTATTACCCATAGCTGGAGTGTTTAGTAATTAATTATATTCAAAATATTTGGAATTCAGACTAAACGGGATAATTATTACAAAATACCTGTGACAGAAACAGGGACACTGAAGAACAGGGCACACTCATTGCCCCAAGTTGGAAAAAAAAAGATTAAAAAAAATTAGTATGAAGGCACCAGCTGTTTGGGGACAAGCCTTGCTGAACTTTGGGGAACCCTTCTAAAATGTTTTAGTGTCAGCCCCAACTTCATTCATTTGGGTCAAGGCTACCCAACGTGGTATATCTGCAGTCTCGGTGCAGTGGGTGCATTGGCCACAGGAAATGAAAATCATACTTGCTTCCTGGGGTCTCTTCCACCGAGTTCCCTGCTGATCTGGCTCCTTCAAGCACTGCGCTGCGGTGTCCTTTCCTTCCGGGGCGACGGAAGCTGCCTTGCCTCGGCCTGGGCTTCGGATGCTCAGTCTCATCATCACCTCTGCGCTCCTGCAGGCTGCCATCACCGTGTGCGCTCTGGGACCATCACTACGCGCTCAGCTTCTGAACCGAACGCGCGCACGGGCCCCGGGTTGTCATCAAGCACTGTCGCGCCCCCCTGCGCCAGGCTCTGACGCCCACCGGGAGAACAGGCTAGGTGGGGTCTGGAGGATTCTGCCTCCAGCCCGCCCGCTGGCGCCAGCTCCGTACGTAAGAAACACGATGTGCAGCCTTGGGAGCCAAGGCTCCAACCGGGACGTGTTAAATAATTTATTGATTATACAAAGTGACCGGCCCAAACCCCGCACTCCGCGCCTCACGCCGAGGCCGCGCCAAAGTCCGCTTTATAACTTATTCTGTAAAAATATATATACACACTGCGGCTGGGCGGCTGGCGTCGGGGCATGCCGCGCGCCCCGGTTCCTGGGTTCTCTGGCCTGGCCGCATCCTCACAAGGCGTCCCCTGCGCTGCCGCCGCACGGGCTAACCAGCGCCAAGTTCGAGGGTTTGTGCTTTTTGAGAAGCCGCGTGATCTTTTCGTCGTCGGAGTTGGGGTCCAGGGGCCGGTTGTACTCGTCATCGTCCTCTGCGTCTGAGCCACCCACCTTCAGCTTCTCGGCATCCGAGTCCTGCTTCTTTTTAGCCGACGCCATCTCTGCCGCGTGCCGTTTGCGCCACTTGGTCCGCCGATTCTGGAACCACACCTGGGGGATTGGAGAGGGACCATCAGGCAGGCACCGAGGATTGCTGCACCCGACCAAAGCACTCCCGTCCCGCCTAGCACTAGCGCTTTCCGCGGTTCGGCCGCAGCCGAACTGCCACTAGCAGGCCAAGCCGTTCGCAGGACGCGGGCTCCGGGCCCCGCCTCAATACTGCTGGACCCCAGCCCCTTCGAGCTCACCTTCACCTGGCTCTCGGTCATGCCTAGAGAGTAGGCAAGCCGCGCGCGCTCTGGGCCTGCCAGATACTTGGTCTGCTCGAAAGTCTTCTCCAGCGCGAAGATCTGCTGGCCGGAGAAAGTAGGCCGCGAGTGTTTCTTCTTGCCATCCTTGTCCAGGACCCCGCCGGCTTGGGCTGCGAAGAAGAGCCGGTGAGCGCAGTCCGTGGCCCGCGCCCAGCCCCTTTCCTCACCGCATCCCGCGCGGGCCACTTACCCGAGCCGGCCAGGCGCGGGTCCCTCCAGGGAGAGCCCTGAACCACCCCAGGCCAGAAGATGGGCGGGCGCCCAGGCAATTCCGCCAGCGGCTTAGGGTAGCCCCGTGCCACCGCGGCCGCGGGCCCGAAGTAGACACCTGCAGACGAGGCGAGCCCGTTGAGGCGGGGCAGACCTCCCAGGAGGCCGCCACCCGCTGCGCCCACCGGCCGCCCTAGGATGTCGCTGATGCCATGTGGAGTGCCTAGAGGCAACTGCGCGCCAAGGCTGCCTAGGGCGGGCGCCTTGAAGCCGGCCGGGCCCTGCAGCGCGTAGGGGAACAGCGACGTCTTCATCTCAGCCATGTTGTGCAGCGCGGCTAGCGGCGCGCTGCTCAGAACAAACGCTCCCGGGCGGTTAGCGTCCATGGGCGCCGCCGCCTCCGACCCGGGCGCCCATCCGGGCCCCGCTGCCACCGCCCGCGCCCGCCGGCTCGGGAAGTTTGCGCTCGGCGCCGACGGGCGCCGGCTGCACTGGGACGCGTGGAACGCGTTCACGCGGACGCCGACGGCCCCCGCGGGAAAGCGAGAGGACCGACGGCTGCTGCGCGGAATGGGCGACGGTCAGGAATACTAGGGTAGGTGGCGGCGGCAGCTCCGGGGCCGGTCGGAGCGGCGCCGCGCGGGACGGACGCACTGATAACCGCGGGGCCCTGGGCGCGGCGCGCGCGCTGATTGGCTGTAGGCACTGAGGACCAGGCCATTGGCCAACGTCCGGCCCGTCTGCGCGCGCCCCCGCCGGCCGTGCACTCCATGAAGGGCCCATTAGCACGGCAGGTGCCTCCGGGGCTGTAAATTTGCCCCCTGATTTATCTCCCCAGAGATGAAATAAATCCCGTTGGATGGGAGTTTAGTTAGGCAAAGGTTTTAATGGGAAAATCAGGAAAAAATACGAGAACATATTTTATCGACCGAAAGAATGCAGATTTCAAGATCCACTTCGCAAGCTCAGTATGCCTAGTTTAGGGAAGAGCCTAGTCAGGGGGCAGCCACGGTCAAGAGCTTCATCCTGTACCAGGGACCAAGCCCTGTACTGCGACTCCTTGGCTTCCCCAGCTGTTGGTGTTGCAAGTTGTCGTGAATTTATGGGTATCACTTTTCTGGTGGGTTCTGAACGCAAAAGGGTAGTGTGGAGTGATTAGCTAGATTTGGCTTGCTCAGATCTGTTTTTTTTTTTTTTTTAAATCTGTCAACAGATAGCTCCAGGCAATGTCGGGACAAGGCCAATGGCCCCAGTACACACACACCCTATTACAGCATGCTGTCCTGCCCTCCACGTCCGAAATCCTTGAAGTTGGCTGGGGTATCTGAGAAAGGACAGGTTTTCTGATTACTACGCATTCACCAGGGAGGTTAGCTGAGCCCACAGACTGTGAGATCCAGGACCAGGATTCGCCTGCCCGCGGCTTTTAGGCTCAGGCAATGAGGCCCAGAAAGCAGCGGTCTCAGAATTCAAAGTCCAGGATGAAAAGAGCACCACACTCAGTGGCTTAAGATGGGTGTGCGCTTGCAGTCTAGTGGGCAGAACAAGGGCTATAGACCGACCTGTGGGGCCCACTAGGCCCTAATTCCTTTTCGTGTAGAAAAGAATTCAACTGCTGAGTGGTGAGAGGATGTAATTGAGATTACAGCCCTGGCTAGAGCAGCCGGGCACGGTAGGCTCCGAGGTTTCACATTGGTACTTTTCTTCCGTCTTTTTGGGTGGTGCTTACTGTTAACCTCATTATACCTGGTATTGGTTGTGGTACAACCTGTGGGAAAAAGAACCGACTGTTTCCTGTCCTGGGGAATCTAGGTAGAGGCCCCGTGTCTTTTGGGGCAGTTTGTTAATAATAACGACTTTCCCTTTTTGCCCTGGTCTCCAAGGTTTTTTGTATTATGGACGAAAGTGATCCGAATGGCTCCACGTAGAGGCCTAAAGTCCAGTCCCGCTGGTCCTCTTAGAAGTCCACTTTCGTTTTGTTTTTTGTTTGTTTGTTTGTTTGTTTTTTTTTTTGGTTTTGTGGTGTTTTTTGTTTTTTGGTTTGTTTTTGTTTTTGTTTTTTTACAGTTAGTATCGAGGTCTTTACACCATGGGTCTCCATTAGGTCAAGGCTTGGAAAGCCACTTTATAGCAGGAACTGGAAATAAGTTCTGTGGTCGCCCCTGACTCGTGCATGACCTGGCATCTGAAAGACCTTGCGCGAGTGACCCTCACCCATCCTCCCGTACGCAGTGGCCCCTAGCGCCTAAAGATTTCAGTGTACTGGCTTCCTCGGCTGAGTCTGCACTCTCAAGATCTATTTGGGCGCGGCCAGCTACTATCGGCCCAGGAGCTAGGCTCAGTTCCCTCTGGCGCGGAGCACACCGCCCTCTGGACCTCTTGGCTACCGACTGTTCCTAGGACCTCAGAGCTACTTCCCTCCAGTCCTTAGACCAGCCCCTGTCCTCGCTCTCCCTCCATTTCGATTACGACCGCGTGTGCTCTGAGGATCTGGCCATCGGGAGGACAATCCTGGTATAGTGCGGACTTTTCTGGGTTCGCAGGACCCAGGGAAGGAGGCTAGAGCCTCCACCTATAGAGAAGAGGAACCCAGAGCTGTGAGTGGCAGGGGGTGGGGCGGGAAAATGGGGGGCGGGCCGAGTGGGAGGTGCTGAAACCCTCCCACCTCACCCCAAGCCGACTCTGAACTCGCTAGGAAGAGCGCGGGTCCTCCGAACAAGTGTTCCGAGAGGCGCGTGGCTAAAGAGGGCAGGTATGCTCTGGCCTCTCGCATGCTCGCGGAGCCCCAGGCTGTGGGGTAGGAGGCGTACCGGAGTTCCGTGCTCGAGCCTTGGCTGTTCTCGATGCCTGTCCCGGCCTCGTTAAATCTGGGGAACGGAGAGATCTTGAGTCTGGGTCGCCGTTTTGCTCCGTGGCTCTGGATCTGTGCACACCTATTGACCCACTCCAATTGCGTCCGAAACCCGCAGTGTAGAGAGAAGGGAGCCTTGCTCCCCTGGGGTCAGAGACTCGGGGTATGGTGAGGCCACTGTGCCGCCGGATGAATGAAGGAGTGCGGGCTGAGGGCTGAAGTGAGTCACTTTCTGCAGGCGCTCTCTGCTGCCTAACGCGTCAGGCAAGTTTCCTGTCCTTAATAGGGCTGGGCACTGAACTGCTTTCCCCCAGTGTAGCCGGCCATAATTGAGGGACTAAACTGCCTCTTCCCCACAGAGTTTCCACCTGCAGGAGCTTCTACGTCCCCAGGCTCTGCCCTCTGGGTTGGGCCAAAGGTGATGCCCCCTCAGCGACCCACCCTCGCGTTCCAACTGGTTGGAAGGGTACTAGAGCCTGCAGCCTGCCTTCGGAGAAAGCAATCCCTGGGGGCTCCTTACGTGTGGATGTGGAGAGGTTCGCCACCTCCTGGTCTTGAAGAAAATGTCTGATAAGGAAGATGGCTGGAAGACCATTTGTTCGCCACCTGGCACTTTACTTAGTCTATGTGTACTTGTTGTGAACCGTTGTGTGCCTAGTGGTCCTGTCCTGGGTGAGTGCCCTGGAGCTAGCTAACTGACTTACAGGACCCCTCACCGTTTGCTGGAGGGGCGAATGGAATTTAGTTAGGGGCGGGTAGAATTGGTGACCCACCTGGAGTGAAAGGGTGTCTCCCGGAAGCCGCCCTGTCAGTGGGTTCGTGGGAGGAGACTGGTTTTGCGACTTGCAAGCTGGAGAGACACCTAGACACTAAGGAAACAGTTGGCTAGGAATGCTCTAGGCAGCAGCTGCTTGCTGCCCAAGGCTCGCTCGCTCGTCTTGGCAGCCCTTAAGTAGCTTTATCCTTTGCACAGGTGTGAACACTTCCCAAAATGTTTGTGAGTGACTTAATAAACAGGGTTCTAGACTTGGGGCTCGCCAGCGCGAGGGAAGGGGGGGGTGCTTTCACCAGCCTGGTGTGTGTGTGTGTGTGTGTGTGTGTGTGTGTGTGTGTGTGTGTGGTGGGGGAGAGAGGGAGGGAGGGAGAGCACACAGTGCAGCTGTCAAACATCTGTGCAACGCTCATCTCGTTCGACTTAAAAGGGAAGAGGCGAGATACAAAGGATTTGACAAAGGATTTGGCGTGAAGAAGATCTTCTAAGATGGCACCCCGCCCTTCAGAATTTCTGTGACTTTTGAGGAGTGCTCTGGGGTTGCTGAAAGCCAACAAAATGAGAAAATGGTTGCCCCTTTCCCCAGCGCCCTCTAGTGTCGTACCCCCACCACAGCCGACTAAGGGTGCAGGTCCTGGGGTAGGGGTCTTTTCCTTTCTTCTCCCACCTGCTCAATTCCTGCCATCTGCCTTGACTCCCTTTCCAGTAGAGACCAATGTGGACCCAGCTGAGGCCCATGCTGGCACTCCAGGTCTCTTGTGGATGTGGCGCCCATGTCTCTGGGACTGGATAAGTGCTAATTAAATAAGCAAAACCTATGCCAGAGCAGTGGGTTCCAAAGGGCTCCAAGGGCTGGGTGGTAGCCCACACATTAACCACAGCAACGAGGAGGCAGAGGCAGGTGGATCTTTGTTGAGTTTAAGGCCAGCCTGGTCTATATATCAAATACCAGGCCAGCCAGGGCTAGGGATTCCAACAAGGCAGTGTCTCAAAACAAAAACAAAACAGTATGTGGAGGCTTCATCTGAGATCCTTCTGCTGCCAACAGTTGTTAAAAGGGAAGTGTGGAAAGAGATGGGGGACAGGGAGGCAGCACTCCCCAGCAAGGGGTCCCAATATACAACTGAGCCTGCAAGGAAGGCTCCTCCAAGGGGGGACCTCTGCTGAAACAGCACACATCTGGGCCTGGGACTCAAGAACAGTTGGAAGCTAAAGGTGAGCTAGGAAGCAGGCTTAAGGCAGGATGGAAGTTAGCCCTCCTCTTCTTGACAAGAAGCCACTTGAGCAGCAGGAAGAGCTGGAGAGATCCCAGAGTTAGGGGAGGGGAAGCCCCCTGAGTTTGGCCATGGAGGTCAGGGTTCCCTGTCCTTTCCCCAGGCCTTCCGGCTTTGCTCAACTCGGCCAGGCATCTTCTGCCCTGTGAGCCCACCCTGCGCTCCATCCCACCTCCTCACGCCAGTTCTCTTCTTCACAAGCCTTTTGTGTGTTTTTGATATGTGCAGCAGCTTCCGAGGAAATGTAGTGAACTAGGGATTTTTTTTTTTTTTTTTTTTTTTTTTTTTTTTGGTCATCCAGTTTCTCCCATGACTCTGCTGAACTGACTCCACCTTCTCCACCTTGCAAGTCGCAAAACCTGCCAACAGCATCCAGGAGCCTGTGTTCAGCAGCACCTGTGGCCTCTGGCACACTCTTCCAGCAACCTGAACTGTGAGCGATGCTGGTCTCTGTCAAGCCTGTTTTCCTATAGCTCTCTGGGTTTGAAGGTCAATCCAGGCTGTCGGGAGCAGCAGAGCAGCAGCGTTTCCAGAAGGAAGGGTGAGGAGGGGACCTCGGTCTGAGAAGCTCTTCTTTCCCATGTTTTCACAGAGGTCCTGGGCGAAGAAACTGCCCTCGCACTGGGGCAAGGATGGGTTAAGAGCCTGTGGGAATTGGTATTCTATTGCAGGGCAGGAGATTATCTTCCCTGCTTCATGGAGGATGCATTCACAGGTCCCTGCTTGCCCGTGCATGGGGGTGACCCCAAAAGGGCAGCTGATTGCTAGGGAGTTAGCTTTGCCTTGTCAGACACTGGATGGGGAAGAGACTGTGGTAACCTCAGGACTACTCCCCACTGGATGCCTGGGATGCTACAGTGGTGTCAGATCATGTCCTGGACAATGACTGAGGGAGGCAGGTGGTCAGAAAGTCACAGATAGTGTGAAGGTCCTCACAAGGATGTGTGGCACCTCTCTCCAGCACACCCAGGTGCCATCCAGGAACCAGGAGCTCCCGTCTGTGTGCAAAGAAGAGGCTAGAACTCCTTGGTTTAGGTAGTCAGGGTAGGTGTGAAGGTGCAAGCGGCCTCTTAGGAGCCTAAGCTCTGGCATGGAAGTGTCGAAAGGCCTCCTCCTGTTCAGCCTCAGCCCTGCTAGGAGACATTCATTTCTGTAGTCTCCAAGAATGATGCAGTGTATACATCATCTATATGGTGTGGCTGCAGCTGACTTACACACAGCCCTGGGGACCCTAGTCCTCAGGTGCCTGTGGCTGCTACAAGGTGCCCAGAAAAAGGCTTCACTCTCATGTATTGGATGCCTTTCTCTGGGAGGATAAAAAATCTTTGGTGCTTCCAACCCTCCTGGGATGCTTACTATGTTTGGGCTTTGTCCCCAGTCAGTTGATTCGTTGGTCCCAACCTAGCACTGGCACCACCGGGTACCAAGCTTCAAGGACCTAATGACCCTGCAAAGGTGGCAGATGGATGCTTGTGGGTGTGGTGTTTGATGAGGGTCTGTTTCAAACAAAACTGAGCCCTGACCTCATCTCCTGTTTCCTCTGGCTTTGGGTATCCAGACCCTTTGACTACTGTGACTTTGTTGAAAAGTACCTGGCTCTCATTTGGAGAACTGTGTATCTACCTCCTCTACTGCTGTATCCAAGCAAGATGGGCAGCAGCCCCCCCCCCAACCCTCTCCTCTGTGGTGGAAAACCAGAAATGAGAAGCAAGGGGGGGGGGGAATCCAGGGAGCAGAATTGCCTAAGTCACAGGAGGGCCTGCCCTGGAAGCAAATGGATTTGCTGTGGGACTGCGAAAGCCTGGAGGTGGAGAGGGCTACTAAGGCATCCTAGGAGACAATCACATGCCACCCAAGGTGCACTCTCCTGTGGGGGTCCAAGAATCTTGTCTCCTTCAGGGAAGGACAAAGAGAAGAGGCTGTAAATCACAGCGCAAAGCTAATTCCCCAGGGCCTCTCAGGCACAGATGTGCAATCGAGTGTAATGAGCTCTCTCTTGGGGCCTCCAGGGGGGTGGGGGTGGTGGTCTGACCACGTGCCACAGCAGCTAATTGAGTGCCGAGCTTGGTAAAAGATTTGTGTTAAGGCTAATGTTCTGGCCATCACTGCTGTGATGCAGGCATGGAACTGAACCAGCTTGGGGGAATGGCAAATTGTATGTGTGTGTGCACACGTGCGTGCGTGTGTGTGTGTGTGTGTGTGTGTGTGTGTGTGTGTGTGTGTGTGTGTGTGTGTGTGTAGGATTCCAGAGAAGCACTTGGCATGCTTTCAGTCAGGGGCAGAGCCATCTTGGGGTGGAGGTGCCTTCTGAGGCACACAAACTCTAAGTGTCTTAGGGTGGTCTTTCCTGGGCATCCTCATGCAAAGCCCTGAGCCAGGGCTCCCTGCAGCCCCAGTTGCCCATGTTTGCATTGGGAATGACCAGTGGCAATCACCCCTGATGTACATAGTCTAAGTATTCTAGCTTGTAATTGCTCTTTCCCCAGTCCCCAGGCTTTTGTCCACCTTCCTATTTTACTAGATGGGGGATGGGCACCGTGCAGGGTGCGTTCTTGTAATGGGAGTTGGACAGTAGGCAAATTAGTAAGTTGGAGGCTGACTACCATGTACCTTGGAATTACACCAAGGGGATAGTGTTCTGTGACTGAGGTCACCGATGGGGAGGGGGGAAGGGGCGGGTGGGCGGTGCTGTTTGTTCTGAAGACAAGTGTGACAGCATATTATTAAGGGTGGAAAGTGATAAGAAAGTGAACAGAAACCCTCTGGTCATAAACAGTCAATGCCCTGCTTTTCCCCAAGTGTTCCCATCAGCTGGTAAAGATGGTGGATTCTCTGCCCTGAGAAGTGTGGACACCGTGACAATTACTAGGGCAGACCACACCCTATCCTCGAGACAGATACCCCAGTTAACCCAATGTGGACACACTTGTTCAGATTCAGTGACTACCATCAAGTGACCACCATCACAGGAGAGGTCCAAGTGTGAACAGGAAGTGCCCACAAACATGCCAAGCTGGAGAGAGCAGCATTGCCTGTCTGATGAGCCATTTCTAAAAACATGCCCAGTGTTTCCTTAAGTAGGCTTACGGTTTTCCATTGTGAGATAAACTGCATTTACTCCGATAAGGTCTGGAAGCCCCTGAGGCCACCACACACTTCCAGGCAGCTGCCCTGCAGGACTGGTAGGCAGACATCCTGAGCTTCCATTGCTACTCAGCACAGGGCTTTCTTCCTGGGAGCACGTATCACTCCTATTAATAAAAAACAATAAGCGTCCAGGTCTTCAGAAATGAGCGCAAGACAAGTGGCTCGTTCTCCGTGACGGATCAGGCCCTGTCTGAGTGTTCCTGGAAACGTTGCATTTGTTTAAGCTCAAAGATGGATATGAGTGAGGTTAAGTTCAGACAGACCCAATTGCTGTAGCCATAGATTTCTCCATGTGCGCATGCGCATATTTGCATGTGTGGGTGCACATGCCTGCGTGCATGTGTGTGTGTGTGTGTGTGTGTGTGTGTGTGTGTGTGTGTGTGTAGGCAAGAGGGAAATACACTCTTGAAATGAAGACCACACAGAATATTCCTGCCCTGTGAGTAACAACATAATCAGAAGAAGGAAGACTGAGTTATGAGGGATGGAGGAGGACAGTGGCCAGATTCAGGCCTAAGAAGCTGGGTGTCGGGTGAGGTCAGCCTGGGGAACCCCTTCCACCTCTAACCCTAGCTCGTCCCTGGTACATCGCCATACTCCTGGTGAACCTGCCCAGGACTGCGGAGGTCTGGTTTCACCCTGCTGAGTCAGCTGTGCCCTTTGCATTGTCTTTGACCACTGTTTGTTTTTTGTTTGTTTGATTGGTTTTTCGAATAGGGTTTCTCTGTGTAGCCTTGGCTGTCCTGGACTCACTTTGTAGACCACGCTCGCCTCGAACTCACAGCGATCCGCCTGCCTCTGCCTCCCAAGTGCCGGGATTAAAGGCGTGCGCCACCACGCACGGCTCGTTTTTGTTTTTTTTACTTCTCTGAGTCACAGGGGAGGAAGTGAATAAACGTGTTCCCTGACACCTGCATCTTCCCCTAATAGCCTGGATCTGTCTTTATTGGGGGACTTCACCCAGATTGTGCCTAGAGTGAAGTGTGGTGAAGCACTCTTGGTGCCTGGGTCTGCTGTGAGTCGGGATTTTGGGTGTGAGTGAGCTTCTCGGGTGGAGTTAAACTCTTGATCCCTGCCCCCATCCTGCCCCCCATCCCCCACCCACCACCACCACCACCAGGAGCATCATGGGATTTACCCTGGGAGTCCAGTAGTGAGACCCTGCTGAAAGGCCTCTAGCAATCTGTTCTAGTCTCTTGGCTCATTCTGTCTTCACCTGTGTCTAGTTTTGTAATCTCTTCAACTCTACCGGTAAAAATTGCTTCTGAATTCTACTGAACTGCCTCTCAACTCACTGACTCAACCAAACCAGCCTGGCTAGAGCTCAGGGATCTGTATGCCTCTGTCTCCTGAGTGCTGGGAATAAAGGCGTGTACCACCGTGCCTGGACCTAAATTTTGATTTACCTGAAACTTGCTCTATACCAAGCTGACCTTGAACTCAGAGATCCGCTTGTCTCTGTCTCCTGGGATTAAAGGCGTGTCTGTATTCCAGCCGGATCACACAGACCTAGAAGGTCTTTGGATGGGATCACTTGTCAGAGCAGCCATGTTCTGAATTAAAATTTGTTCCTCTACAACTATCTGCACTCAGTAACCACTGACCTTGGAGGAAGGTGGTAGCCAGGCCCAGAGCAGAGATGCTGGAAGGAGGCAGTCTGAACTCGGGAACCCAGTGTTGAGCCTAATGTACTGACATGTTGGCTGTCATCACACTGCCTCTCTGGCCAGGCCACTGCAGACTTCCCACATGCTTTGAGCCTGTCATTCTCACCAGGTTTCAGGGCACAGCTTCAGCATGGTCCACAGTAATGAGGTGGTGGCCAGAACCCATTCCAAATGTGGCCTCCAGGTGGCAGTGAAAAGCCATCCTGACAACATGACCAGCCCTTCACTAGTCACACCTGTAACAAATGGAACAGAAAGAAATTGCGTCCCAGAGCAGCCGGACCCCAGAGTCACCCTAACACAATAGCTTCTTAAGTTAGGAAAATTTGGCTTTTTATATTATTATTGTTGTTGTTGTTGTTGTTGTTGTTGTTATAATTATTATTAATTTTAGGAAACCATGTGCTAAGGTAGCAGTTGTCTTCCTGTGTGCTGCCATGAAGTAGCAATGATATAATTTTATCACTGGGGGGTCACCACAACATGAGGAACCAGATTAAAGGGTTCCCAGCATTAGGAAAGTTGAGGACCATAATATGCTTGCCTGCTCTGGGGGCCCCTTTCTTCTGCTGGGTTAAAAAAAAAAATACCATGAGATTTTCCTCAAGACAAATGCATTTTCTTACTTACTGACTGATGTGGGAGGGCCCCAGCCCATGGTTGGTGGTGCCCTCCCCTGGGCTGTTTGTCCCGGATGCTATAAGAAAACAGGATGAGCAGGCCAGTTAGCAGCATCCTTCCACGGCCTCTGCGTACAGTTCCTACATCCAGGTTCTTGCCTTTAGTTCCTGCCTGACTTCCCTAAGTTACAGACTTGGAAGCTGTAAGGGGAAATAAACCCTTTCCTCTTCAAGTTAGTTTTGGTCATAGAGTTTTATCACAGTGAAGGGAACCCTAACTTGGGTATAGGGGCACCCCATCCATTCACCCAGGTATCTCCGGCAAAGTAGAGAATGGGAGGAAGTTAGGCCCAAGGTTTGTAGCACAGAAGAGGTGGCACAAGACACTAGAAGGAGCAGACGGGTGTCAATTACTCTAGGCTCTCAAGAGGAGTGCCCACGAAGGCTGGCGGAGGCACTGTGGGCACTGCCTGCGGTCATCGTGCTGTGAACTGGAGGGGAGCTTCGGGTAGGTCTTGATGAGCGCCCCAGATACCGTTTCACCTTCCCCTGGAGTTCTCATTGGTGGATTTATAGTAGACCTAAGCTCCGTGGGTCCTGCAGGACTAAGTGTTCTAGCAGGGCACCTGTACACAGTTTATTCAGGCTTAAGGCCCTTGGTGACCACACAGCAGGCTATTCCTATGGAGCCCAGGAGAGGAGGTACGCAGCAACGGATGGTATCAGGGTCAGCCGTCGGAGAGATTGAGACTATGTGGTTACTGGACCTTCTCGTGGGTGATAGAGGCTTGTTCTGGTTTTTTGTTTGTTTGCTTGCTTGCTTGGTTTTTTTTTGTTTTGTTTTGTTTTATTGTTTTTCAAGGCAGGGTTTCTCTGTGTAGCCTTGGCTGTCCTAGACTCACTTTGTAGACCAGGCTGGCCTTGAACTCACAGTGATCTGCCTGCCTCTGCCTCCCGAGTGCTGGGAGTAAAGGTGTGCGCCATCACACCTGGCGTCTTGCTCTAATGTAAGAGTGAAAGCCAGATTCAGAACACATGCAGAGACAACGTGAAATTATAGGCATGTTTCTGTCCGCATTTTCCAATTTAATTTTGTAGCTCAATCAGATCGTACAGGGGAGCTGCTGCATTTTCTAGAGAAGTTGTAGAGAAGTCTGGTCATTATAATTGATCCCATTTTTTTTTTATGCTCTACTCCTGCTTTGAAGGGTTCACAGGGAGGGGAGTGGTGTCCTCCGGGGCACTGTAGAGTTTTCACAGGCATACAAGCAAACATCTGTGTGCCCTAAAGACAACTATGTTTCACATAGAGGGTAGTGTGCTATGTGCCTCTGGGCCCCTGTCAAATTTCAGTCTTTATTTAAGCACTGTCCTCCGGAGGGATTCATGAACTGACTCCATCCTTTGCTAGCTAGAGGTAAAGTGATAAGGAAAGGGAAGAAGAGAAGAGATGAATGGGTGGGGGGAGGAAGAAGAGGAGAGGAGAGGGGAGGGGAGGAGAAGAGGGGAAGGGAGGGGAGGGGGAGGAGGGAGGGGAAGAAGAGAATCAGAAGCCAGAGGTTTGGTCTGCTCAGTCAGCTCTGTGCAGAGTGAGCTGGTGGGGAGCAAGAGTATTATAAAGTCAGGAAACCAAATGGTAAGGTGGTTTGATAGTTACAAAACAGTACTCTATTTAATGAATTGGCTTCATTAGTGGACTAAAAGAAAGAAACACCTACACAATTATTTTTAAAATACTTCACAAGAGGCATTTGGTGACGGAGACTTAAGACTTTTAAATTCTTTTAAAAAGTAGGAACAGAAAGGACCCTCCTTAAATTGAGAGAGTATATTTTAACCCCACACCAAGGTAAGCCAAGGAAGGTGGCACATATACCCTCAGCACTCAGGAGGTAGAGGCAGGAGGATTATGAATTGGAAGTTGGCCGGGCTAACATCGAGAGACCCCTATCTCAACCTTCTCTGCCCCCCAAACTCTCCATGGAAACTACACTTTTAATAAGGGAATTTTAGGCCATGGGGTGAGTGCCTGCCGATGCTGCTGCCATCTTATGTGGTCACGGGCATCCTGGTCATTGCAATAAGAAAATGAGAGGCATGGGGCCCAAAGGGAAGATATATGCCGTTACCACTTGCCAGTGATATCAGTTAGCTTCTAGTTGGAATTGACACGACATCCCATCAAGTTTCTGAGTAAATGAGCTGGTGGAAAGAAGCCATCAACATTTCTTTATAACAATAACGGCACTGAGAGATGTGATAGAAAACATTTACTTATAGTAATTGTAAGAACTATTAAGCCTCTAGGCAATAGCAAAGGGCGTGTGCAAGCTTCATGGGGAAGTGTTGTAATCAAAGGCCAGAAGAGCCAAGAGACTGGGTTGAACCTGATAGTGCAACATAATGTATTCCTCCTGGATATGAAGAGATTTAAAGATAGCTCACAGCCAGGGAAATTGCAATCAAAGGCCCAGTAACACATGGGAATCTGACAGACTGGTTGTAAATTTTACATGGAAGAGCTGAAGTCCCTCATAGCTGAGGTAAAACACTAACAACAATGATGGTGACTAGTAACCAGATCTTAAGGCAAATTACAAGGCCACAGTGATTAACACCAAAACTGTATGGAGACAAGCACAGTGGCACATGTAATTATGCGGTCAAGCATGGTAGCTTGCAATCGCTGCACCTATGAGGTGGAGGCAGGAGAATTGAAAATTTCAGACTAGCTTGAGCTACGTAGCAAGAACCTATGTCAAGAAATTAAGGGCTGGGTATGTAGTTCAATGATAGAGCTCTTGCCTAGCAAGTACAAAGACCTGGGTTCGATCTCTGGGATGACAAAACCAAACCACACCAAACCGTCACAAAGGGAAGCAAAATACAAACCACAAGTGTGGCTCTAGCCCTGGATCCAATGCTGACAAAAGGACTCTGGGGAAGGGGAAAAGCAAAATGCAGGAGGCATCATCAGCAAAAGGGAAGGGCAGGCAGTTTGGTCAGCAGGGCTATCCACACTGGCCTGGAAGGTGAGGTGGGTCAGCATCTCTGGTTATCACCATTGGTATCCCATGGGCCATCTCATAGATGCCCAGTGGAGTGGTTTGAATGGGCATTTGAAACACCTAGTCCCCAATTGATGCTGCTGTTTGAAAAGTTTGGGAGGTGTGGCCTCACTGGAGGAAGTAGCTCGGTCACTGGGCGTGGGCCTTGAGGTTTCAAAGCATCTCTGCTTTCTTTCTGCTTATGGTTCAAGATGAGCACTCTCAGCTTTTGCTGTTTCCTGCTTCCTTCCATGCTTTCCCACGATGACAACTTCTTATTCTTCTAGTACATAAGTCAAATAAACCATTCCTTGGTTTTTTTGTTGTTGTTTTTTGGTTTGGTTTGGTTTGGTTTGGTTTTTCGAGACAGGGTTTCTCTGTGTAGCCTTGGCTGTCCTGGACTCACTTTTTAGACCAGGCTGGCCTTGAACTCACAGAGATCCACCTGCCTCTGCCTCCAGAGTGCTGGGATTAAAGGTGTGCGCCACCACACCCGGCTTTAAACCATTCCTTCTATAAGTTGTCTTTATCATAGTGTTCTATCACAGCAATAAAACAGTGACGAATACACTCGGCCCACAAACTCCTGTGGTCCCCAGCCCTGGCCTTGCATTGTTTTCATTCATCAAATACCTCTCCTTCTCTCCCCCCCCCAGCCCCTCCCCCCTCCAGGCTGGGATGCGTACCTGCTACTGCCCATGATGAACAATCTCTCACTTCCCCTCTGGGTCTGGCAAGATTCTTCCCTGTGCTCCACAGGATAGAGAGAAACAGCTGCAATGAGGCTGGACTTGTGGACTTGCCAGCACTGGGTGGCTTTGGCCTTAGGGGCTGAGTATGGTTCTGCTTTGGGGGCAAATTTGTGGCGTCTTCAAGGAGCTAGAGGTTGAGCACTGAAAGCCAGCACATCGACCTACTATTGCCTCCGAGTGCAAACTACGCTCGGTGCTCAAGTGTCTTAGTGCACACACACACAGAGTTGACAGAGAAAGAAATAAATGCCCACAGGGTATTTTGTTTCATTTCTGCCTTGCCCACCTTCACCATTTCAAAGCTTTATGTGCTTATTAGCTTTAATTTCTCTTTTGTTTCAAGACAGGGTTTTTCTGCATAGGCCTGTCCAGGAACTTGGTAGAGATCTACCTGCCTCTTGCCTCCTAAGTGCTGAGAGGCTATGCTGGTTACATTTTGTTTATTTATTTTTTGTTTTTTGTTTGTTTTGTTTTGTTTTTGTGGCTTTGGCACAAGCTAGGGAAGAGTGAACCTCAACTGAAAAAAATCCCTCTGTCAGATTGGCCTACGGGCATGTCTCCGGAGCATTTTCTTGATTGATGACTGATGTGGAAAGGCCCAGCCCTCTGTGGGTAGTGCCAGCCTGGGCAGGTGGTCCTGCTTTAACTAACAAAGCAGGCTGA
This sequence comes from Acomys minous, assembly GCF_964271855.1. NCBI lineage: Eukaryota > Metazoa > Chordata > Mammalia > Rodentia > Muridae > Acomys > Acomys minous. The sequence continues at coordinate 59,397,719 of NC_140484.1, read as the reverse complement.
GCAAGCCATGAGGGCCAAGCCAGTAAACTGCATTTCTCCATGGCTTCAGTTCAGATCCTACCTTCAGGTTCTCTCCTTGAGTGCCTGCCCTGATTTCTCTCAGGGATGGAATGTGACTTGAGAGACGTAAGATGGGATCAACTCATTTCCTCTGGTTGCTTTTAGTCACGTTCATAGCAGCAACAGATAACAAGGACACCTTTCAAAACTGAATGTTTGGGAAGGTCAGCCTAGCCCTCCACCCTGGCCACCCCAGCAGGACACGGGCTCCTACGGTCCACTCAGGCCATGTTCTGTGCGTCCAATGAGTGCTCCCCGTGTTGTGGGAGGCCTGTAGCTGCCCAGACTCAGCCCTTCTTCTTGGTGATGCAGGGATTGTCGGGCAGGATCTCCTTGACTCATTCAGATGCCAAGAAGCATCCCTGGGGACAGGAAAGGACAGCTGACCACCCCCACAATCCCACACTCACAGCTGACCCCTGAAGACAAAGGGTCTAGATTGGGGGCAGGGGCTGCTCTGGGGTTCCTGGTGGCTTGGATCTGGGCTCCTCAGAACTTGAGGGCATGTCTTCCTGGCTGCTGCAGTGCTCAGCATTTCTTCTGGATTTCCACTCTGGGGAGGGGGAGGCAGCGGGTTGAATGGATGCTAAAGTAGACCATCAGAACAATAGAGCTGAGAGCCAAACTTCTCTAGCCTTGGGCCTTCTCCACAGCCCAGCCAGCTCTCTCTCTCTCTCTCTCTCTCTCTCTCTCTCTCTCTCTCTCTCTCTCTCTCTCTCTCTCTCTCTCTCTCTCTCTCTCTCTCACACACACACACACACCCTATCTACTCCTTGTTCTCACCTTGACTGACGCCAAGTGACTTTGGATCTGGACGCACACAGAAAGGAAGGCAAGGCCCAACTCTCGGACCTGGACTGCCTTCAGGGTGCTAAACAGTGATGCAATGAGGTAGAACACTGTTACCTGTCACCCTCAGTGAGATGCTGAGGATGAGCTGGCAATCCTAATGGCCTCAGATACCTGGGCTCCTCCCTGTGACTTCATCTTCCCCAGCGTGTTAGTTCTGTCTCATTGCATGAAGTAGCTGCCAAGCTCCAGCCATTAGGTTCTATGCCCGCCTGTAGAGAGGGGCATACCCCTGCAGGGGACTTGAGAGAATGGCCATGCTTGTCAGGCAGAGGAAGTGTGGCTCTGCACTCTCTAAGCATCCAGGGAGTCCCATCCATTCCCACAATCCGTAGGGCCAGATCGCATCCCAGGGACCCTGAGACGCTGTCCCTGCCACAGCAAGCACACCGAGTACCCGGCTTCTCAGAAACACTGGAAAGATGGCAGAAGATGGGCACCCAGGTGCTGGGGCTGAGCGGCCTCTTCGCATGCCGCCCATTGTTAAGGTTTAGGGTCTGCAAATCTCCGAGGCCACCAAAATGGGCAGGACACTCAGGAGTTTGACTGATAAGGAAAAAGCTCTACACTAAAGTGACTAAGAATCCCCACATAAGCTGGGTGTGGTGGGGCACGCCTTTAATCCCAGCACTCGGGAGGCAGAGGCAGGTGGATCGCTGTGAGTTCGAGTCCAGCCTGGTCTACAAAGCAAGTCCAGGACAGCCAAGACAACACAGAGAAACACTGTCTAGAAAAAACAAAAACAAAAAGAATCATCAAAAATAAAGCTGTACACAGTGGCGCATCCCTGTAATCCCAGCACTCAGGAGGCAGAGGCAGGTGGATCTCCCTGAGTTCCGAGTCCAGGACAGGAAAAAAAAAAATCCCACATAAGCCCATCTGCAGGGTGCAACCTTCTGCTGGGTCAGACTTGCCCGCAGCCCTAGCAGGCTCCACTCTGGGCTCAGGCTGTAGAACTCAGGCAGGCTTGGCCATGCCTGGTCTCTCTGCCTGGCTGCTTAGGTTAGCAGTCTTTCCGTCCCCCTCACCAGGCCTGGTTCACAGCAAAGGCAGTGAGGGGGGTGGGATATCAGGCAGAGGGTGATTGCTTCCTTCTTGTCACGGCAACACTGTTCTCACCTCTTGTCACAAAGATTAAAATCTATAATAAGGACATTTAAGAACTCCCTGTAATTTGGTCATGAGCTCTCTCTCGGCCATTAGCCGATGGCACTGGGGTATTAATCTAGTCACTGCTCAGGCCTCTGTGATTTGTGATAAAAGTGTCAGATGATTAGACTTCACTGGCCACAGCACTGGAGTTGACTGGAGTGAGGCAGGGGGCATCCTTTGATCACCCTGACCAAGGGAGCCAGGCTCTGTGTGTCAGTAAACCCCTTCCACAGGACCTTGGAAGGGATCTGAGGAGCAAGGGTGGCTGTCCATCCCAGTGAGTGAATGAGCGAGGATGGCCTTTAGAAGCTCATGACCCTACTCTGGAGGCTGCCGGGTTCTGGGGTTGTACAGGGGGGAGAGAGCCAGGGAACTTGAGGAGAGCAGGCAATGGAGAGGCTGCCGACCTTGACCACAGACAAGGGTGTTTCTCTCAGGTCACAGAGGAAGGTAGCCTTAGCCTCCTGGGGTGGGGTCAGCTCCCTGTGTCCGTGGCCCTCAAGCTTGCAGCAGCCGCCAGCACACACCCACCTACCTTTGCCCTTCCCAGGGACTAGGCAGCCTCTTTCGTAAGAGGTGAAGAGGAACTGAAATTGATTTCTCTGTTGGAAATGGGATAATTAAACCGGTTGTTTCTCTCTTCATCATCGTCATAATAAAACGAGAGGACAGTGGGGTTATGTGCGGCATGAAGTAATATTGTGCTGGCTTAATGCGAGGGAGCATTAATTGAATACGAATGGCCTTTCTGGGAGTTGCTGAGTTATATTTCAGACGTATGGGATAATGATGCCATTTAATCATTTTTACAAGATATAAAATTACTGGCTGCTCTAGGAAGATCATTAAGGAAAACAATTGTTCACAGCAATTGAAAATAGGGTTTTAATTATTTAATACAGAAATTAAAACTATTACAGACCAATGCTGGACAAGGCAACTTAATAGAAATTTATATACAAGCTTCTATGGACATTTTAGTTTTATTAACCTGCCTAATTCCTTAATCCAGGCCAGCTGAAGGCTACCTTAGTTGCAGCTGCAACTTCTCTGCTTGGATTGCCTGGGCAGGAGGTGGCAGGGAAGGGCAGGCAGGCTTCTGAGAAACGGCCAATGGATGGGCAGTCTGGCCAGTGGGGAGATTTGGGAATTCAAAGGACTATTCAGGGCATTTCAAAGTTTTGGGCAGTGGGTCTGTGTGTTATCTGCAATGGCCCGAGGAGGGGTGGCGTGGGTGGTAGACTTGGGCAGAAGAGGCTATGGTTTCCCGTGTGGCAGACGGGTGCCTTAAGACTGGGCAGGCAACAGGAAAACAGAGGGCTGGGGCCCCCATCTGAGTGCTGTCCTAAGCAGAGTGGCCTCCCAGGAATGATGCTCTGGAGCACTTCTGAGAAATGGATGGGAAATGTTGGTGCAGTGTGTGGACCTCAGCTTTGGTGAGTGCAATGCAGAAACCAGGTGTAGCCCCTGAATGGGGAGGGGCACAGCAGGGCCTGATCTTCAAAGGCCTTGTCCCCAAGCTGGGTCAAAACATCCCAGAGGAAGGTGCCCAGTTTTGCCTTTCAAAATTCCTTGGGTGGAGGCAACAGATAAGGAATGTAAGCAAGGGGCACCAGGCCCAAGGGAGGTGGCTGCTGAGACAGGACTTAGTGTCAGGGATACAGGCTGTGCCTATCTGTGTTTCCACCTGGGGGCTCCAGCCCAGGGGACTGTAGTCTCCGCTCTCCCTCTTTTCGTCTTGCCCCTGCCATAGGTGGTCCACCAGACAGCTCCGGGCTCTGTGTCTAGAGAGTCCCTAGGTAGTGGCATCTAGTCCCTAGGACTGTGGGCTCAGCAGAGGGGCTCTGCCAGGGATCCTGGCCTGTTCCCAGCTTTGGCTGCCACCAATTGGAAGAAAAGGTTTCGGCTAAAAACTGTGGGATACAATATACTTCACCTCCTAGAGTGAAGGCTTCTGGGGGGAGTGAGACAAGGCCAAGGAAAAACACGCTCACCGAGCCTGATGCACCTTCAATATGGACTGCGACAGAGGGCTTATTCCTGCTCCCCTCGCGCTTTTTTTCCCCTCCAAATTTTCTTTTATAAATGGTTAACAAAATTATTTTAAAAATTGGAAAAATTTCCCCCACATAAAGGGGATAGAGGGACACTGCAAAGCTATGGTGGAGACGGCTGGATGTAGACACTTCTAGAGCATCCACAGTGGGTCGTGGGCATCCTTTCCTGTTGTGAAGGGGCTGGATGGCGGGAGCGGTCACACCTTTGGCGCCCTAGTCCTCCTAATGTTACACAGGTTGCCCTGCCTCTTGCTCTCCCTGGGTGTTTCCCAGAGGAGAAGGTGGGGCTGTTAGGTGAAGACCATCCAGCATGGCTTCTCTTCCACTGTGCTGGCTTAGAGGTGACAGCAACCTGCAGGTGGCCCCATCCCTACCTTACCCACCTGTACAGGGTCACCTGACATCGGGGAAGTCCAAGCTGGATGAGGGACAGCAGCCATCCTCTTGCGCCTGATGATGCACCCTGCCTACCCTTCTCATCTGCTGCCTCCAGGAAAGGCATCTTAAGGGGCAGGGTGGGTGCCTCACTCGGAGGCCATCCTCCGCCGGAATTACATCCTGTCTCCCATTATGACCAATAAATCCCAAGCAATCTTTTTTTTCTCCTCATAGTTTTTAGGGTTACATAAATTTCACCTATGCAATTTTTTTTTCATGCTTGAATATATTACAGAATGCCACTTCTGCCGCGGGAGCTAATTGATAATGTGATTTGTTATGTTGCCGGGACATAATTCAGAAAGTTATTTTAACGCCTTTGATACATGGAATAGCACTCACTGTTGAATATTTCTCACATAAGCAGACACGGCGTGAGGTGAAGAATGTGATGCTGCAGATGAAATATTTCCAGAAGCTTTTATTCTTGTTGTTTGGATGAGTGCCAGCGTCTTCGTAGAAGAAAGCTCATATTTCCAGCGCTGCTCTGATTTGAATTTATCCCCTGATCATTAGTTAGCTGTGTGTGTGTGTGTGTGTGTGTGTGTGTGTGTGTGTGTGTGTGTGTAATTCTATAACAAGTATGCACATATGTTTTAAAAGGGAAAAATCAAACAAAATAAAGAAGAGTCACACATCACTCTTCCAACACCATCAAAGATGTTCACTTGACGTATTTGTGTGTTAGGTTCAGTTTAGATCCTCTGAAGTCAGAAAAATAGTGTGCCACCCACCCCCTGACCCACATCTCCGCGGTTGGTGGTTTCAGACACCTGACTTCAACAGAGGTTGGACAAAAAGAAAAATTCCACAATTCAACAGCTTGTGACAAACGACACACCGTTCTGTGCAGCTTGTCTGTCAGGATGTGTGAGATCACATCGTCCCACCAAGGTGAATTGTGCTTCACGCCTTCCCACCCACCCGCCTGCCTGCCAAGCTTGGGCTACCATCTCAGGTGACAGATTCAGTGTCCTGGAATCTCAAGACTGTGTTCACAGGACACCTTGTTCTACCAGCTAGTGGAACAAAGCGCAGGTCTGCAGCACAGGAGAGGTGACAGGACATAGAAGAGAACCAACCTCCAGCAGAGACCTACTTTGGTATTCTCGGGCAAAGCCTCTTGTGGTTTTCTTTAAATTCCAACCTCCAGGATAAGTGGCCTTCAGTCAGAGTGGTGACATGACATTTTGCACAACGGCTGTGAACAGCAGAACAGAGACAGTGATATGGGCCTTAGTTGTTGGTGAGGCGGACACGCTTCTGCCTGCCTGTAGCTCTGCAATACCATCTCCTGTGCCTCACTGTCACAGTCAAGATGCAGAATGGGACTGTCACCAGTCTCCCCGCTGATGTTCCCAGACCTGTTCCTATGTCCTGGCAATGCTGATTTACTTGTTTCTATACTTTGCCATAATGAAATCATAACGTTGGGACAGTGGCTTCTATTTCTCAGCAGGAACCGTCCAGGACCATCTAGAAGGCTCTAAGAATGGCTTGGGGTTTTTTTTTTGTTGTTGTTTTTGTATTTTTTGTTTTGTTTTTTAAATACAAGAATGAGTGTTATGGCTCCATTCTGAAGTATTCCCCAAGGCCGATAAGTCAAAAGCTTGGTCCCCAGGGGTGGTTGGCTCACTGGGCCCAGTTGGGGAAAGGCCCTTTGGGTGTGGGACCTTGCAAAGGTCTGTGGAACACTCGCCTCACTGTTTTGCCTCCTCGCTATAAAGTGGGCAGCTATGCTTGCCACAGTCCTGCCGCACTGTACTGCCTCTTCACTGTCTCACAGCAGGGACACTGGGCCACGCTGGGCTGTGACGTGGAATGTTGTCTTCCGCTCACTGAAGGGCAGTTGTGCTGTTTCTGGTGTTTGGCTATCATGAGCAAGGCTGGGCTCAATCCTCAGGTGTATGTATGTGGGTGAGGCAGGAAGCTTCACTTCTCTGGGATAAAGAAATATCCAAGACTGCACACTCAGGGCTGAGGAGGGGTTCGCAGGTTCTGTTTTCTCTGTTTTGTTTTTGTTTTTTCTGAGACAGGGTCTCTCTGTAGCCTTGGCTATCCTAGACTCGCTTTGTAGACCAGGCTGGCCTTGAACTCACAGAGATTCTCCTGCCTCTGCCTCCCAAGTTCTGGGACTAAACGCATGTGTCACCTAGCCAAGCTTGCAGGTTCTGGTTTGTATAGATAGATCTCTGCTGGCGTGGCGGCAGTATTATGTGACACTGTCTGCATCAGTTTCTCTTCAGCTGTTTTAGTAGGTATTAATTTGTGTTTTTAAAAAAATTTTTGGTCACATGGCCCGATCCAGGAAGCCTTGGCACCAATCCTTCAGTGCCCACAGGCAGAGAGGCAGGGAAAGGTGAGTGCACAGTGGCACAGGGGCACTGAGCCTATCTGGGCTACCCACCTGACACTACTTCTGCAGGGACAGCTCTGGGTCCCTGTCCCATCCCCCTCCCCACAAGGCTTAGGACAAGGAACAACTGTCACACAATGGTGACTCTGCATTCCTTGCTTTCACAGTTCTAGCTCAGAACAAAGAGAAGGCCCCACTGCTGAGATGATTTGAGTGTCCCCCAAGAGGTGTGAAAAAGTGGGTGTTTGGGGGGCCCATAATTTATCAAGGCCATGGTGTGTAGATCCTATGACTGGATCCTAGTGGCTTTGTAAGAGCAAGGACAGAGACCAGGGGAGGTATACTCCCTGCCACTCACCATCAGATGCCTGCAGCACCTTGGGACACAGAACTCTATCAGCAAGAAGGCCACCGCCAGACAAAAATCTTCTGGGCTACCAGAACCGTGAGGTGAAATGACCCTTTGCTCTTCCTGCTGTGTTGTCCCAGGAGCAGAGAGAACGGGAAATAGCTCCACCCTGACCCCTTAAGCAGAGGTGGCAAGCAGTCGGGGAAGCTAAGGGAGGCCACTGGGACTTCACACTCCTGCCCTGTGGACTGTTTTCGGTCTCCTTTCCTGGCCAGAGAGCCAGAACCGGCAAAGGGGATCCAACATCTGGACTTTGTGGCTGGAAGGGGCCTCTGGGACTTCATGAATCACTCTCGACTGTCATAGCAGGAAAAGCCTGTTTGGTGCTGCAGAAGGATCACTTATAAGATGGGTCTTTTCCTAAGAGCCCTGGCACAGAAGGCAGGAGATGGGGACCAGGAGGACCACATGAATCCAGAACTATGGAGCAGATGCTGTTTCCGCAAGGATAGCACGCTCTCCTAAGCTTTGGTGGCGCTGGAATGGGCCAGTGATCATAGCCGGATGTCCCCGCTCCTGTCCTGGACTTCCAGAAACACACCACACACTTTGTTTTGTCATTTACTAAAACACTGAAACCAAAAACAAGCTTGCAGGCTAACAGGGATGAACAGGAGCCTGGGTGGGATACCAGGCAACAGCTGTCTTCTCAGGACTGTGGACTGTGGACAGGGCAAGCATCCGGCTGTAACAAGGATTGGGTCAGCCCCAAAAAGTGGGGAAAGACCCCTGAATGGGGAGGAGCCACAGAGGGGTAGAGCTAGGGATGGTGGCCTCACAAAGAACTCCAGGGGTTAGCTCATACGATGGCTTGGTGAGGCACTCCGTACAGAATTAAGCCGAGGGCAGTGGGGTGTGACTCCGGGTGCTGAGTCTGCAACTCAGAGAACACCTCATCCTTGGAGGTATGGGGAACCTCATCTGTGGAGCATAAGACACACGTTGTGAACTCCAGAGCTCCCCAGCAGCAGCTTGGGTCCTGCCAGGATGTCCAGCCTCACCCAGGCCATGGCATGAGGGAGAGTGGAGCATCGGGGAGCAGCTTGGCGCTTCTGGCTGCAGCGGGCCATGAGTTCTCCCCTACAGCCTGACTGCAGCAGCTGTGTCACCTCACGCTCCTCAGTGCTGTCAAGGTGTGGAAACTATGGAGGTCTGGCTACATGGTTGTCAATGACAACACCAGGATGGGACCGGGCCTGACCCCAAGCTCACTGAATATCTTCCCCCCAGACTCCCTGGAACATCTTAAAGCTGGAGAATTGCCTCATGGCTTCCTCTGGGAGGTCTAGAGGCACCCCTAACTGGGCAGGACAAGGTATAATTGGTTCCTTCCTTCCAAACACATGCTACTTGCTTCAGCTTGGGTTCCTGTGGGATGACAGGAACTGGGGGACCAACACTGACAGCAGTGGTCATGAGGCCCTTTCTCTCTCCATTTGTAGCAAAACAACACGCTGGTCACTCTGTATAGCAGAAGGAGCCGGGTGGAGCCAGGCCCAGTCCTGTTTCTGGTTTGTTAGGAAGAAGCCAGACATCACCACCTTTGTCCACCTCTCTGGTCCCTCTTCCTTTTCTTGGCTGCTCAGTCACTTGCTCTCGTGTATTCTCACAAATTTATCCATTCACTCACTAACTCAGCTTCATTCATTCACCGACTCACTCACCGGCTCACTCACTCACTCGCCCACTTAATGCACCCCCCAACTTGCTAACTTGCTCACTAATACGCTCACTCATTCACTCCTCACTTATTTGTTCATCCACTCACTCGTACTTACACAATTTAATTACCTTTTTATCCCTGGCAACTACATCCCAGGCACTGGGGAGCACATGGGGTTTCGAAAGTTAATCTCCTGCTGACTTGTATTGCATGTATTTCAGAGTTCTCAATTTTAAATCCTCTCGGGATAAATCTTTCCGAGTTTGATGCATTTTTCACTTTAGTGTATTGCTAAATGCAATTAGCTGGAGTTTTACCTGATTTTTTTTTTTTTACCCTAGTATCCACATGTGAAATTTATCTGCAGATAGATTCTTTCGCTGCGGCTGGCACATCTTGGCACAGGGTTTACTTGAAGGATGAGTCGGTGGCGTTTGCCTCATCCAGAACAGGCAGCATGCTGCGGCCCTGCCTGCTGCTTAACCCTGAAGCTGGGAGGCTGTCTAAGACGTTACAGGGACAGGAGATGCTGAAAGCTGCTCCTCCTGGTCCTAGCAGCGCACACCCTCAACACGAGTTCCTCCTTCTGAAGGTGTTCTTGCCTTGGCTGAGGAAGACCAGGTGACCCCCCCTCCCCATGGACTGGGTAGCCTAGGTGGCCAACTCCCCAAAGTCCTTCCTCTGGGCAGAGGATCACCCAGCTCTTTTTATTGAGGGTAAGGCTCTTTCGCTTGCTCTCCCCCCTCCCCCCTTCCCTCCTTCTCCTCTTATTGATCCCTCTCTTCCCTCCTCTCCCCTCCCCTCTTTCTCTGTGCATGTGGTGGGCTAGAGGCTGAGCAGACCACATTTGGCTTCTCCACAAGGACAGTGTATGTTGGCTCCTCATGCACTCCCCCTCCCTCACTCCCTCCCTCCCTCCTTCCCTCCCTCCTTCCCTCCCTCCTTCCCTCCCTCCCTCCCTCCTTCCCTGCTTCCTGTCTCTCTCCTTCCTCCTTCACCCTCTTTCTCCTTCTTCCCTCACTCTCCCACCTCCTTCTCTCTCCTAAAAGAGGAATACTTTGCCCCTGAGGGCCACGGACTGAGATGATGTAAACCATAGGTGTCACATACAGACAAATGGGTGGGCAGTCTCTGCCTTACCTTGGTTAACTGTTTCACTGCCTATCCTCTGAATGAGACGAACTGTTTTCCCAAGCGCCTTGCCAAATGCTAGCAGGTCTGGGGAGAGGGGCGTGGAGAAAAGTCCCTTCAGGTGGGCTATGGACACCCTTGACAGGTGTCCAGTAGAAGCCCAAGAAGACTTTGGCATAGCAAGGGTGCCCACTCACTGTCCCACAGCATGGTGGCCCTCAGCGCGTTGTCCTGCAGCAGCGTGGGCCACTGGTTGGCTACAATGCTCTCCGCCCCTACCAGACTCAGAAGGATGGCAGTCTCAATGGGCTTCTCCAAGGACCTCTGTGACACACTGTAGAGATACATGGACTGGTGCCAGGGGACTGATGGCCCTCTTCCTGTCCTTCCCTGTGTCAGCTGCTAGAATGCAGCTGTGTGTGTGGGGGGGGGGTGGGGGGGACCAGGGCTTTTATAGTTCTGAATCTCACCCACAAAAAGTAAGAGCAATTTTACAGGGAATAGCTTTTTTTTTTTTTTTTTTTTTTTGGTGAGGATTGTCAAATCCATCTGGTGTCAGCTCCCGGTCCTGGCATGGAGCCCACAGTGGACATTGGCACTATGAGGTGGAAGGTGTTGGCCAGCCAGCCCTGGTAGTCCACCAACCCCCCCGGGGTGAGCTCTATTGGCACTTGCTCATAGCACCCCGTCTTCCTCATCTGTAGGCTCCTGATGACACAACAAGGACCCTAGGTACCTCATGTTCTCTGAGTTCTCCATCTTCCGCCTTTGGCTCTTGGTGGATGTTGTCAAGTCCAACACGACTATCATCTGGCATTCTGGAGGACACAGCAAGGCTTCTCAGTGGTTACCCACACCGTCACCAGATTCCCACGGGACCTGCACTCTGACCACTCAACCTGATGCTTGGGCTTTCAACAGGTTCTTTTCGGGTACCTACTGACCACACACAGAAAGTGAGGAGCAAGTCTACACAGGGCCACCTCTGATTCTTCCTAGCATTGGCAGCTCTACTCCTTCATCACTTATGGATGCTTCTGGCATTCCATCTTGGTGCCAAGAGAGAAGAGGGAACCTCAGTGCATAGACGGGCTGGTGGTGGTGGTGGGGGTATGAGAAGCCGGCCCCAAAGAAGGCCTGGCTAAAGGAACTACGGACTCTATTAGAGGGCTCTGGGACCTGACCAGCTTATCACCTTCAGTTTGCTGGCCAAGTGAGGGTTTCTGAGATGGGGAAAGGTCATGAGGACTTGGCAGTGAGTGGGCCACCCTAGACAGACCTGCTCACTGAAACAAGTGGCGAAGTGTGATCCTAGTGTGACTATCTACAGGGCCCACATGGACACTGAGGTGACAAGGTTGCTCTTGTCCCTGACCCCTGAGATGGGCTTTTGTCACTGTAAATGTCCATCTGTGAAGGGACATGGCCTCCTGGTATCGGTGAACACCAGGAGGGATTGCCATGCTTTCACATGCCTTAAGTCTCCCTACTTTATGTGCCATATCACTGAGAATTAGCCCTTCTAAGATGATTTCTCCATCCCTGGGACAAGGAATGCTTAATCCATGATGTACGCCTACAGGGCTACAAGTGGTTGGAAATAAACCAGGTCAAGATGGAAATAGACCTTGGACATGGTGGACATGGGTGCCCTGGAATGGAAAGAGCATCCAGGCAGCTCTACAGAGGGCCATGTGCCTCATGAGGGAGAAAGGGACATCTCTGGGATCCTGAAAGGCTTACCCACCCACTGACTGTGTATGGTGGCTAGCTCTGTGCAGCCCAGAAAAAGCAGCATCCTATGAATAGGAAAAGGACCTTGGAGAACCCTGGGGCAGGAGACACAGTCACACCAGAGGGTCTTTGGCCATGTGTCCGAGATGGCTGTGAACCACAAAGACCAGCACATTGTAATACACCCTCCAAATGTCTGAACGTCGAGCCACTGTCCTGCAGTGCTGGGTGTTATCAGTGCCGTGCCAGCACAGCACACCTGGCAAGGGGCCTGGAAGCACACTGTACTCAGCACACCACATGGTACCAGTTCTTTTTTATCTCTGACCTTATCTCAGGTCACTTCCCACCTGTGGCACCCTCTATCTGGCCTCTGAACTCCTTCACTCCCTGGGATTGTCTAGGCACACACTTCCGGGGCTCACTGGTCCCCTGAGCCTGGTGTTAGTGGACACACAGCGATAACAAGGCCCCCCCCCCAAGCACCCATGTTCAGAATGGAAAGGCTCCACGCTTAGTGTAGCCCTGTGAGGTGACACTCCATACCCAATTCTCGTCTGTGGGAGTCTGGAGAGATCTGAACAGGAGTCTTCTGAATCTAAGAACATGCTGGGGGCAACCAGAAGGGGTTAGTGGCTCTGTGGCTGCTGTTCCATTGTTGGAAATGGAGTACAGGGACAGTTTTCAGATAGAGGACAGGGTAGGGCAGGGTAATACGCCTTCCTGAAGCATAGCAAGCCTTGGACTCAGATCAAGTGGCAGTGGCCCCTGCTTTCCTCTTTCCTCCCCTAGGATTTCACTTGTGCCTCTAGGCTCTGGTTGAGGCTGTTGACGGGTGGGATGGGGTGGCGGGGGAGGGGAGAGGGCTGGGGGGGGGGGGGACGGACAGCGACCTCACCTAGCAGATCCATGGCTACAAGTCTTTCCACTTCCAGGTGGGACAGGAAGGCCTCCATCCCATAGAAGAAAAAGGCTCGGCAGCTGTCCAGTACATGCTCCCACTCAGCCTGGCTGTGTGGGTTGAGAACAGCGGGAGGGGAAGAGGAGGGAAGGAGGGGAAGGGAATCACACATCTGGGGAGGTGCGCACATCTGCAACCCCTCCTTCCAGATCTGTTTGTCCCCTTCCACTCGCACTAAACCTTTGTTCTTCTGTGGCGCTCAAATCATTTGTTTTCCCAGTGCACTGCTGGCCTCTGATGGACTGACTTCCCACCTTGCAGAGCATGAGCTGTGGCCCAGGAACAAATATGCATGCTGGCTCTGGGAAGTACTACAGCACCTCCAATATGGGAGACAGGGACTAGGTATGGTCTTTATTATGCTCTATGTCCTGCCTCCACCAACTCTGCCCTCTGTGCTCCACCCCAGCCCTGCACAGGCTCACCCCTGTCCCCCTGTGCCCCGGTACCAACTGTCTTGGCTCTTCCTGTCCCAGGCCCATACACACTAAGGGACAGGGGTGACAGAATGGATGCCCATGGGGGCCAGTGACATGGGACTACCTGACCCTATGCTAGCAGTGTACCTTCTTCGGATGCTTTAGCCTGAGGGGACCCGAGGTCACCTGCGGGGGGTGGGGATGATGTGTGCATGAGTGACCCTGAGACCACACAGTGGTATCCCTTGCCTAGTCCTGTGCCAGGGACTCTACAGAACAGATCCAGCCAATAGGAAAGGTATCACATGAGGGCACCAGCCTCTCTAGTCTGCTTTTTGGAAACCCAGGTTCCAACCTTGGAAAGTGGGCGCTTCCCAGATGCCCCATCCAACGTGCCGTGTATGAGTCTCGGAACTTTTCCAAGATATCCTGGGTTATAGTGATGGGATTCAGTGACTCTGCAGGAAGAATTGGGAGAGGCTGTGGCTTCCTCCACAGGGTATGAGGGATGGGGCCCTGTGCCACTGGCTGGGAAGGAGCGTGTTTTCAGCACAGGTGGGAATGACAGTGCCTCTCCTTCTTCAGATGGAGGAATTGGTAGGGGAGGATAAGGAGAAAGAGGAGGAAGAGGAGGAAGAGAAAGAGTTGGGGAGGAAGGAGGAGGTCTCAATGAATCAAAGCATTTAGAGTGGCAAGGTGGGTCAGCTTAGATTCGGACCCAAGGTTCCAAGGCCACTTGGGATGATTTCCATATAGCCACCAGAGCAGCTGGCACAAGGCCTGGGTGGCTTTGGCCTATATGCAAGAGCCTCTGTGATGTCCTCACCTTTGCCCTGGGCCTCCTCATAAGGGTCCACAACAACTGAGCCTGCGTCAAGGACAAACAAATAGGAACCAAAGCAGGGTCCTGGGAGGTCATGAGAACCCATCAAAGGATACACTTGATGGTGTCCGAGTCAATTAACATGCATTCTGGTGGGGTGACCCGGATCACGCCCTGCAACATAGAGGAGGCATCAAGACCTGGGGTCACCAGTTGGGCCTCGGCAGATATGGCGGGCCTGACTAAACACAAGCTGGCAGGAGCACGGGGGCCCCTGGGCTCTCATCCACCTACCTTCAAGCCCTTCTTCCCTGGACTTTTCTTCTTGAACTCCTTGCTTTTGATCTCTTTCTTCACTGTGCCTTCTGTGGAGGACAATGACAAGTATGACAAGTCGGCTGGGAGACAGCGCTGTGAAGGCACTAGCTGCTGCTCAGTTGCTCAGTTTTGAATTTTCTGAACGTGAAGGTGAGTACAATTGATTGTAATTTTTATCGTGTCAAAACACAAAGCTTCAAGGCCCCAAGAAAAGCTCTTGATGAAAGACCAGTGCCCAAAGCTTCTAGGCACGCATTCCTGAGCACTGGCATTCCACACAGGGAACTCACCAGGGAGCCTGTAGTATTTGGGTCCCTGCTAGTTCCTGGGTCTCTGCACAGAGACTTACAGCCTGTGTCTTCTATGCCAAGCTGTCCCTAGTGGGCAGGTCTTTCTGGGGGCTTCATGTAGATACCACCATGCCCCACTGTGACCATCCTCTTCCCTGCCCACCCTGTGCCTTTCACTCCTTTTATGCCTTTCAGGGTGGGATTTCCACAGGAAATGAGGCTGAGGCACAGGCATGGCTCTCTGCCGTCCCCACATTGCCAAGGACACTTCTCGGGGACACGTTAAGAGGGTACCTGGTTCTGATGGGTCTTCCATCAGAGTCAGATCTGACCTTTACACAGGCCCTCAGCTACATCTCAGCCTAGCATTTCCTGAGGCCTTCATCCTTGCCAAGTACCTATTTACTTGCTTTCTAATTGGAAATCAATTTGTGTTTTCTGGATTTTACAAAAATGAAGGCATGTGCTGTGTGCCCTCTTTTGAGTCCTTCCCAGGGCAGATCTCCTCGCTGCTGATATGTTCCCCTGTACCATCCATCCATCCCAGCGGTGGTTCAAATGACCATCAAGTAGCTGCATGTGGGGTACGTGAACCATGTGACTCGGGGTGAGGGTTAGAGGTGGGTGGGGGGATGGGGTGGGAAAACTGGCCTGAAGCAAGAGTGAGGTTGAAACATGTCCGAACCCAAAAAAATCTTAATCATGAGATCGGCAGGAGTAAGGATCGCACCCTCCCTGTTTTGTGCCTTCATGTCCTGGTGCACATGATCCTGTGACCCTTCCACCTCCACCATTCTCAGAGGTAGTTCACATAGCCTGGTGACGAGGACATGGCCAGCTAGCACCTCCTGGAATTCCTCTCCATTATTCCCAGCACCTCAGCCCCAGCCAATGGTGTCCACTCCTACTCACTTCTCCAAGGCACATATAGCCCTTATTCCCCCCACTGGAATTGCTGTGTCACTGAAAGAGCTGTACTGGAGATAGTGATACCCACCAGCCCCAAACTCACTGCCCAATCAGGATCCTGCTAACCCACTTGCCTGGGTGGGTCCAGCACCTGTACGTATAGGTGGCTGGATGCTCTGAAGGGAAGTGGACCCTGGGCCCCAGGATGACAGCTGCTCACTTGTGGAGAGCAGAAGAAGACCTAATGAATATGTGCTGTTGACATGGGTGTGGCCGGGTAGTCAAGTATCATAGCCTCAGACCCATGGGAAATGGAGAAGTCAAAGGGAACCAGCCAAGCCTTCCCCTGGCCCATGTGTGGATGGTGGTGGTCAGTGAAGAGACTGTCCGCCATGGCTTTCTCCATCCCGTCATTTGTGGTCTGGAGACTGCTCTGAAACAGAAACTACTTTTATCAGGATTAGCTAATTTGTTTACCTTTATATGGTAATTTTGACTCTGTGTTTGCCTATACTTAATAACCCTGCCTCTCTGCTCAACAGTGTGAGCATCCAGGGTCCTGTGGGTTCTCCATCACAGAGCCGAGGCCACCCAATCCCAGCTTCTCCATCCCCCCCACCCCTCTCTCTCTTTCCTCTCTCCTGTCTCTGTCTCTGTCTCTGTCCTCTTTCTCTCTCTCTCCTCTCTCTGTCTCTCCTCTCTCTGTCTCTCCTCTCTCTCTCTCTCCCTCTTTCTCTTTCTGTCTCTCTGTCTCTGCCTCCCCCCCACTTTCCTCTCTCTCACCCTGTCTCTGTGTATACATGCATATAGTTGTTTCACCATTCCTGTCAGATCAAGCCCCTAGAACTGTGCAAGAAAACATGGAACCAGGTGTTTCAGTTCAGTGGCCTCCAGGTTTGGGCTGTTGCAGGGAGTTGTGCAATCTAAGAGTTTGTATGGATGGATGCACCTTCTCATCTCCTATATAAAGACCTAGGGGAGGGTGCATGGGTCACCTGTGGGCCAGTGTGTAGCTTTTATGACCTCTCCCCAACGGTTTCCCAGGTGGTTCTCCTGTGCCATTGCCATATCGGCAGCAGCGTTCCTATCAGCAGTAGGCAAACGTGTGCTTCTGCATTAATTATTGATTTAAAATTTTAATTTAATCATTCATCTTTTACTTGGATTAAGCAAACACAATGGGTGCACGGTCGGCTACTCTGAAGCAGGCACGGTGGGCTGGTGGGGCTAAGGCTGCCAGACAGTCGTGTCACACAGTCCCATCCCTGCTGCTTGGCAAAGTCACCTAGACTCTCTCCTCAGCTACTTCCAAAAGCAGATGGCATTGAACTGGCCACAGTGACTATGTCACTCAAATGAGCTCTCAAAAATTTTTTTTTCCTGGAATTTTGTGTCCTTGGCCAGTGACTCCCTGCTGCCAGCCCCGCCTACCATTTTCTCTCTGCTTTGGAGTTGAACCTTATAAGATTCCCAGTGTAGGTGAGTTAGTGTGTGTCTGTTGTCTGTGCCTGGTACAATGTCCTCCAGGCTCATCCATGTTTTTCTTTTTCTTTTCTTTTCTTTCTTTCTTTCTTTCTTTTTTTTTTTTTTTTTTTTTTTTTTTTTTTAGGTTTTTCGAGACAGGGTTTCTCTGTGTACCAGCCTTGGCAGTCTTGGACTCACTTTGTAGACCAGGCTGGCCTCAAACTCACAAAGATCCACCTGCCTCTGCCTCCTGAGTGCTGAGATTAAAGGCATGTGCCACTGTGCCTGGCTTCATCCACGTTGTCTTAAAGCAAGACTTCCTTCTTTTCTCTGGCTGAACAGTGCTGGCCTGTGTATATGTGGCCTGGCTTCTGTAACCATTTCCCAGGTGATGGGCCCTCCAGTTGCTGTGAATGGAGATGCCGCAAACACGGGAGAACAGGTGTTCCTTCAACTGGCTGGTCCCATTTCCTCTGATGGACACCCGCTGCGTATACCCATCATTCCAAAATGGCTCACCCATTGATCCTCCCGGGACGTGGAGCCCTCTGGTCCTCACCCTCCACACCAACCTGCTCGCCTGCAGCCAGGCTAGCAGCCGCAGGAGATGTGTGTGTGGGATTTCAGTGTGTGCCTCCCACTGTCAGCATCAATCCCTCCCTGCAGATCTAGGGTAAACTCTGAGGCTCGGGCTGTTCTTAGTGCTTGCGTGAGGGTTATATTTGCATTCTGCCCCAATCTCCCTTTAAGTGACACAGCCCTGCATCACATATGGTGTGGGACCCTTGCGGCACAGTCAGCTGTGTCATCCCTTCCCTTACTTCTTGCTCTGATTTGTCATGCGTGTTATGAAAATCTCACCGTGTTGCTATCATTTTCTTTCACTCAAGTTTTTTGCTTAAAATAGATTTTTTTTTAAATGGAAAAAAAATCTTTTTTTTTTTTTTTAAATTATCACCCTCTTGCTTCATGGCTGCTTGTTTCTTTCTGTTGTCTTTGGAGTCACCGTCGCTGGCCTTGCCTCCGCTGGCTACCATGGGGTTCTCTCTGGGCCTTTATATGCAGTCGACACTTCTTGCCATGTTGTCCCCAAACTTCTCAGCTTTCCCTCCAGGCTTCTAGCTCCACGTCTTTAGCCCAGGAGCCACATGGGCTATTCCTGCTGTTCCTGCCCATGTTTGAGCCACAAAAACTCTAAGAAGCACCCTGGGCCAGGTTGTTGGGGTTTCGTTATGTTTCTCCCGTCTCTTGGCAGGTGTCACTGTCCTGGGTTGGCTGGTGCCTTGTTTCCTCTTGACTGCCTGGTTTCTTGTCATTGTGGTTGGAAGGAAGAATGTGACTCTTATTATTTTATCTGGAGTGGCAGCAGCAGCTCAGGCTATTTGCCTTAATTTGGTATTTATTGATCGCTGAATGCTTTTCCCTTTTTGCAGTCCTGGTTTTTGAAGCCAGGGCCCTGTGCATGCTGGGAGAATGATCGACCACTGAGCTATCTTTTCGGCAATAATTTGGTATTTATTGATGTACAACATGTATTCCAAAGTGAAGTATGCCACAGGAACAGTTTGGAGGTCTTTCACAGACTGGAGTATCTTGCAGCTTCACAGATGATGGTCTTCAAATCCCTGCATTCTACCTTGCCTAGGCCTGACACAGGGCCTTGCCTTCCCTCACTTCCTCTCAGCATCTAGCCAAATGATTCTGGATGTCAGACTTTTCCACCAGTGGGATTCTCTTTTGCTGTGGTATCAGCGCTCATGAAACATGGAACACAGCAGGCTTTCCGTTCACATCACTAAGTGTCTATTGCAGAAATGATTTTGAATGAGAAAGGGCCACGGAAGATGTTAAAACACTTGGAAATCGTTTTTCAATACTGGGTATGGAGCCTAGGGCCTTGCACATGCTGGTCAAGCCCCAGTGCCTTGGCTAATTACTTTTTGACAGGCGTTAATAATGTTTTGCCTGAAAAATAATGTCAATATTTCCATTTTAAAATTAAGCATTACTACAGCTAAAGCATTACTCACCTATCCCCTCCTTATGGAGACGGTTCCATAGCATTTGAAGAGAAAAGTCTCGTGACAGAGAGGTGACGTTGTTGAACGCGGAGAGCCCCTCCAGGGGCAACTCAAGTAGGAGCTTGTCTACGATCAGGATCATGTACTCAGGGTCAGGCTGCCCTGTGGAAGAGAAAATGACAGGAGCTCAGACAAGAGGAGGGACTGGCTCTGAGGACAGGGCAGACCCTGGATCTTGGAAGTCATCACCCCAAGCTCTGATTTTGTGTTGAGGTGACCGGCGTGAAGATACGAGAGAAGAGTATGGCCCTAGCCCGGCTTGCAGAGGCATGACTGCACTGATGACACGCTAGGGCCCCTGAGGCAGCCACTGGTTTTGATGGTGAGATCAAGTTTATGATATGGACCTGGACAGAGTCCATATGTAGTGGTAAACTTTACAGGACGCCATATCCCAAGACACCGGCCGCCCAAGGCAGGCCATAGAACCTCCAGGCTCATGAAAACTCCTCTCAGAGGACTTTCCAGAGAGTGAGCCCTTCAGAGGGCCCTGGAACAGGGCTTGCTCTCTTGATACCACTTGCAGCCTCTCTGTGACCGTAGATGGGAGCCACTGACTGATGAGGAATTGTCACTCTGCCTGCCGTTTATGCTGGTACCCAGAGGTGAGGCCATGGAAGCTTCAGCTGAGCTTTCTTAATTTTCAAAGCCAAAACAGGCTTGCTTGAAACATAGCAGTGACTCTTCTTTCCTATTTTAATGCTGAGAGTTTAACCTAGACCACAGACTGGCCTGCTCACCAAGTTTGAAGCCTGCACTCACTTTCCCGGTCACTGCAGTAATTCTGAACAACCTCCCCTCACTCCAATTTATGGCTGACTCACTGGCAGTCTGTGGGTCTTGGGGTGCTGTGTCTGGGTCATGGCAACATGACTAGCTCAGTTTGGGAGAGAGCCTGTGGCTTTTATTGGGGGAAAGCAAGCAGCCAGCCATCCCCTTTGCCATCTGTTAGCTCTTCGTGGGGATAGAAAATCAGACAAATTTATCGTAGGAAATTGCCTTTTAAAGGAGATGTTAGCAAAATCAAAGAAATAGCCAAGAAACAGAAAGGCACACACTTGACCTTCCTGTCAGGAGTCATGCAGCGAGAGCATCTCCCTTCTCTGGTCGAGTTGTGCTAAAAGTACCCACAGACAATGCCACCAGAAGAGACCACATCTGGGTGACAGGTGGATGGGACAGAGTCCCTTCCCATGGCTACCTCTTGCTCATAGGCACCATGTGTCAGGAAGGGCAAGGTGGATCTGCTGTTTGATAATCTCTCTCGGTGAGCTGCCACTCTCAGAGCCCAGAACCTTCTCAACCTGTGAGTTACAACCCCTTTGGGGGAGTGTCGCAAGACCCTTTCACAGTGGTCACCTAAGACAATTGGAAAACACAGATACTTACATTACCATTCATAACTGTAGAAAAATTACAGTTATGGAGTAGCAATGAAAATAATTTGATGATTGGGACCCGCCATCACAACATGAGGTCACAGCGTTAGAAAGGTTGAGAACCACTCTTCTGGGGCCCTCCACCTAGCCAGGGGTAACCATGTACTGGGCCACCTCAAGGGGAGAAGCCCTGGGTTCTGGGGAGCATCATTCCCATGTGGACATGGAACTCCTGATCCCTGACCCACCCGGGCTTTCCCTGCTGGGATGGTGAGTGCCTGTGCAGAGTCCCTGGGTAACAGCAGTGGCCTGTGGTCTGCTCCTGCCACTCACCTGTAGGGAGAGATGATTTCCTTTCCTTCTCTTTGCCTTTGTATTTCCCTGCATCGGGCGCAGAAGTTTGTACCTGTGTTCTGAAATTCAGAGTGACTGTGGTCAGGCTTTAGGGAGCATAGGAAGACACTCCAAGGCTGTGAGAATCACCACTCAGCCTGTTACTCAGCCAATGACAGCTGCTTTGCTTTTTGCTTTAGGCATAGTCTCACTTATATAACGCTTGCTGTCCTACAACTCTACGTGGGCCAGGCTAGCCTTAAACTCACAGAGAACTTCCTGTCTCTGCCTCCTGAGTGAGTGGGATTAAGGGCATGGGCTAACCATACCCAGCAGTCACTGAGGGCCATCTCTATATCTGACACACAGTGTCAACAGATGGGGACATCACGATGGCCTTATGCTACTGCAGAAGAATGCCACCTTCACTTTCCATCAGCCTTTTCCCCCCAAAAGTGAATGCCAGAGGCGAATCCCTGGGACTTGTTAGTTCTCTCACACCATACTCAGATCAATGGGGTCAGTAGGTCAGAGCCAGCATCATCATCATCATCAGCAGCAGCAGCAGCAGCAGCAAAAACAACAACAGTGGGATTCCTGCCCACAAAACACACAGAACAGCTAGGCTCTTCTGTCTCTTCTTAGTATGGGCCAGGACACTCAGGCATCAGTTTCCACATGGAGGGAGGTCTCAGAAACCAGCCCTGGATTTCTGCCCATCGCAACTGGCTACTCGGCTCCCATCAGCACGTTGCTGTTTAGATCTGGGTTTGGAGCTGGCCTTTAGCTGCGTCCAGCTGCCCTCTGTTCTGTACAAAGATTTTGGTTGCTGTGGGTCTCGTAGCCCATGTACAACAGCCTCTAGCTCCTTTTACGTCACCTGGTGTCAGGAAGCTGGCCACCCAGGGGAGCCTTCAGAGGAGGAAATAGCATGCTGATACCTGGTATCTGGGAAGGTGAACACGGGGGCGATGGGCTTCATGTATTCCTCCATGTGCGCCAGGATGCTGTTGAGCCTCTGCATGCACAAGTCTCGCTCCTCATCATGCAAGGTGTCCGATTTCTGCCCCAGCCCAAACCACAGCCTGTTTTCCAGGGGTGTCTAGATATGACTTTCACCCAATCAGAGCATTGCAAAGACACCAAGGAAAGAACCAAGCCCCAGCCCTTCCAGATAGAACATGGGCGTGGCCCTTCCCAACACAGTGCCCCCAACAGTTCCAGGGAGGTCATTCTGGCATCTCAGCCCGATCCACGTCCTCTGCGGACACCGTGTGCTCTGCTGGTAGGGATAGGCCCAGGACAGGCACCCTTATGCTCTGCGGAGAAGTAGCTAGACCCCTTCTTTGGAGTCACATTCAAGTCAAGGACTCAGGAGCTCCCCACCTTTCACAGGTTTCCCCTTCATCCTCTTGGGATCTGGGCCCAGGACCCCAGCCTGACCCAATCTTAGAGTCTTGGCTTTCCCTAGGATGGACTGCAGTCTTCAATATGACTTAGAGCTTCAGGCCTCAAACACTGGGGTTCAGGGTCACATCTTGACTGTGTACCTGGGCCTGTGTCTGCCTCTGGAACCACTGGACACTGGTCAACAGGTCTGAGATGGCAGCTGGACTCATAGGCACCCGCATTACCTTGCAGTGACCTGTAGAGACAAACCCGTGGCCTTTACAGGGCTCAGAGCAGAGCTACTGGGGGAGTGGACAGACAGAGATGTAGAAGTCCTTGTGTGGGGATTTAACCTTAATGCCTCAGAGGTGGGGCCTGCGATGGGAAACTCTTCTGGGTACATGGAGTCCCCTATTCCTCTCTGGGTGGTACAAGGGCTGGTACCCAGAAAAGAGGCAAAACAGTGGTGACTGACATGGGGGGCTCTACGGAGACATGGATGCTCCAGATCCCTTAGAAACTTGTGGCATCTCTATTTTCTCTTCTATCCTGGGCTCAGCCTTCCCTCATGCCCTTATCTGGAAGTGGGAAGTCCTTCTGTGTGGTAGGGATTTCTCACACCCACTGCAACCCATCTGGAGTGAGTGGGAGGAGCCCTGCTCACACCCACGCTTACCACCCACTGGTATCATTTTCCCCTTGGGCGCAGGCATGGACTTTGGTCTCTCAAACGCAGCACCATACAGACAGGACCTGCAGGGAGAGTGAGGGTCACAGGCCCATTCCCAGAGGTAAATATCAAGGCACATATGCCTCAATAGCCTTGCAAGCCAGTCTGCTGCTGGCATCCAACGTGTGCCTTTCCATGTTTATTTTGGCAGGCAGGGACCCAGAAATCACTCTGTACAACCCAAGTAAGAGTGAAATTACAAAAGGCTCAGAAGTGCAAGCCAACACAGAACTACCAGGAAGATCCTGTGTGGGCACATATCACAGAGTGCCTCCATCACAATATGCCCCCCCATCATGGAAATTCACCCTGGCCTTTTCCGGGAGGGCGGAAGAGGACTTTCTATGTGTTTGGATTGAACAGGTGCCCATGCTTGTCAAGTGGACTATCCGAGTCTGCCCAGCAGGCTTCCCAGATGGCCCAGTCTGCCTCAGGATAGGGGCTGAGGTATGCTAAGCTTGCTGTGCCCATGCCTCCTTGCCGGGCTTTTCCACAGGGCGGAGGTTTACAATGATGGGAGGGGAAAAGCCTCACCTGTCTTGTGAGTGCTGCAGAAAGATGATCCGGAACATAGGCGGAATCTCATTCAGGTAGTTGAAATGCTGATCTGTGACACAGAGGCTCTGCCATGCCTGTGTGTGACAGGGGAAAGTCACCGCTCTCCCCCTAGGTGGTGTGGGCCGTGGGATGCATTATTACCACAAGAGGGCAGCAGAGGCACGAGAAACTCCTCTAAATTGCCCAGCTCCCGCCTACTTGCTGATGAGCCTCCCAGAAGCCCTAAAGGGCATTCCTCCTTGAGCCTAATGAGAGCTTCCACTTAGCTCTGTGTCTTCAGGCTGTTGAACTTGGGGTTGGTTTAGGCCAGAAACCCACCCCCACCCCCCCAGTTTTCCTGCTTCCTGTAAACCTTGTACACGGATAATCCGAGTAATCCTAGACACTCCGCACTTCAGGCTCTCCACTGCCCAGGCCAGCCAGCATGAGCCCTGGGGACCCCAAGATATTCCTGGGTGAGCTGTTTTTGCTCATGGCTTCAAGCCAGAGCTTTGGGTTTGCAAAACTGAGATCATTTCTTAGGAACCTTTAGTCAGGGAATAAGCAACCCTACGTGAAGCCCCCAGGGGGCTGTGTTCACAATGGCTGTACCCACACGGCGGGTGAAGAGATCAGCTGTGTGGTTATCCTGGCTCCTCCATGTAGGGGATGTGAACAGGCTTCTATTGGTGGAGGCTTGCTTTTCTGCCTGTCCACTGGCCACCTTGGGAATGTGGGTTGCCTCACCGTGCGGGGTCATGTCGTGACAAGCTCTCCTTGCTTGTAGTAATGTGCCGCTGTGTGAATACACTACTGTGCTTTGCAGGCATCTTCTCTTGCGGATCTAGCTAGCCTGCTTTCACAGGCGTGATCTCTGTCTTTGGGGAGTTGTTGAAGCTTATGGTAGCTTCAGTGAGGATGGACTGCCCCATAGGCTCATACATTTGAATGCTTAGTCCCCACTTGGAAGGATTAGGAAGTATGGCCCTGTTACGTGAGGTGTGTCACTGCTGGGGTGCGCTTTGAGGTTTCAAAAGCTTACAGCATTCTGAGCCACTGCTCTAGTGTCATGGCTGCCTGCTGCCAGATGCGACTGGCTATTTATTCACCAAGACCTAGACTCCTCTGTGGCAACTGAGGGGAAGGAACTACAGTTCTTTCAACTTTCTTGTATCTGTACCTACACCAATAAGATTTGGAGAGGTTGAGTGGTCCTCCAGAACCACACGGCTAGAAGAGGCAGAGCATGCACCACTTAGAAGCTGTCCTCTTAGCACTCAGTAAGTGAGCCCAGAGGCCTACAGGCCACTGGAGTACGTGCGTGGGCTCCCTTGCCCATTACCCTAAAAGTGCTGGCCAGCCTCTGCTCTACACTGGCAAACAGGCTTGTGGAAGTCTTGTCCAGCTGCCTCAGTCGTTGGTGGAGCTGCAGCAGGGCCGCCAGCTGTGAGCTGCTAGTATTGTGCGTGGCCGTGAGCAAAACGTTGCGCATCATCTCCGAGGTTGAACAGCTCTGAAACAGAGCAGGGAAGAGTGGTGTGCGCAGTGTGAAAGGGCAGAGGAGTGACCGAGCCATGACTAGGCATCTAGGAGTCTATGTGGATCACCCTCTGCTGGACCCCTGTCCACCATGAAGCAGGACTATGCCAGCCCTTATGTCCCACCATGGAGACTCAGGGTTGAAGGGTAAACACAGCATGTGTTCACTGACATCAGGTTCCTGTCTGGCTTCTATTACTTGAGGGCTAGCATGACCTGAGGCTCAGAGAATAGTGGGGGGGGGGGCTCTTCACTCAGCCACAGGACTACCCCTGTCTTGTCTAATGGGAAGCAGCATTGCCGACTGGAACTGAGGCATTCCCACTCCCGGGGTGACAGACATGGGCCCTTTTGGAGATGGGCAGAGGAGGTCTATACCTGGAACAGTGCCAGGAACTGGCAGGTGGTTACGGGATCCAGGGTACCAATGCACTCCACCATCTCTATGCTGGCAGCGGCTGCGATGTCCATGAGGTTGCTGCTCAGGGAAGCCTGTATACACTGCAGCAGTACCTCTGATGTCTGAGCCAGGAACCTCTGGGCCAGCACCACCCTCTTCTGTGGGCAGTGCAAAGCTCAAGGTAAGGTGGGCTCTTGGGGCAGAGGCCACTAGGAGACAGACAGGGAGTGTTGCATACCCTCAGACCCTCAGCCTTCTGGCTTTGCTCCTTGGAGACTTCCTTGAGGATTGTTGAGTCCTTGGAGGAGGTCTTTGCACTCTTGTCCTCTGCGTCCATGTCCAGCTCCAGTGATTTCAGGCTGTTCTGCTTAGCACCTACCTACGGTGTACACCATGTGATAAGAGGTTATCTGTGGATCCCTGCTTGGCTGGCAGAGAAAACACAGACACCAGGCAAGGGAAAGATGGTAGAGATCAGCAAGTCATGGAAATTGTAAGCAATCACGCAAGTGATCAGGAGCCACGAGTTTGTGGATTCAAAGGTGTTACCAATGTGGTAGGAAGGGGGAGGCGATCTCTAAATGGCTCACACACAAAGTGGGAGAAATGCCAGCTCCACATAGGAGGCCTGGGCGACCCTTGCCCAGCTGACATCCGGGGAAGCCACCTCTCATACTTTGCCCATGTGTGTGTCAAGGCTACTCAAGCTAGACCCTGGCCACCAGCAGCCTTAGCAGATTGTCACAGACAGAGGCCATCTGTGAGAACAGGCTAGCAATCAGGAACAGGAGGTGCCCATGACAGTAATGACAGCCTCACAATTCGACAAGATCCTCAGAGTCATCAAGCCGACCAAAGGAAGAAATGACAGCGACACTTGGGAAACCCATAAAAGAACTCAGAGAATGAAAGTTTCTACACATCAAACTCTGGGAGCTTCATGGAAATGGGCTTAGAGGAAAGATCCCGTCTGGAAATCAAGACGAAAGCTCGGAGGAAGGAAGGTTGAACATGGCGTCAGGAGAATGGACAACAGCAATAGCCAGACCTGAGGAAAAGGAACAGGGGCCTCCTGACTCCACACAGGAGTCAGGGCATGCTTGGAGATGGCCGTTCCTCACTGTCCTCCAGAGGACGGACAGGTGAGGGGTTTGTGTTTATGGATCCGAGCTCCCTGACTTTGCTACCTGGGCAGTGGCTACAAACACCTGCTCACCAAGGGCCCCAGCTCTGCCTGCTCACCCAGCATGGGTCTTACTGGTCCTCTGCTGTCTACAGTCTGAGAACTCAAGACAAACAACCCTGGGTACTAATCTTCTCAGAGATTCCCCAGGCTGTGTGGTGTGAGGGCATCGCAGCAGGGAGGTCAATCCCCCAGGGCATAGGTGTACTCCAGGCAGTGCCTGAGCTTTCTGAAGCTCCCAGGGACCTGTGCACAACCAGACTCAAGCCACCAAGACAGACAGATATGGGCAGGCCCTTCCTAGTTGAGTTAGTGAAATACCTCTTACATGTCAACTCTATAGGCGAGGTGGAGCAACAGGGACCAGACTTCAGTGGGGAGAGGGGACACCTACCAAGAGGTCCTCCTCCCAGCAGAAGGAAGGGTACACGGGGTCTGTCTGTATGGACAGCAGATGAAGGGCCTTCCCAGCCAGGATCAGAAGCTGGGCACGGATGTCCACACAGCCCACGGACAGCGGCTGCAGACTCTCCAGCTGTGCTAGCACCAAGTGAGGCAGAGTCCGCTTTAAGATGAACCATTGCTTTGGGAAGACAAGGGATTGCGTTACCACCAATGGCTGTCATGCGACCTCTGCCCAGTCAGGCTTTCTCTGTGTAGTCCTGTGTGGTAATATGAGGGGGTGTGTCTAGGACTTAAGATATTGAAAGAATCATAAAGGGCAACTTCTATTACTAGATGCCAGAACTCAGTGATAAATAGAGGTTAACTGTAGGATTCGCTTCTGTTCACCCTGACGTTTCATGGCATTTAAGGGAATGGGAAAGTTCTGGAGCTACAGCTGAGCTGGTGGAGCACTTGCCTAGCATGCACAGGCCCTGTGGAAGAAGGGTTTTTTCCAGATATTCAGTTACTCAACTTACTTTGTTTTCATTGTAGGAGGGAACGGGGTACGGTGGGCTAGGGTGGGCGAGGGCGGGGAGAGGGGGAGGGGTATACTAGGCAGCTGCTCTGAGCTACATGCCCAGCTTATGGTTGTTTTTTTTTTTCTAAGATAATGCAATTCGCCTTTATCAGCCCTTTGTCATGAGTTGAGCAGTAACCCCAAGGCCTGTGGCTGGGAGCTGCAAGCCTACATGTGCCCCTTCCAATAAGCTCTTCGTTATTAGTTAAGTCCTCTTGGTGATCAGACAGTGCCTATCTGTACCAAGGTATGAGAGCGGTCAAGAGCTGCCATGGCATGGGGTGGGGAGGGTGGGAACTGGGGGGGGGGGTGCCCTAGATTGCCACCCTGCTTCCAGAGTGACTGGCAGGCCCCAGGATAGAAAGGTGGGCTAAGGCTGCCCGCAGTTACCAAGCCGATGGGCGAGTAGTCACTGGTGTTCTGAAGGAAGTCTGAAAGCAGCTTCTCAAAGGAGCCCTGCTCCAGCTGCTCCAGGGCTTCTTTGCACACCAGCTTCAGCATGTCCAGGCACGTTTCTGCCAGGCAGAGCTTGAGGTGGGCCAGCCTCCTCATCAGCGGGGAGTTGATGTTCTGGACCTGAGGTAGTGGGGAGGTGAGTAAAACAAGGCACTGTTCCTGAGGAGACCAACCACAGGGCAAGTACTCCGACAAGGCGGAGCTGCTATGTCACAGACAGCACATGTTTGAAGTCTAAAGTTGATATATTTTTGACGTGGCGATAGACAGATGACAAATCATCATCGATGCAAGTGAAGGAACGTGGGCTTCACACTCTCACTTGGAATTTTCCTGTGTCCACTCGTGAGCCTGTGTTGATGCCAGGCTGCGCCCCTGCTCTACCTTACTCCACAGTGTATAAATTGAGGTTTTTCCGGCTAGGCCTTTGCCCTGAGAGACTCCATTTCACAAGTGGCTTTTAGAGTAGAGGATACTTGAGTTCCTGGCTGGACCCACAGGCACCACCATCTGTTTGGCAGGCATCACATATGCAGCATAGACCCATAAATGAATTATCCCTAGGAGAAGGGAGCTACTCTATACAATTACTGGGCTGAACTGAAATCATAGAGGCACTTGGGGGTATTAAAATCATATTAGGGAAACCTAGCCCATGAGTCAGGACACCAGGCTCCCTCACCTGGCCCCCATAAAGTGATGGACACTTAACACTGGGTGGCACAGCCGCACTGCGCCCCCCTTTATCATCTGATACCTGGTAAGTGTGCATCAAGGACTCACAGGCAGAGAATCTCCAACTGTCCTTGGGGCTTCTGCTTTGCTTGTTCTCCCACTGTTGACACAGCCAATGCAACAGCTGGGTCGGCTTGCCCATTCAGACCTGAACCTGCCGTCCCTGCTCTGACCTGATTCTGCCTTTTCATCTCTACAGGGACTACAGTTTTGCTCTCAAATCTGACTCTTCCTCAGCCCCGTCTCCACAGCAACAGCATCTTCTTTTCTTTATCAATACAGACTCTACTTGAATTTCACTCAGCCTCAAGAACCTAGCTGGAGCCTGTTCAACCTGTGTTCATAGTGTAACCCACATATATGCATATTTAGTAGACACATGTACACATATGTATTTACTGTGTGCAGTGCAATATGAGAGTTAATATTAGTAATTAAGGTTGGAAAGCAAGGGCCTGCAGCTGCCTTGGACAGATTACTAAAATAGGCAGGGTAATCTGGAAAAATTGCGGCCGTTAAAACTCTTGTGGATTTATTTTTGTTCAATAAGTCCACACACTGTAAAAAGACACAACTGTGTTTGTCTCCGTTGCTGGTACAGTGTGCTCAAGACAGCTTTCCTCTCTCCCAAGTGACAACTGCCTGATTTGTGGTACAATAATTAGTTTGTATAAATGGCATCATATAGTATGTGCTTATCTTGTCTGCTTTTCCTCAGGATGATTACAACCCATCCATATGATGTTTGTCTTTCTGTGTGCTTGTTTTCTACAGAGAAAATGTCTCTTCGAATTATTTGCTCATTTTAAGTATTTCACCCTTAAGTTTTGAGAGTTGTTTATGTTACTGCTATCAAGGAATAAAATTTGCAAATGTTTTCTCCCTCCCTTTGGTTTTCCACCTTTCTCTTGATAGTGTGTTTTAAAGAGAAGGCCGGTTTATCAATGTATCCTTTTATTGGATCATGTATTGGGCACATTTCTTTGCCAAACATGTCATCACCAAGGGACTTTCCTATGTGCCGTAATATGGTCTTCCAACTCTGGTTTAGGTTTCTGATCCATTTGGGGTTATTTTCTACCTTGGTCTGAGGTCTGAGCTGAAGTTCAGGGGTTTAAACATGCATTTCCTGTTGTTCTATCACCATCTAAGGTCTGGTCCATGGAGCTGTGCCTCTGTTGAGGGCTTTGTATGTGTTTCTATTTCTGGATTCTTGGGTTTGTCCATGTTCCCACTAAACACACTGTCTTGATTGCTGTGGCTCTTTCATAGGATTTAAAGTCATATACCATTGGGCTTCTAATTCTTTTTTAAAATTGTCTTGGCTGTTTTTGACCTTCCGTATTTTAAAATCATATTGTAAATATCTATTAAAAAGCCAGTAGTGATATAGTTTAGGAAAAACTGACATCTTAACGGTATTTAGTGCTTTTGTTTTTATTTATTTAAGCCATCATTAACTATTCTTGGCAATGTTTTATTGTTCTGGGACTATAAGCATTCACACTTTGGAGGTCAATTTTTATTTTTAAGTAGTCATAAATGATACCATTTTAATTTTAATATACAATTAATTGTTCTTTGTATAGAAATGTAATGTATATACTATATAACTCTACAACTCAACTAAATTTGCTCATTACCTTGTAGTTCTTATTTTGGTATATTAAATTATTTTCTATATGATCATGTTATCCATGAAAAAGTATTTTACTTATTTACTCCTTCTATTCATCTAAATTTTTAAAAAGATATATTTATATATTTATTACATAAACAGTGCTCTTCCTGCATGTATACCTTGTAGGCCGGAAGAGAGCATCAGAACACATTATAGATGGTTGTGAGCTACCATGTGGTTTCTGGGAATTGAACTCAGGACCTTTGGAAGAAATGTCAGTGCTCTTAACCTCTAAGCCATCTCTCCAGCCCCCAGCTGAATGCTTTTAATTTATTTTCTTGCTTATTGTATTAGCGAGAATCTCCAATACAATTCTGGATAAAAGTGGTAAGACATTTACCATCCTTAGCAAAGGGAGAATCAGTCTTTTACCAGTAAGCACAGTGTTATGGTAGCTGTGTTCATGGGCAACACTAGTCTGTGGACTTTTGTTTGTTTGTAATGTTTGTTTTGGTTTGTTTTGGTTTTTTCTTTTTCTTTCTTTTTCTTTTCTTTTTTTCTTTTTCTTTTTGAGACAGGATCTTTCTGTGTTAGTCTTGGCTGTCCTGGAGTAGCTTCGTAGACCAGCTGGCCTCGAATTCACAGCGATCCACCTGCCTCTGCCTCCTGAGTGCTGGGATTAAAGGTGTGCGCCACCACGCCCTGCTATTTGTAATGTTTTTAAACTTTTTTTTCCTCTTTCTTTTTTAAGACAGGGACTATGTAGCTCTGGATGTCTTGGAGCTCACTATTCAGGCCTGGCTGGGTTTGAACTCATGGAGACCCTTTTGTCTCTGTGTCCTGAATTCTGACATTAAAGGTATGTGTGACCACACCCTGCCTTATCTTATTTTGGAGTTATACTAGTTTCATTTCCATAGTTCCTATTTCCTCACTTTCAACCTTCTAAAATAATCTGCTTAGAAGTGATATTTTAAAAAATTATTTGATATAAGTCAGCAGTAGATCTGCCTGGGCTTGGTGATAAGGTTTTTCAATTAAAAACTCAATTTCCCTAGTTCATAAAGTGCTACAGAGATATTTCTTTGTGAATGGGCATTGCAAGTGTGGTCCTATTTCACCGAACTTGTAAAACTCATCTGTCCCATATCTATCCTTTGAACATAGGTAGAATCCATCGCAGGGCCAAGCAAGTGTTTAGCACTTACTTTCTTTATAGATTGTTGGATCAGTCTGACTAAGTTTACCAACTCATCTAGCACAAAGAACCAGCTTTGAGGAGTGTGGTGAGCTTGAACCTCAGATCAGAGATTAAGGTCTGATGTGCCAGGTCTTGAAAATTCTTCTTCCGTGGACTTTATTTGCTTTGAGGTTGCTTTTGATGAGAGGGTGGATCTATTTCATTGATTTTTTACAAACTCCATTTTTAATTCCTATTCTACTACCAAGTTTGGATTCAGTTTGCTCTTTGTTTTTCAGGTAAAGGCTGGGATTATGGATTTCTGGCCCATTATCATTATCATTATCATTATCATTATTATTCAGGTATGTAGTGCTCCAGGGTTCCTCCTAAGTACCACGCTGGTGACATCCTAAACTTCCTGATGTCCTTTCCTTCCTTTATTGCAAAACATTTTATCTTTGGCTTCTTCTCTGGCCTAGAGTTGTTAGCTGTACTTTAATTAAATTCCAAATATTTGGGGTTTTCCATGCACACCGTGGTTTTTTTTTTTTTTTAATTTGAGGTTAAAAAAAAAAAATAACATAATTAACAAATTTGAAGTACAAAGGCTGGAGAGATGGCTCAGTGGTTTAAATCACTTGCTGCCCTTTCAGAGGACCCAGGTTTGATTCCCAGCACCCATATGGTGGCTCACAACTATCTGCCACTCCAGTTCCAAGGGATCTGATACCGTCTTCTGACCTACATAGACACCAGGCACGTACGTAGTGCACACATATACTCACAGGCAAAATGCTCATGTGCATAAAATAATCTAAAAAATTAAAACATGCAATCCAGTAGCACATGATAAATCTTCAGTGTCATGAAATCACTGCTGGTTCAGTTCCCAAGCATTGTCATCATCCTTCAGGGAAACCCAAATGCTAGCAGCTCTTCCTATTCCTCACCTCGTCCCCACAAGCCACTTGTCCGTTTTCTGTGTCTATGGAGTTTTCTACTCTACTTCTTTGTGTTGATGCCCCCATTTAATTCCATTTTGACACTAATACATCTTCTGTATGATTCAAATTTATTGAGACCCCTTTTGTGGTTCAGAGTATAGCCTGTGTCAGAAGACATTCCACAGTTGTGTGAGACTGTTAATCCCATTTTTGCTGAGTAAAACGGTAAAAAAAAAAATGTCTATTTGGTCATGTTGGTTGACAGTGTTTCCATCTTCTAGTTCTTTGCTGATTTCATGCTTACTTGTTCTACTCATAATTAAAGAGTAGGATGCTAAGGCTGGGTGGTGTGGCGCACGCCTTTAATCCCAGCGCTGGGGAGGCAGAGGCCGGTGGATCTCTGTAAATCGAGTCCAGGATAGCCAAGGCTACAAAGAGAGACCCTGTCTCGAAAAACAAACAAACAAGCAAACAAACAAAAACCAAAAACCAAAACAAGAGTAAAATTGTTGACTCTAATAGATTTAGCACATTTTTAAGACCAATGTTTGCTTCTTATATACTTTTGAATTCTCTTATTATGGTTATTACATTTGGAGTGCCTTTCTTCTTGGTTAGATTACATTATGAGATAAATATTATCATCCTTGAAAATGTTTGACATGAAGCCTGCTTGTTTCTAGTTGTCTTTTGATCAGTACTAGTACGGGATAGCCCTTGCAGCATTTTGCTTTCCTTCCATTTATCTTTATGTTCATAATGACTTTCTTGTAGGCAACACATAGTTGGGCTCACTTTCCTACTCACTGCCAAACTCTGAGGTCAGGTCCTCTGTGCACTCTGCTCACCCCTGTGAGCCTCAGTGGGCACCAGTGCACTTCCTGTAATCCTTCTAGGTGGTTCTTTCCCAGCCTTGGCCAGCTTCCTCCTTTCCTGAACAGGTGAGCGATCTTTAGATGGCTACTCTGGGACAGCCTCTAGACATCTGTGAGCAGTGCTCTTCTTCCTTGGGTTCCACTTTGCCTCCTTCTCCCCTAAACTCTCAGGATTCTGTATCCTTGACTCAGACCTTCATCTAGGCTCTACCTGGTTCCATCTCTATAGCTGAGGCCAGTGGGTACTTAAGCTCAAGGATCACTAACTGGCATGGCTGATGTATGGAAGTTGAGAAATCCTTGTTAGTGTATTTTTAAAAATACTTTGTATAGGTGCGTGAGTCTAGTTACTGTTACTCTAAGCCGACATGTAAATTAGGTGCTCTCTCTTCTCTATCTCCTTCTCTCTCTCCTCTCTCTCTTTTTCTTTCTCTCCTCTCTCTCTCTTTCTCTCTCTCTCCTCTCTCTCTCTCTCTCCCCCCCCCCTCTGTGTAGGTATGTATGTTCTTATATGTGTGTGCATGCTTAGTGCAAATGTATGGGCATGTGTGTGCCCATTCCTGTGGAGGCCAGTGGACAGCCTCAGGTGTTGTTCTTTAGGAACCATCTACTTTGGTTTTTGAGGCACTGTCTCTTGCTGGTTTAGACCTTACCAAGTATGCTAAGATGCCTAGCCGGTGAGCCCAGGGTCACACCCTCTCATCCTCAGTGCTGGAATTATAAGCACAAGCCACTATGTCTACTTTTTGTTATCTGGATCCCAAGGTTCTAGGAGTAGAAGGTGAGCCTCTCTTCTGTACAAGAATATTTCCACCTTCTGGGCAGATCTGACAGGAGGCTGCTGAGGTCCAAGGTGAAAAAGGCAGAGAACATACATAACTCTCTTGACTAAACTATGTCCTCAGTCTCTCTCTCTCTGTGTGTGTGTTTGTGTGTGTGTGTGTGTGTGTGTGTGTGTGTGTGTGTGTGTGTGTGTGAGCTCATGCACGTTTTATAGAACTGGGTCTCAGTTGGTAGCCTAGGCTGGCTTAGTACTCCACATACTCCTGCCTCAGCTTCCCAAGTGCTAGGCTTCAGTTGTGCCACACTATGCCTGGCTGGTTGTGTTTTAAAATCAGATCTCCCAGTCAGTGCTGTCCTGTGCACAACAATGACGGGGGTATGTGGGCTCGTACTTACATCTTGAAGGGACAGCATCCCCTGGATTCTGTGAAACAGTTCTTCTTCCTCAGCTATAGCTTCCTGGGACAAGTTGTACACTTCCACGCAATAGGCAGTTTTTTGTTCTTCATCTTTTTCCTTTTGGGCACATATCCTTTATATAATATAAGAGTGGAACTTAGAACAAAGATTCAAACTAGTACATAGTATACTAATATGTCACACACAATTTCCACATAATTATGCTGTGCGTTTTATCAGTGCTTAACATTTTTGCAGTTAAGTGTTTTGCACACAAAGGTATTTTCAAGACATTTTCTTTTCACTACGTGTGTAGAGTTGTTCATTTATGTGTACAGGTACATGTATGTACATGTGGAGGTCAAAGATCAGCCCTGGCACTGTTCCTCAGGCGTTGTCCACTTTTCTTTAGAGACGGGATCTCTCACTGGCCTAAACCCCACCAAGGAGGCTAGAGCACAGACACAGGGATTCCTGCCTTGTCTCTGTGAGCAATCCCCAAGGATGGACTTGTCTCCGTCTCCTCAAAGCTGGCATTACACATGTGCACCACCGTACCTGGCTTCTTTACATGGGTTCTGGGGATTGAACTCAAGTCCTTGTGTTTGCAAGGTTAGTGGCTTGCCAACGGAGCCATCTCCTCTAAGTATGTTTTAAAACAAGATACTGAGCAGCTAGAATGACAAAAGTATGTATAGTGGGAGATTTCATTTGCAAATAATCTTGGCCTGAAAGGCATCTGATAAGGCAATGCCCCACATTTCCACCTTTTGGCTCAGTCACCTACTTTGCTGCCTCTCTGGTGGCCCACAATGGTTGTTGTGGCACACCTGTGGTAAATGGATGTGACTAGGGTGTTGGGCTGGTCATCACTCCTAAAGGCAGGGTCACACCTACCCAAGGATTTGCTCAAGTGTGAAAGGCTTGTGGGTATCAGGGCAGGCAGAGGGAGGCACTGTGAGGAGCACTGTGAGGAGCACTGTGAGGAGTGAGAGGACAGCTGCATGTTCATTGGGATGCGTAGCTGTGGCAGCAGCAGCAGGAACAGCTGCTGGACACCCTGCAGGATTGCAGAGGTGGGTTAGCAGGGAGGGAGTTGGGAAGGGAGCTGGGTCTCCCTATGTCGGAGGTTGAGGAAAAGCTGAGGCTGTCTGGGAGAGCTCAAGGGTAGACCCTGCTCAGAGTGCAGCTCCAGTGGCATGGGTGGAGTGTGTGATAACACCCTTACCTCTTTATCTTTGCATGCTCTAGTTTTAAGTCAACACACTTTCTCTTGTAGCCATTGAGTCTTAAGTTTTCTTCAAGTTTCAACAGGTGATCTTCTAGATCCGACAGCAAGCATGGGCACTCAAGAATTTCCCGGTTAACCAGGTTGCCCGCAACCTGGATTTGAAGTTTCACACACCTGATGGACAGGTGTTTTTTCAGGATTATGGGGACTGACGCTTTCCCCACTAGATTCAAAAGCCCAAGACCACCGTGTCCCTCCTGCCCAATATCCACCCAGAGACACTGAAAGAAACACCAATGCCCTGCCCCCAAGATGGTCACCATGCAGCTATGGGCCCAGATCAATGAAGTTAGGCTCTAACAGGCCTCCCTGATGGCCCACAATGGTTGCTGTGGCACACCTGTGGTAATGGATGTGATTTGGGTGTTGGCTGGTCATCACTCCTAAAGGCAGGGTCACACCTACCCAAGGATTTGCTCAAGTGTGAAAGGCTTGTGGGTATCAGGGCAGGCAGAGGCACTGTGAAGAGCACTGTGTGTGGGGGTCCCTACCCCCCCAGGGACCAGATTCGCCCATGGAAACCATGCTGAAATGAGACTGCTTACAGACTCAAATCAGGACCAGCTGGTGGGACAAAGTACCCATAGCGGTTTCCAGAGAGGAAGCAGAAGCAGAAACAAGGCAAGGACCCCTGCATCTATAGTCAGTGAGCTCAGAGGACGCCTGGAAAAGGTCCTGTGATGTGATGCGAAGTCTGTGAGTAACGTGTGTGGAAGAAGACAGGTTTCCCTGACAACCCTCTACAAGGGGCCGAAGCCTAGAGGCTCCAAGATCCACAGGGAAGATACTGTAGAAATGTGGGCTGGCTGGAAGGAAGCCCAAGGTTTGGAGGCACACGGTGGAAGGAAGGTCTGATCCTCAGAAGGAGCCTGAGGACACGTGAGGCACACAGAGCAGGGGAAGAGCCCACGGTTCTGCTGGGACTGAGCTTTCCTGGGTTTAGCACCAGAGGGAACATGTGGTAGAGATAGCCACAGCTTTAGTATACCACGCGTTATTCGTTACCTGGCCTCCAGCTCCATGATGAGGAACTCCAGCAGGGATGCTCGGTTCGGCCTTTCTTTCTGGAGGACCCTGAAAGTATCTATGAGTTTCTGAAACAGGTTGCAAACCTGCATGAGATGATTACGTGTCACCATGTGACTCATCAGGGCCTGAGGAGAGACCTCAGCACGTGGCCCCCGATTCCCCAACCCTGTCCCATCACCATGTGCTCCTGTGTTGTCCACAGGCCACTCCAACTCACCGCTATCTCTTTTTCCTTTTCTTCAGAGGATAAGATGGCCTCAGCCAGAGTCAGGGTTGAATTGTACCAGAACTCCTCAGCTCCGCCGAGCTGCTGGGCCCTCTCAGTCAAGAGCATGGCTTGTCCGTGGTTCTTTTCCTTGTTGGCCAACTGTGCTAGAAGCAACAGGCACTGTGCTTCTGCACAGGTCTCACCTAGATCCTAAGGACAGGGATAGATGATACACAGTGGACAGATGGGCAGCTCCGTTCTGGTGAGTATGACTACTTGTCTGGGAGTGGGTATCCTCAGGAGTGGAGAGTGTGCCTTGTAAGCCACAGGAGCCAGCCTGTGCAGCTTGTCATACTGGCAGCTCTTTCCTGCCCTGCTGCATGAGGTCAGGAGTCCCTTCCCCTGCTGTTAGAGTCAGCTTTGCCATGTGTGCTGGATAGTTTTATGTCAACTTGGCAGAAGCTAAAGTCATCTGAGATGAGGGAGCCTCAATTAAGAAAATGCCTCCATAGATCAAGCTGTACACAAGCCTGTAGGACGTTCTCTTACTTAGTGATTCATGGGGGGAGGGCCCAGCCCATTGTGGGTGGTGTCATGCCTGGGCTGGTGGTCCTAGGGTTCTTTTGGGGAGGCCTGGCGGCACTCAGAGGAAGGATAGCAAGTTACCAAGAAGAGACTCGATATTCTAAGAGCATATATAGGGGGAGGAGGTCTCCCTCAATCACAGACATAGGGGAGGGGAGAAGGGGGGAAGTGGGAGGGAGGGAAGAATGGGAGGAAACAGGGGAAGGGCTAACAATTGAGATGTAATATGAATAAATTAATTAAAAAAAAAAAAAGAAAGCAGGCTGAGCAAGCCATGAGGAGCAAGCCAGCAAGCAGCACCCCCTCCGTGGCCTCTGCATCAGCTCCCTCCTCCAGGTTCCTGCCCTGCTTGAGTTCCTGTCCTGACTTCCTTCGATAACGAACAGTGATATGGAAGTGACAAATAAACTCTTTCTTCCCCTTGCTTCTTGGTCATGCTGTTTTCTAGCAGCAGTAGAAACCCTAACTAAGACATGCCCTTCTCTTGTGCCTGAACATCTGTCTGCTCACTACACTTGAATGCTTGTCCCCTCTCTATTCCTCTACATATTTCCATTCTCCGATACCTCCCTCCCTGTTGCCTCTTTGATACCCACGCATCTCTTTCCTTTCCAGTACCTTCACACTTGTCCCTTTGCCTGTTCCTGCCCATCTATCACATCTCTGGCACCTGCACATCTGTCTCATCCCTGACATCTACACAGCTATACCCCGGCACCTGCACATCTGTCTCAACCCTGCTACTTACACGCCTGTCTCCTCTCTGGTACCTGCACCCCTGCTCTCACTGTATGGGCCAGAGCGTGGGCTCACAGTTTTCTGGTGCCACTTAAGTTTTCTATCATTGCTGGGTCTTCATATTTTCCTTGAATTCTTCTGAACAAGCCACAGGCTGGTGGTGCCAGGGTCTTGGCTTCGTCTACCCCCTGAAGTCAATTCTAAGTCTGTCTGCAGGGGTTTGGTGGGGCTATGGGGATTGTAACTCCGGAGAATGGCATCAATAGAGCAGACAACGCAAACAGCTTCTTCCGTCCAGACTATCCAAGGTCGGTTGTCCATTGGGGACAGAGCCCAGGATAGAAAAGCCCTGCCAGGCCGGGCTGTGGTGGCACACACCTTTAATCCCAGCACTCGGGAGGCAGAGGCAGGCGGATCACTGTGAATTTGAGGCCAGCCTGGTCTACAAAGTGAGTCCAGGACAGCCAAGGCTACACAAAGAAACCCTGTCTTGAAAAACCAAACCAAACAAAAACAAAACAAACAAAAAACAAAAACAAAAAACAAAACAAGAAAAGCCCTGCCAAGTGTAGTTTGGAACTTCTGGAGTTGAGACCCAAAAGGTCAAACTAGGGACTGAGTGGGCACTGTGGCCCCAGGTCTGGGTGCAAGGCCTTCTAGCGAGCAGGAGCTCCTTGGGAGGAAGAGCAGCTAATGCTCCCAAGCCTATTGAGAGCTGGGCTCTGGGCAGTGCTCTGGTGTGTGTGTGAGTGTGTGCTAATGCAAGCCTGTTTGGGAGTACTCAGTGGAGACTGAGAAGCCACGTATGCCCCCTAAAGTCCTCAGATGAGGAGCAGGAATGCATCTGAAGAGTTCAGGCCCGGGGCAAGATGGCTTCCGTGGAGATGGGTGAGGCACCTTACCTGGAAGCCCTGTTGGGCCTCTGACAGGAGCAGCCGTGCTGGTTGGTGCAGCTCCAACTCCAGCAGGACCTCCCCTTTGAGCATCCACAGCTGGGGGTAAGATGTCCCATCCAGGCCCTTGCCAGTCTCTCCATTTATCTTCAATATCTATGAGACACCATGACCCTAAGATGCTCTGTCCTCAGTCTGTGTCCTGTGACACTCTCTGGCTTAGAAGCAGAGGTATCCTCTGAGGCCAGTGTGCCACATGCTGCACTGCCACAGGGATGTCCCCAGCATGCTGTATTCAAAACCTCAGGCTTCCGCCACTGTTTGTTGGCTTCTGACACACCCCAGCCCTTTGGGACCCTTGTCTCTCCTTTTTTTTTTTTTTTTTTAATCCTTTCTACTCTCCCACTGCTGATTCTAGCAGCTGCTGAGCTGCCTGGCTTGGCGGGCCTGCCTCCCCTCTGTGAGTGAAGCCAGGAAGCCTGTCGTGAGGCCCGCGGGCCTGCCTTGTGTACAGCAGCGGGTGTTTTTCTCTTCTTTTCCTGCGTACCCGTCAGCATCCCCCACTCCCATTGTGGGTGGGTCACTGAGTCCCTGAAGCTGAACAAAGTGTAGGATTGACCATTGGCTGTTCTGAGCTTAGGTCCCATAACAAACCCTGTGTCAGGCATGCTCCAGCACACCCCAAGTGCTGGCTTTAAAGGGCGCACAAGCAGCTGGCACTGCTCTGAGGAACTAAGGCTCTCTGCGATGACTGCTGTCTCTGCTGCTCATGGTGACAACAGAGCCTTCAAGAGCCTACAGACCCCCTTAGACATACTCTGCTCTATAGAAAACCTCACTCTTTTCACTCCCCCTTGCCCAAGCTCAGAGACTTAAGCATTTTAGGTGAGAATTCACCAAGCACACTCTACCTCTAGCTTGCTGACTCTTTAAGTTGCCTCTCAGGCCTCAGGTGATCTGTCTGACATGTAGTTTTTTTGCCTTCCCTGAGGAAATCCAGGGTCCCGGGGTGGAATGAACTTGGTCAGATCTCTGAGTTTCCCATGAAGCCATGCCTAAGAGTGTATGCAGCAAGCGCTTCACACACAAATCAACTGTGGCTCGTTGGCTCTTGGGGCAGTCCTACACCACAGCCAAGCCAATGTCATCGCTGGGTTTCAGACCCTGCTGCGGCAGAGGCCGGCTAAGTCAGCGTCACTCCTGCACTGCGGGTCCCACGGCGGCGCTGACCAGCCTACCTTGTCTTGCGCTATCAATGGCTTCACTTCTTCAGAGCGGGTTGGAGCCAGCTGCTCGTGCAGGGCTGGCAGGCTGTCTTCTATCACAGGCTCCCTGTCCTTCTCCTTTTTAAATGTAATCTCTTTCCTGCAGCTAATTGAAGTGAAATAGCATCATGTAACAGAAGAACTGTAAATGGCTGGTGACAGCGGTCAGTGTCATGTATAGTCAAAGCCAGAAGGCTGAAGATGATGCTCCAGTGTTATAGAGAGTTTAGGGAGACTGTTAAGGCATCAAACTGTCCTTGTCCTTTTCTCATTTTGGAAGCTGCTTAGCCGTACTTCCTGTCTACTCAGATAATTAATTTAATTTCGTCTCAAGTCTCTGATGGGGTCAAAGACCAGATAGTTCAGTTTTACAATTAAGCTTAGTTGTTTAGGGATTAAGATGTTTTTAGGTCTAGATAGATGTTTTAAGTTGATAAAGATGAGATATGATAGATATTGATTTACATTCAGAATTTTAGATGCACCAAGATAGGAAAGATGTTCTCTTCAAAGTTGCCACATACAAATAGCCAAAACACTAAGAATGTAACATTTATCTACTTCCTGAAGGTTTCCTGGTTCTTCTTGCTGTAGGTGGTTTATTGTATATATGTGTAATAATGTAAATGTATATGTAAAAAATAAATAATAATAATAAGTGAAAATAAAAAGAAATACAAGTTAACCCAGCCAGGAGAAGCCACGGTTCACACATGTCTACAAAAACCAAGAGTGGGCGGCAATCTGGTTCTGGGAAGGACACCTGCAGCCTGTTCTCTCCAGAACTGTCTAGCAAGCTGATGTGTAGTTTAACGAGCTTCGAGAGCTTAATGTATGGACAGCAGAGCTGCCTCTGGCAGCCCCTCCAGAAAGGCAAAACTGCTTGGCTCTCAGGGTTTCCTATAGAACAGCGGGTGGCTCCTTCACCCATGGCTGCTCCTTCTCCCTCACCACCTACCCCAGCCCACAGTCACCCACCACACCACAGCCAAAGCAGTCCCTAGGGAGGTAGGCCAGTGCAGACTTCAGCTCTGTCT
Organism: Acomys minous; assembly: GCF_964271855.1. Taxonomy (NCBI): domain Eukaryota; kingdom Metazoa; phylum Chordata; class Mammalia; order Rodentia; family Muridae; genus Acomys; species Acomys minous. The sequence goes on along the minus strand of NC_140484.1, from coordinate 59,356,109 downwards.
GGCCATGTTCTCAGACATGCACAGGCTCTTCTCATCAGGGCATCCGGCATTTCCACCCCAATGCTGTCACTTCACAGATCCCCAAATCTTGTTCACCCCAAATGCCAGGGACTCCCTGACTATGTGCACTTGGAACCGAGGCCTCTCTGTACCCTGAGCCCTGGTGTCACCATTGGCACAAACCCTTCCTGTCACTCTGGGTTGCCCTTCTGCCTCGGCTGCCCACCTGCAGTGCCTCCTACACGACATAGCAGGAGCTCCGAATAAACCCAAGAACGGAAGAGGCAAGAGCTTCTCTTAGCATCAGCAACTGTATTTCTGGAACCCATCTGAAGGCAGAGAGGACTCAGCAAACACTCTCATAGTCAGTCCAGGGAGACACAGATATATGATGCTGCTAACAGCATGAAGATGATTTTGTAGACAGATATTTGTTGCCAAAGGCGACAGGGTGACAAAGTGCATGGAGCAGAACTACATTTTCATAACAGCCAGGTGAACAATGGCAAAACCCCAGAAAGGATAACTGCCAAGGGGCGGGGCCTGCAGTGACATTTATTCTCTTCTTTACCTGTTTTCTAAAATTTGTTCAATGAACATATAATTTATATATGGGGGAAATCATGTTGCCAAAATTAACAATAATAGTACTATGTATGCATTCTTATGTGTTCTTAGGTGGTCTCTAAGTCTAAAAAGGATTGCTACAGGAACTGTAATTGGCTAATTTAACTGTTGGATAGCCTACTGTCAGCCAACCACAAGGCCTTCAGAGTAACCCAAGAACCCAGAACCCAATATGTGCCTCACTCAGCACTGTCACTCCTGACACTCCTGGGAGGAGTCTGGGACTGGGGAAAGACAGCTTTTCCCCATCTTGTCCCACAGACTTCCTTTTCTCTGGTGAGACCCCACCAGCTCAGCAGTCCCCAAACCTGTCATTAAAACTATGGAGGGAACTCAGAGGCCTCTCTATGCACTGCCCTCCCAGATATTGCTGCCTAGAAACTGTCCCCAGGACCTCCAGGCACCAGACTGAGGATTTGGGAGCCATAATGGGCCTGGTACTGAGAAGAAACACAGCCAAGGGCTAGGGTTTCCCCAGAGCTGTCCTTAACAGCCTGGATTGTACTTTGCTGGAAAGAGGGGGTCCCACACCCAGGAGCAAACACTGCACGCACCTGGCCTGCTCCATGTCCCCAAAGTATGACTGTCCGATTGCCTCTTCATGATGACTTGCTGCGGAATGCAACCTCAGATCGGAACACACCTGTAAAAGTCTGAGGGCAAAGGTGGGGAGGGAGGAGGCACTGCCTCAGAGGATGCTGTCATCTCAGAGGAAGGGGTGCAGGCTTCGGTGTGCTTTATCAGAGCTGCTAAACTAAAACATGCACTTCAGCCTTTCAGCATAGTAAAACATGCTAGGTGGTTCTATAAAACTTCGGGCGGCGGTTTTCTCCATCATCCACTCACTCACATGTTTTATTTACTATGAGTTTATTTTGGGGCATCTTCATAGGCGATAGTCAGCTGGGTTCTGCCAAATCCTGCCATAGCTCCCAACAAGAAACTCAGACTGAGGTTTTGTTTAAAGCACTTCATTTGGATATGATCAGGCAAACATGCTCAAACGTTATCTGTGTATTCCTCCTCCCCAGAGTGAACCCAGTCACCATGCTTTCTATCACTCTCTCCCCTGTTTCTTCTTCTCCAGGGCCCTTGCCAGGAAGTGCAGTATCCCTTGATCCTTAAACACCTCAGTGTGCGGCTCCTTAAAACAAGGTGTTCCCTAAGGAGCAGGGTAAGCTTTTACAATAGATGTCATTCTTTTGTGTGGCCGTCTTAGGGATTTACTATATACACAATCGGCTACAAAATTAATATCTAAGGTGGTGTTTGTTTTTATATTATTTTGGACAGACTGTCATGTTCACCGCTGCAGGTAAAAGAAGTGTACCAACCGCAGGTGGTAGAGGTCTGCAAGACTCTTGCTCTCCACCACAGCATCTGCAATGAGGACACCCAGCTGCAGGATCGGGATGCTGAGCTCATGAAGGGACATCTTCTGCAGGGCTTTGGCCAAATGGTCTATGTAGTACAAACTGTACGTCTGCATAAAGACACAGCAAACAGGCGTGGTCACAGGCAGGGGTAGCAATCTAGCCCCCTAGAGGGATGACTAAGATTGGTTGTCAACTTGGCATGATCTAGAATCACCTAGGAGATGAGTCTCTGGGCATAACTTTGAGAGATTAGATTATCTAGATTAGCTTAGCTGAGGTGAGAAGACCCACATTAATGTGAACTAGGGTCTTGGACTGTATAGTGAGGAGAAGGCTGGCTTGGCATGACTGTCATTGCTCCTTGCTTCCTGAGTGCTGGTGGGTCGTGAAAAGCCGTCCAAAGTTCCTGATGCCACGATTCCCCCACTAGGATAGACTGCACCCTCAAACTGTGAGCCAAAATAGACACTTTCTCCTGGAAGTTGCTTTTGTCAGGTGTTGTGGTCACAGCGGCAAGAAACATTGACTAATACACCTAGCTTTGCCTGGCACAGTGCCCAGCACTCAGCAGGTGTTTAACGAGCTTGTGGGATGCGTTCTTTCTCGTTAGCTTTGTCATATACAATCTGTGGTTATCAGCAGATCTGCACAAGGGACACACCTATTAAGTCATTGATTTCATGTTCCATTTAATTTTTTTCTAATTAAAACTGGTGATCCACCAAATGCAGAGTTTCTTTGTGGATATATACAACTGCGAGTCTGGAGAAAAGGAGCTAATGTTTCCTGTGGTTTTGGGCTTGGTTTATGGGATGTTGGAGACATTAGACGAGTGGTTTTAAGCATGAGTTTCTGGTAAGTGGGTAGTGAGCAAGGTACAGAAAAGCACAGGGCTAAGACTGAGGGAAGATGATGGCCTGGCCAGTGGGCATATGCCCAGGATTAGTGTCAAGGCCGCATGGCTCCTGACCCTTCTACATTTGGATCATGTTAAGTAGACTAGGTCTAAATCTGACACTAGGCTATACAGGGGGAGAATATTGTTTCTTTGTGTGAGAATACTGTAGGATACTAATCCATGACCTCAGAAAAGGAAGCAATTTTTTAAAAAGGACACAAGAAAGCAACAGTCACAGAAGAAATGATTCCTAATTTCTATAACACTAAAGTTAACACTTTTATACAGGAGACCCCATCATAGGAGGAAAGGTCAATCACAAAGTGACCAGTTGTGTATAGGACTGGCAGAGTGTCCCTCTCAGAACAAGCCTGTCCTTTTCTTTGATTCCACAAGAAAAACAGAACATTTGCTAAATTATGGTAGTGTGCTGGATAGAGGAAGGACAAGGGTGTGCTGACAGGACACCCAGCATTGCTGTACCCATTGGAGATGCCTTCACATACACATTAGCACCGGCTGGCAAGGGTGTAGGCAACAGGAGCTTTCCCACCAGGGGCAGGGGTGAGAGTTAGCCCAGCATCCCTGGGATGCAATTTGCCAACTGGCAATATTCACCATTGTTGCCAAGTTCCCCACACCGTGGTCCAGAAATGTGGGCAGCAGCATTCACAGATGCTTTATTTGCAAAACCCATAAAAACAGGAGTTTCATAGTGAGTGTTAAAAAGGAGCAGCTTTCCACCTTCAGCACCCCTAGCTACAGAGGCCCCTCTCATCCACACCCTCTTTCTTCCAATCAGCTGCCAGCATCTGTGAGAAGCCCCCTCCCACCACATCCATACCCAGGTACCCATGCTTAGACTTGGCATTGCTCCTATCTTCTTCCATAGGCCCTGGTGAACAAGTCTCCACAAAGCAGGCATCCATGACCACAAGAATGAGAGGATCATCAGGGACTGTGGTCCCTCTGGATGCCTCACCTTCCCCCATCTCCACCACCAAGGTCACACGGTCCCTCCTCCATAGCAAATCCTTGTAGAGCCCTCCAAGAGCATATACTCAGGGCTATACCTTGGGCAAAGCCTTACCTGGTCACAGGGCACAATCCCTTTTGACACAAAGTCACATGGAATTATTTGGCATATTCCTCCTAGTCAGTAGGTTGGTGGGGTTCACTCACGCTGTTTGGGGACAACTATTTTAGTTCTTTTCATTGCTCCAGTGTCTGCTCCAGTGAACAGGCCTTAGTGTGCTTGTCCACTCACCGGCTTCTGGAAACTTGATGAGTTAATCGTAGAGTCACTTCTGTCTTGCTTGAACTCCAAGAGCAGCTCCTCAGGGCAGGAGTAGGAAGCCCACTCTTCTATGCTGGTGGGGATATCGTCAGGTGGCTTGCTAAGAACTGGGGTTGAAATCTGTGAATAAGCAAGGTTTGCTGGCATGGATGCCTCTGCAGGCCAACGTGGAGATGGAGAGGGCAGGCTCCTGGCCTCCAGCACAGGCCTTGGAGGCTCTGGCCCTGGGGGTGGGGATAGCATGTGTTACACAAGTGGGCACCGAGGCATGGGAAGATCATGAGGCCTCACCACAAGGTGAATGTGGTGGAGTTGGGGTTCAGGCTCCACCTCCTGCCTCAGGCAAGGGACATACCATGTAGACCACTCACCTGCTTCATGTCTTTGCCTTTTTCCTTCTCCTTCTCTTTCCCCTTCTCCTTCGTCTTCTCCTTCTCCTCCTTTGTCTTCTCCTTCTCCTCCTTCGTCTTCTCCTTCTCCTTCGTCTTCTCCTTCTCCTCCTTTGTCTTCTCCTTCTCTTTCTCCTTCTCTTTCCCCTTCTCCTTCTCCTTCTCTTTCCCTTTTTCCTTCTCCTTTTTTGGCAATAGCAACTGTGAACTAACTGTTTGTAGATTTTTTTCTAGAATTAGTTCTCCTCCCGCTGTCAAGGAAATCTGTCCGTGGTGAGAGAAATACAAGTTGAGAGGATTAAAGACGTAACCCGCATCCCACCTTTCTGCAAATAGTTGGAGATAGCTCTCAGACCCCAGAGTGTTGCTTGGCCGGAGATGCAGACCTACAGGTTTTTGTGCTAGGTGGATGGCAGAGCTAGGGTGGGTTTGGGGAGCATCCTCTTCAAGGAGCCTCAAGGAGCCTCAAGAGTGTGTGGGCTGGAGAGATGGCTCAGAGGTTAAGAACACTGTCTGCTCTTCCAGAGGTCCTGAGTTCAATTCCCAGCAACCACATGATGGCTCATAGTCATATATAATGAGATTTGGTGCCCTCTCCTGGCCTGCACACACACATGCAGGTAGAACATTGTATACATAGTAAATCTTAAAACAACAGCAACAACACCCCCCAAGGCCTCCCCCAAAAGAACACGAGTGTGGCAGGGCCCAGGGAGATGCTGACAGGCCTTTCACCAGAGAGAAGTGGGTGGATGATGCCGAAAGAGATGTCTGCGTGCCTCTCAAAGGCCTTTACAGTGTACCTAGGAAGTTTCTGAGTTCTTTGGGGGAAAAAAAATGCTATTGTAATGTCCAAAAGGAGAAAGCAGTAAGAAGCCCTTCAGAGTCAGCTCCCAGGGGGTTGGAGGCTAGGGATCTTCACTGTTTAGCACCATATCTCCAGCCTTCTCTCACCTGCCAGATGTGCCTGAGGAAGCTGTAGGCCATCAAGCAGTCATCTTCATAGGAAGAGGAACCCGGGGACACCATCAAGGCCCGCAGGATGTGCACACGGGCCAGGGCCTCCAGCTGTCTCACACTTCGAAACTGGTCCAGGGAAACTGTCTCCAGATTCAAGGACACTCTAGTCCCTGTGACAGACTGGTCAGGGGAGGCCTGCCCTGCACAACAATGGTGGGAGTGAGTCTGTGGCTGTGAATAGGCTTAAGATCCTAGAGCCTGGGGGATATCACTCCTTCTGACCTATAACGCTGACCCAACCTCCTGTCCATCACCAGACACCTAGTGTGTGTTGCCACCTGCCCCAGACCGGAGTTTCTCCAGCCAGGACTACCTTCCATGTAGCCTTCCTGTGTCCCAGACGTCTCTCTTTCTGTCTGGGAGTCAAGGTAAGAGTCACTTTCTGCAACGCAAGTGGCTGCTGGCCTTGGACTTAGTACCCATGCAGGTGCCCAAGTGGTGACCTGAAACCTTCACACCAGTTAGAATGGTAGGCCACAGGTTGACCTGCTCTGCTTTCTTCCTAGCTGGTTTGGCCTGCTGTGTTCGGCTGTATGGGTTAAATGCTGAATGGACAGGGTCGCAGCTATTCCTACACACAGGTGCTGCCATTTCCCACCCTGTCCCTTTCCCGACTCCTAACTGCTGTAAGCCCAAAATGAAAGCATGTCTGCATCCAAGGGCACCGGTGGGCCAGCAACAGTCCCACTACGTCCTGCTCTCTTGGACCCATATAGGGACGACAGTAGTAGGCCAGGAGAAGCCAACATGGCCACCCTCACCTTCCTTCTTGGGCTGTGGCTCATGGGGGTCTTCAGTGGGTTTCATGGCTAGCAGAAGCCTTATGGCCCACTCAAGGTGGGTGACCACTTCTTCTAGAGGGAACTGTTTATAATACATCCATTCACTGAACTCCACGATGTAGTCTATCTTCTGCCAGTTGCTCTCTGGCTTCTTTGGGACAAGACAGGAAAATGTTATCAGGATATAACACAAATCGGGTCAGTGGGACATGAGTTCGCATGGGGAAAGCCACCTATAGCAGACTTGATGGTTCATGTTGCAACCAAGACTCCCTGAGGGCACCAGCTGTGGGCAGAGGTGTGGCAAGAAAACAAGAGCTTGGTAAAGATCCTGATCGGGGCTCCCTGCAAGGCAGTTTGGCCCATCTGACGTCTTGAATGGGTGGTCCTGGGGATAATCTCTCTATTGAGGACCCCATATGTCCCTCTTTATGCATGCACAGCTTTTGTCTGAACTATCAACTGCTTCCGTGGCTCATCTTGGACCCGTAGGAGGGGTGTCAGGGAAACTACAGCCGAAGATGTGGCACAGCACACACTTGGCCTATGATCATTGAAAAATGCAGGCCAGCCTCCAAGATGAGAGAGAGGCTCAGGCAAGCCCAGAGCTTTAGTATGCTGACCTGCTGTCCACTCCTTTCCTTTCCAGGCCTCTTCCTTGACCCATCCTCAAGGCATCACTTCCACACTTTTAAGGACCTAGAGTCGTGGCCCCCCTCACCTCTACTGCTGACTCTGCAGCTTTTCAGAGTGCATGCCTGCACCCTCTCATTCACTGGGAAATGAGCACCTGTGGAGGCGAGTCCATGCTCACCCCTGCATGGGTGACTCAAAGCAAGAAAATCAAACACAAACACATGCTGTAGGCAGGTGGGGGTGGTTAGCAATCTGGACAGGGTGCTGTTGGCAGTGGGAACAGGCCTCAGGAGGGAGGAGGAGGAGGAGGAAAACCTCTGGGAGGAGGAAGTGTCACAGGGTATAGGGTGGTAGTGGTCGGTATCCCAGTAGGGTGTGAACCCTAGGCAGGATGCAGGACCTAAGGTTGCCCAGTGGAAACTGAATCCCAGTGGAGAAGGGAGGAGGCATCCCATGGAGGTAAGAGGGAGCCCAGAATAAGGCACGCACACAGTGATTGAGACAAAAGCTGTGCAAGCATGGGAAAGCACGGATGCCTCAAGAAGGGCTAAGGAGGAAGAGGAAAAACCTCTCATTAAAAAGTGCAAGGGATGGGAGGGTCTATGGCTAGACCTGCCTCCTGTACACGCACTAACTCAAAACGGACAGGCCACCTGGATAGAAGGTCAGCAGCCAGTCTTCTCAGAAGAGAACGAAGGATCTATCTGCCCAACTTTGGCTCAAAATGCTCTCTCTGCCATAATATAAACACAAATGACAAAATAGGAAATAGAAATTGACCTCCTTGGCGCTGGAGAGATGGCTCAGAGGTTAAGAGCACTGGCTGCTCTTCCAAAGATCCTGAGTTCAATACCCAGCAACCACATGGTGGCTCATAACCATCTATAATAAGATCTGATGCCCTCTTCTGGCGTGCAAGCATATAGGCAGACAAAAAACATTGTACACATAATAAATAAAGAAAAAAAAAACCTCTTAAAAAAACAAATTGACCTCCTCACAACTAAAAATGTTGTGCTACAAGCAATACTAAGAAAAGGTGCCATCCACAAGCGTGTGACCTGGCAGCTCTTCTGTAGCTAAACACAGAGTCACTATGTGACCCATCAATTCCACTCCTAGGCACATTCTCAAGAGAATCAACACCATAGGTCCACAGAAAAGACAAACAACAACAACAACAACAAAAACCTGTGTACTCAAGTTTACAAAAACTCTACACACCCGAGCCAAATGATATGAGAAACAACGTAAGAGCTTGACAAACAACTAACAAGCCAGGTGTGTGTGTGTGTGTGTGTGTGTGTGCGCGCGCGCGCGCGCGCGCGCGCGCCCGTGGAATGTTGCTTAGTTACAAGAAAAAAAAATCTAGGACAGTCACACAACACAATGTGACTGCAACATAGCATGTTTATTGAAAGAAGCCAGACATGACTGCCACGTGGTGGGTCTGATTTCATTCTATGAAAGGTCCAGGGCAGCACAGTGGGTCAATGACCTCTGGTGCAGGAGGGGTTGGGAAGGAGAGTGAGTGTTGACAGGCACAATTTGGGAGCGGGAAGGGGGAGGAAATATTCTTAAAACAGATGGTTGATAGCCTTGAGAGCTAACTAGAGACTGCATTGTGCGGAAGGAAGGAAGGAAGGAAAAACTAGAGAGATGGCTCAGTGGGTAAACTGCTAGGTGAGCAAATGTGAAGACCAGAGTTTGAGTCCCCAGAACCCACATGAAATGTGGATGTGACAGGGGGCGCCTATCCAGCCACGCCTACAGCTAGGTGGGAGCCCCAGACAGGAGCTTGAGGGTCAGCTACCCTGGTACACACAGTGGGCCTGCTTCAAGCAAGGTACAAGGTGAGGACTGACACATGAAGTTGTCCTCTGACCCCCACAGGCATGCTATGGCACGTGCATAGTCATATTTGCACACATGAACACACATACACATATTGACACACCACACACGTATCATATACAAAAGTACATATAAGTAGTAAGTAAATTAAAACAAAATTCAAGGATGAGACTCAAAGTCACTGAAGAGAAACATACTTCCTGTGTCTAGCTGCAAGTGCTGAGCTCTCTGCCCCTTCCTCTAGCACAGCCTGGTGGCTTCCCCTTCTCAGGGGCTACCCTTCCAGCTTTCTCAGTGAGATGCCCACTTAATGCCTGACCCTAAACCCAGCAATAAAACTTGAGAACGACCAGTTATTTGGTCTAGAAGAGCAAAACGCAGGGGCTCCCTTTTACTACGTGTTACTATGTCATGTCCGTGAAGCCACAGCCTGCAGCCTGAGATGGGTCTTGCTCCCTTGCCAAGAGCTGTCCTGGTCCTTGCAGCAGCCAGGACTTCACAGCAGGGATGTGCTTGGGGCCTGTGAAACAGACAAGCCTTCTCAATTTAGAGATCCAGGACACCATTGGTCCCATACTCAGGACCTCAGGTAGCCCCGTGTGGGCTTCACTTACAGGAGAACCAATTGTCATCAAGTCTGAAATCAGAGCCCCTGCCCCTCCAACCACCCACTCAAGGGCAACAGATGGGATGTCTTTCGGCCTTTTGGTAGTGTGAACAGCAAGCCCTACCTGTCCCGGTCTGTGCATCACAGAGCCCTGCTTGCTCAGCAGCCCCATGCTCCAGAGAGCTGGGGCTCTCCTTTCCAAGATGGCCACTAAAGGAAGAATCAGCAGAAGGGAGTCTCTGCCCTCAACCAGGCCTTAACTACACGGCGGCTCCCTCTGAGCTGACCCAAGACTCTAGTTCTTAGGCTTCCCACACAGTCATCTCTGTAATTAAGACCCACCCACCAGCAGCAGCACGGACACCACACAGACCTGCAGTGCCTGGATAGCGTTTTGATAGCAGGTGAGCTCTCCACAGATGTTTCTCGAGTTCTGAGCCAGGCGGTACCACATGTTTGCTAAGTAGTCTTCACTCTCATCCTTGAACTTCTGGATTTCCATGCTAAAGTTCTGGCCGAGTTTGGCCTTCACAATGACCATGTGTTTGAAAATCAAGCTAGAGAATGGGAAAGGGCTGGTCAACACTGGGATGGAACAGCGCTACGCGCACACATGGCATTGCAGAACTACCGCTGCCTACGACCCTGTTGGCAGGGATGGGACCAGATAGGGACCTAGCTGGGGTTTTGTGCTATCTATACGGCTCTTATTGAGGAGGTGAAGTCCTTCAGTGGAAAGGGATGATGAGGAAGCCCAGCTGAGGCAGGGCAAAGAGCATCCTGGGATGTTCGGAGGGAGGGCACTCACAGGCGGTGGGCTGTCCTTGGCAGCACTTGCACAGCCTCATCCAGCACCTTAAGGCCCATCTCCCAGTCATCCTGGTCAGCATGGCTGTGGAAAAGCAGGCTGTAGAGTGCCGCTCGGAGTGTGAGGTCGTCCTCAGACCCTGGGGCAAAGAAGAGATGGGATCTCAAGGGTCTCAAGTCAGTCAGCTCCTTGCCAACTGACTTGGTGCGCCCCCCTGACCTCTTACCCCACACCCCCTTACTTTCTCACAGCCCGTGTCACAGTCTTCCATTCATACATAGCCATCAGAAGGCTGGAAGCTGCCCTGTAGGCTGGCAGTAGACCAGTGTGGCCTCTGTCTGTGGCCCACCACCACTTAGGCACCCCCTCTGTCTGAGGGAACCAGCTCCAGGTGCCCCTTCCGGTTTCCACCACGCAGTGTGCGCTGGCTTTGAGGACCTCCCTCTAACTCTCAGAGAGTCTCTTGGTTGTCCAGCCCATCACCCAAGAGCCAGGATGCCAAGGTTTCTGAGTCCACAAGCCCCCATGAACCTCCCTCTTCTCAGAAAGCCTGTTACTTTCCTTTTAATCTAAAAATTAACGACGTGATCATGAGGGCCTAATGTTCAGGGAAGGCTGTGGGCCTTGCCTCCAAACTTGTCCCACGCCTCCAGGGCCGACCCTGAAGGTGAGTCTTGCTGGCAGTGGTCGGCAAGGGCGCTTCTTTACCCTTCAGCACGGTTCTTGTGTTGAATGTTCTAGCATAGAGTTGCTGGATCAAGGTCTGACCATGCCTATGGTTCTTGCCACATGCTGGCTGATCGATGACACCATGAGGCACTGCTCAGATTGGAGGCTTTGCCAGCTTTCTCCTCATCCAAGATGGGCTTAAAAAAAACTGGCTAACCTAGGTTACTCGGGGACCCCATAGTTCCTTCATTATTTGAGTTTGATCTCTGAACCTGCCAGCTGTACCTCATCCTCAGTTCTGCCTCTGCTTTCTGTTCTTGGTTCCTTGTTTGGTGCATTGAGGTGTTCCAGGCACATGCCTTTGTCTATCTGATATTTCACCAATCAATGGTTAAGAGACTTAGGGCAGAGACCCTGCTGTCAAATCTCCCTGGCATCCATCAGCAGGGACAGTAGACTTCCTTTCAGGACTGTCCTTACATATAGAGGCTCAGATCCAGGCCTGAGAGTGCATGCTGGGGAAAGAAAGCAAGGCTTGGGAGAGCTGAGCCCTGAGCCAGAGGGTCCTCGTCTGACTGACTACACTAGCTGATGGCATTTGATGTGAGGGATTCCCCCAGCTGCCAGGATTTCCTATGTTGCTATTCCTTAATTGTATGCCCTTCAGTTACTTTTTTTTTTTTTTGTCTGTTTGAAAGTGTGCCTTGGGCTGGAGAGATGGCTCAGAGGTTAAGAGCACCATCGGCTCTTCTAAAGTTCCTGAGTTCAATTCCCATCAACCACATGGTGACTCACTACTATCTATAGTGAGATCTGGTGCCCTCTTCTGGCGTGCAGGTATACATACAGACAGAACATTGTATAAATAATAAATAAATCTTGAAGAAGAAGAAGAAGAAGAAGAAGAAGAAGAAGAAGAAGAAGAAGAAGAAGAAGAAGAAGAAGAAAGTGTGCCTCTTTCTACAGAATTTCTGCTTGCCTGATTTTTACCTTCTGATGCTTTTCACCTGAAATGGAAGGTGTTTTTGTTGTTGTTATTGTTGTTTGTGTGTTTGAGAGAAAGATTCACTGTGTGGTCCTGGCTGTCCTGGAACTTACTATGTAGACCAGGCTGACCTCTCACTCACAGCGACCTGCTTGCTTCTACCTCCTGAGTGCTGAGATTAAAGGTGTGTGATACCGCATCTGGTCCAGAATGGGAGGTATGTTTTCTTTTGTTTTATGTGTATGAGTTTTCTGCTTGAGTGTATGTCTGTGTACTACATGTGCGACTACGCCCATGGAGGCCACAAGAGGCCATCAGATCCCCTGGAAGTGGAGTTACAGATGGTTGTGAACCACTGTGTTGATGCTGGGGATGGAACCTGGCTCCTCTGGAAGAATAGCAAATGTTCCTGACAGCTGAGCTCCCTCCTTCCCCAGCACCAAGAACAGGACTTTATAAAGCCATGGAATTCCTGACCCATCTAATGAAAGCTTCCAAGGGTGATGGCAGTTTGACTTGCAGTTTGTTTGGCACCATACTCAACACACTGACTCAATTAGTCACCACACCCTCTTGGAGTCTGAGCCAGTCCTGCCTCTCAGACCATGTTATCTGTGTTGCTTTTCTTGCAATGTTTGCCAAACTCTGGGGGCTCAGTACACTGTTTACTTACATACGGCCACACTTTTGTTCTTGACTTTAAATCAATTTTACCTATGGATAGACTAATATGCTCAAGGCTGGTCCACTATTCTGCTCCCTGGTGCTAAGGAGCTGCCAAATACACATGGGGCTCTTGATTAACAGCAAATCTTATCATGGGAACAAAATGCATTCTTTTGGAAAAATTGAAACAGTACTGGGTGTAGTGTTGTTATGAGGTCAGAGTGGTTTTCCCTTTCCTTGTTTTGCCGAGGAGTGTATCTCCAAAATATTTAACGGTATAAAACATGATGATTTAGAGGAATACGAGGCTCATCTGTGTGCATAGCTGAGGTCATGTGTGAAGGCTCTCCACGTTGGTAGGATGAAGGACTGTGCTGGGCAGACTTCCATAGGGTCTGAAGGGAAAACATCACATGAGAAGCATTGGACTCACAGACATGGTCACAACTGAGGTGCCTTGTGTCAGGATACAGGATGTCAAACATAGAATGCTCACACTTCCAGAGCTCTGCCTTTCCCATGGCCCCTCAGCTACCAACCTGGGAGGAACTGGCCTTCAGGGGATGCCCCTCCGCCCTGGAAGTCAGATGTTGGCCACTGGTGCAGAAGCAGTGTTTTCTCTTTCTCCTTAAGAGAAACAAACAAATGGTGCATGTTGGAGGGAACTCGTTAGTGTCAGTAAAAAGCAAAACCAAGCAGTCAGGCGTGGTAATGCATGCCTATAATTCCAGCACTCGGGGAGATAGAGTCAAGCAGATCTCTGTGAGTTCAAGGCCAGCCTGGTCTACAAAGTGAGTCCAGGACAGCCAATGCTACACAGAAAAACCTTGTCTTAAAAATAAACACCCTCAAATCAGAATTAACTAAAAAACAGAAATTGCAGTAAAATTTCAGAGCCATCAAGTCATAAAAACTTAAGCACACAGACCATACACACCACATGCACACAATACTACACATGCATCCCATGCCATGTACCGTATCATACACATACCATACCACACATAAACCTTAACATGCATATACTACACACAGCAGAACATCCTGTACCATAGACATACGATGCCTTAGCACACCACATGGCACCACACAGTCTTCATACTATATACAACACACAACATTGTGCCCACAACACCATAGTAAACACAACATTCCATACACAACATGGTATCATAACCATATACATGCCATATCACACATGCACCAGACCATACATACTAAATGGTAACTAACACACCACACCATACCACAATATGACACCATGCCAGACATTAACCACATAACACACACACACACACACACACACACACACACACACACACACACTACTGTACTCAACACGTACCACATCATATGTATACATCAAACACTATACCCCACATTCTCTCCCCCTACACCCATACTCCGTATAACACACACCGAGTATTGTACAACAAATACTACCCACATATCACATCAAAGCACAACACACACACACATCCCATACCACACACACATATAACACACAGACCCCTCTAACATAATTGAGTTGTTTTCAATGATGCAAAACCTGTTTTTCAATGGAATAAAATTACAAAAAAAATTTTAAAAAACTTATAGAACACAGTGAAAGCAATGCTCAGAGGCAAGCAAACAGCTGTGAATGCTGTTTGTCAAGACAATAATCAATCCCAAATCAGTAATCTACCTTCAATTCTCCTGATATAAAAAAAAAAATTACACTAAACTAAACCAGCAGAGGGAAAGAGATAAGCTAAACTGAGAATAGGGGAAAGCCGCTGCTTCAAAGCTGTTTAAAAACAAGAGGGAATGGGAAGGAATTCTGGAGAACGCTGTGTTATCCAGCCGGAGAAGCTGTGTGCGACGTGCCTGGTAGGGGTCATGCTCAATGAGGAGTGTTGTTTCCTATGGGAGCCATGTCTCGTGGAGGCTGTGTTCAGTGAGGGTGGTGTCCCAGAGGGACCATATCCCAAGGCAGCCATACTCTGTGGAAGCCATGCTATGAGGCTGTCTTTCCCTGGGAGCCTGGCCTGGCCTGAGGGTAAGGCCTCCTGGGACCCTAGCCTGTGCCCCTACCACTTGTTTCTTGTTCTCTGTCTTGTTGATGATGCTGATGATTCGCCGGAGCGATGCCTTGGCCTTTTTCCTGTTGCCCGGTGAGGACAGAAGCGGAAGCCATGTGTTCCAGTAGTTCCGGGCGGCCATCATTACCAGGGAACTGCTGCCTGCCAGGCCCCCAAACCTGCAATGACAAACCTTATTCACAGTGAAGTAGGCTGCTGTGCACTCAGCCACAGCCACACCTCCCATCGGCACATCCAATCACACAAGTTTCTGTGCTTTGTAGGGAAGTAGTGGTATCAGGGCGGCACAGCTTTGGCACTGTATGGCAGGCACTGTGCAAGCCTGGCATACTTCTTCCTTAAGCAAATTATTTGGGAGGAGTGCTGCCCACATCACAGGGCAGTGACGGTCTCTGCTGGCCTGGTTCTTTCTGTATCCACCTGCCCCCTGCTACTTAGGCCTCTGGATGCTTAGAACCCTCCAGATCACAGCTCTATTGAGCTTCTCCCAGTATTCCCCATGGGTGTTGTAGTGTCTGTGAGCTCATCTGCATGACAGGATGCAGGCTGAGGCTTACTAGTACCACCTGGTTCCTTTCTTGGGACTCAGTGATGTCCTACAGCATCACTGTGGCACTATACAGGTTTCCTCTTACACTGGGCCAGGCCAGCCTACCCCCCCCCCACCCCCTCCAGTTGCATACCTGGCACTCTCTAAAAAGGCCTTGGCGGCTGCTAGCCGTAGCTGCTTCCTGCCTTTCAAGTTTTCCATGATGGTACGGCCCTGGATGCAGGAGACGGTACACAGCATTTCTGCTGCAAGCTTGGCATCAGTCCTGGAGAAGACACAAGAGAGATTTAGGGGCGAGGCTGGAAGTGATTCATGCTGTGCTCCACTCACTGCAAGTGCCCTCTCACCCACGGCCCTGCAAATGCATGTAAAGATGAAGATGCAATTTCTATCCCATGCTGTGTCTTAGGGACTCATCCACCCGACTGATGATGGAGGACAAGTGACTGTGGCCCTTCTGAGGCCTTCCTTGGCAGTAACCCGAGATGCCCACCCACAGAGGGCTGCTGTGGATGTGGGAATTGGCACTGTGGGTGCCTGGCTGATGGGTTCTAAGTTACCCTTATGAGAGACCACACATCAGAACTGGCTGGCAGAGTGCAGTGAACCCACAGAACCACGAGATAGGCATCTTAACTGGCTTTTAGCGGCTAGTTTCTGGTGGCGCCCTACCCATCAGTGGTCCAGCGGAACCATCTGTGGGTCTCTGCCCTCAGCCAGGCTCTGTTTCCTGGCCTCAAAAGAAAGTCTTGCTCCAGGAAGTCTGCACTCTGCACTCAGAGGGGTACACAGGCCTGCAATACCATCTCAGAGAAGCACCGCAGCTCCTCCGACACTCCCCTGATTCCTAAATCCACTGTAGCTGTGGTCTGGACACAGGCAGCGTGGGGGTGGGGCGGGGCGGGGGCAGGAGGGGCAGCGCATGTTCCTGCTGCTCAGCTCAGCAGCACAGATTTTATTCTGAGTGATATACTTGTTCTGGGAACACTTCCTTTGTGTCGTGGGGGCTCTAGAAGACAGGTATCTGGTTGCTGGAGCAAACGACCACATAAGCTGTGAGGAAACAGTAGAGGAAAGGGCCCTACTTTGCCTGCAAGGACCTCCTGCACAGTGGGAGTTTTTGGTCTTAAGGTTAAGCTGAGGCTGTGTGGTAATTAAAAGCTCCTTTATAGATGGTAGGCTGGTGTAAAAAAAAAGGTTAAGACCCTAGCCTGGGGAGTAACAATGGAAAAGTTTGATCTTTGTTAAACAGGGCTACACAACCCAAAAGAGAACGTGCTTTGCAGCTAGTAGGGTGCAATGACAACGGCTACCAGGAGGGGGCAACAGCGGCCTATAAAAGATTTTCAGAAGTCCTAGCAAGGAATTAATTCCGCGTTGCCCACTCCAGGTTTCCTGTTACTGTTTGTATGCATGGGCGCATTTGCTTTATTTATTTATTTATTTATTTATTTATTTATTTATTTATTTATTTTTATAAATTAGATTCTATTTAGGGTCACTGACAAAAGCGTGTGCTAGCCTGGCCTGGTGCTGTACCCAACTCTCCTCCTGTGCCCAAGCAGGCTATGGCTATGTGCAGTGGCACAAACAGCACACAGCATCCCTTTCTGCAGAGATGTCCCCCTTTTTTGGTTTTGTTTGTTTTGCTTTTTCTCCTAAGGATAACTTTGAATGATAGAAGTGCATCTTGTACAGAGTTGGACATGACCAGCTTCTGCTAGCTCTGGCCTGACCCTTACAGGACATGACTTCTAAGTCTGCAGATACCTTGCCCATCTTCCCTGCAGAGTCTCTTTGTTTGAGACAGGGTTTCTCTGTGTAGCCCTGGCTGTCCTGGAATTTGCTCTGTAGGCCAGGCTGGCCTCGACCTTACAGAGACCTGCCTGCCTCTGCCTCCTGAGTGCTGGGATTAAAGGTGTGCGTGTGCCACCACGCCCAGCCTAGCTGCTTCTTAATACAACCAAGCTGGCAGTTGAAATAAATTAACAATCATAAGCCTAGCTATTGTAAACTTGACACCAAAACACATCATTTTGCCTGTCTACAAAACCAGTGTCATGTGGACACTGCCAAGTTCCCATGTTAGCCCGAGATGTAGCTAGGTCCCTTTTGCCATATCTGTGGTGGCCTATGTATTGGCTGAATCTGGCTTCCCTAGACAGTTGTTTTTGAGCAGAGAGCACTTTCTGTGTCTTTTTCATTCTCCCTTTAAATGAATTTGCATTTCCCAAGACATCTTTCCTGTGACCTCAGTGTAGATTTCTCTCCAATGGCACCAATCTCATTAAGAACACAGCTGCTTTGCTTGGACCACTCTTACCTGCTGCCTGGAACCTGGTGCCTCTCCTTTCCTCACCAAACCATATGCTTTTTCTTTTCTTTTCTTTTTTTACCTTACCACTACTTCTCAGTGTGGATCTGACTAGGAACAGTGACCAGCAATTATGCCACAGCTTGGCTGTTGTGTACCATGGATTTTTCATTACTTTTGAATTCACCCTTACTAAAATAATCAAGACACAGTGAAAAAAGCATCCAGATTCCCTGATGAAATATAATAGGAGTGTAGCCTACTCCCCAACAGAGCTCTGGTTCCTCCCTAAAACCTCACGAACTGGTTCTACTCAGCATTCTGTTCTTTCACACTCTCACCGGAACAGTCCATTAAGTTCTGAGTATAGTATTTATGGAACTTTTCAATCCTCCATCCACAAACTCTTCCACATTCCTCCTACAAACCAGTTCTAAAGGCCCATGAACCACATGATCAGTTTGTCACAGGAACTGTGCTCCACTCCTTTAGTCCCAATGCCATGTCCCTGTCCCTGCGTGTGCAGGAGGGTCTGGACATGTGAGTCTGGAATTACAGACACTGCGGGTCACAGGGCTCTGCTGACTCTCTGGCTCTCAGCAGTTGTATGAACACAGCCTTGGAGCTGCTACTGTGAGCAAGACACAAGCTTGGTCTTGTCCTCATAGGGGTCTGGCCAACCAAATGGCAGCTTTCACATACCCCCTACATCATGCCAATACAAGCTGGCATTGGCACCACACCAGGAGTGCATCAAAGGGCTCAGAAGGCAAGGCTGGTAGACATGGCCCACAACAGGGGACACGGGCATGGGGAAGAATTCTGTGGATTTGAGGACCACTGACCTAACTGGTCAACGGGCAAAGGAAGCACTTTCAAACATCTAAGTCATGGCACTATCTTTCAGGATAATTGGACTCAGGAAAGAAGCCAAAAAGAAGAGCCCACGGAAGACATTCTTGATTGTGTGCCCATTTGTCTCAACACCACTGTTCACAATAGCCTCATATTCAGGAAGAAGAAAAGACTAAGGTTTTCTGATCTCAGGGCAACATGGTGGAACATTGTAGAAGCTATGGAGGAGGACGGAAGTGTTCTGATGCTTTACTGGTGTTGTGGGACGACTAAAAAAATGTCCCTCACGTGCTCGGACACTGGTTGCTAGCTGGTGGCACTGCTTTTGGAGGTTGGCCTTTAGGATATGGCACCTTGCTAAAGGAAGCCAGTGACTGAGGTCAGGCAGTGAGGTTTTGTGCCCTGGCCATACTTCCTTCCTGCTCCTTGTTTCCTGTCCTGATGAACAAAATACGCGGCGAGGAACCCTGGCCGCACACTTCACCTGCCTCCTAGCAGCCTTCTGTCATGCCTTTCTTCCCTCCACAATGGACTGCACCCTGAAACCATGAGACAAATTAAACCTTGTCTCCCTGAGATTGCTTCCAGCAAGTCTATAGCAATGAGAAAAGCAACGGAGACACCTGGTGACAGGGAACCTCCAGCAGTTGCCATGCGAGACCTGACAAGAGAGACGATGGCCTGTCCAGGGCCCTGTCCTCCAGTGACATTATACATCAGTGTCACGTGTCTTGTTTTCTCCAAAATCACTTTGGCAAAGCTGTCTGCACCAGGATTGGAACATGGTTAATCTGAGAACCACATATGTCCCCTAAAGTCATATGCTGAAATCCAGTTCCCTCGTGGTGTGTGCACGTGTGCGTACGTGGGTGCGTGCGTGTGCGTGTGTGTGTGTAATGGCATTAGTAGAAGGGCTGTTGGAAGATGAAGGCAGAACAGTGTAGGGTTGGAGCCTCAGGATGGAATTCTGCCCCATAAAGGAATCTAAAGGAGCATCTTGCCTCTTCTGCCATGTGAAGTGGCCATCTGTGAACTAGGCAGAGACATTCACTAGACACCAGCTGAACCTGCACACCCAGTTTCTATACCATGGACAATGCGTACCATTTCATAGGCCTCCCCAGTTGCAGTATTTTATCTCAGTGACCTCAACTAAGAGGATCGTCAGCTCTTAGCTATACCACACACAGACAGCCGTTACATAGACTTCCTAATTGGGGCCTAGGTGGCTTCTGAGTCATCACTGACACAGAGCCTCATGGGCCCTGGTCACTGTGCGATTCTAGAGCACTCAGCTAGCAGCAGATGGAGGGACTATGGCAGTCAGATTCCTGACAACTGTCCCTTGCTCAGTGCGGCTGTGCCTTTGGCCCCTGAGTGAGCATGGGGGCACACTCCTCGCTCTGCTTATCTGGGGATGTTACGGTAGGCCTCTGGGACACCATTGTGAAGGTCACTTACGGTTCAAATGACTTCAGGTGCTTGAGGCCCATCTGTGTGGCATTCTGAGAGCACATCATCGTGGCCTCGTGGTCGTGAGCCACGTAGATGAAGTGGGTGAGACGTGTCAGGGTCTGCAGCTCCATCAGAGGTTCTGACCAGTTGCACTCAGAAGCCATTTTTATCACCTTCCCAGGATGTGGGACAGGAAAAAGGACATCGTATTAGTGGCAATGACTGTCGAGTAGTCTGTGACCCTCAACAATGACCATGCTGCCAGCCAGGTGAGTTCCATCAACCCTGTGATAGCTGCACATGGCTTAGCATGCACATGGCTTAGCATGCACATGGCTTAGCATGCACATGGACATGGCTTACTAAGCATATGGAGCTCTATGCAGACCACCAACCAGTGAAGCCTAGCTGCAGTGTAAAATTTGCCACTGGTCTCAGTCTCTCCAGCCTCATGACTTTCCCGTCACCGAAGGCCACCTTTCTAGACCAAGGACAAGGCATGTCTGTCCTCCCATATACCTCTGCTTGTGCTGAGGTCTTGGGATGAAGCAGGGTACAGAAGAATCAGAGAATCTTCCTCCTCACACTGGTATAACGGACCATTTCATACAAAAACCAGATGTGTGTGTGTTGTGAGAGAAGGCAGCTGTCGGTCAGGAGAGGCAGAGGGGGCTGTAGTGTGGTTGTAGATGTGGGTTTGAGTTCTAACTACCTCAGACAGGATCCTAGGCCGCAGCTTCCTCATCTGACCTGCATAAGGGCTGTTGACTTACCTCCTGGGATCCCTGGGGTAACCCACCTGGCCTAGGGGGGGCACAGTGAACTCCATGAGGCCCAACCCATTGCATGAGTACATCTCAAGAGCAACGAGGACTCTGGTCACGGAACTGATGTCCTCATTGGTACTCTGGAGAAATAGAAGGGCTAGAGTGTCCAGCTGCCCAGGAAACAGGGAAAGAAAGCTGTGGAGACTCAGACCATTTCGGAGATAATAACCCTGCGCAGCATTAGTCTTCAAGGAATGACCAGACCACGGTGTTTGGAATGTTGACTTCTTAGGCTGCTTCGTGGTAAAATTAACTTCCACACTGTTCTCTTAAGGAACAAGGTCTGAAGTATGTACACCCCTGAACCTTGAAGCCAATGTTGTCTGGGTGCTAGGGAGAGATTTCTAGAAGGAGACGGCTGCTGAGCTCTGGCAATGTCTCATCAATACCCTCTGCCTTACTCAGCATCAATGTCCCTCTGAACCCTCCCCTCTCCTCCCCCTCCCCCATGCTCCTCATCATGATTTACTTGCTGCAGGGTCAGGGACATGGTGGGAATTCTTGTGTTCATACTGTCCCCTCCTTTTCCCCAGACCTTGATCCCATAGTCCTTTGCGGGGATTTGGGGAAAGGGGAGGCTGATGTAGAAGAGTTGACTCAGCTGGGTGCCGTAGCACACACCTTTAATCCCAGCACTCAGGAGGCAGAGGCAGGTGGCTCTCTATGAGTTCAAGGCCAGCCTGGTCTACAAAGAGAGAGTTCCAGGACAGCCAGGGCTACTACATAGGGGAAACCCTGTCTTAAAAAACCAAAACCAACCAACCAAACAAATAACAAAAAGAAAAAGAGCCGGTTCTGTCAGTGAGAGGCAGTGAGAGTGGGCGGCAACCCCCGTAGGCCCAGGGACTGTTTGCCTTGGCTCTCAAGAGTAGCAATTTTTGGTGATGGTAGACAGCGGCCTCAGACCTTCCTAGCCATGTCTCAGAGCATAGTGAGAATGCTGGGGGAAGGCAGTCTGTGGGTCCCACTGTCCTCAGCACCTACCTGTTCATCAGTGCCCAGCCGCTGCCCAATCTGCTGCTGCAGTAGCTGCTTGGCCTTCACCCAGGTGGAGATGAGGTACTGCCGTACGCTGGTGGGGACGGTGTCTTCTGGCACGTTGCCATTCGTGAGGTTCAGGGCAAACTCACAGACCTAAGACAAGTTCATCTTCACCCAAAGGCAAACCTGAGAGAGGACCTTGAGCCATCCTCCCTCTGGCCTTCCCGTTCCCGCCCCTGGCTCTCTGTGCCAAGGCATCAAGTTATCACATGGCCACACCCCTGGACTGCAGGGTGGGGTACCTCCACAGCCGCTCTGATCTCAGACAAAGCAGATGAGTCCAGTGGACCATGAACCAAGTTGGGGCGCACATTCTTTTTTGACTTTTCAGTTGTATGGGTGGGAATCCAGCTGATGATCAGGCCTCGAGCGAGGGCGTTACAGAGCATGACCAGCATCACCAAGTCCCTGGAAGGTAACACAAGAGCTGTGACAGCCCCGGGGCAAGACAGGGCTTAGCCCCATGCCGAACCTTACAGCACCACAGCAGCTCCCTCTGCCTCCCAGTCAGGGTGAGGTGACTGATGGCTGTGTTTTAGAACACAGACTATAGGTGAGTGCTGCTGAGTGATAGTTCGCTTTCATTTCCCCTCCCTCCCTCCCTTTCTCCCTCCCTCCCTTTCTCCCTCCCTCCCTCCTTCCCTTCCTCTCTTTCTTTCCTTCTAGGCAGCTTTGTCACCATGTTGCCCTGGCTGGCCTGGAACTCGCTTTGTAGACCAGGCTGCCCTCAAACCTGACCCAACATGAGGCTTTTAGATTTCTAATTTCCGCTAGGGACACACTAGTCTAAGTTCGAGGTCAGCAACATACAGTCATGCAATCCCACCCTCTCCCCACCCCCAAGCCCAAGGTGGGAAGACCACAGAGCTACTTCACACAGTACCTGGGTCTCAGCTGACCTCTCTGCAATGGCTTGGAGCAGTGCCAGCGGAGGGCAGTGAAGCAGGTGTGAGTGCCCTGGGCTGTGGAGGCCATGTCTTCGGGAGTGCAGGCTGAGAGCCTCCTCCATGCCCAGGCCTCACCTATGCCTACTAGTCTCGAAACCCATTGCCCTCACGGTGGCCCTGCCTGACTGCCCCCCCCCCAGCTACAACTCCCAAGCGTAAACTCGAGTGGGTGCTCACACCTACCCTTTGTAACCCGTGGCCTTGAGGGTGTTCAAGAGGTGACTGAAGGCATCCACCAGCTCTTTCTGCCTTCCGGCCAGGATGAGATGGCGGTTGTGGTTCAAAACATAGACCACGGCATTCTGCACGATCCAGGCCTCCCCTAGCTCCTGCCCGATTTCTGCAGCGCGCAGCCAGTTGTTCATGGCATATTGTGACAAGCTTTCTATCCAGGTTCTGAAACAACACAGCGTGTGACAATCAGCTCGACGCCCAGCCCCCACCTCCCCCACCCACGCACAGCTGCAGACGTGAATGTAGGCTCTCCTGGTCGCCCCCACTCCAGTTTGCGGGGCATCTCAATCTACCTGGATAGGCCATGGATTCAGGCTTCAGGGGGACTATCTTTGTGCTGCTTCCTCCATACGGCTGCCCCCAAATGTCCCCAATCACATCTGGGCCTAGCTGGCCATCACCATACCCTGTCTTTCCTTCTTATCCAGAGACTGGCAGCTACCTCCCACTGCTCCTCCCACTGCTCCTCCCACTGCTCCTCCCGCTGCTCCTCCCACTGCTCCTCCCACTGCTCCTCCCACTGCTCCTCCCGCTGCTCCTCCCACTGCTCCTCCCACTGCTCCTCCCATGCTGTGAGCCTTCCAGGCTAATAGCTCCCGGGTTTGAGGAAGAGTGCTAGCTCCAGGCCTTTCCCAGGATGCCTTCTGTCACCCCATATCTGCCTTCACCTCCTGGCTCCTAGGCACTCTGTAGTTGTGACTGACCACCCCCACCCCCTGGGCCCCAGTGCACATGGATGGCTGGGTGGTACCTAGAGCAGGGCGATGTAGCCACTCATCACAGTGCTCACAGTAGAAGCAACTCTCTCCCTGTAGCCCATTAAGGACTAAGTGGACATTTTAGCGGGTTGCCAAAGTCTCTGTAGCACGCTTCTTCTGTTTTGTTTTTACAATTGTTTGATTGGTCCAAGCCACTCTTAGCTGTGGCTGCCTCCAAATATCCTGGGTGATAAATGTATATTTTGCTACAACTGGCCCTGGGCAAATGAGGCAGAGTCTTCAACGCTTTGTCTACAGCAGTTGTTCTCAACCTTCCTAAAGCTCTGGCCCTTTAATTAACACAGTCCCTATTTTGTGGTGGCCTCCAACCATAAAATTATTTTGCTGTTACTTCTTCATAACCAATTGTGCTACCATTATGAACTATAATGTAAATGTCTGATATGTGACCCTAAAGGAGCCATGAGCCACAGGCCGAGAACCACTGGTCTACAGAGCGGCCGGGACTCCCACTCACTTGTACGTGATCCACTCTGGATTGCTTTCTGGTGGTTCAGGCACATAGCCAGCTGGGTGTTGGCTCAGGTCCTCAGGAGCGATGACGCATTCGTTCAGCTCCACACCTTCCAAGCGCAGGAAGTGGACAGTAGCCTGGGAGGAAGTATACAGTTCTGGCAACTTCCTCCCCGAGTACACAGGGGTTGTCTTTGGTCATGCTGTGTCTCTAGACCCTAATGGAGCAAACCAGTGTGTGCCTCAGCCTCTGCCTTGTGCCCACTGAGTAAAACCAAAGGAAACGCTGTATGTGGTCATTGTGAGGGTGAAACAGATTGCTGAGGGGGCCTCTGGCAGGTCTGGGGATGGAGAACTCACAGCCCAGGGTGTTGGCTGCAGCTGAGCCTCAGTATCCCTGTCTGTAAAGGAGCAGGCCGATTGGAGCCAGAGCCCAAGAACCAGGCCAAGCCTCTGCTGGGTCCACAGAGTCATACAGCAGAGATCACATCCCCAGCTTCCTAAGTCAACTCCAAGTTCAACCCCCAAATATGACCTCACATCTAGAACTCAGAAATTTTTTCCCACAAAACATTTACACCAACCCATGCCACGAGGCATCTTAATTCACACGTTTCTTATACAGTCCACAAGAACTGATTTAATTTTCTCTCCCTAATGAGCACTTTTCTTTAGGGCGTGGGTATGTATCGGGGGGACCCTTATGACAAACCTCTCTGGCATGTTAACGGCCATGTCAACATTGGGAGCTACAATGGCCAAGGCCTTCATGACACACCTCAGCACTGATGAACGCCACCTCCGCGATCTTCCTCAGCAGGTCAGGGGACATCTGCTTATGCAGGACCACTTCGGGGGGACCCCACTCATGCTGGGAGCCCTCAGTGCCTCTTTTCTTCTTCACTGAGGAAATAGCAGCAGAAAAAGAGAAGCTCTTTTTGGGCAATCAAAAGCACAGCAGTCCCTGTGTGTGTGTGTGTGTGTGTGTGTGTGTGTGTGTGTATCCTTCTGATCATTGACACTTTTGGTCAGCTGTAAGCACAGCTGTCACTCAATGTTGCTGGGACTCCCAGGGGGTACTGAGGCCCTATCCCTTTTATAAAATGGCGCCATGTACACATGGAACTTGTACGGCCCTCCCTTGAGCTATAAATTACCTTTAGTTGACTGTGACACTGACTGCAATGCATGCGTGGTGTGGGCCACTGTTAAAGGACAAGGTGTAGAGGATAACAGCCAGGAAGCAAACTGTATGCTCAGCATGGACGCTTGTTTTTCATACAAATTATTTTCAAACCTTGGTGGTTAACCCTATGGGTATGAAGCCCACAGATACTGAGGCCAGACCAAATATGTACTCAGAAATGTTGCTATCTGTGGAAAGGCTCTTCTAAAACCAAACACATGATGAGGAAGGACCCTTTTGAGAGGGGTCACACTGGCTCTGTGTTGCACCCTTGACTTGGGGTCCCTTGGGTGGGACCTACTGGTTCAGAGGTGCTGTGGCTGCCACAGCCACCAGAGGCTCATGGGGTCCTGAAGCTCAGCGTATGGACACACCAGCAGGACACTTGATGGGGATGCACACCTCGTTTTAGCTTTGCTATCTTCTTTGCCTTGACATTGTCATACAGGAGGCAGAAGCGGGTTGCTGCGCGACAGACGTCCCACACGTCTTGCTCCCAGGCAACCTTGGCCAACTTGGCCCAAATCACAATTCTGCGCATCAAAAATCCAGGTGGTGAAAAGGAAGCACAGGTGAAATTAGGAACGCCTGGGGGGACCGGGCTAGGGGAAAAGCCACCCTACAGCATCCAGGTCAAGCAGTGACTTGAGACATAGAAGTACAACACGCTCAGGGTGTGAACGGGAAGATAGTCCTAGACAGCTGGGTGATGTGGGGGGGTCATAAGCCAGGGGTCAGAGATGGAACAATTGATCAAGGCCCAGAGGCCAGAGCTAAGTCTGTCCCCAAGGTCATGAGCAGCTCTCTAGCTGTCCTCATTCCAGTGTCAATGGCACTTTTGGCCATTTAACAATGAGAAACGCCCCCACATAATCCATCTCTCTGCATTGAGGACTCCTGCTGTGACCTTGGCCAGCATGCCCTAATAAGTGGTCAGCGGTTCTACGGGAGAAAGCCAAAGCCTCAGCACCAGGGGCTGGCTGCACGTGGGACATCGGTGGCTTATCATCACTCACGGGGTCGCAGGCAGCCATGAACTTGGTGCCTAGAGGTGGACAGAGCCTCCTCGCTGGCATTTGCTTTTTGCCTGCCTTTGCCCCTCCTTCCTGGCTCACCTCTCTTTGTCGTGCTCGTTTCCCAGACGCCGCAGGTGTCCAGCAGCTTTTTCCACACTGAGCATGTGGTGTCGAGCTTTCGCACAGAGGTAGGTGAAGCGGCCTCTGATTTTCCCAGTGGAAACTGAAAGCAGAAAGCTGCCAAGCTGTAAAGGTGTGCCAGAGTTGGGCATACATAAACACTGCTCACCTAGGCAAACGGGCCCATAGTCTGCAGATGAGGTTTGGCAGCTGAGCTCCTTCTAGGGGTATGAAGAGGCCCCATCACCGGTGCATCTTTAGTGCTTTTGGCCCAGTGACAACACTGAGTTACTGTGGAGTGTGTGGAGCCTACAGTTGTCAGTGGTAGTCTATGTCAGCTCAGAGTATCCAGGCCTCTCATCTGTCCCCACATTCTATCCCTTCGGACAGTCCGCACTATCCACTTCCAAGTCCAGCGGTCCTGTTGCTCTGTCAAGGTTCTAAATCACTGCTCCTTTTCCAGATCTCAGATGAATACCTACCTAGAGCTTGGCTTCACAGTGTTAGCCATCTGCTCAGGGCAGAGGCAGGGACAGGAGACACCAGATAAGAAACTGGGGTTGGAGGAGGGGTGCAGTGCCTTTCAGGTGGCCTCCTGCCTCTTCTGCACTTCCCTAAATAACACAGGTGTTCACTTGCTAAGGTAGCCTCCCAACTTTACCTTAGTAAGTCTCAGCATCTCCTACAGATGCCAGCTTAGCACCATGTCATCTGGAGAAAACGTAAGCTCCTGGTCAGTTGTCTATGTTCATCTAATGAAATGAGTCAACCAAGTAGGACAGACCTACTCAATGTGATGTCAACAGACCTATGGCTGCGCAGATGCATGAGGGTCAAAACAAAACCAGAGTAACACAAAGGCCAAAGCACATGGTGGAGTAATAAAGACACCCCCTGGGTCTGACGGACTGCTCCAGGGGTCTCAGTCATCCTAGCACAGGGCCCTGACTCCATTGCCCCCTTCTTGTCCCTTGCCTTGGACCTACAACATGGGCTACAGCCAACTCAACTTTAGTCTGTCATCTCCAAGGTTCAAATCACTATAATTTTTTGGTGGGGGTCAGAGCTGTGCTGGAGAGAGCTCCAGAAGAGTGCCACCACCAGCCAAGACCTGCCTGCTTGCTACTCCAGCCACAGTGGCACTGCCCATCTAGCCAGAGTTGTTGGCTTGTCCCCAAGAGCTGGGCTCGCTTAGCATCTACAACTAGGGTATAGTACAACCCCTTTTCTACACTGGAAACAAAGTAAGTGTCCCAGGTAAGTGAAATAGACTTAGCTTTGATCTAAAGAGCACCCCAGAACCACCATCTTGGTTCCTCGGGTGGTACTATAGGTTGAACTGTGTCCCCAGACAGGCTACTTCCAATTCCTGTCCCCAGGTCTCCAGAATAAAGCCTTTTTTTTTTCAACCGATAGGGTCTTAGTAAGTGATAAGGCTGAAGAGATCATTGTGGGGGATCCTGTTCAGTCTGACTGAATCCTTGTATAAAGAGGACATTGAGGTAGACATAAAGGACAGCCGGTGAGGACATGAGGCAAGGATATAAGCCAAGGAAGGTGGCATCAAGAGAGACCAGCCCATCACATCACCATCACATGTCCAAGGCCTGGCTGTGGCGTTCTCCTACTAATAGCCACTTGTAGATGTGGCCCATCCCTCGTACTCCCATTGACTACTAAGGCCTGTCACAACAAGGCAGTGAGTTCAAGAGCAGCACTTACCTTTGGCCTCATTCTCACTGTCCAGCACAATCTGGAAGGTGTCAGGGGCAAGGGCTAGGCCTGCGTTCACCAGGAGCGCACGCTTCTTCCTGGCACTGTCTTTTTGGGTGGCTTTCTTTGCCTACAGACAATAAGATATGTACAACATCTGGGGTATCCCCTCCCCTGTGACAGCTGAGACTCTGAAGGCATCCTATGGTTCCACCCTTAGAGAACACAGATCCCATAGGCCTTCTAGGTGCCAGATTGACCTTGGATAGCTGAGCCTGGCTCTGGATGGTCCCTTAGACTCTCTCTGCCCCAAGATTCCCTTCTCACTTTTTTTTTTATTTGAAGGATGGCCCCACAATGGGTTAGGTCTGCACCTGTTCAATGGCCATAGTAGCCTTGTCCTCAGGATGGTCGGGGGACTGGTACAGCATGGTGCACAACTGCAGCCGTCTGTAAGTTCTCTTATTCTTGTCCTGGTACAGACCCAGGCTGTCCAGGCGCATGGCCTTCTGCATATGCTCAATGGCAGGCTCCAGCCGGTCCTCATCCTGCTCAATATATGCCATCTCCATGTGGACTTGGCAGCGCATCGTGGTCATGAGGCTGGAGATAACAGCATGACGCATGAGGAGGCTATGGTGGACTGCTAGTGAGCCCGTGGGACCTGTGTCTACTCACCAGCAAGAGGCATGAAATGATATGGCTGTCCAGAGCCCTGCTTTCTAGCCTCCTTTCTATTTTGCCTTGACATCTCACAAAGGGAGAGAAAGATTGTAATGGTTACAGTGGAGACAAGCTTTGGCCCAGGCTGAGAAGAAGCAGAGAGAGAGAGAGAGAGAGAGAGAGAGAGAGAGAGAGAGAGGGAGGGAGGGAGGGAGGAGAGAGAGAGAGAGAGAGAGAGAGAGAGAGAGAGAGAGAGAGAGAGAGAGAGAGAAGCTCATGTAGTGCTTGTCCACTGTGATGCACCTCTTTCTCCTGGAATATATGTGATGTCACTGTCTTTGCCTGTAGATACATTGGCCATTTGCTCGGGAGGCTTAGCTACATTATGGCTAGAGCTCAGGCAGGGTTTGGAGAAGCCCCTGCATCTGAGCAAAAGCTTTGTACAGTAGTGATGGAGGGACCACCTCAAGCACTGCCACAGGATACAGGGCTGACAAGCTACAGATGACTGGGTGGAGATGCTCCGGTGACCCATGGCTCACTGACTTTCTGCCAAGATAGAGAACTAAAAGTGACAGTAACATTGTCACAAGCCCAGGCAGAGCAGGAACCTGGTGCCCCATGGTGCATCCTGTAGATTGAGTAAGAGGGGCCCGGGTGAAATTTGCCGGGAGCAGATAGCAGGTGTTGTTCCCACAGGATGCAGAAATGATAACCACAACCGTCAGATGTAAAACCAGGGTCCCCGGTCTGAAACAAGCCAGATAAATGGCCCAAGGCTACAGTTACTTCTGCTTCCAACTATGAGAAAAGCCACACCGTCGTCCACAGCATCTGAAAAGCGAGGTAGTGAGGGCAGCTGTTTTTAGGTACTGGTGCCGGACAGCATGAAATCTGGGTCCCCTGGAAAGAAACTCACAAACGAAGTAGCCATGGGCTCCTGAGAGGCACAGTGTCCCCTGAGCTAAGCAGGCGGCAGGCAGAGCATGGGCTTGCTGAACGGCAGGGACCCCTGTGCCTCTGCTCCAGCAAAACCTAAAGCTCAGTCTGAAGAGAAGCCTGGTTCATGGCAGATTCTCTCTGGGATGGGTGTGGGAAACACTTGCATCTCCAGAGATACACGAGAGCAGAGGTGGATCAGCCCATGTGACCTTAAGGCCGCCAGCCAACATTGAACTGGCCACTAAAGCAAAAACAATGCTTCTTTTAAAACGGCAATCACAATGTATGCCTGTAATGATAGTACTTGGGAAGCAGAGGCAGGAGGATCACAGCAAGTTTGAAACCAACGTGATTTCTATAACAAGTTCAAAGCTAGTCAGGGCTGTGTGGGAAAGACTAAGCTTTGTCACAGGTGGAAGCAATTTTGGCGGGCTTTATCCTTGGGCACCCCATGAATACCTTGTGACAGACTGAGTGGAGCCATCCTGGGCCTGGAATTTAGGAAGCAGACCTGGGGACTCCACCTGGACTATTGTTTTTTAATTGACCCTCAATGGGAGAAGGAGACCGCCCTTCCCACGTGACTCAGGCAGGCGGGGAGGAGAGAACAACAGGTTGGGACCGGGCTTGAGCGCACGTGGAGCAGCTAACAGGCTGGACCAGCACACAGGCCAGAGACACCTAAGGACCCGTCCTGTGGAACAGATACCGGAAGGTTCACTCTTTTTTCCCTTTAACCTTTTTTCCTTCTTGTGTAAGCTAGTTGGGTTGTATAATAAAGTTTAATTGTTAAGAAACAGAGCCAACAGGGCTGCTTTGTCTATAAGCTATGTAGGACCCCCTGTTAAACCAAAATGCAAAGACTCCATAGGACACCTCCTGGAATGCTTAATACAGAGTCCTCAGTCACATTCCTGCCAGGGGACGGAAGAATATGACACAGGGTCAGGACACAGAGAGGCTGGCTGTTGGATTTTGCAGATAAATCTTTCAATGTAGGTATTACAAAGTATATGTCATGAGCTTGCTCACAATAAAGGAAAACAGCGGTAAGAAACACTAGACCTAAAAGCTGCGGCAAGAGAAAGGAAGAACATTCTAGCCGGGTATGGTGGCAGCCAGGAAGACTGTGAGTCTGGAAACAAAAAAAAAAAAGGCCTGATCAGAAGAACCAAGATAGAAAGGATTAAAAGACTTAGACACCTCACAAGTCACGGTATAAAGCCAGCATGACCTTTGTATCAAACTGGCAGAGGTACAAGAGCCGAGCAGGCAGGTCACCAAAACAGAGAGGCGTACGTCAACAGCGCAGCAAAGATGCTTGCTCACAACGGGGAAACAAAGAACATCTACTGTTGAATACGAGTTCAAACATGAAGGACAACACGGCTAAAGTTAAGGCATTGATAGCTAAGTGTTTGTGGGGATAGGGAATGACGGAGACCCTGCAGTATGGTGTGAGCAAACGGAAGTGCACTTGGGAGAAGGTGTCCCTGGCTTATGACAATAGTCTACCATATGTCCATAGCGACTACTGAGGATACATTTGTAACTCTCCAGCCAGGTAATCCCACCACCGTGCACTGACAGGTGGGTAGAGTGACAGCTGTTTATGCTATGAGGATTCTTGATCTGGGTTTCCTGGGTGACCGGAAGGCATCAGTTGTACAAGCAGGGTGTACCTGTGTATCCCACAGGTGGTGCACACCGTGGGCCCTGTCTCTGTTGATTGTCCTAAAAATCTCTATCCTGACTCCGAACCCGCCCCTCCCCACCACCCGCCCCGGAGCACCCTGAGGATGACAGAGGATATACATGCTGCCTACCTATCAACCTTTTCCAGAATATCAGCGATGTTGGTCAGCGGCTTCCGGAGGTAGTGCCTCAGGTTGCGCTGCAGCAGGGGCAGACAGATGTTCCACTGTGCAGTACACAGCACGTGGATGGTGTTGGGGTCACCTAGACGGATGGCCCGCTGCAGTATGAGGTCCATTCTCTTTATGATGCTCAGCTGCTCCTGTAGGGGGCACGTTGAATGACTGCATGAGGGTCGTGAAGAGGGAGTGGGAAGCTCCTCGTGGCCACCACCTGGAAGAGCCAGTGATCCCTTCTATCTTGTAGTAGGGGTCCTTACGGGACGGTCAGATGAAAGGCTTAGACACGGCTGCCGTTCACTGTGTTTCTTGCACAAGTGGGGTAGAGTCAGTCTATTCCTTATTGGAGTTTACTGAACAGGGCTTGGCACCGTTCATTCACTACCTGACAAGAGCCACCTCTGGTTTGTGTTATGGCTCCCTTTCCAGCAGAAAGGCTGGAGGCTGGAACTTCAGAACCTGTGCAACACACTCACCATGCCGCTGAGCCTTCCCCCAACCCCACACCTCCCCTCTTCTCATCCGTGGGCCCCATGGCCTCTGGCTTCCTGCACCCAGGGCCCTCAGTGTCATGCTGCACCTACAGTCTGCAGCCTAGTGATCCTCGGGTCCAGGGGAACTCTGACTCGGGCTTAAGGCTTTTTTTTTTTTTTACCTCAACGGCTCCTCGAAGGTACATTTTAATTTTACTTTCCAGTCTCAAAGCTTCCAATTCACACTCCAGACCTTCAATTTCTAGCAGCATGCCAGGATCCTGGAGATGCAGATGGAGTTTTGAACACAAAGACATTAATGACAGCCGTCATACACATTTGTCAGCCTTAAAGACCCTTAAAATGCTTTGAATTCCCATAAACAGAAACAGAAACCAGAAAATGGACAATCAGGGAACTGCACAAGTAGAAGAAAAATGTAACAAGTCTCGAAAGAAACAAAGGGAGAAAGACTTCTTGAAACCTTTTAATAGGAGAGTGGAAAAGCCTCAATGATTTTAAAGGACCTTGAATTTTTCTTTCTCTCTCTTTTTTTTTTCTCTGTCTTTTTTAAAATGTAGGCAGCCATAGCTACAACTCCCCCTGGAACTCACTCTTTAGCCCAGGAGGGCCTTGAACTCATGTCTCCTGTCTCAGTTTCCTGAATGTTGGGATTACAGACATGAGCTACCACACTTGGCCTAAGTAAAAAAACAAAAACAACAACAACAACAACAACAAAACCAATATTGTGTGCATGCCTGTGTGTGAATATGGAAATCAGTGGGCAGCTTGCAAGAGTTGGTTCTCTCCTTTCACAGTGTGGATTCTAGGGCTCACACTCAGATCATTAAGCTTGGTGGCAAGCACCTTTGCACACCGAGTCTTCTCACTGGCCTCTGGTTTACATTCCTGGTTTTTTTTTTTTTTTTGAGAAATTCACATATGCGTATAATGTATTTTAACCACACCCACCCTCTCTGACTCCTCTCCTATTCTCCCCCACTTCCATTCCCTTCAAATTTCATGTGTTGCCTTTTTAAAAATTCTTCTCTCATGTGCTACATCCCAACTGCAGTTTTCCCCTCCCGCCCTCCCTCCATTTTCTTTCAGAAGAGGGCAGGCCTCCTACTCCTAGGGCTATCAACCAAACACGGCATATCAAGTTGCAGCTAAGACTAGGCACCTCCCCTCATACTAAAGCTGGACGAGGCGATCCACTGTGAGGTAAAGGGTCTCAAAAGCAGTCCAAAGCCATAAGAAGGCCAAGCTACACAGCCATAAGTTTATACACAGAGGGCCTAGGTCAGGCCCCTGCAGTCTCTCTGATTGTTGGCTCAGTCTCTGTGAACCCCTGTGAGCCCAGGTTAGTTGAGTCTGTGGGTTTTCTTACGGTGTCCTTGGCCCCTCTGGTGCCTGCAATCCTTCCTCCCACTCTTCCCAAGCTCCGCCTAATGCTGGGCTGTGGGTCTCTGCATCTGCTCCCATCAGCGGCTGGATGAAGCCTCTCTGATGACAATTAGGCTAGGCTCTAGTCTACGGGCACAGCCGACTATCATTAGGGATCATTTCATTGGCTTTCCCCCCCCCTCAGTCATGTTTAGTTCTCTCCGATGTCTCTCTGGGCTATCCAGCCTCTGATTCCTGGCTCCCTCATGGCATGGGTTTCAAGCTGGACCAGTCATCGATTGGCCACTCCCACAATTTCTGCACCGCCATTAACCCAGCACATCTTGCAGATAAGACATCTTGTAGGCCGAAGTGCTTTGTGGTTGGGTTGGTATCCCAGTCTTTTACCTGAAAGCCGGTTCAGGATCTTTATCCCCATTGCTAGAAATCTTAGCTAGTAGTCACCCTTACAAATTCCTGGGAGTTTCCATTGCCCCCGGAAATGCCCCCAATTCCACTTGTCTTCCAGTACTTTCTTCCTCCAGCCTGCCCCAACCTGATACCTCCTGTTCCCACTCCCTCCCACCCACCCCCAGTTCAGCTGAGATATCTATTCTCTTCCCCCTTCCCACTTGGTCCCTCCTTGTTACTTAGCCTCTCTGGGTCCCCAGTTGTTAAAGGATTGGTTTAGGCACAGGATTTCTATGGTAGTTCTTTGTGAACTAAGAAAATTCAAGTATGATTTAAATGTCCGGGCTCAGGGAAATCATGGGTCATATCACTGCTGCTATGAGTTTTACACAGCTCTTCCCTGAACTGGAGGAGCAGTGGTGGCACCACAGATCTAGTGACAAAGGTGAAAGGAAAGACGTGGTGCGGATCAGCCGAAACTGCCAACACACTTTTGCAGGAGGCACAGGCTGAGGATGGAAGGCCTTTCCCACCAATACTTTTTTTTTTTTTTTCGGTCCCTGGAGCCATAGTCCTGTGAGTTAATGCCCTGTATTACCACCCAGAGCTAACCTTAAGTCACTT
This sequence comes from Acomys minous, assembly GCF_964271855.1. Lineage (NCBI taxonomy): Eukaryota > Metazoa > Chordata > Mammalia > Rodentia > Muridae > Acomys > Acomys minous. The sequence continues at coordinate 59,321,545 of NC_140484.1, read as the reverse complement.
ACTTTAGTTTCAATTTTCTTCAGGTCTGACAGGCAGTCAGAGACTATTACATCATTTTTCAGTGTCACAGACAGGCGGGCCAATTCAAACAGCAAAAGCATTCTGGAAGCAAAGAAACAAATGGGCCCTGGCTCAGCACGGGGCAGCAGCTCACATGTTTGGTGGAGGCAATGCTGGTCTTGCTCCACTGTGACAGTGCCAGGAGCTAAGGGTAAAGTACGGCACATCAAGCTACAGACCTACTGTGCTGACCCTGCCCGCTAGCTATTTCAGGACCCAGAGCTCTCCACAGTGCTGCCTCTCTCTGTCGCTACCGGACACACTGTCCAGTCCCCATCCAGGTCTCCAGGTCACGGGCCCAGATGCCACGAAGGCATGGCAACACTGGGCCATCACAAACTCCCTGCACAGTTGCCCAGTGAGGCTCTGTGAACACAGTTTTGAAAAAGACCATGAGGACAGCGACACAGCACAGGTTCTTCCTCTCTGTGAGAGGTGTATGGGATGTCATCGGTACATTCACCATCTAGGTCTCAGTGGGTGATGCTAAATGTGTATTAAAGTTCAGGGACCTGAGATAGACATACAAATTTGAAAGAGAATAAATTGATAGAGGAAAACGCCCAATTTTAAGATGTCTGCTTAGGCTATGGCCCTTCTAGAGGCCTGCCAGAGCTTCCTGGCCTCAATCCTGTGCCTTCGGCATCTCATCACCCTCTCGTCCTTCTGCATCCCTGCTCTCCTCCCACTGGACTCCAGCAGCATCCCCAGCAGTGACCATAAGTGTCTCCAGATCCTGGCAGCCATTCTGGGGAGACAGGTGCAGCCTCTCTCTTCTGCTGTAATGTTAGAGACACATCTGGACAGAGTCACGGGGACTTTGTGTGGTGGCACCATCTTATCTCCCCTTTCTTTGCCCCTGGGCTGCTCCAGGTGGGAGGCAGCTTTAAGAAGAGAGGATCTTTTTGTTGCCCACCCTTCTCTCCTCAGGCTCTGCGTGGCCTCAGGACTTCTACCCTCCCTGCTTCACCTGAGCTCTAGGGGCTGCCAGTCAAGGAGAAAAAACTTGGGAAAGAGTAAATAGCTGGTTCGGTTCCTGCAACCATTTTGGTTTTAAACAAATGTTAACCCCACCCCCTGCCTCCACCCTCCACTAGTCAGAATCCCAGACACAGAAGACCAAACAAAGATACTGTAATACGATCCTGTCAGGCTAGGAAGCACTAAGACTCTCTAGGGAAAGGCTTCTCTTGTGGGGAGAGGTCCTATATCCATTAGAAGGCGTTCGGGCTGATTATGCTGTGCAGTAGTAGAGTGTGGACTGTGCGAAGGGCTGAAACAGGTCTGCGGTCCTTCTGTACACAATGGGTTCTTGTGTGTGTGTGTGTGTGTGTGTGTGTGTGTGTGTGTATGTGTGTGTGTGGATGTGTGTGTGTGGGTGGGTGTGGGTATGTGTGTGTGGGTGTGTGCATGTGTGTGTGTGGGGTGTGGGGGGGTGGGGGGGTGGGTGGGTATGTGTGTGGGAGTGTGTGTGTGGGTGTGTGTGTGGGTGTGTGTGGGTGTGTGGGGGGTGTGGGGGGTGTGGGGTGTGTGGGGGGGTGGGGGGGTGTGGGGGTGTGGGGGTGTGTGTGGGGGGTGTGGGGTGTGGGGGTGGGGGTGTGGGGGTGTGTGGGGGGTGGGGGGTGTGGGGTGTGGGGTGTGGGGGTGGGGGTGGTGGGGGTGTGAGGGGGTCCCTGTATACTTCAACTAGAAGTTCACACAGAAGTGGAACTTGGGAGATGAGCTCCTCATCCTCACTGTGGGGGATTCTGTCTGAGGTCTGAAGATAGAGGACACATCAGCCAGGAGGGCGAGTTCCCCTGCGCAGCCACACATCCACTTCCGGGTTCCACTGAATAGCTGAGTTCACACGTGTAAACACCTGGCCCAGGGTTGGCGGGGATGAGTGTTAGGGCTCAGATCTCAATACAGGAAAGCTCTTGTTGGTCAACTGCACAATGGGTACGCATATCCTATTTTTAAAAGTCAAGTCCAAGAAAGGAACGGGGAACCAACAAAGAAAACAGTACTCACGCATGTGTGAGTAAATGCTTGGCTTTGTTATGATCAAGCAATGAAACTGTCACCTTACAGGCTAAGAGAAGTCACCAAGAGGGTAGGAAACAAGCTCCCTGTGTGCGTGCCCCATGCAGCACCCCAGAACACTAGGAATCTCACCTCAGAGAGGAACGAGCATGTCCTCATAAGAGAGTCTCAGCATCCCCAAGCTCTTGGTAGAAAAGCCTGCCATGGACAGGACTGCTGGGGTCTGACTTCAGTTAAAGTAGCTTGGAGAATCTAATGACAGATGCAGCCTTCTCTCCAGGAACAAGCACACATGCACACTCAAACGCGCACGAGTGCTCATTCCTCTTTTTAAAAAAGATTTACTTTTCTTCATTATGTATACAGTGTTCTGCCTGCATATACACCTACAGACCAGAAGAGCCAACCAGATCTCATTGTAGATGGTTGTGAGTCACCATGTGGTTGCTGGGAATTGAACTCAGGACCCCTGGAAGAGTAGCCAGTGCTCTTAACCTCTGAGCCATCTCTCCAACCCTCTTCTTAGCTCTTATCAACCTAACAGAAGATCTGGAAACTAGTGTGGGGGTGAGCCTACTGCACACGGAGACTTGATCCCTCTCCTCTGGCTCTTACTCAGGCTTTAGGGTCCTTGGGGGCCCAAGCGTGGCCCCCTGCAAGCTCCTTTCCCTGAGTATGTGTCGAGCATTACTCATCCACCTTGTGTAAGCAGAGTCTACCCCAGCCCGGGACTCCACAAAGTCCTGCCAATAAACACCTGATTCTTTCCCTGGCCGTACCTGATAAGGCAGGCTCTCCCATGGAGACGCCCCATGGTCCATAGGCTGTAAGGAACTAACTGTACTCCCAGCCGTGTGATCTGGGAAGCTCTCTCCCCAGCTTAGCCGACAGAGAGACCTGAGGAAGGCAGCTAGCATCTTACTAGTGGATGACTGAGAGTCCCACCTGCAGACACGACCGCGTAGATGCAACTGTGGCATGTTTAAACCTTCAGTTTGTTGCCATTGGTCACACAGTCACAGACAACTGACACATGCCCTCCATCAGTTTTCTGGGTGCTCACAACCAAGTACTATAGACTAAGCAGCATAAAACAACAGCCATGGTTGTTTCACAGCTCTTATGCCAGACCTCGAATCGAGGCGTTTTCCTCCAAGCTACATCCATTTGAAGACAGCAGAGGATTCTTTCCCCGCTCCGCCAGGTTGTGGCCAGTGATTGTTGGTCCCTTCTGTTTCCATTGCTACAGGGCTGTGTGTGTCTCTGTGCCTGTTCTGGGGGTTGGAGTCCACCTTTCTTCAGTACGACAAATCAGAACTTATCACTGCAAAATCCCTACGTCCAATTCTCGTTTGCAGACTGATGCAGACACCACTCGCATCAGTGGTACAACCTCTTGTATACAAATTTCTACATACTACAGCCCATGTCAATAGACAGATGACCACTGAGGACAGCATACGCTCTTTCTGGCGGTCTCTGGTAGTGATGGCTATCATATCGAGGGACCCTGTGGCTAAAACAATTATCATGGGCAAGGGATCCACAGGTTTCATGTATTGGAAGTGAACAGAAGTTCATGAGAAAATTACCAAGAACTCCGAGGATAAATGCTCAGAAGAGGTAGTTCAAAAGCCCCAAACATAGGTGAGTCTTGAACCTCGCTGGTGGCCACAGACTCAAAGCTGACACATGGAGGCAATTAAATCATTGTTGAAAATAAATACAAAGTTCTCACAGGGGTGTGCTAGACACCCACTGGGGTGAGAAACAAACCCCTGCCTCATCGGTGAGAGAACATTCCAGAACCACACCTCTGTTTCAGCACCACCTGCCCTTCACTCAGAAGCCAGCCCAGAATGCCTCCCAACTCCCCCAGCATTCAGATAACACCAGAAATCTCAGAGTTAGCGTGACCTCCTGGGAAGGACTCACATCAATGCTTTCTTCCATGTGGCCACTAGGAAGTGAGGCACAGCGGCCAACGGAAAATGGTTGTGCTTAGAAGTTAAATTTGATTTTCTAAGGTAGGATATGAAGGTTCACATCCATAGACAGAATAAATCCCAGGATAGAATTACCAGGGAGGCTGTAACGAGTTCTGCCCTGGCATGGGGCTGGTGCTTTCTGGGTCCTGGTTGCTTGATTTCCGTATCTTTTCTCATTGTCTGACCCTTTCCGAACATTGTGGGGTGGCCATGCAGGTACCCACGTGCATACAGAGAAAGGGCACTCACACTTACTTTTCTTCTTTGATGGAAGGGAAGCGGATGTGATTGTAATGGCTTAAATGTTTATAGGCTTTCTTCAGAATTTGGTCGATGTCTTCTGGCAAATTTCCTTTATCTAGTTTCCTAGAATTGATTTAAACGCTAAATTACCAAGTCATCCTGTCATATTTGTTAAGGATTATTCTTGAGGAAACTCTTAAATCAATGAACTCATACTTCTTACGGTAGGGAGGTCTTAGAACATTTCCTCTCTTCTCTTTATGCCTAATTTCCCAAGCAAATACTCATACCTCTTTATACCTTCTCTTCACAGGCAATATCACTTCTCTTATATTACTGCAGGGAAACTCTGGGAAAGTGTGCAGGGGCATGTGTGGAGCCGGGGCTGTACCTAGGATCCCCTGCCTGGCACACTTTGGCCCTTATCCCGATAACCCTCTAGACCCTGAGACCAGAAGTCTCTCAGTGTCTCCGCATTATTGCCAGGAGGTCAAAACAAACAAACAAACAAACAAACAAACAAAAAACCCCTCTGAAACAAGCAGCCTCCCTCAGCCTCAACCTTGCTTACCTCAGGATCAAACACACTGTAATTGTCACCTTGGCCTTGAATACTCTATGGTCTCCTCATGGTCTACCTCAAGGCTCATCAGGCATGACTTCCTTTACTTGCTGGGACTCTTGACTATTCTGTTGGTGGCTTAACTGCACCCTGCTTCTCAGGAGTGGGGTGTGCCAAGTGGGGGTTACTTCAGATCCTCCCCACAAAACCCTAGTACGACCTTCTCTGGGGAAGCTCCCGCAGCCATTAGCCCTAGAACTTCCCTCCCTGACTGAGGGCATCCCAGGGGAGGGGCCAGCATCTTGATTCCAGCCTGAGAAGTCAGCCTTCCCAAACCACTTACGCTTTCAGCGAATTGATGTGGTAAGTGATGGAGAGAGTGGTGGAATGTTTCTTTTCTTCCCTCAGCTGGTGATCATCCATTAGTTCATTACGAACCTGACAGGAAACGCAATAGAATATTACTTTGCATTCAAACAAGAACGTAGAGACTCATTCAGATTTTGTATCTAGATATTATTTTATTGCGCCTGTAAAACTAATATTTGTAACGAAGACAAATTCTCACTAATTAAGTTTTATACATTTTTGTATATAACAAGCTGATTCTTATACATCAAAATCAACAGGTTGTAGACACTTGGGACACAATGCTATAATAGTTACTTGTAGCTTTACAAAGTTTCTGCTAATCTTTTAAAAGTTGATGCTTCTACAAGAAATATTTAAGCAGTAGTAATGAAAGGACTTTGCTTTTTCACATAGGATGAACTGCTCGTTTTTTTCATTATTTGTTTGTTTTGTTCACATATGTGTATGTTTCTATATTCCTCAATTAGTGGGCTTATTGAGGTTTTGTGCCCAGTTTTTTTTTGTTTTGTTTTGTTTTGTTTTTGAGACAGCGTTTCTCTGTGGATCCTTGGCTGTTCTGGATTCACTTTGTAGACCAGGCTGGCCTCAAACTCACAGTGATCCGCCTCTCCAGTGCTAGGATTAAAGGCATGTGCCACCACGCCCAGCTGGGCAATGACTTTTAATGCTAGCTATTGCCTCTCCTTTTAAAAGGTCCACTTACCATGACAGAGAATATTTGCCGGTACTTGTGTGGCACGTGGGTTTTGATGAACGGTGCTGCTGTCAAGCAGAACTTGGTAGCCTCCTCCTTTTTTCCTGCTTGCAGGTAACATTCAAGAAGTTCCCTGCACAACAGAAAATGGCAGACATTAGCCTTCTTACAGCTGACTTCTGTTGCAAGTCTCTAGTAAATGGATCCTCAGGCTTTTGCACAGAGGTGTTTTTACAGACTTTCAAATGCTTCCTGGGGAAGATCTTGACCCTCCCCAGGACCAAAGGCTCAATGCAAAGCCAGCGGGCGTGAAAGCGACTCCTGCTGATAGCACGTAAGCAACTGGATTTTTAATTATCAAGAACATTTTCAGATGAAACTTTGAAGTGAACATCTCATTTGCATCCACTTTCTCTTAGTGGTTCCCCAAATGGCCACAGGCCAGTACCCCAGGCTTGCAGACTGTGGTCTGGACTTGAGCTGACTGACATCTTTGGTGCTAGGATCCACGTTGTCAAAATCCACCTGGTTCCTTGCTTGTAGCAAGATCTTCACAAAACCTGTAGAAGACCATTTCTTGGTCTAGCTGGTACAGCGATGAGGCACTTGCCTGTGGCTTTAGAGGAATAACCTCAGAGCTCCCATACACAGGCACCTGGGAACCTAGATGTGATGCTCACAGCTATTCACCAAAGCGCCTGCTAAAACCAAAACCAAAACCAAAACCAAAACCAAAACCAAAACCAAAACCAAAACGGCAACAACAAAACCCACTGCACTAAGGTTTTAAAAGCATGGGCCTGGGCTAAGGACTAGTGATTGTGTGTGTATATGTGTGTGTATGTATTTGCTTTGAGTCTTGATGTGTCTCTAAGGCCTGTTGCAATGTCCATAGATTTCTAGACAGAACTTTCTAAGAAGTCAGAAACCCATCTCCTACCTTCAGAGAGAAAGAGAAGTCTGTGTGGCCTGAGTCATAATAAGGGACTCACCCAGGGATGTCAGGGCCACCACCCCGACTCACAGCATCAGCTCTGCCTGCCACTCCTTGTCCTCCTCTTCTGTCTGGTTTAACACACTGACAATTTGGGAGAGGCTGGGGATCACGAGGTGATGATAGCCAGGCTTGAGGAATGGCCGCACCATGTTCCAGTAGAGGACAGAAGCATTGAACACCAAGAAGTAGTACCTGGGCATGGAGTGGAAGACAGAATGCTAGAGGCTCAGGGCTGGGGGAATCCTGATTCCTAGGCCCATTCAGGGGGGAAGTGGATGTGTGTCCCATCACCGTCAGATGCAGGCACCTCACTTGAAGTACTTCCCTTCGGCCTGCATCAGCACCAAGAATGCAGAGCCACCCCCCGATGGCCCTTTTCCACATGAGCAGCGCTATCTTGCTCACAGTGGTGGTGGCAGGGTACCTGTCTGGACTAGATTTAGTCACTCCACAAAGTAACCACCCCCTATGAAAATACAGTCCTAAGAAAGGAAGGCAAGAACACGGAAGGCTTACTGGAAGAGGCAGCATCCTACTGTGACCTGGAAGAAGTCCAAGAATCAGCCAGGAGCTGAGTGGACAAAAGATGGTCTGTCAGGTGAGTGTGTTGCAGGTGGAAGTGGGGGAGGCTGGTAGGACCAACTCCATGTCTGATCACAAACTCCTCAGGAGGGTGCTGAAAGTATAGGAAGAGGTACCTCCCAGGCATCTCCCTCTGAGTGGCAGGGCATCACCTGAGGGAATCATATAGGGGACTTTCTTACTGTAAAGCCACTTTCTGGAGTGGGAAGGCCTAGCATCCTATCACTGGTTGGTTGGCCATTGGCTGGCCCATTGCTACTCATTATCTAGGAAGGGGGAAGGGAAACCAAGTGGCTAACAGCCACACCACCTAGTCTGAGTCGCTTGCTTGTCTTGTCTTTAATTATCTCCCAGAACCTTGCTGTGGAGCCTGGCCAGGAACTATTTGGAAACATTCACAGTGCTAAGATCTCTGGTGCAGTATTGACTCCTGACCCCTGGAAGTAAGGTCTATGGAGCTGGACCCTGGACTCTTGTACCTGTGCATTGTGTGAACTGAAAAGGCCATCAACCGATGAGCAGTGGACAGGACAAACCAACGCCTCCTCTAATGTTGTGTCTCACTGAATGTGTGCCAATGCCAGTGTATGCCAATTTAACTGTTCCAGTAATGGAATTTAGGTTTGGGTAAGGGAGGAAAAAAAAGACAGCCACCAACTAGAAAGCTGTGCTAGAGTTTCACTGAGTCACAGCTGCAGACAGGAAGCCTTGGTATAGGGGCAGAGGAGGACGACAGCGGAATCAGAGAGTATACCCTTCACTCTTTGGAGATACCCCAAAATCCAGGAGCAAGGAGTTCTGGGGGACAGGTTGGGACGGAGGCCACAGAGAAAGCACTTCAATAGCCATCTACAAATCGCAACGGCCCCTGAGCATCAGAGAGGATGCTGCTCCTGGGAAGTCTGCATGTGCATGGCTGATTCTCCCAGGAAGTAAGACAAGCCTATGTTGTAACTCCACAAAACAGAAAGGAGAAGGGGTGGGTGACAGAAGGGGTGGGTGACAGAAGGGGTGGGTGACAGCATAAACGAACAGCATCACTTGGTGTTTTGAGCTCCTGAGACTTATGCAATCAAGTAGGAGCGGACAGTTCAGCATGCCCACCTCGGCTCTCCTTTTGCGAAGTTTATAGCCTTCATGTACTGAGTCACACAATTTTCAAATTCCTCCTAAAACAGCACACAGAACGCGCAGGTAAGCCAAATATTTGCCACCCGAACACCCATCACCACCCCTGTTACCCAATGCAAATTGGTTGGTACCCCAACTTATACACAGTCGGGGTACAGCAGAGACTTGAGAAACCACAGCTGGCTGTGTCCATGGGTTCCAGACTCTCCCAGCCCCCCAGGGCTCTGCTCAGGTCAGGGAAGGCTGAGGGTGTGGGGTGGGGTGGCAGAGACGGGAGAAAGGCCACTGCAGTGCTGCAGAGGCGGAAAGTCAGAGGGACTCAAGTCAGGCACCTGACAAGACCTGAGTGGATAGAGAAGTGAAATCAATCACTGTAACTGTTTTTGCCTCTCTGTGAACGAGAGTCTGACTCCTTCACTCCGTTTTGCTTAAAAGCTCCTCTGAGAACTGCCTCGAGGTGGTTTCTGGGGGTGGGGTGATAGGGAAGAGGGGTGTTCTCACCAGGTTTTCATGTGAACGCGGGGCACAAAGCTGGGCCCTGCACAAGTGTGCTCGGCCCAGAAACTGAGTGATTGGCCCCTTCACTTTGAAGTACATCTGGATGCAGTCCTCACTCATCTCAGGTTCTCCTATCTGTAGGAAATTGAAGGCAGGAAAAAAAATAAGGAATATGGCCAGGACGAAGGAGCTTCAGGTCACTGATGAGGCCAGCTCGGTCATTTCCATACCCACGAGACTCATCAGTGTTCCACCCACCCTCCATTTTGCCGTTTACACCCAAAGATGTGAAGGTGCCAGTAAACAGCCAGGCCAGGCCCTCCACCTTGAGTGCTTCCTCTGCACACAGCACGAACAGGTCCGGGCTGAAGCTCTCTGTGGGGTCGAACTCCGACTTTCCAAGGTTTGCTGACTTGATCAGTTCATAAGCTCGTCGCAGGGCAGCGCCATCTATCGGGCAGAAGATAAGCAGAGGGGCCCAGCATGGGTGTGTTAGAGACAGAGTCCCGGGGAGAGTCTCCCTCGGGCTCTAGCTCAGGAACAAGGGTCTGAATTCCTGGCCTGGGCTGCCTACACTCTGCACTCAACAATTAGCTAGGGTCAACAACTGTAAACACCGTGTCACATCACGGGAGGCCCTCTGTACCACTCTACTGGGGTCAAGGAATTCCCATCAGCAGAGCTAGGGTGAGACACCCACCTTGTTGGTTCTGGGCACGGGCCAGTTCCTGCGTGATGACCAGGTCCATGGCGCTGAGGCCGATAGCCTGATAGCCGCTCCGCTGCTGGACCAGTAGCGGTTGCCTAGAGACGGACCCAGACCAAGGACGCGGGAGCTCGGGGCAGGCACACTTGAGGAGTCCGTGACGCCAGGAGGAGGGAGGGGAAGGGGGCAGGGAAGTAGGCAAGAAGGGGGCGGGGCGGGAATGGCAGGCACCGCGTGAGCCAGGTCAAGGGTGTTGAATTGGCATCCACACCGAACTTTCCGAACTTTCCTTGCCAGGCTACGCTCACCTCCCATTCATCCACCCATCCTCCAGTGTCTTGCTCTGCTGCGTCAGAGAAAAGACCAGAGAGCTCCACAAAAACACCCTGCTCCTGGTGAACGCGGGTTGGACGGATACCCGCAAAGATCTAACAGGGGATGTCCAGAGGAGCAGGAAGGAGGGCTGCTGGGTACCAGCTGGATAGGGAAGTTACCAGCCTGGGAAAGAGTTCCCTTACTATCTTCAGGTGCCACCTGTCGCAGGTCTACATGTGACATTATCTAAAGGATCTGAGAAGTGAAGACTGGGCAGATCCGCCTGTGGCCGCTGTCTGGACCGGAAGTGTTGGATTGGAGCAATCTTGGGGTCAGGAGGATGGGGCGGGGGCGGGGGAGATGCCTTCCATGCTGTAGGGCCCTTGGGCGAGGACCACTCTCGCAGAGGACTCCCACTAAGACACAGTAGTCTTGGAGGTCCGAGCTGAGGCAGAGCTCCGGGCTGCAGATGCGAGGCAGAAGCCGGGAAACAATGGTGGGTGGGCTGCAATGGAGACTCCTGGAGCAGCAGGTGACCAGGCGCATAGACAAAGACAAGGCTGGCTCTAGAAACCTGAACGGGCGTTTAGAGAGGAGATAAAAAACAGCTGTACACAAGAGCGAAGGAAAAAAAGAAGCCGCAGTCCCCAAGGCCACGCCCCCAGCGACCTACTTCTAGTCAGGCACCACCTCCTAAAGAATACAGAACGGCTCAAAATAGTGCCACCTGCTGGGGCGATGAGTCAGCACCCGAGCGTTTGAGACCTTAGCAGGCACAAACAGAAAAACCACAAAAGGAGAAACAGAAAAAAAAAATCTTTCCTCAGAAATAAAGCCTTCTGATCTTTGAAAGAGGCTATTAGGAACATGAAAAGTTAGGCAGAAAGCTTCCCAGTAAAATCTCTGATACGAGACCTGTGTCCAGATTATATAAGAGTTCAACAGATAAATCACAGACAAGTTTAGAAGACGCCAAAGACTTGGATGGACAGTTAACAACTTAAGACACTTGACTACCCAGGGAGCACAGACTGAGTGCTGACGTTGTCAGCAATCAGAGAAATAACGCCAAGAAATGCCTCCCACATTCACACCCACAGTGCAGCTGAAGTCAAGAAGCCTGCTGATAGCGAAGCCTGCTGAGGACAAACAGCTGCACATGACGACACACAGCTGGTGGGGATGTAAACTGACAATCACTGGAAAGCCGGAAGCTCTAAGTAAACTGAGGCATGTAATTGCCCCATGCCCCAGAAATTCTCCTCCTACCTAGGTGCTTACTCCAAGGATTGAATGCGCTACCCTTTGAAGTCCTGCAGAGAGTGTTCATGGCTGCTTTGTTCATCATGGCCCAAGGCTAGAAATGACCCAGATAGCCAACAAAGACCTTGATAAAGATGGTCAGTCATACAATGGGCTGCTGGTGAGCAATGGAGAATGAAGCTTGGCAGACAACAGCCCATAATGAATTCTGGCAATGTGGAACAGTGAGGCCTGACAGCATCTGGGGCTTGCGCCTCTCTTCTGTGTGTGTGTGTGTGTGTGTGTGTGTGTGTGTGTGTGTGTGGTGTGTCTGTCTGTCTGTCTGTCTGTCTGTCTGTCTCTCTCTCTCTCTCTCTCTGTGTGTGTGTGTGTGTGTGTGTGTGTGTGTGTGTGTGTGTGTGTGTTTAGGTGAGCCATGAAGGTTTCCCACTGAGAGGCTGGGTGTTACATTCAGACCTACTGTCAGCTCTGTCTTTGGCTTGGGTAGTGGACACAGGTAGAACATCTCACCAGGCCTTTTAGCTGGGGGCATCGAGATTTATATCCATTTTTCTTCCACGATGAAAAAAACCCACAAATTCCCAGAGCTCCAGTAAGGAACCCCCATCTGGAAGGAGGTGCAGTGGGGCTGGGGCTCACCCTGGGCCCTGGGCAGGTCAAGGGCTGAGATTCTACCACAGGGGTTTGCACTGGGCAGCTGAGGCATCTTTGAGGTACTTCCTTTTTTTCCAGAACATAGGGGTGCTGAGGGTGAGAACTGTTGGGGGTGGCCACGGAAGAGTGGGGGACACACACATGGGGCTTACCAGGGTTCACGGGTCCAGCTACTGCCTCGTATCATGGGATTTTGTCTTTCGTTTGGCCATCCAGAGAAGAGATCGGAATTCGATACCGCGGTGTGGGTTCTATTGATGACTGGGTCTCCTTCGCAACTTCCTGAGATTGGAAAATCCCATGGACCATCTGTGTGTGGGTATATAATAAAGTTGGGCATACCTGATCTAATTTTGGAACCTAAATGTCATATTTTTTCCAAAGGTCCCAGAGCCGTATTCCACCCTGGAAGTAGAAGCCTTAAATCTCTCCAAGTTATGCCGCTCTCCGTTCTGAAAACCACGCTGATGTGGGTCTTTGTTTATTCATAAAGATTCTCTGTAGTGTATATACATCAGTAAATATAAGATATTTACTTCCACCAAGGAAGCATCACTCAAACATTATGTAGTAAGACCTCAGTTTCCAAATACAAACACATTAAATATTAAAACTTTTTTTTTTCTGGTTACATAGTAGCTATAAATATGAAGAACGTGACACAAAATATTTTTTTCTTGCTAGATGCGTTTCATTTCACCAGGACCACTCCCATCAGCCCCTGACTCCAAGAGTGTGAGATTATGTGGTTCTTTATGTCATCCTTGAAGCTCACTTCCCATTCTTGACGATGCTGCCCATTGTCCTTTCTCTGCAGAAGTGCTGGAGACAGCACAGGGGCTCCCGGCTGACACTAATGGCAGAGATCCTGGTACTCAGCGCTTGTGAGGTGGAGCCACCTGAGACTGGAGCTTGCTGGCTTTTGTTCAAGCTGTTCCTCATACTCCTCTCTGGCTCTCAGATGCCCAGATGCTACGGGTACCTACCCACAGCAGGAAGTCCTTAGCGTCCTTCCAGCCAGCACTGGGCTCAGTATCTAACAGGAAGATAGTCACCAGCCTTTCTGATGTGAAATGTGAATTTTCCTCTACCAAGAAGACATCCCCACTCTCTCTGGACACCGCTGGGGGTCCCATAAACTAACTCACTTTGGGCAGTATTGTGTCAGCAGGGGTCTCGCAGACCATGGCAGTCCCCCAAGGTGCTGCACTTTAAGCACCAGTTACAAGATGTGGGACCCAAGAGTCTCTGTACATCCATCCAATGTGGTTACTGCTCCCTGACTCCTTAGTGGCTCAGTATTTTGCCAGAGCTCAATAAGTTCAAGGAAACAGACACAAAGACTCCCCTTCACATGCCAGCCGGTGGGCACAACTCTAAAAGGTGGACACCCAAAATGCACCTGGAGTCCTGCCTATAGAAGAAAGGGCAGAAGAGACACTGGCCACTCTCAGAAGAATGTGGTGCCACTATCACCTAAGGGGTTTCCAAAGTTGGAGAGGATGGATCTACATTAACAAGTGGCTCCCCTAGGGGGACACAAAGATGGCACCCTGATCTAAAGCATTGACTCTTTTCTTCTTCACACAGCCCATCCACTGCCTAACCCAGCTCACATCACTGTTGGTGAGCTGGAGTGTATCTCTGGCTGGCTGTCCCTGGGAGAAATCAGTTGGCTGTTGGTCTGTCTCCTCTTACACCAGGAAGGAACAGCTGCAAAGTGGGGAGTGTGCCTTCTATTCACACCACAGTCAGCAGCCTGCTCTAGTAGCTTTTCATGGCTATGGCTTCACTTTGAGAACCATTGAGTCTGCTTTGATGATGGTGTGAGAATTCAACTATGGAGTGTGGGCAGCACATTGGGCTGGATGACCACAAGTGGGGTCAGTCTGATCAGATTCATCAGGAGGTGTGGAGGCAGGACCCATGGCCTGCATCAGAGGAGGTCCTATGGAGGTCATAATGGACGTGGAGGGGATGCTCAGGCAGTCAGTGGGACCTTCAAATCTTCTCCTGAGTGTGTACACATGTTTATATGCATGTGTGAATTGAAGGTGTGTGTGAGAGTGTGGGAACATGACTGAGTTATACATGATTATGTTGATGTGTGTGACTATAGATGTGTGAATTGTATAAGCATATGAATGTTGAGCAAGTGATGTATGTGAGCATAAATATGTGAATGTATACAGTGTGCAATATAGGTGTTCATGAGTGTGATTATGAGATGCCAGCTGGTGGGCACATATGCATATAACTTTCTGCTGGCCTAGGAAGCATGGGTACTTACTATCTCTTTATCCTCAGATGTCACCAGTGCATCTGTGTAGGACTAGGCTCTGGATGGTGGGCAAAGAACAGGCGCAGAAAACTCTGTTCTCCTAAATCAAACCTATGCTGCCTGGTCCCTCATCAAGAGGAGGAGCCTCATCCCTTTAGGAGGTGCAAGGGGAGCATGGAGCAGGAAGAAATGCTCACTTATCTTTCATTTTCACCTTTCTCAAGGAGCAACCCCAGAAGAGAGAGGACATTGCCTCCCTGGGCAGATGGATTTCTGCACTTCCCTGTGGGCTATGGGAGGGCTCTGTACTCCGATCTGCAAACAGAGTGAGGCATCACAATATCCTAGCAACTCAACACCCCAGTTACTCAAAATCCCTAACACCCAAACTTATTCAAATGCCAATGTCCCCAGAATTCCAGTACTCAGGCTCTCAGCATCCTTTTCTAATGTTCAACAACCCCAGCATCCCAATGTCTCCAGCATCCCTAGCACCCACTATCCCAGCACACAGCATCCCTGACATCCAGTATACCCACTACCTGAACACCTGGCATCACAGCATCTTTAGTACCTGAGGTGCCTCTACCACTTCTCTGAATCTCCAGAAAATGGTCCTATAGAGTCTGTCACCTCCTGCATTTCAACCTGAATCTGTCTCCATTGATTAAAGTTGTCCCTTTCATCCCTGATTTGTTAGCACCCCTTCACAAAGGAATATGCTCAAACAGGCCACAGAAACCTTCTAGTGCTCTTCCATTTCAGTGGGGCCCACCACCCTCCTGGGTCAGCCAGTTGATACATAAGACAACAGTCACACATGGTATCACATAATGAATAATTTTTAGTACTGTGAAAGCATATGTAAAGATTTTATGGAAATGCTAAAAAGCTTATTCATTATTTAGCTGACATTTAGATTTTACTTGGCTTCCTGTGTTTTCATTTGATAGCGTGCCACTGTTATTCAGTGCTTCTCGCCTCATCTCTCCTTCCTACAGTTGCAATATGGCTCAGGTAACATGTGCACATCTATTCGGCTCTTGTTCACAGAAGTGGCAGTGCATCACAACCGGTTTCCCCCTTTCTTCTATCTAAGTGCCATCTATTCATCTATCTAAGTGCCAGCTATGACCCCTGCAGCTATGGCCACTGCAGCTATGGCCACTGCAGCTATGGCCACTGCAGCTATGGCCCCTGCAGCTATGGCCACTGCAGCTATGGCCCCTGCAGCTATGGCCCCTGCAGCTGTGACCCCTGCAGCTATGGCCCCTGCAGCTATGGCCCCTGCAGCTATGACCCCTGCAGCTATGGCCCCTGCAGCTATGGCCCCTGCAGCTATGGCCACTGCAGCTATGGCCCCTGCAGATATGGCCATTGCAGCTATGGCCCCTGCAGCTATGGCCACTGCAGCTATGGTTACTGTAGCTATGGTCACTGCAGCTATGGCCACTGCAGCTATGACCCCTGCAGCTATGGCCACTGCAGCTATGGCCACTACAGCTATGGCCACTGCAGCTATGACCCCTGCAGCTATGGCCACTGCAGCTATGGCCACTGCAGCTATGGTCACTGCAGCTATGGTCACTGCAGCTATGGCCACTGCAGCTATGGCCCCTGCAGCTATGGTCACTGCAGCTATGGCCACTGCAGCTATGGCCCCTGCAGCTATGGCCACTGCAGCTATGAGCACTGCAGCTATGAGCACTGCAGCTATGGCCCCTGCAGCTATGGCCACTGCAGCTATGGCCCCTGCAGCTATGACCCCTGCAGCTATGGCCACTGCAGCTATGGTCACTGCAGCTATGGCCCCTGCAGCTATGACCCCTGCAGCTATGGCCCCTGCAGCTATGGCCCCTGCAGCTATGGCCATTGCAGCTATGGCCCCTGCAGCTATGGCCACTGCAGCTATGGTTACTGTAGCTATGGTCACTGCAGGTATGGTCACTGCAGCTATGACCCCTGTAGCTATGACCCCTGCAGCTATGGCCACTGTAGCTATGGCCCCTGCAGCTATGGCCCCTGCAGCTATGGCCCCTGCAGCTATGGTCACTGCAGCTATGGCCACTGCAGCTATGGCCCCTGCAGCTATGGCCACTGCAGCTATGAGCACTGCAGCTATGAGCACTGCAGCTATGGCCCCTGCAGCTATGAGCACTGCAGCTATGGCCCCTGCAGCTATGGCCCCTGCAGCTATGGCCACTGCAGCTATGGGCACTGCAGCTATGGTCACTGCAGCTATGGCCCCTGCAGCTATGACCCCTGCAGCTATGGCCACTGCAGCTATGGTCACTGCAGCTATGGCCCCTGCAGCTATGAGCACTGCAGCTATGGCCCCTGCAGCTATAGCCCCTGCAGCTATGGCCACTGCAGCTATGGCCACTGCAGCTATGGCCACTACAGCTATGGTCACTGCAGCTAAGACCCCTGCAGCTATGACCCCTGCAGCTATGGCCACTGCAGCTATGGTCACTGCAGCTATGGCGCCTGCAGCTATGGCCACTGCAGCTATGGCCACTGCAGCTATGGCCACTGCAGCTATGGCCCCTGCAACTATGGTCACTGCAGCTATGGCCCCTGCAGCTATGGCCCCTGCAGCTATGGTCACTGCAGCTATGGCCACTGCAGCTATGGCCACTGCAGCTATGACCCCTGCAGCTATGGCCACTGCAGCTATGGTCACTGCAGCTATGGCCCCTGCAGCTATGGCCCCTGCAGCTATGGCCACTGCAGCTATGGCCACTGCAGCTATGGCCACTGCAGCTATGACCCCTGCAGCTATGGCCACTGCAGCTATGGTCACTGCAGCTAAGACCCCTGCAGCTATGGCCAGCCACTGCAGCTATGAGCGCTGCAGCTATGGTCACTGCAGCTATGGTCACTGTGGCTACTGTAGCTATGGCCACTATAGCTATGGCCACTATAGCTATGGCCACTGCAGCTATGGCCACTGCAGCTATGGCCACTGTAGCTATGGCTACTGCAGCTATAGTCACTGCAGCTATGGCCACTGCAGCTATGGCCACTGCAGCTATGGTCACTGCAGCTATGGCCACTATAGCTATGGCCACTGCAGATCAGGCCTCCTAAGCCTGAGTATAGAGACACTCAGGGCCATGTAGCTCTTGGGAGGAACTACCATGGGTGTAACAGGATGTTGAATGAGATTAGCTGTCAGGAGCACTGCCTTTCCCACCTGGGTTATAGAAACCCCAAATGTTTGCAAACATGCATCTCCTGGGGCAGAATTACAATAGAGACCCTCATATCTCTTGCCTTCATAGCTCTCATCTATTTTTGTCTGTTTGTTTGAAACCATTTTTAACTTCTTTTATTTTTAAAACTTATAACATAATTACATCATTTTCTCCTTCCCTTCCTTCTCTTCAAAACTTGCCATTTACCCTTTCTTGCTCTCCTTTCAGATTCTTTTTTTTTATTAACTGTTGTTTCATGTATATATGTATATACAAATACACTCATAAATAAAGAAACACAACCTGCTCAGTTTATATAATGTTAGTTGTACATTTTCCGGGCTGGCCATTTGATATTGGATAATCAATTGATGTGTTCTTCCCTGGGGAAGACCATTTCTTTCTTACTAGGTATTCCTCGATTGCATGTAGCTCTTTGTGTAGAGTTGAGGCCTTCTGAGCTACCCCACTCCACCCTCTTCCGTCTTACCTTGTCTATTGAATCTGTCCTTGTTTAGCTCTTGGTAAGGCAGTCACATCAATGAGACTATGGGTATAGCTTCTGACATTATGAGGAGACACAGCCTCACAGAAAACTCCCTGATCTGGCCCCTCTTCCACAATGTCCCCCAAGCCTTATGTGTGGGAGTTAATCTCTAACTATATCAGTCGCGACTGGGCTCCACAACTCTGCATTTTAACTGGCTGTGTTTTTCTGTAGTGGTCTCTGTTGCAAAGAGAAATCTCCTTCATGAGGGCTAAGAACCACTTGCCTGTGGTATAACAACACACATTTAGAATGTAGTTAGGGATTATGCAGACTTAGTAAAGTGGTGGTCACAGGTTCTTGTCTAAGATCCGTGACTCTACCACCTCTGGGTAGTTAGCTAGGTTTCCAGTGCTAGGCACGATTTCCCTCCTGTTCAGCAGGTCTTAAGTCCAATTAAAGAGCTGCTGGCAACCACTGAGGTATGTGTGCCACTACTGTGCCCTTAGGGTTATCGTGACATGCTGGTCATTGTGAGTCACGGACATCATAGCTGAGTAGGACATGTGATTCATGGACATCATAGCTGGGTAGGGCTATTGTCACTTCCCTCTTTTGGAAGCTTGCACAGTGTGTGTTGTGGTGGTTTGAATAGAAACGGCCCCCATAGACTCATGCGTTTGAATGCTTGGCTCACAGTGAGTGGCGCCATCCAGAGGGTGTGGCCTTGTTGGAGAAAGAGTGTCATGGTGGAGGTGGGCTTTGAGCTCTCATGCTCAAGCTAGGCCTAGTGTGGCACACAGTCTCCTTCTGCTGTTTGTGGGTCAAGACGTAGGACTCTCAGCTCCTTCTCCAGCACCATGTCTGCCTGCGTGCTGCCGTGCTTCTCACCACGACAATAACAAATATTGTCATGGCAAAATAAAACCAGTCCTAATTAAATATCCTTTATAAGAGTTGCCGTGGTCATGGTGTCTCTTCTCAGCAACAGAATCCCTAACTAAGCCATGGCACTTCTGGTGCCACGAGAGCCGGTCCTCAGGGAGGAGGCATTGAGTTCAGTTCTAGCTCAGGGGCCTCCAGGCCCTGTGTTAGACATGCGCAGTGTCTTCGGCAACAGGGACCTACTGTCCACCTCTGGTCTCCCATCTATTTTAAGAGAGTAAAACGTTTCCTCTTCCCTCATATGATTAGTGTCCATGGCCCTAGAAATGAAACCAGCAAGCAACACAGTAACAGGATACAAATTCTATTTGATGTTAATATTTTAATTTTTGTGTGTATGTAAGGGCCTCCAGAGTAGGAAAGGAAACACAAGACGGCAGCTGGGGAGGGCCTAGTGCCTGCAGGTCTCTCAGCAGAGGTGTAAAGTGTAGAAACAGAAGACTAAGGAAAGTGGTCCTGGGAATTAAGTACGTGGGGTGGGGTGGGGTTGGGTTGGGGGGAGGGAGGAGGAGGAGGAGGAGGAGGTTATTTCAGATAAATTCTTGTCTCCAATCAGCTGTGCATTGGAATGAGACAGGAATGGGTGGGCTTTCCCTGTATCCATCCCTCAGTTTACTTTTGTGTACCTTAATCCTCTAGTCAAAGTGGCACACTTTGGTCTTGTCTGTCTGCCGGTCTATCTGTCTGTCAAGGAATTTGCACTAGAGTCGTAGCATCACAGACCCCTGTGCACCTAAAACTTTGTCAACATCGCTTACCTGCTCTCCTCCCCCTTGATGTATTTATTTCTGTTTCCTCTGACAAGGAACAACATGGCCGCTTCCTTATCCCCAGTTTACATGGTTGCTGTCAAGTTAGCTGAGCATCAGCAGTGTAATGGGGAATGTGTTTTCTCCCGGAGTTTTAACATTTGTTTAAAGTAATCACAACGTCTTTCCGTGTCATCGTCGGCTGTCAGCTGGTCCCTGTAGTCTGTGGGTTATTTCCATTAGGCTCCTGGCAAGTTCAGACAAGTGTCAGGAGCATTAGATGCTAAGGAAATCGCCACCTTGTGATATTAACTCAAAGCATGTCTCATGCTTTGCTGCTGTTTTCTTTGAGTCTGCTTACTTTGATTTTTGTCAGCCAGAAATTTCAAAATTAAATGGAGCTGAGTTAATCTGGCTGTTTCTATCTCCCCAGAAAGACCTGCCTGATTTCAGTCCTCCAAGCAAACTCTTGCTGCCCTTCCATAGCCCAGGGATTGTTAGGTCTCTGACAAGCCAGCTAATTCAGAGGTGCAGAGGAAGCCAAGAGCCCCTCTTAACACACATGCTGTCCTTACAGAGTTCTGCTCTATAAGGCTTAGGCACCCTACCATGTTGTAGAGTGCTCTGGTTTCTTCTCAGGCCTCTGTGCAGGGCTCACACATGCTGTCCTGTGTGTTCTCTTTGGGTTTCTTCCTGAATCTCTGTGTGGGGCTCACACACACTGTTTTGTTGTTCCCATCTCCAATATGTTTCTGCATCTGCTGCGCCAGGCTGAGCCTGTCCTGTCTCTGTTCTTAGCATCGTTCAAGCCTGTATTTGCATGTTTATGTAAATGCTGAGTCATCTGGTCTACTTAAAATATATCTATAGAAAACAAAAAAACTGAAAACACTCGGTGACATTTCTTTTAGGATGACTCCAGCACAGGCTGACTGACACCCTTAGCTGGGGAACTCCTGATCCAGGACCCAGTGTGGGGTTCCACTCGCCCTTCTTCCATGCAGTTGGTTGAGACTGCACGTGGAATCCGAGGCTTGACTGGATACATAAAATCATTCCATTGTTTCTCATCCTCTGAAGTTGCACCACTATTGGAATGTGCTGTTTCTCTCTGTGCTGTAGCGCTGGGTTCAGAGGTCATGACTGTGTTCCGAGAAGTTTCCTGGATTCTCATAGACGGAACTGGGGCTTTTTAGGCTCACGTGGCAAAGGTGTGTGTATGCGCCTGTGCTCGAGTTTGTGCATATACGGAAGAATGCACATCTATATGTGTAAGGACAAGTGTGCATGTCTGTAGTTGTAGAGGCTGCATTCAAAGTAATCATTTCACCCTGGGGGAAGCAGCCAGGCAAGACAGCGAGTCGGTGTCTGTGCAGGTCACTTGAGGCAGCACCCAACTCTCCTCATGGGGAATAAGGGTGGTGCCAGTGGAATGCTGTTCTGCCTTCCCTGTGCTTCCCTTTGGCTACTGGCCCCTTGCTGTAGCCTGTTTCCTGTAGGGAACATATATAAATGTACTCATCATAGCCTGCCAGTTTGGTTCCACTATCAAAAGTTACCATGTGAAAGCTACAGGGACAAAGTTGGACCGGGTTGGAGCCAAAAGGTAATAGCAAGGGTCGGGGGCAGGGTTACTTTCATTAGTGTGGAGAGTTGGGTCATCCCTTCAGGGTCTCCTTACCCTGGGAAACACTGTCATTGGGTATATAAGGAACATGCAGGCTCTGAACAAGTGGGAGATGGGGATTGATGTCTAATGGATACTCAGGAAATGGACCCCAGTGACTTAGGATATTTTGGGAGGCTATCTGACCTTTTGACCACAAAGACTCCATTGGCTTACCTCCATGCTCATGGTGTTCTTGGTGACCAACCTTCAGGAGGAAAGAACTCTGGACCACCACCAATCCACCTCTGCCGGTCATTCAGCGAGGCATGGGCTTTATGTTGTTCTTGGGCACCCAGCTTAGGACCGCTCCATGCCACTCACAGCCTGGAAACTGAGGGCATTTCCTAGTCTCTTAGTGTCCGCAACATCAGGTAGCTGGTTAAAAGCAGACTCAGTTGGCTGTGACTGGATGCGCTAATCTGAGAGGACGATGCCACAATTCGATTCCCCAAGATGGAGGAGACTAAAGTGGAGTGTGGGTGATAACCTCACTGTCTGGCCATGCTCAGCTTTTGTGCTTGAGGGAGGGACTCTTGGACACTTAGCTGCCATTAGCCTCAGCAGGGCCACTTGGAGAGTGATGGAGAGGACCCTGTGGAGCTCACAACCCCTGACACTCAGGGAATATGGAGGAAGATTTTAGGGGCTTCTTTTGTGTACCTTCTGGGAGATAACTTGAACTGGGTACAGGGGGAGGAGGGCAAGGTGCCAAGCTGTCCCTGTAGAACCAGCCCTGGGTGCTACTGGAATACACAGTGGAGAAGGGGACAGGCTGACACTGGAGCTTATGTGCTCTAGGCTAGGGGCTGCCCTGGCTGTGACTCTGACACCATGGAACTAGGACTGGAAATAGAGAACTGTTCCAACAGCAGTGGGCAGTTGGAACAGTTAAGCCCTTCAAGGAAGAACTCTGCAACTTGGACTTATCTGCTCCCCTTTGCTCGCTTGTTTCTTTAGAGGACAGGCACTTCCTTGTGTGCCCTGGATCCTCAACCCCCAGTGACATCTTAAGCCTCCGTATCTTCTAATTATCTGGCCAAGTATGTTAGCACCGCCCACCCCTCCATGCACAGGTATCTGGCTGTCATATTATCTCCAAGGTCTACCCAAGCTTAGGTGGTGAGATCAGAAGTCACCTGCCTTGTGGAGAGGGAGATTTCTGTGAAGTTAAGGATATTCCTCCAAGGAATCCTGGTCAAGTGTGCGGTGGCAACTATGACTACTTGCAACACCCTGTGGGGACAGACCATGCCTCCCTGGGGACCCTGGGGTGTGGAGGGTGCACCTGGGTGTGGCAGGGTGGATATGTGACTCCTGAGATGGCCTCAGAGCTGCGGCTGGATCCCCTGCACGGTGGTACTGGAAAGAGCTGTGCAGCCTTAGAAGCAGTCACACCAGGATGGGCATCGAGGGGTCAAGAGGCGAGGACCGCAGCACTGATCTCCAGGAGGCCTCAGGAGGTGGTGGCAAGGACATCTTTGTGAACACTGTGTCTCCTGATTAAGCCAACCTAGTCTCTGAGGGCCTTGGTGCTGCCTTCCCAACCCAACTCCTTTGAGCCTCTTTCACCCAAATCCCCTGAAGATGCCCTGATGTGTGGATACTGGTTCTCCTTGACAACATGCCCACAGTGGTCATGCGGTATGCTTTTGTTGCCCAGCCAGCTCTCTGTGAGACTTGCTTTCTCAGTAGACTGGAGACACAGGTTCCCATGCCAGCTGATGATCCATCCCATCAGTGCCCCCAGCCTCTCATCTCAGCAAGGCCCTGATCAGTCAGATTCTAGGAAGAAATACAAATCAAGGAGGTCTGTTTCTTGAATGGCAGGAGAATTTGTCCCTCTGGTGGAGGCGCTGTCCCTCCATCTAGAGAATCACCATTGTGTCTCCTCAAGGCCAGGCCAAGTGAAGTCACAGTGTCTCAGTCAGAACCTCCCTGCTCAGTGATCACTTGGTCAGGTAAAGCCATGTCCTGACCCAAACCCAGGAGGGACCAGGTAATGTACAGTCCGACTATAGTCTTTGTGCTCACTGTGTGCCTTGAGGGTTTAGTCACATAGCATCTGTGTCCTCCACAGGGCTGCTGAATGGGCTGAGGAGGGCACGGGAAGAATATGCCTGGAGGTTGAATATGGGCGTCAGGTCAGGGGATGGAGACAGAGCTCCTGGCACAGAGTTCCCACACAGTCACATGGATGCCCAATACCTTGGTAGGAGTTCCCATCCAATCTTCCAGCCTGGGTCTCCAGCGTTTTCTCATAGGCAGCAAAGCCTCCAAGAGCTCACTGTGGTTCTGCTTCCTGCGTCTCTCACATAACTAGTGTTAGCATTGCTGGTCCCTGCTGTAGGGAAGAGTCAGGTGTGAGCCACTGATGCTTCCTTGTACAGAGCTGCAGGCCCTGGACCTGAGCCACACTCCTTGAGACACCACAAGTTCCCCTTAAAGTAACGTCCTCATGAGTTCAGACTTGGGTCTACCGGTGGCATCGTCAGTGCCTACAAAATCAGCCGGAACCCTGTGCTGCCCAGAAGATGGGGAGGAAGTGTCAGCGCCAGCCCACAGCTTGCATCTAGGACTTTTATGTTTAAGCCTTTAAAAGAGTAGGAAAGATGAACTTGTTAGTTAGTGATATCAGCAAGTGTCTTGGAAAAATTGGAAATGTTTTGACTGAGGTTGGCTTTAGTTACATTTCTAAGGGCTCGAACAAGGATGAAAGGCTGAAATGACAGGATGCCAGAAAAGTCATGCTTTCTGCAGAATCAAAACAGAGGCCTTAGTGCTGGCTCCAGGCAAAGTTCCTTAACCCTTGGCCTTGGTTTGAGAGTCCTTCTTCTGAGTATGATGGGACGTATGTGAGAGAGTATGTGCAAGCACGCCTACCCAACTGTAGGTACGTGATTGAGTTTTGATGTGGTGTATGTGTACATGTGTGATCATGTGTGCATGACTGTGACTATGCAAGCTTGTGGATGTGTGGGTGTTGGGCCTGTGTGAGTGTATGTGATTGTATGTGTCAATGTGACAGTCACTTTCAGTTTTCATCGTAATACAATCTAGAATCCTAGGGAAATGAATCTCAGTGAGGGACAGTCTAAGTTAAGTTGGCTTAAAGGCATGTCTGCCACTTGAGTTGGTCCTGTCACAGACAATCGCCTGGCACATCACCTCAAAGACGGGTGAGAACAGAGTGTGTTGTCAAGGGCCTACTGACAAGCTGGTGCTGGTCCTCAGGAAAGTACCCTGGGCGGTACTGGGAGGAAAATGCCGTGAATATGAATCTCTCTCCAGTGAACTGGAAAATGGAAGTGGCTCCCGTATTAATTTTAAACAATGATATCAAGAGGGTCTTGGGGAAAAGGTGTCTTCCTAGAAGCCTTATTATCACAATCTGGGAGAACCTTTCACTATTTGCTGAAATATTCATGGAAGTATTAAAATTTAAACATTAGTAATTTGTTCTGTATTCATTATTTATTAAGCTTATTTTTTCTTTTGGCAAGTCGCTCCTGATCTTTTCCAAGGAAACAATGGGCAAGAAAAACAGCCCTGGGATCTCCAGCCACTGAAATTAAAACTTAAATTGATCTTCCTGTCCAAAGTGAAAACGAAATAATAAAGATGTTTACAAATGCAGACGGCTTGGAAGCGGAAAGTGGCAGAGCTCCTGGTTCCTCATTTCACGAATGTAAATTTCACTCCCACAACTCATGGGGTTGAGCCTGGGGCTGATTTGCACCTGGGATTCTATCCTCCTTCCCAGGGGGACACCCAAAGCCTGCTAATTGCTCATCCCTTCCTGCTGGTCTGGTGGGTTGCCTGCAGGGAGAGACAGCTCTGCCACCCTCAGAGGACCCAAGGCAGCCTCTCAAAGATGGGTGGACATGGCCCCAAGGCTGCTGACCAAAGAGCTCACTGCACCAACTGAACCAGCAGCTCTGGAGAGCTCCCATGAGGACAGGACTCCTTATATAGAGGAAAAGCATGGGAACCTATGGGCTCTGGTTCCCTGGGCTGCAGCAGCAACGGCAGAGTCAGGGGGCTGAAAGTAGCACACAGTTAAGCACCTAGTCCAGGTACCTAAAGCCTAACATGATAGGTCAGCAGAGCTGCAGAATGCTCCAGGAAAGGCATCTCCTCCCTGGAGGCCTCAGTCTTTGCTGCATCCTCCAGTGTGGTTGTCTGGATTTCACATGCCCCTCACCAGCCATTCCACCTAGGGCTAATCCTAAATGTAAGATGCTCTTGCCTGAGTCCTTTCTGAATAGGTCACAGCACAGGGCAGAAACCAGAACTTCAAATCCACCTCCTGCAGCACAGTACACTCTGCCGTCGCCATGATCAGACTCTTGGAAAAAGTGGGCTTTGAATTGCCAAGGGCTTAATCTGGGTTTCATTTGAAGATTTTGATAAAAAGGAGACCTGACTGCAAGAGGACAGAAACATAAACATAAGATGCTGCTGTGAGCAGGTCCCCAGTGGTGATAAACATTTAGACCCTCAGCCACAGGTAAGAGAAGGCAAGGGAGCCACCTGTCCACCTGTCCCTGCCTTTAAAGGGCTGTCAGGAACCAACCCCCCATGACCGCTCTGCTTTCTGAGTCCATACGGAAGATACTCCTCGCAACAGAGTCAGAAAGAGTCCTAGCTTCAAATTCTGCCAGCAAAACCTCTACACCGGATTTATAATACTCTTTCTGCCCTCTCCTCTTCTCCCACTCTGACCTATAACCCGACTCCACAAACATGGCACCAGGACTAGACCAGTTAGTCACAGTTTCTACGATTGTAGAGAGACCATTTGTCAAGAAGTAGGAAAGGGGCACAAAACAATAAAAGCAGTTGCTAATTGCGATTGGATTGTGAGACTACCCCTAAAGAGCCTGAGGCTGCCCGTGCATGGGACCCAGTGTGTAGCCAAAGGCTCAGATGTTGTAGTCTACCTGCCCTGTTCTGCAGTGACTGGGGATAAGGCAGTTGCTGCTCACACAGTGCAGGGACTGGGACCCCAGATCCACAAAGCCCCTCACAAAGGATTTCAAAGACCACCCAAGGCTCCTGCTCAGGGAGAGCTCCTGAGATGGCTTCTTGTAATTTGCTGGTTTGCCTTCCCTGCACCGTGTGTGTGTGTGTGTGTGTGTGTGTGTGTGTGTGTGTGTGTGTGTGTGAGAGAGAGAGAGAGAGAGAGAGAGAGAGACAGAGAGAGACAGAGAGAGAGAGAGAGAGACAGAGAGAGAGAGAGAGACAGAGAGAGAGAGAGAGACAGAGAGAGAGAGAGAGACAGAGAGAGAGAGAGAGAGAGAGAGACAGAGACAGAGAGAGACAGAGACAGAGAGAGAGAGAACGCAGGCTGGTAACAGAATACACTGTGCTTATTTGCTGCTAAGTGTTTTATTGCTGCATTCCCTAACAAGGACATAATTTTTCATAACCAAACCACAGTTATCAAAATCAGGGAAATTAAAACCAGAGAAAACAACTAATACAAAGGCATTCAGATGCCACCAGCTGTCAGAACGTCCTTCGCATCTTCTCTGCATTCTGGGTCTAACCTAGGATCATGTGACCTATTTTATTTTCATATCCTTAATGTAAGCTGACACTCAGACTTTCCATTTCATTTCATCATAGTTTGGGATAAGTTGTGCTTTTTAAAAAAATCTTTCAATTTCATTTTATGGCATAAAAATTTAAGAATTTGCTATAAAATGATTTATCATATTCTATTATTTCCTTGGTTATACTCATATTTTTAAATAATTGAACTTGGGGACTGGAGAGATGGCTCAGCACTTAAGATAACTGGCTGTTTTTTTTTCCCCAGAGGACCTGAGTTCGATTCCTAAAACCCACAAGGCGCTCTCTACTAATGATCTAATGATTTTTTTTCTGGCCTCCACAGACATCAGGCACGCACATGGTGCACAGGCATACATGCAGACAAAATACCCGTACACATAAAAATAATAAGCAAACAAGCAACTAAATCTGGGGGCCCTGAGGATAGCTCAGTCGGTAAGAGCACTTGTCAAGCCTGGCCATCTAAGTTTATTTCTGGAAACCACATGTGGAAAGAGAAAGCCAACTCCCAGGTGGTCCCTGAACTCTATGCATGTGTATGCACACATGTGAAAACAAAATAAAAATTAAAAGGTAACATAAACTTGAATGGATCTACCTTTCCTTTCTTCTCTCTTTCCTACATTGTTGAGTCTTATTCTTATTTTCAGTGATTCCTTAATTCTACTCATTTGTCTAAATGTATTCCTAGGACATTATAACCTTGGCTGTGGAGTTTTGGTTACCGATGCAACAGTTAGGGCTACAGGCTGCGCAGACAGCTAGAGAAAACAGGATCCTTGGGTGTCTGTGAGTGTGCTTGGGGGAGAGACCAGCCGATGACTGAGTGAGCTGAGCGCTGATGCACTCTCACCAGTGTGTGTGAGCATCACCCAAGCCATAGGACACCTGAATAGCACAAAAAGTGGAAGAGCATACATCCTTCTTTGAGCTGGAGAACCCATTTGCTCAGACATTGACCTTTGTGCTTCTCAGCCCCTTGGACTTGAACTGAGTTGCCATCTTCTTTAATTATTATTATTATTATTATTATTATTATTATTATTATTATTATTATTATTATTATTATTATTGTCTATCACTTATACCTACCATCTACCTGTTGGTCTATCTCATCTTTATCATCTATCTGTCTATCTATCCATCTGTCATCTATGATCTCTATCATCTATCTATCTGCCTATCTATCTATCATCTGTGATCTCTATCATCTATCTGTCTATCTATCCGACTATCATCTATGATCTCTATCATCTATCTGTCTGCCTATCTATCTATCATCTGTGATCTTTATCATCTATCTGTCTATCTATCCATCTGTCATCTATGATCTCTATCATCTATCTATCTGCCTATCTATCTATCATCTGTGATCTCTATCATCTATCTGTCTATCTATCCGACTATCATCTATGATCTCTATCATCTATCTGTCTATCTATCCATCTATCATCTATGATCTCTATCATCTATCTATCTGCCTATCTATCTATCATCTGTGATCTTTATCATCTATCTGTCTATCTATCCATCTGTCATCTGTGATCTCTATCATCTGTCTATCTGCCTATCTATCTATCATCTGTGATCTCTATCATCTATCTGTCTATCTATCCGTCTATCATCTGTGATCTCTATCATCTATCTGTCTGCCTATCTATCTATCATCTGTGATCTCTATCATCTATTATCTATCAGTTTTCTATGCACCTGTGTATCTATCTTCCATCAGCCTACCTACCTATCCATCTATATCTGTGCAGTGGTCAGGTTTCTCTGGAGCAACTTGCCTAAAATAATTGGTTTTGACTTTTTACTCTTTAAAACCATCCAAGTAAGATGAAACACACAGGGATTTTGAATGTTCACTATCAATTTGAAATATTTATAACTTTTACTTTTATCATATTTGACCCACAGGCTATTCAGAAGTGTGTCATCTAATTGCCAAAATGTCTGGCAGGCTGAAGGTTTTCCTAGATAGCTTCCTGGCACCAAATTTTAATTTAATTTTACTATTATGAGAACATTCAATATAATTTAAATGTCTTGAAGTTTATGAAAATTTATTTTGGCTGCACATACCAACTAAGTGGGCAAATGTTCAATGTGCACCTAAGTCTGAAGTAATCATGAGAGTCCTGTGGGAGCCATGAAGCCGACATGGATGGGAGTGTTAATTCACTGCTCCGGTTTCAGCTGTTTGTTCCATCAATCAGTAAAAAGTCTTGTTAGAGTATCCCACTATGATTGCAAATTCCGATATTTCTGTTTCACTCTCTTGTTGCTTTAATTTTAAAATTATGTTATATGGAGTTTATTAAATGAGCATGGGGGAGAAGAAAAGAGGGGAGGGGTACCCCCAGAGAGACAGAGAAAGGAAGAAGAGTTAGAGAGAGAGTAAAAGAGCGGAGAGAACGCTTTAATAGTTAAGAAATGGTTTTAAAAATTTGTATGTCTTATTGATAAACTAACTCTTTTTTCTGTAATATTGTCTTAAGTCTATTTTGCCTGATATTGAGTAATTAATATTAATTGACTATAGGTTACTTTTTGCTCATTATTGACATTTTTGTCTTTTTTTTTTTTTTTTTGTCACTTTTTCCCAAACTGTATCTATCTAAAATATAGCCCAAGGGCTGAAAAGATAGCTCAGCTGTAAAAAACCTGGACCACTCTTATAGAGGACCTGAGTTTGTTCCCAGCACCCACACTGGGAGGCTAACAAGGAGTTCCAATTCCAGAAGAGGGGAATCTAATGCCCTCTTCTGGTCCTTGAGGACACCTACAGACACTGCACCGTGACACAGCATGGGCCCCCACATAAATAAAGATAATAAAAAGAAATCTTTAGCCAGGCCTGGTGGTGCACACCTTTAATCCCAGCACTCGGGAGGCAGAGGCAGGCAGATCGCTGCAAGTTTGAGGCCAGCCTGGTCTACAAAGTGAGTCCAGGATAGCCAAGGCTACACAGAGAAACCCTGTATTGAAAACAAAAACAAAAAAAGAAAGGAAGAAATCTTTAAAATATAGCCTCCTGTACTATAAAGCAGCATTTGCCTTTTAACTTTTTCCTGCTTGTTTATTGTTTCGGCAATCTGGGGATTGATTCCTGACCCTCGTGCATGCCAGGCAAGCCCCGTGCCCTCAGCCAAATGAGCCCCATGGCCTGGCAAGCCCAGCCTTTTAGTACAGGAGTCAGACCCTCTCCAGCTACCGTAACCGCTGCCCTGGTTACGCTGTTGTTCCTGCCGCTTGGCTTCTTTGTCTTTGCTTCTTTTGCTTTTCTGCTCCTTTTTCTCTGTCTCTTTAAAGGTCGGTTAATATATTTTAACTCTCCTGGTGACACTGTTCCTCTGCCTCTTTGCACAGTTGTTATAATGCCTCCTCTTAGAGCTAAGAAAAATATCTTCGACATTTCCTACTCTTCATAGTATAAACACCGATCCACTTTCCCCTAACACAGTGCAGGCCCATGCACCGCCTTCTCCTCACACACACTGTCTCACATTTTAAATCTGTATGAAGACCATCCTCTTTGTATTAAATAGTTTGCATAATTTTTAAATAACCAGACAATAAAGGACTATAGTCCTTCACATTAGCTTACATATATATGTGTTGCCTTTAGAAAGCTTCTGGTTGCCTTTGTAGATCCACTTCTTATTTTTAAAAATATTTTCTTATTCAGAGATGCATTTATTTTGCCATATCACATATATGGTAGACACAGAGTTCTGGACTATAAGTGTTCTTTCTGCTGTCAGTTTCCCATAAGTCAGCCAGCTTGTTGGACTTCTTGAGTCTGGAAGCGTGTTTCATCTTGGCCATATTTCCTGAAGTTTTCTTCCCTATCGTCCTTCTGGGACTCCATATACATCGAG
Organism: Acomys minous; assembly: GCF_964271855.1. Classification (NCBI taxonomy): domain Eukaryota; kingdom Metazoa; phylum Chordata; class Mammalia; order Rodentia; family Muridae; genus Acomys; species Acomys minous. Next base: position 59,290,666 of record NC_140484.1, on the reverse strand, counting down.
TCAGGTCACTTACTCCTCCCCACTACTTTCAGAACACTTTCTCTCTTCCTCAGAGTGGACGGTTTCTAGCAGTGCAGAGACTTGGGCCTGCTGATGAGTCACTGGGGCTGCTGGTGTGGGTCGGGCTGAGCTGGCGTGGGTTCTGTGCTTATGGGGGTGTCAGAGCCCCATTCTAGACAGGCACACTCATGGGGACTATGGGAAAGCTATTTACCCTTCTTCTCCTTGAGGCCAGTTCTCTCAGCTGCAGAAGCAAAGACTGTGGCCTGTCAGCCCTCCCAGAATCCCAAGGGGCAGGGGCAGGAGCCTTGGACCATTCCACATGCTGTGTGGGACTTCAAGGGCACACACTGTCTCTGGCTTCAGCCCAAGGTGTTGGACACCCCGATCAGCAGCCTATGAGACAGGGTCTAGGAATCCTCAGATCAGGACCCTGGTTAACAACTGAGAGCATGCTCTGTGACCTCCTTAGGACAAGATGGTACCACGGTGCTCACTACTTCCTGACGGCTTCCCCATCCTCAGATGGAGAGGCTCTGTTCGATCATATACACTTAAAGCTTTGTGGTCACCACCACTAGGTATGCTGACCTCTGGGACCTGCAGGCTCAAATCTCAGGCCAGGTTGGCCAGGCCTCTCCCCGGAGCCCCCCTTAACTCAGCCGGACTTGTCCCAGGTGACTCCTGGGTTCTGGTGTTGTGGGTGACCACCCCCCCGCCCCGTACCTATAATGGATACTGATGACCACCAGGTGGCAGCAAAGGAAAGCAGCAGCTGGTCCTGGGCCGAGCTGACCTGGCTGGCGTCTGCAGATCTCCTCCCTTCCTCTTCTTTCTTTCTTTTCTCGATGTTTCTTTTCTTCCCTATGTCCACCCTCCCTTCACCTCTGTTTATCTGTTTCTGTCTCTATTCCCTTCCTCCCTCCTCCTTCCCTCCCTCCCTCCCTTCCTCCCTCCCTCTCTCCATCCCTTATTCCCTCCTTTCTTCCCTCCCTTCCTCTCTCCCTCCTTTTCTCCCTTCCTATTTTTGAGGGTTTACTTAGACTTAGCAAATATCCTGCTTTTAGTTACATAACCCCCCCTGCCCCCAGCAGCTGGACAGATCTGTGTAAAAATAACACTTGTCAGGCGTGATTACCTTCCTGTCCTCTGAGCTGAGTTGCCTCACCTCCCTGAAGAGCTATTTAAAGCCAGGCAAGAGGCAGCCTTTCACCCACAGGCTTTGAGCCTACAGAAGGTTTTGGGCAGGGGGTCACAGGGACACCATCACCTGGCCACCTGGCTATGGCTGTCATGCAGGAGGAAGGCCCTGGGAAGAAAGGGAGGGTTTAGACTCAGTCAGGACAAGACACAACGAGGCTTGGATGCTCTCGATGTCAATGAGTCTGGGAGGCAAGGAGAGCCAGGCCTGTGGATGTGCTGGGGGGGTGGGGATGGGCACTGGGTACAAGTATATGTCTGCCAAGTGTTAGAGGCACAAGACCATGGCAAAGGCACCTCTGTGCTATTGTAAAGATCTGGACGCTCAAGCAGAAATGAGCAGACCTAAAGGCAGACCAGCACAGGGGCACATCCCTGGCCTGTCCCCTGCAGCCTGAGGCCTGCTTACTGTCATGGGAAGAGCACAAACGCCCTAGGCAGGACCCTAGAGCAAACTGCAGAGCCGGGTGAGACTCTGCAGTGCCTGAGGGGGATCGCAGAATGCTTGTCCACAAGCCCCTTGCTCACATTGAGACATTCCAGGGTAGCAGCCCACGAGCTAAGAGGAGTCCAGAGGGCGCCCCCTGCTTCCTGTAGTCCCTGACCTATGACCTCAGAATCTGCCTTTCAAAGGAAGGGAGGAGTTAGCTGGCACTCCAGCTAGGGGCAAGACTTGGCTCAGGAAGAAAGAGATTGTGGCACAGAAGCTGTGATCTACCTGGGAGTGACCCCTTTCACGTCCAGCCTGGTGGGACGTCTGAGTCGTGGCTTGTAGATAAGCCCAAGTGAGATCATTTCATATTTTACTGGCCCACTTCTTCTCAGGTTCTTACAGAGCAGTGGCCCGCAACACCCTTCTCACCCACAGCATCAGGACTTTTCCCAGACCCCAGGCTCTGCTTCCTGGCTCTCCTCCTCCTTGAAGACCCACAACTTGCCCCCCTCCCCTCAAAGACCTCCTGTGTTGAGATCAGAGGCCATGGGAAAGCTGCCCTTTTAGGCTGCTTCCACACATAGGCAAGGCCAAGGCTATCTGTCTGTTCACCTCGGCTGTTTGCTCTCTGGTGGGGGAGACTGTGCCTGCATCAGCATCCTTGGAGTCAGTTATTGGGCCTCCTGACACTTATCTCGTGTTCTCAGACAGCAGACTTGTGCATCCTGGAACCATAAAAAGTTGCTTTCCAAACTGTCCCCAGATGAGGACAGAATTCTTGGACTACCAGGACTCTGGGACCATCTCAGGGTAGGCATTCCCTCTGTGGAGAAGCAGGAGAACTCCGAAGAGGAATTCTAAGGAGAATAGGCCATCTAAGCTCTTCAACACAGACTGTCCAGGGGCTCTCGCCACTAAAATCACCTGGGCTGGGAGAGAAAGTGACCAGGTGACCAGGATGACCAAGCAAAGGGATGTGTATACATGCTAGTACACACACACACACACACACACACACACACACACACACAGAGGTACGCACACATATACACACATAAGCATAGCATACGTACACACCAATGTGCATATACGTGCATGCACAAGCATACTTGTATGTATACATAGGTAATGCAGCCTCATATATACCTCCATGCACATGTCTGTATGCACACACAGCAGGCATGCATATACACACTGCAAACAACTCTGATGATGGTGGTGAAAACACAAGGTGAATACGGGATGTCTTCTTGTCTGCTTGTGAGAATGTGCTACAGTAAGGGAGGGTTGCTTTCAAAAGGCAGATGGAACCTCTACGCAGTGATGGTGCTGCCCAGAGCACTACGGACACCTGGCAGAGGCATGGCTGCCGGACTGTTCAAGTGTTCTGCCTTACAAAAATAATAATAATAATAAAGCCTCTGCTGAGCATGGCCCAGGCAATTGCCACAAGCAGCATGTCAGCAGCCATTAATTTAGGCAGGAGCCCTCCAAGGATGCCAGCTTGGCAGGCAGATTTCTGATGTACAGGAAACTAAACTGGTCTCCAAGCATCTCCCCAGAAAATAAGAATTAATTGCTTTTTAATTAATGTGTGCCACATGTATTCATTTTCAGTGGCTGCAAAGACGAACAAAAAAAAATTAACACAAACTTGGTGGCTTTCGACAACCTAAACATACTTTTCCAATGTTCAGAGGTCATTGGCCCATCCAGGCCTTCTGGTGACCCACATTGTTAGATGTCTGGGTGATGGCATCCCTGGATCAAGGACCATGTCCACCTTCAAAGCTGATGTGTTTTCAGCTTTCTCTCTATAGTCTCTGTCTCCTCTGGACTCTGTCTGTGGAACCCACAGGAGGCGCCCGGAGTGACTCCTGCCCCCAGGACAGCTATCTGCCAGCTGTTCTTTATCTGTAGTCTTGGACCCTGTTGGTCTATAGATTCCACATTCTGGGTTTCAGGACGTGGACATTGCTGGAGACTGCTGCCTGCCAGCCACATCATGCTTGCTAAGTTGCTGTAATGGCAGAGAAACCCAGCGGATATCGTGTTATCCAGGTGATCAGCAGGGGACAAATGAGTGGCACCGATATGCTTCTCTGAAAACAACCAAGGATAGCATCTGTGTTCTGGAAAAATAAGCCATTCTGTTGTACAAAACAGAAGGACATAGCTCAAGACAGCTGGTCGACAGGAGCTCTAAATTCGAGGGCACTCAAGGAATTGCCTCAGCCCTGGACCCTGGTGACTCAAGTTCTAACTCAGCCCCGGACTTTGAAAGGAGTTCTTGGCTGAATGGGGTCTTTGGGGGTCGGGGCAGAGTCGCGCTGAGGCAGGGCTGCAGCACTGTGACATTGCCTGCTCTTTGAGAACACACTGGGATGCCTAGCATAGTGGGAACTAAGTGTTTTCAGCGAGTGATGACGGTCTCCAGGGAATAGATGGGGTCTATTATTTCTGTAGCTTTCACATACATTTTATTAATTTAAATAAAAAGCTGAAGATGCTATACATGGGGGAATCAGAGGCCGAGGGAAAGGTGTATGATGCCTGCCTTGGGGCAGAGCTCTGCAAACACATCCATCCATTCATCTACCCACCCACCCATCTATCTACCTACCCACTTTCCCATCCATCCATCCACCCATCCATCCATCCATCCATCCATCCATCCTCCCACCCATCCATCCATCCATTCATCCATCCATCCATCCACCCATCCATCCATCCATCCATCCACCCACCCATCAATCCATCCATTCATTCATCAATCCATCCATCCATCAATCCATCCTTCCATCTTCCCATCCATTCACCCATCCTTTCATCCCTCTGTCCACCCACTTTTCCATCCAAGCAGATGTCACCTATGTCCTCATGAAGATTGCTCTGACCAAAACCAAAGAACCTGTCTGTGCTTATGCCTCACTCCTACTGTCTCAGTAGTGAGCTACTCAGAAAGGCAGAGTGTGAGGTGCAGCTCAGGGAATGAGCATTAAGAAAAGGCAGTGATGGAGAACCCGAGGAGCAGAAGGGACCTAACAGTGTGATAGTGACAGATTCCTACTGGGCATGTGATGGTGTGGAAGGCTGGCTGCCACTCATTTTAAGTGTGAAATGGTGTTGAAGTTATTGATCTAATAAGAGTCTATGCCCCGTGTGAAATACATTGAAATATTAATACATGAAACTCTACTATTGAGATTTGCTAAAGAATGAGCAGTTGGGGTAACACCGGATGGCCTCCACAGGTGATGAGGAATTCTTGGGGCTCGATAGTTTATCACACAGGCCGATTTGCTCTATGTCTGGGATTCCCTTGAACACCTGAGAGAGAAAGCAGAGGTATACCCAAGACAGTGCGATCACCCAGGGGACCTCAACCCATGGGGCTTGGGGGATTTATTTTAGCACTATATTTACCCACAAGTGGAACCATCCATGTCTCCTTGCCTCTGGCAGACACTCTGGTACCACAGGATACATTTTCAGAACTGCCTCCACCAAGACGATGCTGCATGGTGAAGTCTGTGTGTGCAGAAGGGGCCCACACATGCTCAAGGTGGAAGAGGGGCCTTACCTTCCCTGTCTGCAAGCTAGCATATGCACGGCAGCCTATTCAAACCTTTAGAGTTTGTAGCTCATAGTCACTGCCTGATGACCTGATGCTGATAAAAGAAGGCAAGCTCCAGTACAGCTTCGAGCATCCTTTTTTTTTCTTCCACTCAGTACATTCTGATCACCCTCCCCCAACTCCTCCCAGATCCTTTACACCCAATTCCACACACTTTCTTTCTCTCTCTCCTTCAAAAACTAACAGGTAAATAAGCACCCAAAAACCCATAATTCTTAAAAAGAAAAAAAAAAGACACAAGAAAATGCGTGCATGCACGCACACACACAAGAACCATGAAAACAGAAAATGGAAAACTATAATATACAAGCAAGAGATCAGTAAGACAAAAAGAAAAAAGAAAAAAGAAAAAAAAAAAGAATAGACCTATAAGACCAAAAGTCTACAAAAATACCCTTGAGTTTGTTTTGTGTTGGCCATGTACTGTTGGCTATGGGGCCTACCCTTAAGTGTGGTTTATATTCCCGATGAGTATACGCCATCAGAGAAAACTAAACTTGCAAGCAGGTGTCTGTCACAGATAGCTTCTCATCTAGAGGTGAGAGCCTGGGTCCATTTTCCCATTTCAGCACTGAGACCCTGTCTGGTTTAAGCTGGTGCAGGTTCAAGACATGCTGCCACAGTCTCTGTGAGTTCATATGTGCGTCGGTCTCGCAGTGTTTGGAAGACACTGTTTCCTTGGTGTCATCCATCCCCTCTGGCTCTTACAGTCTCTCCATCTCCCCTTCTGCATGGCTCACCGAGGCCTCAAAAGAGGGGGTTTGAGGAAGACATTCCATTTAGGACTGAGTGTTCCAAAACTCTTTGGTGGTATTAATGAGAATACCCCCACCCCCATAGCTCGTGTGCTTGAATAATTAGTCTCCAGTGAGTGGAACTGTAGGGGAAAGATTAAGAAGTGTGGCCTTATTGGAGGTGTGTCACTAGGGAGTGGGCTTTGAGGTTTCAAAAGTCCATGCTAGGTCTAGTCTCCATCTCTGTGCCTCTGTGTCTCTGACTCTTCCTCCTCCCTCCCTCTCTCTCCTGCTCCCTCCCTCCTTCTCTCTCTCTCTCTCTCTCTCTCTCTCTCTCTCTCTCTCTCTCCCTCCCTCCCTCCCTCCCTCCTTCCCTCCCTCCCTCCTTCCCTTCCTCCCTCTCTCCCTGTCCCTCTTCCTCCCCCCCCCACCTGTTGAAGATCAGGAACTCTCACCTACTACTCCTGACCATGAACCAACCTTCTGAGACTGTGAGCAAGCCTCCAATTAAACGCTTTCTTTTATAAGAGCTGCCCTGGTCATAGGGCCTATTCACAGCAACAGAACAGTGACTAAGACAACGGCTTTGCTCCTAACTTCCATTGTAGCAGGGACTGTAGCAGAAATATTAACTGCAGTAGGATGATGTATTACTCCTCCTGTAAAGGTGCTAACTAAAAAACTCATTGAAAGGGTAATCAAGCCAATGTGGCTGCAGGCATCTATGGCTGTGGCTTGATGGGTCAGTTTTCCATATTCTCAGTGTTGAGTGTCTCAAGTGTGCCAGGGGCATCTCACAGTTGTCCTGCTCTGACACCTTTTAATGTCAAGCAAGACAGGGGGTTTGTTTTGTTTTAATAAGATCCCAAGAAAGCTGTTGGGTTTTTTTTTTTCATGTTACTTTTGCCAAGGCGGGTGTGTGACCTCTTTTTGCCTATTAATTTCTTGTTCTGATTCGTTTACTATGTATAGGTTAACAGCAATTGAATTTAATATTTTGACATTTAACCTGATGGGAAATTGGCAAGGTTTTCCTCTACATCTAATTCTAAAGGTTGGAACAATTTTAGAGAATATGCTCAGCTAATCTTCATCAACTGAACAGAGTACTGATTCTTTAAACTAGAGACTTCAGGCTTGGGGGAGCTGGGGCGGCTGGGAGCCCTGGTCCTCCATGACCTCCCATGTAGGTGGAGGTTCTGATCCTTGCATCTGTGGTAGGCTCTCCCAACAAGTGATCTGTAGTACCCCAGATTTTTCACAAAGCCCCAATTCCTTGCCCTGTGATCTATAGCCCTGCTTATTCTGTCTTGATTTTCCTCAGACAAAGGTGTCCTCATGGGGTCATCAACTCTTTTGTACCTGCACTTCCTACTGTTTGCCCATCTCCACTGGGGTCACAGGAGTAGGGCGAGTCAACAGCCTCAGGATCCCCAGTCTCCCAGTGGCAGATACAAAGGATCAGAGGAGGCCATGGTCCAGGTCAGGGGGTCATGCTGGCCTGGAGAGGCGAGACAAGGCCAGGGAAGGGTGTACAGTGTCTCAGCAGCAGCTCCAGAGTGTGATTCTGGGGAACATCAGTGCTATACCTCCCTAATGTGGGGTTCCTGGCATCAGGCCTAACTGCTGCCCTTTCCTATGATCCTTTCACATATTCCTGACACTACACCAGGACCTGCAGTGAGAAATGAACACAGCTGGCAGGAGATTGTTGTAGAAAGAAATCCAACAGTTTTGCTTCTGGTGTGGAGGAGATTGGCCTAACACAAGGAACTCTCACAGCCCAGTCAGTATAAGCCCAGGTGATTCACAGAGGCAGCACTCAGGGGCCCCAGAGCATGTGGTAGACTTCAAAGGGAAGCTAAGCTGGGCTAGCAATGGCTGCCTGTGAGTGTTGGGCCATCCTTACAGCCACAGTGCATGGGTGAGGACATCTCTGCCTTGGCAGAGGTGACAGGCAAAGGACCTTGGACACCCAGGCGGCCTAAGTGTGCATAAAAGAGAGGAGGCAGAGGAGGGAGAGGGATCTTTGAAGAAGGAGATCCAGAGGAGGCGGAGAGAGTGTTTAGTTTGGTGCAGCCTTTGAGTTGATCTCAACTTTCCAGGAACAGAAGGACCAACAGGGTTGAACTGACCCAAGCCACTGCCTTGGGGAGGCAGAATCCACAGTGTAAGCATGCACCAAGAACTTGCAGCAGATGAAAGCATTAACACCCTTTGGGGAATGTGATTGGATCCAGAGCCTGCATGATTTAAAACCTAATGTTGCTAATACAGTTCAGATTACTCAGTATGCAGCCGTGAAATTTTTCCAAGACACCAGAGAGACACTAAAAGACCCCAAAGCAGAACCTGAAAAGGGTGTTTGATATAGCTCAAAGGGAGTAGGCGTGCCCACAGTGAACGCAACAGCGGGGACTATCAGCCAGGAAACCGATGAGACTGACAGACAGAAGCTCCAAAACTAACCATATCATATTTGTACTAAGACTACCATGACCTGACAAAGAAAAAGAAAAATCTAATCCAAAGAAAAGATGAGAAAAACTGACAGAGAAAAGGAGAAAAGAGCAGTGTTCCAGGGAACTGTGTGACAACAATGACAGCCTAACGTGGATAACTGGATTCCCAAAAGGTGGGATATAATCTAGAGAGAAAAAAATATTGAGTCCCGAATTCTGTGTGTGACAAGAATCTCCATCAGCAGTGAAGACACAATGAAGGCCTCTACAGATAAAGGTGAAGTAGAAGTTCACTGAAATGTGCCTCAAAATAAAGCATTGGAGGCTCAGATGCTTCAGAACGGAGTGCTTGGGAAATAGAAGGTATTTTCACAATCTACTGTGTAATTCCTTAAAAAAAATAAACAAATGTGGCACCAGCAAGATGGCTCAGAGAGAATAAGTTCTTGTACCCAACCTGATGCCCTGTGTTTGAGTCCCTGAACCTACATGAAATAAAGAACTGACTCCTGCAGGTTGTCCTTTGACCTCCAAATGCCCAACCTGACACCCAGAAACACACACACACACACACACACACACGCGCGCGCGCGCAAGCATGGGTGTGGGCAAGCACATACAAATAATGTAATTTAAAATTGTAAAAACATATAATTATATAAACAAAAAATTGCAATGTTAAAAAAAGTTACAGGACATGAAAACAAAGACAATAAGGGTGAAAACATCTGGCATATACAGCTATAGAATCTCCTACATTTTATGTAAAGTGTTGCAAGACATCTTTTAGGTTGACCGGGTAGTGAACAGTAAATATTGACATCCCTAAAACAAGAGCTAAAATAACAGAAGAGGTAAAGAGATTTTGTAAAAAAAAAAAAAAAAAAAATTCAATAGAAATTAAATAAATTCTTAAATAATACAAAACAGATATGATGAAGAATGAATACAACCATATAAATAGCTGTAATAAATATTAATGGAATAACTGGTAATCAAAAAGGCAGAGATTATAACAATAAATAAAAGAATAAGCAAACAAAACCAATTCAGGTATATGTTATCTCTGAGAGATTGCTGTGTGGCTTTTCCCTGTTTTTCAGAGAGATAGGGAGACTACAAACCGAAGGAATTACCCCACCAAAGTCCAACTTGTTGAACCAGAGAGCTCACTGAGGTGATTTACAAAAGTATGGGTGACTGGGCCAGTGTCACTGAAAAGTCCCACCCCAGAATGGATGACAGCTCATGAAAAGTATACAGATAGATTCCTTAGTCATTTTATCTTACGCCTTCTCCATTCTGGCACCTCTGGGGAATATAAGCTAGGAGAGAATAACACACAGGTGGGGAAGACATGGTTGTGAGTGAGTGGCTGCAGTCTCTGGTGCGTTTCTGGCCACCCCCACCACCTCACCAGGCACTCTTCATAGGCTCCTTCTCGTGAGGTCTCCTGCTGGTAACCAGAGTTGCTTTGATTTCAAGACAGCAACAGCCATGTATGGAGGAGGGCAGAGCTCCATTATAGAGGAAAACTTCAAGTAGAATTGGAGAGAAGCGATGGATACCCAGATGGCAGTGAATGTGGGGAGGACCATATTTTGTATCATCACAAAAGTAAATTATGTCTCATTGCAAAGCATGTTACTGAGGTAAGAAAGGACGTTCCAAATGATCAGTTTTGGTTAATTCGTCTAAAAGACACACAGTTACAAATATTTATAGTCATAAAAATAGAGTTTCAAAATGCATGAAGCAAAAATTGACAGGATCAAAGAGAAAAGCATTATTCTACAGCATTGTAAGATTTGAAACCTTCTCTTTCAGCACTTGACAGAACTAGACAAAAAGCAACCAGTATGGTTTGCCCTTCATAGCCAACTGCCTTGGACCAGCTGGCACTTAGAAACTTCCTAGCCAGCACTGGCAGACCTGAGGCCCTGCAGACACACGTGGTCTCTTCACTGTCCTTGGACACTCAACATTTTCAATAAAGTTTAACTGGACTGACTCATTACTCAGGAAGTGAATACCAGCCTGGACTATGTAGCAAGACCCTGTTAAAAACCAAACAACAACAACAAAATTAAAAGGATTAAAATCATATAGAAGATGCCCTCTGAACACAGTAAAATCAACTTAGAGATCAACAAGGAAAACCACAAATATTTGCAATAAACAGCACACTCACATTACCCAATAATTAAATATAAAATCAAAAAGAAAAGTAGGAAATATTCAGTAGTAAATAATACTGAGAACAACACACTAACATGAATAAAGCATAGCTAAAACGACACTGAGAAGACACTGTATAATGAAAGTTTATATTAGAAAATATTCAGAATGTATTATATCAGTGACTGCATCAAGAAAAAAATAAAAATAAGCCTAAACCTAAAGTAAACAGTTAAAAAAGACACAAAACTCAACAAAATACAGGACTGTACACAGTTGCAAAAACTTTCAAAAAAACCAAACGCCAATTCCTTAAACAAGTAAATTGACTGGAGACAGGAAGGGATACAGTAGAAAATGCCGGACCGCCACCTCTACTCCACTAACATGGTGTTCCAGTTTGATTTCTGTTGCTATGATAAGCATTATCACTGAAAGCAGCTCAAGGAGAAAAGGATTTATTTCAGCATCCTGGTCACGGTTCACCATTAAAGAAAGCCAGGCCAGAAGCTCAAGGTAGGAATTGAAGCAGAGACTGGGGAAACGCTGCTTACCAGCTTGCTTTTCTGGATTTCTCAGCTACCTTGATTACACATCCGAGGCCTACCTGCCTATGGATGGTGCCACCCACTGTGGACTGGGCAATCAAGAAATTACCCATAGATGTGCCCAGAGGATAATGGAGGAAATTCTTCAGCTGAGAGTCCCTCCTCCAGGTAGGTCTAGGTTTGTATCAAGTTGACTAAAACTAACAATGACATGTGGTTGGTAATTGACCATCACTGCTAAAGATGCCGGTTGGGTGTAGTTGCTCGGACTCGGGATCCAAGCAGTTGGGAAGAGAGGCAGAGATGGGAGGATCTCTTTGGGTTTAGACCAGCTATGGCTGCAGAGTGAGGCCTCGTCACAAGAAAAGGCTACAGCAGAAATGGTACAAGGACAAGTACTTTGGAAAAGTTCATGTGAGCGTGGGGTGGGGACCACTGCAAAGACACAGATGGCAGATAGAAGCTGGGCACTAGGCCACTGCCTGTTAAAAGTAACGTGCGTTTTCTTCTCCCTCTGTCCCTGTGCCTCCTCAGTTGCTTTATCATGAAGCCCCAGATCCCCACATCAGGGTGTAAAGTGAGAAGGTCTACAGAGTAGGAGACTAGGAGACCCTTGTGACTAACAAAATAATAGGTGTCACGATGGGGTCACAAATGGCAAATATAAGAGAGGATTTTTACAGAAGATGACAGCAGCAACAAATAAGTCTTCATGCTTTTGTTCTCTTTTGTTAACCTAAAAATCACAAATTGTAGAAGGCACGCAGGTGAACAATACGTAATTAGCTTCCAACAAAATTGGCTGGTAGGATGCCCACTCTGATGTGTGGGTTGTGAGACCTGTTGCCCAGGTGGCTGTAGAAATTTTAAGTGTGCTTTTACTAAAACCGCTGACTCTTTATCAGTGTCTCTAGGCCCTGATGGGTAACCGAACAGAGCAAGAAGCTCCTTGTCTCAATCTACAGGCTGAGCTCGCCCCTTTCCGCTGCCTTGACCCTTGAGCCTGACTCTCCTGAGCTCTGCACTGAACAGATCAATCACGCGAGTGATGTTTTATCTTAGACCATCCCACAGAGTGAATTTGGTCTGTTGACTGTTGGAGCAATGTGTGAATCCTCTCAGCATTACCTATGTGCCTTGTTCATCTCAAACGTTGAGAGTCCTATAGCCCTCTCCAAGGCCAAGGGGCCTTCTGAATGTGAAGCTAGTACGTTTTCACACAGTTAGGAAGGCACTGTTTGAAACTGTACCCACAGTCAATTACCAAACTTGAGCCCGCTCCATAAAACCACTCAAAGCTTGCTGCTCCCTGGGTAGACTATGAGCCTGGTCACCTCTAGTCAGTGCTCACCTCTTAGGACTCAATTCAACCAGCACAAGCTGATGTACCAATAGGGAAAAACCCTTGGCTTGTTTGTAGTATATGGACTGTTCTCATTTCTGCTGTTTCCAGATCCGTCTGTCCAGCACTAGAATGGACAAACTCTTTGAATGTTCAAATGACTCACAGCATTGACCCAAAATGAAATAGAAAGCATGAATAGCTCCATCCCTTCAAAGATGTTTCTCATCAAAGCCTTCATCCAAATGTTCATCCCTAAATGACTTGACTGGTGAGTTTTATTAAGCAATAGCACTCTAGGGCAAACGCTTCCAGATAGTTATGCATTCACCACAGCCTAAAACCCAAAAGGCCACAAAGGCATTATTATAAAGGAGGAGGAAGCTGGAGAGATCGCTCAGTAGTTAACAGCACTAGTTGCCTTTCCAGAATACCCAGCTGGTCTCTAACTCCAGTTCTGTTGCCTCTTCTGGCCTCCAAAGGCACCAGATATACATGCAGGCAAAATATTCCCAACATGCGAGAGGAAAATAAAAATAAATATTTTTAAAGTAGAAAGAGAAAAATAAAAAGAAAGTTCTATCATCATTTTTTCATGAATATAGATGCAAAAATTCCTGACAAAATATCAGCCAAACTTCCCACCAAGACTGGTGGTGTTTTGAGTTTAATCTCCAGCACCCGTGTGGTAGAAGAGACAGCCATTTCCACCAACCTCCATTCTGGCCTCCAGAAGCACTCCATGACATCTTTGCACCCACACACAACACATACTCAGGATGAATAAACAAAATGAAATATATTTTTAAATAGTCAATAACACAATGAGGTTCCGTGGGCATGACCCTAGGAATGTAGACTTTGTTTAACATTTTTTAAAAAGTTGGTAAATTTAGTCACATAAAAAGATAAAAGAAAAACCTTAATAGATGAAAAGCATTTGATAAAACTCAATAACCAGTAATAATGACTCATAGCAAAAGCAAACAAGCAAAAACTCTCAGCAAAGTAGACTAGTTTACTAGAAGTAAAACGGATTTCTTATATCTTAAAGGTCCTCAGCCTTCCTGCTGATGTTGAGAACAAAATAGGGATGCTTGTTTTCAGTGATTCTGTTCAGCTTTATCATGGAGGTTTAGTCATTGCAATAAGTCAAGAAAAGAAATAAATGTATAAAGTTTAGATAGAGGATGTATCAGATATTAAACTGATAAGAACAGATACTACAGTTGATCTTAGCCCAAAAGACAAGAAGTGATACATATAAAGTTTGGAAGAAAGAAATAAGATTGGCCCTTTTTACATGCAACATGGTATATTATTATTTATGAAAAATAGTCATGAATATTAATAAGTAAGTTTGGCAGAAGTGCAGGATATGTATTTTAAGATGGTGTATTTTAATATAATAACAACAAACATTTGGAAATTGAAATCTCAAAAGAAAGTTCATGATAAATACATAAGATAAGTGTATTATAAACAGACAAACACAAAAACAGAAAATACAAGATAAAGACATGGAAAATGTAGAAATAAATTTAAACATGTGGTTACAAAACCTCTTTTCTGAAACTTCAAAACATTTCGTGAACATGAGAGCAATTAACATTGACCTCAGTCATTTTCAAGCTACATCAAGTTTTCAGATGAAAATAATGTAAATCTAGTAGACTCTTAGATTTCTCGTCGTGGTCTACAGATACAAAATCACATCTAAAGAAAATTCTCAGTGTAATTTTTTTGGAGGAAATTGACAGAATGGCTTGAAATGCATATGGAAGCATAAAATGCAAACAAACCAGAATATCCAAGTGATTTTTGTTTGATTTGGTTTGGTTTTGGATTCTCAAGACACGTTTTCTCTGTGTAGCCTTGGCTGTCCTGGACTCACTTGGTAGACCAGGTTGGCCGCAAACTCACAATGATCCACCTGCTTCTGTCTCCTGAGTGCTGAGATTAAAGGCGTGAGCCACCATGCCCGGTCGGTGGTTCTTAAAAACAAGAATAAAAGACTGCTGTCTCGATTTCAAAGCTGGCTGCGACACTTCGGTGACCCATGTTCACAGTGAAAAGTCAGACATATTCATCAGTGCAGTGGAACACAGCAGGGTGGTCCAGCTCCCACATACCTGATGAGAGAACCGCTTGACAAAGATGCTGGAATTATTCCCCAGAGAAAGAATCTTCTCAAAAAAGCATACTAGAAGAAAAAAGCATCTACCCTTATTTACCCACACAGAGCTAACGCACAGTGGGCCACGGGCCATCATGTAAATACTAAATCAATAAAATCTCCAGAGAGATACACAGGAGAAAAATCTTTGCAATCCTGGGCTATACAAAGAAGTCTTATCTGGAGTACAGCATTCACACAAAAGAAAGCTGTGACAAAATGCAATTTTATCAAGACTTTAAAACTTTTCATTAAGAGCTACCACTGAGAAAATAAAAAGGGAATTTATGAAAAGGAACAAGAGCCTCGGATGTGCCCTGAGTGTGCATTCTTCCTCCATAGTAGGGAAGAGCAGCACACCATGGAAAGGAAGATGCACACGCAGCCCAGAGGTACACAGAGGCGTGCCCCACATCAAGGTTACCAGGAGTGATGACACCTGCCCTCTACACATGTATCCTCACTAGAGCCAATTGGCTGGCTGTGCCAGGAGCTGAATGGAAGAGAAAAGAGATGTGAACATGGCTGGAGGGCCACATAGAGTGGCCACTTTTGGAAGCTCTTTGCCTTCTACAGAGCTAGGCATGCACACAGGGTTACAATTTCACCCCTTCAGCCCCATCTGCCACAAAAGGCGGGACTCAGGGAGCTGTCGAGCCTCACCTCTACTCTCCCAAACTGAGAATGTCCCACCACACCTGGCTCGCAGCACTCCAGGGCCCACCCTTTCTCCAATAGGTCCATCAAGAAGCCAGAAAGCATGGGGTCTTGAACGCCTGAAGCATTTCAGAGAGTTGGGTTTCCGGCATGTGTGAGATGTTGAAGTCAAATTGCATATTGATGCAACTCAAGATTGATGATGACAGGAAGGGCTGTGGCTCCTGGAAAATGTCCAGGATCCAGAAGCCCAGAAAGAAAAGACAGATATCCCCAGGAACAGGACACTCCCAGTCTGTAGGGATGCCAGTCATAGGTCACAGAACCCACACAGGACTTCAGGGTCCACTGGGATGAGCTGTAGTTGTCCTGTAGTCTGGAATGCTGGTTCCAAACAAGGAGGATGCCCTGTACCAAAGCCCTTTAATGGAGCCCTGCTCTCACCCAAGTCCAGATATCTACTAGAGGCAGCTGTATAAGAGTTCAGTGGAGATATTTGTGGGATGACCTAGAAAATTTTTAATGAAAGTTTTGTGTTCCAGTGACCCAACTCACAGTTGAGACAAATGACCACTCTCAAGGTTCTGGGTGTGGCTATGATGTTCAACCCAGCCATTCCCTGGAAGGGTCGTGAGATTGCTGCCTTCAAAGCCCTGTACTGTGGGGACACATGGTAGTCTTGGCAGCAATGG
This sequence comes from Acomys minous, assembly GCF_964271855.1. Classification (NCBI taxonomy): domain Eukaryota; kingdom Metazoa; phylum Chordata; class Mammalia; order Rodentia; family Muridae; genus Acomys; species Acomys minous. The sequence continues at coordinate 59,274,607 of NC_140484.1, read as the reverse complement.
AAACCGCTGTCCAGCTGGTGCCCACAGACCTTAGTTGCTGGCTCTTCCACCACTGTTTTCAACAGAGTGCGTTTCTGAGACCCCATGTTCTGAGACACGTGTCTCATGCTGCCTGCCCTTAGGCATATTTTTATTCTTCAATTCACTGGTTCATGACCTAGTAAAAATCTTCACATGAATATTTTATTCTGATCAGACTTTAAGAAGGAAAATTAGGAAAAGGCAAACTCGATCTATGAATGTCACCCTGAAGGTTGGTGGAGAGGTCACGGGTCTCTCATGCCCTTGTATAGATGGAATCCAGGTACTGCAGATCGGAAATTAACAGGATGAACGTGGAGACCCGTTGGATTTTACTAAGTCTTTTTAACTTCCAAATATGATGTGATGCTTGATGTGGCAGACGTATGTGGCTGTATCCCTGGACCATTTTACCTCTGCCTCCCTCTCCACATCTGTGTCCAGTACTGTGTGAGTTTTCCTGGCACGGTATGAGCAATTGTCTACTCATTCGAGATAGGTCACTGATGACAGAGCAATGGAACAGTTCAACCCAAGTCTATCTTGATGAGCCAATGAGTTAATGAGGTGACTTACAGGGGCATGGATGGCTCAAAGACACCATTGCATCACTGAAAATCCCACTCAGCATGGATGATGATGACTCACGAAAGCCGCATCCCTAGGCTACTCTGAAGGACCTATTTGCCAGCCAGAGAATCTCTCACCAGCCATTGCTATACATACATAGCCTTGGGGAGGAGCCTTGTAAACCTTGTAAGTTTTTTTTATTCTTTAAGAATTTTATACATATATATTTTGATCAAATCCAGCCCCTCGAATCCTTCCTTTTCACGGTATCTGAGGCTTGTAAGTAAGGCTTGGCTTTGACAGTCAGAGCTGAGTGGGCCAGGGGCACAGCCTCACCGCCACTGTGTCCTGTGACTGAGTCAGCAAGATAGAGGCTCAGAGGAGCCCGATCATTACCAAGGATGGAATGCTGTACCTGCTTCCACAAAGGCACAGGCCAGATCCCCATGTTCTGGGGAGACCCATGAGAGGGGCCATGAGGTAAATGGTGATCTTCAGTCGCCACACTGAGCATCACCAGAGAATGCAGGTATGTGCAAAGTCTCTGTAAACAGGGTTTGAGCAAAGAAGGTGGAGAAAGGGAGGGAAAGAGGGAGAGAAATAGAAATGAACCTTTTTCCCTTTAGACTCAGCTACACCTAACAGCTTTGAGCCCCGCCCTCTCATCCCAGGCAGGTCAAGGGAGATGAGATTAAGTAACCAGGGAGATGTGTCTTAGATCCTAAATTGCAGCGACTCCCTCAGGTGCAGAGATCCATACTCTGGCACCTACACACACACACACACACACACACACACACACACACACACACACACAGGCAGATCCCTCAGCCAGCCCTTCCTTGCACTTATCTCCCGATGCCTGGGGCTCTCTGCTCTGTGCTGGCCAGGGATACAAGCTTCATCTCCATCTCACCCTGTGATAAAGATGTCTCGACAAAAGCTTCTCTACAGACCAGGAAAAGAAGCCAGCCTGTCTACCGCTGACGAGCATCAGGCTCAGAAAGGTATAAATATTAATTTAGCACAGTTTATGGCCGTTTTTTTTATTGAGCCTTTCTCTAGATTTTTGAAGACAGATTTTGCCGTTAGCGGCAGCAGCTGTCTGACAGGAAGTAAAGAACCAGCCTGTCCCTCCTATAAAAGTACCAGTGATTTAGGTAAGAATAGACAGGCACACCTTCTGGTGATCTGGAATTTTCAGTCGGCCTTTCCTGTTAGGATGGCTCCTACCCTGTGGCTGCCACTTCCTCTCACCTCTGCCAGCACAGCTCTGAGGTAGGGGTTTGACATGAAGAGGGCCCACAGTGCAGGGTCAGAGGAATGCCCTCGGAGCACTGGTGAGATCTCAGCTCTTTACACCCTGGTGGGTGCCAAATATACCCTTGGTAGGTGCAAGTGGACACAAGGCTGGCAAGAGGCTAGCATGGCCTCTTTTCTGTCCAATTCGGAAGTCCCCACCATGGAGGCAGATGTGAGGTGTGTCCTTCTTGTAGGAGGCCCCTTGGAGACACAGTGCACCATAAAGAGAACAGGGTTTGTTTTCAGTACTATCTCCTGCACTCCTACTGTAACGTATGCCCTGCACTACACCAAGGAAGACCAATACCATAAGCCCTTAAAGCTCAAAGCAGCTGTCATGGAGGGTGCCTGTGTCCAGCCTGACTTCTCTTTGTGCTGTATTTGAGCCTACCTCTCCATAACAGCTCACGGGGCCTGCCAAGTCCCCAAGTTGTGACAGCCCAGCTTTGCATGCATCAACCACTCCTTGCACGATGGCTTAAGTGCCTCTACTGCTGGAGCCAAAAGTTTCTCTCTTTTTTTCCCTTATTAAGACTGAACTTTTCTACACTGATTACAAGAAGTCTTTTGAGTGCTGCCTCCCGAGTGCTGGGATTAAAGACATGCACCACCATTGCCCGGCAAGTGCTTTTTGCTAATTATGGACAAACCCTAGGGTGACCTGCTGGAGGAGGGATGGACACATACCTCTGCTCCCTAGGGAGCACCCACCTTCATCCTGAAAGGGAGAGAAAGGTGTGGTAGATCTATATGTCTGATTGTAGGTGGCTCATGGTGTGGAAGGCACTGACAGGCCAGAGTTCTGCGGATAGCTTTGGTCGCAGGCTGATAGGGTACTGGCTGGCTGGGACCAGGCTGGGTGGCCAGTGACCATGAGCTGGCTTATTTGCTCCACAAAGAGGCAGCACCCATGGGCTCAGAGGCCTCATGGTAGAAGCCAGTCTCTTTGCTGCCTCCAGAAGGTGCTGGCTACTTCCGGGCCACCTGCAGACTGGGAAACCTGTTTTCCCTCTGGCTGAGTCTCGGGGCTCACTGCTTAGGACTTGGAGGTCTGTGGAGTTCTCCCACAGTCGGGGAGAACTGAAAATCGCTTCAAGCCGGTTGGGTGTTGCGACACAGAATGGCACGTGTCCAACAGCTCCTGGTCTTAGGACCAATGTTTTCTTCTAGAGAAGAGACACAAAGGTCATGTGGCCTCTGGTTGCAACCTCAGCTGTCTCTTAGCTTCCATGGGGTTCACAGAGGATTCCTCACCTCTTATATGGAGCCGAGATCTAGGAAGCCATAAACAACCCATGGGGCTGATGGGAATCCTGCCCCTTCCCTGCGGACACACACTGCTTGTGGCCAGGGCTCTTTGCACTCTGTCTCCATAATGCTGAAAGAATGGAAGTGTTTCCTAAGAATAGCATGCCAATTTAATGCTGAAAACATACGGGAAATAAAAAGAAAGGTTCACATTTTTACTGTTAAAAAAAAAAAAGAAGCACTTCATTTTTGCGAGAATTTGAGACCCACAGACCCATGAAATTGCATATCCTCTGGCCCCAAGCACCCTTTTAAATCCTGTCCACTCTTTTGTCACATGTAGGCGTCTTGCTGTGCTGGCCTCAGAGCAGCCCTCGTCCTCAAGGCCTCTAACTGGTCCTGGGCCCCAGGTGCTCACTCTCAAGTCATGAAGACATAAAGGCAGCGTAGACGCTGATGGGCCCTTTGCTGTTACCTCGGGACAGAGTGTCTGATTATAATGAAGGGTTTGGGAGGATGGATTCAGGATAGACTCAGCCTTGAGCTCTCTCTTCAGTGTTCCCTTTGAAGGACTTAACAAAGGTTAGCAGACGTTTTCCTTTCTAGAGGCCCAGTGCTTCATTTTGGTGATGACATTGTTCTAGAATTAACATGCCTTCCCAGTGAGAAATCACTCATCACACTTAGAGATTAATGAAGGAAAAGCTCTTTAACAGTGCCTATCTGGCTCTGGCTAATGTCCAAAGAGGATCCAGCCTTAATAGAGGATTTTACTAACTTATATGCACCTTTAGGTATATGCATTCCTGTTAAGCTATCATCCTTAAATCTCTCTTAAGCCCAGGCTCGCGGTCACACTGTGACCAGTTTAAACAGAGACAGGATACTTCAAGTCTGGACACTTGGGAAGCTAGGACATTTGTATAGCAAAGATACTGCAAGACTTATTGTTATTGTTATTGTTATTATTATTAATTTGCTGACTAAATTTTGTATTTATTGTCTTCACATTTTAAAAAACTTTTTATTGATTCTTTGTGAATTTCACATCATGCACCCCAATCCCCACGCCACTGGCCTTCCATATCCACCCTCTACCCTTGCAACCTCCCCTCAAAAAGAAAACAAAAAACTAAGAAATTTTTTAAAAAAGGAAAAAAATCTCACCATGGAAATCATGGTGTGTCATGGTGTGTCACACAGTATAGCCTTTGCCCCAACAGCTTGACTTGCAATGCTCATTGCAATGAGTCAGTGGTCTGGTTCGAGGCCTCTGGCTTCTGCTATACCATCAATGCTGGATCCTCATTAGGACTCCTCTTGGATAGCCTGTCAGGGAGATTCCGCAGCTTTGGTTCTATAGGACTGGCCTCTTCTCAAGCTCCAGCAATTTATAAATGGAATATATATTGGGGTGAACCAACTCAAAGTCCTGACTCTGGACCTGGTGGTAACTGAGTTGGTTAGCTTTCCAGTTCTCCTCTGCCTGCGCCACCACAACCTGCTCTCCTTAGTGCTGCAGCAAGGGGTGGAAGAGGTGGGCTGGCTCTCCCACACCCATGCTAATAGGGCCAGCTCGACTGTGCTGCCCAGGCAAGGGGCGAGGCCAGCTCTTTCGCAAGTGCGACAGCTGGTGAGGAGAAGGACCAGCTTTGCAAAGCCCTTGGTCATCAACACTGGCCCGAGGCAGCAGCCCAGTCAGGGACATCTGCATGGCCTTTGGTAGTGATATGAGCCACAGACATTGAGCCAGGCCTCTGCTGCTGCATGGTCACAGGCACAGACATGGCCCTCACTGACAGCACGGGCTGCGACTACAACCATGGCCTCGGTGGCAGGGCAGGCTACTCACATCAAGCTATTCTTCTCTAACCTTGAGTCTCCAGTTCTGCCTGCCTTCATTGTACACAAACAGTTTCCCCTTTGCTCTCTCTTCCATCTCTCCAGCACATACTTGGTCATTGTAGTGTCTTTGGCCCGCCCACACCATACCAGAGGCAGGCAGCCCTCTGGGTGTCTTCTACCCCATCTGCCATCATGGCAGGGGGCCTCAGACTTCTTTCTTTAAAGATTTACTTATTTGTTCATTTATTTATTTACTTACTTCATTACTTATTATGTATACAGTGTTCTGACTGCATGGTAACACCTGCACATTAGAAGAGGGTACCAGATCTCATTACAGATGGTTGTGAGCTACCATGTGGTTGCTGGGAATTGAACTCAGGACCTTTGGAAGAACAGCCACTGTTCTTAATCTCTGAGCCATCTCTCCAGCACCCAGAATTATTCTTAAGTACACCTTTAGTGTTCTTTTCCAGTAGGTGTTACCCAGGTCCATCCTGCCCACCTGGCAAGATTATGATTTCCTGATAAGAGCTCTGGAGACTTAATGACAGACCAGGACTTAATGGTGGCTGTGACCCTAGGCTGCCCCTTAGAGGCATGTTCTCAGATAAGACGATGGCCTAATGGCTGCCTGTGAGTCAGGGCTGTCTCCTTTCCATGGGTCTGGAGCCTAATTGGAGGTCAGTCTTGGTGAACAAACATTAGCAGAAACTTTCTCAGCAACCCTAAACTTCAACTATGGCACAGAATGTTCTTTCCTACGGTTTCTAAGAAGCCTGGTCAGTACACTACTATCTCCCAGTCATACTGGAGGCAGCGCTCCTTTCGCTAAATTCTATTTTGTGTGACCTCATATTCCTAAGTGAACTTAGTAGTAAATCCTCTATAGCATCAACGTTATTGCTTCAAGTTTCTCTTGCATTAACATAACTGAGGTGCTCAGGGACTTGTCTCTTGGTGGACAGAGAGAGGGGGGGCTGGCCCCTACCTAGGCAGAGCAGAGAGAAGCTTTGGAGTCTTCACCTCAGGCCTTGCAGAGTCAGGGGGCTCAATTGTGACACTGTGCATCCTGGGATCTAAGCGCTCAGGAGTACAGAGGCGTATCTGCTTCAAAGATCTGGAGCCCATCGGCTCAAAGTGCACTCTCCTCTTTAGTTGTCAGAAAGATCCACATAGAAGGGACTTTGTGGGGGGCCCCCTCTGTGGCCTCATGTGTGGATTCTCCTATCTAAACACGCTAATAGACAAGGGAGGAAAGGTTTGGAAAAGTCATATGTTTGAAGCCACAAACCAAGTCTTAGAGAATATCTTTCTATTCTTCCTTCACAAAATAAGCCCCGTGTTTCTGACCCACCTCTTACTGACCACGGCGTTTCTCAGTTCACAGTTATTCATTTAGCAATAGTGATGATGATGGTGATGGCGGCATGGTGATGTTTACGATGGCGGTAATGATGATAATGATGGTGGCGATAGTGATGTTGATGGTGGTGACGATGCTGGTAGTGGTGACTGTTGTAATGATGACAGTAATTGTGGCATTGGTGGTGGTGGTAAAAGTGACATATAGTAGTGGTTATGGTGATGTGGGGAAAATGTCTTTTCTGTCAAATGAATGCAGGTATGCCCCTGTTTTCTCCTATGCTGACTAATTTTATATTGACTTCACACAATCTAGAGTCATTTGAAAAGAGAGAATGAAAAAAGTGCCTCCATTAGGTTTGTCTGTCGGCAAGTCTGTAGAGCATTTTAAAATTAGTGATTGATGGGGGGCGGGCACATATTGTGTACGGTGCCACCCCTAGGCTGCTGGTCCTGGGTCCTATAACAAAGCAGACTGAGCAAGCCAAGAAGGAAAAAGCCAGTAAACAGCACTCCTGCATGGCCTCTGCATCAGCTCCTGCCTCCAGGTTCCTGCCCTGTTTGAGTTTCTGTCATGACTTTCTTCAATGATGAGCTATGACCTGAACATTGTAATCTGTAACAAACCCTGTCCTCTCCATGCTTTTGAGCATGGTGTTTTATCACAGAAATAGAAATCCTAACTATAACATCTCCCCAGTACCCTGACATTCTTTCTTTCTCCACAATTCCCTGGTATACATGCCAAGCTGTCTCACACCCTAGTTACCAAACATGCTTTCTCAAGGCCACTTCTTCCCCATAGAAGCTATCTAATTGAATATGCATAAGACTATCAACCAATGAGGATCAGCTAAGCACCCTTCTGTGCTTTGTTGAGATTTCTTAAGTGGTGGCCTCTTGATTTGCAACCTTTATCCTATTTCCAACAGTGACAATGGTGGTGGTAGTGTTGATGGTGATGATGGTGGCGGTGGTAATAATGGTGATGGTGTTGATAACGGTGATGGTGGTGTTGATAACGGTGGCGATGGTGTTGATAACGGTGGTGATGGTGTTGAAAATGGTGATGGTGTGGATAATGGTGATGGGTGGTGATGATTATAGTAATCATAATCATTCCTATTCATCAGGACAGTGGCAGTGACAATAGTGGCAGTAGAGACCACAGCGCTCAGTGCTTATTCAAAAATTTCTGCATGTCAGATTGTGCTAACAAGCCCTAGTAGCTGTCAATGCCTAGATGTGGCCTTCATTCTCCTCCATTCAGTTCCTAGACATTGTAGATGTACCTCTATAACTCCATAGCTAAGACCAGCATGGTTATGGCCAAGCTAGTCCAGGGCCACTTGTGACTGTATTCTACATGATATGAAAATAAACGTGTTTTCTGCCCTGACAATAACCCTGGCCAGAGGAACACACTGCCCAAGGGCTACAATGTTCTCAGAGCTGGAAGAAGCAGATTCTCAGAAAGCATGTGTTCTTCAAGCCACAGGGATTTTCTATATGAAATCTCCAGAGAAGTATCACAGCAGAGGGGGCAGCTCCTGGAGACCAGTACTTAAAGTAAAGGCAGCCTCCAGCCTTGAAGCTACACAGGGAGAAACAAAGTCAAAAATGGGCGAGAGTGAGAGCTGGGTGGACTGGAAGAGTGGGGTGAGAAGAGCTGTTCTGCCTACATTGCCTGTATGAAGGCCAGCTGAGCTAGACAGACATGTCTCCAGATGCAATCAAGGGGCTCAACCAGATAAGCACATCCTTGGATGCAGCCAGGAGCTTCAGATAGACAGGTATGTCTCCAGATGCTACCAGGGGGCTCAGCTAGACAAGCATGTCTTTGGATGCAGCCAGGGGGATCAACCAGACCAGCATGTCTTTGGAAGCAGCCAGGAGGGTTGCGTGCAAGACCTTACATCTCAGCTCAGGGTGGCTTGGGGTGGAGGAGGCTGGGCAGGCAGTCGGAGCACCAGAATTCCCTAGGGTCTCTCATCACTTTTGCATGCTGCCAGCTACTCGTTCCATCTGATGATGATGCTAAAGTTGGAGTATGCAAAATTTGAAGTGTTCACCAATATCTCAAAGCTACTGTCTAGTGTTAACCTATGGAATGCTGGGTTCAGCAGGACATGGAAAGGACACTGGCAGGAGCAGTTGAAAATCCATTAGCATATCCCTTGGGCAATGCAAACCTCAGGTATGACCTAGAATGTGCATAGGCATATATGTATTCCTGGACCTCGGCCTTCCACACAGGCCTCACTCACTCAGTGTTTCTGGCCAGTCTGGGCTCAGGAACAGCTTTGCCTGGCACCTGTCTTTACAGCTAGAAGCACACCACGTTGTGCTAGTATTCATGCACTGAGAAACACAGCCCACAGGTTTGCTCACGACCATGTTTGTAGCTCTGAAATCTCTTGGGTCTAACGTAATGCGTAGGTACTGGACAACACAAGGCACATTGTAGTCACTGGCCAATTGAGTTGCAGAGAAAGATGGACTTACGTAGCTAGTGGCCAGAGTTGTATGTCTGCTTTGCTACCGGCTTCTGCCTGGCTGTCCTGTGTTAGGATGAGTTCTTTAGGATTAACTGCACCTTATATAGATGGCTTTAAGTTATTACAGGCTTATCAATTTTCATTGCAAATTCTGAAATCATTTCATTACACTATGACTGTGCACTGATAAAATATGTTCTCTCCTAACCTTCAAGAAACTGTTACTTCCTGGCATATTTTATTGCAATTGGTGCCAAGAGGCAGGAGGGAGCTGGTGTCTTCACTGTTGGGCAGGGAGGGTATGGTGAGCCTACAGGGTGTGGCCTCTCCTGTGGACCAGCATCCTGGAGACTGAGCCCCCAGGGGAACACGTCACAAGTGTGTTCCCATGAGTGGAAGATGAGCCATTTCACAGAGTGAGCACACCGAATTGAAAGAGTGCGTTTACATGATTACCATAGCAATGAATGAGGATACAGGACGCCAGTATGTACAGTGTCACTTACAACTCTGCCTCCTTAACAAAGGTTGGCATATATTCTCCTCCAAGGGCTCAATGGTGAGAACATCAGGATTCCTGGGCCACATAAGATCTGCCCCATCTACCCAGCTTTGTATAATTGTTGCATACCAGCTAGGAGTGGCTGCATGCCAACATATGTGCCCTTGGAGAGGCACTGTCCACTGCTACCTTGTACTCAGGTGTGCATAGTGTGTGACTACTGCCAGGTCCCTGATGCCCATCTGTATCCTCCCCACAGAGGTCACTTCTCTTGGTCAGCCCACCTTCCACCCAAAAATGGAGAATGCTGTGATCCCCAACTTTCCCTGCTGCCCACTGGATCCTGAACAGTGGTACCCTCTGTCCCCAGATGGTCCTGAATCCCTGCTGTTATGGTATTTTCTCAGAAGCAGCTTCATTCTGACAACAGTGCCTATGGTTCTGGGCCTATTCTACCTGAGCCTATGGCCTGGGTTGGTCACTGTCCTGCCCAGATCCCCCACACTGTCCTCATCTCTGCCATAATTCAGCCATCAAAAAAAGTTCCATCAGAGATGTTGAGTCCATCTAACTTTGTGTGGCCTTGAAGGGACATGTCCTGGAGAGGAGATACACCTGTGGAAGGTCTACTTGATTCAGAGTGCCAGGGATGAGTTTCCCCACAGAAGCTGACACAGTGATGTCAGAGGCTACTGTTGCAGGGTGGACTGAGGGCAGCATCCTCCATTCTGCAGCCACTTGCTTTGAGGATGTTACCATTCAACCCATGCCCCTGTTGCAGCTCCAGCTGAGTGACCCAGAGCATCAGTGACCATCCCCAAAAGGGACCACTGGTTAACATGAGCTTCTACAAACAAGTGGCTCTCCAACAGGCCCAAAACAGCCTTTGTGCTGAGGCCACTCTGAGTCACACTGTGACTAGAGACATCTCACCCATGCCTTTTCCATGAGCAGCTTAGTAATTGGCCACAGCATCAGAAGACCACTGGAGCCACTGGGAGACCAGAGCCTGAGGGCACACCTTCTTTGGCCAAAGAGGCCAAGGTTGTCAAGACTCCAATATCAGGGCCTCCAGCACCAGGGCTGGACAAGCAGACAGTTTTAAGTGCCCTGCTGTGCTTCAGGATGAGGTCAAAGCTCATGTTAAGGTGTCCTTGGGGTCTCAGAGGAGCCCACATCCATGGCACCAACAGACCAGTGCTCTCACCTGTATTGGCTCACTCTGCCCTTCAGTTTCCTTTCCTGCCCTTGAGGAAAGGAAAAGGCTTTGGTCATCTGAAGGCAGGGTTACAGCCATGGCAAGACTGCTAACCACATGTGCATCCTAGTGAGTTGGTCCACATCTTGTCCTTCCAGACATGGCCACTTGGAATGGAATCCCAGAATCCTCTCTGACCCAAGGTTTGGCCCTTTTTCCATGCAATGCTGTTCAGGTTGGGGGTCTCTTCCCCATTGTCTCCTAACTGTGCCCTTTGGTTATTTGGTTAGCAGGAACCAACATCTCCAGGGGCCATTGAACCTTTGCTTCTACAACAGTTGTAGGGCCTTTGTGGCCTGGAGTCTTTAAAAAACTTTATGTGTCTTTTTATTATCATTCGGCAAAACTGACTGCTGTCTTCTTTGGCTCTGTGGATTTTAGCACATGTGTGGATTCTTACACTGCGAGATCACCAGGGCACACAGAAGCTATCAGCAGCATCTGACCTGGACAGTCACCCTTGCACATCTCTCCTGAGTCTGGCATTGTCTTTCGCCCTCTACTGCAGCTCCCGTGGGGGAATGGGGGACCTGCAGGCTCTGATCTTCCTCAGGTTGGCAGTTTCCATTTGGTAGGATCTGTTGTTGTTGTTGTTGTTGCTGCTGCTGCTGCTGCTGCTGCTGCTGCTGTTGTTGTTGTTGTTGTTGTTCTTCTTCTTCTTCTTCTTCTTCTCCTTCTTGTTTTCATTCACAATACCCAAAGAAGAAATAGGTGTTCCTGAGTTCTCCTGTCTCCCTAGTTGATCTATCCCATGGACATGCTAACATCCTTCACCATGCAGCGTCTCCAGGCTGAGCAGGGACATAGGAGCAGACAGACAAGCAGGGAAGCCTTGGGTGGAATGAATGTCACTTGGGGCTATAGACCAGCAGGAAAGAAAAGGGACACCATGTTAGTGCATCTTCCCACTGGGAACATGGCTGTCCCTCTTATGGTCTGAGTCTTCCTGGGTCTCACATCTCGGCACGGGCCATGCTCAGCATAATGGCAGCTCTCAGTTCTGTACGCTTGCCTCAGATCCTGGTCTGAACCATTGGCTAGGTGAATCAATCTGTCTAGGCTGGGTATAAGTTAGGTGAGTGGCAGAGAGGAGGGAGGGGGCTGGGTTCTATTGGCCTGCCTGCTTTTATGGCCTAGAAGGAACAGACATACTGAAATGAGCCAGATGGGGGAGGAGAGGAGGATTGTGGAACGTACCCTGGCCATGGGGTGCTGAGAGGCAATGTGCTTAGCTCTTCAGATGGAAGCCAAAGAGTAGTCAAGCAGAAATAAGACAAGAAGGGGCCTCCCTCATTCTGTCTTGTTTATGTAAACAGGGATGAGACTTGGGGATATGCTTTCTCCCTCAGGGACTGCTTCTCCTGGTGCAAGGCTGCTGTGTCTGGTGTCTGAGGCAAGCTAGTGGGGTGGGGGAGCTGTGTCAGTCATCTGCTGCTGGTGACAATCCGCCCCCACCCCCACCCCAGGGAGCTTCCTGAAGTGTGGACCCAGCTGCAGCCTCCTGGCCCAGTTTCACTCATCTCATCAATGGGTTTCTACTTTGGCATCCATCTGACACTGGCAAACACTGAGTGACCTAATGTGGCCTTGTCTACTTAGTTTTGGAGGTGGACTGCTAGGGCCAATGTGAAGGCCTTTACCTCCTACAATGGTGTGAGGGGATTTCCAATGTGAAAACTGGCAGAGGGTGCCAGTGGTAGTTCACAGGTCCCCAGCCCATGAAGCAAAGCCAGCCAGGCCAGCCCAGGGAAGGGCTGTATATGGAATCATCACATCCCATATGGACAGGGAGGGACAAGGCCATCTTCTGCTGGTATGGAGAGGCCACAGCTGGCTAACCAGGTTGAAGCCAGGTCCCCTCACTCTTAGCATAGTTACCATGCTCTCTTTTCTCCCTCTGAAAAGCACTGGCCACATTTCCCAGTCCTTTGTCTCCATCCTGCCTGAAGTCTTCCTTATACAGAGGGCAAGAGCTCCCTTGCCTCGTATGGATTTCACAACTGTGTTCAGCATAGCTCTGTGCCCTGATGAGACCCTGATCATAGACGCAAGTCTGTGTGTGCATGTACACACCCCAGGCCTCTTCCAGTGAGCCTTGAAGGTGGGTTAGCCTCAAGGTCCCCATTTCTAACCATGTAGCTGGCGAGCCTGCTCTCTCTGCATCCCACCTCTCTTCCTATTGAGTTTCAGACATCTCTACGCCAGCCTCAGAGAATCCCACATCCAACACCCCAAAAGGAAAAAGACACTGTGTAAGATCCTGGTAGTGACCTGTATCCACCGTGGTCAAGCCTTTTTGTCACTTTTGTTTTTCTTCTCTTTCCTGCTTTGCAGTTTCTTATGCCAGTTCCACCCCAGGTCTGTGTGCCACCATCCCATAAGCTTTGCTCCAACCACATTTCCTCTCAGCTCAGACAAAAATCTATGCCTCGCAGCCAGCAATGGGATTTTAAAATCACTCTCGCCAAATAGAGTGTAGATAGAAGCTCTCTCCAGAGTGGGGAACAGCACTGAAGAGGACAGCATCTGCCTGGACCCGTCAGTGCAGCCCGAGGCCTTTCCTCACTCGGGGTGACAGGGTCCTTGGGCCCAGCTTGTGCTGAAGTATGCTTGTAACCTTACAGTGACTCCCTTTCTGGCCCCATCTGATCCGAGTCTCTTGCATAGAAGATGAGCTAGCTGCCTCTGGGTCAGATCACAGGCAGATGCTGCATTGTTCAGAAGGTGAGAGCCCAGGGTGCAGGTGGAGAGGGGACAGCTGGGGCTGTGAAGTGACTCTGACACCCTCCCCCCCCCTTCCAGCGTCACGCTGATCTCATTTCTTACATCTGGCCTTTTGCATCTTGGAGATTCGGATGCTGAATTCGTTTAGAACACACCCCCTGGCATTACATGTTTGGGCTTTGCAATTACAGGGAGATGATTTGGGAGAGCTCATAACCAAAGAACTGGCAAGTCTGTAGTTTGTCTGATCTGAGTGAGGTTTAGATGTGACATGTTAATCACACCCTTCCATATGGCCTAATGGAAGACCGGCATTTTCTTTGTGCCAATGACTGATTAGAACATTCCTCATGCAGGCCTTCCCCACCAGGGGGCTCCGAGCCACTGCCTCTTCCTCACATGGTTCTGCTCCAGAGGCTGCTGGTGAGACGGTCTGGTCCACCGTTGGCAGCCTCTTCTCCGCCAGGAGTCATATCAGCACATGCACAGGCTGCGAGTCGTCTCATGTCTCACCCACAGCCATCCCAGCACTTGCATCCAAAGCTTCCTGGTGGAGGCATTTAGCTGATGCCTTCCTTAGTCACCTCTGCCAAGGCCTTCTTATCAACTTTAAGGTAGTTTCTGAAACCTCTCCTCTTTCATTCATTCTCTCCCTCTCTCCCTCCTCCCCCTACCCCTCTCTCTCATTTCACTTGTGTATGTGTGATGTGTGCGTATATATTTGCATATGCGTATACAGATCTGAAAACATTAATGTCTTCCTTGATCGCTTTATTTACTGAGGCAGGGTCTCTTGCTGAACCCAGGGTGCAGCTGCCCTGCCTGCTGAGTTTTTCCATGAGTTCTGGGAACCTGAGCTCAGATCCTCACTTGCAGAGTGAGCTCTGTGTTCACCCAGCCCTCTCCCCAGTTGACCACACCCTTTGAGTCATCCTTAGCCCTGGGTCTCTGTGCAGGCAGGAGCTTTTCCTCAGTGTTCCTTACACAAGGAGCCGGTGTCTCTTTTAGATTGGTCTATGTGACACTTGCCCCTTCCTCACAGGTCCTCAAAGTCCCTCACAAACTATCCTCTGTGGCCACTCTGAAGAGGACAAGGGGACGGTGGGTGACCATCAGTCTTGTCCTCATAGCTATAGAGGTCACTCTTAATTTCTTCAGGCTATATTCTTAACTTCACTGGACACAAGAGTGATGGCAGGCCTCAGCTCAGTGCCCCGTAGCCCTGTTTGTACATCAAAGATTAGACCTCCATGACGGTCCTCTTTGCCCTGGGAAGTTTTTGTTCTTGTTATTTTTTTCATTAAAAGCTGATTTTTATTTCTGGTTTGCTGCATTCAGCCTTTCAAAGTGATGCATTTCTCTGAATTAGCCCTGTGAGTCCTCAGCTTTTCAGTAAGGTCATTCTGTAAACAAAAGGATGCCAATGGGTAGAGGGTGGAAATTTCCAGAATCCCATAGGAAGGAGAGGTTCTGAGAGTCTACTATAGCAAACCCTTGTCTTTCCTTACTCTTGAGTTGTGTTTTGTTCCCAGAGGGCCAGAGAGAAGCTCTCGAGGCCAGCACTTCCCTCCTTCAGAGCTTTTCAGAAGGAGTCTCTGAGCAAACCAGAAAGCTGCGGCGGGAGGGGTGGGCCTTCGCGCCCTGCACTCTTCTGGTGTTTTCATTCTTCCTTCACTGTCTTGTGGTGCCCTGGAGAATGCAGCATGCAGCTGGACTGAGGCAGGAAGCTGAGCTGAAGGGCTTGAGATCCATGATGTACAGAAAACTGCCATTTTGTTGTCTAGTGGAGTAACCCTGATTCTCATCAGCAAAGAGGCTACATCCAAGCATATGGCTGGCTTCCAGACTGCTGTGTCCCATCACGGACTTACTAAGGGTGTGATCTACCCCAGCCTCCCACCTCGTCTTCCAGCCTGTGTCTTCTGAGCACTGAGGCTTGCCAACACTCCTGTGGACCCTATGCAGATCTGGCCTTGATGTTCCAGCCATTCTTTAACTGGCTGTACACACAACGGGCATCTTGTCTAATAGTAAATTGAGTTGTTTTTGGGGTAAGCTGATAGCATTTTTATTCAGGTAAAGTTTGTTATGGGCATCTAAAGTGTCCTGGGAGTTTGGCACAGGTATGATCCTGTGCACTGTCACTACTGTCTACATCCAAAACAATCTACATGCGCGCGCGCGCACACACATACACACACACACACACACACACACACACACACACACACACACACACGCACGCATGCACGCGCACGCATGCACGCGCACACACACACACACACACGCACGCACGCATTAGCAGTAACTTTCTGTCCTTGCTCCTAGCACCTCAAGGCCCCTCTCCACTCACTGCCATCTGGCCCTTCCCATTCTGAACACTGGACATACCTGGAATCAGATGTCATGTGACTCTGTGACAAGTACTCTCCAATAGGGACAATTTCAAGACCTTCCGGTTTCAAGGTCCTCCATGCATGATCCCTGTTTATGGCTATTCCCTTTGTAGACCAGCACCCCCAGCCTGGACTCATTCTTCCTGATTGATAGACATAGGGGTGGCCCTTTCCCTTTCTGTCTTGAACATCTGACTGCAGGGTACAGGCTTTTCTTAGAGCCTAAGCACAGCTCTTTGGTGTGTGGCCTGAAGCGGAGCTGCCAGGCACACAGCAGCTCGCTCACCTTGTGGGCAGTCTCTCCTCCGATCCAGCGGCTACAGTGATGGCCTGTTCTCAGGTGTATGTGGGTCCTCCTTGTTTGAAGAGCCCTGGATTCTGACATGCTGCTTTCCAGCACTGTTTATAGTTAATGCCCAGCCCTGCAGCAGCCGGTGGCATCTGTTCCTTAACTGTCCTTTCATGTGCGAATTCACACCATCTGAGAAAGTTCTTGGCTGTGCTGCTTGTGCGGCTGATCAAGGAGGCTGCTTCTTTTTTAATGAAATACTTCCTGAGCTTGAGTGGTTTTGTATTTATAAAGTCAATGACTTGCATTTTTTTTAAAAAAAGCAAAACCTTAGCAAATGTTATCCCTGAGACAAACAGGTGGGAATCTTCAAAAATAAAACGCCTGCCTCGGGCACTTGCAGGCATGGTGTTCGAGTGTGTGCCACGGAATGCAGACAGTCCCAGAGGATACTGGCAGGTCCAGTAGAAAGCAGTGAGTCTGGTCCCCTCTGAGCTTGGTTTAGGCTCTGATTCCACACGATAAATGCAGTGTTTAGGCTCAAGCCTGTCTGCTCAACCCATCCTCAGTCTCTTGGGCTGGGCAGGCCTTTTCTGTCCTAACTCCAAGGAACAAAGAAATAAAGCCCCAGGCCTCTGGTGGGGGTGCTTTGCCTGGATTATGGTTGTAGACTTCCTTACAGCATAGCACTTATCTGTAATTCAGGGCTAATCTCATAAATCCCTGCACAGAATCATATCACCTTCTTCACTTGCTCTCTGTCTCTGTCTCTGTCTCTTCCTCATACACGTGCGCACATGCTCGCACACACATGCGCGCGCGCTCGCACACACACACACACACACACACAGGTCTGGGAGAATTTGGGGTGCTGATGATCCCAGGAGGATTTCTTCCCTCCAACCTTGATACCGAATGGAACTCAGATAACAGAAGGGCCTGTCACTTTGCATGATGGCGATTCACATGACAAGGGGACCTGGTGGGACCTGTGGAAGCCATGGACTGGTGGTCATGGCTGCAGGTTGGTGATCACGTTGGTCCTGGCCAGATACGAGTTAAATCTACACTAAGACTGGCTCAGAACTCAGACAGTGAACTCAGTACTAGGCAGGAATCTGGCCTTTGCCTACCTGTTACTTCCCATGAGCTCCTTAGGCCTCTGATTTGTGAGTTTGGTCAATTTTGGAAAACGCACTTCAGATAGTGGCCAGCTGTGCTGAGCGGGACAAAGGGAGGCTATGGTCATCCTGACCAGCTGTTAGAAAAAGAAATCAAAGAAACAGAACAAAAACCACCCAATAACTTGAGGAGCCCTTTGTCCAAGAAAGAAGGCTGTTTGGAAGTTACTCTGCTGGCACCACTTGTTGGTCTCAGGGTGAGGAAAGCAATTCCTCCTTTATTCTGATCCTATTTGCTCAAGGCGGGCAATGGACGTGTAGAGGCTTGGCATTGTAAAGGCATATCACATTGACGAGACCTAAAGAGAAGCCATCTCTAGGTTGAGATGACCCTGTGGCCTTGCTTTGAGCAATCAGCCATGTGGGATGGCTCTTGCCCAGAGAGAGACTGATGGCTGAGATGATAGACACTATTTAGTAGGATTTGGGGTGTGGGGGGGGTGGAAAGGAGAAAGTACTGGGGATGCAGACCCGCACCTGTCTATCACCTGCTTGGCAATAGCTCCTCCCTATGTGGCTGGCCATAGGGTCCCTAGAAAAACACTGACTCATCTGAGGCTGAGTTACGTGGGTGGGCTCAGAGGTCCTTAATCCTTGGTTCTCCATTTGTCCTGGGGTCTTCTGATGCAGAATAGGGGCGGGGTTAGCTGCTGGAAAAGCTGGACGTTCACAATGAGACATCTAGGCCACAGGCATGCTAGGAGCTACTGAGGACCTGGCCGTGAAGCTCACTGTAATGCCTCTGTTCTCAGGGTGTGATAAAGCCACCTGTGGGTAGGGACAGAGTTCTCATCTGTCATGGGCACCTCAGAACCCTGATAGTGTCGAGATCCACTGGGTCCTACCTCCCACTTGTGAACTCTCCAAGCAAGATGTAGACTCCCTGGACCCCTGTGGGTAACACTGAGGCATTACTGCCCCAGGGTACCTCAGCAACAGATCCAATCCCAAGCCTCATTACCATATGATATTGGGGATATAGGCTATGGACTCCCAGGGTCCAAGTGTAGCCTGAAGGACAGGTCACTAGCCCAGTGTGACCAGGAAAGTTGAGTGCAACATAGACAGTATTGCAATTAAAGGAAGAAAGGTGATGAGGTGATGCTACAGCAGGTGTAATGACAGAAGAAAACATCTCAAGCAGTCCTCTTCTTAAGTGGAGAATGGTCTGGCCTGGGTACCCTAGGTGGTAAAGGGCAGGGTACAGCGTGAAGAGGTTCATCTGCAGGAGGATCCTGGACCACAGACACCATAGTCCCTGAAGTCCTTCAACACTCCAGAGTCTTATTCTCAGAGGCATTAGCACCTGTTAGGTTGGACTGCTGGGGCTGGGCTGCCCTTACTGAAGTCTTTACCTGAGATGCCCTCCCTGGTCTGGTTTCCTCAAGGGTGCTGAAGCTGCATCTCCGGAACTGATCCAAGAAAATGACCCACATGTCGGATGTGAGCTGGTACCGAGGGCCATGGCTGGGATTCCATGATCTTCGTGTACCCATGTTAACAGCTGATGCCGTGGCAAATTACTCAGATTGTTGCAGACCCTTCACTGCCAATCCTGCAAAGATAAGTCTACATATTGGTAGGCCTCTCCTTTATCTTCTAAGGGCTTTAAGGCGACACTTCCTCCAACATCTCAGGGTCACAGAAGGCAGCGTAGGGACCCCTAAGCTCCAGTGTGTACATGAATCTCAGCACACAAAGACATATGTCCCAGGAACACAGCTCATGTCATCTGAAGAGGGAAGAGTAAAGGTTGACCTCAGTGGTAAGAGGAAGTACAGCCCCCCTGCAAAGTTTCTGGGGGACAATTATCTTGAAGTTCAAGTCCGAGACTGAGTGTTGCACTCAAGATCTGAATGTATGTGTCATTCATCTTCATGGGCCACTGAGTCATCTGCAGGAAGCCTGGGCTGAATTCCTCTTCCCAGCATCCTACTCGAATAACAATTCAGAAAAGAGTTTTCAAAAATATGGATAGATGCTGCTGTGCCTGTCATTCAGTAATTCAAACCCAACTGTAGAGGTTATTTTTCATCAAGATATATTTTAACGATTTAGTCAAATTATATGCAGTAAACAAAACGCACATTTAACTAGAACCAGATGAAACTGAACACAAGAACAGATTTGGAAACAGACCGATGCTGGCATTATTGTGCAATGCAAAAAGAAACAAGTGGAGTAATTACCGTTCATTGAGGGAGATGAGAGCGCCTGGGCGTCATCACAGGATGCTGCGGAGACACCATCAGCAGGAGGCCAAGCAACCAGAGCTCCAGCCTCATCTCCCCGCATCCCTGGCCATGGGCACAATTTTGTGTGTGTGTGTGTGTGTGTGTGTGTGTGTGTGTGTGTGTGAGTGTGTGTAAGGGAGGTCTGCTGATTCTGTGGGCTGTAAATAAGGGATACAGGGCATCCTATGGTGGTGGTGCTGATGGTGTGTGGGTGTGTGTGTAGGGCAGGTCTGCTGATTCTGTGGGCTGTGCATAAGGGATACAGGGCATCCTACGGTGGTGGCGGTGGTGGCGGAAGTGGTGTGTGTGTGTGTGTGTGTGTGTGTGTGTGTGTGTGTGTGTATGTGTGTGTAGGGGAGGTCTGCTGATTCTGTGGGCTATGAATAAGTGATACAGAGCATCCTATGGTGGCGGTGGTGGTGGTGGTGTGTGTGTGTGTGTTGAGGGAGGGACTCTCTTCAGCACCATGTGCCACCTCACAGTGAGGTCTCTAGAGTCAAGGTGCAGCTATTTTCAATGTTGTGCTAAGAAGGAATATGGAGCCATAGAATGAGGTTCTCAGCCTGGGCAGAAAGGCAGGGTGTGGGGGGGAAGCAGCGTGCGATGATGGGGTTGCTTTGAAGACTGCAAACATTCATGTAGTCACTGACTTTACTGAGATACAATATAAATAGGAAACTGTACACATTCTGAGCATTGGTTGGTTGGTTTTAGCAGCTTATTACCACAACAGACATAGAATGCTGTTTTCACTTTACAAAGCTTCATGGAAGTTGCCCTTCACGGAAAATCTTCTCTCTCAGCCCCAAGAGACCCTGGTCTACTCTGGCATAGACTAGGTAAAGTACTTTCTCCATCTGGTTCTTAGAGCTGTGGTCTCTTGGTCTTACTTCTTCTACTTAGCTCTCAAGATTCATCACTTGGCTCTGTGTCAGCAGTTGGTCGCTTTTGTAGCTGTGTCATCTTCCTTGATACCCAAGTCTTACAACTAGCATACCCATGCGCCTGCTAACAGGATTATGCCAAGCTTTACCTGTGTTCTAAAACTCTCATAAGCATTCTTGTATGGATCTGTAGAAATGTGTTCTTGTTTGTCTTGGGCAAACATCATGTGTATATTTGACTTTTTAAACAAATTAGTACATTACTTTCCCAAGTAGCTACCATTCTGGGTGTGTGCCAGTGAGAAGAAATACTCCAGTTTCTCTGCATCCTCAGCTCTGGTGGGGACCATGTTTTGTTCTTAATTTAGTCATTTTGTTAGGTTCAAAGTGGCTTAATGTGCTGTTCTCCTATGGGTAAATGCCACCAAGTATGTTCATGTACCTACTGACCTCATGTTCACACGCTCCGTGAAGGGGCTGACTCTTGACTTTTGTGCCTCGTGAGTTGCACGTCTTCTAACTTTTGAGTGACATGTTCTTTCATGTTCTAGAGACCAGTCTTTTGCCAGGCATGTGCACTGGAGACCTTGCCACCTGCTCAGATGTCTATATACTTGTTTGTTGTTGTTGTCATTGTTTTTCCATTCTCTTAACAGCATCTTTCAAACCAAAAACATTTACTTGTAGAAAAGTCTAGATGACCAATATTTTCTTTAAAAAAATAATTTTCCTCATTCTTGTGTTCTCTTTTTCTCTCACCTTATTCTAGCTGGAAGCCTGTCGGTGTTACTGACATTCTCCAGGCTTTGCTTCCTCGCTCCTCTCTCCCCTTTCCCTGGGTTTGACTTTGCTTGTCCTTTCTCTGGTTGCTCTCGTCTGCTTATGCTGGATTTAGTTTGCCCCTTCTGCTTTCTAATAGGGAAAGCAGAGCTTGCTGTGGCGAGAGTCTCCTTTTCTAACGTGAGTCCCTCCTACCACCCCTGTCCTGCTTTCTTCCTGCTCCCTTCTCCCAGGACTCCTGGGAAGACTGTATGCTTGCTCAGTGCTCCCTCCACAGCTCTCTGATAATCAAGATTTTGGATTCTTTATTCTGCCAGTTTAAAAACAACAACAACAACAACAACAACAACTCCACAACCCTTACATTAGTTACTCTAATGCTCGCTTCCATAATTCCTACCTCATCTTTTCTTTTGACTTCTGTGTTTTTACTGGAATGCCCTCACTGAGAGGACATTGCTGGGCTTTCTTAGTTCTTTATTTTATGGCTGACTGAAGCTGGCTGCTTTTGATGATATTTAGCAATCCCAACATCTAGGCCTCTTCAGGGCCTTCCTTGCCCATGTGTAGGCCAACTTTTTTCTCCTTTGCATAGTTCATAACTTTTGCTGAAAATATGACATTTCGAGTAGCATAAGGTTGCATCAAGTCGTATAAATGGGAATCAAATTCTTTGCCTCGTCTGCCTGTGACCACTGCTTCTCGTTTGTTTAGGGGCTTCCTTGACTCAGCACTGAGAAGTCTACACTCTTTGCGCATTGTGTGTATCATATGTGCCCACTGAAGGCTCTGCTTGCTGACGCCTCTGTTCAGATGATCACTGGACAGCCATTTCCCCTAAGTCTTGGAATGGAGAAGTTTCCTGGTCTCTGGTAAGGAGCTGTTGACATGTGCTAGGCATGCTTTCAACACTCAGCCAGGAGTTTAAATCTCGCCTTAGTTTTCACTTGCTGCTTCCAAATGTCGGAAGCACAAATGTCGGAGGAGGGTGGGACTTCGAGACCTTCTCAGTTTCCTGCCTGTCCTGGGTGTCACCCTGCACACATGGCCAGCCTTGCTGTTTCCCAGGAGTATGTTGGAAGTTTTCAAAGTCCCCTGTGGATGTTTTATTCCCTTGCTCTCTTTCTAAGTGCCTTGATCAGCTCTGTGTTTGCTTCCTCTGTCGTTGTCATCCTGGGCAGCTGGTGTGTTAAACAACTGCCTCTGATAACAATTGCCAACCCAGGAAATGGTGCTGGTTCTGGGTGAATTGTAATTTAAAAAAAAAAAAAGCAAGCATCTTCAGGCAACTCCCAATTGATGGGTCAGGCGAACTCGCCAGCACCAGTTCGGCCCTATCTCATCCAGTGGCTCCTGGTCTCCACCAGAGAGAGGAACTGTTGGTTTTCAAGATGACTGGAGAAGCTGGGGAGACAGAGAATAAGAAAGGGACACATTAAAACCCTTAAATTACTCATTATTCTTCCGAGATGCAGCTGCTTTTCTTGCATAAACACTCCCTTGTTAGCAGCAATCTTTGGGTAGTCTCGGAGTTCTGAAAAGGCTATTTTGACAGCCTTTCCTGTTCCTTTTATGATAAAGAGCATCTTCAAAGCGTCACACTGCCATCTCTGTGAATATCGCCCCCATCAACTTTGATGGGCTCTTTTATATCACGGGTCCCATTCTCCTGCCCCTTTGTGGACCTGGTCACCTTTGATTAGGTGGTAAACACTTAGTAGCTGGTGGCTGCATGGTTCTGTGGCCCCATCATGATGAGCGGAGTACTGTTTCTGTCTGTTTGTCCTCTTGATGTAGGCAAGACCTTGGGCGCATTCCCCAACAACTTCAAATCGCTTTCTTGCTTCCAGCTAGTGGGGTGGTCCCTAGAACCAGCAGGTATTTACTGTGGTCCATGGTTTTCTCCTATGCCTGTGCTGACAAGCTTCAGAGGCACTTTGGAGGACCTCTGCTTGTTCTCATGACTCTCCTGCTTTCCTCCTTGGCAGCTTGTGCCTTGTCAGCCCTGCATGTGGCTATAGGTTTGGGTGGTCATCGGGCCACACTCATCCTGCCTATCTCTCAGGAACCCTGCTCTCCTCAGCTGACATTAAGAACCGTAAACTTTGTGTGTTTGTCTGGCTTTCTGGCTGCCTCCATCGGGAAGTCAGTCTTTCTATGGCTGCACCATGACCAAAGCGTAGATGATTGTTGCCTCGCCTGGCTTGTGAAGGACAGGGACCAGCTTTGGGGTGCTTCTAAATAGGCCAGCACAGCGCTGAGGTTGTGTTGTCTTATGGATGTGGACTTGAGGGAGGTCTTTATGGAAATGAATGTCATATCCACTTCTGCTCTGGGGAACTGCTGGTTGGTTGAGTCTTGGGAGATATCCATGACCCTCTGCCCTCTAATCGCCTGGTACACAGATGGCTTGGTGCTATGCTCAGTGAGCCTTGGCCTCCTCCGTCATGGCATGTGGAACCACCGCTGGACCTCCTCTCTGCACCCTGCTTAACCACCGTGCTCTCTCACTTCCTGACTCTGAATTCCCAATTCCAGCCACTTACATGTGAAGCCCCACACATGCTGCTGTTGGGAATGGGCTTGATGCAGAACGGGCATTTCCAGGCAGGCTAGGAGGACAAGGGTCGGTAGCTGGGAAGCTGAGTAGAGTTTCGACAGGAGCCAGAGCCTAGAGTCTCCATGGAGATGCTGTTTTCTTCACCTGATAACAAGGATGTGGAGAGAAGCCCACTACCATGACCGGAACAGTCTCTTCCAGGGGGTGGCCAATGCTACCCTGTTCTAGGAAAGTGGCCTTATTTGGAAGTCTGGTCTTAGGAGACATGGCTGTTAGGGGTTCAGAGACGAGATCATCCTGGGTCGAAGGTTTCTCTGAGAGCAGCAGTGCGTGTACTCCCAAGGGGCAGGAGAGGTAAGCTACGAGACACATGAAGATGGAGGCTGAGCCTAGAGGACTGCAGCGAAAAGCCAAGGATGACTGTAGAACCCCAGGATCTGAAGCAGCAGAAAGGATACCCCCCAAAAAACCCAACCTCAAGAAGCTCTGGCCCTGCCTAGATTTTGGTTTAAGGCAATGGGACTCCTGACAGGTGAGCTGATAGCTACGTCTTGTTTAAAGCCCGCTGGTCTTTGGTAATTTGCTGTAACAGACTGAGCCACGCACACTTGTTTTGCAGGCAGATGGTACACTCTGGCGTGGTTCCCAATGTTTTGTAGGTCAAATAAACACACCTGCAAGTGCATCTCTCCCCATTTGTATCCGGTTCTCTGAGATCTCTGTGAAAACTTTGGTTTTTTTGTTTTTGTTTTTGTTTTTGGCAGTGTGTCTTAGTTCTGCTGAGGCCAGTTACACTCAGATGGAAGTCGGGAGATGGGGGTGCACTCCTGGGCATACTTGGCCACGCCTCCAGCCAGGCTCCTCCTGGTGGGTGTTTCGTGTTGCTGTGCAACTGCAGAATGCACTGTGCATATTTTCATCTGTACTCTGGGATGCAGCAGGGCTTAGATGGCATTTGCAGTGCCTCTCTCACAGGTGGGCCTGGCTGATGTCATCGTCAATCTTTGATGAATAAAGGAAGCTGAGGTCTGGGTCCCAGGACGTCATTCCTTCCAGGCCTTGAACTTACAGGGCCCAGGCGCATTCCTACACAGGGCTTTTCTATCCCAATCTGGATCCAGAATGGTTTTTGGTGGTGGGGGGAGGGGAACTGAACAGAAAGGATATACAGAAAGCAAGGAAAGAGGCTGCATGTTTTGCCTAGAAACTGAGTGAATCATTAAAAAAACATAGGCGCAGATGGAGCCTGCATCCCAGGAGCCTTGGGCAGACCCTGATAGGCCCATCACCAAGCAGAGGCTGCTTTTCTCTTTAAACATTTAGCGCTGCAGGGTTTACACCTGTACCTCAGTACAGACAGGCTGAGTACAGCTGAGACTCCAGTGAGGAGTTAGTCAGCAGAACAAAACCCAGAAGCAACCTGCATCTCTCCAACATCTCCACTCCCAACAGTGGTTTCTGGGAAGCAAGGCATTGTTCATAGCGGATTCCGCAGGCTGTGGTACCCACTGGGTGCTCTCTTCCCTCCCTTCCCACCCTTAATTCTTCCCGAGACTTACCTTCATGACTTGGGACTTGCTTAACCACAGATGATGCCAACGCCCTACTGGCTCCTGAGTCTAGTGCCATTGCTAGACTCCCAGGATGCTCTGTGGCTAGGAAGAAGCTTAGCCTGGGGCCCCACACATAGATACCTGTGTGACAAATATTTGCTTGCTCACTTGCTTGGAACAACCTGGCCAGGCTTAGAGACGGGGAAAGGAAAGCACACCCACTTTCCAGGCACAGCTCTGGAGGGCAGGGAATCCCATGGGGATGCCAAGCTCATCATCCTGGATGAGTTGTCTTGATTTCTGTGCATTCGCCTCTTTACATCCAAGATCATACATTAGTGACATCAGTCTTAGAAGATGCTTCTAGAACTTGCAAGATGGTTCAGCAAATAAAGGTACATGCTACTGAGCCTGACAATCTGAGTTCACTTCCTGGACCCCATGTGGTAGGAGCAAATCAACTCCCCAAAGTCCTCTGGTCTCCACACATCTGTGTAATGGCATATGCGTGTGTGCGCGTGCATGCTCGTGCTCACTCCCACACATGTTAATTATTTAATTAAGAAGATGCTTCTAACCATTCTTATTTGCTGACATTTCCCCCATGCCCACATCTCTGAACTCAGAGAAGTCACCAGTTGTCTGTGCCCTGAAGAAACACCATGAGCACAGCAACTTTTATAAAGAAAACCATTTCATCAGGGCTGGCTTACATCAGAGGTTTAGTCTATTACCATCATGGCGGGAAGCCTGGGGGCATGCAGGCAGACATGGTGCTGGGGAGGTAGCTGAGAGTTCTGCATCAGCACCATCAGGGAGCAGGAAGAGACCGACCACTGGGCCTGGCTTGAGCATCTGAAACCCCAAAGCCTACCTCCCACAATGCCACACCTACCCCAACAAGTGCCACTTCCTGGTGACCAGGCATTCAAATCTATGAGCCTATGGGAGCCGTTCTTATCCAAAACACAACACCGGCCTTAAGGTTTCAGTGGACCTTGCCCTACACTCCAGGGCAAGGAAGATAGTATTATAATCAGACTCACTTTGCAGGAGATAAGTCCAGGGTTTGGGTGGCACAGTGATTCCTGAGGGGCATTCTGACCATCGAAGGCAGCAAACAGTGCTTTATTTCTTCGGGAAGTCAATAGACTCCTTCAGCTTTCTAGAATTTTCCTTTAAAACTGCAAGGCTGTGTGCTGACACTCTATCAGGCCACACACTGCAATTGTTCCTGCTACTTAGTGCAGCTCCTTCATTTTAGCACTGGCCTCTGGCTGCCCACACCTTCCAGATTTACAGAGGAGGGCGCATCGATGCCTTCAGTGATGTCTGGCTAGGCTTAGTCACTGCTCCCCGCACCCCCCCCCCCCCCGCTGCCCTTGCCACAGCTCACCTCTATTAGAGAGGGCTCCAGCACAGGTTAACCAGGCACACACACAACTGAGGGGTCCATGGCCTGTGGTGGGCAGGAAAGCTTTATGGTGCCTTCTCAGCACCCTCTCCCTACAGCCCTGACATTGCCTTGGACACGGCAGCTCCCAGCTTGCTTGTGTCACCCATGCTTACTGAGAGTGGATTCAGGGCTTGCTCCCAATTGCCAAGAGTTCACCTGGGTAGGCAGTGAGACACACTGCTTCTCTAAGTCACTTGGTGAAGTGTGTGCTTCCTGACACATGGGCCGACTTCCCACAGAGCCTGGGCAGGGTGGAACTCTTACCATAGGAAAGGTACACGCCATCACCTTGTTCAAGAGTCTGAGGTGATGGTACAGGTTATGGAGTGTTCCTGGGGTGGGGCGGGGCTTCAGAAAGCTGCAGGAGTGTGTATGTGGCCTGCACAGAGCAAGGGCACTGAGCTGGGTGGGTTCAGGGCAGCCAGTGGCAGCTTTTGGGACACTATGGTGCACTCTGCGTTTTAAACTCATAGAGACTCCCACTGATCCTTCTACTGGCTCTAGGCCCATGACCTGCCGGTCTTTTTGAAACTGCTTCCTTCTCCCAGATGCATCTCAACTGCCTCTCCTATAGGAATCCCCCTGTATTCGCTTCTTCTCTCGTCACATTGATGGAAGCAATGTGAGAGAAGAGAATTTGCTTTGGCCGCTAGTTTTAGATGGTTTTTAACCCATCATGACAGGACAGGTGGTGGGAACGGCTTGGTCCACGTGAGTACAGGCAGGAAGCAACTGCCTGCGCTCATCACAGAACACAAGAAGGCAAGGACTGGAGACCAGAATCTCCCAAAACCATGCCACCTGCTGGGGACCAGATGTTCAAACACGGAAGCCTGTTGGGGAAGTTTCAGACCTAAATCACACACCCCTTTTTGACCTCTGCCAATAGGCACCTTCCTCACGGCCCTCCCAGGACCCATGAGGGCAGCCACATAGTGATTTAACACAGCCGAAAGGGAGAACAGAAGTGCTGCGCTATGCTGGACCCACCCTGGCTACCCACGTTCTGTCCTGCCCTCCCTGCTCCTCTTCCCTTGGCTACCAGACATGCAGCACCCACCACACATTCTGCATCTGATTTGTAAACAAAAAGGAAACAAAGACGCTTCCTTGGGAAGGCTGAGAGCCCGATGTTTGTTCTTCTTATTGGAATCCTGGTGAGCCACGGGGCACTTGCTGTTCGTGCGCTTATTAAAAAGGAATGCACGGAAGGAATAATTGCCTGTTCTGCGGTGAGAAATTACCATCTCTATTTTATTTATTTCTGTATAGGAAACAAGAAACATAGCACATAATTTAGTGATTAGAACTTTGCAGCTTTCATTTCATATAATTGCATGCTTTTATTCAGTAAAGCTAGTTGATTTTTTTAAAAAAAGAAATCCTTTCTGACCCCTTTCAGAGTCCTGAGAAGCAGAAGAGTCCCATGTGGATACCATGTTTTCCAGCAAGGCTGAGAGTGATGCCCCTGTCTTCCCCCACCCAAAGGAATTGTGAGTGGGAGCTGGCAAGAAACTGATGGGGGAGGAATGCCGGATTCGGTCAGCAATGGTTAACAAGGGAGGATGTTGAGACAGCTTCTGTTTGTCATCCAAATCCTTAAGGGACAGACGATAATAAAGTGCTGGCATGTTCACGAAGGGGCTGGTGAACAGAGGTTTATCCTAAGCTGGCCCTGAACCGTCAGTTGCCCTTGGCCTGGGATGTGGACGGTAGCCAGCGTACATCTTTTATGGTGCCATCCTGGGCTGTCCTATTTGTGAACCATAGCTCCTATTGCTGCACCTCACCCGCATGCAGCCCTTCCCACCCTCCCCAAACAGGGTACCACTCTGGGGGTGAGGGAATCACTTCACAGAAGCATAGCCTTACTTCTCATGGTCCCTCATTTCCAAAGCTGGGGCAGGCTATTTTTTCCTCTGCAGAGGAGGTACAGTGCAAACAGGGAAAGGTGCTGGCCTTGGTGATTACCGAAATCAGCCATAAGGTATAGGAAGACAGGGACAGCTAGCCTCTGGGTGTTCATCTTCTGTTTTATGAATTTGTGTATACAAAATCAATCCAACTTCCCAAATTTTCCCTAATATGAAATTGGTACCACAAGACTGAAAATAACTGGAGTCCAGTGAACTTTGTCCCCCCTATGTTCTGTGGGGTCCTCTTCCTCCGACACCTGTCACTGGAGGGCATGGGAGCATGTAGCTAAAGATGTCTCCACATCCTTCTGATGACCCAGCCTTTCTGTCCTGTCTAGATGACAACCTGCCTCCAATGAAGCCATTACAGCTGAAGACTGAAAACATGCTTCAGGTCCTACATTGAGACATGACTGCTCTGCATGCCTGCCCGACTGGCCTTACCTGGCCCCAAGAAACACCCTGTGAGTGAGGAGACAGACTGAAGAGCCACCATCAGGCCATCAGTTCACTAGTCACAGTCCCATCCAGGACACAGGGGACCTAGAAAGCTACGGTTCCTTTTGCTGTTGCCAAAAGGTTGCGTGGAGGCTGGATGGTTGCTGAGCCACCCAGTAACACTTTCTCCTCTCTGCAGACCCAGCACCCATCTGGGCTGAATGGAGACGATTAATAATCCTGGCAGGGCTCAAAAGCTGATGAGTTGCTGGGTTCTGTCCTTAACAGCAATGGAGCAAGTATGACCCAGGCCTGTGGCTTTCTAGGCCGCTGTCTCTGATCTAAGACCCCGATCTGAAACCTGGGAGAAGCTTCTATTGACACTCTGGCTTCTGCATCCTACAAGTGGCACTGCAGCCTGACTCTGCTTGTTTTCACTTGCCCTTTGTTCCTCTCAACTCTGAGATTCCCAAGCCAGGTTCAGTTGGCTTGCATTCCATCTGATGGAGTTGTGTTCTAAATATATTCTAAGGAAGAGCCACATGTAGAGGAACTCACTGTCCCTTCATGCAATAGAAGACATTTCTTGGGTAGGGTTAAAATTGAGGCAGGATTCCAATGTGTTTACACATGGCTGAGTTCTCTTGGGTTGGGGTGAGGCTGCCATGTACTTCTGGCAGCGCTGGCTTTATTCCTCGTGTTGGCTCAGGCCCAGCAGTTGTGTAAAGTGAATATTTCCCTACAGGGTTCTACTTTCCCACTGCCAGTGTCACTTCAGACACTTCCTTTTCTAGAAAACACTTTGGTCCCAAGACTTCATGGCATCACATGTTTTGGGCCAGGCAAGAATTACAAAGCAGGCAGCCAATGGAGCTTGACATGACTTTGGTGACAGTCTCCTGCTTTCCCCTGCAGGGAGAGGGGAGACACCTCAACTTTCAGATGAGGCTGAAGGGGAGACTAGAGCATCATGGGATTCCTGCGTGTGTTTCTCAGAACAGT
Organism: Acomys minous; assembly: GCF_964271855.1. Classification (NCBI taxonomy): domain Eukaryota; kingdom Metazoa; phylum Chordata; class Mammalia; order Rodentia; family Muridae; genus Acomys; species Acomys minous. The sequence continues at coordinate 59,244,585 of NC_140484.1, read as the reverse complement.
TTTGGGTAGCTGTGGGGTTAGGAGGAGGGGGACAGGCACCCCACATTGTCTAAGCACTGAGCACTCAGTGTTCAGCCTGTCTGTACTAGCCACAGGGAGGCATGAACACATCTAGAGGAGAACACGATGGGCATTCGTGCTTCTGGTGCCTGCGTCTTCTAGAGTAACCAGAGAAGTGCTGTTTTGCTACATGTATGTCAAGTTCCATTGGCCCCTGGAGTGAAGAGGAAAACCTGCCCCAGCAGCACAAATAGGCCCCTAGACCTAGCATTATGCAAGTGTGTGTGTTGGCAGGGTTAATTCCTCTTATCCTCTGCCTAACCAAGACAACACAGAGGTTAAAAGAAAAGTATACTATGGACACTAGATGAATATAGGGCACAGTGGACCGAAGTGGGGAGAACGAACCATCTACCTTGCCCCTTTGGCCCAAGCAGCAGTCCTGGGATCACACATTTGGAAGGGACCACTTGTGGATCACTGCTTTTGTGCTGTTGGTTCCCAAAGCTATAAAAAAGGAAGCAGGGGCAGTGCCCCAAGCATGGCTCCCTGCAACGCCTATTTATTTCTTTATTTTGCTGATACTGGGCAGACCCTCACCTGTATGCTTTGGGCACTCAGAAAAGCAAGGGACTGGGGAGGGTTGGAGCAGGTTTCAGAGGCACAAGCAGTGTGGCTTTTGGCTGTGTATATAGGGTGTTCTATTCTCCACAGAGCGATCCTTGCTAAGGTGGGTTGGTCTTGGGCCCATGTCCTCATATGTACAGAACTGAATAAAGTGGGTCTCTGGGAAAACAAACAAACAAAAGAGAGAGCTAGGCACACCTCTGAACACAGGTATATGTACACACTCTGTCCTGCTTAGTTTTATGTCAACTTGATACAAATTAGAGCCATTTTGGAAGAGAGATTCTCAATTGAGAATATGCCTCCATAAGACTGGCCTGTAGGCAAGTATGTGGAGCATTTTCTTAATTATTGATGAGGAAGATCCAGCCCACTCTGGGCGGTGCCACCTCTAAGAAGGTGGCCCTGGGTTGCACAAAGAAACAGGATGAACAAGATATGAGGAGCAAGCCAAGAAGCAGCGCTCCTCCACGGCCTCTGCTTCAGTTCCTGCCTCCAGTTTCCTGCATATTCCATTCCTTGTATTTTACATTATTTTTCTTGAGGCTTCTTCTTTAACTCGCGGCTACTTAGAAGTATATTATTTGGGTTTTCTATTTATATTGTTTATACTTGCACCCGTTGCCTCTTGATTATTAAGTTTTTATTTGATTCCATTGCAGTTGAATAATAAGTAGAATACATATAAAGAAAACACACATATACATCTATAGTTTGGGCTTTGTCCCTGTAGCTGCCTGCCCTGCTCTCTCCACTGCTTAGACTCCTGTTTGCTCTAGTGCCTTATTGAGGAGCGTGTGCTGTGGTGGGGAGCAGAAGGATGTAAGCATCCTCCTTCATTCCAGGAGCAGAGTTCTCTTTAGCCCTTTTTTTTTTTTTAATGTATTTGTAGCCTGATGCAAATCCTTGTAAATGGCACCTTGATTCCCCACCCCTCTCTCTCTCTCTCTCTCTCTCTCTCTCTCTCTCTCTCTCTCTCTCTCTCTCTTTTTCTGGCTCTCCAACAAAACTCTACGATTTTTGCTCTTGCTGATGGAGGTATGTGAACTTAAGATTTCATTCGGGGTGAAAGGAAGGGAGTCTTTGTCACTTATCCTGAGTAATAGTCAGGGACACCATGAGTGGTCCTTCGGAGGTCTTCAGTGGAGATGTTGGGTTCTTGAAAGATCCTAAAGCATACTGGGGTATGGTCCATCTTTGGGATGGGCTACTCACAAACACTTATCAGACAGGGCCTCCCGGAGACCCACCCAAGGGTACTTTAACCATCTCTACTTTCTTCACCTTGTCTAGACCTGTCCCTGAGTGAGCAGCAAAGGTTAGGGCTACTTCTGAGAAGACCGAGGGCAAAGGCAGCCCATGTGGGCAGGGACGGCTCAGTCTCTCCACTGCAGTGATCCTGAGCCTCACTCGGTCTAGCTCAGTCTTGCCACAGACATCTGCTCGCTGCTGTGCTGGATTCCTGCCAAACTTCTTGTGTCTTCCCTCTGTTGACCTTCATCTGGAAAGCTGATGTGTTTTCCTTCCAAATCCCCACTACTTGGCTCCATGAGACGTTTGTCTCCGAAGCGTGTTCTGCCTACTGGTTTGGCTGGGGTGAGTAGGAGCTGCATTTTGTGTTTAAAAACCCCACTCTGACTCTTAGCTGCGATGCTCTTGGCATTTCCTGAGTGACTACGTGCAAGCACAGTTCTCTCGAAGGCAGAAATTGTGAGTTTGTCTCATTGTGGGGGCATCTTCAGGCTGGCCCAGTTAGAAGTGGGCCTAGGGTGAATGTATTATGCCCAGTGAGCATCAGGGCAGCTTGAATTCTCTTACTGTTTAGATGCCAGCGACATGATGTTCTTTGTTTTCCAGAAATAACTGGCACTCGGGTCCTCTGAAGACAAAGTCAGCCACGGCAAACTCGTCAGACTTGACTGCATCAGCTTTTGCTTTCTGATATGTTAAATCTGTTTCTTTGAAATCGCAGAGAGAATCTTAATTCTGAGGGAAATCATTCAGATGTAAAGTGAAATTTCATCTATTAGAGGATAACGCTTTGGCTAGGCATGGGCTCCAGGTCCCTGGACCTGCTCTCTGGGTATCCAATCGTGAGACAGAGCGTCGGTGCCTCTACTTGTTATTGAAGAATTCCATTTCTTCCTTCAGTTTTGAGGAGAGTGTACAGACATGCAGCTGAGGTATGTGTACATGTTTGTATGTGTGCACAAGTGTATGTGTGTGTGTAGGCCAGAGGTTGACATTGGATGTCCTCCTCAATCTCTCTCTACACTGTGTGCATGTGTGTGTGTGTGTGTGTGTGTGTTTGTGTGTGTGTGTGTGTGTGTGTGTGTGTGTGTGTGTGAGAGAGAGAGAGAGAGAGAGAGAGAGAGAGAGAGAGAGAGAGAGAGAGAGAGACAGGGTCTCTCTTTGAACCTGGAATTCAATGATTCAGCAAGGCTAGCTAGCCACATAGGAATGGGGATCCTCCTGTCTCTGCCTCCTTGACACTGGGAACAGATGTGCTGCTACACTTAGTCTTTTGTGTGTATGCTGGAGATCAAAACTCATGGCCTCCTGCTGTGTGGCAAGTGCTTTACCCATTGAGCCATCTCCCCAGCCTTTGCTCCTTTATTTCTATTCCCTGATGGTCTATTAATAGGTATGAATACATTTATGACTGTTTTCTGTTTGCTAAATAAAGCTTTTATTTAATATAAAGCATCTTTTTGTCCCGTAAAGCCTGTCTTTGACCTCAAGCGAGTTTCTTATAGAAGTGTATAATGAACTCATTTATTTTTATCTATTTCACCAAGCTCTCCTCTTTGGTTCTATGGTGAGGTCCATCTGTGTTAAAGCAATCACTGATAAGCAGGGTCTTATTCTCTCACTGTGACAGTTGTTGTCTGTGTGTCTGGTCGCCTTTTCTGTGCTCCATTTCCTGCATGCTCTTTTCCAGAATGGACTTTCCATTTAGCTGATGTTTTTATTGTAAAATGTTTAAACTCTTCTCACTTTTGTGTGTGTGTGTGTGTGTGTGTGTGTGTGTGTGTGTGTGTGTGTGCTATTCCTTACCTGTTTTCTTTCACTTTCACCACTCTAACTTGAAGTAAATACCATCTCAATAGCAAGCAAGGCTCCCCTCCTTTACCATTGTCCCCATCCCTCTCAGCACTGATAATCACAAAATCGCATCTTTATATGGTGTCCTCACAAAAATAAAGTTGCTGGGAGGTGGTGGCGCACGCCTTTAATCCCAGCACTCGGGAGGCAGAGGCAGGCAGATCGCTGTGAGTTCAAGGCCAGCCTGGTCTACAACGCAAGTTCAGGATAGCCAAGGCTACACAGAGAAACTCTGTCTCAAAAACAAACAAACAAACATAAAGTTACAGTTCTTTTAAATAGCCAGGACCTTAACTCATACCAAAAGCAAAATGGGGAATTATAAAGCCAGGTTCCAACAATGCTCACTTGATGCTGCCGGTGTCTACATGGCAGAGCTCAGTTTCCTGATTTGGTTGCAGATTCCTTCCCAGCATCCTTTCCTGGCTTCATATGGATACCCCAAAGGCTTTCCTCCCTCTGGGTCCTGAGTGACTGACTACCTGGCCTAGCTCCTGCTTATCTGCAAATATTGTCATTGATCCTTAAGTTTAAGGGAAAGTCTTATTATCAGAGGATTTGTTACGCTGATTAGAATTCTGAATAACTTCTGGCAGCATCACCAAGACTCCAGTGTGAGAGTCACATTTCTCCTGCTCCTTGCAAGATCCCCTCTCTCTTTTGAATGTCTCCTATTAACACCGGTGGGTAGGAGTCTCTTAGAGTCCATTTCTCTTCAAATTTGTTGAGTTCCTTGTGTGTTTACACTCTTGTCTTTTATCAAAGTTGGAAGGCTTGAGGATGCCTTTTTTTCCTTACATACTCTCTTTATCCCTTTCTTTCTCTAGATCTCCCACAGTTTGTACACAGCGGTTGATGGAGCCCCACAGGGCCCCTAGGCTCAATTATCCCCTAACCTTTTTCTTTCTCCCTGTTCTTCAGACTCAGTATTCTGTTATCCTGCCCTTTAGTTTACTTTTTTCCTTCCTGTGCTCAGATCTGTCTTTGGTTCTCTACAGTGGGTTTTCATTCCTCACTAGTTGTTTGCAGCTTTGATTTTTTTTTAAGTTTATCTGCTTTTTATGGATAGTTCCTGCGCTGTATAGCTTCCCCCCCCCCCACTTTGAAAATACCTGGGACGTTAACTTGAAAGAGGAAAGCTCTATCTTGGCTCACATGGTCACCGTGTTTTAGTATTTCTGAGCCTGGGTGGGTGGGGTTTCATCATGGCAGAGAACAGTGATGATCTCACCTCATGGCATCCAGGAAGCAGAAAGACAGACAGAACCACAAAAGGGGGCGTGTACCAGAATATCCCCTGAGTGCACACCACCATACCTATTGCCTCGGGTAAGCCTGCCTCCTAAACTTCTCTCAACTTCCCAATGCCCCGTGAAAGCCATGAGTCCACCATTAGTGGTCATGATTGTTATTTTGTTTGTGCTTTTGAGGCACTCCGTGTAGCCCAGCTGGCCTCAAATTCCCTATGTCGCTAATAATGACACTGAAGTACTGTTTCTCCTGCCGGGGTGACAGGTATGGACCGCCATACCCAACCACATGAGGGAAACATACCCAGGGCTTCCTGTGTGCTAGGCAAGCACCCTGTGAGCTGAGGTGCATGCCCAGCCTTGTGATCTCGTTGCTGGGTTAATCCACTGAGATGGGCAGAACCCCCTGTGGCCCCATCACCTCGCAAAGCTCCTGCCTCTGAACAGTGCTATGCTGGGGAGCAGAGTCTCAGCACACAGCTTCCGGGAGGCATTTAAAATCCAGACCACAACAGGTCTCGCATTCTCCCATCATTTGCTTGACTTTCTCCGTGTTTTCCTTTGGGTCTCTGGCATCTTCAAGACTTGTTTTCAAGGCCTTTGCCCAGTTTATCCGCCATCAGTCTTTTACAGGGGCGGCTTCTGTTGACATTTTTCTTTAAATAGTCACACCACACATCATACTTGCTTGGATTTTTATGTTGGAAATGACATTTAAATAGCACCTCGGAGTCTGAGAGGCTCCTTTCTACCCAGGCTTTGCAAGAGTTTTTGGTTTTGTTTCTAAATGCTATAGGTTGCCTCTGCCAAGGACCAGCCTGATGTCAACCTAATATCTTCTGGGTCTTTTTTTTTCTTTTCATTTTTCCTTTAGCATGCTCATCTTTTTCTAATTTTCCCTATATATGTCTTGAGTGTTCAGATGCCACCAACAGTACACCAAGGTGCTGCAGAACAACTTTCTCTGGCTGGGCTGGGGCCAAGGAAGAGTACTGGCTTCAAGATGGGCTGGTTCAAAGGTAACAAATGGGGAATCGGAAAGACAGGTTTTCTAGGAAATGGACTTCTTTCCATGGTTTCCAAGGCCTTGGTGATCTGAGTACCCTTCCATGCTGCCTACAGACTGAGAGGAAGAGGACAGGCAAACTGGACCCCCGCTGTGCAGAAAACTGCTCCACTGTGTGCTGGCCTGAGGCTCCTGGGCCCATGCAGGTACGAAGCCTGTCACCTGTGCTTCCTGATCACTGTCCTCCTAGTACCAAGAGCCTCCCGGACCCCAGATCCTCCAGTAAGAAAGGAATAAGGTCATCTGAAGACTGACTGAGAAAAAGAAACTACATTATGGTCTTAGTGCAGTGAGGAGGCCCAGGAGCTGGTCCCCAAGCCACATGCTGTGTGCCTTTGTGTCCTTATCTTAGGTCTGGCTTGTGGTGCAGAATAAATGTTTGCAGAGTAGATGACAGGAGGAGGGGGGAGGGGAGCAGAAGCAGAGATACCATGGTGGTGTTGGGATAGCGGCGCATCAGCCGCCGGATTCTGGTCAGATTAAATATGACAGTAAGAGGCCAGCCCCATGCATTCTGAGCGAAGAGGTTGCCAGAGCTGAGGTGGGCATTGTACTCACCTCGGCGACATCCTCCTACTCTGGCTGACTCCATTGCTACCATCTCACTGACACGGTTGTTCAGAGAGTAACTGTACACTAAGAGGATGCCTCTCAGTGCCAAGCACCATTTTTTTTTCATGTCAGAAAATTACATTTGGGGAATAATTGATCAAAGTTAATGGAACAAGTGAATACAGGTTCCCAAAGGACTCCTGGAAATGGGCGATCTTTGCAGCCGCCTACACAAACACGCTGAGGACAAAAGGGCAGAGGTCATAGGAACTGGGGGGGGGTGGGGAGTCAGTCCACGAAGTACAGAGTCAGCAGGGACTGGCACCAGGGGAAGAAAGACAGTGTTTTCATCATCGTATGACATTGTGATCAGCCAGAATGTATCTGCTGAGTTTATATTAGAGAACAGTACGTTGTAGCTAATTCCTTTTCAAGAAAATTGATGTAAGTTTGTAACAGGAAGGACTGGGGGGGGGGAAACTCCTGGTTATATGTGGGATTCCTGCAGCCGCCAGCTGGCATGGGCACACCTCTGCACAAAGTCTCGTGGGCAGAGAAAAGTACCTGTGCGGAATGGAAGCCTAGAACTAACTGGAGTCCCTGAGAACTACATCAATCCCTTCCTAGGACAGTTTCCTTGTGACCCAGTCACTACTACCAGACCACAGTGAGGCACGACATGCCCATCGCCTCAGTACATGAGGCCCTTTCCACCAGCTCAGGACCCCTGGGGACACACCCATGCTATGTCCAAGCTACAGCACTCTGCTTCCAAGGGAGCAACTTTAGCTACATGAGCCTGATGAAGGAGTCCCTGGAGCTAGGATGCTATGTAGAGTCTTAGGTCCAGGATGGGGTATCCAGCATTAGTGAGGTGTTCAGAGGAGGAGGCTAATAGACAGGCTTGAGCTCATGGTCAGCATCAGGACAGTGTTTCTCCCTTTCTTTCTTTTTCCCTTTCTTTCTTTCTTTCTCTCTCTCTCTCTCTCTCTCTCTCTCTCTCTCTCTCTTTCTCTTTCTTTCTTTCTTCACTTTATATCCTGGTCATAGCCCCCTCTCTCCTTTCTTCCCAGTTCTATCTTCCCTCCCTCTTTCCCCCTCCCCTTCCCCTATTTCTCAGAAAGGGGACCCTCCCTACCCACCCACCCCAGCTCATCAAACTGCGTCAGGACTGAGCAACTTCCTCTTCCTCTGTGGTCTGGCGAGGCAGCCCTACCAGGGGAGCAGTGATCAAAAAGCAAGCAACCGAGTCCATGTCAGAGGCAGCCCCCACTCCCCTTACTAGGGGACCTACATGAAGCCTGAACTGCCCATTGGCTACATCTGTGTAGAGGATCTAGGCCCAGTCTATTCGTGGTCCTTGGTGTTTCAGTTTCTTCAAACCCCTCTGGGCCCTGGTTAGTTGGCTCTTCTTGTAGAGCTCCTCTCATTTCCAGGTCCTTCTATCCATCCCTCGCCCCCCACTTTTCCACAAGACTCCCCACGCTTTGCCCAATGTTTGACTATGAGTCTCCACATCTGTTTGGATCCTCTGCTGGGTGGAGCTTCTCAGAGGATAGCTATGCTGGGCTAGTGTCTGCAAGCAGAGTAGAATATCGTTAACAGTGTCAGGAGTTGGTCTCTCCCTCTCTTTGCTCTGTGGGAAGAGACTGGTCTTGGGGCTTCCTTCCATGAAGAAATTCTGTGGCTCTGCATGTTAACATGTGAACTGTGTCCGTGGTGTGATCAAGCCTCCCACTGTGGGCACAGAGTCTGCTCCTGCCTCACAGCCAGGAGCTGAGTTCAGATTTCCCAGAGGGCTGCATTTAGGAGCCTTTTCTAGACACATGCCCTGTTGCAGCTTTAGCCAGCATCTGTGATAGCCTTCCACTTGTCACTGGGGGGCGGCGGAAGATACAGTGGCTGGGAGATGAAAGCATCAGGAATCCAGAGCACATGAATGCTACATAAATACCAGCCAAGCCAAGATATTAAATGGTGCCATGACACAGAGCCACTCACCTGGGACAGAACCAGAATCTAGGCTGCCAAGGACCCCTCAGAAAGTGGCATGTGCCTCACACGCAAGTGTTTGGGGACCAGACGGTACTCAAAGTGAGCCTGGCAGAGTCATGGTCCTTCATACTTAGTCTGTGACTCAGTTGGCATGGGTATTTGGGGGCTCTCTTGGGTTCTCTGGCTTCCAGGGGTTGCTGAGGTGTGGGTGATGTAGGCTGGCTGATCTTGACATGACCACCTGGGAGCCTTGGCTAAGGCCCATCGTTCCCTGATTTCCAGTTTGTCTTCTTCCAGGCTTCCTGCTCCTGCCCCTGTCCCAGGATGTGACTCAGGCCCTCCCTCCACACCAATCCCACATAGAGATGAGCCTCTGAGGGGAGGGAAGACTGGGAGGGGGGGTTGGCGGTTGTTCCTGTGAAGCATCCATAGCTTTCCCTGGAGACGGCAGCACAGCAGTGGGAGGAAGCCATTCTTTAGGGGTAGCAGAGTGCCCAACACACAGGGGCTAAAGCCCTGGGAGAGCACAGCTCTGTATGTGAGCCTTGAAGGCCCAGGACTTCATGCAAACTGACCCAGGGCTGAGTGGGCTGGAACAATAGCCTTGTAGACAAAGGTTTGGAAGCCCTGGCATGGGGCTTGGGAAGGGAGCTGACCCACTCACTCCGCTCAGCTGTCAAGCATGTGGTGGATGCCTGATGAGCTGGTGGGAAACAAAGAGGCGAGTTGCAATTAGGTCAAAGAGCTGCTCATAATCACAGGGTGATGGTAGCTAAGTTTCCCAAAATAGGGGCTGTAGGAAGATGGGCAGCTGGATGCTTGTCATCTGCAGGGAAAAACCAGCATGAATTTAGTGGTCTCAGATGAAGAAAGGCTTTGACACAGAGGATAGTGCTGTGTGTTGAGCCTTTCTGAAAACCTGCTCTAGACTTAGAAGTGGCTTCTACACAGAGCCATTTCCACAGTGTGACAGGGTTGAGCTGCCTGCCTCTGCTGCCTGACAGCAGTTGAGGTGACAGGGTGCACATACAGCCTTCTGCTTTTTACAATGCAAGGACCCTCTAGTGTGAAGGAGACATCGCAAGCTCAGACCTGCCTGGAGTGACTGTGCTCTCTGGGGCTTTTTCTGCTTTCCACCATAGTTTGAAGGGAAGGCAGACCAGGTCCCCAGTCCCACAGCAAGGGTGATAGAGGGGCCTATCCTGCTCCAAAATCACCCTACACAGAGCAGCCAGATTGGCACAGTCCAGGATGCACACTCTAAGATCCAGGCAAAAAATAAAGCTTCCTTTTTTTCCAAAAGTCCCTTTTGTCCAAAAAGCATCTCCCTGTCCATATATAGCCTGAGCCCCAGAAGATAGCATGACACCACCTGCGCCTGCACCTGCACACCCGCCATACTGCTGCACCTGCACACCTGCCATACTGCTGCACCTGCACACCCACCATACTGCTGCACCTGCACACCCACCATACTGCTGCACCTGCACACCTGCCATACTGCTGCACCTGCACACCCGCCATACTGCTGCACCTGCACACCTGCCATACTGCTGCACCTGCACACCTGCCATACTGCTGCACCTGCACACCCACCATACTGCTGCACCTGCACACCCGACATGCTGCTGCACCTGCACACCCACCATACTGCTGCACCTGCACACCCAACATGCTGCTGCACCTGCACACCCGACATGCTGCTGCACCTGCACATCTGCCATACTGCTGCACCTGTACACCTGCCATACTGCTGCACCTGTACACCTGCCATACTGCTGCCTCTGTGCATTTGACATACTGCTATGCTTTCACACCTGCCATACTGCTACATCTGTGCATTTGTCATACTGCTGCACCTGAGCACCTGTACTACCACACTGCATCCGTGCATCTGACATAATGACGTGCCTGCTAACTGCTGTGCTGCTGTATCTGTGCACCTGACATACTGCTGCACCTGAATACCTGTTATACATATTTGAGCATGTGTATCTGTCACAGTTTTGTACATGTATACCTGTCAGTTTTACACACAAGTACCTGACCTACTTTTGCACACGTGTACCTGACATACTTTTACTCATATGCACCTGTCATTCTTTTCCACATGTGCACCTGCCATAAATACTCTGCCTGTGCACCTGCTACAAATATTTGCCTATATCTTCACACCTGTTGTACCTGCTACAATGCATATATCTGCCAAAGCTGCTCCCTGGGCTCTCTAGCTGCTTAACTGACCCACTGTGTGATACAGAGGCCCCTAACTTGCCCTCGTTGTGGTCTTGGGTGTTTCCTGACCTTCAGGGCACACAGCTGATTGTGAACATTCAGACTGAGGTTCTTCCCAGACAGAAGTTCTAGAAGACACTGCCAGGGACTGTGACAGCTGTGCGTACTTCAAAGCTCTTGGTCTGGGTGTCTGAAGCCTCTCACAGGACATGAGAAGACAAGAAACTGAGTTCTGCGGACTTCAAAACTCATGGCAGACCCACCTCCATGACACACAGGCTTGGGTATCCCGCAAGGACAGACATCCATGTAGGAGCTGCACAGCCCCGGCTCCACTGGCCCCCTGCAAACAGGCTGGAAGCTGCAGTATGAACACTCTTTGAAAGGAATCAAGCAGTGTTCAAGAGTACGTTTGACTGTAATTACTAGGAGCAGAGAGACTTGGAGGAGGAAAGGTCTTGCTGTAGCCATGGAGATCGGCAAGCATCCACCTATCTCAGATTTGCCCTGAGGAATGGTCCAGGAGAGGGAGCGGTTCAACTTTGCTGCCGCAGGGGCTATCCCCGAAGCCTGGGAGCTCATATTATCTACACAGGGTGGGACTGGCTTTTTCTCCATAAAAGCTGCAATGGGGTAAAGCTATACAACACCCCCACTTACTCAGGGTCCCACCAGCCTTTGAGTAGCCCAAACACAAAGGCACGATCCTCCCTCCACACATGAACGGCCTCAGAACAGACCCAGGACCGGAAGGAGAAATCCTCAAAGAGAGAAGAAAATGGTTTGCTCATGAAACAAGAACTGTGCAGTTCTCGTCCAGATCCAAAACCCAGCGACTGCCTTGGGAAGGGACTAGGGGAGCAACAAAATGAAAGACCGCTTTAAGGACTGAGAAAATCTCCCTAACATAAAAATAAAAAGTCAGAGATGGGTAGAAAGCAAGACCAGAGAGATAAGGAAACCAATGGGTGCTTCTGGAAGTTTCAAAACAAGATGGCTGAAGTGCTTCAGGAAGGAGAGAGACAGGGAAGCTGGGGGCCACTGTTTAACATCAGGCCTCCAGCCTCACTGCCAGCCAGTCGCCTGCAGACCCTCTGAAGTGAGGCAAATGGGGACACGGCTCCTGGACATGAGCTTTAGACCTCTTGGGATGAGGAGAGGCTACTGGGCAGGGAAAGGGGTTTGAATTTAGAGTCGCACTGGGAACTGGGATGGGGAGCCAAGCCCTTGGGATAGAGAAAGGACAACACGCCCAGTGACCCTGCCTACCAGTATGGAGGCTTGCTGAGCTCATGCTAAGATATGCAAATTAGCAAATACCAATGGGGACCCCCCCACACACACTCTCTACCAAGGCTCCACATCACTCAGAGGGGGCTGTGATGGTTAATCCTGCCAACTGTATTTAGAATCACTGTCCGTGATGGTGCTTTTTAGAAATATTTGACTTCGATAAGAAGACAATGACTAAAACATGGGTGAGCTCCCCCGAGGCATCCAGAGGAGAGATGAAGGCCAAGCCACCTCGGGCCTTGCAGCAGATATAGGCCCCAAGACAGATGGACCCTCAGGAACTCAGGGAAAAAGAAACAATTTCATATAGGTTTGATGTGAATTAAAGTAAAAGTCTTATAACACAGAATTAACCAATTTAAAGAACTCAAATCAGCATTTAGTACATTCATAACATGTTGCTGTCTTGCTCTGAAATACTTTTACCCCAGAGAGAAACACCCACCCATGGGAAGTCACTCCCATCCCCCAGCAGCACCCCTGCCCAGGTCCTGGCAACCACTAAGCCACTTCCTGTCTCTGGTTTCATCATCCTGTGCACCTTGTATCAGTGGGCCCTGAAGGAGAGATAAACATGTTTTTTGTTTAGATCACAAGTGGGGCATGAGAAAAAGACTTGTGAGAGAGTAGGTGATGTTTATCCCCTTAGAAGTTGAACTATCATGTGGGGGAGATTGGTTATTAACCAGCTGAAAAACATCCTTGAACAAATTCTGAGAGAAGGTATAAAAATGAGCCAAAACAAGAGGTGGGGTCTTTGGAGACTTGGGATAGTTTTGGCTGTTCATCGCTCCACTTTGAGATGCTCCTAGAGAGAACTGCTTGAGGGAAGGCTTCAGGGATCTGGGCTCTGGCTGAGGTTCTGGGTTCTGGTTGCTCCAGGTTCCAGCAGAAGAAATCCTGCTGACTACGCCAGGAGAATTGTTCCTTGGAACTGATATCCTTATGATTTCATTATTGTATTCTTTAATCTCCTTTTCCTATTGTTTAGGTTAGTTGGGTTATAAGTGAGGTACTCTCGGTTAATAAGTTCGTAATAAAATATATTTGTTAAGAAAGTTGAGCCTACAGGCCCCTAACACATGGCCTCTGTTTCTTCTTGCTCTTTAGGGCAAGCTCAAGTCTCAGAGAGCAAAGAGCTCCTGGGACAATGGGAAGGGGGCTTAGTACCTCCCACCACCCGTATGGAACCTCCCTGGGTGGTTGGGATGTCCCTGAAATAGAGTAAAGGGCACAGGAGCTCTTCTAATGTGAACCCCATCCTTACCACCCCAGGCTGTGTTTAATGGGACCTGGTTCCTAAAGAATGTGACTATTGTGGGCCCCACTACAGAGTGGGAAGGGTACATTGGTCAGATGTCAATGAGCAGCTTGTCAGATGGTCTTCTTGTCTGTCTCTCTGTTATCTCTGTCTCTGTCTCTGTCTCCTATTTCTGTCTTTCTCTGTCTCTGAGTGTTTCTCTATTCTCTCCTCCCCACCCCCACCCCACCCCCCCCACACACACACATACACACACACACTTTGAAATCAAACTTTCCAATGAAGAGCAGTGAGCTGAAGATCCTCTTCTGTCGCTGCATGCAGGGCAGGTCCCCAGGTGTCCACACTCATGTCCTTGGACGTGAGGCAAGCTATGGTAGGAGGGAAAGACAGACCCTCCCCCTCAGGCTGAGGCCCAGGTGGCAGAGCCACCTTCCCTCTGTGGTTTTGGACATGCTGGGATCAGATGTTTCTTATTCAGTCACTCAGCAAATGCCTGGCCCCAACCATGCCAGAGATCCTTGCTCCTGCCTCAGAGAAGCTGCCATCTGGGCATCTAGAGATTTCTGAGGAGGAAAAGGAACATAGACAGGAAATCACCACCCACTCTGGGAACCAGTTCAAGTTGGGTACAAGCATTTACCCTTGGGTGTTCAACACAGAAGCAGCCAGCCCCACCCCCCCCACCCCCAAGTCTGGCCTTCACAGCACTGAGACTATTCCAATAGCTTGTGAGGTGTGACTTACATTCCATAAATTCATCCTTTTGTAATGTTCAATTCAATGGCTCTAGTGTCACCTTCACCCCAGAAAGATTCCCCCTTTGTCACCAGTCAACCCATGGCCTCCGTGCCACCCCTGCCAGCTAACACTTGTCTGCTCCATCTGTGGAGCCTTTCTATGATTGTGATTTCTTAGTTGTGAAACCACGCATGTGCACACATGGCCCTTGCCCACTCACTCACATCTTCGGAGCTCCCCACTATGTAACTATCTTGTTTTCCAGTGGTCTTAGGTGACCCCTGGGAAAGGGCAATTCTGCTCCCAAAGGGTTCAAGACCCACAGGTTGAGAAACACGATACTAAATCATTTCCTGACACATGACCATAAAGTGTAACTCCTAGTTTTTTTGTTGTTTTATAGTTTAGCTGTGCCAAGCCTTTGACCCATCCTGATGAATTGTCTTTTGCACAAGCTCTCATCCCACATACATTTGTAGAGGGCAGATAAGCACTGGAGAAACCAGGCATGTTAATTATGCATGGTTGTCTCTTCAATGGCGACAAAAATACACCTGTTCTCCACGCAGAATGGGGAGTGGACATTGATAATAACCTGGTAGCCCTTGCTATCTGTAGAGTCAGACCTCACCCAAAGCCCCCAGAATGTTTATCCCAGACTCTCCCTCCCTAAACCTTTGTCTTTAGCTTTGTTTCTCAGCCAATAGAACCCATCCTTAGAGGATGTACTGGCTGATTTTGTGTGCCAACTTGACACAAGCTAAAGTCATCAGAGAGAAAGGAGCCTCAGCTGAGGAAAGGCCTCCATAAGATCCATTTTCTCGATTACTGATCATGGGGAGGGAGCCCTGCCCACTGTGGGTGGTGCTATCCCTGGGCTTCTATAAGAAAGCAGGCTGAGCAAGGCATGAGGAGCAAGCCAGTAAGCAGCACCCCTCCATGGCTTCTGCATCAGTTCCTGCCTTCAGGGTCCTGCCCTGTTTAAGTTCCTGTCCTGATGTGTTCTTCAATAATAAGCAGCAATATGAAAGTGCAAGCCAAATTAGTCCTCTTCTCCCCAACTTGCTTTTTGGTCATGATGTTTTGCTGCAGCAATAGAAACTCTAAGACACAGCTGATGTCCCATGCATTTTACTGCCTTCAGGGCTCTATGCTATCTCAGTCAGAGACCACATCATCTCAGATCATAGGCTCTTAAGCTATAGAATCCAACTTCATGTTAGAGGTCACGTCTACTTTACATGTAGTCATGCCTTAAGCTTTATTGTGCACCTGGAATTATTGTTACCAACTTCTTTCCCAAAATTGTACTAGAGTTAAATATGTCTAAAATAAACTAGCCTGGTGTCAGACCCCAGATGTTTGATCCGGCCTGGCTAACTAAGTCATGCTGAACTGAGTTTCCTTCATACCTCATGCAGATTGTTCCCCTGCCTACAGTGGAGCTTGCAGAAACCCTAATGATATGTGACCTGCAGCCAGCACCATGTGCTGGAAGCCCATCTTTTCCTTATCGAATCCCTTGAGAGCCAACTGGTGTCACTCAAGTGTCTGCAGTAGGCTGAACTGGCCTACCGACTCATATCTTAAACTTTACACAAACCTAATAGTTCAGGTACTGAAATACAGAGGCTGGTTGCTCTGATTTGGCTCTTTTTCATGACTGTCTGGCTCTTCCAGCTCCATGTCCCCACTTCACCGGTCTTGCTCCTATAGAGCCTCTCCTTTTTGTAGGCGTGGCGGCAGATCTTCCTACTAATCCAGTACCCTCTCTGGTCTAGTTCACAGCTTGGATGTGGAATTTAAGCCTGCATAGCTTGAGTGGCCACTGGAACAGAGCTTTTCTGCTAGACTCCTGACAGGGTCTTGCCTTTCTAGTGCCATGCCCTGGAGCCAGAAGCTCTAGGTCACCCAGGTGAGGCAAGTGTCACCATCCCCGGAATAACTATGGGAGCTGTTCACCCCATAGCTGAACAAACTCAATGTGTACAGCACGCCGACCCTATCTTTCTCCTCCAGCTGCCTCAAGACAGAACATGGAAGCAAGCCTTTTGAGTCCCTCCATTTTGCTTCCCCATCTAAACCAGATGAAACCGGCTGGAAGGCATACTTTGTTGTCTGATTGAGTATCCTTGCTTCAAGCCTCCAACATGGACAGGGGTTTGTCCCAGGCAGATGGATGGTCCCTCTTTTTAACTATGTGGACTGAAACGGGGCCATCAACTCCAGTGTCAGGGACACACACAAAAAATAAGGCAAGTCTTACAGGTTTCCAATCAGTGTGGCTACAGCTCACTGGACATGACACATGGCAACCAACCAAAGAGAGCCCGTATGCATCCATCAGCCTTTGAACTCTGTGCAGCCAGGCCAACTGTTATGCCTAGCCTGGCACACACATCCAGGTAGATAGATTACCTAGAAAGCTTATTTTCCCTATAAAACACACACACACGCACACACACACACACGAGGGGGGGAGAGAGGGGGAGGGAGGGAGGGAGGGAGAGAGAGAGTATTATTCCCCCATTCTCTCTGTAGCTTTGTGATCTTGAGCCTAGCCATTCCAGATTACTGCTTAATACCTCCTGTGAGAAGGTTGCTCACTGCTTCTCTCCCTTCTAAAGAATAACATAAGCAGCACAGTTGACCTGAGCTTCCTTGAACTTTCAGAATCAACATGTCTGTGAATATTAATTCTACCTGAATGACCACAGATGTGGTGTTTCTATTGCTATCTTCCCTGCAGGACCTTGAAGATGCACCACACACCAGTCACAGGAGCGCTCAGGAAGCGAGCACAGTGCTGCTCCATTTTACACTTTTTATTTCTGCTTTGTAGATTTATCTAGATGTGCATTTTGCATTCTGTTTCCAAAATACCTTTAAGGGAAATTTTTAAAAGATCATTTTTGCCTTGGGGCAAAAACAAGGAAAATTGCTGTGAAAAACATGCCCACAAAATAGGTGTATTGAGGCTTGCTCAGAATTTTCCATGGTTAATGGATTTTAACGGCCTGAATGTAAGAATCATTTCTGACAATTACGTCTAAACCACTTCCATGTGAAACGCAAAAGTGAAAATCTGGGATTGTTTCTGAAGCTCACCAAGTCACCAAAGTAAAGTCTTTATGGCCTCTGAGTGTGGGCAGGGGACTGAAGGCACAGCTGGAGAAGAGGTGACACCAATGTGACGTCATCATATCCCAGGGCCCCTGTGTCTGGTCTCTAACAGCAGGACAAGAAACCTCCCCAACTAATATGAATAAATTAATAAAACATATTTTTTTTTAAAAAACCTCCCCAACAAATATAGAGGAATCTTAACCCAGCAACATGTCTGCTCTGGCAAGGGATCATATCCAAAGACCTTCTGGGTCTATGTGATCTGTCTGGAATGTAGACATGCTCTGGATTACAGTACAATCTGACTGGAGTACAGACATGTCCTTAGTACACACCTTTAATCCCAAACAATGAAGGTAAGGTTAGTTTACAGAAGGAAGCAGCCATGTTTGAAAGTGACATCTAACTGAGGGACAGACAAAGTAACGAATCAGAGAAAGACTTGATAGAATGAATCAGAGGCAGGATATTCCCAACTCTCATGAGAACAGGAGAGGAAAGACGGGCTACTTAAGAACAGGACAGAGAGAGAGAGAAAAGAGTTGGGCTTTTTGTTGGTGGTGTTGTTGTTTACCAAGAATTTCTTACCATGATAGTTTTACAGAGACAGGTGGCAAAGAGAGCAAGCTAGGCATAGGTGAAGACAGAACAAGCCAGAGAATGAGAAGGAGCCAGAAGATTAAAAGATATTGCCAGGATTAGTTTGAGGCCAGGCAGAGCAATTCAGTCAGAATCCATGGGAAACCAGTTTGAATCAATCAGTTTGGGGAGGAGTCTAGGCCAGAGTGGCTAGGATGAACCAGCCAGAGAGAGTTCAGAAAGAGCTAGAAAGGCTTGGGAATGGCTCTTGTCGCATCCCCTCATCTGAGGGAATAAAAACAATATTTACACCCAAGTGTCACAGACAACCATAGCATCCACTGTTCCCTGTCACCCAGCCTCTGCCTTCCCTGTGGTGACTGTCTTGGAACTGTCCCTGAGAACACACAACCTGAGATGCAGGCCCGGCATGGCAGCGGTTCTTTCTGCTGAAGATAGAGGCAGGTATTGCTGGCTGCTCTTGGGAAGACCGGAATTTCCCTGGTCCCTTGTATGGTATCTCCCAAGGGTAGGGTGGAAGGGATTTGTGCTTCTTTCCTACAGGGACCATCCTGGAACAGTAAGGGACTACCTGAACTCCAAACGTGGCTAGACTGAACAACCTCCCCCAAGACTCCTATTTCAGCCTGTCCTTTACATCCACACTGAGGCTAGCCTGGGGATGTGAGGACCCTCCTCTGTAGAGGGCAGCTGTGAAAGATGAGGTAGCTCAGAGTCTGGTGTTGCCTGTGAACTGTAATATTGGGATTCAAGGAAGCATAGAACAAGAAACAGGAGAGAAAGCAAGAGCCACAAGGCAGGTGGGATAAATGTGTATAAGATGAGTCCCCGAGTAAAAACTACAGTCAGTGTTTCTATTAGGAGTGTCAGTCCTGCCAGACTACTGGCTTATTTAGACAAAAACACCCTAAGCCTTGAACATGCATAATGTTTAAAGATGGAGTTACATAAAGTCAAAATGAAGTACCATCAAGCAATCCATTTCAGTCACTGATAACCAGGACAATACTTCCTGTGTCAAATTACTGTGTCTAATTTCACACAGGGCTTTAGCTCCCCACGTGTACCAGGTGCCAGTGGTGACATCTGTGTGTGTGGCTACCGCTTTACTCTGACTGAGCTTTTGAACAGACGCCTGCACCTCCCATTGTGGTGGGGTTAATGTGGGTCCTGCACACTCCACTTCGATGCCTTAATTTAGCAGTGGTTTCAGCTCCTTGTGCGCTCATGCTAATTACACTGGGAGCGCTGAGCCTGGAGATATTATGCATGCTAAGCGAGCTGCCATGGAGCCTCCTCTATAATTATATTTTCTTAGGTGAACATGTGTGTGGCTCAAAATATGAATGTTTGACAGCTCTGGGCATCCAGCCTCTTGTTTACACAATGTGCGATGCCCTACAAGGGAAGGCCTGAGTGAAGGGATGCTGCCTGGCGTGGCCCTCCCTCCCTTAGCCTGAAATCAGTCTAATGTTGATTGTTCCTGCATAACTTAAAACAACTGTGCGGCTCTCTCTTAGGGTCTGCTGGTGCCACCAGCTGGACAGGGCTCCGTGGTCAGTGGGAGTTAGGAGGGCTCAAAGACTGTTCCTGACCTTGGGTCTGCTTACCACAGAGCCACAGGCTTCCTGTAGTGGTTCCCATAAGAATGGCCCCCATAGGCTCATATATTTGAATGCCTTAATAACCAGCAAGAGACACTGTTTGGAAGAATTGGTAGGATTAGAGGCTATGGCCTTGTGGAAGGAAGTACGCCACTGGGGCCAGGCGCTGAGATTTCAAAAGCCTACTCCGCGCCCAAAGTCTCTCTCTAGACCTATGGATGAGAATGGAGCCCTTAGCTACTTGTTCAGCACCACTGTGCTTGCTGCTATCATGAAAATGGGCTAACCCTGTGAAACTGTAAGCAAACTACCAATTAAATGCCTTGGTCGTGGTGTCTCCTCACAGCAGTAGGACAGTGACTAAGACACTTCCCATCTCAAGTGGTTCATAGAACAACTGCAGGAAGACCACCTCAGACATCTGGAGACACGCATGCCCACTCTCCTCCATGGCACCTAGAAGGAGCCATGACCCAGCCATCTCCATAGAACTAACCAAATGAAAAGTTCTTTTTGGGGTTTTGAAACCACCATACTCAGGAAAAGGACTCAGGGCAGCTGGGGAAAGAAGAGGAAGACAAAACATCAAGTTTCCAACAAGAAGGAAAACAAATAAGAGAACGGGCAGGGTGTGGAGTCTCTAGGATGCCATCCTCACGTGTGATGTCACAGAGTGAGGAAAGGTGTCTTGCGCACACTAAAGCACACACAGACAGCTCCTTGGCTCCATCTATGGCCTCTGTGGTAACATTGGGCTCAAGCCTCAGTCCTGACCTACAGACCCAGAAGAGGTACCTTGGACTGGGTGCAGCCTGGCTAGTCCAGTCCTCACCACTCACCCTAGAAACCTGAATGTGAACTGTCTTCCACAGCCCCCGCCCCTGGGACCACAATAGGCTTTAGAGTTGCAGTGGCTTAAATACAAATGCCTCCCGTAGGCTCATAGGGAGTGTGGTTATTTGAAAAGATTAGGACCTGTAGCCTTGTTGGAGAAGGTGTGGCCTTGTGGAAGGAAGTGCGTCACTGGGGATGGCCTTTGGGATTTCAGATGTTCAAGGTGGGCCCAGTGGCTCACTCTTTCTTCCTGTTGCCTGCTGACTCAGATGTAGGCCTGTGCTATCTTGCTTCCTGCCTTGATGACAGGGGCCTAAACCACTGAACCTGTAAGCCAGCCTCAATTAAATGTTTTCCTTTATAAAAGTTGCCATGAAACAAACTGAAAAGAAAAAAAAAAAGAGTTGTGTTGACCCTAACAGTGACAAAAGTGCTGAGCCACCTAATGGCAGTACACATCTCTCTGCGACAGGCCAGCAAACCCATGTTACTGCTATGTGGGAGCTCCAACCACAGGGTACCTGCCCCAACACCCCTTCACGACCGTGCTCTCCATGTGTTCAAGAGCTATGACCCACAAATTGAGCCACAGCCATGGCCCTCGTGTAAAACTATAGGGCCGTGCTTGGTCAACTTGGTTACTTACCCTACACCGTGACCTGAACTTGTCAGAACCTGTGAGCTATGCATGCAGGTGATGTGGATGTCAGTGACCTAGATCTTAGAGTGGAGTTTGCCAGGGGTGACGTTGGCCCATCCAGGTAGCAGGACGCCCAGCATTATAGCCCCAGAGCACTGTGCAGGCAGCAGGCTCTTCTTCAGATACATACAGCACTGGTGACTTCTTGCTCCAGTGGGCAGGGGTGGACCCCATAGTTGGTTGCCTTTCAGCCATCTTTGAGCACAGGAGAGACATGAGAGCAGCTCCTGGCCACCTACACCCTGAACCCTGATGTCCTACATCATGAACTGAGGAGTCCACAGGAATGTTTTCATTCAAGACAGCGTGTTAGCCTTCTCATCAAGTCTTACTCATCAAGACATATTTCAGCCTTCAAGGCATGAACATGACTCAGCTTTCTGGGGAGATCTGTCTCCCACAGCTCCAGCTTTGGGCTTCAAGCGTAAGGGCACTGTAGGCTGTGGGCCTCCAGCAGGAGGACACCTCAGATGGTTCCAACCCTAACACAGTGCTGTACAGCTAGTTGGGGTTTTGAGGCCCATCAAAAGTGAGACTCCATCCAGAAACTCAGGGACTCCTTGGGCTATGAGTCTTGAGAGCACAGTGGGCCTGTGAGCTGGGAGCTCACCATGGTGTCTTGTATGCCCGATGCCATCAGATGGGCCCAGAGAGGAATCAGGCTGAGAATTCTCCAAGAATTGCTCTACAGATTCCTCTCAGAGAAATTCAGATTTAAACATTCTGAAACAAGCTTCCAAGCACTTTGGAGTGAAATCTTGGTCTCCACGCAGCATCCCTGAGATTCACACATGCACAGGGGAACACGGGCAGTGTGTGAGCGGGGCCACCTGATGGCCAGGGATGATGGTAGATCAGCAGAGTGGAATACCCCATGGGCGTGGCTAAGGGCTTCATGGATTCCCAGACAATAGCTTCTATCACAGGCTTCCCATAGCCTCTCCCTACAGGCCTGTCTGTCTAGTCTGCCTGACACCAGGCATGTGGGCACTTGGTCTAAACAAGACCTCATCTGTTTCCTCTCTTTCTGCTTGTCTCTGTCTCTGTATCTCTGTCTCAGTGTCTCTGTCTCTCTGTCTCTCCTCTCTCTGTGTCTCTCCTGTCTATGTCTGTGTCTGCCTCTCTCTCTCTCTCTCTCTCTCTCTCTCTCTCTCTCTCTCTCTCTCTCTCAGACACAGAACCACAGTGCCCTGTGGTTTGGGTCCTTACATCTCAAAGGTTCAGAGGTATGGTTAAGTTATCAGTCCCATATGGTAAAGTGCAGCAGACATTTCCAGATGCCACTGACATCTACTGTGGCCTATGAGACACTTGAATAATTCCTCCTGATGAGAATCCAACACACACACACACACACACACACACACACACACACACACACACACACAAAAGAATCCAACACACAGTCCAAAAGAGCACCACGCTTCCCTCCATTGCTGAGATTGCTCCAGCACTGACAGGGCCGTTTGTGGCTTTGGTGCCATGCTGTGGATACCTTCTCACAACTCAGGCCTTCACAGACCCACACTCCACCAGATTCCTCCCTGGCAAGGATACACAGAAGAGCAGGACTCAGTACCTTCTTGTAGGTCTTCTTAGAAAGTGCCAGGGCTAGATGGAACGTTCTGCTGAGACCTCTGAGTGTTCTCCACGGTAGAGGACAATGGTTTCTTCAGCTCCAACAGAAAGAATCATGCCCCCCCCACCAAAACCATAATATTCCCCCAGGAAAACACAAGAACTAGGCATCTTTCTCACCCTAGTTTAGACAAACTGGAAATGAATCCATTTTCCTTTCCCAAGGTCTATCTCTGCTCTCTTTTGAACCACAGGGAAATGGGAAGTGGACCTGCGGGCCTGAGTGTCCACTAAGAAGACCAAAGCTCAGACAGCCTAGTTCTTAGAAAGGTGGGGAGCTCTGTCCATGGAGGGTGCTTGTTAGTTTGGAGTATGAACTTAAAAACTGACAGGCGTCTTCAACAAAGACAGTGAAGAGTGCTCCAGAACTTGTGCTTTCTTTAAGTGATGCTTAGGGCCTGGCAGAGATGTCACCCAAGGAGTGGCCACACACTTGTAAGGCACGGTCAAGAAAACAACTGAGCCCTGTGAAATCTGGATTTTTGGATGAACACAGATCATTTTGGTCTAATAGAATACTTAGGAACATACTGACACCCCACACATTTTCATCTGAAATGACAACATAACTGGGCAGCGACGATTCTTATCGTGCAGCTGTTATGTTTCTGTGGTGTAGGGCGCAGGGAATACTTGAGGCAGCTGCCTCATTCCTGCTGGGAATACCTTTCTACATAATCAAACTTGGATCAAGAGGGAGGTCACTGGCCTGGGGTCCCACAGAGACAGAGGAGCGCCTCTCCCTGAGGTACTGGACAGGTGTTAGGCACTTAGTTCTTACTGTAAGCACCCACCCTATGTTCATTTTTCTACAAATAAAGACTACAGGGAAATGGGATAATTTGAAGCCTGATCAGCATCTGGCAGATGCTCCCTCACTGCCTTTAGTTGCCTTGAGCCAAAGACTGTGGTCCAACCATGATAGAATGAGCCTCATGGCAGAACTGCTCTATGGGTGCCTTGAGGAAAAAAAATATACACTTAAAAAATCTGGATGGAGGAGGGGGTTGCTGCAGAAACTGATGTACCAAGGACCATGCATGGTGAGGACTTAGACACTCAGCTCAGTTGTAGTACATAGGCAGGCAGCACAGTCTCCTCGTGGGCCCCACAATATGGGGTGTAGGGACTACTTCTGACATGGACTCTGGCCCTCCTAATGTGGATCACTTCCCTGTGGCTGGGTGGACTTTCCAGACCACAGAGGAAGAGGATACAGGTAGTACAGATGAGACTTGGTGAGCTGAAGTCAGATATTAGGGGAGGAAGCCCCCCGCCTTTCTGAGGGCTAGAGGAGGGAGAGAGAGGGGATGAGGGAATAAGGAAGAGGATATGAGGGAGGGAGGGTGAGATCGGGAGGTGAGGAGGGAGGGGACTACAATTGGGATATTAAAAAAAATTAAAATTTCAAAGCAAGCAGGTAATTTATATTCCTAATCCCACTACATTGGGAATAGCTCTGAGGCAGGCTGAGACATGAATGTCTGCATAGTCGATGCTTTTTATTGGTCACAGGATACATGTGACTTAGGACTGGATGCTATTCTTCATATGGCATGAATGGTTTACAGATATGTTTCTTCTGCTCATGAAAAGAGCAGAGAACTACCCTTAAAGGTTTTTATTTTTATTGAATGTCTATGATTTACACATCATGCACCAAAATCCCTCTTCTTCCCGCAGTAAAATTAAACAGACAAACAAAAAATCTTGTCACAGAAGCTGTAACGTATCATGCAGTATAGTCTTCTGTCCACATATGTTTCATTGTTCATTCATTTCAAATGTTCATTGCTACGAGTCATGGGTCTGGTTGGAGGCCTACACTATAGTTACCAGATCCTCACTGGGACTGCTGTCTGATATCCCATTGTTACCGTGAGTCAAGGAGATTCTTAATCTTTGAATCTGCAGGTCCAGCCACTTCATGTGTTCCAGCAGGTCATACATAGGGTAGATGTTGGAGTGAGGTTGATTCAGAGCCCTGGAACAGGGCCTGCTTCCTTGTCCTCAGGGCAGGGCCCACTCTCCCACTCCTGTGTCATCATGGCAGGGTCAGCTTTCCTGCTCCCTTGTCCTCAGGGCAGGGCCAGCTCTCCAGCTCCCGTGTCCTCAGGGCAGGGCCAGCTCTCCAGCTGCCTTAAGGGTTAGTTGCACCTTGCACACCTTATCCACTTATAATTTTAGGACGGTATAATGCTGTGAGAAATTATATGTTTTCAGAACAAAGGAACTGGACTTTGAAGCTGGATCAGACCTGACAGGATTCATTCCTCTCAGCATGCTGAACGCTGACATCCTACATCCATGTTTCAGAACCAAATGCTTCAGGACAGCTCCCAAGAAAGCACTGAAGAAAGCTTCTGTTCCCAATTGGTGCAGCATTTCAGACAGTCACGCACAGGACTTTTATTAAGCCTGAAAGTTTTCAACATTTAGAAACTGGTCCACAAATGATATTCCTACCTTGTTTAACCATTTTCCCCAGTTTTATCTGGGCCCCTACAAAAGTATTATTTGTCCTAAATCAGCCAGAAGAAACCCTAAGAGAACAACACCCTGTTTCCCTTAAGGGGGGTTGGGTACATTGTTGGTTACTTTCTCAGGCTTTAGATGTTTATTTTCATTGGGAGTTGGCTACAAGTTAATATTGGTCTTATCCAGAGAGAAAACAAGATTGGACTCTGGGATGTCTCCTTTTTCCTTTATCTTTCTTAGGTTTGGAGATAGGGGCTGAAAAGAAAGAAGGGGGGAATATAGAAATATATAGGGATGATAGGGCAAAAAGTACATTATTGAATCGTCTCCTCAACTTAAGGCCTTAACTGTGCTCACAAGGTTATTTTTTAATTCATTAGTATAGAAATTTGTATATTGATGCAAATAAGTTTAATTTTGATACATTGGTATAGAATTCAAATTTAAGATTATTCTTCACACACATTATATAAATTTCTACTCTAATATGAGGTATTGTACCCATACCACTCAAGTAGAATACAAGGTTTACCTCCAATATTTTTAAAATCCTACTGCAGGCTGTTTAGGATAAGTAAGTTAGACAAGTTAATTGTCAATTGATCAAATTGTGGTCATTTCAATTACTAGTCTATTTATATCACAAAAAAAATACATCCTAGATGTAACAGATAGCTATGATTCTATAGACAGATAAAGTAAAATACTTAGAGAAGGTCTTCAAAAACCTCAGAGTCCTAAAAAATATGACGTTTAAAGATGTTCATATTGTTTTAATGATTCTTTGACAAGACAGGTTAACTCTTGGCAACACTTGGTCTACTTCAAAGATGATGATGAGCATCAGTGAACCTACTTTTGGAGATGGCTTCAAATATGCAAACCAGCCACTGGGGAAAATGTCCTCATTTCAACCACTGACAGAATTCTGCCTCAAACTTGGCAAGATTGGATGCAAGCAGAGTTAACGGCCAAACTCTGCCAAAACAGGGTAAGCAAGTCCTCAATAGTTCCTGCCTCATGAATATGTCTGTCAGATATACTGGGCCAGAAGGCTGAAGATGATGCTTCAAAGTTTTAGAGAGCTATGGGTGACTGTTCAGGCAGCAAACTGTCTCTGTCATTTTTTTTTTTTTTAATTTGGAAGCTGCTAACCTGCACTTTCTGTTTACTCAGGTAATTGTACTCCTTCTCAAGTCTCTGATGGCACTGAAGATCGAATAATTTAGTTATGCAATTAAGCTTAGTTGTTTAGGGGTTAAGATGTTTTTAGGTCTAGATAGATGTTTTAAGTTGATAGAGATGAGATATGATAGATATTGATTTACATTCAGAAATTTAGACTCACCAAGAGAGGGAAATGTTTTCTTCAAGGTTGCCAAATACAACCAAAGCACTATGAATGTAACATGAATTCCTGATTGTTCTGTGGTTCTTCTTGCTGTATGTAGTTTATTATATATATATGTAATAACATAAATTTATATGTAAAAAATAATTTTTTAAAACTGTAGATTAAAAAAAAACTACATAATCACAGCAGATTGTCTCCAGCTCCTGACGGTACAGCCCCAGCTAAAGGTGTTGCAGTTTATGCTGGACTTTTTGTGCTCGTAAGCCTGGTGGATTCTAGGTGATTCTGTAACTGCTCTACCTGAGTAAGAAGCAGGGTGGAGGAGGCGCGTAGCCAAGAACTGCTGTGACTGGTGCTAGAGAGTCAAGGCTATGCTGACTGCACACAGAAACTTCTATTTGTGTGTGGAGTGTGCTGATTGGTGCAAACACAAACCTTCATTTGCATTCAAAGGTGTGCTGTGATTGGTCCCAACACCCCTTCTTTGGCTATAGAAGCATGCTGCTGGGAATCACCTGCTGAGCTGGCAGGAGATGCCCTCCTGTGCTGCCTCCCTTAGTGTTGCAATCTGAAGCCCTATAAAAGACTTCTCTCTAATGATGGACTGATGGCCTGTGGGGAGGAGTGCATCTCGAGCCTGCCTTTGCTTGGACACCCTTTGTATCCAGAAGGCTTTCTAGAGATACTTTCTACTTTCTTCTGCTTGCTGCCAGCACTCCTCGGATCTCTTGGCTCCAGTGGCTTACCCAGGGAAGTTCTTGGCTAGTTCCCTCCTTCTCTTGGCACGGGTTATGTCCACTGCCGTCTGCTTTGGGCTATGAACGCCACAAATGGCTGTGAACAAGCCCTTCCCAGTGTCTGGGGAGGGTGTTCTCCAGGCTGGCAGGACAGCATTCTTTCCTCTGTAGCTTTCCCATCCCTGCCTGCTGCAGCATGGGACTCCCCATACATGAAGAGGACCAAGTCATCCAGGGTCCAAGCCACTGGACAGTCTCTCCTAGACACTCACAGAGTGTGGCCTCTGAGCCTCGCCCCAGGATCTCTTTGTAGACCTTCATAGAATGGACTAGTTTTACCATGATGTCTCTGAGGGAACCTGTGGGCTACAAACCCTTAGCTCTCTACCACCTTTCTAGACCCCAGGTACTGGCTACATCTGACCAGCCCCGTCAAAATGCCATAAAATATGTTGTCAGCCTCTTTGGTATTTCTCCTCAGATACTACCTTGCTCCTTCTCAGGCATTCAGGTCACTCACTACTGAGCCACCGGCTGCCTCTGAGCATACCAGTCTCCCCTCTACGGGCATTCTTCTCTCCTGCAGAAACCCGAAGCCACACTGCCTTGATTTCTAGCCTCCCAAACCTAGATGCCTTTGAAACCCCACTTCCAGCTCTGACCACCTAAAGCCTCCAAGGAGTCAGGTGCTCTGCCTTGTGGTCCCCATATGAATGAACCCTGGTTCCCATGAGCCCCCTGCTCTTAGGGACCAGGTCATTTACCCTCTCTGCTTTCAGACGTACTGAAGTGTCCAAGGTCAGAAGTGGCCACATAACCTCCTCTGCTGGCTGCCAATGAAGCAAGCTCAGCCTGTTCCACTAGCTCCAGCACCTGACAGTTCTGCCTGCTCCTGGTCATTTCCCGTGCCTGGAACACAGGCCCTCAGCTTCAGGAGGCCATGAGACACCAAAATTGGGGGCCTTGCAGTGTCTCTGCAGCTCCTACCTGGGGACAAGTAGATTAGGCTAGACCTCTGTCACACACCCTCCAGCCCTAGAGAGGGCAAAAAGAAAGTAGGAGAACACTGCGCCTCCTGTCCTGCGCACAGTCTGCATCAAGCAAGCGTCCTGACTTGGTCCTCTCATTCAGTCTGAAACACTCCCCCAAAACTACAGACACATAGGTCTGGGCCGATCACCTCAGACCCCATTCCCACTCCCTCTGTGCATCTGGCTAATAGAAGGTTCCTACAGAGTTTGTGTGAAGCCCCGAGGCTGACCAGGGACCTGAGTCTAGGCATTGAGAGTGACCCTGAGCCTGGCTGCGAGCTGTGGACAGGCCCTCCAGTGGGTTTATCTCCCTTTAGACTTTTCTGCAAAGTGTGACATTTACCTCATAACAATCAGCCACCACTATCAAGACCAACAAGCCACTTGCCCATCTCCGGGCTGGCTGTGCAATTGGGTCCTACAGATGCCACACAAAACAAGCAAGCAGAAATGCTAAGCCTATGTAGGGCCTTAATCCTCCATACTAAAGTCGCAGTGAGATAGAAGCTCAGACTTCCTGCTCAGTCTAAGGAAGGTGACACCCACAGCCAAGCAGGCACATTTTGCTGAATCAGCAAACAGAGGGGAATTTTTTTTTCCCCCTCTCTTAATTCCATTTCAGCAACAACATGAATAGCCCTAGGTTCCCAACAGAATCTGGAGTCTGGGCAGTGTCCATGACCAGGTCTGGGGATCCAGGAGAGTTAGGCAAGAGGGAATGACACAGAGTACCAGACTAACAGCACTCTTTGCTTGTGCTCGGCTGTCACACAGCCATATCCCATAGAAAGCCCAGCCAAGCCTGATCCCAACCGCTTTCCGCTGAGCAAGTCACCCTCGCTCCCCATTGGCTGAGCTTCTGTAATTATCTAATCAATGAAGAGGGTCCCAAAGTATGCGCTGATGATGGCTCTCCTTTGTACGGGATTATTTGCAATCAAAGCACTCCATCAAGATAACAGGAAGAGAGCTAAGAATAGACTGCGGCTCCTGCTGAGTGACTTGCCCCCAGCCTAGCTCCTGCACCCAGCATGAGCCTCCCATGAGCCTCAGATCCCCCAGAAAGCTTGTAGTCACAGATGTGCGACCATCTAAGGATGCTTCCCTCCTGTCACTATGGTCCCCAGAAAACAGCCAATGGTGAATGTTCGTTTTCTTTTGAAGAAAGAAAATAGAAAGCTTCCTGCTTTGGTTCTCAGAGATCTCCCAGAGGCACCACTGACAAGGGGTAGGGCCCTTTTTCCCTTGGAAAAAAGGTCTCAGCTGAGGAGACCATTCACAGGGGCCTCACTATTGTGAGAGCTGCCAGGCAATTTCCAGGGCCTCAGACAGCGAATGTGCCCATTTGTCCCTACTCTGTTACTTCTGGTGAGACATTACCAATCATTGTTCACCATACAGGATGCCAAAGACAAGCCAGATGAATTGTTCCAGTGTGAGTTTGGTTTGGAAAACCTGTTTTCCTAATTGGGATTACATAGAGCAGTGTGGGAAGGGTTATGTGCAGGGACACAGGCACATGTAGTGTTAGGAAGTTGTTAACTACTTACCTATCTTTGCAGATGGGTGGAGCTTCCACAAGGGGGCGTTAGGGGGTCCAGTTTTGTGAGGGTCGCCTGGATAACCATAGTTGTTATGATTTCAAAACAGCAACAGCCAGGCAATACCCACTGGATGGGGCCACACAGTATGCTAACTGGTTACACAGACCTCTTACCCTGTTAAGATACACTCTTTGGGCTAAGCACATCCCTAGAGGATCCTTGAGCTGACCCATCCTGGCTCCAGATGCTGACCCATAGTGATATCCACACTCTAGCATAAATGAGGTCCATGGTTGCCAGCATGCAGACTCTGATAGCACAAGAGACACAATGAAGGCAGTGGGACCCCACCTTTCACAATTGCTCTCTTGTCACCTGGCTTAGCAGAAATGCAGGAGGAGAACACAGACTGAGTGAAACTCCTAAGGGTCTCAGACACTCATCATTTGATGTAGTCTTCAAAAAAGGAATGTGGCCACCTCGGGCTCCTCACCACTGTGGACTCAACAGGCCCAGGGATCTGGCTGTGTGGCCTTAGGAAAACATATTGCTTCCCACGTTCCCTCTTCCTCTGTCAGCCTGGCCGCTGTGTGCCACGTGACCCACCAGACTCCTCAGACTCTCCAGACTCACAGGCACGGGATAGGCTGAGCGCTGCTAATGAGCACACTTCCTCACGTCCACACCCACTTTGAGAATCTAGCTTCTGGTTTCTCTCCATGGGATTTTAATTTTTAAGAAGGAAGGAAGGAATTTTCCCTCCTTGAGAGGAAAAAAAAAAACCCAACAACATTTTGCTATTGTGGAATCTCTCTGTGAACGATTGATTGGTGGCTTCTTTTTCATTCTGTAAAGAAAGATGAGGCCACAGCTCCCTGTGGCTGAATGAGCCAGGCTGCGCAGGAGACTTCTGAACATACAGGCTAAGGCAAAGTTTGTTTTGAATAAAACCTATTCCTTTCCATGAGATATGGGTGGGCCTCACACACACCCTACCCTTTCTGGTACCTTCTGAGGCTGTTTCAGTACATGAGCACCCCTGTACATGGTCACCATTCTATTAGGCCTAGACAGTGGAAAGAGAGCTGGTGGTGGAACCAGGGAAGCGGCTGGTGACCCAGCCGGGGACACTGAGTGTTACATAAATGTCACTGGCTCTAGCAAAGCAACAAAGGGTAGACCAGCCACTGTGCAGCCAAGGCCCTGGAAAGTGTGTCACAGCCATCCAGCCAGCTCAGCAGAGTGTCTACAGTTCCTTAGACCACAGACAGTGGGGGAACAGTCTGGAAGACTCCAGGCTGGCATCAAGAACATTGTCCCAGAGCACCACATTGTCTCCAAATGCAGAGTCCTTTTGGGGAAAAAAAAAAAAACAGCACAGAAGCCAGAACCAGAGACTGTCCCTCAAGCAGAAGAAACTTGAAGTAACAAAATTGATGCTACAGAGGATTTACTACTAAACTTGATTAGGAAATACTAAGTCACACAAAGTAGAATTTAGCTAAGGAGCGCTGCCTGCAGTATGACTGGGAGATAGTAGCGTACTGACCAGGCTTCCTAGAAACCATAGGACAGAACACTCTGTGTTTAGGGTTGCTGGGAAGGTTTCTGCTAATGTTTGTTCACCAAGACCGACCTCCAATTAGGCTCCAGACCCATGGAAAGATGTTAGCGTACTTTCAAACAACTATTTTTATTTCGGGTTCCTTAAATTTCTTTCTCTGTACTACACCCCAATCCCTTCAACGCCCCAACGCCAGGTAGGGGAGAGAGAAGGTTAGTGGGGAGAGGGGGCATAGTTTTCCTTAGCTGTTTCCTTCTGTTTAGGGTCCTTGGGTTCCGTGGGGCAAGTCCAGTCCTCGCTTCAGGATATCTTCAACTTCTTGTCAAACTGCACCAACAGCAGCCAGGAGCCGCAGGGGAATGCCGGTAGCCTTCTTTTTTCTGGGAGCCCCCAGTCTCTCTTTACAGCTTCCTTTACTCCCCACTGACAAAGACCACATCCCACACGAGGTAGTTCACAGCTGACAAACATCACATGCTCTCTCCTTAGGCAAGTATCAGCTGTGGACAAACTGGAGCAGCCCCCATATACCACACCTGGGATTAAAACAAAACCATATTTACATATAAACCAAAACTTCCACAACAGAAAGGAGACAGCCCTGACTCACAGCCAGCCATTAGCCCATCCCTTTATCTAAGAACGTGCCTCTAAGGAGCAGCTCACTGGAGGGGGGGGGCACAGGGGTTGGGGGCAGCCTAGGGTCACAGCCACCATTAAGTCCTGGTCTGCCATTTAATCCCCAGAGCTCTTATCAGGAAATCATAATCCTGCCAGGTGGGCAAGATGGACCTGGGTAACAACTACTGGAAAAGAACATCACAGCTGTACACCAAGATGAGACCTGATAGCCTATGACCATATAGTGGGGAAGGAGGTACCCTTCAGTCACAGAGGGGGGAGGGGAATAGGGTGAAAACGGGAGAGAGGGAGGAATGGGAGGAGACAAGGGATGGGATAAAAATTTAGATGTAATCTGAATAAATTAATTAGAGTTTTAAAAAAAAGAAAATTTTAAAAAAGGAGAAGAAGAAGAAGAAAATAAATAATCCTGAGGGCCAGGCGTGGTGGCTCACACCTGTAATCCCAGCACTCGGGAGGCAGAAGCTGGCGGATCACTGTGAGTTTGAGGCCAGCCTGGTCTACAAAGTGAGTCCAGGACAGCCAAGGCTACACAGAGAAACTCTGTCTCAAAAAAACAAAAACAAAAACAAAAACAAAAAACAAACAAACAAACCCAAAAAAAGAAAGAAAGAAAGAGAAAAGAAAAAGAAACAATCCTGACAATACCTTTGCTGTGTAAATCTCTCATCTGCCCAAGTCAAGTGTCCAGACTTGTAGTCCCCGTCTCTGTTTAAATTGTTCAAAATGTGACCTGGAGCCGGGACCTAAAAGAGATTTCAGGGTGACAGCTGACATGAAATGGATAAGCCCAAGGCCTACAACTGTTGGTAAACTTTTCTAGCCAAGGCTAGCCACCTCTTTGTGCATCAGCCATGACCAACCACACACTATTAAAGAGTCCTTTCTTCATTAATCTCTAAGTCTTGGCCGTTACTAAGCATGGGTGGACCCTCAGGAGGCAGTGGTACCCAGGCTGCCATGAAGTGGAGAGTGAAGCGGGGAGCCCTCATCACTTGCAGACTTACAGCCCAGAGCAGAGCATCTCTTCACTCAGCTCTAGGGATGCAGAGCTCAGAGCTGTAATAAAAATGAGACATCCCTAAAGATGCTGAGGCTCCCCTTGCCTCATGAAAGGACCATCTCTTCAGCTGTGCTGAGGCTCAATTCTTCCTGCTTCAAACCAGGCCCAGGCCATTGCCAAGAGGCGGAATGACAGCTGAACTGCAAGGCCTCCTCTCTTCTCACTTGAAACTTATTTCCCTCCATAAAGAGATGAGTGAAATTCCTCGCAGGTGAGGCTTTCCTGGA
The DNA here is from genome assembly GCF_964271855.1 of Acomys minous. Classification (NCBI taxonomy): domain Eukaryota; kingdom Metazoa; phylum Chordata; class Mammalia; order Rodentia; family Muridae; genus Acomys; species Acomys minous. Next base: position 59,211,318 of record NC_140484.1, on the reverse strand, counting down.
ATCTAGATCAGTGTCGGTGAGGTTTTAAGGTTCTGTGGTCCTTGAGCCTTGGGGAAGGCGACGATTGATTTGGGTTGCCATAACTACAGGCATCATTTCCGCTAGAGGCTGAGACAAGACTATATACATCTCTGGCTGGCTGTCATCATTGTTCATGGGTGTTCCTGAGAGGTATGTCACTCCCCAGTAGTCAGGCGGGTAGCTGGGAGGTGACCTCACATTGTTTGACTGTCTTTGATTTTTTTTTTCCCCTTGAGAAATGAACTTGAATTTTCTCTGTTGTCTACAGAGAGCACAAGTCAGCTTGAAACTTCGCTTTAAAATAATCTCACTGTAGCTGGCTCACCACATCAACCAGAGGTCCACACTTCTGTGTTTCCTAGTAGCCAAATTTTCTGTTGAATGTGGGGCCTGCTGATGCCCTCCACCAGGCCACAGGTGACAAAGCTGGCCAAGAGCAATCTTCAGAGGGGACCCAGCTAGATGCAGCAGTGACAACATATATGTCACATTTCCCCATCTGCACAGCCTTCACCATTGGCAATGCCTTAAGCCATCTGCCTCTGGCCCCCTCAATCTCAATAACCCTCCTGGGTCTCAGCTCTGTCAGAGGCTCACCACACTCTGAGGCTGTGCCCTCTGGGAGCAGTAAGTAGTAGGCGTAGGGAATGAGGGAAACGGGCCCAGGAGTCTTTTGGTCACATTCTGATTTGTTGTTTAAAAAGTAAGTCACAGGTGTTTTCTATTTCCTTTTATCGACTGGCCAATGGTCAGACCAAGCATAGACCACAGGTCTACCCTGTCAAGTGTTGTCTAGATAAGAGACCCATCTCAGATGAGACCTCCTCAGGCTCCCCTTTCTCTTCTTGCCTAGATAAACAGGGCTTCTTAGAGCATCCATAGACCCTTGTCCAACCTGATTCCTCTGCCCTCTTCCTGCTGTCTCTCTGGAGTGTTGTGGGAGTGATTTCAGAGCTCAGTGGTGATCCATGAATGTATTGCTTCCCTGGGCAGGAGAGGCCAAAGGGTAGCTGGAGATTCAGTGTGGGTGGGATGATCCAATCCTTATAAGGGTCGGTTGTGGGGCTCACCCCCCAAAAAATGAGGCCCAGATCACCAAAGGGATCTCACAGGTACTGGCCAAGGCACAGGCAGTTTTGGGCTGTGTTGGAAACATCTCCTAGAAGTCAGGAGTCTGGAGGCCTCATGAGTCTAAGAGTGCCGGGCAAGCTGTCCCTATAGGACATGAGGAAATCCTGATAACTCCTACAAAGGAAGTCAATGTATTAGTCACTGAACTTATTAGTAACACAACTTATAGATTGAATCTCTGTGTGTGTGCATATGCATGTATAAGTATGTGTGGATATATATAAATATATGTATATATGCATATGTATGTATGTATAGATATAGAGAGAAATAGATATAGATATGTTATTGACATAGGCATAGATAAAGAGGATTTTTAAGAATCATTTACGGGCTGAGATACAGTTAAGGCAACAATGGCTGGCTATGAACGGAAAGTCCAAGGATCCAGCCGGTGCTCAGTCCATGAGGCTGGATGTCTCAGCTGGTCTCCAATAGGTGCTAGACTCATGAAGAAGTCGGCTCTAACGCCGGTGAAGGAATGGACACGTCAGCAAGGTGAGAGCAAGCAGGCAAAAAGCAAAAGCGTCTTTCTTCCACATGTTCATATGGGCTTCCAGCAGAAGGCGTGGCCCGGGTTGGAGGTGGGTTTTCCCAGTTCAAAAGATCTGTATTAGCCAGCATGATGGCGCATGCCTATAATCCCAGCATTCAGGGAGGCAGAGGCAGGTGGGTCACTGTCTACAAAGCGAGTCCAGGACAGCCAAGGCTACACAGAGAGACCCTGTCTCAAAAAAAAAAAAAAAAAAACCCCAAAAAGTTAAAGGTGTGTATTCTTAAATCATAGATATGGATTAGAAGTAGATCTTCCTACTTCAAATTAAGCCAAAATCTCTCACATTTGGGGGTTTTAGTCAATTCCAGGTGAAGTTAAATAGCTAACCAAGAACAGCCATGTCAGTCAGCAACCGAGGAGACCTGATCACCTACAGTATAGGCTGTAAGTCAGCAATCTTCATAGCACCTCACTGGTGAGTGTAAGTGGCCCCAGAAAGGCCCCACAGGCATGCAGGTCCCTGAATGGATGGTGCAATTAGAACCCTGAAGTTCCATGTTAGGATCAAGTTCTTAGGTCACTGCGCCTGACCAACCTTGAAAAGTAAGCCCGTGAAGAAGAAGACGGATATTCTGCCAGCTGTACAAAAGCAATTTCTGAGTAAGACACCAAGAGCTGTCTGGCTCCTCCTTTCTTTGCTTCAGGGCACTCAGAACCCTTAGATTCTGGCCAGGGACAGAGGCCACACTGCCTCCTGCCCCAGGTTAGAGGCTCCTGCACCCGTGCGCCACCCCCACAAATAAAAAGGGCCATGCACACAGGGCCACCCAACTGCACAGGCCATTTAAGGGTCTCTGGAAGCTCAGGACTTCGTGAATAATTGAGCCTCCTAAATAAAATATTAGCCAGTCCAGAATTGCCATTTTTCTCCTGCAGTGAAGATTGCATGATGGTGCTGAACCAGCCTGTGGTCACTGTGTGGCCTGAGCTGCCTCCCGGGTGGCAGAAGCTGCTTGGTCCTTAGACTGCAGCAAGTAAGGACAAAGGAATCCCTTGCATATGACTCAAAGGACCATTAAATAGGCAGAGGACTGGCCATAGGTTAACTTTTAGCTGTTGGTAGTTCCAAACACAGAGACGGTGGTAGAGTGAGACTTCTGGAAGAAAGGCAGAATCGGGTCCTGTACGTTGGAGCATTGATGACATCCCTAGGTCACGTGCTTTGTGGAGCCCGAGAGCTACCCGTGGCCTGAGTGTCCATCCATTTCCAACACCAGGAGTCTCAGCATGGGGACACGAACCAGAAGAAGATGGAACCGCTGGGTGGCAAGGCACTCTGTGCATGGACGTGCCCCACCCCACTCAGTAGGGCTACACTTGAGGGGCTACAGGAAGGTGGACTCAGGCCCGGCTTTGCTCCCTGAATGCAGAGATGTCTTCTTGTGAACCCCTCCTGCCCCTGGTTCTGGCCCCAACCACTGGGGCTTGGACGCACCAGTTAAAAATAAGACCTTAAAAGCACATGGTTTGAGCTGGCACTAAGCTCAGCATAACACCCCCGCTCAGAGCCCCAGGGCCACTTGAAGCCCGAGCCTGCAAATGTTCCTCCAATTCTTTAACAACAAAAGGCTTGTTAAAAATTCCCACACTTTCCAGCGAAAGCCAAGGGTGCCTGTCATTGTGCTGCCATCAAAGGAAGGACACATCCTGAGTTGTGGAGCGTCCCACACAAAGTCTACTGGATTTTATTTTTGAAACACATATCAAAGGCCACCCGTTCTTTTGGTATTAAGAAAGATGCATCAAACCTGCAGAGGCCGGCTCCAAGCACACTTCAGCGCTGGCCCAGGATGCCGCTCCAGGGGCCTTTGAGGCTGATCTCTGGCCAGTTGACTTTGAGGACTGAGCTCATGGCAATGAGGTAAGGAGAGAGCCGCTTTGCCAGCGGCTGCCTCGGTGCAAGGCTGTGGGAGGACGTGCCGCCGCGCATTGCTAGAAGAACCAGGAGGCATTTATAATTGACACTTGAATGAGACCAAGCTGTGTCAGCAAGCCAGATGCCTGTGCCATGCGTCACTCTTTCTGCATGCAAAACTTCCCTGATGATGGCCAAGCCTTGGGTGAGAGGACTATGCCACGTCATCCCGTGGAGTCGGCTTGTTAAGAAACATAGTGGACCGGGGCAGAGATTCTTCTCACTGGATACACAGGCCAGAGTTCTCTCTCCTTGAATTTCTATCTTCCTTGTGTGCGTCCATGTGCGCAGGTGAATGTGTGAGTGCGCACATGAGTGTCACGTATGTAGAGGTCGGAGGACAACCTTGGGTCATTCCTGAAGAGCTACCCACCCCCTTCTGATTCTGAGTCTCCCGTTGACATGGAACTCACAAAATTGTCTAGGTTGGATGGCCAGTGAGCCAAGAACTTACTAGGTTATCTTCCCAGCTCCTAACTTTCATCCGTCCTTCATCTATCTGTCTCTGTGTCATCTCCCAGGGCAGCAGTCAATGGAGGGAACAGGGTAAGCCTGGGATCCCTGTGACTAACGGACTTCTCTTGGAGGTTGCAGGTCCCAGAAGGATCCTGCTCGAGACTGCTACTTGAGAGAATTTCTCCTGCCAGCGCAGGCTCTAGAAGCTGGTCTGGGTAGAGAAATGTGTCAATCTCCTGAGTCACCTGGGTGGGTTAGGTGACCTGGGTGACCCCACCTCTCTGGTGACTCAGCCCCTCCTGCCAGTGGGGACCTCGAGGCCTCAAGCAGTATGGCTACACACCTGTCCTGCCTCAGGTTCAGCCTGGTGTCATTCCTTTCCGGCCCCATCATTGTTAGAAATGACACAGGCGGCATAATATGGCTGGCTGTGTGCAGTGCCTCCCCACCACTGAAGAATGGTACCCAATTCCCTCAGGCTTTCTCCTGCTCAGTTAGCCACTACCCCACCGCCCTGGGGTCAGAACTGGACTCCAGTTAGGGAGTCTCTTTGAGAGCCCACCCTGCCCTCAGTGTATACTCTTCGGGGCCTCCAGTAGCCTGTTCATCAGCTTTCCGTCAGTGCAACAAGGTAGCTAAAGCAAACAACTAAAAGAGAAATGGTTTGTCTTGCCTCATGGTTCAGCTCTGTCGTTTCTTGGCCTGTTAGGTAACGTTTCAACATGGCAGGAGCACGCAGTGCAGCAAAGCTGCTCATATAAAGGGGGAGAAGGAGAGGGGAGAGAGTGAGAATAAAATAAAGCCACCAAGGGTCTAGCCCCCCAAAACTCCCTCCCTCCAACCAGCTCCACCTCTTACGCAGTCCACCGCCAATGTTTCCTTCAGCTCCGAATCCCTCAACATACAGATCCACTGCTGAGGGCAGAACCTTGATGACTCAATCACCTCTGTCTGAACAGAGCTGAGACCAGGCCCTTCAGCACATGAGCTCTTGAGTAACGTTTTACATCTAAATTGTAACATAAACCCCAGTGACAAGAAACCCTCCCAGCACCCAAGCCCAGCCAGCCTGCCAGGAGGAAGCGCCTACTAATGTGGGTCATCAATTGCTTGACTGGCTCTGAAACTGATCGGGAGCACTTGTGCCCAGGCCCTTGTAAATAGCAGAAAGGCTCCGTCCTGGAACTTGGGATGTACCCAGGGATGCAGGTGACAGAACAATGAGAGGGAAAATTGAAGTTGTTGACTGACCAGATAGAAAAATAACTCAGGGAGTAGCTAGGTCTGGTGTAGAGCAAGACAGGGGTGAGACACAGGACAACTGGGACTCACCTGGCAGGTGGCTGGGTAGAAGGTGGCTCTAGAGAATAGTTTAGAACCCTCGAAGCTCACGTTAGCCAAGACCAGAGTCTTGTATAGCAGAAGAGGACCAGATGAGGAACTTTCTAGAGAATGGAACTTTCAGTGGCATTCCTGAGGCCTTGCCTTAGGTCCAGCCCAGGACATCCTTTCTATCAGTTGCCTTCAGTTCTCTATTCACAGGAAGGTTGTGGAGGAAGGGGGAGCCAAATGTGACTCCTTAGCCACTCTTGGAAGAGAGGAAGGGCAGTGAAGGTGCTGTCCTGGGTCCACTCATGGATCAGAAGAGAAAGGTGAACCTGCTTTCCTAGGATCTCAAGACAAACACCTGTGAGATGTGCGCAAGGCAGAATGTGGCCACTGTTGCTCAGCCAGATGGAGCCAGCAAGAGGCCCCTGTCATCACCATTTGGAGCCCATGTATGAGCCTTGCACAGTCTAGAGGCTCAGCCGCAGGCCCTATGCCACTGCCTATGCTGCAGCTGGAGGCTGCAGAGCTGCAGGCTCAGGCCAGGTGTGCCCTGTGGAGAGCAGGGGGCTGGCCCAGGGCCACAGCCTGCAAAGAGAGTCAGGTATAAGGCCTGTAGCAGGTGTCTGGGTATGGTCAGCTGCCCTATCACACACCTGTTTCATGTCCCAGGTGCCCACTCGAGGGCAGCAGCTTCTCATCTATTGGGGGCGAGAATAAAAACAGCCTGCTCCAAAATTTAAAATGAAGCCCTTTCCACGGGGAATTGTCAAGCAAGATGCGGAAGCAACAGGAAGCTCAGAGTTCTGCCCAGATTCTTGTGGGAAGAAACGCTGCTGCAGCCAAGATGAAGCTTGAAGAAAATGCCAAGCCACGTGCACCTGTGCCCACACGCCCACAACTCACGCACTCTGTGCCTTGTGGTCCCTCTATCACATGGATTTGTGAGCAGCAGCTTCCAGGATCTCCAGGCTGCAGGGAGAAGACATTTTGCCTCCCATGGCGTCTGCACTTCCAACCCAAAACCAAAGGTCATCCCTCACCTTTAAGAGGTTGCTACTGTAAGCCCAGATCCTCACAGTCACCTGTCCAACAAACACCAAGAGTGCAAACATTAACATTTACATTAAGTCTCTTCTGTAGGATTGACTCTACAAACACCATTTCAGAGTCCTGAGATGGCTCAGCAGGGAAACATGCTGGCAGCCAAGACTAATAACCTGATCTTGAAACCATATGGTAGGAGGAAAGAGTTGACTTCCCCAAGCTTCACATACACACACACACACACACACACACACACACACACACACACACACACACACTATAAATAAATGTTTTTTTAAAACTATTAGGAGATTAGATGCCTTTTAACCTTCCCTTGACAAGGGCATGGTCGTTGGAATTGTGCATACCCTCTAACTCTAGTTAGAGAGATGTCCCAAGTGGGAAATTTCACGACTCAGCCTTGGACTTGGACACCCACTGTGTGCCAGGTGACTGGTTATGCAGAATATTTGCAGCAGGAGACAAGTTGCAATCCTACTCCCCATGTAGACAACCTGGCAGGAAGACCGATAGAGAGAAAAACTCTTTCCCTAAGTCTAAAACAGTTGGAGCAAACACTCTAGAGCAGGGTGGTGAGCAGACTCAAGGGAGCCCAGCTCTGCCCACCCACCTGGCCTGAGACTTTCTGAGACTCAAAGTTGTGACATAATCTTCCTCCACTCTCCCAGGAATGAGCTGTCCACAGGCTTGGCCTGACTAACCCTTACCCTAACCCTAGCCCTAACCCCTAACTCTAACCCCTGCAGTACCAGCTGCTTCCTAGGCTGGATTCAGAGCATGAGTTTTTGATGAATAATTATATATATGTGTGTGTGTATGTGTGTGTACATATATGTATGTGTATGTGTGTGTACATGTGTATGTATATGTGTATATATATATATATAGATAGATAGATAGAGAGAGAGAGAGAGAGAGAGGGGGGGGGGGCCTGGAACTTTCTATGTAGGCCAGGCTGGCCTTGAACTCAGAGAATCATTATTCTTGCCTTCTGAGTACTGAGATTAAAAGCGTGTGTCACCACATCTGGCAGAATCATAAATTTTGCTTGTTTGTAGCACTCTTGCTACCTGTAGTGTGATTTTTAACCTTAAAGTAGTAATATTCACAGCAAAATACAGGAGAAACAGCACCTTCACTACAGCTCTACTCTTGCAAATGTGGCCTCCTGGCAAGGCAACCTGCAAGTTGCCTGCCCACAGCGTCCTGGACCAACCACCCACAGCCCACACGGTTTCCAGAGAGAAATAAATCTGCTCTCATCTGCTACCATACTTCTGGAATCCTGAGCTTCCGGAATGACAGTCTTGGGGCAGGACCATTGAGCAAGGCCAACAGTATGCTGTGTGCTCCTGCTGAAACCTTGTTACAACTCATGTGCTATGTTGGCTTCAACCTGCACACGGGTGTGTGGGTAATGAGTACTGTGTGTCCCCAGGCCTGCGGACTGTTGTGGATTAAATGATGGTCTCAGGAAGATTTACCTCTACCTTATCCCCAAACCTGGCGCTATGAGCATATTTGGGGGAAATGTTTGTCTAGGCAAGATCTTGGTAGGAGGACACCCTGTGTTGTCCACAGGTCCTAAGTTCAGTGAAAACCATCTTCCTGGAAGAAAGGAGCTAAAGACCTGAGCACCTGAAGAAGAAGCCACATCACTACAGAGGTGAAAACCAGAGGAATGCAGGCTAGGAACTTCAAAGGACTTGTCTGACCAATGCACTTGACTGATGCCTTGTGGCTTCTGCATCCTGCTCAGTCCTCCCAGGGCACCTGCTGATAACTTCGCGTGCTCCCCTACGAAGCCAAATCTCAGATACACTGAGCTGAGCCACCCTTCATACATGGCAGATTGTCCACTTAGGCCAGTGACACTAACAGGCTGTGGAGCTAGGATCCGTGCAGCCAGACCTCGAGGTGTCCACCTGGGTGGATCTTCCACCTTGGATTCCTGAGCTGGGAGGGGCAAACATGCCCCTTGAAGGAAAGCAGAAGGGGCTCGTCATGCTGTGGAGCTGCCAGACTAACATTGAAGAGCATCCAACCACGGCACATCACGGAGAGAAGTGACCTCCGTGCCACTAGGGCTCCATCTGCACATTAGGAAACAGCCTCGGCTTTGTCCTTTGTTTCTCTGGATGACACCTCTCCTTTTCCTGCAGCCATCTGAGTCCCTGCAAGAACAGGACAGGCCTGCACCCAGGGCACCCAGATGTAGGGATCACCTGTGCTGTCAGAGCCAAGGAGACGGTGGAGCGGCTGAGGAGGCCAATCTCCAGGAAGCAGAGAGGGTTGTACAAAGGACCTGGTGAGGACTCCATCCCTGTACAGCCCTCACAGAGGGAGAACTCACTGGTCACAGCTGGATCATGCATAAATGTAACTATGAGAAGGGAACAAAACAAAAACAAAAAAACAAAAATGGAGCAAACGACAGGTGTGCCTCAGGAGAGGCAGGGAAGCCTACGCCACGGGGAAGTCCCAGGTAGTTTCCTCTGTGGAGAAGGTAAAGGAAGTGTCACCAAAGACAGAGTAGGTAGCCCTCACCCTGGACAGAAAAGAAATCCATGTATCTGTCTGTGTGTGTGTGTGTGTGTGTGTGTGTGTGTACGTCATGAATATACATGCACGTGAGTGTGATCACATGTGAGTATACAGATGAACACACATGCTCAGGTGCACATATATACACACATGTGAAGTCTAAAGAGCAATCTCAAGTGTCACTCTGTCACGTACTTCTCACCTTGTTTTTTGAGACAGTTTTCCTGCTAGCCTGGAAATTGCCAATTAAAGAGAGCTTGCTTGTCAGTGAGCTGTCTCGACCTCCCCGGTGCTGGAATTACAAATATAAGTTACCTGGTCCATTTTTTGTTTTTCTTTCTGGTTTTGTTGTTGTTGTTGTTGTTTTGTTTTGTTTTGTTTTTGGGTTCTGGTATTGAACTCATGTCCTTGCACTTACAAAGCAAGCACTTTACTGCCTGAGGCATCTCCTCAGCCCAAGCATTCGTTCTGATAGGGTGGAACTAGGCATGTCTTGCTCTGCCTACACACTGTCTTTTAAGGCTCATCTTAACAGGCTAGCCACCCAAGTTGAAGAAAAAAAAAATCTGGCCTCCCTGATTCCCTGGAGTCCAGCAAAGCCTGTGTCCTGCTGAGACAGGACAAGAAACCTCAACAACCTACGTGTGCGGGAAGGGCCATAAAATGCCGAGGGACAGTGGTCCTGGGTCATTTATCTCTACTTTGACAGCTTGTTAGGAATTCTGTGCACACCACTCAAGTGCTGAATAATGAATCAGATCGTCCTGGTGTGATTAATTTTTTAAATGAGCTATTTGCATCTGGTGATTAATCACGGCTGCCCCATTTGGACCCCTCTGGGACTAGGAAAACTGTCTTCTCAATCTGCAGGCCAGGCTTCACTCCAAGGGCTCAAGGACACAGATACCCATCGTTCACCAGTCCCTGTTCGGAGTGGCCACTGGTTTGGTTCTTGGGAGAGAGTAGCAAACGAGGGAACCCAGGGCCCCAGGATCAGAAAGAGCACACCGCTTTCCTTCCTCTTCACCAAGGAAACAGCAGCATCCTGTAGATGCCTCAGCTTTGTCCCAGGGTCAGTTTGTTCCTGGGGTCATCTTGACCCTGTGGTAGCCATCCGTGTTTGTGGGAAATGACCATAGGCTGAGCCTTCTTTGCCTAGAACCCTAGACAGTGCATGCACCTTTACTGGGGAACAAAGTTCTAACAAGGGCTCAGGATATCTGAGGTCAACAATGGACCAGCAGAGGCATCACAGATGTGCTGCAGCCTATGTCTCATGGCCCCAAAGCCTAGGCTCCTCAACTCCAGATGTCAGATAACTGAGGACAGTGGTATGAAAATAACGCACCACTTCCTACAATAAAGGGCTAATTCTGCAACCATATAGAGGACAGCACTGGAGGGCTAGGGTCACCCCAAAATTTGTTTCCTCTTCCTCAAATGCAAGTGTCTAAGGGAGGAGTATGCTGATTAATGACCAGCCCCTGGCTGGTCTCAAGGAGCATTGTCCCAGAGGCCTTCACTCTGCCATCCCATTTCCAGGGGGATGATGTGCCCTCCTTTCAGAAGGCTCCCAGATGCGCCACACCTTGGGATAGCATCTGGACTTTAGCTGCCACAATAGCACACAGAAACTGGGGTATGGGGGTTGTCAAGGTTTGCCTAAGGACTCTGTTGGGGCAGCAGAAGGCACAGAAGTTCCGAGTTCAGAAACCTAGTGAGATGTGGCTCATCTCTTGTCATTCACTCACAGACATGAACAGGTGCTCCGGACAGGGATTGCTTCACAGAGGGAGGCCTCACGCAGAACTGCTTCTTGTCTCTGGGCCTCAATGAGCCTGTGCTTCTTTGAGGCTCCCACGGTACCTGAGTGCAGTGCCTGTGAGCAGAGCCAATCATCTCAGGGGCCTCTCTGGTCCTCCTCTGGAGTTTGTTCCAGAAAAAAGATGTATCTATTTGTTGCAGCTTGCACTCAGCCAGACCTGGCTGACTGCTCTGGGGCCTGGGCAGGGTAGGGCCTCCAACGTCAATCAAAAAAAGATCCCAGTGCCTAGAGCCAAGGATGAAAGAGAATTTTTGGGGCTGAAGGGAATGAGTTATCCAAATTTTATCCCAAAGCAAACTCCTTTTATCTCAACGCAAACTTGTCGTGGATAGAGTAAGGCTCTCAATAGTGACTTTCATAATGAGAGAAGGCTATTTTCTCGCCTTGGAATAGTCTATCTTTGCTCATGAGATGATCTCAGAGGCTAATAGAGACTGGTCTACCACCTGTGCAACATCCAAGTGTGGCCTACTGGCAAGTCCCATGCCGAAGCAGTGTGATCTCTGAGCTTGCAGAGGCGGTTGCTGTGGGAGAGGAAGAGAAGTCAAGAAAGCCAGTACAGGGAGCCTGGAAGGCAGCTCAGCAGTTCAGAGCACATACTGCTTTCCCAGAGGATCTAAGTTTGGTTCCTGGCACCCATATTGGGTGGATCACCCAACTGTCTATAACTCCATCTCCAGGGGATACCTGTACTCCCATGTACATATCCTCACACAGACACACATGCACACATGTAATTCAAGAAAAAAAAAAAAACAAAATAAAAGCTTGGATAGAGGCTTGATGGCGAAGCAGGAGCAGCCTGGAGCCCATATGCATCAAAGGAAGCCTGCCAGACTGCTCCCATGAGGTCCTAAGTGATGCTGTCACACCACTCAGCTGTTAGGGCCTCACCCAGAACTGCATATGTGAACCGTCTGCTTTCCATAAGCAGTTCACAGAGAGCTGTCTCTAGAGAGACCTTCCGCTGCACATCAGTCCTGATGCTCCAGGCCGGAGCGTCCTGTTCTGATGCAGCACACCTGGCCCTGCCCCAGCATCCATTGCTTGGTATCTTCGGTCTCAGAGCTCCTGCCTGCTCCTGGATTCTGAAGTCATAGCAGTGACTTGGGTCATAGTAAAACCTCATCTCCCATGCACTTTGCTTGCTGAGTGACTAGTCTGGAGTCTACAAACATGGCTAAACTTTCAAAGTTGCTGGTAAAAAACAACAACAACAACAACAACAACAAGAAAAACACAATAGTAGTTGTGAGTACAGGTAAAGCTGGGAAGCCTGGGGCTTATCTGTGTCCAGTCCAGCTACATAGAATCCCCATCAGGGCCTCAGAAAACCCCTCAGGCATTTCTGGGAGACTCTTTGCTGTTGGAGGTAGCCATTAGCTCATGCTATGTGGACTTGGTTTTCCAGACTCTGAAGAGTGTCTGCTTTATCCAGTCTAGTCAAAGAATAAAATTTAAATTGATGGTACCATACTGTTTTGCAACCCAGGGCAGATCAGTCATAGAAGCATCTCATGAGCCTCCCGCTTTTGGGGAGGGTACCATCCTTTGAGCTGAGATCCTTTGTTCTACCCTTCCCAGAAACAGGGGACAACCTCTGGTCTTCGGTGTGGCCCTCTGTGCCTGACAGCCGTGGGCCTAAAGGGTTAGGGCTCTTTCCTTGCTCTAACTCAGCTTCAAACTGGCTAGACCAGTTAAGTGATTCTGTTCATAAACTTCTGATTAGCGCGCACTAATTAAATGTACCATTCATGCCCGGATAGGATTGTGCTTAGCAGTTCTGAGTGTATGAGCCTCGGTTGCCCAAATGGGCACCAATTCTGCTTCCTGCCCACCTCTGCCTGCGCGCCTCGGTTAGCTGCATTCTCGTGGGCAGTTCTGCTCTGTATTCTGGTCACACAGGTAAATTTAGCTTTTTGGTTTTCATGGGTTTGCTTTTTTCAATGAGAAGAGCATCTTCAAGTGGAAACTACTTTAGCAGACTAAGTGCAAGCTGGAAGAAAACTTGAAATTAATTTTTTAACAGTCTTCTGTGCATTGTTGTTCAACGCCCAGACTAATGGGATTTGCAGCCGGGCGCAGCACGAATACTGATTCTGTGCCATTGTGCAAATAAGTTAACATAGTGGGTAGCTCCAGGCAAATCCATCCTGGAGGTGGTATTGGCTGCCTGGGGGAAGGGTCAAGCAGACCAGCATTCAGAAGTACCCTCCAGATGTTTCCTCCAGAAGTCTCCTCCAGATGTTTCCTCCAGAAGTCCCCTCCAGATGTTTCCTCCAGGTATCTAGGCACCTGAGGGCTATGATCCCCTCCCAGACTTGTCAGCAGCTTCCACAGCAAAGCCAGTCCTGAGACATAGAGGGGTTCAGCGAGATAGCAACAGGGACCCCTGAGTTTCCTATGAGACTTTTACTTATGTTCATGTTTTGATGTACAACCAGCAAATGGCCAGAAAATGCCTAAAGGCGTTCCCTCCACAAGAAAAGACCATTTGTACAATTAAGTTTCTGCAAGCTCAGTGTGACCTTCAAGAAAAGCTGTGTCCATGACGTCACCTCACTCGATTCCCAGAGCAGTGGCTCAGTCATTTGTGGTCCTGTCAGTTTGGATCTTCCATGCTTCTCTGGGTATGATCTGTGCAGTGCTCTCTCTCTCTCTCTCTCTCTCTCTCTCTCTCTCTCTCTCTCTCTCTCTCTCTCTCACACACACACACACACACACACACACACACACACACACACACAGTGTGTATTGGCATAGTGTGAACACTATCAGAGTACTGATATCTGTCGCTAGAGTCTCCTCAGTGAGATTCGTGACTTAGGAGCAGTAGATTTGTTTTAGGCTCTTGGGCAGTGTCCATGGATTCTGTGGCACTGAACATGGGTTGTCATGCTAACACAAGGGTAGCTGGCATCCGAGTGCTGAGGATGAGTCAATACGGCCAATGTAGTAGGTGCTTCAGCTCCAGGCTTCAAGGTGATGTGACACTAGAAACACACACACACACACACACACACACACACACACACACACACACACACACACACACACGCTTCATGCCTGTTCTATAGAGACATCAGCAGGATTTGTCCCAGGCTTGTCTCCCCTTGGAGAATGATCCAGCGACCATTATGTGTGCACTGAGAGGAGAAGCCAGTCACTCTGGAATCTTATCATCAAAAGTCCAAAGTAGCTGAGCGGAGTCCAGGTGCTGACGCTTCCTGTGCCAGCAGTAAGGCCCCTCTGTCCCCTGTCCTGTGACTTTAGGCTTGAGAACAGAGCACCTCCTTATTCACTATACTCTGAACCTAAGATGCTCCCTATGCAGAGGGAACCCTGATGTGTCCTACATCCCACATGTGTTAGCTGTCCCCAGCAGTGCTGCTGACATGGATGAGAAGTACTGGCTCACTGGGCACCTTTGCTCTGAGTAGTGTCAGCTGTAGGTCCCACTATGTCACCCATAAACAGGCCTGACGCTGGCCTGGCTGTCCCCCACTAAATACACTGCGGTCATATTAGTATCCTACTGACTTGTCACTGACAGTATGGAAGCACCTGACATGTGTACAGAGCTCTGATGTCCCCACCTGTTGTCACACCAGCTGTGTGAGTTGTGCTTGTATCACTGTGACCAAAACACCCGAGAGAGACCAACTTAAGAAACCAAGGCTTCAGCTTAGCTCACAGTTTCATGGAGTTCAGTGTGTGGTGGTGCTTAGTGCGGGAGGAGCATCGCCATGATAGGAACCTGTGGAGAAAGCCGATCACCTCAGAGCAGACAGGAAGTTAAACGAGGGGCACACAGGAAGGAGCCAGGACAAGACAAATCTCCAAAGCCATGCCCTCTGAGACCTCCTTCCTCCAACTAGGCCACAAGTCCCAACATGTTATCATGCTATGAACCACCAAAGGGCTAACCTGTTGGCTAGGGCAGAGCTGGTCTTCTGAGGAGAAACTTTCACAGGCACACTCAGCTGTACTTCATTAAACTCGTAGGTGGTTCCACATCCACATTAATTGAAAGTCAAGATTCATTAGAAAATTGGCTTACATACACTGAAAAATACATGTGTGTGTGTGTGTGTGTGTGTGTGTGTGTGTATAAAACCAAAAAGAGACTTGATACCCTATGAGCATATACAGGGGGAGGATTACCCCTTCAGTCACAGTCATAGGGGAGAGGAGTAAGGGGAAAATGGGAGGGAAGGAGGAATGGGAGGATACAAGGGATGGGATAACAATTGAGATGTAATATGAATAAATCAATTTTTAAAAAAAATATATATATATATTTGGCCTTTTCTACCTTCGCCAGTGTGGGTCTTTTTTTTAGTTCCAAAAGCCAACAACAACAACAACGACAACCAGCACTCTCCCCATTTGTGCTGTGGGCATAGGTGCCAGGGGGTACCATTCCCTTGTGGCCCCAGGTTCTCTCGGCCTGCAGTTTCCTTCTCAGCCTGGGCTGAAGAGAAGCCTGGCTAGTGTATGCATGGTCCCTGTGGGTCCTGGCTTTTCCATAGCACAGAACAGCAGCCTGAGTTCAGGCTTCCCCAGAAAAACTCTGCAGCCTCCCCTTGGCTACCGGCCACATCAGAGCCTTCTGCAGGCCAAGTCCTATTGCCAAACAACAGGAAAGAAACTGTTCCACTTCTCCCTGGTTTTCCTGAACCATGGAATCTGTACCTTCATCCCCTAGTAAGAACTAGAGTCTTTTAGTTTCTGCTGACCTAGAAATCCGAGGCCCAGACTCAACTGGGCCCGGTTCAAACACCATTTAAGGTGGTTCTGATACTTAAGGTGGATTTCAGCCCTATCAGCTGTTTTCACAGACATTTAAATGGAGAGATGGAGCTCAAGGTCAACACACAGCACTGACCCACACAGCAGTCACAGTGACCAGCCTGTGAAAGGTTGAATGTGACCCCTAAAGCTGCATGGTTGATAGAAGGCAGCTACCTGTCTCCACAGGACACTACCTGGGGTGAAGGAGGAACAGTGGATGACTGAGGATCACTCGAGGCCAGAAATAGCCTCTGAGGGGCTTGTTTGACTTGTTCTGGGTATGTATCCCAGGCTTTTTATGATTTTCAAGAAGCCATGTGAGGGAGAAATAAAGTGTGGCTTAGGGGCCTGTGGGCAAGTCACTCTGCATCCTGAAAAATCAGTTAGTTTCTATTTTATAAATGTTATATCTACTCTGCTGGCTCGATGGGTTTTGAGCTGCTTAGCATTGCTTATATGTATAGAACTGGACAGTTAAAATAGATCTAAAAATCTGGAGGCTGAGGAGATGGTTCAGTTGGTACAGTGTTTGTTGTACAAAGATGAGGGCTTGAGTTTGATCTCCAGAACCCACGTAAAAATGTGTGGTGTGGTGGCGCATACTTGTAATCCCAGGCTCTGAGGAGGTGGAAGAAGAGGATCCCAAGCCAGCTAGACCCTGTCTCAAAAAAGGAGACAAATGACTCCTGAGCTGTAACACGTGAGATTGTCATCTGACCTACACACAGACACAGACACACACATTTGCACACACATGCATATACACCCAAACACAAGCACACACACACACACACACACACACACACACAAGAATCTGGATCCACAAGCAAATAAGTAAATTCACAAAGTGACTGAGCCTTAATCCAGCCTTGATCTCCCTGGGAGCCAAGAGGAAGAAAGAAGTTGGTATGATCCCTTCTGTTCTGCAAAGGACACTGAGTTCATATCTCTTGCTCCCTCAGTAGGCAACCCAGTTCCGCCAACAGTGACGAGGCAGGAGAATCTAAGGCACCCCTGGCTCTATTGCCACCCTCTACAGTCAGCACCCTTGCACTATAGTGTATATCCCCTGAATCTACGGCTGTGTGACCTTCTGTGGCCCATGGTATCGTATCAAAATCCACCTTCATCAGAGAGGTATAAGCCGGATGAGAAGCCTGGTGTCTACCTGGAAGCATCCTACCTGTCCTGGGGTATACCACTGCTCTCGGAGTTGAGTTCAGCTCTTTTCCTTTACTAGGGTTCCCAGGAGGCAATATGACATATGCCTTGTTTGTCAAGAGGGTACCTGGGCAGGGAGAAGAGATGGGAACCACCTTATGGGGAAACCAGCCCATAATACAGAGGTGAACCCAAGGTGCCTGAACTGGCAGCTCTCCTTCCCTCATTGGACTGGAGCAGACCCTCTCTCATCCTAGCTTCCTGGGCTTGGAGATCCAGGGGCAACCACAGACATGACGTGCCTGTCACAATGACAAACAAGCCCTCTGCTCCTGGGCATCTTCAGCCTCTGGCACTTTATGTCCACTGTCTTAATGGCCAACACACATCACCAATTGGTACCACCTTCTTAAATTAGGCACGAGACTCTGCTAATTGCCTCAGAACTCAGCAGCTGGCAGCTGTGAGCTACGGATAGGAAGACAAGGCAAATGGTGCTTGTGGCTAAATTTGGTCTAAGTCCTCACGGAAGAAAAATAGGAAGAAGTGGAATCTACAAGGACAAGCCATCCTTGGGTAAGGGTGCTCCTGGTGCTGTTACGCTGGCATAGGAAGAGAGACAGGGATAAGCAGGCCTGGTGTCTTAAGGACCCTGCCATGGAGGGCATGGGATGAGATTTGGCTCCTGCAGGATTCAGCATCTGATTAAGGTTGTCTCCAGATGGAGCTGATATTCAAGGTAGGCAGGAGCTTGCCTGCAGGCCCCTCGCCACATACATTGGACTATGATGGTTCCTCACCCCCACCACTGGTCTTAGGCACTCGAACAAAAGTCATTTCCCACTTTTATGTGGATGGGGGCACTGTCTCTCAGCCTATACCTACAGGAAGAGCCCCAGCTGTCACCCACAGGCTTCTCACTGTCACTTATTGCCACCACTGACTTGCTGGCCAAGAGTATTTCACAGCCAAAGGGCAGCCCACTGGTAAAGCCATCATGGGGCTCAGGGTCATGGGTAAGAGAACCACCTCGACCTCATTATAGTGTCTGGGGTCCTGGCGGGGTGGGTTCCTCAGGAAAGCCTGGCTAGTGAGCTACTATGCTCTTGGCCAGGATGGGGTGTTGCAGGATGTTTGATCACACTATGAACCCCAAGATTATGCACTAGGAAAAAAAAACCTGTTTCTAGTTGTAGTGTGGCTCAGCTCTAGCACACACCTTTAATCAAAAAGCTTTCTATAAACAGGATTAAATAAAGTCAGCCATAGGTCAAAAGGCAGAGCAAGCAACCAGTTGACAGGGAAAAAAACACAGAGTAGGAGGAAGTCCGGAGGACAGATAGAGGCACACAGGAAGTAGAAGGAGGGCCATTCGGTTTGAACGTTTTGTAAGACAGCATGGAGAAGGGGCTTTTTCCTCCTGGGACATTGGCTGCGTGGGGAGGTCAGCTGGGTGTTTTCTCTGCCTCTCTGAGCTAGGAGGCTTTCACCCCAGCATCTGGCTCCTGAATCTTCATTGGTAAAATAGAAAAAAGTAGAAAAAAATGTTTAGAGTTTTACTTGGGAGGCAGAGGCAGGTGGATCGCTGTGAGTTTGAGGCCAGCCTGGTCTACAAAGTGAGTCCAGGACAACCAGGGCTACACAAAGAAACCCAGTCTTTTAAAAAAGAAAGAAAGAAAGAAAATAAGAAGAGAAAAAGCCAACAGCAATGGGGTATGGCCTCTAAGTGGAAAATGCTCCCTAGTGGGGTAGCTTTCAGGGAAATCTCTTTCTGTGGAGGTGGTCTCTTTGAGGGGATGAGCGGCAAGTGGGAGATGATCTCTCATTATGTATGTTTACTCTTGCAGGGTCTCTCAGTGTGGCGGTTTCATTTACCTCAGGGCCCATGTGGTCAAGCACCCTTCTGGAAAGCTCTTTTGAACATCCACATTCTCCGTAGATTCCACCTGCTTCCTCCTGGAACACCAGTGGTTTTAAGGCTAGGTATGGGGCTGTATAGGGCACGGCCTGGCCTGAGGTAGAGAGCCACTCTCCGATGTTCACACCAGGCAGGCCTGTGAGCAAACAAGTCTTTAGGAGAACACTAACACATAAACTTAGGAGACTGGGCAAGAACTTTGTCCTGTTGGGACACTGTTACGTCATCCTCCTCCCTTCCAGGCTTGGGTGAAAGTCAGGGTGAAGTCTCAGAGGGGATTAAACCATTTCAACTCCCTTCTGAGCCCCATGGACCAGCCAAGACCATATTAGCTCAGTAGCCAGACTTTCCTGAGGTCCCCTCCCAGGAGCCCATATATTATGAGACAGATGTGGCTCTCCTACCTGTGCCCTGAGGCCCATGATGGCTTTGCCACTGGTCTGCCATTTGGCTTTGGAACACTCTTCTCTTGGTCAGTCAGTGGATGGTGGCCGTTAATGACAGTGGGAAGGCAGCTGGGGCTCTTCCTGTAGGCACAGGTGGCTACTACACTAGTGGAACTCAGGAGCGGAGAAGCAGCCCCGACTAAGTTACTATCCCTTCTGAAGGACCGCCCTCCAAATGACCACACCCACTGAGAGACCACATCCTCTGGGAAACCTCCCCACTGACAAATCCTATCTGAGATACCACCTCACTGACAGACCATCCCCTACTGGCAGAGCACACCCACCAAGAGACCACACCTCAGGCAAGCTGTCAAGCCAGGTAACTACGCACGGTGGAAGGATATGGGGCCCAGGATGCTCTGTGGGTCATGGTAGACAAGAGAGGGGAGACCAGTAGACCAGGCTGTTAGCCCCTCCCCTGAGTTCCTGAGTCTGAGTCTCTGGTACAGATATGCCCCTCACCACAGTCAGAAAACACTGGCCAGGAAAGGCCAGGCCAAGGTTGCTGATCGGTCTAACACAGCCAGAAACAGTGGGATAAAGAGATGCCTTGAGCAGGACCCAGAAGCTCTACAGTCTGGAGTCATTCTACCCAGACACAGAGCTCCGTGGCTCCCTGGCAGCATGGAGAACACTGATCTACAGCGGGAACTTTCTAGCCAGGCTGGATGCATAGACACAGACCCGTTCTACTGTAACGTACCTGCAGCACATGGTACTGAATGTGCACGGGTATAGCAAGGCCCTAAGCAGGAGCCGCACCATGGACATATATGGGTCCACAGCAGGCTGGGGGCTGATTCAGCAGCTGTCTTTGTCATAGCCTCAGTGGCTGCCTGGTGCGCGGAGTGCCAGGATGAATGAGTTATCTCTTCATTTAAATGCAGATTTGGAACCAAATCATTCTCCTCTTAAGAACTTGTCAGCATAAGTATGCATACTGAATTAGAGCAAGGTTATTTCAAGTCACTCTCGCCGTCGGTTTCCCCACAGAAGCACACAGAGCCCTCCGTGCTCAGGCCTGAAGGAAAGTGCTGCTGCGTGGAGGATGTGCGACTAACTGACACGCAGCCTAGGCTCGCAGCCAGTGGGCAAGCCTGCGTCCCACATGGGTTACGAACAGCAACAGCTTCCCATGCAAGTGGGAAACAAGCTCAGTCAAAGCGGTTGCAAAAACATTGCTGCAGCCTCAGAGGCCACTGGTTCTGGGCTGTAGGGCTGAGGACCAACGCCACATGGAACAGGACTGTAATGGCCTACAGGGCTCAGGAAACCCAGCTGTGGTGGGGCACGGGTCCAGCTGGGGCCAACAGCGGCTGCATTCCTTCACGCTGCCTCTTACACACCTTCTGTGTCCTCCGAGGGCCAAGCCAGCAGGCACCAGGTGTCCCAGAGTCAGAGGACAGCCAACCATGCTGTTCCTGTTACTCATGAACAAGGGAGAGTCTGAGGGCCAGAGAGTAGATCTTGTGGTTCTGCGTTAAGGCCTCTGCAGTCTACAAGGTAACACAGGCCTGGCTGAGGGCTCCTCTACCGGAGAGAGAGCTCAGGTAGGCTTATCAGAACTGAGGGGACGGCAGGACAGGCAGCTGTTGTAGCTGACAGCAGGGCCTTCACTCATGAATCCCCTAAAATACAAATGGACCATAACAGCACCCACACCACCAGAGCGGGGGGGGGGGGGGGGGGGGAATGTCTCCTCAGAGATAGTCACAGTGGGATTTTTTTTTTCTCTTGAGTACACCCAATACCAGGTGGCACAGCATCTGGGCTGCACCAAATCGGGCCACTGTGGACCCCTGGCTAGTGGCGCTGTCCTGAGGTCTTGTTCAGCAGATGCTTCCTATAGCTGAAAATGGATTCACCAGAGAGCTCTTAAACGCTGACTGTGCAGTCTACTGGTCATTGCCATGTAGTATGCTCCTAGTGGGACCAGGATAGGAAGAGAAAGCAGGGAATGGGAGCAGAACCTGCTCTTGGTGCTCTGCCCTGGCTGTCTTGTGACCTTGACTGGCAGCCTCGGTGTCCCTGAGCTCCCACGCACTTGCCACAAGGCTAGTTTCATGGAGTAGGGGGCTTCATCCCACAGCCTCACAGACTCTTACCTGCCCAGTCTACCAGGCCAGCCCATAACTGCAGACAGTTGCTAGCACGCAACTGAAGCAAGGAAGACTCTCAAGAGGTGACCAAGTCCTACCCTGAAGTCCCTGGAGCTTCAGGCATTGGGACCATGCCAACTCGCCCAGACATATGGAGGAAGAGTACCCCACCAACAGCTCCCTAAGCCTGCCTACTTGAGCAGGGTCAGTGATATGGGACACAGGCTCTGCCCTATACGCTATGTGTGAGCCCCCAGAGGATCTAATCTGTGACCATTATAGAATGGGGTGGGCAAGCCCTTTCCAGCAGCCTGGGCTGTGCCCATCTAGTTAGGCTCCACATAGTGTGATGTGGGACTCAAGGGTCCCAAGGCAGAATGGTACTGCCAGCCTGAAGCACTTATATTACCCTGAGTTTGAAGGCCTTTGCTGGGCCTGCAGTTGTGACTGCCTTGGAGACCGTGCCACTGACTGGTCCCCTTCCTCCTACATGAGACAGTGCAGATCACAGGGTGCTGCTTCTTTCGCTGAGATGTGAGTCTGAGCTAGATGCTTGGACAACCTGGCTGACATTGATCCACAGGCTAAGGAGACTCAGAGAAGCCCCAAGGTAGCATCTACCCAGGTGGGAAGTTCAGATCTTTTTAAAAAATATCTATTTTAGGCCAGGCATGGTGGCGCACGCCTTTAATCCCAGCACTCGGGAGGAGAGGCAGGCGGATCGCTGTGAATTCGAGGCCAGCCTGGTCTACAAAGTGAGTCCAGGACAGCCAAGGCTACACAGAGAGACCCTGCCTCGAAAAACCAATATATATATATTATATCTCAATTGTTATCCCATCCCTTGTATCCTCCCATTCCTCCCTCCCTCCTATTTTCCCCTTACTCCCCTCCCCTGTGACTGTGACTGAGGGGGACCTCCTCCCCCTGTATATGCTCATAGGGTATCAAGTCTCCTCTTGGTAACCTGCTGTCCTTCCTCTGAGTGCCGCCAGGCCTTCCCATCCAGGGGACGTGGTCAAATATGGGGCACCAGGTTAGTGTGAAAGTCAGACCCCACTCTCCACTCAACTGTGAAGAATGTCCTGTCCATTGGCTAGATCTGGGTAGACGTTTGATGTTTACTGCACGTATTGCCCTTGTCTGAGGTGCCATAGTTTGAGGAGTAGACGTCTGGAAATAATCAAACTCAAGGAAGTTCAGATCTTAAGGGCCTGCAGACACTAAGACTAGCTGAGCACAAGCTGACTTCATCCCGCTTCTGGAGGAGCTGGGACTCTG
Organism: Acomys minous; assembly: GCF_964271855.1. NCBI lineage: Eukaryota > Metazoa > Chordata > Mammalia > Rodentia > Muridae > Acomys > Acomys minous. Next base: position 59,188,774 of record NC_140484.1, on the reverse strand, counting down.
AGAGGTTAGTCAGATGGCACCAGAGGGGGAGAGAGAACCCTAAGAACCCCTGGGATCCACCCCAGGGCTTGGTTCACAGTGAATGAAATAAAGAAGCACAAAGGAAAGGAAAGGGCATGGCTGCCCTTAGGTATGGTGAAGGAGAAAGCTTATTGTAGAAAAAAGGGAGAGCATAGCTAGAGGTAGACATATCTAAGAGATCCAGAGTGGCCGTGACCCAGAGCCATATGAGGAGAGAGGGGAGGGGAAGGAAGAGGAAAAAGAGGGGAGCTAGGTATAGTAGTCAGGAGGCCCAAAATGTAAAAGGGAGTAGGTAACCAAAATATTTTGACTATATAAGGAAGAGTCTCTGGGGGATAGGGCAGCCCAGCCTCTGAGCTGGGGAGTTCAGGGTAGAGGGCAGGGTATGCCAGCCATGTCCTGTAACAGGTAGGGACCAAGGGATGCTGGGAGAACATGGAGGCCAGGTTCGCTTTGATATGTTAAATAGGCACCTCAGCCATCCCAGCTTTGAAACTTAACACACATGTGGGTATACCACTATGCGGCTGAGTATCCAGCTAGAAGGCAGACCGATGGGGTAATGGCACCAGATGTTTCACAGCAGCCTTTATGTTTCAACAACAGGTGCTTCCAAGAACCTCAGTGAGAAGTTAGGGGCGTGGCTGGTGACCCTGCCCAATGGAGGACAGAATCCAAATCTTCCCAGAGCTCAAGAACCCAGAGACCAAGCACAAAAGGCAAGAGGACCCCACCCAACAGGCTACTTCTGATGATAACATACAGAGCTGGTAAGAGATGTTTTCTTTGGGGGAGATCTAGCTAAGGATGCTAAGATCCATTGCCTCCTGCTGACTACAGCACAGGGATGGGGGCTGTTAGAGCTCCCCATGAGCAGGCAGGACCATCCTTACAGGGAGGAGCATAGAGAAGGGACAGTGAGTAGATAGTGTCAGCTCAACCAGTGAACTGGCCACACAGGTGTCACAAATGAGTGTACCCCGCATAGAGGTCCAGAGAGACTGTAGCTTCCATGACAAACTGTAAGAAGGTGCAGTCCAAGGTCTATCCCCCGTACAGTCACACATGTGCATACAATGTGTGCACAGTCACACGTTGAGGACAAGTATCTGAAGACTTCTCTGAAGCAGAACGTCTCCTACATCTGTAGAACACTGACATTTTTTTTATCCCTTCATCTTCCTCAGCATCTAAGAGGCCATGCCAATCTATCCAAGCCCAACACCAGGGCTTGTTTTAGAAAGAATGGTCTTGAAGCCACAGGTCCAGGAGCTTAAGCTCCCCAGAAAAGACCTCCACAGGCCCCAGTGTCCACACACAGGCTGTCTATAGAGGCTCTAACGTCTTCTGTCAGAGCCCATAGCAGAAGAGAGAAAGAGCCTGAGGTATTCACATCCATCCTTGAGTCTGTCAGAATGTCCTTGCAGAGGCTCGCTCTAAGTCAGTCGACTAAGAAGGAATGAAATAAATGAAACTGACCTTGATGAAAACCTTGTCCAAAATCATCCCCTGCCTCATGCATGACATATGATGAAGGAGAAGCAGCTCTGGGCTCCCAAAACTCTTGAGGCAGCAGCTTTCCAGACCTCACCACCACACAGCCCCAGACAGTCTGGATCTGGTAGGGCTCCATGGGGGTGCCCACTTATCACAGGCCTTCATGGCTGTTTGAAGGCGGCATTTAGAGGCTCAGAAGGACAAGAGCTGTGTTCTGAGTGTGCCAAGGGTTACCTGGGGGGGGGGGCTCTATGGCCATCAGATGCCCACATGCTTGCCCAGAGCCTCAGAATTGGAAGGCAGCCATCTACAAGCCATGCTTGTCCTCCTGCAAGTTTGAAGCTGGAGATGATGGGCTGTTTGGACAGCTGAGGAAGGAAGAAGAAAAGGAAGGTCAAGAAAGAGGAAAGGGGGAAAGGGAAGAAGGATGCTGTGCGCACACATACCCCTGCATGCAGGCTGACTCGGGCAATTCTAAGGACAGTCAGCCTTGCTAGGTAGAAAGCAGGTGACTGTCACCACCCAGCCTCCTGTTAGCTCATCCTAAGTGGAGCATCCAGAAGGGAGGAACAGCCGCTTTTCCCAGTTGCAAACAGTTACAACATGAACAGCGGAAAGGAGACTGTGCCAACCCGTGGGGCTCTGATGATGCCTCCCAGCATGGACAGCAGACTCTCATGACCTGTGTCAGACAGTTTCATGGCTCCCCTTGCAGGTCTGAGGTGACATGGATATCAAGACCTGTGTGTAGATAGAGCCTGATACTCCCCTGTGTCCAGCATCATGCAAGAGGCTGAGGTGGACACATGGAAGCTTCTGGGAAAGTGTCCCAGAAGGGAGGCAGCTGGCAGGTATGTCCTTGTGGAAACAAAGACAAAGCAGCACTGAGAAAACACCATCTTTTGCCCTTTTTTGGTAGGTGCAGTGGACTTTATTGATGGTATTCAAGAGAGTAGGGCTCCCTGGGCCCCTCCTGTTATTCTGGGGTCTAGGATGGATACTGTGAGGGGAGATGCTCAGTGTCAGGGGCTCAATTAGAACAGGGACTCCTCAAAAAAAAAAAAAAAAGAACAGGGACTCCTCAGCAGCTGAGGGCCTCTCTTTTACTCTCATGTCCTTGCTGTTGTGAGTGGTCCAGGGCTTCTTACTCCTTGGAGGCCATGTAGGCCATGAGGTCCACCACGCTGTTGCTGTAGCCATATCCATTGTCATACCCAGGAAATGAGGTTTACAAAGTTGTCATTGAGGGCAATGCCAGCCCCAGCATCAAAGGTGGAAGAGTGGGAGTCGCTGTTAAAAGTTGCAAGAGACAACCTGGTCCTCAGGGTAGCCCACGATGCCCTTTAGTGGGCCCTCAGATGCCTGCTTCACCATCTTTTTTATGTCATCATACTTGGAGGGTTTCTCCAGTCTGCATGTCAGATCCACGACAGACACATTAGTGGTAGGAACACGAAAGGCCATGCCAGTGAGCTTCCCATTCAGCTCTGGGATGACCTTGCTCACAGCCTTGGCAGCACCAGGGGATGCGGGGATGATGTTCTGGGCAGCCCCACGGCTGTCACACCACAGCTTTCCAGAGGGGCCATCCACAGTGTTCTGGGTGGCAGTGATGGCATGGGCTGTGGTCATGAGTCCTTCCACGATGCCAAAGTTGTCATGGATGACCTTGGCCAGGGTGGCTAAGCAGTAGGTGGTACAGGAAGCATTGATGACAATTTTGAGTAAGTTGTCATACCATTAGAACATGGTTCACACCCATCACAAACATGGGTACATCAGCAGAAGGAGCGGAGATGATGACCCTTTTGGCCCCAGTTGACTCCACGACATACTCGGCACCAGCATCACCCCATTTGATACTGATGGGATCTTGCTCCTGGGAGATGGAGATGACCTTCCCATTGATGACAAGCTTCCCGTTCTCAGCCTTGACTGTGCCATTGAATTTGCCATGGGGAGAGTCACACTGGAACATATAGATCATGTAGTGGAGGTCAGTGAGGGGGTCATTGATGGCAACAACTTCCACTTTGCCAGATAAGAATCCAGCCCTTGTAGCCAGGCCCCCAATATAGCCAAATCCGTTTACTCCGACCTTCACCATGGCACTGCATGAGAAGATACAGCTTTCTCTGGAACAGGGAGGAGCCTAGAGCCAAGCAAACACCATCTTGGCTTTCCCTTTCTACTTTGCCCTGTATCCTGTGCTTTTCCCCCCTTTTCCAATGGTGCGTGAAGAGCCGCAATCAGCTTACATTGTCAGTGAAGAGATTCCCAAAGACTGCAACATGCACCAACAGCCTCCACCTCCTCCATCCTACCTGCCTCTTCCTCCTCCTCCCTCTTCTTCCTCCTCCTCCTCCACACCCTCTGCCCCCTGCGCAGGCAAGCCTGCAGACTGCTAGGCCCCTTCTGGCAACCAGCTTGCTCCCTTCCAACCTCACATGGGTATTGCTCACTTGTGTACTTTTACTTTTGATTGAGGAAGCTGGCTTTCCCTGGGTCTCCACCTCCTAGCACTTTGTTTTGGTGAACGGTTGTAATGGCTTTCTCCCGAAAGGTCTGTCTATGAGCAAGCTCTCTCTTGCCCCTCCAATGGGCCTTCATGTCTGAGTCAGTCCCCTGACTGAGGATGACATGGCCCAGGGTGGCTCTTCCTGGGCAGTTGTCGTCCTTAGCTAGAGTTTAGGATTAGCAGGGACAGCCCTAGCACCTTTCTAGAGGATGTCCTCACCTCCTTATCTTTATTTCACTTCCATTTCTTTTCTTTCTATCCCTCCCAAATGCTTAGTAGGACGTAGAATATCTTATCCTTTCACTGATAAATCGAGTTCTCTGCCCCCTAATATCAGCAACAATGTAAAACAAAACCAAAAACAAAACAAGAAGGAAACTGCTCTTACTGAGTAAAGGAGCATGAAGCCCCAATTGACCCGAAGGCAACTTCCTCCTGTTCATCTCATCTGGGACTCCACAGGGGTCAGACAGGCTCCTCAAGGTGTGGAACCATCTCTAAGCCAGCATGGGGGGCTCGGCCCTCTGTTGGAAACAGTGCTGTTGTACTCAGCCCCAGGCACTTCAGGAGACAGCTGGACACAGGCCTGCTGATGTCTGTATTCAAGTCACACTGACTGCTGTGCTGTCCTCACACGGAGTCCCTCAGCTTGGTCCTGGGGACATTGCATAAGAGAGCATGGGCCTCTCCACATCATCTCTCCTGTCATGAATGGGACAGGAAGGACAACTCTGTCCAATGTAGTCTGCATGTTTTGTTAAAGGACACCCAAGGGCTTCACAGTGAAAATTTACAGGAGAAACAGAGGACAGTAGGTGACATGGGAAAGCAGACACCAAGGCAGACATTCAGCTACAAGTTGGTGGCTGAACTTAGCAACTGGGACTCTCCTCACAAGAAGCACGTCCTCCTGTGACCTTCACAGGACAGTGGGGACAACACCTGTTATACCTGCACACATGTGACATCTGCAGGGCCATCTCACTGTGGTGAGTGGCAAGGGGCTGGCTACCTGCTGAGTGGAATACCCCTGGCCAATGTGTGCCAAGGGACACTGGCAGAGAACACGGGCCAGCATCCTCCCTGGGCCCAGTTTCCCACTGAGGGAGAAGCAGCTGGTCTTCAAACATTGCCTAACCACTGTGCAAATACTTTTTTCAGGAAAGTTAAATTAACACATCACATTCACTTTCCATCTTTTACTGTTATGTAATAGAGTCAAAACTTCTCCCATTCTAAGTGAGCCAGCCAGGAAGGAACTGCATCTCCCAAGAGGGGGCTTCAAGGTCACTCCTCATTAAAGTAGACAATGAGGCCTAATGTCACTGAATCCCATGCAAGGACAACACTCCGCCACCCGACCCCTAATTAAGAGGCCACTCGTCCATCAGGCAGTGGAAAAGTGCAGACTCAGAGACTAGATAACTGCCCTGGCAAGTCTTGGTTCTAATCAACAGACTCACCCTACCCTGAGTCAGGTAGTGTTCAGAGCAGCCCACCCCTGGGTCCTGTAGGAGGAGGACACACCTCACAGGATGCATTGGCTTGGTCGGGGGGTTCTAGCTAAGGGTCCCACATTGCAGACATACCTGATGTAATGTGTTGGCACAGCTCAAATGGGTTCTAGCTGAGGGTCCCACGTGACACGCGCACCTGACAAAACATGCCAGCACAGCCAATAAAGGGTTCTAGCTGACGGTCTTATAGGATTCACTGGCTCAATGCATTCTGGCACTGTGTGGTTCCAGTGACGGCTACACAAGTAAAAAATCCACTCATTACCTCTCAGGCCATCTGTCTACATCTTAGCATGCCTGTACACAGGTTTCCATAGCCACCTGAGATGTCGTCACCTCTAGAAAACCCTTCCTGGCTCAGGAGCTCCAGAAATGGTCAAGAAACCCGTGAAGGTCAGGTACTCTTTTCCAGGTCAAGGCAACAGGAGTGAGGACAGAGACCTTATTGTGAGCCTCTCAGGGAGCTTGGACTGACTTTATACCCCAGAGCACATCCATGGTCTGCGCCTATCAGGCCTGGCTTCACCACAGTCTCTCAGGCCATGAGCAGCTATGGTCCACGGTGATGGAGTGGGGCCTGACTTCCTCTGAGTCATATCTAAATAACTGTTTTCATCCCTGAGGGCCTAAGCCCAAATGTCACAAGCTGTTTTCCCTCAGTGAACTTCCTTGGCCCCGAGCATCAGTCAGGTAACTCCACCCTTCCTGACCAACTCGGGCCTCTGCATTCATAATTGGGATGAAGTCCTGCTCCAGAATCTTGCCACACCTTCCCTGCTGGTCCAGAGTCACAAAGGCCATCCCAACTGAGCCTCAACCCCTCCCATCCCACCCTCACATCTTCCTGCCTCTCAGCCAACATCCTGTCCTACCCTCAGCAGGCACGCGGTGGACATCGGGTGATTTATATGGCCTGCATTTAGTTTTTCTGTGCTCAGAGCACAGAGGGGAAGAAAAGTGCTCTAAGAAATGAGGTCTTGTCATATTCCAGCTGCACAGTCAAATGCAGACACCCCATTAGGAGGCCAATCATTTCTAAAGGTTAAATACGATGGTGCTTGAAAAAATACTTCTAGCTGTGTAAATGTAGGGCACTGAAAAAAGTTCAGTCCAAGAATGCACTCTGGCTCGAGGCAGGCAGCATTTCCCTTAATGTTGAATAGGATGCTGTTGGCTCCCACCTCCTCCCTTGGGATGTGGGACACAGAGGTCTGGACGAGACTGAAAGTCACGTGGCTGGGCCTCGCCTCCTTGTGCCGCTGACAGCTAAATATCTCTCCAGCCAGCACAGCCTAAATGGATGGGAGGATGAATAAGAACGTAGATGGGCGGATGGGTGGTGAGTGGATGGATGGATGTGAGTGTCCTGATTAGCTTTTTCTTTTTTCAACTTTCCTTTGGAAAGAGAGAGCCTCAATTGAAAAAATAATGTCTTCATCAGATTGGCTGTGGACAAGCCTGCAGTGTGTTTTCTTGAGATGATGTGGGAGGAACCAGCTCACTGTGGGTGGTGCCACCTCTGGGCTAGTGGTCCTGAGGGCTGTATTTTTAAAAAGGTAAGCCGAGGAATCTGGCAAGCAGCACTCTTCCGTGGCTTCTGCTTCTGTTCCTGTCTCAAGGCCCTGCTCTGCTTGGGCTCCTGCCCTGGCTTCCCTCAGAAACAGACTGAATAAATATACCTTTCCTCCTCAAGCTGCGTCTGGTCATGGTGTTTCATCACAGCAATGGAAACCCTAGGGCAATGAGTGGATGGATGGATGGATGGATGGATGGATGGATGCATGGATGGATGGGGAGGGGAATAGATGAGTGGATGGATGATGGCACGAATGCAGAAGAGGGAGAAAGAACAAATAGATCACTGCTGAGGTGACAAGGTAGCAGGTGGGTGAGAATGTAACAAGAAAGGACCACGCTCTCTAAAGAAGACCAGCGGAGCCTTAACAGTTAATTTTTGCCCCCAATTCATCACACCTTTGTGAATTCAGACACCCAGGCGTGTGCCTTACTATTGTTGTTATTGCTATGTTTCCCAAGAAATATTTCTTAGCTACCGTTACCGCCATATCCTTCCAGGAGCCTACCCTGTTGTAGGCCTTCAGCTTGTCTCAGAGATGCCTCTGCCCTCAGCTTCTCTTCTCTCTCCACCAACAAAAATTTTGACCCAAAACTTACCCTACCTAGAAGATGTGCAAGAATAAAGATAGAGCAAAGATTGTGGGACTATCCACCCAATGCCTGGCCCAGCCTGAGACAGACCCCACGGTAGAGCGCCAACCCCTGACACTATTAACAGCACTCTGCTATGCTTGCAGATGGGAGCCTAGCACAGTTGTCCTCTGAGAGGCTCCACCCAGCAGAAGATCGAAACAGCTGCTGAGACTCACAGCCAAAATTAAGCGGAGCGTGGGAGCCTTGTGGAAAGGGGGGGGGTGGATAGAAAGACTCAGAGGGGACAAGAACTCCACAAGAAGACCAACAGAGTCCTAATCTGGGTCCAGGAGTGCTTATGGAGACTGAAGCACCAACCAAGGACCATGTGTGGACTGGACCTAGGCCCCCCTACACATATGTAGGCAACAGGCAGCTTAGTCACCATGTGGGTCCCCTAGTAAGGGGAGCAGGAACTGTCTTGGACATGGACTCTTCTGCCCATTTTTCTACCACCTCCCCCTGCAGAGCAGCCTTGCCCAGCCTCAGTGGTAGAGGATGCACTCAGTCCTGAAGGGACTTGATGTGCTGGGGTGGGTCGGTAGCAGAGATGGGCTTCCCTTTTCTCAGAAGCAGGGGCAGGAGGAGGGGGGAGGAAGAAGAGGGAGGAAGGGTGAGACTGAGAGGAGTGGAAGGAGGAGGCTATGATCGGGATGAAATGTGAAAAAATGAAAAAATAAAATAAAATAAAGAACTGTTTCTTTAAATTCAAATATTAGGTGAAATATAATGAAGCTCAGAAAATAGACCTGACAGAGATGGAAAATCTCTACACAGCAGTGGGGGCTTGTGAGCCAGCACGGCACGGAAGACCAATGGGACTGCAGAACATCCATGAATGCTCACTTCATGGAAGTGCTAAAAAAAAAAAAAAAAAAAAAAAAAAGGCTGTGACAAATGCAGGAACAAATGATGTTTATTCTGTAAATGTTTCTTAAACAAGGTCAAGTAATATAAATATACAAATTAGTTTAACATAAACAAACATGTTTGGGACTTCCTCAGCTACTGTGTGAAAATTATTCTGTCTTGTGCAAAGAAATTATAGGTTTAGTGTTTCCAAAAATAGTCATTACTAAGTGTGCATGTAAAGGTGATGGCTGAGCAATTGGTTAGTTATTGTGGCTCACACAGCCCATGGGTGGGTGTAAGGGACATAAATATGGACACATGGATACAAGGATACGAGGCAAGCTCTGTACAGTTGGAGCCCCGACCTTCATGGGAGCACAGAAACAGTGGAAACAGTGTGGCTTCTCATGCCCCCGTTGCTCAGATTCATGGACACTTGGAGGGTGCTGGACATGCCTGCCTGAAGGTCATCTGCCCTGGGTCATCTGCATAATGGGCTTTCCCCGCCTAAGACTAAACTTCACTAAACCCATCGAGGTGACAGATTGCCCAGTGCTTACCTTGACCCCAGTGTGAGCCTAGCTTCGGGACAGACCACTGGATGGACAAAGAGATACTGATCCATGGATGGCTAGAGGCCCGCGGAACACACTGTGAGTCTTCTGTGCTCACCTGGAAGGCAGACTCTGACCTTAAAGGCTCAGCCACCCTCTGCCCAGCACTGAGACATGCTCACAGGGTACACACTCGTGTACGCAGTTCTGGTGTCAGCGTGGATTAGCGGTCATGCTGGTCATGGAACTATCCAGCTCCCTTGCCTACTCCTGGGATCCGCTTACACCTCCAGAATTCTCTTCACTCTGGGGTGAGCATTTGCATGTGAATGAACATCCACTGCAAGACACAGGACCACAGCTGGGCTAGGGAACCTCAACAAGCAAGCCTGAAACGGTCAAGCCTAGAGACAGACCCACCCACTGACAGAGTGGCCCCACCTGTTTCTGCTGGTTCTTCTCCGCATCCCATTCACCTCATTTTTTACCCAGCTTGTTGGCACATCCCTACTTTTGAGATGCGCCAAGGCGTCCTCTTTTTCTAGGGTCACAGTCTCACTCTGAAACCATGACTCTGCCCTTTGGCTGGACTCAAGCTACATGGTATTGAGCAGGGTACTACAAGGTTACCTGAGGCCAATGAGTGATAGGCAAGACACAGAAGCCTCTGCACCCAACTCCTGCATGGAAACACCCTACACACCTCACCCTTGACCTTCAGCACAGGGCTGCTGAGACGAATGGCCACCCCTAGCTCCCGCCCAGACTTAAATGGGAAGGCTGAGAAGTCTGAGGTCTCTGCAGGGGTCCCAAGAAAAGGTCCTGAACCCTAGCAGCTTGAGCTTGAAGAAAAGAGCAGCAGCCATTTGGGGGTGTGGCTAATGTATTCATCAGGCATTTCAGAAGAAGGACACCGGGGTTTGCATATACCTGGGAAATCCTCTGCTTGGCGTGGAACATTCTAGCCGGTGCTACACTCCAGGTGAAGCCCTGAAGGTGCTACAGAGAGGAGCACAAAACCAAAACCCTTCTGGGTGGCACATTCTCCCCAGGTGTCATACTCTTCCCATGTGGCAAACAGCAATTAGAAGTGACAAGGAACAAACATGTGACAGAAGCCTCAGCTGAAAACTGATCTCTGGCAGGAAGACATATGCTCTGTAGACCACATACCGCTGTAAGCCTGCGGGAGCTCACTGGATGCACAGTGTGTGGAAGAGAGTAAGGGCTGAAGTGTGGCTCTGAGCCTCCCTGGTCTTTTTCTGAGCCTGTACATTGGCCTTTACCTGGAAACAATTGCAGGGTCAGCCTCTAACACTCAATGATAATAGCTCACTCCCCAGAGTCCCAGAGATGAGACGTTCCCTGGAACAGCAGGGACTTTAGCTCCTGAAGGGAACCTTAAGCCATTGCCACTGCCCAGCCCGGGGGACTGTGTACACCACTGCCTGGCATCTCAATGACATACTGGGTGGCACTGTAAACTGAAGGGCCATTAAGTTTGGAAGTGCCAAGGCCAAACCTGACACTGAGAGATGGTTGCGAGGAGCTAGGTCATGTGGCGGTGGGGCTGACTGGTGGTCTGGAGGTCATGGCAGCTCTGTTCATGGTGTCAAAGGACAAACTTTCTTTTCTGGCCTAGTCCTCCCCTGGGCTCTTGAGATGTTGTCTAGGGCGAGGACCACTCAGGCGTGACCTATCTGGAAGTCCTGGCTCCCACTGCACTGCGTAGCCAATGACAATCCATTCTCCATCCCAGGCAGCTCCTTCCAATCAGAACTCAGCGGAGCCTTGTGCAGTCCAAGCCTGGGCCTGAATTTCACACCTGCCACTTGCCCGAGTTTTCTGAGGCTCCTGGGAATTCTGGCACTTTATCCTTTTAATTAACACATGGCTACTATGACCTTCTGTCACTTAGTGAAGCTGAACGGGTGTTCCCTCAGGAGGCACTGGAGAGTAGCTCACAGCTGGATCACCACTCCACAGCACTGCAGCCGGATGGCTGATTTTCATTATCATAAAACCGTTCAGTGACTTTTCATCTGTTTCAGACCAAAACCAATAAACAAGTTTACACACATCTAAGAGGCCCAGCCCAGGGTGCAGTCAGTCTCTCTCTCTCTCTCTCTCTCTCTCTCTCTCTCTCTCTCTCTCTCTCTCTCTCTCTCTCTCTCTCACACACACACACACACACACACACACACACACACACACACAGACATAGTAACATAGTGACCTGTGGTTTGCCCTGAGCAGACCAAGCAGGGCTCACACTACCCATGCCTGGCCTAGGCAGATGAATGGTGTGTTTGTAACTTTTCTCATTGGTTTGACAAGATACAAAATAGAAATAATTTAATAGTCTCAATTTGGCCTCACAGTTGCAGGGATGAGTGGTCCTCACAGTGTGCAAAGCATGCTGGTAGAAATGGCTCACTGCTGTGGTTGCAGGAGCAGGAGGCTGCCTTCTCACAACTTGAAGAATTCGGAGGCAGAGAGAGGGACTGCTGGTGCTCAGCTTGCTTTTTCTGTTTCCATTTCTTATTGAGTCTAGAACACCAACCCACCCACATTCAAGTATTCCCCTCCTTCTCACTTAATCCAGACTCGCCCAGAGGTGTGTCTTCTAGGTAATTCTAAGTCTAACCAAGTTGACAACAAGATTAAGCCATCATAGATGGCTCAAACCGTAAGCAAGCAAAGAAAGGAAACACACCAAGTTTTTCTCAAGTCACTGAGAGATTACTAATGCTTCTGGCTGCACTGGCCAAGGATATTTCTATTTCCCACTAGAGCATAGAAAAGCACACTGACTCTACAAGTGGAGACCCGGGTGTTGAAAGGGAAGGCAACTGCCAGTGCAGAGGCCTGGAGGTAAAATGGAGTCGGCCTTTCTGGGCCCTTTCTATGCACTAGCTGTATAGTGTGAGCAAATAGATTCAGCTCCCTTCCTAGTGAGGCCGGGAAGGGGGAAAAAGGAAGAGGGTGGAAGGAGGAGAGAAGGAAGAGGAGGTAGCCGGATGGAGCAGGGAGGAGAAGATGAGAGTGAGAATGGATGAGAAGAAAAGAGGATGGAAGGAGAAGGAGAAGAAAGACAACAAAGAAAAGGAAACGGAGAGCGAAGGGAGGAAAAAAACAGGAGTAGATAGGGAGAACCGGAAAAGTGGGAAGAAGAGAGAGATAGAAAAAGTATAACAGAGAAGAGGCAAGAAGCAGGTAGAAGAAGAAGGAATGGACGAAGCATGGAGGAAGATGACCAGGACAAGCCGGAGGGGATGTAGAAGAAGGGGAGGAGAAACCAGGTCCTCCATTCATTCCGCACTCTGGATCTAGGTGGAGGGCCCAGGTAAAGTGGCCTCTGCCTACTGCAGAAGGGAACACTTGTCACAAATGCATCACCACGGACACAGGTTAGGACAGAAATCCAGGTGTGTTACTTTGCTCATATCTCTCACTGCACACCAAGTGTGCATCACCAAGAGATCACCTGGCCAGCACACACAGCAGGGACACTTGAGAACAGATTTAAGTGCTACTGGAGGGCTATAACCACATTTTTTTCTCTTCTGGTAGATATACTATGAGATTTCTGCTGTGTATATACTTTTCGGGGCCTTCAGAACTTTCAAGTCTGGTCAGCTCCTGCCACAGGCCTCTGAGCGTACAAGAACATCATTGAACTATATTGTCCAGGTCAGAAGCATAAATCAGCTTAGGGAAGACCTTAGCTGACAGGCAAGTTTCCTCTAAGAAGGTGTTTTAGTTGCTGTGATAAACACCACGACCCAAAGCAACTCGGGGCTGGAAAGGGTTGTTCACCTCCCTGGCTGTAGTCCCTCACTGAGAGAAGTGAAAGCAGGAACTCAAGACAGGAACCTGGGGGCAGGAACCGAAGCAGAGACCATGAAGGAACACGGCTTACCAGCTTGTTCCCAGTGACTCATGGGCCTTTCTTATATAGCCCCTGAATGATTTCCTTTCTTTTATCTGCCCAGGGTGGCACCACCAACAGTGGGCTCGGTCCTCCCTTATCCATCAATCAAGAAAATGTCTCACAGGCTTGCCTAGCATCCAATCTAATAGGGACATTTTTCTCAACTGAGGGTCCCTTTTTTTCATGGCCAGTTGGCAAAATAGTAACTAGGACAGAAGGCCATGGCCACAGCAGAGCATGTGTGGTCTAGGTACTGGTGAGAACCACGTAATGTCCAACCAAACACCAAGCATAACAGGTCCTGGCAGCCAAGGACACTTCTCAGCCTTCTCCTGGGAGTTAGATAGAGTAGTCACCAGATCAGAAAGCTACCAGGTGGAGGAGCAGGAGGAGAAGGAGGAAGAAGCAGAGGACAGGGGGCTGACTCTTAGAAGGCAACTGGTTCCATCCCTGGCGAGGCAGTGAGGCAGTGTGGGAACCATATAGCACAGATTGGCAAGAGCTGAGACAGAGAGAGGCTGAAGCACAGCCAAGGGGCCTCAGAATTGCCCACAAGAGGCAGCAGACTGTCCCACTGTGGCTGCTGCCTCTCCAACCTCATTGTCGTCTTCAACACCAAGTGCCAGATCCACGTGCATTTGTTACACCTGGTTGAGAATTTAAGAACCATAATATCCCATTTACGGAGTCGCGCGTCGTGCTTTTCAATCTTGTTTCCGACCGAATAGTGTCTACCCGAAAGCATTCTCTCTCGCAGCCTGACATTAAGCGGCAGTGATGGAGAGCTCCTTTTGGCCTCCTTCTCACTTGCACCCATCCTGTCTGTGCTCCCCAGCCATGAGTGCTCAAGGTTCCCTCCGAGACTAGGGCTGAGGCTGCAGAGCTGGGCCTGTGGCCAGTGGGCACGACTGCCACCTCAGCAGGTGGTCAGGCTACCTCAGAGATAAGAGTGCAACAGCCTGTCACACATGCTCAGTTTTATCCCTTTCGGGGACGCTGCTCATTGGCAGAGAACGTGGCACAGGAAGCATAGGCACAGGAAGCATAGGCACAGGAAGCATAGGCACAGGAAGCATAGGCACGTCCTCCACAGCCACCGCCCATATCTCCGTCAAGCCTCCTCCTCTTCCCAGACTATTTTGAAACAAACCCCAGACATTTCATCACTGCCTATAAATACTCAGCATGATGGCAGAAAGGTAATGGCTACTTTGTAAACACAGCCATGATGCCACTGTCCGGGCACTCTAACAGCCAGAAAGATCCTTTGTAATCAAGCATGAAGCTCGCTTCAGGCTGTCTGGACTGTTGTAACCTTTGCCCCTGCATCTGGAGGTGGGCAGGCCTCCCAGCATCCTCTGGCCAAGCCTCTACAGCTTTCGCTTTCTGCTAGAGAACCAGGCTAATTGGTCTTCCCAGCACCTTACCGTGGCTTTGTAGTGACCTCTCTTGGTCCTGCCCTCCAATCCAGGCTTCGCAGTGGTCTTGCAGTACACTAGTCACTGTTTCTTGGATTGTTTTTTTTTTCCTGGACATATTGAGAAACAGGAAACTTCTGGATGGAGGAAGGATGGAATGTGAGGACCAGCACATCCGGGGATGCTGGATGTCTCCTGGGAACACAGCTCACTGCCGGCCACAGAGTAAGCAGTGGTGAGGTAAATGTATCCCGGTATGGGCCTGTTGGAGAAAGGCACAGAAAGCCCACGAATGCAGGGCTGAGCCGCCAGCCTGGAGTTCAGAAGTCACACAGGGAACCCCACCCAATGTTGAGAGCTCCAGGCTGTCAAGGACAGCTTTCCATTCACACAAAGTCCTCATACTTCAAGGTTGTCTGAGGCATTCTTCCAGTACAGAACACTCCTAATGCATTGCCCGTGGTAGACGGGGGCTCCAGGGTGGGGTTGGCTTGTGGGGAGCGGATCATCAGAGATGTGTTTCCTACACAGTCAGATCAGATCAGCCTACACATGTGGGTCAAATGTCACCACAGTTCCAGGTGAGCTCTGCTACCCTCTCACCTACAGGAGTGTGGAGTCACAGCAAGCCTGCACTAACAGCAGGGAGCTGCGACCCCCAAGACCCCAGCAGAGGCTTCTAGCAGCTTCCCTTTATGACCAAAGCTTTGCCAAAAGCACTGTGCCGACCCTGCCCGGGCCCAGCCAGCCAGCTTCATTTGCCCGCCTCAGATAAAGACTGGCAGGAGCTATCTACCACAGCATGGCCCTTTGGGGTGGTGATACCTCAGGTGGTAGAGGAGGGGAAGAAGGAGGAGTGAGAAGTGTAGCCCTTTGGTCCTCCCCTCCCACCAATAGCTGGGAGGATGAGGATGAGGGTGAGGGACACAGGAGTGCCTCTCACTGTTCTGCCTCTGACTTCTCACCTTCCCCCCACCCACCCACCCACTTCCCCGCTCCAGCTCAGCAATTGTCTCTGGGGTCAGGGTTCCTGGGGACTCTGCTGCTGGGGCACCAGCTCACCAAGCCCGGGATGGGGTGGGGACAGGAGGGAGGAGTGCAGCAAACAGCAGTTGTGACTTCTCTCCCCACGCCCCATCCCCGTAGCTGTGCCACTGACCAAGGCTTTCTTGGTGCTCGATGGAAAAACTGTTGAACATACGGCCTGACCAGTCAAATGTCTGGCGTTTGTAAAAATGTATTTTAAAATTAATGAGGATGTTTAACTTTTATAGACTTCGAAAATTCAAAACACACCAACTTAGGAAGAAAGAGTTCACAGTCATGCGAAGCCAGCTTATGCTGACCTGTTTTCTGCCCTGCAGTCCTTGGAATTCGCTGTGCTGCCTTTCATCTGTGTGGCAAAACACTGTAAGAAATCAACATAAAGGAGGAAAAGTCTACGGGGCGCTTGGTCTCAGGTGCATGGCCACTGACTTCATTGCTTCAGGACCCGTGGTGAAACAGACAGTGGCAAGAAGAGCCTCGTGGAACAGAGCCACCTGGCACAGAAGCAGGGAGGCAGTGAGGAGAGAGTAGAGGGGAAGGGGGAAGAGAGGAAAGGAGGGAGGGAGACATGGGAAGGGGAGAGAGAGAAAGGGACTAGGAACAATTCACACCCATGGATACCTTCCCTTTCCTCCAGTATCCACCCCCAAGTTTCCACCACTTCCCAAAACACCATCCAAAGATGAATCTACGGTATGCTTATGATCCAGTCCCCTCCCAGGTGTTCCCCCCCCCATCAACATGGCTGCACACTGCCATGGGGCACATTTCAGATCCCAAGCCCTGCACACAGTACCCGGGTTTGGTTCCATTGGCGCATGCTAGCAAGGCCTGTCTCTAGTGCTGGTGTCTGTTCTGACAGCTTGGTCAACAGCATGGCTCCTAAGAAGGCTGGATCTCTTAGGGAGAATTTGATGTTGCTCCACGTGCCACAGCAGCCTACAGGGTATCCCTACCCAGTGGTACATTCCTCCTCAGTCCTATCCTGCCATCTTTGTGGTTTCCAGGTGCCATCGATAGACACCGAGGGTGTCTGTGCTAGTGGGTCCCATCATCCCATCCCCAGGGTCCACTTCTGACCACCCCTACTTTCAGAAGCATTAGGGAGTAAGATTCTGACTCCATGTGCTGCCAGACCCTATTACACAAGTCAGGGCTGCCACTTTCGTTTCCATTAATTGTGTTTGGTTTTCCTTTGCTTCTTGACTTTTTATTTGAAATTCATTTAATTATTTCTTCTGTTCCACTTAGTAGTATGGGCAAATACTGGACTGTGCCATAAACCACAATAAGAAACTAACGGAAAAAAACCCTAGATATCTCCACTGTAAATTTTTTATTTTTAATGATTAAATTAATTTTATTCGGTTTTTAAGATGACACTATATAGGAAGAAAATAGTGTGTGAAAACGGCAGCAAAGCACATGGTGAGCAATTACCACCATCCATCAGCTGACTAGCCATGGTGGCACAGACATGGTAAGTGGCAAAGGAATCCTGTGCTGGCACATGCATACACACAGACACACACACACACTCAAACTCATAAGCTCATTTGTATTCACACTCACATACATTCACACCTGTAGGCTCACACACATTAATGTCCACATTTATGCACACTTACACACATTCACAGATGCACATTCACTCATGTTAACACCAACCACACACATTCACACCCAATGGCACATACCTATGGGCATACTCTAACATGCTTGCATGCTAACATGTATTCACACACTCACATTAACAGCCAACTGCACATAATCTGACCTTATGCATGTTCACACTTTCACAATGGTGTGCACTCACACTCAGATGCCCACACGACCCACATATACACACATTCTTATTGTACTCTTAAGCCTGTACACACATGCATATGAGTTATTCATGTCCTCACAATCATCTACACACACTCACTCACTGTGATGACTAGTTCTATGCCAGTTTGATACAGCCTAGAGTCGTTTTGAAAAAGGAAACCTCAAGAGAGAAAATGTCCCCACCAGATTGGTCTGTGGTCAAGCCTGTGGTGCATTTTCTTAGCTAACGATTGATGTGGAAGACCTGTGTGGGTGATGCCACCTCTGTGCTGGTGGTTGTAGGTGCCATAAGAAAGCAGATGAGCGGCCAGGCATGGTGTGGTACGCCGTTAATACCATCAATCAGGAGGCAGAGGCATACAGATCTCTGTGAGTTCGAGGCCAGCCTGGTCTACAAAGCAAGTCCAGGACAGCCAGAGCTACAGAGAGACAGGGAGAGAGAGAGAGAGAGAGAGAGAGAGAGAGAGAGAGAGAGAGAGAGAGACAGAGACAGAGACAGAGACAGAGACAGAGAGACAGAGAGACAGAGAGCAGGTGTACAAGCCATGAAGAGAAAGCCAATAAGGTCGCCTCCAAGTTACTGCCTTGAGTTTTTGCCCTGTCATCCTTCAGTGATGGACCCATGGCTATAAGCTGAAATAAACCCTTTTCTCCCCAAGTTGCTTTTTGCCTTTTTTGTTGTTTTATTACAGCGATAGAAACCCTAAGCAAGACACTCGCATTCACAATGTCCATTTAAATTTCCACTCACACATCACACACTTGCTCATGCGCACTCACATCCATACACTCACACATACACTTGTACATTTCCACACTCATATAATTCACTCACACATTTATTCACATTTGTATGATCACATATATCTACACCCACATTCTCGTGCACATTTGAACACACACACACACACACACACACACACACGCACATGTTCATACTCCTACAACCACACAACTCACCCTAATGTGTTTGCCAAATCCACATTTTGCATGTTTACTCACATTCACACTTGCTTACTCATCCACATTCACACTCGTGCATTCACATGCATCCACATTTGCACACATGGCCATACACATCCTCACTTATACTCACCTACTCACAACCACACACTTACACACATCCACCTGAGCTTGCATGCTTGCACACTGACACACTCACGTTGTTTTTGTGCACAGTAGCATATTGACACACCCACATACTGGCTGAGTTCTTAGGAACTCACTTGCGTTCAGGTACACTTGCACACACTTGGACTCTGAGACACATTTGCACATGCTTTCACACTCAATCATTGGAGCACACATTGTCTTCAACACATTTACACAGTCTGCCTATAGATGCTGGCTTGCACATTCTCTCACACACTAACACACAGTTGCACACTCACAGCTCACCATGGTGTCTCTGTTAAGGACTCACAGAGTGGCAGGACTGCTCTACACAGTGTGACTTGCTGGCCGCTTCCCAGAGTGGGTAGTCAAGTGCCTCCAACCCACCCCTGTGTTGGATATTTACGATCTTTCAAGCTTCTGCTCTTACGAACAGCTCAAAGCACGAATGGCTGGTTGAAAATTTATTAGAAATTTAAAAATACAATGATATTTTTAGGCTTAAAGATATTTTTGAAACAGGGATGGAATTATTTCACAATGTAAAGAAGCAGAAAGCTGCCCTGGGTTGTGCCAAAATTGCTAATACTGGAAAAACCGGTGACTCAGAAACATTAATTTTTAAATAAATAATTACTTTAACAAAATTGCCAGGTGGAGCAACTTGCTTTCCACCACATCTAATTTGGTTAAATTGCTCTGGCCCAACTGCCAGAGGACACAGCAGGAGCCAGGCTCCCTGGGAGGGGCAGACAGCTAGTAAATACACACCACACTGATGAACAATCCAGGTTTGGTTTGTTTAGCAGCACCCAGAATGCTTAGGGGGTGGAGGCTCCAGGCTCCAGCTAGAATGTAGCAGCTACGTGGAAGCAGTTCCAACAGGAAGAGGAACCTGGGCGTCTGACCAAGTCAAGGCAGCACCATGGACAGTTCCCGAGCCCCGTGGTACAGCTGTCCTTCAGGCCAGGTGCTTTGTGAACTGGATCAGGGCCTGACCTTCATATCCTCTCCACGGCTGACAGCAGCCAGGGAGGAGGATGGGTGAACTGGAGAGTCAGGAGGGAGCACGGGGATGAACTGGGCAGGAGAAAGAGGAAGACTGGGAGGAGAGTGCGCACGAAGTTTATCCACTGAGGTGGTTGGGGAAGCATAACAATTCCTGCAGCCACCTCCACTCCTGACAGAGGAACTGCGAAGGTGACTTCTGCCCACAGCACACTACCCCTCCCCCAGCACCCTCATTCTAGAAGGCAGCATCTTCTCATGAAAGCCAGGCTGCTGGCTCACTACTGGGGTCTGGAGACTAGGGAAGTCCTTAAAACTTAAAGCCATCTGGGTAACTGGATGTTTCTGTTCCATCTTTAGCTCACAGTTGAGATCAAGATAGCAGTAGGGAGTGTGGTTCTGTTGCAGAAAGTTCCAGCAGGTCTGGCTAGAAATGCTGTGTAGAAAATGTTCCTGAGGAACCAGGTTAACTCCTGAAAATTGAAGGCATTGAGGTTCTCCACAGTGCTACAGGCCAGCACCTGGTGCCTGTCTGTCTTGCTGGCTGCCATAGTAGTCACTGCTACCAGTCTAGCCAGTGAGGACAGGCTCTGCGTATTGCTTATCTCTCCCTGTGATTAGCTCTTATTAAAATTCTGTGCAGTTCCAGGGGATTCAGCAGCTCAAGGGAAGTGTCCTTGCCCTATCTGTGGCCATATGTCCAGGCCATACCTCAGCCCTGGGAGATGAGAGATGCTTATGTTAACATGTTTTGGAGACTGGTGAGATAAGTATTCTCCAACAGGTGCCAGTGGGTCTCCCTTTACCTTTGGAGACCCACGTCCACGTACAGGGATCGGGCTTTACCTAAGCCATCCATGCATATGTCCAGAACTATCAGAGTTCGAGGCAAGCAGGTGGAGGTCAAATGTCTGTTTGTGTCTCAAGATGGGGGTGGCAGGTGTGCCTTAGCATCAACAGAGGCAGCTGGATAGGTCAGGAGGGGGAGGGGGGATACATGGACCCTGAAAAGGGCTGTGGACTCCCTTCACAGTGTGGTCACTTTTGCTCCCTTGCTGTGTCCTCCTCCAATTCTGCAGACATGGTTCAGAAGTGTGCTAGGTCATGGTAGATGTGTCCCATCAGTGAGGATTTCGGAAGGCTATGTCTGAAGCTTATGAGGCCTCAAGGGATAAAGTGAGGGAGCTGAGAGAGACACAAACTTGTATCATATTGCCCATCACCATGACAACTAAGAACAAACCTGCCTCTTACTCTCCTGCCCAGATACATCATTCCATGGCTCCAGAGTGCTTACAGGATGAACACATTTTCCACTCATGCCCAGGCTCTGCTCCTGGGCCAGGTGTCCCAGGATCCCTGTCTGAAGTATGGGCCAGCTTGATGGGCACAGAGGTCATGTAGCTGTGCAGGGTTCTACCAGAGTTAGCAGAAGCAAAGAGAAGCTGTGCGTGTCCCAGGATATCCTGGTGCCTCTATGATCTTGGTGGTATGAGGCAGGTTCTCTACTGGGCAGCTTTATCGGTGCCTCCCTTTTCTTGCCAGCAGCTCCCCAAACCTCCCCCCACCCCAAGAGTTCTGGGAAGGATAGTGGCTTTTGGAAGAAAAAGGAAGGGTCTGAGGTTCAGGAATAGGAGCTCAGTGAGACACCTGGCACTTGGGGTCAGGGGTCAAGGTGATAACTCCATAACCTGTGGTCTTCACAGCCTGCAGACCAACAAGGCCTGAGCTCTCATCACTGAAGTCTGGACAAGACAGGGCCCTGTGTCTGCCCTGGAGGCCTCCTAGGCTCGTGTGAAATGCCAAAATGTCTATTTGTTACCAAGCAGAGGCTGCACCTTAGGTCCTTGTCCTCCACAAGGCTGTAATGGGGGCTGGACGGGCCCTGGGCCTTTCAGGGTCCAGTGGTGCTTTGTTAAAGACCTGTCAGCATCAGATTACTCTACATTTAATAATTTTATTATCTGCTTCTCAAACTCAGCTTCCCTTGAGGTAAGGATGGGTTGGTTTGAATCTGTTAGGAATGGCCTGCACAGATTCAAACGGATGCTGTGGGGGGCAGGAGGCGGGGAGATGGCTGGTTTCCACAGCAACTCATGAGCCTTTTTTAATTCCACTCTGCAGCCCGCCCAGATGCTGCACACAGAGAGGCCAGGGCCACCATCCCACCATCTCCAGGGCCAGGTGACATCCCCAGAGGCCACCATTTCTACATCTTCAGCTCTCTTCTTTTGGTTTCTTGGTCTCCACGAAATGGCTGGGAAGCCCACAACTAACAGAGGCTCAAGTACTCAGAAGAGGTGCATCTAGCCAGGGCACTAGCAGCCATCCAAGGCCATCCTTATTCTCAGACGAAGGGTTCCTCACAAGTACCTGCTGTGTCTGTGGTAGCCTCAGCCCCTCCAGGAAAGAGAAGATAGTCACCAGTCAATCCGGATTCCACTAACCAGGTGCACGACTCAATCTCAGCCTCCTCACTAAACTGTCTCCTGTTCTCTCACAACCAGCTTGCAGATTCCTGAAGCCAAGCAATCCAGAAAGAAGCCTGGCCTCCTGTGCTCCTGGGTTTTGGATGTTTGAGACCTTTCCCTTTAGCTGTGCAGGGCAGCCAACCTTGCTCCTTCCGAGCATGGGATAGCCTGCCACCCATCTAGACTCTGTCCCTAAGCAGACAGTATTCACAAGCCCGCTCAAGTTTGTCAAGCCCTCCCAGCTGCCTGCAGTCAGCACCCACATTCAAAGGCTACTGGGAAGGCCCAGCTTTGAATGAGATCTTAAAACTTCAGCTGAGGCCAGAGCCACCAGCTCAGTCCATGAGACTGGCTGCCTGATCTCCTTACAGTACAAAATGCTGCCCTCTCTATAGGAGAGGCAGAAGTAGCCAGGTAGCTAGGGCTGTCCACCTGCTGCAGAGACCTAGGCCTATGCTTTAAACAGGTGGTGCTTCCTCAGAGCTCTCGGTACCTTTCTGTCCACTGATTTTCCTTTTGGAGAGAGTGTCCATGGGAGGATTTGCAGCAGGAGGCAGCTGAGCAGCTATGCACTGCTCCATGCTAGCAATGGTGGAAATCTAGCAGATCTGACTGAGTCCTGAGGATGTGTTGCCTGGGATAATGGCCCCCCAGAGCCAATATAGCAACAGCCTGTCACATACAACCTACCAGCAAGACATTCTTCCTGGCACTTTTAAAAGGTTGGAAAAAATAAGAATAACATCTCATGGCACGTGAGAGCTATGTGATTTTTTTCCCAGTGTTGGCACCCAGCCAGCCATTTGCTGAGACTTGGCACCACCATCAGGGTGGGGTTGCTGTGAGGAGGACCTGGCCCACTGAGCCTGAGAGAGGTGCTGTCTGGCCTGTTATGAAAATGGCTATGATGGGATGGTTCATGCTGTGTGTCCACAGGGGCTGTCCCGTCTCAGCCAAACACACATGGAGGTTTATTACAGAGAGGAAACCGTGCAGATGTGAATGCTAGCAATCACTTGCTGTTTACTCCCCGTGAGGAAGATGGCCCTGGATGTCTAGGGGGGATTACCTGCCTGGTAGTAGACAGGCCTGAAGACCATAGCTGAAGGCTTCCTGAGATGAAACCCTCAAGGGCAAAGGTATCAGCATGTGCTGGAGGCTTCCAGGCAGTCATCTCTACCCTGTTGCCCTGCTATCCCATGAGCCAGGTGCTTGCAAGACACCGTCCATGTGACTGTCATAGATGCAGAAACCCTCATCCTCTGCTGGCATCTCTGCAAGGACTGGACTTGGGGGACGTTTGTAAGCAGAATGCACCCTGAGCAAAGAGCCATACCTGTGGGGCAGAAATTGGCATTTTCCTTACGTGGAGGGATTTTTACCTGTCCTTGGTAAGGGCCCTTGTTGTTTGCATCCTAGTGGCCTTGGGTTAGGGTTTATTCATTGCCTTGTCTCAGCCTTGTTCTTTTCCTGGGCTCTCCTCTTTGACCAGTTTGGAGAGTCAGCAGGTATTCCGAGATGACTGCCTCCACTCCACGATGTCCAGAGATTGGGCTGTGTCCTGTAGCAACACTGAATCCAGCCAGCTGGGGATGCCAAGAGGAGCAGCCTAGAAAGGGATTCAGTCTTCACGGCACCATGAGCAGGGGCAGGTTGCTAACTGCTTCAGGGTCTCCCAGTGTTGAGAGACAGGAGACCTGAGGCTTGAGCCACACTGTCAGATTTTCTTGAGTAGCAAAAGCAGCCCCACGCCAGCTATGTTTCCAGTAAGAAGCAAGTGTGCTCTATCTAGCAAATAGGGCAGGAGAACTAACTCACAAAGCAGCAGCAAAAGCTAGGCCATAGCCAGCAATATACCCAACCATGCCATGCCTCAGTTTCCCCATCCCATAGAAGAACTAGTGTGTTGATACTAGTGAATTCTCAACCTTTTGGGTCGAACAACCTTTTCACAGGGATCCCCTGAGAACCATCAGAAAACACACATATTTACATTACGATTCATAACAGTAACAAAATTACAGCTGTGAAGTAGCAACCAAAATAATCTTACAGTTGGGAGTCACCGTAACTCTTGAGGAACTGTTATTAAGCGGCTGAAGCTTTAGGAAGGTTGAGCACCGCTGATACAGAACACAGATCACTGTGTGTGTAAATCATCATGGCACCTCTGTCTCCATTGCTACCTCCAGAGGCTGGGTCTGAGGTGGTGCCCTCCTTGGGCAGCTTCAAACCTAGGCCTGTGTGTAGGCAAGCATACAGAAGGGCATGTGTGACAGCTATGAGTGGTTGGACAGCACTAGTCCAGTGCCCCTGTATTCATGGAGCCAGGTCCTGGGCTTTGATTCTGGAGACTTCAGTTACTCGGTACATGGAGGCCATGACCCACTCTTGGTTCCGGCCACTCCAGAAGAGGGTGAGAGACATCACTTAAGCAATATGTAAAGACCAGTAGCCAAGACTCTTTTGCCTCTCCTGTGATGGACCTGGAACCCTAAGAGAGAGACAGGTGTCAGAGCCTACTCTGGTCCAGAGCCACCTCCCCCCACCCCATGCCTGCCACAAACACACTTCCTGCTCTCCTTTCTGCTTCCTTCTCTACCTACCTAAGACCATCATCCAGGACCCGTCAGGGACCTTGGCTGGCCTCTAGTCCCTGGAGAAGAGACTCTGAGCGTTTAGAACACACAGAGGTCTCCATGGCTCATAGGGAGCAGAGCTGGCAGAATCCCTCTGGGTTGAGTCTCTTATCTAAAGTTTGTGGCTCATCTCAATGTTCCCACTGAGCGCAGGGACAGGGGACAGTTGTCCACACCCCACCCAGAGGTTACACAGCACAGGACTTACAAAACAAAAATTACAAGGTCCTTGGGTCTAAGTCTGCCTTTAGGATTGCTACTGTCTCTCCCCAGGAACTCTAACTTCCAACCCTTTAAACTGCAGAGTAGCAAGGCCCTGGGGCCCCCCTAGAGTAGGCGCTAGCTTTTAGAGCATCTAAAAGGGCAGCTTGGTGGGGGGAGGGGGCTGAGAGCTACAAGAAATGAAGTCAGGTGGAGGGGGAAGGGAATGCCCCACCCCCAAAACAGGTGCCTCCCAATCGCAATGCCACACCAACATCTGCCCTGGGGGGGGGGGGGGGGGAATCTTGACCTGATCCTGGTGCTCCCGTCAGGCAGCCAGCCTGGGCCAGGCCGTCCTGCAACAGCTGAGACCCAGTGCTCTGGCTTCTGACACAAGCCTTTGTACACTTTCCTTCTTGGGCCTCAGTCTTTTGACTCAGGCTGGGAGAAGGGGCACAACACTGGGCTTAGGGAAGACACTTTCTGCCCAGCCAGGCCCAATCCACAGGCAAGACCAGCCCTGCTGACTCATGATCAGCCAGTCTGCACCTCAGGTTCAGCATACTTGGATTTGAGAAATATTTTAATACAGGGATTGTGAAGATTCTTCCAAAATCAATTTCCGTTTTCACCTTCCTGTTCCTGGAGCCCTCGACAGACAGGGCTCTCTTTTTTTAAAAAAATGAAATAACATCATCCTGTCCTCCTTTTGGGGGAAACGCTTTAATGTGAGTTGTCTGAATCTGTTGGAAGCAAGCAGCAAACCCTGGTCGGTTGTCTCTTTAAATCGACTCTGCAGTGTGACGGGCAGCGGGCCGCCCGGGCTGGGAAGAACCATTCCTGCTCTGCCGCAGGGAGCCAGGGCACGGCGCCGCCGCGGTCCGCGCCTCCCCGAGTCCCCATGGTTACAGCTCCTGCTTCCCGGCCGGTCCTTCATTCCCCTGGCTGTTGCTGCAGAAATCAGGCGCGCGCAGGCGGCTGGCGTCCCCCAACCCAGAGCTGGAAACTGCCTGCAGAGTGCGCATTGGATGCCTGCTCTTCTCTGCTCTTCTCGGCTCTGACTCACTCCCTCCGGGTGCAGAGCTCCCGTCCCCAGCGCAGTGCTCTGGCCACTGCCAGTCGCCAGGCTGCAGCCCTGCAATCTGTTGATAACTCCACTCACAAGCTCCAGTCTAATGCCTTTCGTCATAGAAAGCTGTTCCCTAGCACGAGGGACATGCCACATCTCGCCTATGAGAAGCAAGCGTGAGACCTGTGCCTCTCCAGCTGCCTTTACCAAAATAGGTGAGAAGTTGGGTGCCTTCCTCCCGGTGTCTGAGAGGGGAAGGGGAGGGGTAGTGCTTGTGGTCAAGCCACTGGCCTGCCACAGTGTCCACTCAATGGGGCTGTTTCTAAAGCAGAAATGCTATAAGGGGTTCAAAGGACTCTTGTCGTTGGGAAGGTGGATTCTGAACAACTTTGGGTAAGTCTAGGGCTTGAAGCCCTAAGCAGGACCACGTAGTTCCAGCACAGGCAAGATTGTCCAAGTGGGCGAGAGACGTGAGCCCTCAAGGTCTGGCTTCTGCCAGGTCTGCCCAGGGAACTAAGAGATTTATTCAGGTTTATCTGATTCTCTTGATTTAAATAGATAATGTTGGTCTGGCGTGTGCAGCCTGAAATAACCAAGTTGTATTCTTATGTCGGGATGGTGAGCAGAGACTACTTAGGGGGAGGTTTCTGCCTACCAGGAGCCAGATTTCTTCCCGAATCCAAAAGCTCAGATTGCCACCACCTCTCTGGAGATGGTGGCTCAGATGGAGGCTGAGCCAGGGACTCCAACAGGCTCTCCAGGTTGATAGGAGCCAGAAAGGGGGCGAACCCGGTAAGGGAGTAAGCGCTTCCTGAGTACTGACCTGTGACAGGCTGGGAGAACCCCCCCCCCAGCCCCCTTGCACTCTGACCATGCACTGTCTTTGCAGGTGGGTCAGCCTGCAGATCCTCACTCATCCTGTCACAGTCACTCTGAGGTAGCTTTCCCAGGAGCTTCACTGTGACTGCTGTTTGGGACTTGACCTTCCAGATGGCCATGGAGGCCAGAGGGGAGAAGGGCGCAACATAGTGGTGGTCGCTGCCAGCCACCCCACCGGTACTCTTGCCTCCCTAACTCTGCAGGGCTCGTGGTGAGTACACAAACCAAGGGTCCAAAAGCTCAGGCCAAAACCTTGCCATTCACATCAGATAAAGGGCTACCACCTCTGTGAAGTGGAGGAAGCCTAGGCAGGAAAGTAAGTTATGGGTGGTTAGGCAGTTAGCAATTGTCCAACGTGTGCTTGGTCCTGGGGTGGGAGAGCGTTATGGGGGTGGTGCTGAGGGCAGCAGGGTCTGGCTGCCCTGGGTCTCTGGCTGCCAGCCAGGGTCTGTCTGCTCACTGGCTCACTTGGTGCTGTTCATACTAATTAGCTGCAGGCACACGGCAATGTCGAATCATTTAATCAACAGAGTGGCATCCATCCACGGGGCTCTTGTCTATGCCTGGGAAACCTTGTCTGGTCCCAGATTAGGTTCCCTCCCGTTCATGGGGGGGCCTCAGTCAGGTCACCAGGTCCTTCCCGCTGTCTCTGCTCCTCAGGGAGTCCGGTGGCCTCAGCACCTCCAGCTACAACAAGAGGGGGAAGGATAATTCTCTCACTAGGAAGAGATAAGGACAGTGTGGTCATTGGTTTGGAACAGTATTCAAGACACAGTGGGGCCCTTCCTGAAGGCTCCTACGAGCTTTTGTTGTCGTTGCTGCCTAGTAGTCTCCAGAAAAGCTGACAGCCGAGTAAATAATGCATTGTGTATGCTCTTAAGGGACAGCTGACACGGGCAGCTCGGGCTAGGGTGCGTGCTGAGAATGCCAATCACCACCAAGATAACATGTCTGTAGCCAAGACATGGGCACAGGTGCCTCGGTGCATGCCGGTATGCCTGCCTAGTGAGGGTTGTTCGTTCTGAGCCAGCGCTCTCACTTCCTGCCTGCTCCATTCAAAATGCCCAAGAAGAGAGATCCCGATACCCAAATCCACATCACTTCAGCATTGTTGGCTGAGGCAAAGGTTGTGCCCATGCTCCCTCCTGACCCCAGCAAGGTTACCTGTTCCAGGCACTGGCAGCTCTCAAAGGAGAGCAGTCTGAGCTCAAGGATCCTTTGGCCTCTGCCTCTGTCTTCTACTGCCCCGAGGTGCCACACCCAACATGGCTACCAGCCCTTCGTTGGAATGCTTTGTGGCTTTCATTCTCATGATGTTTGCAAAATGGAAACCTGCCCTCGGCAGGTGATAGACAAACTGATTGGAGATTCTCGAGGCATGGGTAGGCTGCAGTGCCCACCCTGTGGTACCCACTGGGCAGAATCTAGCTGCCTAGCTCAGCCTTGTTTCCTCCAACTCCTCCATGGCCCTGGCTCTTGCCTGCACTCATGTCTCTATGCCAGAAGTGCCTGCCCTCTGTTCCCTTTTGCCTCCATGTGCAGGACTCACAGCAGTTGCCAACAGCCTTGTGGACATTTCTGTTCCACATAGGCCCATGCCAGACTTCAGGAGCCCGGGGCTGCCCATCATGAATGAACCTATGCTGTACATGCCTCCCTTGCAACCTGGCCTGGAGCCTTTGGATACTTAGAGGTTTTAGTACAATCACGTGAGAATTTGCAAGTACCTGAGAAACACAGAAAGTATGGGGTGGGCCACTTGAGATACCCTACCTTCTGTCTGTCTACAGGCTGTGGTACAGGTGCTGGACAGGTCACCTGGGGCCCAGGGACACAATGCTCGGTGGTTCTGAGACTGCTTGACCATGGCTGAAACACCATGGCTACCTGCACTGTGCCTACTGGAACTTCTCCAACACATGTGCCAAAGAGAGCCACCTTCCTGCTCCAGGGCTTAGGACACAGCTAGCGGTCTTCTGACCCATGCCCCAGGGCTTAAAAGAGCCCTGGGCTGGAGCCTCCTTCATTTAGGCCATGCTATGCTCCTCTTCCTAAACATTATCCCCGTCTGATTCTCCCTATGAGAAGCCGAGGGCACCTCTGTCCCTCTCAGGGCATCTGTGTCACAGCAGATAACCAACTCAGAAGCAAACTAGCTTGTTTCTACCATAGACACTACTGCTTAGTAATTCCAGCGGACACCCAGACATGAACGGTCTTGCCCTCTGTCACCTGTGATTCTCACAGTTAGCACCAAGAAAGCATGCTCTCAGAGAGAACAAAGTGACACCTGTGACTGACAGGGAGAGTTGTTCAGCATCTGCCTGCTTCTCTCTGCTGGTCCCTGAGAGCATCCACATTTGGTTAGGCTAACTGAGGCACTCTCCACCAGCATAGCTTTCGTGGGATGTATGGCATATGCCATGTAGTGTGTAATGTGTGATGTATGGTGTTGGGTGTGTGTTGTAGACACGTAGTATTGAACAGTGTGGCGTGGGATATGTGGTAAAGATGTATAGTGTGGGATGTGGGTGTAAAATACGTAGTGTGGGTGTGTGCTGCGGGGTGGTGTGGAGTGGCATGTGTGGTACAGAAAGGTATGACAAAAAATGTATGGTATGAGATGTGTGTGACTCAGACTAGTCTGGTATGGAATGTACGGTGTAGGATGTGGGATGTGTGCTGTAGGATTTATGGTACACGTGTGTAGTGTGGGGTGTGGGATGTAGAATGCGCGGTGGGGACGTGTGGCATTGAATAGTCTAATATGGGACGTATGGTTTGGAATTGTGGTGTTTGGTGATGTGTATGGTGGACGTTGGTATAGCATGAAATATACGGCCTGTGTAGGAGAAGACTGTGGTATAGACTAGTGTGGTATGGGGTACACGGTGTGCAATGTGTGGGGTTGAATATGTGGTGCGTGATATGTGGTACAGATACATGGGAGCTGTGTGGTGGGGATGAGTGGTGGGGGGGTGTGATGTGATGTGTGGTGCAGATGTGGGGTGCAGATGTGGGGTGCAGATGTGTGGTGCAGATGTGGGGTGCAGATGTGTGGTGCAGATGTGTGGTGGGATGTGTGGTGCAGATGTGGGGTGGGATGTGTGGTGCAGATGTGTGGTGCAGATGTGTGGTGCAGATGTGTGGTGCAGATGTGGGGTGCAGATGTGGGGTGCAGATGTGGGGTGCAGATGTGGGGTGGGATGTGGGGTGGGGATGAGTGGTGGGGATGCGTGATGTGATACATGGTGCCGATGTGTGGTGGGATGTGTGATATGGGATGTGTGGTATAAAATGTGTGGTACGGAGTGGAGTGATATAGTGTGGGATTCGTTGCATGTAACAATGCAGTATTAAATGTGTGGTGGGGATGTATGGTATGGAATGTGTGGTGTGGGATGTGTAGTAGCAATGTATGCTGTTGAGTACGTTGAGTTGAGTAGTGTGACACGGGAAGTGTGGTGTAGAGTGTGTGGTGGTGGCGGGTGTTATTGAGTGGTATGGCGTGGGGCATAAGGTATAGAATGGTGTCACCCAAAATGTATGGGGCGGAATGTGTGGGGTAGAGTGTGTGCAATGGTGTAAAGTGTGTGTGCGGGACGTGTGGTATATAATGGTGCAGTGGTGTAAACCGGGAGTGTCGGGTCATGCCTGTCATCTCAAAATGCAGGAGGCTAAGGCAAGAAATTTGACCCGTGTCTGAGGCCAGCCTGGGCTACGTAGCGAGACCTTGTCTCAAAAGCAAAAGAATGGTGTGGTGTCGAGTGTTAGTGACAGAAGCAGTGGTCATTTGGACGATGTGTAGAATCATGTGGCATAGACAGCAAGGAGTGGGGTGGCAGCGGATGTATGATCTCGTGTGACGGGGCACTGTGGAGTTACATTGTGTGGCATAGCCTAGGAGAGAACACTGCAGTGTGGGGTGGGGTAGTACGGACTGGCGTGGTGAGGAATGGTGTGCTGTGAGTTGTGTAATGTGGACTTGCATGGTACGGGATGACACAATGTGATTTATGATGTCATTCCTTGAAACACTGTGATAGAGGATGGTCTGGAATAAAGTAGCATAGAGTAGGGCGGGAAGGGTTAAGATGGCATTGGGTGATGGATTACTCTGGGATGGCATAGAGACACAACCAGTGGGATGTGATGGTTAGGGGGCTGGGAACGGGTGGGACTGGGCCGTGTGTTGTGAGGTGACAGCGTAGATGGTGTGGTGTGGGAACATGTGATACAGGATAGCGCCATGTGGGATGGCATGGTGTGGGGTGACATAGTTGGAAGGCTGTGATGTGGTGTTGGCTCCTGGCTCCCTGTAATTGTAATATTTGAGTCTAGCTGATCAGGTGCTACACCTGTGTGTTGGTTGTGACAATGCCATGGCTTGGCTTGGCTCTAAGCACTATTAACAGCAGTAGCACCCATGGCGGTTGGTGCTTTCACAGAGAACTCTGCTGGTCCTCACTTGCCCAGGGCTCACCACGCTGCCACTGGATTGTCCTTAGCCACATTTGACAGGGACACAAGGCCTTGGCTAGCCCCTGCTTGGGGTCAAAGATCCTGATACGTGATATATTTGCAACACTCTTTGTGTCTGCTATGTCCACATTCAAAAAAGACAGGGAGGGGACTAAAAATCCACAAGTGCCTAAAGCATGAGTTCAATCCGCAGAACTGACATAAAAATGAAACTTGTTCTCTGACCTCCTCACAGGACCCACGGCATACACATACCCCACCCACACACACACCATGGTAATAATTGATTAAATCAAGAGCTCTAACTTAAAATGCCAAAGGCACTGGAAAGGTGCATAAAGGGTAAGACGTCAACCCCTGGCTCTGCAGCTCTGCAGAACTCAGACAACCCCCAACCCCAAGGCAGGGCCTTCCTCCCCACAGTGTCCAAGGGTCACAAAAACTGGCAGTGGGGCACTTTCAGATGTATAGGAAAAGCTTTACCTGTGTGCAGTCAGCTCTGGGACAATGGGTGAGGGCACATCTGGAGCCCCAAGCTATGAAAAGTTTATGAACCCAAATGTGATGATGGGTTCATTTGAACCTAGGCGGGCTGTGGTGCTCGGGAGCGAGCAAATGGCCTGGTGGATGTGATAACCATGATGAGCAGCTCAGAACTTCTGCTCTCACAGGTTTTTTTGTTTTTTTGTTTTTTTGCAGGGGGGTTGTTATTGTTGGTTTTTGCTTTTGTTTTTGTTTTTGTTTTTTTGCTTTATTTGGTTTGTTTCCCTTTTTATTTTTGTTCCTTCCAAGGTCTGAACGCCTGGAAATGCCTCCTCAAAGCTACCTCTCTGTCACACAGAGCTCTTCCCATCTCAGCATCCCCCTGAACTATCCACATTAAGAAAAGAAGGAAAGCTCCATGATGCTCTTCAAAAGGCCTCTCTTCAAGTCTCTTCAAGATTTCACCACCCCATGTGTCTCTCTAAAAAGAAAACCCCGGCAAACTATATTCATGTAACATCCAGCTGGTGTTTTGAGTGAATGAGTGACTTCCCTTCTGCTTTTCCCATGGAAGGCTGATCAATCGATAAGATCCAGTGATCACCGAAAAGACAGGCAAGGAAATGCATCCTGCTCTATCAAAACCAATCTGGGTTGGCACAGGACCAGAGAAGCAAACAGAACCGAGAAGAGCAAGAGCAACTGCGCCGAGCACAGCCACTTGCATTGGTGATCCCAGCACTTGAAAAGCTGAGGCAGCTACAGAGTGAGACCCCATCCCAAAACACAAATCACAGATGGAGACCGGGAAGACTACCCAGGAAAACTGAGTGGAAAGAGAACCTAAGGCTGAGGAAATGACTCAGTGGGTAAGACAACTTGCTGTGCAAACACTAGAGCCTGAGTTCAAAGCTATCACTCATGTAAAAATCCAGGCATGGCCGCATGCATGCTCCTGAAACCCCAGCAAAGGCAGGAGGAACTGGCCATGAGGCTAGCTCCAGTTTCAGTGGGAGGCTGTCTCAACGAAATAAGGCAGACAGTGGTAAAGCAGGGCACTTGACAGTCTCCTCAGGCTTCTGCACACACATGTATGCGTGCGTCACACACACATACACCATAATACACACTCGCATACAGAGCCACAAAAAAATAAATACATAAGTAAGAGGAAGGGAAGGGAGGGCAAGAGGGAGGAAGGAGGGAGAGAGAGAGAAGACACCAGAAAGACCCAGTTGCCCCATTCTACTTAAAGTTCCCAGGTCAGAGAGCAATGTGCCTTCAGAACCTGCAACCCCAGGTTCAAAAGATTCCTTTTCCACTTGTCACTGTCACCAAGAGTGTTTATATTACTTAATTGAACTGTCTTCCCCCTTCTGTCCTTTCTTCTTGTCCTGTGCAACTTCCTAACTCCTTCTTTTGGCAGAACAAGCCTATATATCAACTAAAATAAAATGAACGTGTGAAGGGAAGCCATGCTAAGAAAGGGTATCTGTTACTGTATGTTAGGGCAGGTGTCTTGGTCACTATTCTATTGTTAGGAATACACCATGACCAAGGCAACCCTTGTAAAAAAGAAGACATTTAATTGGGGTGCTTGCTTACAGTTTCAGAGTTTTAGCCTATTACCATCATGGCAGGGAATGTGACGGCAGACAAGCTTGGCTAAGAGCTACATCCAGGTTCTCAGGAGACACTTGGGCTTGGCATGGGATTTTTGAAACCTCAAAGCCCCAGCCCATGACACACTTCCTCCAATAAGGCCATACCTC
The DNA here is from genome assembly GCF_964271855.1 of Acomys minous. Lineage (NCBI taxonomy): Eukaryota > Metazoa > Chordata > Mammalia > Rodentia > Muridae > Acomys > Acomys minous. The sequence continues at coordinate 59,155,258 of NC_140484.1, read as the reverse complement.
CTAATCCTTCTAATCCTTTCAAATCTGCTGCTTGCTGGTATTCATGAGCCTGTGGGGGGGGGGCATTCTTATTGAAGCCACCCCAGTGGGGATATGCATGGGACTGTTGACCCAGCAGCCAGATTAAGGGGAAAAGTCAATAGAGACTAGTCCAAAGTGGCTTCTAAAGCAATCAGCCCATCCTGCAGCCAATGCAAGCAGTATGTCGCCTGGATCTACATGGCTAGGAGCAGCCTTTATCCCTCACTGAAATTTACCCTGATTCTATGGGCTCTCTGGGATGGTCTTCCTCCCCCTCTGACTGGATCTACACGTTCTTTTCCTGTTTACTGCCGATAGCATCACCCAACAGTTCTGGGGAAGTAAGCAGAAAGTGTGACCCAGTGGTCAGTGAACAGAAAATGGAAACCATTCTGGAGGCTCCCAGGCTACTCTCTGGTGTGGTTTTTCACTAGGCCGGTCTGCATCCTGATAGTTCAGTATTCGTGCTGTCGTCAGAGAAGGGAGGAGACTTCCAGGAATCAGAGTGCCACCTCTTTTTCTCCCCTGACTTGGTTATATTCAGATCTATGACAGCGTGGTGGGTGTATCTGTATCACTGTAATGAGATGATAATGAGCTCAGCATCCTCTGGAGTGTCAACATGACCTCTACATCAGACCTCACTGATGCGGAGCTCCTGTGGAACGTGTGTGTGGGAACTGGGTAGCCGGCAGCCAGGAGCATGTGGTCACCAGCATGTTAGCTGTAATTTGTGGGGGCAAGTGACAGCTGGCTGGACAACAGGCTTTGGTCATTTGAGAGTGACCTAGGAGCCAAGCTCTGCTCACCATCACTGCTCCAAAGAGTGCTCTGGCTCCAGAGCTGCAAAGGGACTGTCCTCAAGCCAGGCAGCTTTTGCCTGACCCCATGTCAGATCACTGGAATCTTGCCCAAAGAACATTTGCACAGTAGACTCCTTGAGAGGAACTTGCCCATGTGTGAACTTTAAAATATGAAATGCATCTCCATTTTGCATTGCCTACTTTGAATTTTAAATGTCACCTCTAAAAATGCAGAAAGGCACTGCTCATCATTCTGATACAAATAAGCAGAAAGCCAGACCAAACCCCATTTCTTACCAAGCTTGTTGGTCATTCCCTGGGTCATCCTGTCCCTAGACTCTGAAGTCTGTCTTCACATAAGTGATGACTCCAACCCCCTCCAAGCCTAATCTCCCAAACTTACAGAGCCATCAAAGGGTTAGAAGCCTCCCCTGTGAATATCCACCTGAAAATGAGCCCCTCAGGCCAAGGCCATGTGACCCCATCCAGACAGCATCCTTTAAAAAAATCACTTCACAGCAATCAAAGTCTCTGAGCATTCTGCCTGCTACATGAAAACAGTTCTACTTTCATTCCCACCCTCACCCACCCCCAAGACAAGGTTTCTCTGTGTAACAAAGCCCTGAGTGTCCTGGACACACTTTGTAGACCAGGCTGGTCTTGAACTCACAGAGATCCACCTGCCTCTGCCTCTGCCTCTGCCTCTGCCTCCCAAGTGCTGATATTAAAGGCATACACTGGCTGACAGTTCTACTTTCTTATTCGGCCTCCGATAGGGCTTTGTTATATGAATTCAAGCCACAGATTGGAGTATCCAAATTTGGGTGTTCCTATAGGGCCTGAGGATGAGAATGTGCAATACTGCCTCCAACTTAGAACATTGGGGACATGGCAGGTATTGCTCTGGTTATAGCTGAGCCCCCTTTGCCCTCCAGGCTGTCCCCAGGTCCTTCCCATCATACAAGTCTGATACCATCAGGAATGCAAGCCCCTGTGACACCGTCACACCCCATACACAAAGGGACAGTGACCATATGGAAGGCCATGGAAGACTTGTAAGCCACAGGCTTTCATTGTAGAGTTGTAGAGTTGTAGAGTTTTACTTCCAAAGAAGGGACTAGGTGCAAGAAAATGGAAACTCTCTTGAACTTTTGCTCTTATTCTCTCTCTCTCTCTCTCTCTCTCTCTCTCTCTCTCTCTCTCTCTCTCTCTCTCATATTCTCTCATTTGCTAACAACAATGGTTAAAATGCTAAGACTCCCATGAAAAGACTCATGTGCATAGGAACATGGAGATGTCACTTGGGACCAGTTGAACCCCGAGTTATTAAAGCCCCATGGGGCACTCCATCTCCCTGTAGCACAGGCTCCTCAGGTGCATGAGCATCCTGATCTCACCAGCAAGCATACTCTACATGACTCAGGAGTTGGCTTCTGTCTGACAGGAAGCAGCTGACAGGAAGCAGCTGAGCCGAGACAAACAGAATAATGGCCTTGATGCTGACAGGGGTCACAGAGTGTCCTCTGTCGCCCCATGGCAAATTCCCTGCAGACAGATGCCAAGGAAGTAAACCCATGTGGCCCAAGCAAGCATCCTGTAGGGGGCAGCACTATGCTGGGTCTGGGACTTTCCACTTAGCACGCTACAGAAAGCATCTGAGGCTTTGAAATCAGGGGCACTCAGGAGATTTGCTTTTGTTTTTCGAGACAGGGTTTCTCTGTGTAGCTTTGTCTGCCCTGGACTCTCTTTGTAGACCAGGGTGGCCTCGAACTCACAGAGATTAACCTGCCTCAGCCTCCCCAAGTGCTGGAATTACAGATGTGTACCACTGCTCTGGCTTCACTCAAGAGATCTTTCTTTTTTTAAGATTTATCTATTTATCATATATATATATATATATATATATATATATATATATATATATATATATATATACAGTGTTCTGCCTACATGTAACTCCTGCAGGTCAGAAGAGGGCACCAGATCTCATTATGGATGTTGTGAGCCATCATGTGGTTGCCGAGAACTGAACTCAGGACCTTTGGAAGAGCAGCCAGTGCTCTTAACCTCTGAGCCATCTCTCCAGCCCCACTCAGGAAATCTTAATGGAGGCTCTTATTACTTGGAGAGTGAAGTGGTCTCTGGCCATGTTCCTAAAAAATACCCATAAGTAAATGTCCAAAGTATCCCACATAACTGAGCTGAGCCACCAGACTAGGTGCTAGATGTCCAGAAAAGGCTGGTTGAAGGCACACTCCTGGAAACACTCACCCCCTTCCGAAACTGCCAACTTTTTGCAGGTGCCTTCTCCTCACTCGGGCACAGGCTCCTCCTGCAATTGTTGCCTGGCCAGCTCTTTTGGGGGCTTCCTGAGGTGGAAATATGATGGCACTATAGGGCATTCTTCCTTAGCTGGGCCAGCCCGTAATATCCAGAATGCCTATTTCCCATCCCAGGGCCTTGGGCTGAGTATGGGGGCATTTCCTGGTCAGGAGGATAGGATGTGGGCGTCTCCAATGGAGGACAGTAAAATGTACCTGCACTAGGGTTAGCTTTGCCGTGTCTTATTAGGAAATCGTGACGTAGGATGGACACAAGGTACCTGGCATCCCCCCCCTTGAGCTCTCCCCCGCCATGTCTTCCAGAGAGTTGTTCAATGTGCCTTCCGTGTCCACACCTACCCCTCAGACTTCTGCCCTGCACCATCTACGGCCAGAAGTGTAATGAGTATGCGGACACTGTGGAGACTAACCCTGGCTATCCACCAATTAGGTGTCTCTTCAAGGTCAAGCAGAGACTGACTCTCTTGCCCTAAACACAGTGGCAAGGACACATCCACACCAGGGCCCCAAGGATTTCCACCGTGTCGTTCCTCTGTGTTGCCCTACCGCAGGAAAACCATGCTTTCATTTGACCTGTGACCTTGATCCCTTGACTTCAGTTCTGATACACAATAAATTGCACGAAGCCAGAAAGGGTCCCGAGGTCATATCTATTGGTCATAACAACTGCTCAGGTTAATGCCACTAAGACCTGCTAAAACATGATGGAGATTCCCCCAGGGAGCCATTTAAAAGCAAAATGTCAATAAATGTGGGGTGCAGAAGCAGGCAGGGAGGCTAGTGTTCCGTGACTTCTCTGAAGGCAGCAGACACACATGCAGGGAAAGCGGGCATGTGCCTGCCCTCTGTCAGTGACATGGATAGAAAGAAGGCTAGAGGCCACTATGGGCACTGTGGAAATGCTATCTTTGGGAGTTGCTGTCAGGAAGATGCTGTCAGCTGAGCACCCCTGGGAAGACACCAACCGCAGGTGGGCTCCTAGGATACTACGCCTCATACCCTGCATGCGTAGCCACTAAACAAAGTCCTCTCGGCTACTGGGTGACCCCTCCTCAGATACCTGGCAAATGACATAAAGAATCCTAGCCATGTCAGTCACTCAAGTCTCTGCTTCCTTTACAGGATTTGAAGACTGTCCTCTCCCTGCCCCAGTACCCAGGGGAGTTCCTGCACCCCGTGGTGTATGCCTGCACTGCGGTCATGCTCCTGTGCCTCCTTGCCTCTGTCATCACCTACATCCTCCATCAGAGGTAAGGAAGCCCACCCCACCCTACCCAGCACAGTGGCTGAAAGAGCACAGTAATAGAAAAAGCCCAATCTTTCCGTATGTGGGCTCTGGCCGTCTTTTATTATTAATTATTTATATTTTACGTGTATGAGTATTTTGCCTACATGTATGTATATGTTCTGTGTATGTGACTGGTACCCAAGGAGGCCAGTAGAGGGCATCTAATCCCCTAGACTGGGGTTAAGGATGATCATAAGCCACCATGTGGATCCTGAAAACAGCTTTTAATGGCTAAGCCATTCTCTAGCCCTCACTCGGCCTTCTTAACAACAATCTTTGTGTTCTTGTAAAACCGTGTGAAATAAATCTGTCCTGAAATGAAAACATGTTGGCTCCAACATCCTAGGAGGCCACAGTCAGGCTTTCAGAGTCCTTGAAGTTGCTGTCTACTGTGACTTTTTATATAAAAGATAAAAAGTCTTTTAGAAAGGTGTCTACTTCTGAGTTTGTTTCTGGCTGCCTGGGTCTGGAAACGGGGATGTGTGTGTGTGTGTGTGTGTGTGTGTGTGTGTGTGTGTGCTGTATGCCTGAGTACCTAGAAGATGCACCAGAAAATAGGAGGAGGGGTCCACAGCCAAACCCACAACCAAAATTACTAGTAATACAAGCAGAGGCTTGGTATGTCAAGACCACTGTAAGGGGAGAGGATTGGCCCAAAACTGTTCGCAGTCTATTTTGGCAGGTCAAGCAAATTACCACAGAGGGGTTAGTTGACAACAATGGCTAGAGTAGAAATTGTTTCTTCTTAGTTCTAGAAATTGGAAGTCAGGAGTGAAGAGGCTGAGCAGGCTTGGTGTCTGATGAGAACTCATGTCTTTGTTCATGGATGTATCTCTCTCTCTCTCTCTCTCTCTCTCTCTCTCTCTGTCTCTGTCTCTGTCTCTGTCTCTGTCTCTCTCTCTCTCTCTCTCTCTCTCTCTCTCTCTCTCTCTCTCTCTGTCTCTGTCTCTGTCTCTGTCTCTCTCTCTGTCTCTCTCTCTTTCTGTCTCTCTCTGTGTCTCTGTCTCTGTCTGTCTGTCTGTCTGTCTGTCTGTCTGTCTGTCTGTCTCTCTCTCTCTCTCTCTCTCTCTCTCTCTCTCTCTCTCTTTCCCCCCCCCCCAGTCTTCTAATGGTATAAAGAGAAAGGCATACCTTAGGGGTCTCTTTGCTAAGGGCGCTAAACCTATTCATGAGAACTCTGCCCCCAACAACCATTTCCTAATGCCAGCATGCTGCCCATTAAGTGTCAACAGAGACTTTGGGAAGCACACCCAGACCACAGAAGCTGGAGGAAGAGACTTAGACAGGTACGCAACCGCGATGGAGTCAAAGCCATAGGCTGAGCCATGCTGGCTCTGCCCTAGCTGGTAACCATGGAGATTATCATAACCAAAGGTACCGTAGTCTGGCCCTCTCTGTGAATCGAACATCTACTTGGAGAGAGAAGAAGCTATGCCAGCATTAAGAGCATGATGTCTCCCTCTGAGACCCTAGACAACTCAGTCTCTGTCACATGGCCACAGGGATAGAAACTCTACAAAAGCCTTTTCAAGCACTGCACCAGTGGGAAGCTGCCGAGGTGGACAAGGCCAGGTGGTCTATCTTTCTCATGGCCTGGTCCTCTGGATGGGTTGCTCCCAGCCCTACTGAAGGCCTACGGTTCCCACCATCAGCAAGGGTGGTAGTCCCAGGCTCTTCTCTGAACCAGTGGTTTTTAACGTGAAGTCTCTGCTTCCCACAGTGCCATCCGGATAAGCCGGAAAGGCCGGCACGCGCTCCTCAACTTCTGCCTCCACGCGGCTCTGACCTTCACGGTGTTTGCTGGCGGCATCAATCGTACCAAACACCCCATCCTGTGCCAAGCGGTGAGTGCTGCCTTCTGGGTGCTAAAACACAAAAGAATGCATGCCAGCTTCCTCATCACAGGGGAAATGTATATTCATTTGCTTATAAAACGATGCCTTGGTGTTTGTTCAGCTGCTGCTCCTAAAGGAAAGAGTGAGGTTCTACAGTGCACCCATATTATAATCCCATTCCATCCGAAGCAAGGCCTTTTGCCCAACATTTGTCCATTAAGGACTAGTGGGCCACATACCCAGACATATACTGCCCAGCAAATGGTGAACTTCATCAGAATGGGGACATGATGCCTCTCCCAAAGGCCAGTGAGACAGGCCCCTGGAGTGGTGTGAGTGAGACCTTCACCTTGCTAGCACATCTGCCAGCCAATAGGTACCAATAGCAGCAAAGGCTCGATCTCCACATGGAGCAAGCAGAGCATCCCAGGCATCTCTGCTCTCTCTTAGGAGAAGGAGAACCTTGAAACACCCAGCATGGAAAAGAATAGCAACACCACAAGGCAGACCATCTTCACACATGTGGCCTGGTTTATACTGGCTTAAACTGGGAAAGAGAAATGGCCTGTGGCCTGAGGCTAAGATGATGCTAGAGAGATTCCTTCCAAAGCCAAGCCCAGGACCATCCTGTTGGGTTGAGGCTTTGGGTGGAGGAGTCTGTCTGCCCTGCTCCATACGTAGGCTTTATAAGTGAGGCCAGTCATGGACTCAAGGACCTAGAGCAAGTTACCAAAACCTTTGGTGGTTTCTGTCATTTTGATGCCAACATCTTCCCTGCTCCACAGGTCCTCAGGTAGCCCAAACTGTTGCAAATTGAGCAAATAGTTATTGGCAGCTGCAGAAATGACTCCAGCCAACCTTAGGGCTGTATGGCTCATATCAATGAAAAGAGCCACTCTGACGCTTCCCCAGCCTCTCTCATGACCTGTCCTCCTGCATGGGGAGCTAGCTACAGGGGATGTTCCCAGAGCAGCCTGGCTAAAAGAACACACCGTCCTACCTCCCTGGTTGCCAGCCAGACCCGCCTAGCTCAGGCAGGCTTAAACTGACCCAGCCACTCCTACTGTTTCCCTGCACTGGCCGCATTTGAGGCACAGAGCATTCTTTCTGTGAGACTGATGGCCACACCTGAAAGACACAACTCATGCTCTTGTCCCCTGGGCACCAAATATATGTGACTGTGTGACACATCCAACCCCAGGAAGCTGGGCCATTACCCAGGCCTGGGCCGGACAAGCAGAAGAGGCAATACCGCGTGCCTGAATAGAAGGGAGGGAAGTCAGTTCCCTCTGTCGCTGCCTCTCTTAAAAGCTGGAAACAGCCACAGTGAGGGCTAGGAAATCCCACTCACTCCTGCTATAAAAGCCTGCCCAGAAGCCATCGAAAAGGCAATTGAGTAGGTCGTTATCTTTATGTCTTCACTCTGCCATCAAGTGCTACACAGCTGGGGCTCGCTGGCCACACAGTCATTGGATCATCTTAGCCCCTCCATGAAATCCAGCACTGGCCCCAGGCTCAGGACAGCCCCCAAGGAGCCCCAGGGATCCAGGTACCCATGACATTCCAGAATTCCACTGGGGCAGGACCTGGAAGAGAGGTTTGGTAGGCGGGGACAAATGGGCTGGAAACAGCCACTGAGCTAAGACCTTATAAGGGCCACACTTGGGTGGGAAGTCCTTATTAACAAGTCTGGGACTCCCAATGATGGACTGGTTCCTGTGTGCTGGAGTCAGGTGGACTGCAGCAAACAGACACCTCCTGGTCTCCTGTGGCTTTTCCTGAAATGGCCAGCCTCCATTCATCCCTCGCTTGGCAACACACCTGCCAGGCACAGGCAGAGTTAGGGGCCTGTTAGTGAGGCCAACATCTGCCAGGCTATGTCAGGGGAAGTTGTGGACAGCCGACTAAGGACCAAAAAAGCCACAAGGCAGGTGACCTTTTGGAGACACTGAACTGCTGCAGGGGCAAGAGAGTGGGGGAGAACTCAGGACAAACAAGAGCTAAAGGGTAGGGAGTGCAGTGCCCACAAAGCACTCCAGGTGACAACCTCCACCACACCGTGTCTCCATGCCTATAAGCAGAAGTGAAGGTGTCTGCTGCTTCTGAGGCTTCTGTGAACCTGAAGCCAGGCTGGTTTTAATCAGAAGCCTGGCAGGTCAGAAAGCTAGGCCAGCTTACCCAGCTGCGTACATCTGCTCCCCCTTCCTGCCTGCTAAGAGGGAGATGCCTGAGAGGAGCATGCTAAACACTAGATCACTGAAAGCTAGATGTGTCCCCACTTTGATGAGCAGCCAGGTGACTGAGTACAGGAGTCCCGGCCCCTCCCCATCCAAGCTCAGCATCATCACAGAACAACCAGGAGAAGTGGTCCAGAGCTCTGGGTGGCTGGCGAGAACAGACAGTTGTCATGGCAACAGAGAGATGACCGTGAGTCTCATTAAAGTACTAAGTGACATCATAAACAAAGCAGACGGCTGCTGTTAGTCCCACATAATGAATGTGCGTCAGCGCTGGCCCAGGGTCCGGAAGCAAGGGAGGGTGCCCTGCCTGCTTCTTGCTTTCAATAGCACATGCTGTCTAGAAGCCAAACAGCGTCCCTTGACCTCCCTATGTCTTCTGCCTCAACTTGGTGTTTAAGAGACAAAGCCCGCCTTTGTATACCTTCTCCTGCTCCCTGATCATACAGCCTGAAAGAGACTCAGCTTAAGAGAGGAAACAGCCAGACCTCCTCCCTCTCTCTCTCTCCTCCCAGTCATGCTCCCACCCACCTCAAGGCCCTGGACCAATGTCTCAAGACCAAAAGTCAGGAGCCCTTCTGAGGATGAGCTTGACATTTCTGTTTGTATGTGACAATGACAGCCATACTGCAGACCTTGCTTCAAGCCGTGGCCGTCCTCCCATTTTCTGGTTGCCTTGATTTGAACTCTCAGATGGCAGACAGCTCTTGCCATCCAGGCCCAGGGCTTCCTACTATCATCCGGGAGAGGTGAGCCCAGTGTGGCTGGGATGTCCATGTGGCCCAGCTCACCTGAGCAGCAGCCAGGCCAGAGGAAGGCCGAACCCACAGGACCTGCTCTGCTGTATCCACTAAGCCATATGAAACCACAAACATGTCTTCGATCTCTCTAACCCCCACCCCGCCCTCCAAATCCTCATCAATTATCATAGCATTTGCTCATAAGTAAAAATTGAACTCTGGATTTGATAAATCATTATAATGGTGCGATGTTAGCTTTATTCAGGAAATCTCGGTATTCCTTAAACATTTATGTCCTTTCCGATTATAGCAATATTTTACTTGTCATTTCAAAATGTCAGGTTAGTACCTCAAAGGTAGCCTTATTTTATGGAATCAGATGGAGATGAAGCAGTGCTGAATGCGTAATTAGCTAGCGTAAAAGTGCTGGCTGGGACTAGCTCCAGCGGCTGTTTCCATAGCAATGAGTCACTGTGACGTGCGTGCGAGAGAGAGTTATAAGAGCCTCATCCCTGAGGTGCCTTTCCTTAAGTTCAGTGCCACAATGAATGCATGTTGGGAGCCCTGCTGTGTGGTTCTGCCTGCCTTCCATTTAGGGTGCCCAGGGTGGGGCCAGGGTTCACAGGTAGGTTGTGCACCAGAGCCCACACCTGAGGATGGCACAGACGCCCTGCAGAAAGGGAACCAGTATGCAAACCCACAGCCTCCCACAGGTTCACATACACGGCGGCGGCTAGTCTTGGCCACCCCTGACACATTCCCTACCTGTCCTCCTGCTGGTCTCACTTTCTTTATTGTCCCTAAAGAGTTGCAGAGTAGCTGCCAGGGTTCAGTACTCTCACAGCCCAGAAAAGTATGGGCTGTACACAAGGCGTCGGCTGTGCTGGGGCAGGTGGCTGGAGGAGGTGGCTGGCTGACCTTCTCCCCTCCCAGGTGGGCATTGCTCTGCACTATTCTACACTTTCTACCATGCTGTGGATCGGAGTGACTGCCAGGAACATCTACAAACAGGTGACCAAGAAGGCCCTGCCATGCCCAGGTGCGGACCAGCCACCGTACGCCAAGCAGCCCTTGCTCAGGTATCCAAGAATGGTCACGGGTCCCTCTGCCACCTGAGCCCAAGAAACCCATGAGCCCGGGCATACCTCCCATGTGTCCTGTAAGCCTTCCTCACCAAGCTCCAGGCTCGAGACCATCTGGCCTGCTAAGTGCCCTGAGGGTGGTACCGAGCTAGGAGGTGGCCCAGAAAGTCGGGAGGGTAAGAGTCCGGGGTCGGGAATGAGGCGGCACTGTGCTGAATATGGGGACCAGAAGTAGCATGGCCTCATAGAGCAAGGTCCTGAGGTAAATGGGTGCAGCCATGGGGGTGAGGCTAATATAGGGAAAAGAGACCCAAGGTAGGCCGGGGCAACTTGAAGGGCAGAGCACTGCCTGTGGTATCTCTGGCTGGAGCGTGGCTAATCTGTGGACTTGTGTCCCTGTACTGCATGGGCACACTCAGCTGCCAAGTTACTGGCAGAAGGCCCTCCATGGACCCTGGGGTGACCACACTTGGCAACTGGGCAATTGTGGCTTTGTTTTACTTTCTGGTCTTGGTGATGTTAAGACGCCTGCTTTAGCTAACTGGAAACCGCTGCACATTGTGGCACTAACTTCATAGCCACTGTGCACTGGCCTGTGGGGCCCCTGTGGATTAAGAAGGAGGCTCTGTTCAAGTTATGTCCACTGCTCCCTCTCCTTGGCTAGAATTCTCAGCCGACTTGGAATCATGGATGTGCTGAGGCCATTGAAACTGCCCTTGAGGGCAAAGGCAGCAGGATGGTGGCTTCCCTCTTTTCAGGGTCAGAGAGACAGAGAAACTGCAGGACCAGCCCATCTAGGGAATGGCAGGAGTCCTCTCACTTTCCTTAAAGAACAGCTGTGCTGCAAAGCAATTGAACCCTACTTTACGCTAGAACATGCCCACAACCATAGTAGACCCTGGTCGGCAATAGGAGCCCCATGGCTTTGTCACTTGCTCAAGAGCAAACCCTCAACAACGCAGTCAACAAAAGCCAGACTCAGAGTAGCCTACCTAGGAGGCCCTGGGCATAGATGCCACCCTACATGAAGCAGGCCTTGCCCATCCTTGTGGGTTCCACAAGTACCCTTCCTGACCTATCAGCACCTGATGTGCTAGCGTGGTCCATGGTGCTAGGACCTCAGGCCACGAGCATGTCTTACCCTTCCTCCTGTCTTCCCCAGCCCCTTCCCCCATTGGCTAGCTGTGGGCTTGGTATACATACCTCCCTGTAAGTGTACACCCTGTATATTCATATGTAGGTTCATGCCCTCTTCATACAAATGGGAACACCCATCCACAGGTGCATAGCCTGTGGATACATGCTGTCCACACACACATGCATTTGCGTGTCCTCTACAGGTTTGCACTATCTGCAGGTTAATGTCATTTGAAGGTGCAGGCTCGGGGATTATAAGAGGTGTCAGCTTCATTCTCCCCCTAAGGGCCTGCTTTCCTCTGCTGATTTCTTACTCAGCCTGGGGATGGTAAGGGAATTGCTGCTCCTGACCCTTCTCAGACAGACAAGGGACTATTGAGAAGCAAGGAGGGAGCCTCTCATCTCAGACCCTACGATGCACCCTCTGGCACTTGATCTTGACCATTAACTTGACTGGACTGAGAGAGTCCTGAGACCAGAAAAATCTATCTGGATATGTCTGTGAGGACAGTTCCAGAGATGGTCAGATAGATGATGCAGTAAGTGAAAAAGGAAAGGCCGGCCCACCTTGAAAGTGGGCAGCAGCATCCAATTAGGCTGGGGCCCAAATGGAATGCAATGAGAAAAGGAGGTCACCAGCCAGCATGTACAAACCTCATATTTCCTGAGAGGGTACATCTATATTTGGCTGCATTGGCCAATGGATACCAGACTCCATCTTCTGTAGCCTTTGAGGCATCCTGGTCTGTCTTGTTCTTAGGCTTCCAGCTTCTTGAGCTAAGCCTCTACGAGATCCTCTGCCTCTCCAGCATGCAGCCACCCTCAGTCATGTGAGCCGGCCTAACAAATCTCTTTTTCTACCGCTACCACATACAGTAACCTTAAATATATACATATACGCATACATCCTATTCCAGCCCTTGTTGGACTACCCATCCCTCAGTCATGTGAGCCGGCCTAATAAATCTCTTTTTTTTTTCCTATCAAATACAATAATCTTAAATATACATATATATGCATACATCCTATTGGTTCTGTCATCTAGAGAATACTAAGTGGTGCACCCTCTATCTCTGCCTCAACAGCCTCTAACATGCCCTCCTGGATCCAGCACATCCCTCTGGTGTCACTTCCTGGGACACCACAATGGACAAGCTCCCTGGGTTTGCATCCTGTCCTGGTCCCCAAACACATATAAGTGCATGTAAACACCCTCTGAAATTAGTTCCAGATTGCAGGGACTGCACAGTCCCAGGAAAGAAGAACCCCCAAAGTGCCCACCAGGTGCATGCCCTGCTTAAGTGCTCTGCTCTTAACATAATTCCTGCACCCTTCCTCACTGGACCCTGGGCCACCACGGGCAGAACAGCCAAATTCCACGTGTGCAGCTGGTGGGCTGTTTCCTGTGTGCAAAGGCCATGTGGCCAGCCTAGCCCGTAGGTTTCCAAGAAGAGGTTCTAAGAGAACTGTCTGCGTGGGGTTCTGGGGGAGCCCACGACACGCTGTTGGAGCTTTCCACATTTCCAGCAACCTTCCCTTGCTTGAGGCAACACTGCAGTCTCAGTATTCTAAATACACTCCCTGCTCTGCTTGTGGGGAGACACACCCACCTAGGGGAAATTTAAAAAACAAACGAACAAATACAGCCACAGAAGATTGACAGGACTTAGGCAACGAGTATTGCACAAGTCTGAGACCCTCTGTGTGAGTGCTGGGTATGAGGCAAGCTGTGTCACTGGGTGACAACATGAGGACAGAGGATTCTGACTCCCTAGAGTCTCCACATGCATTTTAGAGCTATCTCGAGGAGAAAGGGGTCCATAGAAGCCCAGAGCAGCTGATTGGGCCTTATTGCCAAGGTTGAAACCAAGTACTTACTCCTCAACCATGATGGAGGTTAAGAGTTTCCATGACAACCACAAAATAGAGAGTGATTCACGGGGTCTTATCTCCCCTCCCTCTCAAGATGCACATTTGAACATGCATTTGCATGCACATGCACACACACACACTCACATGAGAACACACACAGAGAAGACTAAGGGACACCTGAGCAACCCATGGCCAGCCACACCCTCAGAGAACGGCCCTGGGGACGTGGAGAAGCAGCAACGCAGACCTGTTTCTCAGCAGTGAGGTGTCTTGAAAGGTAGCATGACCACCCTTCCTGCCAACAGGATCCTGGCTGGTGCCAGGCAAGTGGCTGCTCAGGCGTGGAGGCTATATCCCAGAGGCAAGTCACCAGAGGCCAAAACCCAATGCAGGGACAGCATTGGGCATTCACACAAGCTCAGAGCTCTGGGCCACACAGGAAGAGCGCTGGCCTTGGGCAGTCAGTCAGGTCCTCTCAGTTCAGCCTGCAGACCCTGTAAGGAGGCGTTTCCATTTTCACAGGAGGGATGGTTCAAGTCTACAGACACAGCCTCCTTTCCATGTATGGAAAGCTTCAATTTCCCCAGAATCTTGTTTACATTTTTTAAAAGTATCTTTCCTTTTAAATATTGCTGTAGTCAGGTGTGACAGCTCATGCCTATACTACAAGCACTCAGGAAGCTAAGACAGAGGGATTATACTAAGTTCAGGACCAACTTGAGGTACATAATGAGTTCCAGGCCAGTAGACATGACAGTGAGACCTTGTCTCAAAAATAAAAATTAAAGGTTACTATAAATTGATATTTTCTTAATTTTCATTCCTAACTACCCCCATGCTTGCCTATAGAAATACATCAAGTCTTGAGTTCCAAAGGTTTTTGTTAATTCCCAGGAGTTGTGTGCATGTAATGACCATGTCATTGTTGCCTGGGACAGAATCACTTCTCCCATGCCAGTCTGAATGCCTGGCTTTCCTTTCCTTCCTTCCTTCCTTCCTTCCTCTGGCCCAGCCTCCAAGTCAGGACTGGCCTTCTCTCTCCTCTTAGTGCCAAGTTTATTGAGCATTCTAAGAATTATTGAGCATTCTAAGATTTATTTGTTTATTATTATGTATACAATGTTCTGCCTACATGTACACATACAGGCCAGAAAGGTGCATTGGATCACATTACAGATGGCTAGGAGCCATTATGTGGTTGCTGGGAATTGAACTCAGGACCTTTGGAAGAGCAGTCAGTGCTCTTAACCTCTGAGCCGTCTCTCCAGGCCCTTATTGAGCAGTCTAAAAAACTAGCCGTTCATGTTCCTTTCTCTATAGATATCTGTCTCTGTCTCTCTGTCTCTGCCTCTGTCTCTGTCCCTAACCATGTGAAATCAGAGGATTAATCTTTAATTAAAACAGCTGTGTCATAGCTGTAAGTTTTCCTGTGTGTGGCGTTGCCAGGTCCCAAAGGCATTTTTTTTTCATTCATCTTAAATAAGTGTCTAGTTTTCCTTGTGATTCCTTTCTTGATCTTTGGTTACTTAAGAGTGTATGGTTTAATTTTCACAGATCATTCAATATTAGAAGACAGGAGAGAAAAAACTGTCTAGAAACATGTGGAGAGCTTTTTCTTGTTTTTGTTTTTGTTTTTTGAGACAAGGTTTCTCTTTATAAACTTAGTTGTCCTGGACCCCCTTTGTAGACCAGACTGGCCTCGAACTCATAGAGATCTACCTGCCTCTGCCTCCTGAGTGCTGGGATTACAGGCATGTGCCACCACACTGGCCTGGAGATCTTTCTTTTAGTGATGATTGGAACAAAGAAATTCCCAGCTTGGTCATAGGAGGTGGTGAGGTTTCAGCTGCTCAGACTCTGTAGAGAGAGGATCTTTGCTTCAACCAAGAGACAAGTCTCATTTCTTTATCATGTTTAGAACTTTCTGTGTGTGTCCAGGTGCTCTGTGGCTGGGCAAGGGGCAGAAAATGGGCTGAGAGTAGATGATTGTACACCTTACCTCCCAGGTAAGTCTAGGCTGTGCATAGACTCGCCACTGCCTGCTTTCTTGGAGTAGGAAGAGGAGAGTGGGGTGTGGAACTATGTTTTGTGTGCTCAGTGGGCACGGCAGCCTCTAGAGAGTACCAGGGGTTGAGAGCCCTGAACAGAAGTCACCAGACATCATGCAATAGGCCAAGAGCCTTGATAGGGGTCTCTAACGCAGACACAACTGTGGAGTTAGTGGAGTTAGTGGGGATCACCTCCCTTCCTTAGAATTGAGGGTCTCTGACAAAGACAGTCTGGCTTTCCCATTGATGGGTGGGTGACCTTGAACAGGCCTAGCCCATAGACAGCATGGGAAGCACACTGCAGAGATGTTCTGCTGGAGGAAGAAAGGTGAGAGGGATAGTGGGAAGCCTAGGAAAAGCTGAGCTGCCTGGCTGAGAGGGATAAGAGGATTGGGCACAGCCCACCCAACCCATGGGAGATGCTGTACCAGCACCCACCGTAGCCATATATGCAGGGCCTCTGCTGGTGTGGAAACACCAGCTTAGCCAAACATATCCAGAGCTCACAACTGATATCCTGAGCTCTAGCTCACAGGACTGTGACCAGATCCCCAGCCAAGCACACTGAAGGTATGGCTGGCTCACGTCAGTACAACTCCTCCCCAACACACACACACACACACACACACACACACACACACACACACATGCACACACACTATCCACATGGGATCAGGACTTCTTCCCCGTGTTCACATTTTTCACCCTCCACGTGAACTAGGACCCCCTCCCCACAGTGTTCACACAGGGCCAATGTATACACCCTGCTGTGCCCATATGGAACCAAGACCTATACCCCTCAGTTCCAGATAGGACCAAGATCTTTCCCCACCCAGTGTACAAAGGAAAAGGAACTAGGACTTTTCCCTGGCATCCACATTGAGCCAGGATTCCCTCCCCTCCCCCCCCCCCCGCCAGCACTCTCAAGGACCGGTACCTCTGTTTAGTGCCCACGTAATGCTAGGATCTCTCTCACTCTCACTCTTGCACAACACACACACACACACACACACACACACACACACACACACCTCACATGGGACCAGTTCCTCACCCAAAACCCCTAGAAACACCACCAACCCCTCCATTCTACACGGTAGCAGAACACCTCCCCCTTTCCATGGGGTCACCCGCATGGGACCAGCATGGACTGCCTCTGTTCATTTATCAGAGTACGGCATCAAGTCCTACTGACAAACATTGGCACTGCGTGGTCACTTGTCAGAGCCTACTGTATATTTGTTGACTTGGCCTTTCGTGAACCTCCTTCAGCCTGAGCTAGACACTTTGAAGGAATGCCACGTGTAAATTACCCTTGTGAGGTATAAAAGTGAAGAGCAGGGTCACATGAGTGTTCAGAGGTCCCACAGTCACATGTCATCAAGAGCAAGTCAAGAGACTCAGGACTCCAAAGCAGCCTCCATTGTGAAATGGTACCTCTTCAGAAGGACACAGGACAGAGCCTACAAGTGCGAAAGACCCATTAAGTAGGGCCAATGAGAATCGGAAGCAGGCGTTCATTGTGCAACTTTTCCTGGGAGGATATTAACAAAGGTCCCATCATTGCAGGTAGGACACCAACAGACCAGTGAAACAATTCCACTGTGGCTTAGCCTAATGAATCGGCAAGCTTATTGGGGTCACTCAAATAATAGGTGACTCAAAGGCAAGTATGTCAACAAAGCCCATCCAGGCATAAGTGAGGGCTCAGAAGAGAAAGCTGTTATCTCTAGAGCTCCCTGAGCAATTGAAGGTTAGCTCAGCCCATTTGGAGTCTCCTCAACAACTGTTACTGCTTATATAGCCTGTGAAAGTTGTAAGTTACAGGAACTTCCTGGGTCTTGCAAAAGATGGATTGGTGAACCATATTGTGGATAGTTATATCATGGGCCATTTTTTTAAAAAGGTGTGCAGGAGAAAGACATGATAAAAACATAATGAAGTGACCCCAGGATTCCCAGTCATTTTGGAAGAGGGGACCTCAGTTGAGAGAGTACCCCCACTAGACTGGCCTATGGAGAAACCTGCAGTGCATTTTCTTGACTGGTGATTCATGAGGTAGGGGTGGCTCACTATGGGCAATGCCACACCTGGACTTGCAGTCCAGAATGCTATAAGAAGGGAAGCTGTAGCCAGGTGTGGTGGCGCATGCCTTTAATCCCAGCACTCAGAGAGGCAGAGGCAAGTGCATCTCTGTGAGTTCGAGGCCAGCCTGGTCTACAAAGCAAGTCCAGGACTGCCAAGGGTACACAGAGAAATCTTGTTTTGAAAAACCAAAAAAGAGGAGGAGGAGGAGGAGGAGGCAGAGGAGGAAGAGGAAGAGGAAAGGAAAAAAAGAAAAGAAAAGAAAAGAAAAAGGCAAGCTGAAGAAGACATGAGGAAAAGGCCAGTAATAAGCATTCTTCCACTACCTCTGCCTCAACTCCTGCCTTTAGGTTCCCTCTTCCAAAATAACTCCAGATAGTGTCAAGTCAATGTAAAAGTACCGCATGAGCCCACAAAAAACAGAGAACTAATAGGAAGAAAACGCCTCCTTTGGGAACTCCACCACATCACCGGTTAGGCTCTTCTTCTTCTTCTTCTTCTTCTTCTTCTTCTTCTTCTTCTTCTTCTTCTTCTTCTTCTTCTTCTTCTTCTTCTTTTTAAGATTTATTTATTTATTATGTATACAAATCTCACTATAGATGGTTGTGAGCCAACATGTGGTTGCTGGGAATTGAACTCATGACCTTTGGAAGAACAGTCAGTGCTCTTAACCTCTGAGCCATCTCTCCAGCCCCCTTCTTCTTCTCCTTCTCCTTCTCCTTCTTCTTCTTCTTCTTCTTCTTCTTCTTCTTCTTCTTCTTTTCTGCTTCTGCTTCTTCTTCTTCTTCTTCTTTTCTGCTTCTGCTTCTTCTTCTTCTTCTCCTCCTCCTCCTCCCAAGCTTATGGAATGAACGCGGCATGAATGCGTGGGGATGTGTGGCCTGCAGCCGACAGACGCTTCCATGCCCGTCTGGCCCCTAGTCCCACTGGCCTGATTTTAGAATGCCCCTTGTCTGTGGTTTGTCACCCAAGTTTACAACCCTTGCACCGGTGTGCCTGAACCTGAGCTGGGAATCCTGGGATCACTTCATTGTGCTATTTTTATCACGTCTTTCTCCTGCACACCATTCTTTATGTCCATTACATAAATACCCACAATAGAGCTTACCATCCCATCTCACTGCACAAGATGGACTTACATGGTGCTGTGGTTGGTCCAGCCCTATTACCACACCACACTCATGCTTCCTGGTCCTACCTCCCTCTCCATAAGGCTCTATCTGTGTGAGCCTGAGCTTCTGTGTGTAGGGTTAGCTCTTTGAGGCCTCTTCTTCCTCTTCCTTTGACATACTAGGACCTGACTAAGGCTTCACTGAAACTCGCTTCCTCCTTCTATTCCAGAAGACGTCACTAAGAAAGGAGAGGGCCCGACCCCAAGTGAGACAATGCAAGCTGCATCTGCCCTGTGTTGGGTGAGCTGATGATTCATAAGAGGCCCAGAATCATTAGGTGCCCTGTTGGCCAGGGATGGACACTCAGAAGACAGAAGCATCCCTGCAGAGGGAAGCTCTGTGTTATCAAAAAAAAAAAGTGTTACTAGAGTGACATGACACATGAGCAAGCTCAGAAGGAAAATGTATGTAGAGCCTACTTGGGACAAGGCAGGAACCAGACCCCAGTGATGAGATTGTGACCACCACCTGCCACTCATGAGAGCTACTGGCAGCCAGGAAGGTGGTTGCCCTAGAAGAGGACAGGACAGGCACAGGTCCATGGCCCAGACAACTGTCATTGAGTGAGGGAAGGGTCTACAATAAATAGCTCAACATCCTGGTGACGGATGCAAACACAAGCAAGCAAAGCCTGGAGAACAGGCCTCTGACACCCTCTGCTGACAGAACCTGACACTGCAGGCAAAACAGGAAGGAGGGAAAGACAGGAGCTGCAGCTGGGACGCGTGAGAGCTTGGAGCTGGAACTCTGCAGGGGAAGAGTAGCCTTCCCAGGCACCAACTCTGACTAATGTCTCCCCTCCCAGGAGATGACACTGGCAGTGGAAGGACCAGTTTCCCAGGACAAGATCTGCAGGCACTGCAAAGGCAGTTGTGGACAGTACTGAGTGACCCTGGTGGGACCCACAAAAGTCTCCAATCTCCAAGTAAAAATTGAGAGGCACCCTGGGGCACCAATTCTCTCTGACTCCCTTGGGTCCTGGGGCTTGCCAAGAAGACCATGGGTTTGTCTCTGATAGAGCAAATCTATCATTCTTGTGGCGTTGCTGCCAGGAGTCTGCAACATCAAGGGATGCCTTGCGGCTGGGACCTCTAGATTTCATGGGGAATGTGACTACCTTCCCATTCAAAATGAGGTCTCAGGCCTCCCTATGTTCTAAACCAGGGCCTTCTGTGCCCCCACCACTCATAGGAAGAGCAGAGAGTCCCCTGTGCATGATGTCAGCTCAGCTGGCTCCAGAGAATCAGGCACTGGCTGGCCTCCAGTGGCCAGCAGCAAGCTCTAGACAGAACCTGTCTTGGTTGGACCTCCAAGCACACCTCAGTTTTCCTACTGCTGTTATGAGCAAGGATGCTCTTTCACATCAAGTTGCCCACTAGAGTGCGCCACTACACAGCATGATGCCTCCCACACGCTAAAAACCCTACATGCTCCAGTTATCTTCCCCTTGGCTTTCTGAGATTGCAATATGGACATTTTTGTGTATTTCCCACACACCCAGCCGGAACAACTCCCCAGTGTCTGACCTTGGCTCGGCCCTTCATTCAGCTGGTGGCCAGACTTACTCTGTGACAGCGTCATACAAATTGGGCTGTTTCCAGGCAAACTATATTCCCTAACCTTAATGTGCCAGCTTGACGTAGGCTCACATTTAGCCATAGAGAAAGCACTCAGAGCCACACACCCTGCAGAGTCCCGGTAGCAGGTCTCCACCAATGCCACCAATTTCACCAGGAAATGTAAGAATCCTGTGGCAACAGACCCAACGCCCACCCGTTAGCAGGCACTGTGTGGCCGTACTGTCTAGCTATATGGAGTCAGTGAGGTCAGTCTCCATCTTCATGGAAAGACCAGCATGTTTCCAGGACAGTAATGAGGCAGAACAGATTCTCTAGGAGGGATACGGAAGACTGTAGAGACAGAAGCTTGGCATGGATGAGGCAAAGCAGCTGGGGAGAGGCCTGGACACGTGCTGCCAGAAGATCTCGCAAGGGTAAGGGGATGACCAGTGAGGGGCTGCAGGCTTCTTATGCATACTGATCAGTGGCCTCTGGGGGGTCTTTGTCATTTGGCTGAAAACACTACCTTACAGTTTGGGGTTCTCTGCTGACATTTTCTCATCACGTGAGCCTCCACCTCTGCTTATCCCCAAGAAGGGTAGAGCCTTTGTGAGAAGTGAGTGGCTGCTCTATCTATAGGAGGTGGGGATAAGTCCATGCAGGCCAGGGGCTAAGGGGAGAGCCACCCAAAATAGGTTCTGTCTAGAGCTTGCTGCTGGGCACTGGAGGCCAGCCAGTGGTTCTCTGGAGCCAGCTGATTTGACATCAGGCACATGGACTCTCTGCTCTTGCTAAGGTTTGTGGGGTCACGGAAAGCCCTGGTTCTGAGCACAGGGAAGCCTAAGACCCCATTCTGAATGGGAAGGCAATCATATTCCCCCATGGTGTCTATGGGTTCCAACCACAGACTAGCAGACTCCTGGCATCAGTGTGACAAGAAAGATAAGTTTGCTCTAACCGAGGCAAACCTAGGGCCTCCTTTGCAAGCCCCAGGACCCGGGGGATTCAGAATTAGCGCCCCAGAGAGCTTCTCAGTTACCCCTTAGAGATTGAAAACTGTTGTGGGTCCCACCAGGGCCACTCAGTACTGTCCACTTACTGCCTTTGCAGTGCCTGCAGAGCAGACCTTACCCTGAGAAACTAGTTCATCCAGTTTTAGTGTCATCTGCTCAGATGGGATGCAATCTCCTTGTTCACAGTCAGCAGCCTGTAGACAAGCTGCTCTTCCCCTGCGCTGGAGGCCAGTGAGGTGAGTGGGGCTAAACCTCAGCACGCCTACTGCAGCCCCACACCAGGATTCATGAGGAGCTCAGTGAGCCCCACCCCTAACCACATTTCCACCTAGCCCCACTCAGCTCTCTCCCATGGTCCCGGCACTGGGGCCCTATGAGAGTAAGGCGCCTGCTGTCTGGTGGTGCCCTGGTTTGCTTTTCATGCCTGTGATAAAACACTCACCAAAAGCAGCTTGAGGAGGAAAAGGGTTTATTTGGGTTCCAGGTTACAGTCTGTCACCAAGAGAAGCCAAGGCAGGGACCCAGGGGCAGGAAATGAAGCAGAGACCACAGAGGAAGAATGCTGTTTACTGGCTCGCTCACTCTGCCTTGCTCAGCTATGTCTCTTATGCAGCCCAGGCCCACCTGCCTAGACATGACATCGCACACAGTGGGCTGAGCCCTCCCACTCCTGTTGCCGATAAGAGGATGCCTCAAAGACGTGTCTACAGGCCAATCTGATCGCAGCAATCCTGCCGTTGAGGTTTCCTCTTCCTCTTCCTCTTCCCTCTTCCCCAGCGGCTCTAGATTTGTCTTAGATTGATAGCTGAGGCCGACAGGTGTGTTCCACATCCTCTAGGGAATTCCGCTGCAGAGGCGTTTCCTGCTAAGACAGTGGCTCTCTTCCGCCTCTTCCACCTCCTCCCCACAGTTCATGATGAGAGCCTTCACGGATGTACCAAGCTGAAAGTCAATTGTTCCCACCCTGTCCTCCCACCAGTCCTCTGCTGTACCACCCTGTACTGTCTCGTCACCCTCCAAGGCTATTGCCCTCCACCTGTGCATCCACTCCCTACAGCCCATCATCCTCCATCTGTCCGTCCTCCTTCCGCTGTCTAGCTATACCCACCTGGCTATCCACCGCACACATCCACACACCTGTCCATCCACCATCTGCCTTACCTTTGTGCTTTCCCAAGTGTGCTGCAGGCCTCCCCTACGCACCAAGACTGCTCAACAGTGTCTGATTGCAGGGCTTCCCCACTGTGTGGGACTCACTTATGCTGACATGAGCGAGCCAGTAAACATGCACACTGAGCTGCAGCAGATGCAGACAGGGAACTTGGCTACCCACCTAGGTAGCCATCAGATCCCATTGTAGGAAGACTACGTTTATGGGAAACCATGAGTGTACTCAAGGAGGAGGAAAGCAAGGCGATGGTAGCCATGGGATATTAATAAACAACCTTCAGCCACCAAGCCACAAGGTGGTGCTGCCTGAGGCTCAGGAGCCGAGGGAGTGTGTCCTGCTGCAGATGGCACGGCCTCATGTGTGAACTATGTTTCCAGCTGTGGTGGCTTTTCATGTCAGGCACATGGGTGAGCTCTTCTTCATCACCTGTCACTTTGTTATTTATCTACTCACTTGTTTTTATTCATTTTGCTTTAAATTTGACAACTTTGGCAACCAAGTCCCAAAAGTGTCCTTATGTCTGGCCCTAGGAAACTCTATGAGTGATATATTTCCTTCCCATAGTGTCTCTGCCTGGCTTAGTGCCTAGGGTGAATAAGACCAGTCAGGGCTGGTGGCTCTGTGGGAGAGCGGGTGCCTAGCTTGTTACTCTACAATCACAGCACCACAGACCAGGAAACCCACTGTAGTGTGCAGCCTTTTGTCTCAGACATGTTGGCTCCGAATGTTTGTAGACCCAAGTCCTGTAGGGACAGACACACAAATCCTAGTCATATGAGGAATCTGGATTCTTCTGGGACCCTTCAAGATGGGTCTAAATAATCTAATCATTAACACCCCTAGATAAACTCTAGAATCAATTTTTTTCACCTTTTACAAGAAGAAACTCTTCTGGGGCTGTGATTGCAATGAGTTTGTGCCATTTAATGACAGCTTCATTTTATTCCTCGGTGGTCTTCTGTTATCACTCACACAGAAAAGTGTGTGTCTTCTGTGTGTGAACTCTGCACATCCTTAAATTTACACACGGATCCTGCAGCCCTTCCCATGCAGTGCGTCTCATCATCTACAAACAGAAACGTCTTCCTCCTCATCTTCCTCCTCATCTGGTGCACGTTTTTCCCAGGTGACTTCTAAACAGGAGAAACTGCCTTCTTTTGCTGGTTGGCTGAGTTGGGAGTGGATGCTCACTATTTCCTCTAGATACTTCTCCTGAATCCAGTTAATGAGCTCACTGTGTTCTCCACACTACTGATATGTTTAACTACGTTGTTTATATGCGTGAATAACAAGGCAGCCGAGGGTCTTATTTCCATAAAGTATGAAGACTCCAATAATTACTAGAGAGATAACTGCAAAGGACCACAGGTGCAAATAGCTGACCTCTTTAGCTCCTTGTCTCTGGTTTTGACACCAGGGCCCACTGGCCTCACGTCTGCTCAAAATTTTCCTGTCCACCTCCCTGCTTTGTCATATGAGCAAGCTTATATGATACTCTGCCAATAAGCCCACTTAGTGTATAGATGTTAAAAATCCATCTTTATTAGACATAGCACAGTTAAGTTTGTTTGGGTTTGGTTTGCTGTTGATTGGTCAGTTAATTGGTTAATTGGTTGGTTATGTGATTTATTGGTTTGTTAGTTGATAGTTGGTTTGTTAGTGGGTTGGTTGGTTGGTTGGTTGGTGGGTTGGTTGGTTGTTGGTGGGTTGGTTGGTTAGTCGAGAGGGGTTATATTTTGTTTCTTTTTTTCCTTTTTATTAATTCATTCATATTACATCTCAATTGTTATCCCATCCTTGTATCCTCCCATTCTTCCCTCCCTCCCGCTTTCCCCCTATTCCCTTCCCCTATGACTGTGACTGAGGGGGACCTCCTCCCCCTGTATATACTCATTGGGTATCAAGTCTCTTCTTGATTGCCTACTTTCCTTTCTCTGAGTGCCACCGGGTCTCCCTATCAAGGGGACGTGGTCAAATATGGGGCACCAGAGTTCGTGTGAAAGTCAGTCCCCAGTCTCCACTCAATTGTAGAGAATGTCCTGTCCATTGGCTAGATCTGGGTTGGGGTCAATGTTTACTGCATGTATAGTCCTTGTCTGGTGCCATAGTTTGAGCAGGACCCCTGGGCCCAAATCTGCCTGTCATAATGTTCTTCTGGTAGGTTTCTAGGACCCTCTGGATCCTTCTATTTCCCCATTCTCCCAGGCTTCTCTCACCTAAAGTCTAGCACATAACAGGAACATATGCTTAACCATATTCATAGCAGCCTTATTCATAATAGCCAGAACATGAAAACAGCCTAAGTGTTCCTGAGTAGAAGAATGGATAAAGAAACTGTGGTACATTTACACAATGGAATACTACTCAGCTATTTAAAAAAAGGAATTTCTGAAATTTGTGGACAAATGGATTGAACTAGAAATGATCATAATGAGTGAGTTAACCCAGAAGTATATTTTCGTTTCTTGAAACAGAGTCTTGCTATGTAGTCCAAGATAGCTTTGAACTTTCAAAGATCCTCTTGTCTCTGCCTTCCAGAGGTATGTCCCATCAGGCCCAGAAAGATTTTCTTTTTTCTTTTATTTGCTTTATTTACACTATATTTTGATTATATTTTCCCATCCCCAACTTCTATCAGACTCTCTATTTTCCTATAAACCTAACTTTGTGTTGTCTCTCTCAGGAAAAAAAAAAAAGACACAAAATGAAAATCAAAACAAACAATGAGAAAAACAATAAAACCCAAAAAACGCCAAAACAAAAGGTTCGCCAAAGCAAGCAAACAAACAAACAAAAACCCACCAAAGACATTTGTGGCCATCTAGGCCTGGACAAGCGGCCTGCCTGGACTGTGGTTTATATACCTAGTGACACTCTACTGGAGAGAATTGATTTCCCTTTGCCTTCAGGTATCAATTCCAGCACATTTTTTCTAATATTTTGAGGTTTTCCCCCCAGGGAACACATCCATTTCATCAAAGTTACTGAATCTGTTGGCATACAGTTATTCGCTATATACCCCTCTGGTTTTTACATGTATCTGTACAGTGCATAACAATAACTCTTTCTTAAGACTGGAAATTAATCTTGTCAAACAATAGTTTATTATCACTATTGTTGTACACGGTGGGTGGAGGTAGAGAATATACACACCATGGTATGTGTGCGGAGGTTAGAAGACAACTCTGTGAAATTGGTTCTCGCTGTCCACCAGGTTATTTGGTTATTATTTGGGTTCTAGAGCTCAAACTTGGGCTTGCAAGGCAAGGTCCTTTGCCCTGAGCCACCTCATCTGCCCTTCTCTCTTAGGCGAAGAGTTTATAGCATCACTGGCTTTTGCTGTAGAAGAGCCAGTTTTCAACATTTTCCTCTGATCTTTATCATCTTCATCAGGTGGCTACCTTGGGCCTACCTTGGACTTTTGTTTTTTTCTATCTTATTAAAGTAGAATTTTAGATCTTTCTCTTTTTCTAATGGAAGACTGGGAACCATAAACTTCCCTTTCATCCCTACTATATCTGCAGGCAAGAAGTTTGGGTAATGTTATGCTTTCTCTGGTATTGTTTTAAGGTGCCTCCCAATCCTTTATGGTTTCTTCCTCATTCCGTTAATGATTTATAAGTGTGCTGCGAAGACCATGGTATTTGTGGTCTCTTGATCATAATATTGTTACCAGCTTCTCACCTAATTTATTTGTGGTTAAAGAATATGCTCTGCATGGCTTCAAATCCTCTGAATGTTTGAGCCTCTCATGGCATATACCTATCAAAGGGCTCATAACACACTGGAGCATATCATTGTCGCCATGGTGAATATGCCACATGCAATGAGGAAGTGCATAGAGGGCACCAAGGTTGTCATGGTGAACAAGCCACACACAGTGGAGAAGGATGTGTAGATACCACCGTTGTCCTGGTGATCAGAACATGCACAGTGTTGCCATGGTGAACAGGCCACCACATATATAGTGAAGGAGGGTATTTGAATACCATCGTTAATACGGTAAACAGGCCACATAGAGTGGAACAGGATGCCACTGTTGTCCTGATGATTAATACACACAGCTTATGTCCTAGCAAATGAGCCACAGTTACTGGAGGGGTATTGCGTACCTTGGTGACACTGTTGAGTCAGCTCTGTCACAAGGATCCTTGAGGTGGACTTCTTCAAACACTATGTTCATGGCCTCTGTTTCCTCACTGATTTTTGTTATTTTTGTTCTATCTCTTACTGAGAAAGGGAACTTTAATACCAACTACAGTTTGGGAAGTGCTGTTTCTCCTCTATGTTGATCAATGTTTGTTCTAGTGTTTTGAACCCACTATCGGTCACGGCTTGGTGGCTACGCTGCCTCCCTGGCAAATGCAAATGTCCTGTCTTACTGGGCCTGTGTTCCTTCTGTCTTCCCCAGGCTTGTTTTCCCTTCTGCCTCTGGCCTGAAAAACCTTCCCTGGCTTAGAGCAGAGGTTCTCAAGCTTCCTAATACTTCAGCCCTGTGATACAGTTCGTGTTGTAGTGATCCCGGTCATAAAATTATTTTTGTTGCTGCTTCATAATTATAATTTTGCTTCTGCTATGAATTGTAATGTAAATATCTGACATGCAGGATATCTGATATGAGACCCCTCTGAGAGGGTTGTTTGACCCTAAAGGGGCCACGGCCCATAGGTTTAGACCCACTGGCTTACAGGACAAGGATGAAGAATGACTCCTCCCGTAGGTCGGCTTCCAGCCCCCACTGCCATCTTTTCTACTCTATACTATCAGAAGCTGGGTCTTTCTTTTTTTCTCTCTCTCTATTCTAACAATCTCTGCCTTGAAGTAGGATATTTAGACTGTTTTGTTTTGTTTTGTTTTTAAGATTTACTTATTTATTATGTACACAATGTTCTGCATGTGTGTGTGTGCCTGCCTGCCAGAAGAGGGCACCAGATCTCATTATTGATGGTTGTGAGCCACCATGTGGTTGCTGGGAATTGAACTCAGGACCTTTGGAAGAGCAGCCTGTGCTCTTAACCTCTGAGCCATCTCTGCAGCCCCTGGATATTTAGACTGTTAAAAATGTAGCTGATTTTTCACATGGTTAGAGTGTCTTCATTTGTTCTCTTTTCTTTTTCTGCCTCTTTTGTAATATTGTTCTGGTGTGGTTTTCTGTTCTTTCATTCCTCCTCTTCTTCCTGTCTGTGTGTTGTTATAATACTTTTATTTCAAATTTAATACATTAACTAGCTTTTTTCTCTTAGTGTCTTGCAGCCACATCAGAGATTAAAAGTCCCAATCTGATCACAATCCAAGGAAAATGAAGTGGTACTAATTCACATAAAAATCCAAAGATGACTTGTAACTCAAGACCACCTCCACCTCATCTTATATGTCACAAATGTCACGTGTATCACCCCCGTGTCATTCATGAGCTCACAAGATGTCAAACTTTCCTTTTTAACAGTCTTCTCTCTCTCTCTCTCTCTCTCTCTCTCTCTCTCTCTCTCTCTCTCTCTCTCTCTGTGTGTGTGTGTGTGTGTGTGTGTGTATGTGTGAGTGTGTGTGTGTGTGTATGTGTGTGTGTGTGTGTGTGTGTGTGTGTGTGTGTGTGTGTATACATGCCTTGAACTCAGAGATCTATCTTCCTCTGCCTCCCAAGTGCTGGGTTTAAACGTATGCGCCACCACCACTCTGCTTATATTTTGAAGGTGTTAAAGAGAAAAAATATTTTCTAGTTACCCTAAGCTTAAGTCCTTCCTGGTGACCCAGCTTCCTTCAGTGTGGCATCCCACTACCCTCAGGAGCATCACGTGACCTTCCTTCAAGTGTAGCTCACCTAAGCACAAACTGTTAGCTACTCTTTTATGAGAGAGCATCATCACTGCATCTGTTTTATTTTATTTATTTTCAGGTAAGGTATCAATCACCATATGACACTAGCCTTTCTGGAGCTTGTCTGCTAGGCAGCCCAGGCTGTCCTCAGACTTCACAGTTGTCCTTCCCCTGCCTCCAAGCACTGGAATTACGGGCATGCACCGCCATGCTTCGCGGTGCCTTCATTCTTGTTGGGTTTGGGAGGTTGTTGTTTTCAAGACAGAGTTTCTCCGTGTAGCCATGGCTGTCCTGGACTCACTTTGTAGACCAGGCTGGCCTCCAACTCACAGAGATCTACTTGCCTCTACTTCCCTGAGTGCTGGGATTATAAGCATACATCACTGCACCCAGCTTGCTTCACACAGAGTCCCTAGAAGGCCCTCCTACCAGCCTTTGAGTCTAGGTTCTAATTATGGTGCTTGTGAGGACACTGCGCCACACTGTCCAGTGAGGGTGCCTATAACAGCAGCCTCTGTCTCAGGGGAATCCTCTCTGAGCTGGTCTTCAGGTGGCCCTACCATGGCTCAGCACAGTGGGAAGCTAGCGGTCATGCTCAGTGTATCAGAGCCAGTGTGTGCACAGGCTAAGCCTATGACATGACATACATTCTCAGTGGGGTTGGACTCAAACAGGAGGTATCCTGGAAGCTAGACACTGAATTGCCATTAGTAAAGCTATCATTGGAGGCCTGTAGAGAAGAGGTCCGTTCCACACCACATCCTACTGTTGACAGGATAATCAGCTGCCCCTCCAGGGATAGCTTAAAGGTGGGCAACTCTCCTAACTGCCACAGAGGGTTAGGGAGCCAGGCTCCACACTTTATTTTGTTTGTTTGTTTGTTTCTTTGTTTTTGTTTCTTTGTTTGTTTTTTGGTTTTTTGAGACAGGGTTTCTCTGTGTAGCCTTGGCTGTCCTGGACTCGCACTGTAGACCAGGCTGGCCTTGAACTCACAGGGATCCACTTGCCTCTGTATCCCGAGTGCTGAGATTAAAGATGTGCACCACCACTGCCCAGCAGCTCCACACTCAAAGCTAGGTCTAACTACTCACTGGCCCGCTGATCACTGGGAACTGCTGACAGCAAAGGGAAGGGGTATGAGCTGGGTTCTGGCTGAAGACAGGTCCAAAGGAAATCCAACTGGGCCACCACTCACAGCATTGCTTCAGGATAAGGATGCCTCATTCAACACCCTCCATGGCTGCCCTTGCCCTATGGATGCACTGGCTGTAATTCTTCAAATCTGTCCTGCTCCCAGCCCAGGCTCCACGAGGTCCCACAGAGCCTTCATATTCACTGTGAGTCCCTGCAAGCCAGAACCAGGTTGGGGGTGGGGGGAGAGCTGAGACTCCCCCACTGGAGGTGTGCTTGTCTGTCCTAAGAGGTGGCATGGCCCTGGACTCCAGCTACCTCCCCCTTTGCATCAGGGAAGCGGGGAGATGGCCTCATTTCTCTAGGAGGATTTGGGGCATTCTTGGGAAGTCAGCCTTCTGATCTCTGGCAGGTTCTACCTCATCAGCGGAGGGGTGCCTTTCATCATCTGTGGGGTCACAGCTGCCACAAACATCAGAAATTATGGGACGGAGGATGAGGACATGGCATAGTGAGTACTTCCTGCCTGCGAGCTGGTGAAAAGTCGGGGGCACTGGCCTGCTCCTCTTGGGTCTTCCCAGACACTTGCAGAATGTGCTGACTTTGTGCCTAAGCCTGGGGAAGGGAGGGGAGGTGGCCACAGACACCTGTCACAATTGATCTCTGTTAGTGACTGGCCCCCAAGGTGCCTGTGATAAGGCAATTCCTTGAGATGACAGCAAGCCGTGGTTCTCAGGCCCCAGAAGACCACCCAGTGTTGTGTCTCCCCAGCCTTCTTCTCCCACCACACTCAGCTCCCTACTGACTCTATTTCCTTGGGCACCAAAGGCATGCCTTTCTTTATACTCTGGGATCAAATAACAGGAGGTTGGCTGAGCATGGCGAGCCCCTGGAGCAGAGACAGACCCAGCCCCTGCCCCACAGGTGCCCAAAGCTCAGTGGGACCTTCATCATTCTCAGCATCCTCTTAGGACTCCAGGATCTCCAGCCTCCACTGGGGCCATAGTGGGCTCCATATCCTCCTCATCAAAGCCTGCTTCTGCCCATTTCCCCCTTACCGGGGACAGTTTCCAGCCTCCCCTCCATGGACCTCTTTACCCATCCACCCCAGGCCTACCTCAGTCCTACCCTATCCACCTCCTGAGGACTATCACACAGGGCTAACCAACCAGCTGCCTCCAGCTGCCTCCAAATACCCATCCAGACTGCAGTTCTGTCCCTACCAATCCAAACCTCATGGCTGACCAGTCTTGGGTGCCACCTGTTTCCTTATCGTAGAGTTAAAACTCTCCCACTCTGTCCTGATAAGCAGGGGAGGCAAGCACTCTGGCCACATACCCACACTTACCTGCTTCTTCCTACAGCTGCTGGATGGCCTGGGAACCCAGCCTGGGCGCATTTTACGGACCGGCTGCATTCATTGCCCTGGTCACCTGTGTGTACTTCCTCTGCACCTATGTGCAGCTGCGGCGTCACCCGGAGCGCAGGTACGAGCTCAGAGAACGTACCGAGGAACAGCAGCGGCTGGCGGTACCAGAGGGTGGCCACCGCCATGGGGTGCGTCCTGGCACGCCGCCACCTGCCTGTGAAGCCCTGACTGCCTCACAGCTGCAGAATGAGCACTCCTTCAAGGCCCAGCTTCGTGCTGCTGCCTTCACCCTGTTCCTGTTCGCAGCCACATGGACCTTTGGGGCCCTGGCCGTATCTCAGGGCCACTTCCTGGACATGATCTTTAGCTGTCTGTATGGCGCCTTCTGCGTGACGCTGGGACTCTTTGTGCTTATCCACCATTGCGCCAAGCGGGAGGATGTGTGGCAGTGTTGGTGGTCGTGCTGTCCCTCTCGGGGAGAGACCTCTGCCACCAAGCCCAGTGCCCACCCTACGCTCGATGCCAATGGTGATGCACTGGTGCATACAGCCTGCCTGCAGGACTCACCGTGCCCTGGAAAACTCAGAGGCTTTGGCCATCCACCAGCCAGCCACTGCAAGATGACCAACTTGCAGGCTGCCCAGGGTCATGTCAGCTGTCTGTCACCTGCCGCCCCGTGCTGTGCCAAGGTGCACTGTGAGCAGCTCATGGAGGAGGAGGCCCATGTGCACATGGCTGAGGAGGATGCCTTCCCACACGACCCCCACCTGCACGACCCTCACCTGCACAGGTGCCTCCAGGGCAGAACTAAGCCCCACTACTTCAGCCGGCACCAGGCTGCCGCAGCCGAGAGGGAGTATGCCTACCACATCCCCTCCAGCCTGGATGGCAGCCCCCACAGCTCGCGCACGGACAGCCCCCCTAGCTCTCTTGAGGGCCCAATGGGGGTGCACACGTTGGCCTGTTGTGCCCAGGCCGACCCCTTCCCCATGGTCAGCCAGCCTGAGGGTGGAGACACAAGCCCTGGGCTCTACGGCTGTCCCCCACGGCTGTCTCCAGGCCCTGCCCACTTGGAGATGCTCCGGAGGACACAGTCCCTGCCTTTTGGGGGCTCCAGCCAGAATGGGCTGCTCCAGGGTGATGTTCGTGAAGACCTGCCATTTGGCACTGATGGGACAGGGAACATCCGAACAGGACCCTGGAAAAACGAAACGACAGTGTAGCCAGGCTGGGAACACAACTGCTTCACCAGTGCCACCATTTGTCCCTGGAGGCGCATCAGTTCAGAGGTGGCCCTCTGCTCGAGGTTAATGGGCTGGGAGGGTCATCAGATGGCCAAGTGGTTCAGAAATGGCTCACATCCCTCAGCCCATCATCTCTTTTATTGTGAAAGAACCCATGGGGAGAACACTGGGCCACAGATACCTCCACTGGTCCCAAGGCAGGAGGTAGATCTCTCTGTAAGCTTGCCACCTGCTTTCTGTTTATAGCGCCTTCTCTTGCTGCTGGGAAGGAAGCTGGGAGACCTCATCAGAGACTCCAGTGGTGTTCATGCCTTTGGTAAATGTATGTTAGGTTTTACTCTCGGGAGCACAGCAGTGGCCCACTGGAGCACGCTCACGCTGGGAAGCTTCCTGTCTCCGTCATCCTTCTGTTACCTCACACTTGCATCTCCACAGGGGGACCCACCTGGCGCCTCTGCCCGCTCACCACCTGCACCCATGTGGGACATGACCTGGCCTAATAGCCTGAGGTCATCTTGGGTGCTAAGGATGGGCCTGTCATGGAGCCCTGAGGAGAGGAAGCAGCCAATGGCATGGCCTTCGGGAAGCTGGACACAGTCTTTCTGAGCTTACGCTTCTGAGAGAGGCTCAGTTGTCAGGGCTTTGAAAGGCAGCCACTGTGAGACTGGATTCTGTTCCAGTGTGAGCACATGGTAGCCAAGCTCTCTGTCCCACAAGGAGGGGCTAGCTGGGGTGTGATGGTCATCACAGATGAAGTTTCTTTTCCTTTTCTGCCATTTTCATAAACTTTTTGGGTACAAAGCCCCACCTCAAAGGATAGATGCGAACAATGAGCCTTTTGTAGAAACAAGTGTTTTGTCCCAGGGGAGA
Organism: Acomys minous; assembly: GCF_964271855.1. NCBI lineage: Eukaryota > Metazoa > Chordata > Mammalia > Rodentia > Muridae > Acomys > Acomys minous. Next base: position 59,122,425 of record NC_140484.1, on the reverse strand, counting down.
CCCTCACAGAGGTGAGAGCCCAGGTGTCCAGAGATGCCAACCTGTGAAACTGTCCACCTTTCCTCTCTAGCTTTCTCTTCCCAGTTTGTGGTCCATATGCATACATATGTATACACACACACATTACACACATATATGAACACACTATGCACACATATATCTGTACACACACATGTGTTAGCACACGTGCTTATACACATTTACAGTTACACCATGCACACCACACACATGTGCATCCACATACTTGCTCACCACATACATGCATGTGCACTTGCCTGCACAACACCACACATATGCACACATACTACAGTGTCCACATACAGACACACTGGTGTTCCTATGCACCCACAAACAATTAGTGTGCTTCGTGGCCCTGAGCACTGAGTTTCCTTGCAGATGTGGGTGAGTCTCTGTGATTTGCTTCACAGAGCACAGCCTTGGCTGATAACCTCCTCAGAGGACAGGGCACGAGTAAGTTCCTAGAGAGGCGGAGGCAACACATCCTTCGGCCTGTAGCGGGCCACGCCATCTAGAGGCAGACACTCAGTATCTGAGTAAGCAGCCTGGCAAGCAGAGCTGACATTTACAAGCTCCTCTGTGATGTTGTCCCTTAAAGCAGCATTCTGTGCCCATCCTTCAAGTGGGGAGCCAGGGACCACTGGGATGTTTCCGCTCCTTTCACTCTCAGACTTCTTTACCTGCTTGCATAGCTGACGTGTGCAGAACCCACCATGCTATGTACGCTATGTACGTACTGTAGATACAGACCATCCAGAGGAAAATACAGTGTTTTACATTGTTTGTCCTTGGTCAGGCTGGTCAATAGCGTGTGTGTGTGTGTGTGTGTTTGTGTGTGTGTGTGTGTGTGTGTGTGTTTCTCAGTCTTGACAATAATAGTGTGAGAGAGGCTTGGACTCCATCCAGGCTGCTCCACTGAACCTGCCCCCACATCTTTTCTATCGCGGTGCCTCTGGGAGAACAGAGACACCTCTCCATTCAACCAAAGAAATGCAGCATTAAATATTGAACCTCGCTATGTTTTAACATTGATTTAGATTCATGAGTCCGCTTGGACCGATGCTGCAACAGACTCCGGCTATGTCCTACTGGGGAGGTGTAATGATTTGCAGCACACCTGCTTTGTGAAGTTCTCAGCTCAGAACCAGCCTCCCTTAGACTGGGAAGCTTGGCTACACCAGCTTCATGGGCCTTCCTTTGACATGTCCGTTCCTTTTTCCATGAGAATACAGAGGACCAATGTGCAGGTGGCTGTGCTGGGTGTTGCGGGGGGGGGGGGGCGGAGGGGGAGGTACACGTTAGTGTGTGAATGTACATGTGATGTGTGTGTTGTGTGAGCTGTGAGTGGGTGTTTGTCAGAGTTGTGTTGTATGTCCAGCTGTATGGAGCGTGTGTGTGTGTGTGTGTGTGTGTGTGTGTGTGTGTGTGTGTGTGTGTGTGTATCTGTGTTTGTTCGTCACAAAGATAGCATAAGACACCCCGTTAAACCCACGCCAGCCACCCTGAACAGGTATATCATGAAGTTATGTCACGAAGCACATATCACACACGAAGATGTTATGACAACTTTAATCGCCTCTGCAGTGATTCTAACTATGAAGGCTCTGCATGCCTGGAGACCAGCAGTGTCTGCTGTGTCTCCCATGGGGGCACTCCACAGCCAGACAATCTCACATCTGCCTGCTGAGGTATAGGCAGATCAAGAACACCTCTCAGATCTACAATGAGTCATCTCTGCAGGGGCTTTGAGCAGCAGAGAGGCCCCTGGAGCTACTAAAAAGGAGCTGTGATGGGAGCCACATTCTACCTGCCTGAAGCAGGCAGGCAAGACTAAAACAGGGGAAGACAGGGCAGACTCTGGGCCCCACCTTTAGTGGAAAGTCAGCTCAGAGGATGCAGTGAGGCCATCAGGGATGTGGGTCAAGGAGCAGCCTTGGCTGGGGACCTGAGGATGTATTCTCCTGCAGGAGATTTCTTATAGTGCCTGGCAGAGATGTCCCTAATGGTGGCGATGTTACAGGCAGTCTGCCAAAACCCACCACCTGTCCCCTGACTCTCAGTGTTTCTGGGTAGATGCTGCAGGCTTCCGCCTACAATAGACTCTGAAATCAGCAAATCCCCCTGCAAGGACTACAACCCCCATCACACTTACTCCTCCACGGTGTTGTTAGAATTTACGTCTGAAGCCAGTGGTTTATTTGCTATCACAAATATATTTATTTACTATCATAAATATGAGAGGATGATTAACTATCCTCCAAAATGTCGTCTGTTATTATTACAACTGGGACCAATGAGTGCAGCCTATAAAGCAGAGTGTTTGGGGTCCTTTGACTGCAACAGAGCCCAGCTCTGCATCTGCAGCACACGGTGTGCCCAGGAAGGTAGGGACAGAGGCTAGAGAGAAAAAAAGACAGGAGGAACACTGGACACATGGCTTAGGCAGAGGCTGGTCTCTGGGACAAATGAGTAGTCATCTGAGCGCTTCAGTTAGCCAGGAGGATGGATAGAGCAAGAAAGTCCTAAGGTTCCGACACGAGAGAGAAGTAAGTCCCTGGGGCCAGCACTAGTGAGTGATGCTTTCACAGCGAGCCAGTCGGGCTGCAGCGAGGATGAGCCAGAGGACCATTCCTCATCCCTCTCCTCATAGGGATGGCTTCTGTGATCCCAAACAGCGGTGTTCAAACAGCTAGTTCCCAGATACCAATTCCCACTGCTCTGGAATTACCATCCAGGCCTCCTGTGGCTACACATCACATTTTTTCCATTTGCAGAGACCCAGACAAGCAGTGGCTGCCTCGGTCCAGGGATGTCCCAGTGGACCCCTGGCTGACTCCTCACCCACTACTGATGTGTGTGCTTAGAGCACTGATGTTAAGTCCCCTTTAAACTGAGTCTACATGATTTAATTCCACACAAATATATCAACACAATTGTGATGCCACATTCCTGTCTCCGCAATTCAAGCCTCAGGCATAACCAGCCATGGCCCCTCCAAGGGAGGCACAGCGGTCAGCCATGAATCAGCTCCCACGGGTATTCCAACAACACAATGACTTCTAAGACAACTGAATCAGAGGGGGAAAGCTTGGTTTGACTTGAGGTTTGGAGGATCTAGTCCAGGACCAGGAGACCATGGCTTTGGGTCCATGGTGGGGATACCAGATGGTGGCAACAGGCACGTTGGAAGAGCAAGCCACATAGATCACACCAGGAAAAAAGGACATGCGACCCACAGTCCCTCTCAAAAGCCTGTCCAATAGCTTAAAGGCTTCTCATCCCTCAAAGACCCCTCCTAAATGTGCATAGCGCCTTGGGAAACAAGTCTTTGGCATATGACTTTTAAGCATACCCACCAAAGCCACAGCAATGACACAACAGCAAGACACCCAGAAGGCGGCAGGCCCTTCCCTGGCAGTAGATGTCCTTGGCCTGTCCTCAGACCAGATCTACCTGCCTGGGAAGGGAGGGTGGAAAGAGCTGACTCACCAGGGAGAGCTGGAGGAGTCCTCATGCCTGCGTCTTGGTTTAAAGAGGACTCCTGGCCGTGTCCCAGGAACATATCCCTTATGTACCAAGACTCCCAGAAAGAGAGGCATTTTAGCCAGTTGCTATGGAGAATGTTCATGGAAGATGCTGGCAAGGCAAGGCACACTGCAGGATAATAAGAGTCACCATCAGAATGGACCTTTCCAGTCACCATCACCCAGGGATGGTGAGTATTCTCCACTAGTGTATTCAAGGAAACTCCTAAGCTCTGTGGGATAGGTTAAGTGCTGTGTAACCTGTGTATTATGGCACACAGCGAGTACAGCCAGGGCTTTGGGGAGCTGAGCCCTGGGGTCTCTGAATTGTCATCATCTGCATCACTGTGAGGGACATCTCTTGATTTATGCTGAATTCCACAATCTGTGTCTACAGAGGGAACCTGAGACAAAAAGCTATTTCAGGGAGGTGGCCCAGGGTGGGAGGCAGATGAGGGAGAAGCCTTCTAAACCAGAACATGATATACCGTTACAGTTTGGATGACTGAGTTAGGCCAGGCCAGTGGCCTGCGTCCGACGGTCTTGTTAGAGATCTACCCAATGTCACTTGTCACAGGCTGGGAGGGAAGATGACAGTCAGGACCAACATAGTGATGGAAAGAAACAGTTCAACTCAGAACGCTCAGGGTGAGGAGAGAGTGAGGCCTCAGAGCAGGTGCCTGGAGTCACCAGGATTAAAAGTAAAGAGGCTCAACTCTGACCAGGTCAAATTTTCCTCCAGCATGGTCGATCGAAATCAGGTTCTTTGGCAGGCGTGGCCTAGTGACCTGAGTCATCTGGTGGCCCAAGACCACAGGTGCCCTCAGTAGTTCCCCTGTCCTGGGAGGAGATGTGGGCTGCAGAAGATGAGGCTAACAAGAGAATCCCTCTTGAGGGCGGGCGAAGCCAGCAAAGACAGGTGGCCGAACTCACTCTTGTCTTCTGCTACCATTGCTGCCTACCACCCCACATCCATCCCACTCGCCCTCCATACCTCATCCTCTAGGAGCATCAGCTCCAACTCCACCCACTGCTCCACACAGAAACCCATCCCTCCAGAAAACTGGGGGGAGGGGCTTACAGAGAGGGCTAGTCTTGGCTGCAAAGGACACTGGGAATCTGGAAGTGAACCTCTCCCTCCTTATGGTGGTGCAGCCTACCTATCACACTGCACAATTTACCCACATTCAGTGTCAGGTGTGTCACTTATCTCTATAACTATAAAAACTATCATGGCACCAGGAAGCAAGGGATGGAGAGGAGCGAGCAGAAGACCACACCTTGGCTCAAACATTCAGCCTCAGCCTTCAAAGCCTCCTTGAGATTCTGGTAGTAACCCCAGGATTATGGTCATTTCTTTGCAGAATGATCACCATGGAAACAGAATCAAGACCAAGAGTAAAATTTTTGAGACCTGGTCCTTGGGCCTGCTCAGGTTTCCCTGGTCTTATAGTGACACTTAGGCTTAGCAGCCTACTGAATCCACTCTTTTCCACTGCTGCACTAGATACCAGGCCACCCACCCAGTATGTCCTCAGATATAGCATCTCCCGCCCACATGGCAGGGACATACACATGCGCACAGACATGTGGGGTGAGAGATAGAGCAGCCAGACTGCACAGAAATTCCTAGGATCCAACATGAAGATGGCCACTTGAATACGAATCGTTATACACCTCTCTTGGCAGAGTCTGGAAAACCGTGTGGACACCACATGAAGACCCCAGTTCTGGAAAGAAAAGAGTTGGAGGTGAGTGTTGTAGGTAAAGGTCCAAGCTTCACCTAGGATACCATGGAGGAAACAGCCAACTCAGGAGTCAGCCCAGCTTTTCTTGGCACAAAGGATGATGTATCAAAACTCACACATACACATCACCCAGAAGAAGCCCACAGCTACCTAACCATGAACTTCTTCCCAGAAGGCCAAGAAGACACCAAAAAAAAAAAAAAAGCCACAGAGTCAGAGTGTGACTCCAACCCCAATGGGCAGGCACCATGGGCTAGCTGCCAGGAAATGTCTTTGTGGCAAAAAAAAAATAATCAGCTGAGACATAGGCCTCTGGGGGAGATGGTACATCCCTGTGCCTCTGGTCAGCCGGAACAAGGACACATTGTCCTTCTGGTCTTCTTCAAGCCTGGTCCGGGAGCTACTCACAGTGACATCTGGGGACATCTACAGAGGACAATGTCGACTTGAGTGGGGAAAATGGACTACGTGATCCATGATTTTCCAGGGTATGTTCTGGCCTCTCCAGTGCTCAGTGGAAGCGCTGGGCTTGAGTCAAAGGTAGCACCAAGACCAGTAACTATCAGTAGTCCAGGGCAAATATATTCACAATTAGAATATGTATTTAATTTAAATGAAGATAATGCTGCAACTGAAGCACAGAAACGGTCACGCCAAGTTGTGCTTATTCCTTTACCAACACCTACATACCGTCTTGTCTTACTCAGTGTTCCATTGCCGTGAAGAGACGCCATGAACAAACAAATTCTTATAAAGGAAAGCACTTCATTGGGGCTGGCTTATAGTTTCAGAGATTTAGTCCATTGTCATCATGGCGGGATGCCCAGTGAGATGCAGGCCGACATGGCGCTGGAGAAGTAGCTAAGAATTCCTTATCTGAATCCATAGGCAGCAAGAAGAGAGAAGCACTGGGCCTGGCTTGGGCTTTTGGAACCTCAAAGTGACACAGTCCTTCCAATAAGATCACACCTACTCCAACATGGCCACACCTACTCATTCCCCTCAAGTTCTGCCATTGCCTGAAGACCAAGCATTCAGCTATATGAGCCTTTGGGGGGTTGTTCTTAATCAAATCACCATAACTGTTAATAAAAGATATAAGTAGAAGAATGTAGGAGGATTAATAATTAAAGAATGATGCTGCTGGGGAAACGGCTCAGATGGTTAAGAGCACTTGTTGCTGTTGCAGGAGGAGCTAGGCTCAACTCCCGGCATCCATACGGCAGTTCACAGCTGCGTAACTCCAGTTCCAGGGGGCCTGACACCCTCTTCTGACCTCCATGGGTACCAGACACACAGGTCGTACACATACATAGCATACATGCAGACAAAATACTCATACACATAAAATAAATAATTTCTTTCTTTTTTTTTTTTTTTTTTTTTTTTTTTTTGGTTTTTTGAAACAGGGTTTCTCTGTGTAGCCTTGGCTGTCCTGGACTCGCTTTGTAGACCAGGATGGCCTGAATCTCATAGAGATCTGCCTGCCTCTGCCTCCCGAGTGCTAGGATTAAAAGAGTGTGCCACCACCGCCCGGCTGACACTCTCTCTTCTGCCTTCCTTGGCACTAGGCACACAAGTAGAATACAGACATACACGCAGGCAAACAAACACTCATACATATAAAAAAATTTTAACTAAGTATTTTTTTAAAGATTGACTTATTATGCATATGGGGTCTTGCCTGCATGTAACTCCTACACACCAGAAGAGGGCACCAGATCTCATTATAGATGGATGTGAGCCACCATGTGGTTGCTGGGAGTCAAACTTAAGATGTCTGGAAGAGCAGGCAGTGCTCTTAACCTCTGAACCATCTCTTCAGCCCATAAATAGGTTTTTTTTTTAAAAGAAAGAAAGAAGGGAAGGGGGAGGAAGAAGATAGGAGAGAAGAGGAGAAAGGAGAAGAGAGAAAAGAGAAGAGAAGAGAGGAGAAGAGAAGAGAAGAGGAGAGGAGAGGAGAGGAGAGGAGGGGAGGGGAGGGAAGGGGAGGGGAGGGAAGGGAAGGGAAGGGAAGGGAGAGAAGAGAAGAGAAGAGAAGAGAAGAGAAGAGAAGAGAAGAGAAGAGAAGAGAAGAGAGGAGAAGAGAAGAGAGGAGAAGAGATGGGAAGGACTAAAGTCAGCTGTGATCAGTTAAGACTGAACTACTGACATACAAAAAACATTCAGTTGTTTGCCAGGTTTTTGTGGCAGGGCTAGGGTCAGCACCTCTGGTTTCACCTGACCTGAGACCCGAAGTTAAAGGGCCTGGGGCTGTGGACCTATTGAGCTTGGTTTGGTATTGACAGGGTCATCCAGGAGGGTCAGGAGTGGCCGAGAACAAGGCAAGTGTGTCTCCAGCCAGTGCTGAGGGCTAGCTAATCCCCTCCTGGTAGTTCCCGTGGCTAGGACTTCACATTGCTGTCTTTCCTGGTCCCTAAGATCTGGTAGACTGGATGTCCTGGCATTGCTGTGTTCATGACTTAGTGTGTTTCCAGGGCCAGTCGCGCTGGCACCATTATTCATGCTGGGCAGATGCTGAACAGCACAGCCCTGGGGACCTTTTGCCACTACTTACTACTCCACTCAACTTTGTCTACAGAGTTAATTATTTTTTTCTCATGTTCTGGTATCCACATAATTCTTGTTTTCTCTGTCTTTTTGCTAAAGAAATTGTTGTGGTTTCTCTGCTTATGGTTTTGAGTTACTCTTTGTTCAGTAATGCACTTTATTTTATTGTCCAAAGAGAGTCAAGCTAATGCTACCAGCTTGGGATGAGCCCTAAAGCAGGTTCAGGCCTGGGCAGCTCAGCTACCTCCTACATGGAGGTGGCCCTGGTCCCACCTATAGTCCCTCCTGCCATCAGGCACTACAGCCCAGAACGGGGTTCCTGTGGGCACACCAAGTGAGCCCCATGGCTGCCATTGTCCTCTTCAGGCTCAGAGATGGGGTCTAACGCCAGCCTTGCTCTGGCCAGCCTGCTCCCGGAACGTGGATGCTCCCGCTTCGGCTCTGCTTTGGGCTCATAGGTGTGCACTGGCTAGTGTGGACTAGTATCTCTTTGACCCCAGCCCTGCAGTGGAACTTAATAAAAGCACGTGAAGCGACAAAAAACCCAAAAACAACAACAACAACAACAAAAACCACTCAGATCACGTACCAAACTGTAGCGAATTTCGAGCTGTAACCAAAGTTTCAGATATTCTCTGATTCTCACTTTCTCTCTTATATACCTGCATATACAGGGATCACATACAGTCAGACACACATACACACACATAAGTAAAAATAAATTATTTTTAATTTTTTAGAACATTACTTTAAAATAGAGTCTTTTATGTCTCAGATTGTCTTTAAACTCATTATGCAGCCAAGACTAGCCTTGAACTCCTGATCTTCCTGCCTTTAAGTCTCAGAGATTCTGAGATTATAGGCATGCCCACCTTCAAGTAATCCCCCAATACAATGCATTTAAGTTAGATGTCACTAACACTGAAATAAGCAGAAAACACATGTTTGGAAAATGTAGAACATATTTCAGTAAAATATCAATGACAAGGTAATACATCAAGACTGATCATGGTAGAACTGTGCTCCAGGCAGTTTTACCATGGTAAGTTTTGCAGCCATGAAGAAAAGAAAGGAGGGAGGAAGGAAGAGAGGGACATGAGAGGAAGACAGGAGAGGGAGAGAGCCTATAATGTGTAATTTATGTACCCACCTCAAGAATTTATAAAAATAAGGGCTAGAGTCAGAGGACCTGGATTTGGATGCCACTGTAGGCAGCTCACAACACTGCCTATAACTCTGGTCCTGGGGGTTCCGACATGCTTTCCTGGCTTCTACAGGCACCTGTATATACATGGTTCACATACAGTCAGGCATACACATTCACATAAACAAAAATGAAATTATAATTTCATTTTTAAAGAATTTCTAAGATGACAACTATTCAAAATAGGAGAAATTAAATAATAAAGAAGAGTAAGAAATAGAAAACTAAATATATGTTATGTAGGGTTTTTTAAATTACTAATAAAGCTGGGTGTGTTGGCACATGCCTTTAATCCCAGCACTCAGAAAAAAGAAGCAGGCAGAACTCTTTGAGTTTGAGGCTAGCCTGGTCTACATAGTGAGTTCCAGGACATCTGGGGCTACTTAGTAAGACTCAGACTTGGAAAAATTAATTAACTGGTTAATTAAAATAACTCTGGCAAATCTGATCGAGAAAGAAGCAAGCTGGGCGTGATGGTGCATGTTGTTAATCCCAGCATTCAGACAGCAGAGGCAGGCAGATGTCTGTGAGTTCAAGGCCAACCTGGGCTACAAAGCAAGTCCAAGACAGCCAAGGCTACAAAGAGAAACCCTGTCTTGAAAAAAAAAATATATATATATATAATAAAAACAAAAAGGAAAAAATTTTAAATCACAAGCTATAGATGCCAAGGTTCACAGGTGCTATCACTACAGACCCTACATATGAAAGAGAAGGGGACGGAGACCCAGAGAACGCATAGTACATATAACCGTATACCAGCAAGTTTATACAGTTGAATTAAACAGAAGAATTCCTAGGGAAGACTCTAACAAAATTGTCTTAAGAAAATACAAAAACCAGTTTAACCATTTATAACTTATCAAGAAATGACTCCATAATTTGAAACTTTCTCATTAAGGAAAATAGTGTCTTAGTCCAAGTGTCCAGATGGCTTCATCAAAGAATTCTACCAACTATTAAAGATGGAAATAATATGAGTTTACAAGAACTTTTCCAAAGAACAGGGAAAAAGAAGGAATCCATCCAACCACTCATGAGTAAGCATAATCTTCTAATTAAATCTGACAAGGACATTATAAAAATATAAAAAATATAGGCCAACAAAAACAAGTACAAAAAGCCTACACAAAATATTATTCAACCAAGGCCAGCAGTATTGGGAAAGGTAACGTATCCTAATCATATGGATTTATTCCAAACATATATAATTAGCTTAACAGCAAGCATTTGTCAGTATAACCCAAAACATTAACAGAACAAAGGGAGAAAACATAATCATCTCAATAGGCACAAAGCGCACACTGATGAAATTCAGTGTCTTTGATTTTTAAATGCATTAGTGAGTGCTGGAGAGATGGCTCAGGAATTCAGAGCGCTGGCTGCTCTTCCAGAGGACGCAGGTTCAGTTCCCAGCACCCACAGAGCAGCTCACAACTGTGTCTAACTCCAGTTCCAGGGGATCTGACAGCCTCTTCTGGCCTCTGTAAGCTCCAGGCATATGTGTGGTACACTAAAAACACGTGCAGATAAAATACTCATACACAGAAAATGAAAATAAATAAGCCCTTTTTGTTTAATGCATTAAGCAAATCAGTAGTAGACAGGAACTTAAACAGCTGAATGGAGTTTCTGTAACTCTACAATAAAATCATACTTGCTGGAAAAATAGAAATCATGTCTACTTTCACTCTGGGAACTCAACGGAGACTATTATTACCCCTCCTCTTCGATTATTGCACAGGAGGTCTTGGCAGGAACTGCAGAGAAAGAGACACATGATGAGGAATACGAGCGAAGAACCGAAAACTTCCTGTTCTCTGATAATACAGTTGCCTGCATAGGAAGTCGGGGCAATCTACAGATCAAAGCTAATAAACAGGCTTGGCGGCCAGGGATGGCAGTACACATCTTTAGTCCCAGCACTGGGGGTCAGGGGCAGATGTAACTCTGAGTTTGAGGCCAGCCTGGCCTACAGAACAAGTTCCAGGATAGCTGAGGCCACACAGAAAAACCACGTCCAAAAAAAAAAGTAAGCTTCCCAAAGTTGCTAGCCACAAGGTCAAAACATATTTTGCTTCTTTTTCTAGTACTGTGGATCAATCCCAGGCCTTGCTTTTGTTAGGCATCCACTTAAAGTTTTTGTTTTGTTCTGTTTTGTTTTGTAACAAGGATCCCATTTACAATAATATCACAAAATAACAAATAAAAGTAGTGAGCAATAAAAATAGTCAAAGACACACAAATCCCTTTACAGGAATCTACAAAACGCACTCAAAAGGATATAAAGAGACTCTGAACACACAGGCAGACATGCATGTTCCTAAGGCAGAAGACTAATAAAAATGTACAGCCCATTGAGGCATCACGTGCCTTTAACCCCAGAACTAAAAAGGAAGAGGCAGCTGGATTTCCATGAGATCAAGGGTAGCTTGACCTACATGAGTTCCAGGACAGCCAAGACTGTATGGTGAGAGCCTGTTAAAAAAAAAAAAAAAAAAGAGTGAGGGCTGCTGAGATGGTTCAGTGAGTAAAACCACCTGCTGCCCTGGACTGCCAATCTGTGTGTGATCTCTGAAACCCATATAAAGGCGGAAGGAGCAGACCAAGTCTACAAAGTCGCTCTGACTTCCACACTGCCATAGCATGCAAGCTACAGACACCATCATGAGCACACAGCACAACAATGATGATTTGTTGTTGTTGTTGTTGTTGTTGTTTTAAGGAAGATTTGTAGGTAATCAGATCTACTGCAATCCAATAACGTCCCATGTTTCTAAAATATGTAGCTAATTCTGAATCTATAAGTGTGGCCAAAGAATATTTGTTTTGTTTTGTGTACTGTGTCTATTTAAGTGTTCCTCACCTGTGCTGTGTCTGTAAGAGCCAGGAGAGGGCAGTAAATCCCCGCGGAACTGAAGTTGCATGTGATCGTACTGGCCAGTGTGAATGCTGGGAACCAAACCCAGGTTCTCTGCAAAGGTTCTCTTACTGGCTGAACCATCTACCCGGCCCCTGGCCAAGACATTCTTTTAAGACACGTAAGGAGGAAGAGTGGGTTTTGTGTATGGACAGGACGTTGCTGTTTGACAGACAAAAATGCCCATGGAAATTAGCAAAATGTAGCAATAGACACACAGCACACACATGACTCAACAAAATCAGAATGGGAGGGCTGACAGCAAAGGACTACTCCAAATTATGCCCAATCCATCGGACATTCTTGGGAGGGAGGGATTATGAAACATAATACATGTGTCATGGTGAGCTGTCAGCTCATAAATGTAGACTCGGGCAAAGCAAGTGCACATGTGCAATGAGAAGCAAACAAAAAGATAGCTCTCAAATGTTGGCTCACACACCCTGAAATCTAGAGGCCATCCAGTGCCCTCAACTGATGTGTCCGTGCCTCTGAATCCAATTCAGAGACTATAGTGAGCGAATCATCAATACACTGATAACATAACTTGAGAAAGGCCCCTCACTGATGCGTCCACAGTAAGATCCCAATATGCACAGAGGAAAACTAAAGTGGGCAGATGAAAATGCAATGAATGCTGACTTTAGCTTATGATGGATACAGCACAGAGAAGCAGAAACACGGAGGGTAGGTGTGTGCACCTGAGCATGCCTGGGTGGGACCGCTCAGCTTCCTGTCCACCCAGCCCTCGCTTTCCTGTGAGTGGCTTCTTACCACAGGTCCTCATAGGGACGAAGACTCCGAGCCTGCTGTTGTGAGAAATCACACCAGGTTCTTCATAACGTCCTCCTTCAGGCTTGCTTCAGGGCGAGCGCTAGCGCGAGTGGCTGAGCAGGAAACTTCTGTCCTTGTGTGTGTCCTTTCCATCAGGGGCCATAGAGGAATAGATGCAGGTTGTGCACAGAAGCCAGATAGCAATCTATGGCTAATAGATCGTAAATATGGATCACTGAAAACCAAAATGAAAATGCAAAGGGAGTCAGCAAATTATGATAAGGTATCAATAAAAAAAAATTAGGAGTAGAAACATGACAGTAAGATCACATTCTGGGAAAAACGGAATGCCTGAAATGAGCCCGGAGAAAAGATGTCAGGAGAGTTCTGACTGGAGAAGAGTGTGATTATAGGGTAGGGTTTTTTTTTTTTTTTTGCATAATTGATGGAGGATATCAAAGCTTCTTTGGAATTTAGATTCTTGCATATGTTTATAAGAATGACTAACAGTTTTGTTACAGAATATCAATATTTACCTCACACCAGAGATTATATTCTTTGCATTTTTATTTTTTTAAAAAAATAAATATTGGCTTCAAAATGTACATGTGATTTGGCAACTTGTCAAAATCCCTACCGGAAAAACGGTGAGCCAAGCTTTGAAACTCCCGTTCCTCCTGCCACCACGCGTCACTCCTCAAGCTGAACGCCGGCCACGAAGCAAAGGCAGTATTTGTCCTGTGAAGAGATGGAGTCGGGGGAAACAAAACAAATCCTGATCATGTCTAAATATGACCAATATGGAGTAAGATCTCTGAAGAAGAGGCCAAGGTCCCAGGTACCTGGTGGAGTGTTAGATCAGGAGGAGGCAACCCTAAGGCCAGAACAGCCATGGGCAGAGCCCTCCATGAGGCAGGACAGGCTAGCAGGAAAGGGTGGAAGGATACATAAAGAATAAGCTGGCCAGGCAAAAGAGGAAGCAAGCGGCTGCCAGAAAGCCAGAGTGCATCAAGCCGTGGCTTGGACCAAGGGCCTGATGGTACAGTCATCCCTTTTACAGAGTTCTGACTGCCTGGGGTGAGCCCAAGGAGGAAAACGCCAAGCATATGTTAGGCACACTGCATGAGCAGGGAGCCACAAGGGGAAGCCACCCCTGTGCTCTGTTCCTGGGGTGAAGCTCTAGGGGCCTCCCGGACAGCCGAGCACCATCTGTGCTGCTCAGCAGCTGAGAATGTGACGTGCCCATCCTAAGCTTGCTCTGCCCTCCAGCATTCATGCCCTCACACAACCTTAGTAAGGGACCTACCATGTGCAAAGTCCCAAGAATCAGGGCCCAACACCATCTCCTTCCCTTGCAGTAAAGCTCACTGTGAATGCACATATGTGGGCAGATGTTCAGTGGGACTAATGAAACCAGCTGACAGGGGCCGGACATCACACACTTTCAGGAAAGTAGCGGGTAGGTTAAAGGGAAAACATCCAAAGGCCCAAGCCATCCAAAGTCACCTCCTCATCCCTCATAGCAATCACACCCCAGACTTATGAAGGCGCCACGGTGTTACCCAACTTAAAAAGAAAGGGCCTGGTAAACAGATTTCCCCTGCTGTAGCAAAAACTGAGCCCGCCTCTATATTCAAACATCACCCAAGCTGGATACACTTTTTTTTTCCTGAAGTTGATGGTGTGTCGTAAAGAGCCAGGAGTTGTGTAGTGTGGTCACCCCCTAAGTCTTGGTTTCCAGTTAATGTTGGATCTTTTCCTTAAACCTAGGGCTCAAGAACAGCTGTGAAGCCACCTGACAAAGTCTTGGCCAACACCAGGCCCTGGAGTCTTCTCTTTGTGGTCATATCTACGTAGGTTCCTCAAGAGAGCAAGGATTCATGGGAAATGGAGAGCACAAGCTGGGGAGCACCTGTCGTGAGGGGCACAGGCTTAGGAAGTACAGGTGGGAAGAGTGTGAACTGGAGGGAAGCACTAAGCTGCAGGGAGCACCAATGACGACGTGGCAAGAACACAGACTGGGAAGCCTAAGCTTGGGCAGCACAGATTTGGGGAGCACAGGCTCGGGCAGAGCAGACTGAAAGCAGCATAAGCTATAGAGGAGCCCAGCTTGGGAGCACATGTTGTGGGGAGCACGGGCTGGAGGGAGCACCTTTAAGAACAGGCTGGGGAGTGTACAGGCTGGATGGAGCACAGGCTAGGAGAGCACCGGCTAGGGCCGCACAGGCTGGAGGAAAGGGTGGGTGAGAAGCTCCAAAGCTTGACCAAAGGAAAGAGGCAGCTTCCCAGCCCAAAGCAGAAGGCTGAGGCACATTTATTTAGACTTCCGGGACAGGCTGCTGCAGCTAGCTCCCAGGGGTTGGAACAGGGTCCGATGGCTACATTTGCCCTCCTTCTGACCCCAAACGGTGTCGGAGGAGTGAGCTGGCCAGGGCAGCACACCTGTGAGATGTCTTTTCTCCAACTCAAGTTTCCAGGACCCTCCATCTCCTGCTCTGGCTACAAGCTCATGAATGGCCAGCAATTGGAAGCCTTAAGGCCAAGCTGTTGAGAATTAGTATCCCTACCTGCGCTGTAGCCTTGGACTTGTCATGGAGCACGTAATAACGTGTCTGCTATTGTGCCTGGCCGGACTAGGCTCGGAGGATAGGGCCACCAGGGATCAATCTGACGTGTAGTGTTCTTCGGGAGCTGTGGTCCATAGTTCTGCTTACTAAGGTTGTGGAGACTGTCAGAAACCAAAGCACTCGCCTGTGGAAGGGAATCCATGCTTGCCCTTTGCCAAGTTTGAGAGAGCTATCTAGTCCTTTGCTGTGCTTGGTATGAACACCTGACTCCCCCGCCCATTACCGGGTCCAGCCAAGAGGAACCTAGTACCTACACTGGAGGTGACTGCAGCAACCCCGCCCCTGGGCTTAGTAGGGCGGGAACTGCCAGAGTCTAGGGCCAAGTCTGGTCTAGGTGGCCTCAGCTCTACTACCCTCTGGGCGCTCAGGTGGGTGCAGACCCCCCGGGCGGCCGCTGCGCGGAGTGGCTCCGCCCCGAACTGTCACGGACAGCGCAGACAGGCGCAGGGTGCACCCCGGAGGCTGACGTAGTTGGAGACATCTGCGGAGCCCAAAGTCTCCCTGGCCCGCCAGTGACCACGGCCCTCAGGGCGCCACCCCCGGCCCCGCCCCAGGCGTCCCCGCGCCACCGTTTGGCGACACTGCGGCAGGCAGCGGGCGCGTTGCCATGGCGGCCGGGCGCGCGTAGCTGGCGGTGCCCAGCTCAGCCCGGCAGGCTCACAGGCGGCGGCCAGCTTAGAGGGGATCTGCCCGGGAAAGGACCCGCCAGACAGGGGATCTGACCCAGAAGAAAGCTGCTGGAGAAGGGATCCCAGACCGGAGCGTTGTCCAGGGCCGGAGTTCCAACCTGCGCGCAGGCCCTTCTGAGCGCCAAGATGCAGGCCATGGACCCAACCTCTCGGGGCTTCTATGAGGAAGATGGCAAGGACTTGGACTTCTACGACTTCGAGCCGCTCCCCACTCTGCCGGAGGATGAGGTGAGCCCGTCCCAGAAGCCCACCTGCCCCTGAGAAGGGGTGGGGAAAAGGAGTGGAGAGAGCACAGCTCTCCTGCTGCATAGATTCTGGTCCCCCTAGGGTATCGACAGCTAAGGGTTCCTGTCCTCGGCCCCACCCGCCACAGAACAGCTGGAATGCTATATGGGACAGCAATGAGACTGTCCCTGCAAAGTTGGCTGCTGGAGGAGTGAATGGGCTCTTGGTTTTAATCCTTGAACAGACTGGGGGGCGGGGAGGGGGCGGGAGGTGATCCTGGCAGGTAGGGACAATAGGGACAACCCTGACCTCCACATCTGGCTAGGTGCTGAAGCAGATGAGCTTGGGGATGAGGAGACCCCTTCCCAGCACTGAGGGTGCTTTCTGCTCTGGGAAACCTCCCTCTCCCCAAGTCCCCTGAGAGCTTCTAGTCCAAAACTGGCTTGGGCTCTACAGAGCCCCTTCTGGTTGGAGAAGCTAGGTGCCCCGCCCCCAGGCCCCCAGACAATGGTCATACACAAACCCCACGCTCTGGAAAAGCATGACAAGCAACCAAATATATATATATATATTCCCTCGAGATTACCAAATCTTTGGGGAAATCCTCTCAAGCCGTGCTCTGGAGTCCCTGGGACCGGCCTGTCATCCTTTAGCCCCTTAGATACCCTGGTGCTAAAGACTAGCCTTTGCAGCTGCTCTAGCAAGCTGGTAAGAGTAGTTGACCAGAACCATCCTGAAGCATAAGCCTATTTAGCCCTGGCAGCTCTTACATTCCCCTTCCCTGGAGGAGTGGGCTCTGAAAGGATTAAAAAAATTTAAAAAAAAATAAAAATAAAAAAGGCCATTGCTTCGGTCTGCCCCACCTCCAGGGCCCTCTGAGTAGTGCTGGGGTTGGTGCTCCCCCACCCCCATCCCAAGTGGCCTGGATTTGGTGCAATTTAAGGCTGCAGAGAGGAAAGGCTAGAGAATAAATAAACCTTTGGACATCTCCTGGCTTTGATGAAAAAGAAAGGGTGCCCTGGGCACAAGGCTTTCAGAAGTGCTAGAGGACAGGACATGTCCTAGTGTGTCCGTGGGGGCCTCAGCTCCTGGTCACCACTAGAAGCAGATCTGAGAATCTCTGTGCCCTTTTGTATCAGCCACTGAGCTTGGAGGGCTCACCCCGAACCTGGCATTTGAGGCAGTGGGTACCACTCCATCAACAGCACCCAAGTCCACAGGTTGAAGCTGAGTCTTGCACCCAGAATGCGCTCTGTCTGCCATGTCCTGACACCGTCTGCGTTAGCAATGTCCTTGGTCCCTCTTGGTTAGGGAGTTTTCCTATACACAATGCCTGAGACGTCCATCCTCACACCGTGATGCTTCCTTTGTGTGAACTGGAATTCCCCCCTTTGACTGGCATTCAGTGGGAAGCTCAGGAGAGTCCCTTTACCTGAGCAAGAGTGCTACTTTAATTCCTATAAATGAGAGGGGGCTGGTAATAGAGGGCAAGTGTAGGATGCCTGCCTAACACACACAAGGCTTTGGATTCAACACCCGATGGCTCAAGGAAACTGAACAACAACTTAGTCTCTAAAATAGGAGAAGAGTCTGCCCGGCCTGGCCTCAAGCCAGTGTGTTGAGTCTCATGTCTAAGAATACATCTGAAATTAGATTTTAGGCTTCCTGCAGTCAACACAGTCCCCATGAAGGTTTTTAAATTCGCGTTCATCAGGGGTACAGGTCACATGACTCTGTCCCTGGCACAGCCTTCGGTATCTGGCTGCATTTGAAAGCTGTCCAGAGTAAGGTGGCAAAGAGTTAGGTCGCCACCTGTCCTGCAGCTCTATCCTGGAGAATCCCTTGTGGTCAGTGTGACACATGCCATGGGAGTGCTTGGGCAGGTGAGGTGAGGCCAAATCCAGGATACGTAGAGCATATAGGACATCAGAATTCTCTGCACTACAACCAAGAAACAGAGTCCTGCAGAGCCCCAAGGGCCCATGAATATTTCTACCCTCTCATGGCCCCAAGAAAATCCAAATGGCTTGGAAACATGATGTCTAACCCCATGCTAACTGGTAGAGAGCTAAACATGCTTGTTGAAGGCCTTACGGTGACTGCCATAGATGACACTGGACCTGGTATGTGTGAGCAGGTCCTTCCCCTGTGGTGGGAGTGGAAAATGCCTGTCAGAAAACATCTTGGCATTTTTCTTGTGATGAAGAGACCAGCACCTGCATCCCAGTAATTTCTCCAGGGAAACAGCACATGAGCAGGCCATGTACCTCTGAGAAAGCCCACTGGACACTTGGAACTCACCATGAATGGACCAGCACGTCCCCACTAGGTGGTGGAGCCTGAAGCCACACTGTGTCCCCTGATCTCTTAGACTGAAACAACAAGAAGACCCTGGATGCACAGTAGAGATGCTCTGACCAAAAATTATGTAAGGTGGACTTCTTGGAGGAGATGGCCTTTCCTGGATTCAACATGGAACATCAGTCTTTCTGGACATGGAAAATGGAGTCAGAGACAAAATAGTAAGGTGGTATCTAGGTGGAGCCATAGCTGCTGGAAAGGCTGGCATGCACCAAGTGGCTGTGGTTGAGGGTCCAGCAGTGCTGGGCAAGAGGTGGGTGATGAAACTGGCCTTCAGGAATACAGAGCAGTACTGGTTTGTTGATGAAGATGGCACCATTGAGTATCAGCAGAGAGTTCTTAACTGTTCCCAAGCCAAGGAAAGCCTCTCAGAACCTCTGCGTGTTGGGCTGCCTTGAGGACAGAAGATAAACAGGGACGCCACAGCAGAAATTCTCTCATTAGAAAGAGGTTTTTCTCACTGTGCCCTTAAGGTCCATATAATACGTTTCAAAACAGACTCTGAGCAGAAGGCAGCCTAAAACCAGCCAGGAACCCTGAGCCAGCAGGGTGGGTACTTGGGGGCAGACACAGCCCACAGAGCACCTTGCAAGCTCCTGCCTCCCTGCTGGGGTTTGGCTGCTCATAAACTGAGACTGCCAACAAACGCTGCCAGCATCAGTTTGTTGGCAGGTCCTGTTATGATAAGCTGAAAAGTTAATTGGCTATAAATGTACTTGAAATGTGCATGCTGACCCCTAGAGTCCCTATAACCCAGCTCCAAGTCTGTCTAGAGGAAGGAAAGCTCTTAAATGCACATAAGCCCTTAAGCAGAGCACCCTGCAGTAACCAGATAAGGGCTTGCCCTCTGAAGCTCAGGCATCAGCTGAAGTGTCTTCTCCCCAGAGCATAGCCCCCAATCCCCCCAGGGTCTCACTCTTTCCAGCCAGGATCAGGTTGACGTTGTACCAGCACACAGCAAACAGAAGACTGATCTTCCTGCCAGCAGGGAAATCACATAGGTGATGCCCACTCCCACACCCTTAAGCACCACCCTGACAAGGCTGGTGAGGGCCAGGCTGGATTGTGAAGGGACTTACCACCCACCAAGGACCTGAGCCTATATAGGGCAAACGGAGCCACAGACTTGGCTGGAGATCAGGCCATGCTGGCACGAGCTATAGGAGACTACAAGCCTGGCACTCACAATGCCTGGGCCTGCGTGAGACCCATGCAGGGTCTTGGCGTGGGAACGCCATACAGACCCACAGCTATAGGAGTGAGCTGTTTACTACTTGTGGGCTCACAGCAGATCTGTAATAGCTCCTAGACATGATTCCTTGTGGAGCCAAAGTCAGAGCCCCGTGGCAGGCTGAACGCACTGCACTGGGAACTGAGCTCTGTGCCAGATAAACTGGGCTACCTATCTTCAGCCTGTTGAGGAAGCCAGTGAAGACACACACAGGGTGAGCTCCTATCTCCAGGGGTGACCAAGACGATCTACTGGAATGGAGGGGGCATAGACTGAGTTTGGGTGGCTGGCGAGTGACATCTGAGTCTCTCCTGGTCTGTCATCCTTGTCCCCAGCCCTTTAGCCAAAGCCTTTCCCTGCACCCCCTCTCCGGTGGTATTGATTTGGACAAAAGACAGTCCTTTCTCCTACCTGGCAAAACTGGAGCAGACGTAGATCCAAGAGGCAGATGGCCCCAGAGCCCAGAATTCAGGCCTGGGGTTCCTTAGCACTCAGTGTGCAACACCGGCAAGATCTGCAGCTATGCAAGCTGACTCTGACTTGAGATTGTCACGTGTGGAAGGGCTAATAATCCTGTTGTTGGAGAAGACTTTGGCCACGGCCAGAAGCAATGACTCAGGGCCCACGGGGTTCATCCTAGAATCATACAAATAACCCTGGGCTCCTGCTTCCCCAAGTCATGTCCCCCTACCACA
This sequence comes from Acomys minous, assembly GCF_964271855.1. NCBI lineage: Eukaryota > Metazoa > Chordata > Mammalia > Rodentia > Muridae > Acomys > Acomys minous. Next base: position 59,101,859 of record NC_140484.1, on the reverse strand, counting down.
AATTGACACTGGGGACTATAGGTCTTCAGCGGTTCTGAGGTCTGACCAGTATCCCCACTGTCAGGAGCATCTTCCTACCAGACCTAAGTAGGAGGCAGTGATGTAGGCTGCAGGATGGCCAAGCAGCATGTCTGGCAGGGTTGTCTTCTGCTGGCGGCACATCCTGTGATGGCTGTGAGCAGGCAGGGCCTGCTGGCCAGCGTGAGCAGCAGCAGTGGGGAGCCGGCAGGCCCTGCCGTGGGACTGGGGCTGACTCAGACTCACATCGTGAGCTGGCTTCATTTCTCCTACATGGCACAGCCCCACAGGGCCCCACAAGGTTGCATACTACCTCACTTTTATGTGTCTGCATAGGATTGCATAAATGTGTATGTACAAAGCATGTTGTGTGGGATTGCATGAACATGTATGTACAAGCATGTTGTACACTGTGCAGGTATATTCCTGTGTGAAGGGGTGGTGGGGTAGTTGTGTGTGTGTGTGTGTGTGTGTGTGTGTGTGTGTGTGTGTGTGTGTGTGCGCGCGCGCGCGCGCGCACGTGTGCGTGCGCACACAGCTCTTCAGCCAGGGCCAGTGGGCATCAGTAGGGGCTTCGGTTCTCCTGAATTCTAAGGAGTCCTTGGTACTACAAAGAAACCACAGGCTAAAGCCCCGGGTAGAAAAAGTGCTTAACAATCAGGAAGCTTCTGTCACAGGAATAGTTCAGGGAATGTGACCTCACCAAGCCCCACTTTGGACTCCAAGAATGAAATGCTTGTGCATATGTGGGCTCTAACACCCACACAGAACCTAAAGGCTCAGGCCAGTCTCTTGAGAATCCTGCTCTTGACTTCGTCCATTTGGTTGGTTGCTTGCTTGGTTGGCTTAAGCACTCTGTCTTCTCTTCTGCAATCGCTGCTCATGAAGGTGCCTTACAGTGTCAGCTAGAAGCAGAGGCATTAAGGACTGCCGTTCGGCTGTAACTTGAGCAGCCCATGTCCTGGGGCCACAGCCACAGCTGGAGAAGCCAAGGCTATGGCCCTTCTTCGTCACCCCACTATCCCCAACAAAGGGTATCCATATCCTTTACCAACACCATCCCCCAGCCAAGTTCCCAAAGAAACTCCCAGGCACACATGTCAGTGGGTGGTACACAAACACATGAACGCAGAGATGACAGGGAGCTGGTAGCAGCCAAGCAAGAACCTTGCAGTCTAAGAGATCTAATACGAATGAGTCCAAGGGTGTGTGAACATGCGTGGGCAACTGTGGCTGTGCTTGTGAGTCCAGATGTGCATAGCGGTATGTATCATGGTATGGAAGTGTTTGTACTAAGTGTGAGTGTGTATATGTGGAGACAGGTATGTATGGAGGTATGGGCTTCTTCTGAGCAGCTCACTGGTAGTTTCATCAAAGGTTCCACGGTTATGACATTCAAGGAACAACAGGATGGCTCTGTCTAAAAATGGGCCTGGCCTAAGACCCGTTTCCTGAGTGAAGCGCCACCACGAGTCATCTGTTTCCCTGAAGCATTGTTTTCATCACAGAGTACTAGGTCCTTCCTGGGGCGGCCCTCTGTGGGCTCACACCAAGCCTGTCTTGGCAGGAAAATGTGTCTCTGGCTGACATTCTCTCCCTGAGGGACAGAGGCCTCAGTGAGCAGGAGGCCTGGGCCGTTTGCCTAGAATGCAGCCTGTCCATGCGGAGTGTCGCCCATGCAGCCATCTTCCAGACCCTGTGCATCACACCTGACACCCTCGCCTTCAACACCAGTGGAAACGTGTGCTTCATGGAGCAGCTCAGTGGTGAGGAAGAGTGGGGAACATGGGAGGGGTGGGGGATACCCAATGCAACACTTGAGGTTGGGTGTGAGCACCAAGCGGCTGAGGACACAAGCCCTGGGTTACCTTGGGAATCTGATGGGATCCACTGTTCAAGGCAGCACAGAGAGAGAAAGGAAGATGCGTGTTGAGTTTGGGTGGCCCCTGTAAGCCCAAGACTGCCATACTTTCCCTCAGAGAGCCAGAGAAGTGCTCAGCCATGATTCCAAACTCTATTTGGGCATCATAAGAGGATGCCTGGGTCACTGTCTTCCCTAGGCTGGCACTCCTGGCCTGCAGGAAGTAGATGCAGGGGACCTCAAGGTCACACTTAACTGGCCAGGTAAGCTGACTATCCATTCGAGCTTTTGCCAGGAAAGTTTGGGTCTCTCAAGTTAGGAGGCCAGCTTCAAGAATCCAAACAAAAGCCAGGCATGGTGGAACACACCTATGATCCCAGCACTCAGGAGGCAGAGGCAAGAGGGTCTCTGTGAGTTCGAGGCCAGCCTGGTCTACAAAGTGAGTCCAGGACAGCCAAGGCTACACAGAGAAACCCTGTCTTGAAAAACTTTTTTTTTAATCCAAACATATTTCTTTTCTTCTTCCACTAACTTTTATGGTCCAAGTGTGGTGTGTTGTTGCCTTGGACGCTTGCAACCTTCCACAGGGCAATCAGCCTGAGCAACGGGACAGAGGTTCCATGGGATGTGCTCTCTGCCTGGCTGTCCCAGGAGGCTCCTAGGGTCTGAGCTCTGGGAGGTGGGGTACTTTCTTCACCAAAGGGCAAGATCACAATGCCTTCTGTTTTCTTCTCCAAGATGACCCCGAGGGTGCCTTTGTACCCCCAGAATTTGACCTGACAGGAAACACCTTTGAGGTAAGTACTAGCAAGCAGTGATTCAACAAGCCTTGCCCTCTTCATCTTTGGGGTTACCTTTGTTACCATAATCCTGTGGCCTTGATGTAATAAGCTGTCCCCAGTAGAGTCTCCCTTCAGGGGCCCCACCTTCGTCCTGGTGGCTACTAGAAGACATGTGGGTGTTCGGGGGTGGTCTTGGACATCTCTGTCAGAGTTGGTATTAAGTTTACTTATTGTAAGGTCAAATCAGACAGCCTCTCAGACTCACCAGTGACTTGTGGAAGGAACCAGAAAAAGCTATGGGTATTCACCACCCTTAAGAAATGCCTGAGGGGGGAAAAAAGAAATGCCTGAGGAGGGTGGGACTGGGAGGAGAGATGGGAGAGGGATTGTGATTGGGATGTAAAAGGAACAAATAAATTAATGAGAAGGTAGAGAGATGGCTCAGTGATTAAAAGGGTATTCTTGCAGAGGACCCAAGGTCAGTTCCTAGCCCCCAGACAGTGGCTCAGACTGTGCTTAACTCCAATTCCAGGAGATCTGATGCCTGCGGTGTCCACTGAGAGAGAGTTTCTTTGGTTTTTTTGTTTGTTTGTTTGTTTGTTTGTTTGTTTTTTTCTTTTTGTCTGAAGTGGGGTCTTAACACATTGCTCTGGTGTCTTAGTTAGGGTTACTATTGCTCTGACAAAATGCCATGACTCAAGCAACTTAGGAAAAGATTTTTCTGGCTTACACTTCCACGTCATAGTCTGTCACTGAAGGGAGTCAAGACAGGAACTCAAACAGGGCAGGAACCTAGAGGCAGGAGTTGATGCATTGGCTGTGGAGGGGTACTTCTTACTGGCTTGTGCGTTATGGCTTTCTCAGCCTGCCTCCTTGCAGAACCACCAGGGGTGGCACCACCCATGATGGGCTGGGTCCTCCCCCTTCAGTCATTGCTTAGGAAACTGCCCTACAGCCAGAGCTCATGGAGGCATTTTCTCCATTGAGGTCCCCTCCCTTTCAGAGGCTCCAGCTTGTGTCAAGTTCACTGCTGTTCTCCACCAAGAGTTTCAAAGTTCTAGTCTTCACATCGAGCCCATCAGAAGCTGGTTTCCTTAGCTTCACTAAACTGTGGTTGGCAAACCAAAGTTGAGTGTTTTCAGTGTATAAGGTGATGTTCCAATCCATATAATGTCCCCAGTATACAATGATACCATAGTATGAGTTACAACTTCATCTTTTTCTGTGGATGGCTGGCCATTTTCCCAGCTCTGTGTATTAGCTAGCTGTGGTTTATATGAAACTACCATTCGTTAGGATCCAGGCAAAGGCACTCAGCTTCCAGATGTCCATGCCACTCTGCTGCGTGGTCATACATGGTCATTCACTCTTGTGTGAGCTCCAATCCTATTCTCTCTCTCTCTCTCTCTCTCTCTCTCTCTCTCTCTCTCTCTCTCTTCTCTTCTCTTCTCTTCTCTTCTCTCTCTTGTGTTGTTGTTGTTGTTGTTGTTGTTGTTGTTGTTGTTGTTGTTGTTCTTTTTCGAGACAGGGTTTCTCTGTGTAGCCTTGGCTGTCCTGGACTGGATTTGTAGACCAGGCTGGCTTTGAATTCACTTTGGCTTTTCTTCCCCCTCTCCCTCCTCCTTCTCCTCCTTTCCCCCTTCTCCATCTCCTCTTAAGTCTTAAGACAGGATCTCAGGGGGCTGGAGAGATGGCTCAGCGGTTAAGAGCACTGACAGTTCTTCCAGAGGTCATGAGTTCAATTCCCAACAACCACATTGTGGCTCACAACCATCTATAATGTGATCTGATACCCTCCTCTGGCCTGCAGACGTACATGCAGGCAGAGCTCTGTATACATAATAATAAATAATAAATAAATCTTAAAAAAAAAAAAAAGACAGGATCTCAGGTAATCCAGATTGGCCTCAAACTCAAAAACTCAATATGTATCCAAAGATGACCTTGAACTTATGATCCTCCTGCCTCCACCTCCCCAGTGTCAGGATTACAAGCATGCACCACAGTGTACGCTAGGCAAGCACCACCATGGTCTATGCTATATTCTCAGCCCGTTGTGGTCTCTCTTGTCATCTCCTAGGAATAGTTTAAAGCTGTTACACTTGGGGTCTTGGATATCTTGTATTACATTTACTGGTAATAACTTATCAGGTCAGGCATGGTGGCACATGCCGACCTGGTCTATGTAGTGAGTTCCAGGAGAGCCATAGCTACAGTGTGAGACCTTGTCTCCAGAGAAAAGAAAAGAAATCAGGTTCTGAATCCATCCTGAGAAACAATGGTTTAGTTCTGGTTTTACTTTCAGTTTCCTGTTGTTCCTTTGTTAACTGTATCCACTTTAATATCAAACCATCCCTGCAGAATCTTGCTACTGTCGCTAACAACTCAGAGGTTCTTTTCATTTTCTCCTCTTTAAGCTGATCAGATCACCAGCAGTGTTTCCTATTGTCTCCTCCTCCAGGGACAAAGCTTGTTTCCCTTCCAAGCCTCAGTGAGTGCAGCATCCAGTCTACAGTGGGAGTCCAGAGATCATCCCTCCTGCCTGGGGAACTGGTTACCGTGACCTAACCATCTGGATGGCACTGGCCTTGGCCACATGAGTCCCTATCTGTTCTGATTATGAAATATCTCTTGTTCCCTCAAAATGATCACATAATTTCCCTCACTGAGATATTAATGTGGACAATTTTTTTAAAGAAATCTGATTATCAGCCATTTATTTATTCTTGAATTTTGGGGGGAGGGTGTTAAAGATTTATTTATTTATTTTATGAATATGAGTGTTCTGTTTTCATGCATGTCAGAAGAAGGAATCAGATCTCATTATAGATGGTTGTGAGCCACTGTGTGGTTACTGGGAATTGAACTCAAGACGTCTGGGAGAGCAGCCAGTGCTCTTAACAGCTGAGCCATCTCTCCAGCCCCAATGTGGACATTTTTTATGTCCTAGAATTATCACCCTTTCCCACCTAGGAAAACCCAAGCTAGCCAAGTATCAGATCTCTCCTAGGCACTGTTGAGTTTGACAGATGCATACTTACTAGGGCTCTTCCAGAGTTTTATAGACAGCTGGTACTTTTCTACCCTACAAATGTTTTTGACCATCACTGGTTTCAGGATTGCTGTGAGCTTGCCTCTTTGCTCTGTTTGTACAAGAATAGAATGCTATATGCCTTGCAAGTCTGGGAGGATTTGTTGAAAAGGACATTGGCTTCCTTTGTGAATGATTTCTAAGTACCATCAATTTTTAATAGTTACAACACTGACCTTGTTTGTGCTATGAAAGGTTTGGTTTCCCCCACCTCCCCACCCCTCGCTTTCTTTTTTTTAACTACAGTAGAAGAAACATGTACCTAACATGCTGAGGTGATGCCTTTTGCCTCTCTATGATGTCTGCAGATTTCCTGTTTGCATGCACTGGGCCACTCTTCCTTGCTTTCTCTCTTTCTCCTGCCAGTCTACCCAGGGGCTGTTTATCTTGTTAGTTCTCTCAGAACGCTCTCTGTATCTTCTGGTCCTTTGGGGGGGGGGGTTCTCTGTGTGTTCTTTGCTATGGGTTCCTGTTTCTTATTCTCTCTTTTCTTTTGTTTGCTTTGAGTTCAATGCTGTTCTTTTTTTTCTTAGAGTCAGTATTTCCAGCTGTGAATCTCCCACAGCATGTGAGCTTTGCCATGCCGTGCTTCCTTCTGGGTCTTCTTCTTCTTCTTCTTCTTCTTCTTCTTCTTCTTCTTCTTCTTCTTCTGTACACGAGTTATTCAGTTATGTAAATAGGTTGGGTTCGCCCTTTATGAAGGCACGTACACGAAGACACGTACACAGAAGGCATGCACGTAACAAGTACTCGGCCCCATAACTTTTCAAAAGCTGAGCTCTCTGCAGTCAGTGTCCCAGTGGAGCCCTCACAATGAGAAACTGGCACCACCACCCCCAGGGTGGCTGTCCAACCACACAGAAGAGGGATGCTGATATCATCCTGTTCAGCTTCCTGTGGCTGGTCTCAGCAGGGCTGGTGGAGGCTGGCTCCTCTGCCCCGAATTGTGAGAACTGTCGTGAGTGCGTAGTCACTGGGAAGCACTCATTCCCTATAATTGTTTCTTATTTCTAAACACGCTGGGACTTTTTAAACACATCTTTGTCTTTTTTTTCCCTTTGGCTTTCTTAGCTGATATGCTGAGGTGCCAGAAGTGCGCCCTTCCCCCCCATACGTGCTGGGTACAGCATGCTCAGGTTTCCTTTGTTCTTTGAATCCTTGTGTTCCTTGATCAGGACCTAGCCTTTTCCATGCAGCTCTGGCTCATTCATCCATTTGTCCGGATATTCTGTGGCAGTGATTCTGTTTGACTTATTTACTTACCCTAGTACCCATCAAAATGCATTGAAATCGGCCTCTAGGAAAAGGCGAATGGGGCTCTTCCTGTAGAGGGCAGTGTGTTCCCACAGTTGCAGAGCATGTGGCCACGGAGCCAGAGAGGGCCCTCTGCTCTGTAGAGAGGATATTTCTGGTGGGTTGATTGCAGTACACCAGGGTGGTTAGCCAGGGTAGAAACGAGGGGTGGGGGATGTACCTCAGAGAGGGGCTCCCGGTCTCTGAGCTTCTTCAGTTCCCTGGATGATCAGTAACTTTCCTATCTTCTACACATAGCACACTCCGTCCTTCCTACCTTAACCTTATTATGGAGAGACTGTGTACACCAGAAGTGTTCCCATGTCCACTCCAGGACGTATGGCCCTAGCATGAGCCATGGGCCACAGGGTCTTGGCTCTGCCCCAGGTTGGTTTGACTCTGGGGGCCTTTGTGGGGCTTGCCAGAAGCCCTCAACAGTTTAGATGATAGAAACAAGGACAGGAGCGCAGGATCCAAGCGTGGCCTAGACAGTGTCTCTCTGGCTCAGGTACACCCTTTCTGGAACCTTCTAACACCAGCTCATCTACCCCAGACCACCTTCTGTGTTCCAAACAACATCTAGACACACACACACACACACACACACACACCCCTTCCTCTTTTGCTACCGAGACCAACTCCCCAACACTGGCTCTAGATTCTGCTGGGCTTGTTGTAGACAGTCTTCTCAGAACTGAGTATGATGAGCCCCCTTGTCCAAAACCCCCACAGGCTGACTAGCTTCTGGAAGTTAGCAATGGCCCCCCTCCTCCCCCACACCCCACCCCGCCTCTGCAATGTTCCCTCCCCCACATACACAGGTTGTTCTTGCCCTTGTTACTCTGGTGGGCTCCTGTGGTACCTGCCAGGATGGCGTCAGCTCTGTTACCTATCATTTGCTTGAGACTACAGTTCACACAGATGGCCATGATGATGGAAGGCTATGATGAGTCAGGGACCTGTGAGCAAGGCTGACATGAAATAAGGCTCCATCGAGCATATGCAGGGGGAGGAGGTCCCCCTCAGTTACAGTCATAGGGGAGGGGAGTAAGGGGAAATTGGGAGGGAGGGTGAAATGGGGGGGATACAAGAGATAGGATAACAATTGAGATGTAATATGAATAAATCAATAAAATATATTTTAAAATAAAGAAAAGAAATAAGGCTCCATCAAGGGGCTGGCTGGAGGCCTCTGCCAGCAGGTAGACCTCAGGCTCCAGACTGAAAGATGAATTCAAGGGATCCAAGGATCTGGGAAGGTGTCAGCGTGGCGAGTGAGTACCAAATTAAAGGACAAGTAGACTGATACTGGACAGGAAAGGGCAGGCCCCTCTCCTCACCCATGTTCCTCTTATAGAATATAAGGGGATGATTAGGGCTGGAAAGGCACTGTTTGTCTGTGACAAGGGTCAGTCAGGTTCCCAGCACTGGCTGAGAGTGCAGCAGACAGTGGCTGTATGCAGAGTGGACATAGCATGGGGTGAATCCAGGACAGCTGCAGGCAAGACCTGGGTCAACGAGAACAAAAGACTCCCAAGGTATTCGAGGCCAGCCTGGTCTACTGAGTGAGTCCAGAACAGTCAAGGCTACACAAAGAAACCCTGTCTCGAAAAACAACAACAAAACACACACACACACACACACACACACACACACACACAAGACTTTCAGTGTATGAAAACAACACACAGACCCAAATGAACGGCTTCCTTTCTATCAATAGTTTCAAGCTAGAAATTTAAGTGTGCCATTTTTAAGAGCAACAAAAACCCACAGGAATTCCCACGATTAAGACAGCAGGGTTTTTCAGAAATAGGAAAATCAAGTAGCTTAACACAATGAACAGGCATTGAGACATCTCACTATGCTCCTTAAATATAGATGGCTATTGGTGAATTAAAAGTAAAAATAAGAAAAGATTCTGACTACACATAGCTATTTCATTTTGCAAACAGATTGAAAGCAAAGGGAGGGAGCCCTTCTCGAGTCACATCGGCTTCCCCTCCCCCACCCCATGGAGGCCTTTCACCTGCCTAGTGCCTAGTATCCCAGCCCTGTGTGGAGCCTGCCCTGGCTCTCCCATGCACAGGACCCTGTGCACTTTCAAAACAAAAGACAACTCATCTTTCCTCCTGCTCACATCCTGTTTGTGAATTACGCCTAAGGCAAAATAGGCTGCTGAGGAGGATAGGATTCCATGCCTTGGGCAGCAGATCCAAGGGGCAGCACACTGAATCAACATGGTGGACAAAAATGCTGGTCTGGGTGCTGGAGAGATGGCTCAGCGGTTAAGAGCACTGTCTGCTCTTCAGGAGGTCCTGAGTTCAATTCCCAGCAACCACGTGGTGGCTCACAACCATCTGTGATGAGATCTGGTGCCCTCTTCTGGTATGCAGGCAGAACACTGTATATGTAATAAATAAATCTTTAAAAAAAAAAAGAAAGAAAGAAAGAAAGAAAGAAATGCTGATCTGCTCGGTCCTGAGTCTTGGCAGGGGGATGCAGCCCCTTGCAGAGCAAGCACTAACACTCCTTGGCACCACAGGCTCACATCTACTCCCTGGGGGCCACACTGAAGGCTGCCCTGGAGTACGTGGCAGAGCTGGAGCTGGAGCCCAGGATGAGCCCAGACCTGGAGGGACTGCTGAGCCAGATGCAGGCAGAAGATCCCAGGGACCGGCCGGACCTGGAGGTAAGCTGGGCATGCATGTTGCAGGAACATACTGGTTCTTACAGGCAGCAAGGACCCTGACACCTCGCTGGGGTTCCTTGGCTAGAACCCAGAGGCATTGCATTCTGTTGAAACAGAGGACTTTTTTTTTTTTTTTTTTTTTTTTTTTTTGCTATACATTTCGTAATGAAAGTTATCAGGATCAAAACAGGGTCTTCTTTTTTTACCGGGATGTACCCCTTGCTTTTTTTTTTTTTTTAATACCAGAAAGTGCATGTGGAAGCAGGTGGCCTGATCTGGGGGTGATGGGTGCCATGCTAGAGCTGTGCAGTTGGGTGGGTCTCAGGAGGATAGGCCTCCATCTTGGTGAGCTGCACACCTGAGAGGTACCCTGGCGCCTGCAGAGCATCATAGCACTGTGCGAGGAGAAGGTGCAGCCTGTGTCCTCATGTCGCCTGTGCCGCAGTCTCTCAGCCATTGGAAGGCGGGTGCTCTCTATTGAGTCCTTCGGAGCGTTCCAGGGTAAGTGTCATCACCTACACGTGCATGCCTACGCGCGTACACATGCATACATACATACGCATTCATATGTGTACACTGAGACACTCTGCTCAACCACCCACAGAAGTATGCACATCATATGCACATATAGAAACATGCACCCTTACTCATGTTCATATGTCCTCATACACCATATAGATACTACACTCAGTCACACCCTTTGGTCAAAGCCGGCACGTGTGTATCCCATGCAAACACACTCACATGTTTAACCATTGCATATACAAATACACAAATGCCTGTTTATACTACACACTCCAGTGTAAGTAGGCACACTGGTCTACACATCCACATTCAAGTGCATACCACATATACCCACACATGTGCATGCTGGGCACACACTGGAATTTTCAAACTCAGGCTCAATGACTCCAGCTAGCCTTGTCTGGTGTACTCGCCTCTGCATGCAAAGCTGTTGCTGTGCATCTGGAAGTTATCACAGCCTCAGGACCACGTTGGCCTCTCCACAACCACCCAGAGCCTCAGTGTGGCTGGAGGGTCCTCCCTGACTAGCAAGCAGCACTATTTGTGACACTGCAGCCCTGGTGACAGCCAGCATCACCCCAGCAACAGTGGAGGCTGACTTCTGAGTGCAAAGCCATAGACAAAATACTGAGTAAAGCAGGCAGCCGAGTTGCTGTGGCATGTGTGCAAAAGTGCGCGCCACGGTGTGCATGCAAGGCTGTGTGCCGTAGCGTGTGTGCAAGGCCGTGCTGCATGCCAGTGTGTGTAAAAGACTGTGTGCCCTATGACTGCCACCAGATTCCATTTCTCCCCCTGGGGAGTGGCTTGTGTGTAATCATAATGGAAAAATGAGGAGCTTTGGGATAAAAGTAATTAGATGGGCGGGGCTGATCCCCTGGGAAGCTCAGCTGAGAGGGAGACCCAGAAGCTTCCATTCAGAGACTTTAATTGGCTGAGTTATGTGACTCTAGATCCTAAGGGACATCTGGGGCCTATGCTAAGGGAACAGTGGGAATCTGGGGGTGCAGGACGGGGAAGCCTGCCTTGTGAGACACTGGGGAGGGAGTCTGCAGGGATGAGTGTGACAAGGCTAGAGGTGGCTCTCCTGTCCCAAGCTTCCCTGTAATAACCATACTGTACGTTCTGCCCAGACCTCAGTGAGAACACATGGAGGGGAAGACCTGCTCCAAGAAATGTGGGCCCCAAGAAGATGCCGGGAGACCTCAGCACTGATCCAGAGGCACTGTCCTCCCCAAGGGGCCTACTCCAGCCTCCTGCCTCCACAGATGCAGAGCAGGAGGCCAGTCACCGGCCCAGAGCCTCCTCCCCCAAACCCCTGCTGTCAGCCCCTATGAGAAACGGTGAGAGCCCTGGACAGGAAGGGCTGGCCAACCTTGTCCTGGATGCCAGGTGCCCCCTGGGGGAGCTGGACAGAGACATCCTCAGGAGAAGCCGGCTAAAAAAGGCCCAGACGTTTCCCAGGCTACTGCAGGAGAGCCCAGAGGCTGGCACTCTCTGCCTATCACTGACCAGCTCAAGAAACCAGCTGACCATATCTGAGTTCTTCCCCCCAGACCCCAGGAAGCTCTTCCTGGAAGGGAAAAATGGCCTTTCTGGCTTCAAGGCACAGTCAAAAAGCAGACTTTGGCCAGAGCAGGAGCCTGGAGTCGAGCTGGACATGGCACCAGGTGCGGGCCGCAATCCACATAGGAGTCCGGGAGCCTCGGGACAGCTGGAGGCTTCGTCTCCTAGCCAGGGACCTGTGGAACACAAAGCTTTGCCCTGCCCTGTAGACCCCAGGGATTCAGACCGTGAAGGCCAAATACCTAGGAGTGAAGAGGGATTTCCAGAAGGATCCAGACAGCTGGGAAGTGCAGCCACAGAACAGGTATGTGATGAAGGAGCAGCTGAAAGTCTGTCTCTTTAGCCTTCATGCATAGCTCACACAGGGCCTGCCCTGCCCTTTCCTGCCTTCACTCTTCGCCAATAGTTAGCAGTTCTTTTGGGGGAGGGGCTCCCTTCTTTTGAAGGGCATTTCAAATTCAAATTGGGGGAGATACTGGATGTCAGCCCGAGACATGGGTTCCCTGTGGCCTTTCTAGATGTGCAAGTTCAACTCTGGAGAGCCTAGAAACACCAGTCTCCTCAACCCTCACTCATCCCTGTCAAATAGATAGCTCCTAGTAGTGCTAATTTAGGGGCCCAATCACTGTCCAAGCCTCACCTCAGAATAGGTTCCAAAAATTTCATACTTGACACTGGGATGAAATTCTAGTGCATGGGTCTACAGACAAGATACAGTGCACACTAAATGTGTTTCCCCTTGGCTGGTCAATGGGTTCCTCAAAGCTCTGTGTCCCTGTGTTTCTCAGAGTAAGGACACCTGAACCAGTGGCCTAGTATACATCCATCTACCTAGGTATCAACCTGCTGCTGTCTACCATCAGCCCCATTTCCCGCCACCGTCTGTTGCTCCCAAGGAGAGGGCATGAGGCATGTGGTTCTGTGGTGCATATTGTCATCCACACATTGGTGAGAGCTTGAAGAGTTCCCATGCAACGTGTGGTGATTTAAAAAGACATCTGATGTGTGTAGGGTCAGTGATGCAGATGGTCTACATTGTCAGCCTGGGATACACACAGGTTCTCAGCCACCGCCTCAGGATTTCCTCACAGGGCACAGCCGCCTCACAACACCGCTTTCTAGATGGATAAGGAGAGGCATGAGTGGCTGGGTAGCCTCTGGGTGGGGGAATGCACAGCTGAAGACAAGAGTTGAGGCCTTTAGCTTGGAACAGAGCAGAGCAGACCAGTGAGTCTGGCTTTCACCTTAGCCATCTGGTCAACCTGCCTCAGATAGAGAATGCCCAGGACTCTCCAAACCTCAGACTCCTACATAAGGATGGCCCAGAGCTGGGAGCCCTCAACTCAGATCCAAGGCTCTTTTCTCTCACCTGTACCACCAAAAGCAGTACAGATAAGCTCGTGAACAAAGAGCCGCAGAACTGACTTGTCTACCATGTCAACCCTTCCTGTGCACAGGCCCAGCAGATAGCATCTCAAGTGAAGGGATAGCCTCAGAAAGTTTCCATGAACATGTGCACCTCTGTGGTGACCTTGTTCTCAGAGCTTCAGGTGGCCTCCACAGGCAGGAACTCTCTCCTAGGCCCATTAGTTCTTTTCATTTGAAGATGGGTTAAAATACACATAAACATAACCATTTGCCATCTTAACCACATCTAAATGTCCTTAGCCTAGTGTCTTAAGGACACTCACATCCTGCTGTCTCCAGAGGTTTTACATTTTCTGCACCTGAGTTCTGCCTCCAGCAAACACTGATGTGCCCCGCCCCCCCCCCCATCCCTCTCCACAGCCTCACCATCTGCTATACTTTTTTTTTCTGCCTTTACAGATACAACCTCGTGTGTGAAATCAAAAAGCTTCTGTTCTATTGTCTAGCTTGTCTCACTCAGCGTAATATCCTCAAGACTCATCAATAGTCAACATTGTAGTGTCCCCTCCTCTTCTTTTTACCTCTTGTCTCATGGTACCCAGTCTTGGAACTCACTATGGAGCCAAGAACGAGTCTGAGTTCTTGGTCTTCCTGTCACCACCTCTCTCTCAAATGCTGGGATTACAGGTGTGTGCCACCATACCCAGCTCCTAAATGTTCTTATTCTCCTGCTCCATATCCTTAGAAATAGTTAAAACATTAAGTTGCACACTACATATTTTAACACATGAGCACATGGAAGTAAAAGCACTTTTCCTTTTATTTTATTTTATTTATTTATTTATTTATTTATTTATTTTTGGCTTTTTGAGACAGGGTCTCTCTGTGTAGCCTTGGCTGTCCTGGACTTGCTTTGTAGACCAGGCTGGCCTCGAACTCACAGCGATCCACCTGCCTCTGCTTCCCGAGTGCTGGGATTAAAGGCGTGCGCCACCACACCCAGCCCCACTCTTCCTTCTAAAGCTTGAACAAAACTGTAATACTCTGTCCCATGGATAGACCACATTTCTTCTGTTTTTTTTAACCTTTATTTTAATTTATGTGTATGGATATTTTGCCTGCATGTGTGACCACGCACCATGTGCATGCCTGGTGCCCACAGAAGTCAGGAAAAGGGCACTGAATTCCCTGGAACTGGAGTTACAGGTGGCTGTGAGCTGCTGTTTCGGGGCTGGGAACTGAACTCAGGTCCTTTACAAGAGCATCAAGTGATCTTAACCACTCAACCATTTCTCCAGCCTCTGAACCACATCACTTTATTCGCCCTGTCTATCCATGGACGTTTGAGCTGGTTCCCCTTTTTGGATCTGGTGAATGATGAAAGGCCTTGAGCCTGGATGGACAACTGTCCACTCCCGTTTCCTCTCAAGTCTTAAGGGACACCCAAAAATGAAACTGTTGGATCTTTTTAAAGATTTATTTATTTATTATTCATATAGTATTCTGCCTGCCTGTACACCTGCAAGCCAGAAGAGGGCACCAGATCTCACCATAGATGGCTGTGAGCCACCCTGTGGTTGCTGGGAACTGAACTCAGGATCTCTGGAAAAACAGCCAGTGCTCTTAACCTCTGAGCCATCTCTCTCGAGCCCTGTTGGATCTTATATAATGTTCTGTACCTTCTCTGAGGAACCACCATTTTTTCCTGTGGCAGCCCTACCATTTCATGGGTGAGGGCTCCAGTTTCTCCACGCACTCACCCACACTCATCGTTAATTTGAAGAACTTCTCCAGTCCCTTGCATAGGGGGGCACTGCATGTGGAAACTGAGGCACTAGTCACCTGTCACTCTCTGTGTTTCCTTGGCACCAAGTAGACAGAGCATTCTTATATGACTCTTCTCTCCCACAGAGCCTGTCCTTGCAGGACCTTCTGTCTAAGCTAGGCCGGCCCTTCAAGGAGTATGAGCTGTGGGCCTTGTGCCTCTCCTGCCTCAGCACTCTACAGACACACACGGAGCACCCAGGTGATGGGGCACCCTGCTCTGCCTGAGCCCTGGGACCAAAAGCTGGGGAGGGAGAAACGGGAGTGGCAAAGCCAGTGCTGTGAGCAAGAGGCAATGAGCCACGTTTACCCCAGGGGAAGCAGCACCTGGGTCTTGGCACAGAGAGGGACAGTGGAGATAATTGCCTACAATATGGTCCCAGCACCAATGACATCTCCTGCCCTTAAAGGAGTGAGTGGTACTGCCACCAGGAAGTGAAACCTTGGCTTGGGAGGTAGGGGAAGGGCCCAGGATGTTACACTAGTTTGTGGCCCCATATGTTTAAGCCTGATGGATAGCCAGATAAATGAGCAAGTTCATCTCTGTTCTCAATGTACCATGGGGAAGTAACAAAGGCAGCAGCATCAGAGGAGACCAGGCTGCCATCCTCAGAGAAATATTGCCCAAGGACTATCTGCTATTAAGCTGCCTCTCGGCCATGAGTCTGAAGAATTCCAACAGCCCAACCTCCCTCACGCAGCCATTCCCAGTGGCTGAGCAGTGTTGTCCCCATCCTCCTGTTTATTCTTAACTTAATGAGGGTGATACACCCCAACAGTGTTCCCAGGCAACTGCTGGATGGAAGAGCCAGCCCTCCATGCCTTTTTTTTTTGTTTTTTTGTTTTTTTTGGTTTTTCGAACAAGGTTTCTCTGTGTAGCCCTGCCTGTCCTAGACTCACTTTGTAGACCAGGCTGGCCTCGAACTTACAGAGATCCTACTGCCTCTGCCTCCCAGAGTGCTGGGATTGCAGGCGTGCACCACCATGCCCAGCACCTGGCCAGTCTTGACAGGTCTCTCTGGTGTCTCTGTGTGGCCTGGAGTCCCCTGATGCTGGTGAGGGAGCTGTCAACACACAGCTGCATCCTTGCTTCTGCTCTGTTGCAGCCCGCCTGTGCCTGGACAACGTTCTGGTAGCTGAGGATGGGACTGTGTTCTTTGGACCACCCCCTGCCAACGGTACACATGGGTAACCCTGGGGAGGCGGTGGGTGGGGGGAGCGGCAGAGAACCAGAGCTGCCTAAGGTTGGAAGGAAAAACAAACTGTGTTTGCTCTTCTAGGCTCCTACAACTCGCTCTTCCTGGCTCCTGAGGTGTCGGAAGAGAAGCCGGTAACAGAGAAGGTAACCATCTCACCTCTCTCGCTGTCTGCACCCTCTGCCAGTCACGGTCCAGATGATCCTAATGAGAGCATCCATGTCTCGCATGGGGCTGTGGTAGCGTTCACTGCTATCCTCCATGAGTCAGGAGTGTGCCTTGGTACCCCGGGAGGGACACACTCCAGTTCGAGGGCCTAGACCCCTCCGCCACTAACAGGCTAATAGGCTTTTATAAACGTTGAATCAAATTAACAATTACACTCAGAATATTGGGCAACTGCCAGCCTAGGAACTAGTTTAGCTGATCCTCCTGATTCAGCTGGTAAGGCAGGGGCCAGGTCATATAGGCTGGGGCCGTGGGGGCGGAGCCATGGGGGTGGAGCCGGAGCCATGGGGGCGGGGCCATGGGGGTGGGGCTGAGGAAATGAAGGAGTAGGGTGACACTGGACAGTGCAGAGCAAACAGAGGTTTTTCAATCTCATACGCTGGACCCTCAGGCGCAAGCAAAGAGAGCCTCCCACAGGTCAGGCTTTGTAGCCAGAGGACCAGGAAAGAGCAAGGTGACTCCAGATGGCCTGGCCACTCCTTGGCTCCTTGTGCTTGCACAATGCACATGGGGCCCTTTGGCAGGTAGAGAACTGAAACCCTGAGAGCCACAGAGGTGCACTGGCCTTGCCTGCTCATGCTGGCTGAGGAGCCTCCCAGGACTGGCTGAGTAAACCTAACTGTCTGAATTCAAGCCCTAGAACACAGAGATTCTGTTGAAAAACTGATACCTCAGAGATGTCCTCTGGATGTCCTCTGAGAACTGATGTCCCTCTGTCCACTGCGGCATGCACTCATCCGCACACAATAGTAATAAGGTTTTGGGGATTTTTGGTTTTTGCTTTTTATTTGTGTTCACTTATGGTTTTTCGAGACAGGGTTTCTCTGTGTTAGCCTTAGCTGTCCTGGACTTGCTTTTTAGACCAGGCTGTCCTTGAACCCACAGATTCCCCTGCCTCTGTTGGGATTAAAGGTGTGCGCCACCACGCCCGGCCTTTTTTTTTTTTTTTAATATAAAAACTAGTCTGGAAGCCCAGGTGCAGTGGCACATGCCTGTAATCCCAGCACTTCCAACATTCGGGGAGACAGGCGGGTCTCTGTGGGTTCAATGCCAACCTGTTCTACAAAGTGACTCCTGGAGAGCCAAGGTTACACAGAGAATCCCTGTCTCAGAAGGAAAGAAAACAAAAGCAAACAAAGAAAGAAACAGAACGGGAGCTGCTCTTGAGGGAGTGTCGGAGGTTTTTTCCCCCCTCCCCCCTCCCAGCAGCCACAGCAGGTGGCTCCTCCTGTAACAACAGTTCCAGAGTATTGGATAACAGCTTCATTTGGTTATAAATGTCTGTGGAGGAAATACAGCAGTGGGTGAGGCTAACAGGATGCAGACTCCTAGGATGTTGACACTGGTCCACTGTGAAAGCAGCCCCAGTAAACAGCCCAGTAAAGATGCTGTGGAAACAGGACCAGGTGAGGCAGAAGGGAACTGGGGGCGAGAGAAGTGAGAAGATAGCACTAAAACCAAAAATGGCACAGGGGCATTTGCAGTCACCAGGGTAGCCAGACACACCCCAAGCAGCTTCTCTGCGTGTTCAGAGGCTTGGATGAGATGGACACAAACGCCACAGCTCACCCAACATGAAACAGGTCTTTGTAATGGCCCATGCCTATCAAGTGACTTAACAATTTCAAGATTCTCTAGCACAGTGGTTCTCAGCACAGTTCCTCATGTTGTGTTGACCCCCAACCACAAAATTATTTTCATTGCTACTTCCTAACTATAATTTGGCTATTCTTAATGTAAATGTTTTTGGAGCTAGGGGTTTGGAGTTCAAGGCCAACCTAAGTCTATAGAGTGAGTCTGGGACAGCCAAGGCTACACAGAGAAACCCTGTCTCGAAAAAAAAATTTCATTTCACCCTGATACTCAAATTGGACAGAGTACAAACGTTTCTCTGTCATAAATATGAAAACAGAACTCTTGGAATATACACAAAATTCAGCAATACATGAAAACAATCTTACACTGAAAAAGCAGGATTTCTTCCAGGGATATTGAAACCAGTCTTTTTCAATACTTGAAACTCAGTACAGGTCAGGTGTGGTGGCACACGCCTGTAATCCCAGCACTCTGGACGGCAGAGCCAGGCAGATCTCTGTGGGTTTGAGGCCAGTTCGGTCTACAAATCGAGTCCAGGACAGCCAAGGCTACCTAGGGAAACCTCGTCTTGAAAAAAAAGGAAAGAAAGAAAGAAAATTTTGTGTAATATAATGTATTAACTGAACAAAGGAGAAAAATCAAATTATATTAATGCCGAAAACAAAATTCAACAATCATTTATAATGTTCTTTTTAAAATAAAAAAAACTCAGGAAAAGTAGAAATACAGGAAACTTCCTCAGTGCGTGCAGTTGAGCTGACACCTTGAGTTCTGTACCGGGGACCTACATGAGAAAAGGGGACAGATCCCCACAGGGTGTCCTCTGACCTGTACACACGCCCCATCCACTTAAAGGGCCAGAGATTGTGGCACACACGTTTGATCCTAGCGCTCTGTGAGTTCAGGGACTACACAGAGAAACCCTCTCTGATGCAGGCTGGAGAGATGCCTCAGGTTAAGAGCAACTGACTGCTCTTCTAGCGGACCCGGGTTCCATCCCAGCACCCTCATGGCAGCTCACAAGTATTTGTAACTCTAGTCCAAGGAGATCTGACATCCTCTTCTGGTCTCCCAGGGCACTGCACTCTCACGATGCACAGGCAAAAACAACAAAACCCATACACATAAAATTTAAGAAATAAACAACAAAAGCCACTCTGGTGCCCGAGATGTGGGGTGAGTGCTCTGAATGCCTGGGAAAGTGAACAAGGCATACTAGAGACGTCTAGAAAGCTACAAGCAGAGATCAAAGGGCAATTCTGGTGAAAGTTCATTTCAAACAGCTAGCCTGGCAGTAGTGGCACTGGCTTTTAATCTCAGAGACAGGCAGAGACAGTGAGATCTGTGAGCCCAAGGCCAGCCTGGTCTACAGAGTGAATTTCAGAAAAAAAAGAAAGTTCAAAATGCTAATAGAAATGCGTGCAACCATTTACTGTTTCCTTTTTCCCACTACCCCCTCCTCCCGTCCCCACCCTCCACCCCCACCCCCGCCCCCGCCGCTCCAATACACCAGAAGAGGACATCAGATCACTTTATAGATGATTGTGAGCCACCATGTGGTTGCTGGGAATTGAACTCAGGACCATCTCTCCAACCCCCAAACCTGCGTTTTTATAAAAAGAAAGAAAGAAAGAAAGAAAGAAAGGAAAGAAATTCAACTAGAAAAGACTGGGGGCATATGGGTTCAAGTGGAAAGAGGACCTTATTGGGAATTGGATTGGAAGCCACTTGTACTCCATTCTGGCAGATAATTTATGGCGTATATTCTAATAACTTTGATAAGACTGAATTTAGAAGTTGTCTTAGGGTTTTATTGCTGCAAAGAGACATGACCAAGGCAACTCTTTTGGTTTTTCGAAACAGAGTTTCTCTGTGTAGCCTTGGCTGTCCTGGATTCACTTTGTAGACCGGGCTGCCTCCCAGAGTGCTGGGATTAAAGGCGTGCACCACTAGGCCCGGCAAGGCAACTCTTATAAAGGAAAACATTTCATGTGGCTGGCTTACAGTTTTCATCAGAGTCTTATTATCACGGCGGGGAAACATCACGCAGGCAGATGTGGTGCTGGAGAAGCTGAGAGTTTGATCGAAAGGCAGCCAGGAGACTAGACGCCACACTGGGCGGAGCCAGAGCATAGAAGCCTGCCTGCACAGTGAAGCACTTCCTCCAATGCCACACCTACTTCAATAAGACCACACCTCCTCAAAGTGCCACTCCCTATGACCAAGCAGTCAAACACATGAATCTATGTGGGGCAAACCTGTGCAAACCACCACAGAAGTAATGGACGAATTACTTTTGTGGAGAAATTTTGGAGACACCCTATTGTTTAGGTTGCAGCATGATTATTGCTGAGTGCTGGTAGCTAGAATCTACAGAGATCAAAAGTAGAGTGGAAAGGTTTGAGACACTTGCCCTTAGTAGAAGCATCTGAAAAGCTGGGGCCAAGGAAAGAGATTGCTGAAGAGATTACACCATTCAAAAGGAGCCATACAGGGCTGGGCGTGGTGGCACACGCCTATAATCCCAGCACTCGGAGGCAGAGGCAGGCGGATCTCTGTGAGCCTGGTCTACAAAGGGAATCCAGAACAGCCAGGGCTACACAGAGAAACCCTGTCTCGAAAACACAGAAAAGGAGCCAGGTGTGGTGGTACACGCCTTTAATCCTGGCACTCCGGAGGCAGAGGCAGGTGGATCGCTGTGAGTTCGAGGCCAGCCTGGTCTGCAGAAGGAGTCCAGGACAGCCAAGGCTACACAGAGAGACCCTGTCTTGAAAAACCAAAAAAGAAAGAAAAACCAGAAAATGGGGAGGAGGAGGAGGAAGAGGAGGAGGAAGAGGAAGAAGAAGAAGAAGAAGAAGAAGAAGAAGAAGAAGAAGAAGAAGAAGAAGAAGAAGAAGAAGAAGAAGAAGAAGCCGCCAAACACTTTGAGCTGACTTGCCTGGAGGGAATCTCTGGAATCAGAGAGAGTCCACCCACACAAATCAACTGTAAAGGCTTTTATAAGACTTTTCCTGTAAATAGTGGTCCAGGGTGGCCTGCTTGCAATGATGAGCCTTGAAAACTTTTTTTCTGGGATTCATTTTGCTACACTCAACCTTCTGAACACTCAGAGATCACTCACTACAGCCATGGTCCAAGTGAGTTGGGTTCCAGCTGAAGGCATCCCTGGCATCATCTGCATGCTGTTTTTACTGAGAGCGCAAGAGTTACAAGGGCCCTGAAGACTCAAAGGAGAGCAAGTCAGAATCAGGCTGTTCTCTGATAATGTGTAACTCTGTGAGAATAGAGCCTAAGCTGCAGAGGCAACCCCGGGATGTGAGTGAGGTCAGATGCGTATAACGTGCCTCTGCCTTGTTTTTCTCAGGTGTTGGTTACAGTGATGGTAAAACTGACCAATAATCAGTTAAATCCAGGTGCAGTGGCACATGCCTGTAATCCCAGCACTCAGCGAGGCAGATGCAAGCAGATGTCTGTGAGTTCGAGGCCAGCCTGGTCTGCCAAGGCTGCACAGAGAAACCCTGCCTCAAAAAACAAAAACAAAGTGGGGGGAGAAAACAGTTAGCAAAACATACGCCACACTGTGTGGCCCAGGACCTTGAAAAAGTAATCTTCCTCCACCCAGAGTTTTGTTTTTGTCTGATTGTTTTGAAATAAGGTAGCCCAGGCTGGCCTTGACTCTCTGAGGTCTACCTGCCTCCGCCTCCAAAATGCTTGGATTAAAGGTGCAGGCCATGATCAATTATTGTGCTTTGCTTTGATCTTACTCACTAAGATCAAAGAAAATGCCAGCCATAGTGGCATATGCCTTTAATCTCAGCACTCAGGAGGCAGAGGCAGGCGGATCGATGTGAGTTCGAGGCCAGCCTGGTCTACAAAGTGAGTCTAGAACCCTGTCTCGAAAAACAAAAAAACAAACAAACAAACAAAAATCAAAGAAAGTATCCCAGGTGCAAGTGAGGAACATGAACAAGACTGCTACAGATGATGCAGTTGAGCAAAAACTAAGGAGAGCATTTAGTGTGGGCCATGGGCTTGACAGAGAGCACCTTAAACCCTATCCTATGCACCCATCCACCAGAGGTGCAAGTTGTCTGTTCTGTGAACACACAGGGTTATCTACTCAGTCAGCCAGCTGGTAACCATCTGGTAGCACACTGTTAGTTGGGAGGGAATCCCAGCTGGGCAGGTTCTGGGTGGTACATGAGCAACTGGTTCTCAAACTCTTTTCTTCTTTTCTTTTCTTTCTTTCTTTTCTTTTTTTTAAAGATTTACTTATTTTTACATATACAGTGCTCTGCCTGCATGTACACCTGCACACCAGAGGAGGGCATTAGATTATATTATAGATGGTTTTGAGCCACCCTATGGTTGCTGGGAATTGAACTCAGGACCTCTGGAGGGGCAGTCCGTGCTCAAAACCTCTGAGCCATCTCTCCAGCCCGGTTCTCAAACTCTTTGAGTTTTTGTCCTCATGAGGAAGGAGACAGCAAGTCCTGCTAGGATCTTTTGCAGTGTCTAAAACCCAAACAGGATGGGGGAGGGGCCTGGCTCTGTTAAACCTGTACACCTCCCAGACTCTGATTCTGGTCTCTACAAATCTAGCCAAGGTGGGGCCCCCGGCACTGGGCAGGCTACTGACCTGAGGGACTGTGCCTTGGGGTGATCTCCCCTGCCCCACTGTTACTACTGCCTTCTCCTCTGTCTCCCCACTATCCAGGCCTCTGTGTACTGTGTGGCTGCAGTTCTGTGGACAGCAGCCAAGTTCAGCGTACCCCGAGACCACAAACTGGCCCTACCACGCAGGCTCAAGACACTCCTTCTGGACATGGCCAGACGCCATGCCTCGGAGCGGCCATCTGCAGCCGAGGCCATCAAGGTAACTGCGCCATGGTCTGGCCTAGTCACAGTCTCAAGGGTTGGGGGCGGGGACAGTCAAGAGTTCATCACCATGGCCCTTGATGCTGAAATTAATGTTAAGCACAGTTTACTAGAGAATTCCTCTGTGTTGGAGCATGTTAAAGAAATGGCTGACATACCTGCCTCTACCCTGAGCCTTCAGGATAGAGCTTTCCCTTCCCCTTTACTATATAATCCGGACATTTTGATGCTATTGCCCCCCCTGCCCCTCCCCCCTCCCCCCCTCTTCCCCTTACATGGCAGCCAAAGGCTACTTCCAATGAACCTACATTTATGTATTTCAACTTGCCTTACATAAAAACAATCCAAGTAGCCAGGCATTGGTGGCACATGCCTTTAATCCCAGCACTTGGGAGACACTTGGGAGTTTGAGGCCAGCCTGGTCTACAAAGTGAGTCCAGGACAGCCAAGGCTACACAAAGAAACCCTGTCTCAAAAACACCAACCCCCCCCCCAAAAAAAACCAATCCAAGGTCCTCATTTTTTAATTATAGGAAAAGGGAGGAATGTTAGGATTCCACTTCAGTCTGCCTACTTGTGATGTCATTGCCTGCCTGCCATAGGGGCGTGGCCCTATCCAAGATTATAAAAGGCCAAATCTTCCTCCTGGCTCTCTCTCCGACCTCTCTCTTTATTCATCTCTCTCCCTATCTCTCTGTCTCTGTCTCTCTCTCTCTTTCTCTCTGGGGTACCCTCCTCCCCATTTCCTTCTCTCTCCATGCTCATTTAATAAACTCCTCATCTAATTTAAAAAAAAAAAAGAAGAGAAAATAAAAGGATTGCCACATCTTTTTTGTTTTGTTTTGTTTTTTGTGTTTTTGAGACAGGGTTTCTCTGTGTAGCCTTGCTATCCTGGACTCGCTTTGTAGACCAGGCTGGCCTCGAACTCACATCGATCCACCTGCCTCTGCCTCCCGAGTGCTGGGATTAAAGGTGTGCGCCATCACGCCCGGCTGGATTGCCATATTTTATACACAATCCTGATCCAGCCTTGCTGTGACTCTGTACGCGCATTCTCCTTCCCAGTACCCCATCTCTCAACTCCCCAATACTAGGCAGCCCCACCCAAACCCTGCTATCTGAGACTTCAGCTCGTCTCTTCAGTTTTACTCACAGCTCTGACAGGAAATCCAGACACCAGGCTGCCCAGGACCAGGATTATGCAGAAAAGCACAAGTGTCTCAGTCACAAACCATGCCTGAACTATCAGGAGAAATGGGGCAGGCTCAGCAGAGCCGATGGCTGCTCTGCTCTGCGGGACTGGCCTGGAGGGATGTCTCCTTCATTTCAGGTGTGCAGCAGCTACCTCCTTCAGCGAGGCATGGACAGCAGCAAGATTCTAGCCCACCTTCGGGCATCCACCTGCAAGGCAAGGCGATGCTCCCCAAAATTCACAAGGACTCCTTCACGATGCCACTTGCACCCATGGCACCCTGCTTGTCTCCTGCTGCGTGGTAGACTTACTGGGAATTTAGGAAAGAGGCAGTGGCCAGCCGCCTTCCCAGCAGCCCTTGCTTAGGGGTGCTGCCAGCCACTGACAGTGCAGGCACTTTATCCTGGAAGACTGCCCTTTTTGTGCCCCCAACACACACACACACACACACACACACACACACACACACACACACACTGCAACCTTTACATGGGAACCTGCTAGCCTCTAGCTTGGTGAGGGATCCAGAAGATGGGGGGTCCCACCCTGAGGATTATGGGTAATAGTGGGCAGGGACACTGGGGTATCTGGCAGGCTTTGGGGATTGGTTCTCTACAATCTTCACGTCCCCTAGAAACCCATCACGGCTTCACAGAAAGGGCCTCCATGGCTCTGAGTCTCGGTGTGCCAGCTCCCCCAAACCACAGAAAGATCTGGAAGCTGTGTCTGGTGGCTGTAGAACGCATAGCCATACTATACCTCCTCAGCCCCAGTTGGCCCAACTGACCACTTATGACCTTCCACCCCAGGTTCACCCAGAGGAAGAGACCATCGGTCTCCAAAATGCTTTCTCAGTGGTTGAACTGAAACCTCCCGTGGCACCTGCTCCTGAGAGCAGTCCAGGTGGGTCTACCCAAGCCTGCCTTCTCATCAGCCCCAGGACGCCTTAACCACAGCTGACCCCATCCTTCATCCTAAATCTGCCCTCAGTGGACACTTGCAGCACATTTTACCCATATGGCAGGATGATTAGATCAAAGCATGTGATCTGCCCTTGGCCTGAGCCTTGTCTTTTCCTTACTGAGGACGCTGCCACCTGCAGGTGTGCTCTGTGCAGCCAGTCCTAACCTTCCCTTGCCAGTCCACATCCTCGTCTGTAAGCCAGTCTTCCTACTGTCTGGCTTCTCTCTCCAGGGAGAACACACACACACACACACACACACACACACACACACACACCTTAGCAGCATCTCAGCCTCCTGGCTAATGGCCCTGTCTCCTCACAATAGCACTTCCCAAGGCACTGCCACACACACAACTTTAGGCACCTGGGCTAAGATCGGCATAAAACAGTCTGGAGCATCTATGGTGCCCACCTGTGGGACCTTAAGTGTGGGGGTCATCCAAAGGTATCTGCTGACCGCCCCTCCCACTGCTCCTTCTCCTGTCCCCCAACTACCTGCTGTCCCTAGGCTTCCTGCAGGTCAGCAATGATACCAAGCTTGTCCCTGTCCCAGGGCCTGTGCCTGGTCTACCCACCTGCTGCAAAGAAGCCTGTGAACTGCCAGCAGCCTTCACTTCTGAGGCCACGCACTTTAAGCCCATCGTCCTGGCTCAGGACACAAGTGTTGTCAGGTAAGTGTCCCGCTCCCTGCTAGCAGCGGCCCCAGGCACAGGGGGCCACCCTCCTGAGTTTTCATCTCTCTCAACAGAGACCAGCTCATCTTGTCCTCAGAGTCAAATGAGAAGCCGGAGGAGGGAAGTGCTCAGTTGGACAGGGAGGGAACAAGAAAACAGGCAGTCCAGGAGCTTGTTGAGGACACTGACCTGATGACATCTGACCAGCTGCCACCTGCTCCAGAGCTACAGGGAGCAACTTCAGACGCTGCCAGTGACTCAGTGCCCCAGAGCTCAGCCAAAGAGTGTTCCTGCCTGCATGACCCTGCTCTGACCACCCAGCAGAAAGGAGCATCAGGGACACCCAGCTCTCTCACCTCTTCCCTGCCCCCTGAGCACAGGCCAGAAGGTCAGGGACCACTAGGCACTGCCCTGCCCCCAGGGTCCACCTCAGCCAGCCAAGGCCCTCATCACCCATGTAAGCCACCCAGGGGCAAGGCTGCTACAAGTATAGGCAGCCCTAGGGGCCCAGATGGTCATCCGGAGAAGCCTCGGCCAGCAGACCGCAAGCTCTGTCCATCCAGTGTGGATGCCTCATCCCCACCTAAGACGACAGCCTGCCCCTCACTGCAGGAAGCCATGCGCCTCATCCAGGAGGAATTTGCCTTCGATGGCTACATGGACAACGGGCTAGAGGCACTGATCATGGGTATGAAAGCCACGGGGGCCACCCTGGAAGCAAGGGAGAGGTGGAGGGAGGCAGACCCAGTCCAGAGAGCAGTCATATGAAGGGAACGCAAGGGTCCACACATCTGTCCTGCTGAGGTCAGTCAGGACAAACAAGGGCAGCTTCCAGCTTACTTCATGCAGGTAGAGAGCCTTGGAGTCCGTACCCCTCCACCCCTGAAGCCCTGAGACCACCTCCCAGTGACCCAGTGCAAGGGGACCAGAAGGCCTCCCACGGGTAACCTGACTCCCCCATCCTTTGTAAACCAGGGGAGTATATTTACGCCTTGAAAGACCTCACCTTTGCCACCTTCTGTGGTGCCATATCTGAGAAGTTCTGTGACCTGTACTGGGATGAGCAGTTGCTAAAGAGCCTCTTCAAGGTGGTCAATGGGCCAGCCTCACCATCCGAAAGGTAAGCACCTGGGCCCAGCCTTCGCCTCGCAGAGCGCTGGATAGACCGAGCCGCTTTCATTCCCTCTGGCAGCCCCAGCACAGGCTGGGGCAGCTCCTTAGTGCTGCTGGTGATTGTTGCTGGTTGGGGGACAGGAGCAGGAAGGGGAGGAGCCACTGGTGACTGGCAGTTCTACTGCTCCTACCCTACCCCCAGACAGGGTCTCTTTGTGTTAGCCTTGGCTGTCCTGGACTCACTTTGTAGACCAGGCTAGCCTTAAACTCACAGTGATCCGCCTGCCTTTGCTTCTCAAGTGCTGAGATTAAAGGTGTGTGCCACCATGCCTGCCTGCAGATCTACCTTTTTTTTTTTTTTGGTTTGGTTTTTTGTTTGTTTGTTTGTTTTGTTTTGGTTTTTGGTTTTTTGGTTTTTCGAGACAGGGTCTCTCTGTGTTAGCCTTGGCTGTCCTGGACTCGCTTTGTAGACCTGGATGGCTTCAAACTCACAGTGATTCACGTGCCTCTGCCTCCTGAGTGCTGGGATTAAAGATGGGCACCACCACACCCGGCTGCACTCTACCTTTTAACAGTAAAAATTACAATAGGCAGCAGGCGTGGTGGCGCACACCTTTAATCCCAGCACTCGGGAGGCAGAGGCAGGCAGATCGCTGTGAGTTCGAGGCCAGCCTGGTCTACAAAAGTGAGGCCAGGACAGCCAGGACTGTTACACAAAGAAACCCTGTCTCAAAGCACCGCTCCCCCCCAAAAAAATGGCAATAGGCAGACAGGCATGGTGGCATATATTTATAATTATAGTACTTGGAAGACAGAGACAGGAGTATTAGCATCTTTTGAGGCCAGTATAGTTTACATATTGAGTTCCAGCCAAAATCAAATAACTACAGACAAGTACACTTTGCCTATCCTGCACCCAACCCAACAGCATTTCCACAGCTCTGAGCAGGATCTCTTTACTACACCCAACCTCTTTCAAGTGGGGCACTATAAAGCCACTACCTGGGGGTGTTCTGACACTGGCGAGATGGCAGAGTCCCATCCTACCCAAAGTGCTCAAGTGATGCTCCATGCTGGGACCTCTCTGCACAAGTCCCAGGCCTCGTCCTAATGTGTGTGGGGGAGGGTAGGGGGGTGTTGATTGATGTTCTCATTGCCAGTACTTCCGAGGAGCCTGGATGCCAGCCAGAACACTCCCCCAGCAGATGCTCAGTGTCCGGCAAAAGGCCCTCACTGCATGGACTCGGTAAGAGACATGGCCTGCATCATGAGGTCAGGCAAGAACTATCCTCAGTGGGGTCCCCTGGACAGCTGCAGGAAGGCTCCTGTTGTCAAGGACAGCCCTGTGCCAGGAGACATCTAAGACGCAGAGACCTTAGGGCACGGGCTGCCAGGGGACAGTTTCCCATCCTGTCATTAGCCAAATGATGTTGGTTCTTCGTGTCTCCTCTGAAAGTAGAAGCCACTTAAATGCCAGAGCTGGCCTTCCAGATTGTGAGCCTGAAGCCCAGATCAATTTAAAACTCAAAGAGCTGAGCCTAGTGGTACACCACGCCTTTAATCCCAGCACTCGGAAGGCAGAGGCAAGATGATCTCTGTGAGTTCGAGGCCAGCCTGGTCTACATAATAAGCTCTAGGACAGCTAGGACTAAATAGAGAGACCTTGTGTCCAAAAACAAAAATACAAAAACCTCAGCATGCACTTTAAGGAACAGAGGCCAGCCAGCCATGTGGGGGTCTCTAGGGATGAGTGTAGGGCTGTGATCACCTGGGTCTGTCTATTGACTATGATAAGACCATGGTAGGAGCTTCATCCGTACTTAAGTAAATCAAAGAGCAGGTGATCATGTCTTGGGCACGAAGTCTGGCTCCTGATGGCCAAGGAGCCACAAGGCTGCTGGCACAGAGAGAAGCTTCTGGTGTTGAATGAATTCCAAGTACCGTTACAGGTGTGTACGTGTATGACTGAGCCAGGTTTGATTGTCAAGTGCTCCAGAAGAGCAGATGGGGCCAGAGAGAACAGGTCCTGGCTGGGATCAGTTCTGAGAGAGGAAAGAAGAGTCCAGGTCCCAGAGAAGTTTAAAGTAGGGTGATTGCCTGGGGGAGCTGGTCCTGGCTAAGCCTGTCTCTTCACAAGCACCTCAGTGTACCCCCAAGTCCCCTTTCAGTTCCACCTAGCGCAACAGCCGTGGCTAGCTAGGATCCTTCATGAGGGTGTTTGGGTTTCCTCCACAGCTGAAGGTAGAGGCGGAAGTGCCACCCACTGACCATTATCTTTCCTTCAAGGCAAGGAGAAGCAAGCCACGACCTGGGGCAGTGGGGGGCCCTGCTCGCCCACAGCGCTATCAGATATAGACTCCGACACGCTCTCTCAGGGAAACTTCGAGGTTGGATTTCGATCTCAGAAGTCAATAAAAGCCACAAGAGAGCAGCAACCGGAGGCTGAAGCGGATGGACAGCCAGGCCCAAGCCAGGAGGCAACCAGCACTGCCTCAGACACAGTGGCCCAGCTGGCTAGGTCTGAGGACGGTGGTCCAGCTGTGTCCCCAGGTGCGACTGATTTCCAGAACTGCAGCCCCGGCTGGTCCAGTGCCTTCTATGAAGCTGACTGCTTTGGAGCTGATGTCTACAACTACGTGAAGGATCTGGAGAGGCAGAAGGCCAATGGGCACACAGAACTGGAAGGCCAGAGTCCAGTGAGTCCAGGGAATCCACCCACTGGCAGGTGGGGAGGGCATCGGTGGCCTTAGCAGCACCATAGGCAATGATGCTTTTGCTCAGGCAAGGCATCCAGGCCACCTAGGCCTGATGACAGGACTCTGAGAACACCCTCTCCAGGCTGTGTCCGTTCTCAGTATGCTACCATTCTGGTGGCTCAACTTCCTTTATCCTATATTAGAGGTTCTTCTACACTGTGGGGACATGTTCCCACAGCTGGGAAGTTGGGAGTGGCTTCTCTTTCCCATTAGCTGTGTCTGTGGCTCCCAAATGACAGTGCTCAGGGATCACTCTGTGAGCTCGGTACGGGTTGAGTTAAGTCAGCTGCAGATGGCTGCAGGTGCAGCAATCTCTTCCCAACGGCGTCTTAGTGCTAGGGGAAAGAAAACACCACAAGTATCATGCCTGCAGCAAGTTCAGGCTGGACTTGGGGTCAGTGTGGACTAGCAAGGGTTTCTCTGGCAGGTAGCACCAGGCAAAACCCAAAGCTCAATAGGAAGAAAGGAGTCCTAACTTTAGCAGCCAAGGCTGGCCAGCGTGGTGTACAAAAGAACTCCAACAGCTTTGGAGGTGCTACTGGAGGCAGGCCCATTGCTGGGAGGAGGAAGCAGAGGTCAGAGGCCTGCGCATGGCTGTGTATGACATACGTGCGTCTCTGAAGGCATCTCCACACTTGAAACAGGCAGTCCTGCCATCCCAGCACTCTGGCCTCATCCTAGGCCTTGCTTCTCCTGCTCAGCAAATAGGCCTTGCTTTTGGTGCTATGGTTCAGTTCATCTTTGTCTTCTTTTTGTCTGTAGTTTCTAGTGACTCTGTTTCCTTCTGCATATGTGTGTGTGTGTGTGTGTGTGTGTGTGTGTGTGTGTGTGTATGTATGTATGTATGTATATATGTATGTATATATTTCCGATCCATATCCATCAGCCTTTATCCAACTAAACCTAGTAGCCCTACTGATTAAATTACTCCTCAAATCATTTTTTTTTCCTCCAAGGAACCAATATTTCTAAATTTTATAACAAATTCAGGATCAGATCTGGTCACAGGCAGAAGCTGAACCTAAGCCCCCCCCCCCCACACACACACTACTTAACTTAGATCTTGTAACCGAGTCAGCCTGGGCATCTCCCAGGGTATGAGTGTCATGAGAAGAGCAACTCTTGCCTTTTCTTCTCCACCACCCTATATGTAGCATGAATTTTAGGTCATGTATACTTCTCTGAAGTCACTTAAGGCAGTCCTCAAATAATCTGATTGCCGTTCAGTATCAAACAAAGTGGTGCTGACAAATGCCAAAACTAAATACAACCCAAGGTTATTGACACCAACTCTAGTGAGTTCATAGGAGCCTCCTCATGTTCCCTAATGCCTCAGTGCTTGCAAACCATCCCCAGCAGGGTACCAGGATAACAAGAGCGGACAGTGGACAGTGGACAGTAGACAGCTGTGGAGAGCCTCAGACCTCAGGCTCCACTCAGACCAACAGAGAGCTGGTCACAGCCTGGACCACAGCTCACCTGCCTGCTCTGAATCTTCATAGCCCCTCATTGACCTGATATCCTAGATATGTGCTGTCCACAGGAGGGACACCAGCCCCTGTAGCTGTTGACCGCTCCAACAATGGCCCATGTGACTGAGGAATTGATATTTTTATTTTAGTTAGCTTTACCTATCTGGACATCCCCAGATGTCCAGTGCTTCTGTATGGGGAGCTCAGTGCATAGCCTAGGCAGGTAGTTCATGGTGCCTCCCAAGCCTGGCTCTGATTCCCTTCCCATAAGGAGAAACTGGCTGGCTGCCCATCTGGTGGAAACCAGATTTGAAGCCAAGATGAATGGTGCCAGAGCCTAGACTCTCCTCTGGGACTTGACATGGGAAAGCACTGTCCCAGCAGTTTGGAACAGCTGAAGAAGCATCTAGCTGGCTTTTTTTTTTTTAAATCACATACTGGCTATGAATGGAGACCTTGAATAGTTCAAGTCAGCTTCCCCCTCTGTGGATTCGCACCATTCACCAGGTGAGGGTGAGCCCTGGCTGAGTGGCTGAGTGGCCTCACACTCTATTTGCAGTGAGCTGGGGCAGGACCCAAGGGCCTAAGAGTCCTGTCCTCACAGTGAGACCACAGAGCAGTTTCGTTTTGCTGAAGCTGCAGGCTTCCCACAGCTGCTCAGAGACTGGGCAGCACAGTCGCCAGGAAGAGCTGAGGTAAACCCTGTCATACTGCCCAGTCAACCTCCACAGTCCAGCTAGTGGGTTTCCAAAGCAAGATTTGGGGGTTCACCTGCACATGGAAGAAACTCACATTGCTAGGCTCCTTTAAGCGTAACTTACGGAGAAGGACGCCGTGCTTATCCCTGTCGGCTTCCTGTCTGTGGACATGATGTGACCAGCTACATCCTACCCTTGCCACCAAACCTTCCCTGGCATGGTAGACGTACTGCTGGAAAAGTAAATCAAAATAAAATGTAAAAAGGAAGGAACAGAGGGAGAGAGGGGGAAAAAAAAGGAGGGAGAGAGGGAGGGAGGGAGGGAGGGAGGGAGGGAAGGAGGGAAGGGAGGGAAGGGAAGGGAAGGGGGCAGGCAGACAGTGGCCCAGCCAAGCATGTGGTGCACACCTGTGATCCCAGCACAGGGAGGCCAAGACAGGAAGACTGTAAGTTCAAGCAGATGATAGACTAGAGAGTAAGTTGCACACCACCCTAAGGGACATAATGAGGCCCTGTCTGGAAAAGGAGAGAAAAGAAAGCTGCTAACAAACAGAAGGGAACCATTTTGGGAAGGTACCCAGCCCTGGAGTAGATTTCCCCATCTCTCCCCACAGCACAGCCAGATGCACTGGCTTTAGAAATAATCAGCCTGTGTTCAAACAGGCAGCAGACATCAGAGCTACCACTTGTTCCCATGAAGTGCAGGGCCGTGGCAACCTCATATCCAAGTCCTCTGTCCATACTGTCACCTGCGTGTCCCCCTGACAAGGTGAGGGCCCTAGAGAGGGGGCTCCCTATGGCCAGAGAAGGAAGGCAGCCTACCCTGAGCCCAGTACTGGCCAGGGAGGCTAGAGAGGGTAGAGGAGCCTTTGGGGCTGCACATATGGGGCCTGCCTCTCCTGACCGAATGAGCTTCTGTCTCTGTAGACCCTGACTCTTCAGATGATCCCCAAGAGCAGACAAGCCACAAAGAGGCTTGGCCCTGGCCCTTCTGGGTTGGAGTTTAGAGAACTCTCCCGAAGCAGCCAGGTAGGACCAAGCTGGTGGGTGAGCGGATGGATACCTCTGGAGACAGACATACTCTAAGACTTGGTCAAGTCTCGGGAATCCAGCTAGGCCCTAGGGCACCGCCTCTCAATCTCCCTTAATACAGTTCTTCATGCTGTGGTGCCCCCCGCAACCCATAAAATTATGTCATTGCTACTTCATAACTGTAACTTCAGTTATGCAGTACTGTAGTATGTAGTACAGTTATGTAGTAACTGTAACTACTGCTATGCATGGTAACTTAAATATTTGATATGCAGGATGCCCGATGTGCAACCCCTGTGAAAGGGGTCATGACCCCAAATGGAGTCATGACCCACAGGTTGAGAACTGCTGCCCTACGGAGATGGGACATAAGGATCTTCACCGTGTCTTCCCTCTCTGCAGGCAGCCACGAGCACTGGTGGGGTCTGGCATCCTTGAGGGATCAGGTGCTGGTTTCAAGGTCAACCCTGGGAGCCCACTCCTGAAGTGCTCCCTCATTCTTTTTTTTTTCAGATTTATTCATTTATGTATTATGTATATAGTATATAGTGTTCTGTCTGCATGTACACCTGTACACCAGAAAAGGGCATTAGATCACATTATAGATGGTTGTGAACCACCATGTGGTTGCTGGGAATTGAACTCAGGACCTTTGGAACCACTGAGCCATCTCTCCAGCCCCACTCCCTCATTCTTTTCCTTTGTCCTTCTTACGCCAACCAAATGGCTCCAGCCCTGGCACACACTTGTGCCTTCCGTGCCTGCATCTCAAACAGAAGACAAATGGTACCTGAGGCCACGGTTGCTCTGGCTTCACATGCTGTGCTTCTCCTTAGGAGCTGGAGCAGCAGCTCATGATAGAGAAAAGAAACTACAGGAAGACCCTCAAGTTTTACCAGAAACTCTTACAGAAGGAAAAACGCAACAAAGGTAACAGCACGGCTAAGCTACCCGCCACAGATGAGCTGTTTTGTGGCTCCTGGCAACCATAGGCTGCCTCTGCTCTGCCCACAGGCTCTGAGGTAAGGACCATGCTGTCTAAACTGCGAGGACAGCTAGAAGAAATGAAGTCCAAGGTGCATTTCCTGGGTCTGGTCAAGAAGTACCTCCAGGCAAGTAGCCTTCCGTCCCGCCCACCCTGCTTCCTGAATGAGTGCCAGGCCTCAGATGGGGTTCCTTCAGTCGCTCTATGGATCAAGACACATTAGGTCATGCGCACGGGGTTCAAAGTACTGAGAAACCCTGCCGTTCCTGGCTGGGTCAGTAGCAAAGTGACCCATAGGCACGCACGCACGCACCTGGTGGTCAGCTGTAATTCACTTCCTTTGCCACACAGGTCATGTATGCAGAGCGCTGGGGGCTGGAGCCCTGTGCTCTGCCAGTGATTGTGAACATCGCAGCAGCCCCCTGCGACACACTGGATTTCAGCCCCCTGGATGAGTCCTCTTCCCTCATCTTCTACAATGTCAACAAGCACCCATGCAGCGGCCGGCAGAAGAAAGCTCGCATCCTACAGGCTGGCACACCACTGGGACTCATGGCCTACCTCTACTCCAGGTGTGTCAGGGGGGCCCCAGAAGGACTCTCTGACCCTAGGGCACGGATTTGAAAACAAAGGGGGAGAAAAACAAGGAAAGCTCTGTCTGACATGGGTTGTGCAGTTAGAGACTTGTTAGAACTTAGTCTGACATATGCCACCTTCCACCTCCTGCATGGCCACACTGCTAGCCAGAGCAGTCTGTCACAGTCCCCATGAGACACCCACACACACACACCTCTGGCCCTGGGACTGGGTCGCAGGATGTGGCCAAGTTGCACTGCGGGGGGCTCCTGGGGCAGGCTGCCGGGTTAACATACTGTCTACAGGAGGCACCAAGGTACCATCTGGAGCCAAATCACCAAGGAAAGCATGTCCTAAGGGGCACAGAGCACTGTGTGTAGTATTTCTATGCCCTCCGTCTCTCTGAGTGTGAACGCTGCTCCGGTGACAGCCTAACAACCAAGTGCTGCAGTGCTTTCCCCTAGGTCAGGAAGAGTCCTCAAACTCACCCCGGCCCTACCCCATGCTACTGACCTGCACTCACGGGGCTCTTCATGGGACATGGGACCGGAATCTCATCACCCCCCCCCCCCCCCCCGCTTCCCTTCTCCCTCCGGCACTGTTCGCCATGCCTCCCTCTGCCCCATAGAGCTCCATCCTTGCCTTGCCTTTAGAGAATTCAAGCTCGATGGCCGGTCCTATGCCTAGGTCTGCAGCCAGAAAGGCCGCTGTCATTGTCGCCTTTGAGCAGGAGGCTAACAACTTCAGCTCTGATGAGCAAGTGGCTTTGGGAAAACAATTAGGAAACAAACTTCCCTCTATAGAAGCCCAGGCTCCTGGGATACACTTGATGGGTGCATGTGTAGTGGACATGCATCTGAGTGGTGTTTTGGTGTAATATGTGGTATGCTATGTACTGCATAGGTGATGTGCATAGGTGTAGGATGCTGTGGAAATACATGGTGTGTGTAGTTGTGCGTGTGTGCAGGGTGTGTATTAGTGGTGTGAGTATCATGTGTATTGTATGCATGTCGTGTGCTCATGTACACATATATGAAGTGTGTTGTCAGTATTGTGTGGTGCATGTAATATGTGAGTATGCATGGGGGTACTGTGTGATATGATCTATCTGAGGCATGTGTTGGTGGTGTGGGACACTACACCTGGGAAGACACGAATAAACATCTACTCGCCCCCAGATAGGGAACCAATGATAGACCAAAGTGACAATATCACCCAAATCCATCTTGGTAAACCAATGAGCTTATTGGGATTACATACAGGAATGAGGGTAAGGGGGTTACAGAAGCACGGATGACATCAGGGCAGATGTATCACTGAAAGCCACCCAAGTATGGGTGACTAATCATGAAAGCTGGAGCCTCTGAGCTCACTGCACGACTTGGAGGTCGGTCTCCTTTTTCAAGCATCACAGTTGCCCAGGGAGTGTCTCTTCCATAAAGGTGGCCGTAGTCTCTTCCAGGCAGCTCAGCAAGTCTGAGTCTCCTTAGCAGTGCTTGCTACTTATATAACGTAGGGAAGGAGAGGCTTTTGTCTAGCTGGTAAATTTCAGGGACTTCCTGAGACTTCTGAGTTGTTTACTTGCTCATAATAAGCTTTCTTTGGAGCATCCTCAGTTTAAAGAGTCTCCCTTTAGAGTAGGTGGAGGTATTGTCTGGTGGATGTGAGAATGTGTGGGATAACTCAGGGCATGGCAATACTATGTGGTTTGGTGCATGTATGTTTATGGTCTGTGGTACATGTTTAAGCAGACAGCAGTGGAGGTCAGCATCTCCTTGTTGAAATAAGCATCCACAAAGGTTTGGGTTTTTTTTTCCAACTCTGAGTAGTCCACAGGCACGGCCTCTACAAGATAGGCTGGACAGGGGATTGTTTAGTCGCTGGGTTGAGATATGGCTATCAGTGTCTACGTGAGACTCACAGACCAAGCTTCCTTGATCGTCAATATGATGTCTTTCACCGTGGAACCCATCTGTGCAAGAGCTCTCTTGCTAGGAGCCCTTACCTCTGTAGTTATTAGCCGTCATGCTCCCCATATTGTCAAAAAGTCACACATTTAGGGCTCCTGTTAGTGTCCCTTGCATGAGGCTTTCTGGGGAGCTCCTGCTCTGGGTAGGTATGTTCAATGAGGTGTGACAATCCCCCAACACACACACACACATGCACACACACACACACACACTGAGAAGCTGCCCTTCGAACACACAGGAGGCACGGCCACTCACTCACTCGAGGACACTCGCTCGCTGCAGGGCCAGGTTGCAGGGAGGGTCCCAGCTGGCCTAGGCTCAAGGCCCAATTCCCATATTCTACCCTCAGTGATGCTTTCCTCGAGGGCTACGTCCAGCAGTTTCTCTACACTTTCCGGTACTTCTGCACACCGCACGACTTTCTGCACTTCCTCCTCGACCGCATCAGCAGCACCCTATCCAGGTACCACCAATGCATGGGCTCCTAACCAATAGGGGAGGGATCCTAGGGCACTTTATTTAGCCTGTAAAGGGCTCTGACAGGGGTGAGGGTATAGAAGAAGTGTCCTTGGGAAAGGTCAGGGCAAGATGGAGGAACTGAAGAATCATGGGTAAAAGAATGCAGCGGGGGAGGGCAGCTAGAGTCTTTGTGCTAGGCTAGGGAAGAACACTGCTTCCACAAAAAAAACAGGGCGTAGTTGAGGCCCAAGCAAGAAGACAAGAGAAAGCCAAGCTCACCAGCTTGGCAAGGATAGTCTAAGTAGAAAGAGGCCTGTGAGCTGTAGCTTCTTTCCATGGGGCACCCAAGCCATCCGATTGGTTAGGAGGAACACCAGATTGGGGACCAAAGAGGCAGGTGGTGAACCTGAGAGGTGTGCTCTGTCCACCCTCCCCTGGCCTGTCATCACTTGGACTCCCCCTTGAACTCCTCACCATGCACATGCCCAGTTGGAGCCTATGCTGAGGCTTGCCATCTGCCTCCAGGGCTCACCAGGATCCTACCTCGACCTTTACCAAGATCTACAGGCGAAGCCTCTGCGTCCTGCAGGCCTGGGTGGAAGACTGCTACACCGTGGACTTCATAAGGAATGCGGGGCTTCTGGGACAGCTTGAGGACTTCATCTCTTCCAAGGTGACTGCTGCACTAGCCAACCTGGTCAGCCTTCTGGGCTCTGGCAGAGAAAAACACTGCCTTGTCCCAGAAGCAACAGTGACACCCCGTACTTCTGCCTAGATCCTGCCCCTAGATGGCACTGCTGAGCACCTGCTGGGCCTCTTGGAGGTGGGCACTGAGCGGAGGGCAGACAGCTCCTCTCGAGGTGCAGACCTAGAGGATCCCAAGGAGACAGAGGAGGACACCAGACCCTTTAACGCTCTCTGCAAGAGGTTCTCAGAGGATGGCATCTCCCGGAAGGTGGGGACCTGTCCTGTGGAGGGTTTCTCTAGACCGGAATGCATCCTGGAAGACACAGCATGGGCACATATACACATGCATGCATGTACACATATATACACATGCAGAAACAAGAGATGCCTGCACATGCCCATGCAGACATGCACTTGCACAGACAAATGCACATATAGATGTGTGTACACACACACACTCATGTGCACATAAGTGCTGCTTATTCATGACCCAGGCCCTTCCCTGCTCGGCTGGCATTTCCTGCTCTGTGGAAGGAAAGCCATGGACTGGCAGGGTTAATTCTCTCCTAGCCAGGGTCCTCCTGTGACTCCATGAACTCATGTTCCTGATCCCCAGGGCAGAGGGCTAAGTGGAAGAATCCACTGGGGCCAATGAATGGTCTTTCCACCAGTACATGGACATAGCCCTAAATCTGAGCAGTGCGCATGGGTGATCCGCTCACATGAGCAGGACAGGTATCCTGTCAGCAGGCCTGGAGGGAAGGCATTTGCTCTCTGGCTCTACCTGAGCCCATCTGAAGAGTCCTAGGTTGGACCAGCCTATCCTCACTCTGCCCCATCCTGGCCTAGCCTGGCCCACTCAACCTGGAGGGGGCACCTGTGTTTTTTTTTTTCAGAGCTTCTCCTGGAGGCTGCCCCGGGGCAATGGGCTAGTGCTGCCACACCATAAGGAGCGCCAGTACACCATTGCGTCAGCCCTGCCTAAGCCCTGCTTCTTCGAAGATTTCTACGGCCCCTATGCCAAAGCCAGTGAGAAGGGCCCTTACTTCTTGACAGAGTACAGCACCAACCAGCTCTTCACTCAGCTGACTCTCCTACAACAGGTGTGTGGGAGCTAGGGGACTCAGACTGCTGCTGTATTTGAGTCAGCTGCTAATGTCATAGAGCGTGTCCAGGGATGCTCTGATGCTTAGGAAGCCTCAGCAGACACTTTATAAGAGGGACAGAAGATGGACGGTGAGCAGTGGGGCCTGGTTGCTGGGTGCACAAGTTCTGTCTTTAAAGCGGGGAGCCCCAGCCCAGCAGGGCTCTGCTCTCCAGCTGCACAGGGCACCCAGAGCACCATGCACTGAGCATCCCCTGCCAATATAGTTTCTTTTTTTTTTAATTTTATTTATTATGTATACAGTATGATCAGATCAGATTATAGATGGTTGTGAGCCACCATGTGGTTGCTGGGAATTGAACTCAGGACCTCTCGAAGAGCAGTCAGTGCTCTTAACCACTGAGCCATCTCTCCAGCCCCCGATATGGTTTCTTATGTCCTTACCAAGCCCTGAGCACTGATCAACAGCTCCCTCTGTTCCTGCTCCTAGCCCAGAGACCAGGCAGGTCCTAGCCAGGTTTTCCCCATACTGTAACCCAGTGTCATGAACCGGGTGACAGCACAGGACGATCCTTGTCTCTAGCATTACACCTACCCAACAAGCCCTGAGGTGACCTGAACATAGAAAGCTCTAGCAGTCTATCCATGACACGCTTGGCAGGTTGATCTATGGTTGCACAAATGGCTTCAAAATACAGAAGCACTCTTTGGGACACTGCCTTGGCCATCAGGCCCTTGGGAACAGTGGGCTGACCGTCTGCTTCTGTGTATCCTACAGGAATTGTTTCAAAAGTGCCACCCTGTCCACTTCCTGAATTCACGTGCCCTAGGTGTCATGGACAAAAGTGCAGCCATTCCCAAGTGAGTGTCTACTCCTGACAGTGGGCCTGGGAATCCTTAGTTTGGAACGTTGGTGGGAGGGTCTCGGGCGGGGGAAGGATTACCTATTGGTTCTGTGAGTGGGTGAAAGAGACACTTGGTTCTTATCCTGAGGGAAGGATGCCTTGACCTCCTCCCACTCGGCAGAGAGGTCCCACAATCCCAGGGCTTGTCAGGACACATTCTCATACCCTCAGGTGACATGCATCATATTTTTTTATTTTATTTTATTTATTTATTTTTATTTTTATTTTTTTGCAGAGCCAGCTCTTCTGAGTCTCTTTCTGCCAAAACCTGCAGTCTATTCCTACCCAATTATGTCCAGGACAAGTATCTGCTTCAGCTCTTAAGAAACGCAGATGACGTCAGCACCTGGGTAGCTGCTGAAATTGTGACCAGTCATACCTCCAAGGTAGACACCTCCATGGCTCTGAGGTCAAAATGACCTATGGGATTCTGCACGGCACTGCCCCTGTGAGATGATGGTCAATGCTCTCTCTGTGTGCAGGGAATCCATGCTTTGTGTCTCAGTGCCATAGTCAACACAAGGCAAATGCCAACAGTGAAGTGGGTACTAATGTCAACAGACACATCCCACGCTGAGTGCATGATTGTCACAGCCCAGCTTGTGCCCTCTTCCTACCAGGCATGGTCCAGATCTATGGACCACTTGGAAAGCAGGATGTGTAAAACCACCAAAGCCAGGCATGGTGGCGCACGCCTTTAATCCCAGCACTCAGGAGGCAGAGGCAGGCAGATCTCCTAGAGTTCGAGGCCAGCCTGGTCTACAAAGTGAGTCTAGGACAGCCAGGGCTACATGGAGAAACATTGTCTCAAAAAACAAAACAAAACAAAAAACATTTAAAAAAGAAAGAAAGAAAGAAAGAAAGAAAGAAAGAAAGAAAGAAAGAAAGGAAAAAAGAAACCTCCATCAGGACACTGGACACCATCTCTTATATACACAGCCACTCAGTTCTTCATACGCATGGTCCTTCATACACAGGACCTCACATGTACAGGCCCCCCCCCCAAGATACAGTCACACTCCAGGCAGTGGTGGCACACGCCTTTATTCCCAGCACTTGGGAGGCAGAGGCAGGCAGATCTCCATGAGTTCGAGGCCAGCCTGGACTATAGGGCCAAGGCTACACAGAGAAACCCTGTCTCCAAAAACAAAAAGCAACAACAACAACAACAAAAATACAGTCACACATGGGGAGAAAGAAAAAGAAACCAACTCGTGGACACAGCCCCTCTCACACGCAGTCCATATACCTAGCCCTCTGCAACTAATCACACAGAACATGCACCACCCCACACGGACACAGTCCGTCACACACTCACAGTCTCTTATGCACTGCCCTTTACACAGCCACCCGCTTTCTTTTTTTTTTTTTTTTTTTTTGGTTTTTTGAGGCAGGGTTTCTCTGCGTAGCCGTGGCTGTCCTGGACTCACTTTGTAGACCAGGCCGGCCTCGAACTCACAGCGATCCGCCTGCCTCTGCCTCCCGAGTGCTGGGATTAAAGGCATGCGCCACCACGCCCGGGCCCGGCTGCACCACCAGCTTTCTTGTAGCTACAAGAGAATGCCCGGCTTATGTAAATCGGGAGGAGGAGCGATTTGTTTTGTCTATCGCTCCAGAGATTGCAGTCTATCGTGGTAAGGACCGCATGATGGAGAAGACATAAGGCAGGTGAACAGGGGCCAGAGCAAGATACGCGCCCGTTCAGACCCACCTCTTCAATCGCACCCATCCTTCCCCAGTTCCCTCCATTGATGGAATAAGCCATTCATTAGACTAGCGCCCTCATAATCTAACGGTGGAAACCAAAACATAGAACTGCACTTCTCTACACGGGGTGTTTCCCAGTCCAATCAGATCGACAGTCGGATTCACCATCGACTTCATCGTCTCACACACACACGCACACACACACACACACACACACACACACACACACACACACACGTCATCCTCATGTGTACTCCTTCGCACACGCTGCACAGCCTCTCACACCAAAAGTCCTCTCACTCCCACACGTTTTCTCACTTAGTTCCTCACACACCTCACAGTCCACTGCGATCCCTTTCCCTCAAGCATTCCTTCAAGATAGCCCTTCACACCCACAGACTCCCAAACACAAAATTCCTCTCATATTTTTGCTTGTGAGCTTCGCCTTTAATGGCTGAGCCACCTCTCCAGCCCCACAATTCTTCTCACACACAGCGCCCCACGTGCAAAATTCCTCACACACAGCTATTCCCCACCTGTGTCCATGCTCCTGTCGGTTTCTCTCACACACATTCCCTCATCCCCTGTCCAGTCACAATCCGTACCCATCACCATGTCGTCTTGTCTCATCTTTGCCTGAGTCTATTCAGGGCATGGCTTTTGCCACCCTGAGCTGCCCTGCTTACACTAAGGCAGTGATCTTCCTGAATAAACTGAGGGCCACAATTCCTCCCTCGCAGACCCACACTGCAGGCTCTCAGTAGGCTTGAGGACTTCTAAGACTGCTCAGTATCCGGGCAAGGGAAAGGTCCAGCTTTTGTGGGCCCAATCCAGGTTCTCCCTTAAGTCCTGTGGGCCTTGAGCTAGACTGAGGATGACGCAGCCTGCTCACGCACATGACCTGGAGCTGAAAAGGGACTGTGTTAGTTAGTGTTTCTATTGCTGCTGGGATAAAATATCATGACCAAAAAGCAAGTTGGGGAGAAAGAGGTTTGCTTAGCTTATACTTCCTTTCACTCCTCATAACTGAAGGAGCTATGACAAGAACGCAAACAGGGCAGGAAGCTGGAGGCGGAGCCCATGAAGGTGCTGCTTACTGGTTTGCTCAGCCTGCTTTCTTACAGAACCCAGGACCACCAGTGCATGCGTGACACCGCCCATAGTAGGCTGGGCC
This sequence comes from Acomys minous, assembly GCF_964271855.1. Taxonomy (NCBI): domain Eukaryota; kingdom Metazoa; phylum Chordata; class Mammalia; order Rodentia; family Muridae; genus Acomys; species Acomys minous. The sequence goes on along the minus strand of NC_140484.1, from coordinate 59,059,476 downwards.
CTTCCTACCCCTCAATCATTAATTGAGGAAATGCTCTGCAGGCTGGCCCATGGCCCAATATTGTGGAGCCTTATTCTGAATCGAGATTTCCTCCTCAGATGACTATAGTTTGTGTCGAGTTGACAAAAAACCTAACCAGCACAGGGACAATCCCCTGCCTCGGGTCAGTACCTCCTTCCAGGTTCCTACCCAGGAAGATACAGTATCCACAGCTTCTCAAGACAGAGTCCTCTCCATCCTGAAGGTGCAGACACTGTTACACTGTTACACAGGGCTCTAATTTTTTCCCCTAGGTCAGTACAAGGTGGGATTAAGTGGGTTCCTTCCCACACAGACAAACTGAAGGATTGATTAAACATTGGGATGTGAAGGCTCTGTCTATGCAATGCAGCGTGTTCTTCTTCTGCAGGAAAGGTGGAGGCCTCAGACCTTGGTGGGCAACCATCACCACCAGGATTACAGTTCCCATAAAGATAGCTCCAACCCAGAGATCAGGGCTCCCTCAGCCTAAGACCCACACTAGCTATACAAATTCACCACCCACACTTCTGCCAGGACACGGGAACAGAAGACTTACTTGCCATAATCTAAGATGCTATGAGTATCATGTGTGATGTTAAAATGTATCAAGTGCTGGGTATGGTGGAATAGGCTTTTAATCCTAGCACTTGGGAGGAAGAAGTAAGAAGATCTCTGTGAGTTCAAGGCCAGCCTGATCTATATAGCAAGTTGTACTACAACCAGGGCTACACAGAGAGACCCTATCTCAAAAAAAAAAAAAAAAAGGTCAGATCTCCAACAAGGTCCATGTGACTGTGATGTACAAGAAGGAAGATGACAGAAGTCACTTCACAGACTTCAGTGTCCCTGGACATGTCCCAATCCCAGGTACCCAGAGCCCCTCCCAGCCAAAGGCAGAAGCCAGAGTAATACATCCTAGCGCACAAGTAGTCCTTCTGGATGTGCAGGGTGGGACATGAGGTCATACACATACCCCAATCCCCACCCCCAGTCCTGAGCATCCATCCAGCTTAGAAAGATGAGAAAAGCACAAAGCAGCCCAGCTACAGAGCTTTTGTCACTGCTGTACCTCACGTCATTTAGAAGGAGTGGCATTCAGCTATGGATCAGGAAATCTCACTGGGAGACATGATCCTAAAATCCTCAAGACTTGCATATACCAATCCCAGCACTCGGGAGGCAGAGGCAAGTGGATCGCTGTGAGTTCGAGGCCAGTCTGATCTACAAAGTGAGTCCAGGACAGCCAAGGCTACACAGAGAAACCCTGTCTCGAAAAACTGAAAAAAAAAAAAAAAGACTTGCACATACCCTTTCAACCAGTGTGCTTGTTGCATTTGAAAATACATGTTGTATGAATGCTTTGCTTTTTACTTACCGTAGTGCCAAAACCTTCCAAAGTCTGAGTCTTATACTGTAAACAGATGGTCCCAGAACATTGTTGAAATGTGGAGTTGGACCCAGACAGTACAGTGGAGTCAACCAGAGGCACTGGGGAAAAACAGTCCGACCCATTCAAATAATGTCTTGGGAGCCCATGGGGCTGTCTCAAAGCTTTCACACATAGCCAAGTGTGGTGGTGCATGCCTTTAATCCCAGCACTTGGGAGGCAGAGGCAGGCGGATTGCTGTGAATTTGAGGCCAGCCTGGTCTACAAAGCAAGTCTAGGACAGCCACGGCTACGCAGAGAAACCCTGTCTAAAAAAAAAAAAAAAAAAAAAAGCTTTCCCACATGACACCCCAAGCTACTCACAGGCAAGCCCTGCCACTTTCTTTTTGAACAAATAACTCAGTCGTGGGGCTCTGTGCCTTGAGGATGGGTTGTTTCAACAGGCCTCAGTTGTTCTGTTTCTTCCTCTTTTCTGTCTACTCTTGCTGTGTCGGTGCTGTGGTCCAAGCTTCCTGCCTTATGCATGCTTGCACAGCACTCTACCCCTGAGCTGCACCCTTCCTGTTTGTCTTTAAAGACACTGAGCATCCTTTTCTCCTTTCAGTTGCAGGTGAACTTGCTGTCCAAATTCCTGCTGATTGCAAAATCTTGCTATGAACAGAGGAACTTTGCAACAGCCATGCAGATCCTGGGAGGTCTGGAGCACCTGGCCGTGAGGCAGTCCCCTGTGCGTCACGCCACGTGGAACTCAGGGGGCTAAGGGTAAGGGCAAGCACACAGGGCCACAAGGATCTCACCTGTGCTTCCATCTCAGGCCTGGAGAATCCTGCCCGCGAAGATTGCTGAGGTCATGGAAGAGCTGAAAGCTGTGGAGGTTTGTACCAGTTCCTTGCAGAGGTTCCCCTGAATAACTTGTTCCATACAGCCTTGGCGGGGAGGGGGGCTCATAACAGGTTCATATCAGAGAATCCCAAACACACAGGCAGGGCGCTGTGGCACACATCTATAATCCCAGAATTCAAGAAGCAGAAGCAAACAGATTTTTGTGAATTCAAAGCCAGCCTGGTCTACATAGCAAGTTCTAGGCCAGCCAGAGCTACCTAGTCAGATCCTGCAGACCTGCAGAGCAAAGAATCTGCTTGCTTTTACCTGGTCTGACTGGTCTGACTTCCCCAGCCTAAGCTACAGGTGCTCTTGAGAAGAGATTCAGGTCTACAGACCGATCCTGGCCCAGGGCAAGTGGGAGGCCTGTTCTAATGGCACAGAGGTGGCCTCGTGAGTTGACAGGCAAGAAACACAGATGACTGTGCATTTCCTGGTGAAGCAGCAGGGGCCTCACAGACATTAGCCCAAGGCAGGCACCCCAGAGTAGACAGCCTATGCTGTCCCTGAGCTCAAAGCCCAGCCTCACCTTCCAAGGATCAGAAGGAGAAAACTGATGTATATTCACTGTATACATATGCTCAGGTCCCGCAGTAGCTCACGCAGGCGCCATCTGGGAAGGGTAAGGAAGTAAGGAGTAAGGAGTTGGCTGTTTGAGCAGCAAAAGCTTTCTGTGGCTGTCGGTATTCTGTGGCAGAAAGCTTACCACATTTGGGCTTTGGACCCGCAATCCAGAAACCTAGGGTTCATTTCGGATTGGACGTTCAGCGATTTATTAGGCAACCCCCATGCCCCAGGAGGACACTTCCCTCCCCTGACTGATCCCCCCCACCCCCACCCCCACCCCCACCCCAGGTATTCCTGAAGAGCGACAGCCTGTGTCTGATGGAAGGACGGCGCTTCCGGGCCCAGCCTACCCTCCCCTCTGCCCACCTGCTGGCTATGCACATCCAGCAGCTAGAGACGGGAGGCTTCACCATGACTAACGGAGCCCATAGGTGGAGTAAGCTGAGGTAAGGGGACTCCAGCCTGCCTAGCAGAGCCCACAAGTGAAGCAAGCTAAGGGGAGGGGCCTTCACTACGGCCAAAGGAGCCCACAGATAAAGCCAACAGAGGTAAGGGGGCCCGCACCCAGTCCAGGTGGCCCTACAGGTGAGCACACTCAAGGACACGTCCCCTCTGGTCTCTACTCCTTACATCTTCTTTGGCCTCCTCTGCCCGGGGCCATCACACGGCCCCAGCCTGTGGACAGGTTGCGTATCTTCTCACCTCCCACCCTCCTGTCTCCTCCCATTGTCCAACCGTGACAGAAGAGAATGGTCTTGCTAGGTAGGTGAGGCCCAGGGGAGCTTGTGAACAGCAGTGACAACCTGCCCAGTGAAAGACCACCGCCCCCCAGCACCATGCCGCGTGTGTGTGTGTGTGTGTGTGTGTGTGTGTGTGTATGTTTCTCTGTGTGTGTGTATCTATGTGCATATATGAATGTGGGGCCCAAGGCCAACCTTAGGTGTGATTCCTCGGGAGCTGTTCACCTTGTTTTCACTGGGACCTGAGGCTCTCTGTAGACTAGGCTGGCTGGCTACTGGATAGCTCCGTCTCCCCCATACTAAGATTACAAGTGCTTGCCATGGCATCTGGCAGGTTTGTTTTGTTTTGTTTGTTTGTTTTGTTTTGTTTTTAGAGACAGGGTTTCTCTGTGTAGCCCTGGCTGTCCTCGACTCACTTTGTAGACCAGGCTGGCCTCAAACTCATCTCCCGAGTGCTGGGATTACCTACGTGTGTACCATGCCCTGGGCATCTGGCATTTTTATTTTCATAAATGCTAGGCATCAACTCAGGTTGCCATGCTTTCACAGCAAGCACTTTACCAGCCCTAAAATCCCCTTTTAGATAGCCACCAAGTTAAAAAACATAATAATAATAATAATAATAATAATAATAATAATAATAATAATAATAATAACAAAAAAATTCACTAGAAGTACATGCTTATTGCAGCAGAAATGAAAGCTATGTCGTCAAAAAGGAAATTAAACCATGGAGGTAATGCCACAAAAGTGGGTGAAGAACCCTTGTCCACGCGTCACAGCTTAGTGTATACACAGACATGACTGTCCTTTAAAGAACAAAAGCAATGAATGCACTGTTCCCGAGCTCAGGTGGACAGGCCGGCCTGCAGGTCTAGTATTCCCCAAGTAGGAGTAAAGGCTTCTGCGTTCCCCAGTGCCCAGTGCCCACCAGAGGTGAGTCTGCCTGTGTGTTAACAGAGTTCCCCCAGTACACAGAGCCAGAAGCCCCAAGCAGAATTAAAGCAATCAGCATGGGTTTGGGAGGCTTTGTTCATTTTTCCATATTGAAAACCTTAACTGGCTGGGCGTGGTGGTACATTCTTTAATCCCAGACAGAGGCAGGAGGATCTCTGTGAGTAGGAGGCCATCCTGTTCTACAAGAGTCCAGGATAGCCAAAGCTACACAGAGAAACCCTATCTTGAAAAACCAAAAGAAAAAGAAAAAAAAAAGAAGAAGAAAAGAAAACTTCAACTGAAGAAACCTGACACTGGTTTTCAATGAATATTTATGAAGGGGGTGGGGGGCCTCAGCCATAAAGCACGCTCTTGTGAATGAGTACAGAACACCCATCCCTTTGGTGCTGCACTTTGGGAAAGGTTTGAGCCATTCAGAGAAGACATTAGGATTAGCTGGCCAAGGGGTGTGGCTTCCCTGTGACTGGCGCAAACTAACGAACCTTTTCTTCCCCCTCCAACAAAAGAAACATCGCCAAGGTGGCCAGCCAGGTGCACGCATTCCAGGAGAACCCGTATACATTCAGCCCTGACCCCAAGCTACAGGCGCACCTCAAGCAAAGAATTGCCCGTTTCAGCGGGGCCGATATTTCCATCCTAGCAGCAGATAACAGGGCCAACTTCCACCAGATCCCAGGCGAAAAGCACTCCAGAAAGATCCAAGACAAACTGAGGAGAATGAAAGCCACGTTCCAGTAGCCAGGGGCTTCACCAGGCTGTAGACTCCAAATGGGAACAGATCAAGGACTATGGGTCTTCTGGAAGGAACCCCTGGGCCTGCTGGCCAATGCTCAGACCCACCGAGTGCCCTGGAGAAGACGAGTTTTGATTTCCCTGAACAGAAATGGAAGCTGCAAGGGACTAACTAGCCTGAGGCCATGCACAGGAGGGCTAAGCCAACCTAGCCCTATCCCCAAGGCTGGGTGCGCACAGCATTCAATGGGGCCCGTTTAGGCTAGAATTTAAAAATGAAAAGGGACTAGATTCAGCTATCCCCCCAGGGCCTTCAGATCTTCCTGTAGACCTGGGGTTCCCACCTATTTTTCATTGACCTCTCTAAAACCACACCCACACCCACACCTGACTCCAAAAGAGCCCAAACTTAGCTGCTTGCTGACCCGGTATTTTTGTTTCTACTCAGCAAGAAGGACCAAAATTGTCTTTTGCACTCAGTAGCTCCAAAAGGTCTGGAACCTTCCACTGGAGCCCAAGGTTTCTAGCAACCTGTCTTGGCCAGGTTTATACTCCCACCCCATTCTCAGCCTATCCTGCCAAGCCCCTCCCACACACTCCACCCGCCCCAGCTCCCAGAGAGGGGGAGAAACAGCCTTTGTCCGAGCTGGGCCTTCTGCCTCAGCAGTTGACCCTCCCCCACTGCTCCTGCCCCCAGCTTAGAACAGCTGCAGTTGACAGTGATGCTGGGCAAAGTCTCTGCCCCATGGAAAAAGAGATAGAACACTGCACACTAAAGCAGCACCAATGCAGGTTCGCCTTCCTGGGGCCTCTGGGAGCAAAATCCCTTTACTGCCATGTGGCTCGCCGCTCCCCACCCCCTCCGCCCCTCCCCAAGAGCGGCTGCCTATCAGCCTTCAGCAGCTGCGCATGCGCACACCTATCCACTGTGTTCCCTCGGCTCTGCACACCACCAGCGCTTTGTTAAGACAAAGATGTGAGTGAAGCTTGCTGTCTCAGTGGCATCAGACGCTTTGGTTTTTGGATCCTCAACAGCTGGTGCTGGGCTTTGGCTCAGTGGGATGGGATCGTCTGACCAGGAGGGTTAGGAATATGATGAGAGAAACTCTTGGTCAGATACCTTTGGTAACTGGCAGCCACCCAAGCCCAGCCTGCCACAAGACCAAGACTGTTCTGTATTTTAGAAGTAGGGATTTTGTAGTGAAGCAGCTAGTGGTGTTTCTAGGAAGCTGTGACTTGTGACCAAATGCTGGATTTTTAATGCTGAGATGTGTTTCCTCACATGAATTTGCTGGAGACACCAGACCCTGCTTACACTGGATGTAAGTGGGACTGGGGGGTCCTGGCATACACATGCAACTAACTCACTGTTCGGAGACTTTTCTATAAGGCTTATGTTCCGTTGATCAACGCCTACATTTTCAGATTTTGTATCTATCTAGTGCAGGAGGTGTCCAGCGCAAACCAGCATTCCAATGGTGCTGACTTATTGCGTGGGGAAGTGAACAGGCTTTTGGCTTCAGCACTGTTTGCATGGCGCCCTGATGTCACAAGGTACAGATTTCTAAATAAAGTCATTTCTACCAAGCTACTGCCATAATGGACCATTTTGTAGGTTTCAAAAGCATCACCTACTCTGAAGCTAAAGTAAGTCCTTCTTGACTGGGCGAGGGCACCTTGCACCCGTGATCTCCAAGGGCTGCAAAAGCAAGGAAGCCCAGCCTAGGACTAAAAGCTAAACTTGCAGATCACACCACATTCTGCATGACCGGCACATCCTCATTGTCACGGGGACCGGGTCTGGCAGACTTACCTCTAATTTCAGCTGTCCTTTCCAAAACCAAGACTTCCCATGACCACAGCTCATTCTTTTATAGCAGCAATAGGACAGGGGAAGGGGAGGGGTACCGTGCTGTGACCTGTCCACCCCAACCAGGTTCTGTTGATCAGCCTGTGGACAGGACAGAGCTGGTTCCCTTGGCCAGCCACTGAGACCTCTCCTGAACTTCTGGTGTCTGAGACATGAAGGAGGTGGGCAGTGGACTGCATCTCAATGTACTCATTCAGGGCAGAGTGAAGAGACCAGGCTTAAGGCCAGGGGCTCTTAAAAGTGTTTACTGGAGCCGGCCAGTGGTGGTGCATGCCTTTCATCCCAGCACTTGGGAGGCAGAGGCAGGTGGATTGCTGTGAGTTCAAGGCCACCCTGGCTTACAAACGAGTCTAGGACAGCCAAGGCTACACAGAGAAACCTTGTCTCGAAAACAACAACAACAAAGAGTGTTTACTGGATTGTTGTTGTTAATGAAAGCTCACAGGTCCTTAGGTGTGTTTCCAGGATAATAGAGCTATCTGTCTGGTGGTGATACAGAGAAAAAAAAGGAGACAGCCAGTTGCCCTCAAGACTCACTGAACCTCACCTCTCAGGTCCAGGCCCTGTGCTGAGCCAGGAGCCTAGGCCTGAACACCCTGTCATGCAAGAAGATGGAGTTTAACCACCCTAAGACCATCATGCTTAGAGTAAGCTCAAGATGGCCTCATAGTGTGTTGATTGGAACAAGCTGCCACTGCCACCAGCTGCCTAGCCCTAGAGCCACTACATACCCTCACATGGGGCTTGAACCAAGTGATGAAGACTGAAAACACAGGCTGTAACTCAGAATATTGTCCCAAGCAGCTAGGCTTGGTATGGCTTGCCCCAGTCATGAGGGACACAACCAGTAGTCCTTGGTCTTTTTTTAAGCCCCGAGTCACATGTCAGTGATGAAACAGTAGCTAATGCACAAACAAACAACTAGCTGACCCCTCCTACCTGTCCTTTTCACCCTGTCTTGGGGAGTGGGGGGGGGGGGGCTTAGTTGTCCCGGGCTGGCCTTGATGAACTCAAAGCGATCCGCCTGCCTCTGCCTCCCTAGTGCTGGGATTAAAGGAGTGTGCCACTACGCCCGGCCTAATTATATGTTTTTTAATTAAAAAAAATTTTTTTTGTACACGTTCTGCTTTGTGTAGCAGGACAAAACTGTGTTCTCAGAGCCTGGGTCCCTAAGGAAAGGGCTAGAAAAGGCAAAGTACAGGGCAAAAGGAACAAGAGAGGGGCGGGGCGAGGAGGTGCCGGGAGGCTATACGATGGGAGGGTCATATCGACCCGGTTCAGACGCAGAGGGCGGCTCGGGGTCCTTAGAGCGTGTGTGGGCGTCTCTGGAGTATCGCTCCTCTCTGGTGAGGCCACGCCTTGGAATACAAGCACCTCCATCTGGCTCCGGGATGCTGCTTCGTCCCCGGAGGCCGACCCTGTTTTCTCCGCCGTCGCCAGCTAGCCCCGACGCCGAGCTACGGCCGGCCGGGGACACCCAGGTGACTACATCTGATGCCTTCGCCACTCCGAGCGCGATGGCGGAACCCGGCTCGCCCAAGGCTCCGGTGTCCCCGGGCTCGGCGCAGCGCACGCCCTGGAGTGCCCGAGAGACAGAGCTACTTCTTGGCACGCTGCTACAGCCGGCCATGTGGCGCTCATTACTGCTAGACCGCCGGCAGGCTCTGCCCACCTACCGTCGCGTGTCGGCCGCACTGGCCCGTCAGCAAGTTCGGCGCACTCCCGCCCAATGCCGCCGCCGCTACAAGTTCCTCAAGGACAAACTCCGAGACTCCCAGGGTCAGCCGTCCGGGCCCTACGACGACCAGATCCGCGAGCTCATGGGGCTACTGGGCGACGATGGGCAGCCACGGGTCCGCCGCCGCTCTACTGGACCCGGACGTCCCCAGCGTCGCGGCCGCTCGACCCTAGCGGCTTTAGCATCGGTACCTACACCGGTCGAGCCAGGTAAGCGCAGCCATGCGGGCAGGAATGGCCTGGGTCACCTGGGGAGGGGCGGACCCCAGAGGTGGGACTTCTCACGGACTACGAGCTGGACCACGCGCTTCTCTCCTAGGGGCTGCGGTTCATCAGGCTGCGGGGGACGCCGACCCTGCTTCCGCGCTCAGATTCAGCTCCTCCACTGCGAAATCTGCGGGTGCCCGCCGCATTACCAGCTCTCCAGCCCCCACAGCCTTCGACACTCTGGCTCCTGAGCAGAGCCGTGCCCTCGGATCCTCCCCGCGGCCAACCGTCGACCACGACTCGGAGGACCCGACTGAGCCTCCTGGCCTTTCCCAAGACCGTGCGACCCCGCAGGTTGCTCCCCAGTCGCTGAACACCGCATTGCTGCAGACCTTGACGCACTTGGGCGACATCTCCTCAGTTCTGGGCCCTCTGCGCGACCAGCTGTCGACCCTGAACCAGCACGTGGAGCACCTGCGAGGTTCTTTCGACCAAACCGTTTCCCTGGCTGTGGGGTTCATTCTGGGCAGTGCGGCCTCCGAGAGGGGCATCCTTGGGGACCTGCGTCAATAAAGCTTTGTTAGTTACCAGTCTTCCCTTCCAGAGCCGACTTCCAGCCCTGCCTTGACCCCAGTTACTGTCCCCATCCCCACCCCCAAACCTAGGTTTTTATTAAAATAAAGATTGTGTTTTCTACTTAATCTTGTGAGTAAGTTCCGGAGTACACGTCTAGGTAGGAATGGACCCCTGTGAGGTAGAGGCTAAAAGACTCTCGAGATGCAAACCCACACCCTGCAGTTTAGGTGAAGGCTTGGGCGGGATGGCACTGATTTTGGGGGCGGGACCCCGCCCACTAGGAGCATTTAGACAGCAGTTGAGAGAAGCTGGCTGGACAGGGACATGGATGACGAGATAGGGGCAAGAAGTTGAAGGCTCGCTCTCCAAGCTTCATACTGTAGAAGCTTGTAGGGAGTAGGGCATCCCTAAAGTTCAAATCTATCTTGTGTGAGACTCAGTTTGAATAGACGGTACTCCGGTCCTCCCTTGTGTGCGGGAATAGTCGAGAGCACAGCTCCCAGGAAGATTGCCCTGGCGGTGTCCGGTCTGTAGAGAGAGGCTTGGCTGGGACCTGGGTACCAACTCCAAAGGACATAAAGCTTGGCTTCCCTGCTAGAATTTTCAAAGTTGAAATTCCAAGGCCGTCGGGGACTAGAGTTGGTTGGGGGAGGGCCTCGGGAGGATACGGCTGCCTGCACTTAACTAGCATAACAATGCACTCTCTGGCTGTGGCTCCGGTTTACAAATTCTGGGCCCATCCGGCCACACCGCTAACCCAAAGACTGGTGTACTTTTGTTTAAGGGGAGTCCTGAGGAATTTGCCCAGGTGGCTACAACTCCGCCCCCTCCTAAAGACTTGAGGTAGACCTTTGTGCTGGAGAGGGTCTCCAGCGAGATACTGGGGCCCCTCGTGTGAGACACAAACTTGGGGAGGACCCCATTCTACAGTGAGAATCCCTTTACTCCCTAAAAATCCTGGTTGAGCTCATACCGAAAATGCCTCATCAGCAGACACCTGGGAGTTCAGAACCACAGGATGGGGGCACTGGAGGTGGGGGCGGGGACTCAGTTACAGTCCAGGTGCCTCTTCAACTCTCATTTCTCTTAGCCGGTAGGTGGTGGTGGTGGTGGTGATGCACGCTTTTAATCCCTGCACGCAGGAGGCAGACGCAGCTGGATCTTTTGAGTCTGAGGCCCCTGTACAGAGTGAGATCCAGGACAGACAGCTAAGGCTTACACAGAGAAACCCAGACTCAAAAGAAAAGAAAAGAGAAAAAAGATGGGTGTGTGGTGACCATTTAATCCCAGCACTCGGGAGGCAGAGGCAGGCGGATTGCTGTGAGTTCGAGGCCAGCCTGGTTTACAAACCAAGTCCAGGACAGCCAAGGCTATACAGAATATTTTAGTTAACCTGGCCTGGTTTCTGGGTTTTTGTTTTGAAACAGGATCTCACTATGCAGTTCTGGCCTTGAATTCCTGTGTATACCAGGCTGACCTGTCAGAGATCTGCCTCTTGAGCATTGGTAGCAAGGGTGTGACCCACCCACTCCACCCAATGATTTCTTTATGGTTTTTGAGACGGGTTTCTCTGTGTAGCCTTGACTGTTCTAGAACTCACCTGCCTCTGCCTCTGTGATGGGATTAAAGGCATGTGCTATCATACCCTGGCCTCCAATGGTTTCTTAAATCTTCTTTTTTTTTCCTCTTCTCTCTCTCTCTCTCTCTCTCTCTCTCTCTCTCTCTCTCTCTCTCTCTCTTTTATTTTATTTTACTTTTGGTTTTTTGAGACAGAGTTTCTCTGTGTAGCCTTGGCTGTCCTGAACTCCCTTGAACTCACTTCAAGGCAGGCTGGTCTTGAACTCACAGAGATCCGCCTGCCTCTGCCTCCCGAGTGCTGGGATTAAAGGCGTGCGCCACCACACCCGCCTTCTTCTTCTTTTTTTTTTAAAAGACAGGCGTGTAAGTTTGGGCTTCTTTCTCCCACGAGTAAGTGCCTCTATGGATTTTTATTGTGGTTTTTGGTTTGGTTGGGGTTTTGGGTGGTGGTGGAGGTTTGTTTGTTGTTTTTGTCTTGTTTCTGTAATGACAAGAAGATGTAAGGCCTTGCCCATGCTGGACAAGGTTCAATGGTGGAACTGTGTCTCTATCTCTATTCTTCCTAAAAATTTAGCAAATGTAAACAATACAAAGCTATTGTATGCACAGAGCCCTCAGCTGAAGCCCTAACACCACCAATACATACATAAATCCTTTACAATTTCAAGGTCCTAATTTCCTCCCATTTCCTCATTCTCATCTGTCTGAATTAATGCTTGGTCTACTCATGTTTTTCTGAATTATGTTCCAGTAGTGACTGTTTTTATCCTGTGAATCTGCAAGTCTCTTCACAGCCCTGGGACTATTGGCTTTCCTAACCGAGACACTGAATTTTAACCTAACACATCGGCAAAAGAACTAGCACATCCTGTGTTTTTGGAAAGCCTGTGTTTCCTCTCTATATGACTTAGAGGGTATGGGAACTCCCTCTTCCCCACAGCTCTCATCCCAACATCCTGAAGCTGTCCTGTCAGTCCCTGGCTGGTCTTGCTGACCTCCATGCCCACTGTGGGGCTGTTTTATTCTTGGTTACCTCCTGGCATTTCTCAGCATCATCTCTGTGCCTAAGTAATTCAGCTTTATCTTTTGTTTTGTTTTGTTGTTGTTGCTGTGGTGGTGGTTTTTTTGGTTATTTTGTTTTTTTTTTTGTTTTTCAAGACAGGGTTTCTCTGTGTATCCTCGGCTGTCCTGGACTCGCTTTGTAGACTAGGCTGTCCTCGAACTCACAAAGATCCGCCCGCCTCTGCCTCCCGAGTGCTGGGATTAAAGGCGTGCACCACCACACACACAGTTTCATCTTCTATTTGTAACATAGAATAATAGCCATGCCAGCTCTCGGCTTTCCCCAGGCCTTGGACACCACAATCTTTTCCTCGGCTGGCAGCCTGATTTCAGGCGGCCACACACATGTGAGCAGTTGCTCCTCCTTGGGAGTTTTCTGTTGAATGAAAAAGAGTCTCCTTAGTTCCTTCCTGCTCAAGCAGAACTGCATGCACTGTGCCTTTACTACGATGCCCATGCCAACCTAACAGAGAGTTTTACCCTGCTTAGTACCTCTGTGCCTGATTGACCCCTATTTATTGGTTGTAGTATTTCTCCCCAGTGTTCAGTTATCTACATGGTTGTTCATGCAAGGCCTGCAGGGTTGGCCAGGCATCTGATGAGGCCCAAATTCTATCTCCCTCTCTGACCTCATGCTTTGGCTTCTCTGTGGTACTTCCTGTGTCCCAGCTCATAGCTGGTCACTCTGGTTTCCTGACCACACAGGTCCCTCTACCCCAAGGGCACCATGTCCCTTTGTGTGACTCTCTCCTGGCATATGTTGCCTAGACTTAAAGCGAATTCACTTTTCTCATGGTGGCCTGTACCCATTGGCTGCTCATCATCTATGTCATTTGTTGTCAAGATGAGATCTTGAACCTTATTATGTTTGAGAATGTTCCATCTCAAGCTGGACGTGGTGGTGCATGCCTTTAATCCTAGTACTCAGCAGGCAGAGATGTGTGGATTTCTGTTAGTCTGAGACCAGCCTGGTCTACAGAAGCTACACAGAGAAACCCTGTCTTGAAAAACAAATAAGCTGGGCACAGTGGTGCACTGCCTTTAATCCCAGCACTTGGGAGGCAGAGACAGGTAGATCTCTGTGAGTTCGAGGCCAGCCTGGTCTACAAAGTGAGTCCAGGACAGCCAAGGCTACATGCACAGAGAAACCCTGTCTCGAAAAACCAAACCAAACCAAACCAGCAAAAAACAAAACAACAACAAACAACAAACCAAAAATCATGTTGTCTCTCCCATCCCCACCCCCTGCCTCCGAGACAGGGTTTCTCTGTGTAGCCTTGGCTGTCTTGTGCTTGCTTTGTAGACCAGGCTGGCCTTGAACTCACAGCAATCTAACTGCCTGTGCCTCCCGAGTGCTGGGATTAAAGGTGTGCACCAGCCAGGCGTGGTGGCACAAGCTTTTAATCCCAGCACTCAGGAGGCAGAGGCGGGCGGATCGCTGTGAGTTCAAGGCCAGCCTGGTCTACAAAGTGAGTCTAGGACAGCCAAGGCTAACACAGAGAAACCCTGTCTTGAAAAACAAAAAAAAAAAAAAAAAAAAAAAAAAAAGAAAGAAAGAAAGAAAAAGAAAAAGAAGGTATGCACCATCATGCCCGGCCCATACTGTCTCTTAATCTTTGGTGTGTCTGGCTTTCTCGGAGCAATGGTAAATCCAGTACCCTTCACCATGCAGTGCTGAGCAGCATTCTGGAGACGTCAGAATGTTCTAGAACTTGGAATGTGGCCAATATAACCACAGAACTAAATTTTATTTGAGATGGGATCAAATATCTACACAAAAAGGTGTAGTCCAGGTTGTACTTGAACTCACTATATAGACCAGACTGGCCTTGAACTCAAAGAAATCTGCCTGCCTCTGCCTCTAGGATGATGACTACAGGTATGTACCACCAAATCAAACCAGAACAGAATTTTTTATTTTCTTTAATTCAAGGCACTACCCACAGGTGCCTCGGGGGTGATAGTTCTATTCCTAGCTGTTCCTCCTGCACCTTTAGATTTAAATTTGTTCCAGTAGGTTCTAGTCCCTCTACCACAGAAGGAGGAGGAGGAAGAAGAGGAGGAGGAGAAGGAAAAGGGGAAGAAAGAGAAGGAGCATTAGGAAGCAGAGATTGAGGAGGAGGAGGAAGAGGAGAAGCAGCAGAAAGAGTACCAGACCTCCTTCCCAGCCTTTAAGGACCAAATTCACCTGTGGCATTCACTCCTGTTACTTGTATCTCTTGGGAGCATCTGAAGAGCCAAGAGGCTATGAGTCCATTCTAAACGACTTGTGCCCATTGACTGTCTCTGTACTATGAGAGACGAGCACGCCATCCTGGAAGTCACACTCTCTAAGGTCATACGACAAGGGACATGAGGGTGCCCTGGAGGGGCGGCAACCAGGGCCCCACAAAGCACTAGCATTAAGAGGGGTTGGCAAGGTGCTTGGATGTCTGAGGCCAGCCAGGACAGAGCTAACAACCCCAAGGCTTTCTTAGCATTGTCACAGCTGGTGACTGAGGCCAAGCTTTATACAAGGCGGAAACAGGCCCCCTCCCGGGAGGTGGCGCTCTAATCTTAAGAGTTCCAGCAGGGGGCTAAGTGCCCACTGTGCGCATTACGCAGCTCAAAATGCACAACTATAGGCTTCCTCCCCCAGGCTTCGGAGTTACTCCCCTGCTGAGAACCTGCCTCTTTTCACTCCCCGCAGCTTCCCAGTGTGGATGGAGGACGATTTTTCAAACTTGGCCCTAAATTTAGATATTCCCTTCCCCACCGAGTCCTCCTGACAGCTCTGGTGAACCGTAGGCGGTGGGCTTCTGCAGGCCCCTTCCTAACCCTACAGGGAAAAAGAGTACTCTGCCCGGGGTGCAGCCCCACCCCTACCCCCACCCCGGAAGGATTCAGAGGCTCGGACGGAGGGCAGCCTCTCTTTAGATGAACACTAACTAGGTCTCAACTTTTGGAAAACTCCGTTTACGGGTGCTCTCTCCCGAGGCTGGCCCAGTTAGAAGGTGGTGACGTCCACACGACCCCCACACTCACCCCTTCTGCTCTCCACTAGGAGCGCAAACAGCCTGCGGGGTTAGGGTAAGGGAGACTTGGAGAGCGCACAGGGACGGTAGGATGTAGAGGGTCAGAAGGAAAAGGGTGGAGGAAGAGAGTTGAGAAGTCTTGGGGGGAGGCGGGTAGAGTGTAGGAAGGTGGAGCTGGTCACGTGAGTAAAGGGTTAAGCTGGCTGGGCCTAGGGCCCCTGATGTGAGAGAGGCAGGAAGGTCTTTTTGGTCCGGGACAGCACTTGAACAGCCGGCTCGCTCGTTCCCCTTTAGCAGCTAGGCTCCCCCGAGCCAGTGCGTCTTTCTTAGAGGAGGGCTGGGGCTGCTTCTTCACGGGCCTGGTGATGGTGCCTACGGGAGTTCACAAGTTTCCTTACAGGGCGCATTCCCTAGAAGGGCGTTGGAAGCAAGAAGATGCACGGGGGAGACGTCCGGGACTACCTCTGAGTGCGGGAAAGGGTGTAGCAGCAGGAGAGAGCGAGGGGCGGGACGCCGGGGCGACTTTGCTTAAGCCCCGAGACCACCCCCACCCCTCGGTAAAGACTTCTGAGGGAGAAAGTGTGTGGCTCTGCAGATGGGAGGTTAGCCGGGCAAAACCTTGAGAAAGGGGCTGTGCAAGGCCTGGAGACCACCGACAATTAAAAATGAAGAAACGCAACAGGTATGTTTCAGTGTCGGTGACTTTAAATTTCATTTGTTAAAGCCTCTGCTTACTTAAGGAATAGACTAGTCTTTTCTGAACAGCCAAGAGGCTGGAGTTGAGGGGAGGAGCAGCTCCACCCTCTTAAGGGACAACAGCACGGTCTCCTCCATTTCCAATCTCGTATTCCTTGATGTGGGCCTTCGGTGATGCCTGGTTTTTGTGGCGCTGGCGATCAAATCCAAGGCCTTAAGCGTGCTAGGTAAACAAGCATTCTACCATCCGAGTTACATCCTCAGCCCAAAACAATCAAACCACTATTTATCGAGTTATGAGTCTGTGCAAGAAGGCATGCCATGCACAGCACCGTGTGGAGGTGAGAGCATGGTTTTGTGGAGAGGGTTCTCTCCTTCTCTTGGGTTTAAGGATGGAGGTCAGGTCTCCCAAGTTCGTGTGGCAAACCAGTTCACCCTTTGGTCCACCCTGCCAGCTCAGTTTTGTTTTATTTTGTTTTGTGTTTCTGAGACAAAGTCTTCCTAGATAACCCAGCCTGGCTTGGAACTTGAAGTAGGTCCCTCATCTTCAGCGTACTGCCTTCTGAGATTGCCAGTGTGGGGCCATGGGTGGCTTTGTATCTTTGTATCTGTGCTTTGT
Organism: Acomys minous; assembly: GCF_964271855.1. Lineage (NCBI taxonomy): Eukaryota > Metazoa > Chordata > Mammalia > Rodentia > Muridae > Acomys > Acomys minous. The sequence goes on along the minus strand of NC_140484.1, from coordinate 59,042,831 downwards.
TTACTTCTTCTTTTTTTTTTTCTTTTCTTTTCTTTTCTTTTCGTCTTCTTCGAGACAGGGTTTCTCTGTGTAGCCTTGGCTGTCCTGGACTTGCTTTGTAGACTAGGCTGGCCTCAACTCACAACGATCCAACTGCCTCTGCCTCCTAAGTGCTAGGATTAAAGGCATGGGCCACCACTCCCGGCTTGTATCTGTGCTTTCTTATGGGAGTTTTCTCCCCACTTTCTTCCTATTTTCAGTTGTTAGTTCCCTGAGAGCACAGCTTTCCCCTCTCTTTCTGTCTGCTAACTCTGAGCCTGGACCTTCTAGGTAACTACAGGGAACTAGATGAAGGTGCTGTCGGTTGCCGGGGTTACCAAAACAAAACCTCCACAAACTGGCCACAGTGGCTCACGCCTGTAATCCCCAGCACTCAGGAGGCAGAGGCAGGTGGATCTCTGTGAGTTCGAGGCCAGCGTGGGCTACAAAGTCTAGGACAGCCAAGGCCACACAGAGAAACCCTGTCTTGAAAAAAACCTAAACAAAGCAGGGCGTGGTGGTGCACGCCTCAGGAGGTACAGTGCTTGCCTCCAATCCTGACAACTTGACTTTGATCCCTGGGTCCTAAGAACCAGCTCCCTCACATTGTCCTCTGACCTCTACATGAATGTGCCTCCTCCTCCTCCAAAATAAATAAATAAATTGTTTACAAATTTATTTATTTTTGGTCTTTCTTTCTTTCTTTCTTTCTTTCTTTCTTTCTTTCTTTCTTTCTTTCTTTCTTTCTTTTTTCCAAGACAGGATTTCTCTGTGTAGCCTTGGCTGTTCTGGACTCACTCTGTAGACCAGGCTGGCCTCGAACTCACAGCAATCCACCTGCCTCTGCCTCCCAAGTGCTGGGATTGCAGGCGTGTGCCCCCATGCCCAGCCCGTAATTTATTATTGTTTTTTTTTTTTTTTTTTTTTTTTTAAAGATTTTATTTATTTATTATTATGTATACAGTGCTCTGCCTGCATGTACATCTGCAGGCCAGAAGAGGGCACCAGATCTCATTATAGATGGTTGTGCGCCACCATGTGGTTGCTGGGAATTGAACTCAGGACCTCTGGAAGAACAGTCAGTGCTCTTAACCTCTGAGCCGTCTCTCCAGCCCTTATTATTGTTTTTAATTGGAAAAAGAGCTTGGCATAGTAGAGCACACCTTTAACCCCAGCACTAGGGAGGCCGAGGCTGGTGGAACTGAGTTCAAGGTTAGCCTACTCTACAAAGAGAGTAGCAGGACAGCCAGGGCTATTACACAGAGAAATCCTGCCTCAAAAACAAAAAACAAAAACAAGGCTGGAGAGATGGCTCAGAGGTTAAAAGCACTGGCTGCTCTTTTTTTTTTTTTTTTTTTTTTTTTTTAGTTTTTCAAGACAAGGTCTCTCTGTGTAGCCTTGGCTGTCCTGGACTCACTTTGTAGACCAGGTTGGCCTCGAACTCACAGCGATCCACCTGCCTCTGCCTCCCGAGTGCTGGGATTACAGGCGTGTGGCACCACCATCCGGCCTGGCTGCTCTTCCAAAGATCCTGAGTTCAATTCCCAGCAACCACATGGTGGCTCACAACCATCTATAATGTGATCCGGCGTTGCAGGCACACATGCAAGCAGAATACTATATACATAATATATAAATATTAACAAACAAAAACAAAACATAAAAAACACTAAATAAATAAATAAAATTGGAAAAATAAGCTGAGCAATGGTGACATACACCTTTAATCTCAGCATTTGGAAGGCAGAGACAAGAAGTTCAAGGCCAACATGATCTACAGAGTAAATTCCAGGACAGTCAAAGCTACTTAGAGAAATCATGTTTGAAACACACACAAGGAAGAAAGAAAGAAAGTGAGAGAGGGGCTGGAGAGATGGTGGTTCAGCAGTTAAGAGCACTTGCTCTTCTTGTGGATGACCTGGGTTCGGTTCGTAGCACCCACATGTTGGCTCATGACCACCTACCTGTAGGTACTCATGTGGTGCATACACATGTAAGCAAAATACTCAAGCACACAAAATAATCCAAATAGCTGGACAGTGGTGCCACATGCCTTTAATCCTAGCACTTAGGAGGCAGGGCAGGCAGGTGGATCTCTGAGTTTGAGGCCAGCCTGGCTTAAAGTGAGTTCTAGGACAGCCAGGGCTACACAGAGAAACCCTGCCTCAAACAAACCGAAACCAGGCTGGAGAGATGGCTCAGAGGTTCAGTGCACTGACTGCTCCTCCAGAGGTCCTGAGTTCAATTCCCAGCAACCACATGGTGGCTCACAGCCATCTATAATGTGATCTGATGCCCTCTTCTGGCCTGCAGGTGTACATGCAGGCAGAATACCGCATAGATAATAATAAATAAAAATAAATCTTTTTTTAAAAAAAGATAAGAAAACTAAAACCCAAACAAACCACACACACACACACACACAACACACACACAAAGAAATGAAATGACTTACAAATGTTAGAGTCCTGTGATAAAATGTGCAGTCTGAACCACCTGTGGAGATGAACACCTAGAACCCCAACATTCAAGAGACTGGCAGGAGGATTGCCTCGAGTTCACAGCCAGTGTGGGCTACATAGTGAGACCTTGTCTCAAGCATTATACCTAAAGTGCACCTGCTTCAGAACATTATAGTACCAGCACAGAGCTTCTCTCCCTCTTAAGATGTATTTATTATGTATACAGTGTCGTGCTTGCACACCAGAAGAGGGCACCAGATCTTATTTCAGATGGTCGTGAGCCACCATGTGGTTGCTGAGAATTGAATTCAGGACCTCTGGACGAGCAGCCAGTGAGCCAGCCCCAGCACTAGGTTTCTACCAGCCGTAGAATAAAAACTGGGAAAACAACCAATTACCAGCTTTCCCTAGCAGCCTTCCAGACCAACCTGAGTCACACGGAACCTGACAGGGAACTGTGGTGACATGATGGAAGCAGATACCGTGGAGCCCGGAGCCATTAGCAGCAGCAAACGTCACGAAGGGTGGCTTTATTTTCTCAGTGCCACCTACTGAACTCACTGTATTGTGTGTTGCCTTGGTGGTTTCAAGTCCTTAACAACCTGTATAGAATTGCAGCATTCTGAGCCGGGCGTGGTGGTGCACGCCTGTAAATCCCAGCAAGAGAAGAGGCGGCAGGATCACTGTGAGTTCCAGGACAGCCAAGGCTACACAGAGAAACTCTGTCTCCACAAAAAAAAAAAAAAAAAAAAAAAAAAAAAAAGCAGCATTAAAAAAAAAAAACAGTTGCCCTGATTTGCTCTTGTATTGAACAAGCAGGTGATGGTAACAGCACAGTCATTCCTGAATCAGCAGTGGGTACATTGACAGGTTCCCCAATGGGTACCTGAACTGTAGATGCTTCTGAGCCCTGTCTGTGTACCTAGGAAGAGCACTGTAGACACATTAAACAAAACTCCTTGAGGATGCTTCTGAATCTTCTGTTCCTTGGTCATCTGAGCCAAGGATTTCTGGACTCTGCTTCAAGCGAGAACTGGGAAGCCAGGGGAGGAGGTTTCCTACTTGCTGACTGGTTGCCGGCACTGCATGCGATGCTGAACTAGGGACGATGGGCAGCTGATGAGAACTTGGCATTTTGGTCACTCCATCCCTCTTCACCGGCCTGCAGGCCCCAAACCATTGTAGCCCTTCTGAGTTGGGAAATATGCCTTGTGTGTGCAGCATTTAAGCCACGTGGGTCCAGTGTTCCCTCCTCCTCCTCCTTAGAATTGAACCAGGAGCCTTACACTATTGCCGCTCACCCCCCCCACCCCCCAACCTCGGCAGGCATAGTACTTTGGAGGGTGTATTTCAGCACCATCCATTCCTGGCTTTCCTAGAGTAGATGAAGCTGACCAGTGACACATAATTGTCAGAAGTGCAAGTGAGCAGACCAGCATCAGGCTGAGCTGGGGTGGGCTCTCACTCCTGCTTTGATTTTGTTTATTTCAGCAGGTAAACATCATAAAGTGAAACACAGGTCAAACTCAGGACTCCCTGCTGAATGCATCTTCTGGGGCCTTTAACATATACCCATAGTTTTCTCCCTGTCTCCCACTGGGGACCGTGATTCACAGCCACTACGCCTTCTGACTCAAGTGTGTCAAGTCCTCTGGCCTCTGCATGTGCTTCCAGGATAATCTCTGACATACTATTTCCCAGGCCCTGGCAGCCAGGTTCACAGACTGTCATCAGCTTTGTCTGTGGATCCCTGGAATTTGTGTGCTATGCCAGTTACAACTGAGGAAGTGCTTCGTTCTGCAGCCTCTCACTGGCAGAGTTCACAAGTACATGTTCCTTCCCACCCCCCCTCTGGTTTTTTGAGACAGGGCTTCTCTGTAACAAGAGCCCTGGCTGTCCTGGACTCACTTTGTAGGCCAAGCTGGCCTTGAACTCATAGAGATCTGCCTGCCTCTGCTGAGATTAAAGGCGTGTACACCATGCTCAGCTTGATTTTATTTATTTATTTATTTATTTGTGCAATGATGTTGTGTCTGTATGAGGGTGTCAGATCCCCAGTTATGAACTGCCATGTGGGTGCTGGGAATTGAACTCGGGTCCTCTGGAAGAGCAGCCAGTGCCCTTAACCACTAAGCCATCTCTCCATCCTCAAGACAGGGGTTTCTGTGTATCCCTAACTATGCTGAAACTTCCATCTGTAGACCAGACTGATCTCAGTACTGATTTCTCTGTGTAGCTCTGGCTGTTCTCTGTAGAACAGAGATCTCAGAGATCTGCCTGCCTCTGCTTCCTCAATCCTGTAATTAAGCTATTCTCTAACTTAAAGGCACTGAAAGGGTGAATTTGGAAAGTAATAGGTAAGTATATTTATTCAAAAGCCAGGTGTGGGCTTGTTGTGTGTAAAGCTCTCTTGTTGTGGTGGGGTTTTTTGTTGTTGTTGTTGTTTTTTGTTTTTTGTTTTTTTTTTTTTTTTTGAGAATTTATTTCTCTATGTAGTCTGGCTGTCCTGGAACTTACTATATAGAAGACCAGGCTGGCCTAGAACTCACAGAGATCTTTCTTCTGAGTTCTGGAATTAAAGGTATATATCACCACACCAGGCTTATGTATGAAGCCTTTTACCATATTCTGTAAGGAAAATTTATTTCATTAAAAAGTGTTGGCAAAGCCACCCATAATGGCACAAACCTTTAATCCCAGCACTCCCAGAGGCAGAGGCAGGTGAGTCTGTGTGAGTTCGAGGCTAGCCTGGTCTACAAAGAGAGTTGCAGGACAGCCAGGGCTATTACACAGAGAAATTCTGTCTCAAAGACAAAACAAAACAAAACAAACAAAAAACCAAAAACAAAAAGAACCCAAAACAATAAATAATTTTAAAAAAATTAAAGTGTTGCAAAACTGGGTTTCCTACTACAAATAAAAAGTATCAGCCTTGCAGGTAAGAAAGGGCCATGGAAGGAAAGGGAGGTGTTACGTTTATCAACTTGGACTTGAGTTTCTGCCTCACTGACAGAAGGTCCAATGGCCATGATAGTACCCGCTGCAGAGAACAGCCCTCAGCAGCTTTTCCAGAGTAGAGGATAAACAGAGGACCTGAGGCTGCCTTGACCAAGTCTTTCGTATGAGTCTTCCTGACCCAAGTCTTCATCTGCAGGAGAAGCTGACAGGACCTTCCAGCAGCTTCCCTTGAGCACAGTGGCCAAGGACCAGCAGCTTCCTACAGGGAGGAATGTGGTACCAACCTGCACTGGTCTGAGGCAAACTTCCTTTGCCAGTCCTCCACTGAGGGTTTCACGTGAGCAAGTGGCATGTGAGTTACTGGAACATGCAGCAAGGGACACCCATTCCCAGGACCCTGTTCGGTCTTCAGGAAGGTGAGGTTAACCTCTGTGAGCCCCGCCCACACATACCCCAAGTTACACTGGAAAAGGAAATACAAGCCTGTTCTAAGCAGTTCTCAGTAAGCCAACCTTGGAGCGCGGGGCACCTAGTCGTCCCTACACCCACCCCACCCCACCCCCACCCCCCACACAGGGTTTCTCTGTGTAGCCTTGGCTGTCCTAGACTCACTTTGTAGACCAGGCTGGCCTCGAACTCACAACGATCCGCCTGCCTCTGCCTCCCTAGTGCTGGGATTAAAGGCTTGCGCCACCACGCCTGGACTAGTCTTTCCTTTTATGGCTTTATTTCAAACCTACACTGAAATGTACAGTGACTACGGGAGCCTAGAGATAGCTGACTATAGGCAATGGGGGCGCTGTCCGTGTTTTACAGTTTGCTTATTGGACCAGCCAAGGACTCAGCCCTGTGTGCCTCCATAGCTCCCACACCCTTCCCTCAGTGGGTGAGGACTTGCAAGTCGGGCACCTCATGGCCCAACAGCTTAAGCTATCTGTTCTTCCCGTCAGACCACCCTAGAGACTACAGCTGAGCCTAGAGGGCCCAGCAGGCTCCAAGGGTGCAGAGAGGTGCAGACGTTGAGTTCTTGGGGAGGCTGTGGCTATCAGTTCAAAGGCTCCACAAAGAAGTAGTCACTGACCAGGGGATCACTGCTGGGACACAGTGGCTCCTACAGGCTTCTGGCCTATTTTTGTGTCTCATGGTTCTTCCCTTGCTAATTCTCTCTAGCCGATTGCTTGGCTTTGGTAGACCTAGGGTTTGACCCACATTCTCTTTGTGCTATGGAGCCCTCGGCCTCCCCAGATCTGCAGTGTTCCCATAGGCAGGCAGGATCCTGACACTGCTCTATACCCAGAGCTTTCCTAGCAGGCCCCGCCCCGACTCCACCCCGCAACCTCTCCATCCTATTGGGTGGGAAGAGAAGGAATTTTCCTGTCGGGAAGCCCTTCAACGTGTCCTCTCTTATTTCCCCTCCCCATATTCAGTCAGTAGACCATGAAGCCCACTGGTGACAATTCAGGAGGTTAAGGAACAGGTGAGGTGCATCATGGGGTAGTTGTGGGGGGGGGCACTAACAGGATGAAGGTTTCCCACCCTCTAAGGCCAGGGGCTCAAACTTTAATGGCCCTTGGCAGCTCAGCTCCCAAAGGCCTATGTTCCTCCTTCATCAAGATCCTGCCTTGAGACCACTGACATTAACAATACTCTGCTACGCTTGCAGACTGGAGCCTAGCAAAGCTGTCCTCTGAGAGGCTCTACCCAGCAGCGGATCGAAACAGATGCTGAGACAGACAAACCTTGGGTGAAGCGTGGGAAGTCTTGTAGAAAAGTGGGGGTACGGGGATAGAAGGACCTGGAGGGGACAGGAGCTACACAAAAAGACCAACAGTGCCAGCTAACCAGGGCCCAGAGGGGCTTACGAAGGCTGATGTCCCAAGGACCATTCATTGACCGGATGTAGGCCCGCTACACAGATGTAGCCGATGGGCAGCTCTGCCTTCATGTGGGTCCTCTAGTAAGGGGAGCGGGAGCTGTCTCTGACATGGACTCTGTTGCCTGCTTTTTCATCACTTCCCCCTGGTGGGGCTTCCTTGCCAGGCCACAGGGGAAGAGGATACATTCAGTCCTGATGTGACTTGACATGCTGGGGTGGGTTGGTGGGGGGGGGTCCCCTTTTCTGAGGATTAGGGGAGGGGGGAAGAGGGAGAGGTGAGAGAAGAGAAGAAGAGAGGGTACAATCAGGGTATAAAGTGAATAAACAAATACTTAAAAAAAAAAAAGACCCTGCCCTTTAAGTTTCTCAATCCTGGGTTCTACTGTCCCAAGAGTCAGGCCCTCTAAAAGGTAAACAAACCTATGTAGGCACCCAAGCCCTACCAAGGAACCTGAGCGTCCTCATTGCCTCATGTTTGTACATTTAAAAAAAAGATTTATTTATTGTATATGAGTGCTTTATCTGCAGAAGAGGGCATCAGATCACATTATAGATGGGTTTGAGGCACCATGTGGTTGCTGGGAATTGAACTCAGGACCTCTGGAAGAGCAGACGGCGCTCTTAACCAATGAGCCACATCTCCAGCCCCCATGTTTGTACATTTTGATCAGCCCTCCCAGTCTGATCTCTTGATGCCCCATCCCTTGATGTGGCACCCACCCCCTCCCCAGTATCCCTTACACCAATGTGACATCATCCAGTGTGACTCCCTCAATGTGACACTACCAGTGTCTATCCCCCCAGTGTGATGTGCCTCCCCTAGTGTGACACTCCCACGTGACAAGTCCCAGTGTGATACTTGTGATGTCCTTCCCTTGTGGTGAGGTCTCCAATTGTAATACCCCAGTGTGATACCTTCGATACCCCTCCCTTGACGCGATGCTTTCAATGTGGCACCAGGTGATATTGATTCCTCCCCTTCCACACACACACCCTTCTACACACCCCACCCCGCACACACACACTAGACCACAGTCATGGGGACAAAGCACAATACAGCGGAACAGCTTGGTCTGAACACTTTATTTTTGTCAGCTTTCCTGACTTGCATTTTCCCTCAGTTCTGAAAACCAAACCCAAGACCTCACTCACCAATGTCAAGCATTCTGCCACTGAGTGTTCAGCTTCTCTACAAAACCCACACCCATCATTATAAAAATGTAACAACGGTGACAAACTACACGGACTCGACCCAGAGCCCCCTGAGCCCCCAGCTGGCCCTTGTATCCCCTGACTCAAGGCCACTCACCAGCGTGAGAATGTGTTCACACACTGATTTCACACCTGTAAAGAAAATTTCAAAAATCCTGAGCCCATCCACCACCTCTAAGGTCCCCAGAATCCAGGATTGCTCAAGGACAAACACAGATACATCTGCCTCAGTTCTGGCACCTTCTGGATTAATTGGATCAGCCCCAGAGCGCCCCCACCCCAGCACGAGTCCTCCCTCCTAACATCTGTCCCAGCTGGTCCCTACGATCTGCTCGCGTACGCCCCGCACTGTCCTCTGGAAGACATGGGAAAGGCAGTGCGGCTCTTCTTCTCTTACAGGACCCAGGAGTGGACAGGGAAGAGCCCCAGCCCCGGGTCCAGTGGGAGGGAAGCAGAAGTCGCCTGGTCAAGAAGCAGGTGCTAAAGGTGCTGTTCTGGTGGGGAAGATCTCACTGCTCCATTTTCCCATGCGCTATACCTCTTTAGACTAGATCCACAAAGAAGTATATGCATAGGAAAAAGGAACAGCCAGCAAGTCTGGGCCAGCCATTCTGCGACACTTGCCAGCAGCAGCAGCAGCAGCAGCAGCCACCAGAAGGGTCAGTCCCCTGCAAAAGACAACCAGGAAAAGCTGAAGACTTAGCCAGGGACGGCAGGTGCTGCCTTCCTGTGGGTGTGATAAAAGAGAGTACAGCTAAGCCCAGAAAGCGTCCTCGGAGGTAAACCGACCTTACCTGGGTCCAGACTGCCAGGGCACTGGGTCCTTAGTGGCCTGAGAGCCATGCAGAGTTTGGGAATCTGGTGGAGGACTTGGCTGCCGCTCAGTGGAGTCCTGCCGCTTGCAACCTGGGGCCACCCCATTTATGCATGGCTGAGACCTTGGCCAGTGCAGTCTCATGTGGTCAGAGAGCTGCTCTGTGCCAAGGACCCCGTCCCACCCCCGCACTCACGAGGCCGGGGCACAAAGACCTGCTGTGAACAAGCAGGTCTTTTGGCAGTGGGGGCTCCCAGGGCAGGGGGCTGCTGGCCCAGGAACTGGGATAGGGCCAGTCCTGGCCAGTTGCCCCTCAGCACCTTTATCTCTTGCTTGCGTCAGGGGCCCAGGAAATGCAGACAGAGGAGAACTGCTTGTCCAGGGAGATGGGCACTCCTTCCTCCTCCAGGACCTGCCCAGCTCAGTGAGAGCTGTGTCTCCCCGGGTGCTTCTGTAGCCCCAAGGCTGGACTTTGCCAAGTGCCAGGCTTGAGGTCTATAAAGACAGTGTCTCGTAACTGCCCTCTACTTAGCTGAGAGCTGTAATCCACACTCCTGCCCCTGGGAAGCCCCCAGAAAGCCCCCACCTGGACCTCTGGTGGCTTCTATACAGTGGGTCAGGTGGCTGTTGGCCAGGAACCCAAACCCCAGGAAGTGTTCTCTGTGATACAGAGCTGACACGGGGGTGTGTGGGGGGGGGGAAGCTGGGGGAATCGTTTCTTTCCCTAAACCCCCAGTAGGATGTGGAGGACATGGTTACAAGTTTTCAGGAGTAAGAGATCGTAGCCAGCATAGGAAGGGCTCTTTAGAGACATCCAAGACCCAAGGATAACCACATGGAGACCTCACAGAAAGCCCATGCCCTAGGGCCTCATGGACTAGCCCTGAGCAGGCATCTCCCCAGAATGTGAGCAGTCAGAGGCTGCTAGGAAGCAAGGCTGAGGTCTCCATGTTTCCATTCATGGGCCCCTGTGTGTGCCAGCCTCAAGCTCTCTCCTCTCTGCTCCAATCTGCAGAGCCAGAGCCCAAGTGTAGCAGACACACCATTTCTCACCCAGGTTGGGCAGCTCAGTTCACAGTGTGTGAGTATAATTAACTGGTAGGTGTTAGCCAGGCCTCGGGGCTATCAAGACCACATGCCAAGTGACCATAATATTCAGTGGGAGGCCAAACTAACTTGCCTGAGGTTGGCCAGGACTAAGGCTGAGTCTGTAACCGTGGGTCAAAGGTGCCTCACAAACAGCCCTTGGGTAGTCCTCACTCGTCTGGGAAGAGAGCAGGCGCTGACCTAGAACCTGAGGGCAGTGGGCAAGGACAGGACTCCCTGGTAACAGGCACATACAAGAAAATTCAGGGAGGACCAATAGCCCAGGGCCTTCCTGACAATGCCTAGGACGCATCTCAGACCCCTGCCTGGTAGCATAGGGCATGAGCACATGAGACCTGCCGGACCTGGACATAGGAGCCGGGGCTTAAGAGGCTCTCAGGATTCTGCAGGTGACAGGATCTGCAGACTGTACCTCTCTGAGAGCCGTCTCCTGCCTCCTGGCCATGGAGCTGAGCTTTTGGTCGTAAGAATGGCGAGTATCAGCTGCTAGGCAATATAAAGAAAAAAGTCTGGAACATGGAGGTGGCATGCTGCTACCGGCCTGCTATGCCTGGCAGGCTGGACCCCATGAGGCCTAGGCTGAGAACATCAGGATCCTGTCCTGGTGGAGAGCTGTTCCACAGAGAAGAGGGTACAGCCCCAAGAGTTCACATTCACACACACACACACACACACACACACACACACACACACACACACCCCACAGATAGATCCATTTGGAACTCACTATATAGCCCAGGCTATCCTCAAACTCATGGAGATCCATCTACCTCTGTCTTCCACCCTGAGCGCTTTCATTAAAGGCATATGCCACCGTGCCCAGACTCAGACACATTTCTGGGTCCCCTGGGTTAGAGGGAGTGTTCTCAGAGACGCTAGGCAGGAAGAACCCCACTTTCAAATGTTTATGGGCCTAAAAAAGAGAGCCAACCTTCGGGGCCTGAGGCCGACAGAGGTCCCCATCCCCTTATGCCTCCCCACCTGGCACAACATTCTGAAAGCTGCCTCCCTCTGGCAGCTGCAGCTACAGTGTTGTCCCCAACCTTGGGCTGTGGCCTCGGCCTCACATTTGCAAGAGAAATGGAAGAAAGTGGGAGATTAGAGGACGAGAGGCTGAAACTGAGTGGACAGAGACTGAGGGAGGATGAGGAACAGATGAGGTACCGGGTGAGGCCAGTCCTGGACCACCCTCTAACTCTGCTCTGTGCCTTGATTTTCTGCTCCGTCTCCCCTCTTCCAGATTATAAAAAGAGTACTTGGTAATAATAAGGCAATATTAAAAACCCAGAAGGGGCCAGGCCCAAAGGCGTATGCCTATAATCCCAACACTCTGTGAGTTCAAGGCCAGCCTGGTCTACAAAGTAAATCTAGGACAGCCAAGGCTACACAGAGAAAACCTGTCTTGAAAAAACAAAAACCAAACTGGGCTTGATGGTGCACACCTTTAATCCCAGGACTTGAGGGGAGGCAGAGGCAGGCAGATTGCTATGAGTTCAAGGCCAGCCTGGCCTACAAAGCGAGTCCAGGACCACCAAGATAACATAGAGAAACCCTGTCTCAAAAAACAAAACAAAACAAAACAAAAAAAAAAAAAAAAGAAAGAAAGAAAGAAAGAAGGAAGGAAAGAAAAACTAAAAACCAAAAAACCCAAACAAACAAAAACCCAGGAGGGCCTCACAGCAGGAGAGGTAGACTGAGGCTTGGTGTGGGAACTCTCCCTCTAAAAGTATATGAGGCACTGTCCTCCTCTTGGCCTCACCCTTCAGCTGACCCTGGGGAGGATAGGGGTTAGCTACTTAGTGGACCTAGTATGTTTCCCATGGGCTTTAGGGAGTCACAGACATTAGGGGGGCTACATGTAGTGCTCATTTCACTGAGGAGCCAGGGGGTTAAAAGGGAAATTTTTAGTTTGAGCCTAGCTTTCCTGGCCATGACTTACAAAAGGTCCTGTGACCTCTGGAGTTTCAGTCCCTTTGAAGGACTGGCTGTCCAATGGTAAAGCCACACCACAACTATCTCTTTGCCAAGTTCTTCCATGGCACTCCAGGACTTTGAGTGAGCCCTAAACAGGGTGTCAGGACTGAGATCTGCAGTGGCATGGAGAAAAGCCCTGAAGGCAAAAGGGATGTTCTAGACACAACCATCTTCCCATCCCTCACGGCAAGCCTTCCATCTGCAGCCAGACCTGAGCCCCAGGGAGCCCTCACTGCTCACATCAGCAGATCCTGCCACCAAGGGCACTGAGAATCCCCCAGCAGTGGCCCCTGTGCTAGCACGCATGAGGTTGCCTCCCTCTGCTCGGGAGACAGAAAGTATCCTTGTGGATCAGGAGGACGTGCTTGGCACGGAACTCCGACGATAAGCAGTGGCCTTCAGGCAGGCTCACTTACTTGCTCCTTCCATTCTGTGCCCTTCGGAGCTTGGGGGGTGGGGCGGAGGGGAGCTGCAGCTGTATTCACACAGAACCAGTCTTCAGTCTCCAAGGCAATCCTTCCGTAGCCTTGTTGGACCCCCTAGCCACAGTTCCCAAAGGAAAGAAAGGGCTTACCACCCTACCTCTGTGGAGACCTCCATCCCTGCACTGGCCACGGTGGAAGGTTGAACTCCTCCTCCTGTCTGTCCTGTACTCCGACATGCCTTTCACAGTAGCATGTCTGGTAAACTAACACGACCCCCCAAGCCAGTATGCCCTATGACTCAACAGGCCCCATACCCCAGCATACTGCACAGCCAAAAGATTTCCAAATTCAAGTGTGCCTCATGGACCAACATGCCACAAAGCCCTAAATGTCCCACAGGCCAACATCCCCACGCCCCAGTATGCCCCCACAAACCAACATGTCCCCCACACCAGTATGCCTCACACGCAAGTATGCCTCACACTACAGCATGTTCTATGGGGTCCCAGTCCCCTCTCCACACAGCACATACCAGCATGCCCTGCACCCCAACATGCCTGCCCTCCCTCCTGGAGAGTAACATCCTGGGAGCGACAGCATTTCACTCCCAGGACAGGCTAGGCTGGCTGTCAGCTGTACCACACAACAGTAGCTCCCCACAGCAGTGTTGTTCAGCCATCTCTTCTGGCCTCAGTGTCCACACCCACCAAAATAAGTGCTGGAGATGACACAGCCACCCCCCACCTCCCGGGAGTCTTGTAAACTTGCTGCATCTAGTAGCCTGGCAATTTTACCCAAGGTGTGTGGCCCAGGAGCATTTGAAGTCACTGGTCTCCCAAAACCTGAGCAAGAATGATGCCAAACAGGACCCCACTCCCCAGCCCACGGGGAGGATAGAAGCCATGAAAAGAGGGACATGCATCACCTGGGATCATCAGCTGCCCGGGAAGCTGTGTCCCAAGAGGTGTTGTTACTCACAGCCACATGCATTTGTCAAATCCCGGCATAGTGAACTTGAGAGAGGTTTGTTTGCTTGGGCATTACAGGGGTTGAACCTAGGGCCACCACACATGCGAGGCCAAGATCCTACCTCCGAACCCCAGCCCTGGAAGGTTTGTGGGTCACACCATCTGCAAACATCTCAAAACAAAGTAAAAATATAATGGAAGCTTCCCGGCAAAGTGGGGATGGTGTCCCCATTTTGAGACAGTTTAACAGCTGGTCCTGTGAGGCCTTACCAAATAAACATGGGGCAGATTAGGGAGAGGGCCCAGTGAGTAAAAACAGCTGCTGCGGATGCAAGAGGACACAAGTTCAAATCCTCAGTACCTATCAAAACAAACAAACAAACAAACAACAAAAACAAAAACAAAACAAAACAAAACAAAAAACCAGGCATAGGTTGCATGCTCCTGCAATCCCAGAATTGGCAGAGAGAAGCAGATCTTGTGAACTCTCTGGCCAGCCAGCCTAGCGGAAACACATCTAACTTCAGGTTTTATGAGAAATCGTCTCAAGGGAGCAAGGCCAAGGGAGATACAGGAAGAACACACACACACACACACACACACACACACACACACACACAAACACACACACACTCAAGCATGGGGCACCTTTGGGTTGTTTTGTTTTGATTTATTTTATTTTGGTTTAGGTTGGGTTTTTCCAGACAGGGTTTCTCTGTGTAGCACTGGCTGTCCTGGACTCGCTTTGTAGAGCAGGCTGGCTTCCCGAGCGCTGGGATTACCACCGCCACGTGGCTACATGGGGGCACATTTGGGAGCCATGGTCAGATGTGAATCTTGGAAAACGTGGGCAAGTGTTTTCTCTTTCCTTTCTATTATATAAATTGGCCCATTTACTGCGGGCTACGGATGTGTCAAATGGTAACGCTTCTCCAGGGCTTTCAATTCCTCCTGTCTTCTGACTGGAGACCTGACTGTGACAACAGAAGTGGCGTTGTAAATCCAGGCCGCACCCGCACCATAAACTGTTTTCGTACAGGAACCACACTGCCGGGTGCCAATGGCCCATCTTTTCACCTTGGTTTTGCCACAGAAGAAGCACGTGTACTCGTTGTGCTGCCTGATTTCTGTCCTCCATTTCCTGGAGGAAGACACCATAACTGGTCCCACTTAAAAAGAACCTTATGAGTGTTTCCCCTGCATCTACATATGTGTACCATGTGTGTTCCTGGTGTCCACCGGGGGTCAGAAGAGGGTATTGGACCTCCTGGAACTGGAGTTACAGATGGTTGTGAACCACCATGTGGGTGCCAGAAATCAATCCTGTGTCCTCTGCAAGAGCAGCAAGTGCTTTTATTTTTTTATTTTTTATTTTTTTGGGTTTTCGAGACAGGGTTTGTGTAGCCCCTGGACTCACTTTGTAGACCAGGCTGGCCTCAAACTCACAGTAATCTGCCTGCCTCTCCCTCCCAAGTGCTGGGATTAAAGGTGTGCACCACCACCACCCGGCCTTGCAGCAAGTGCTTTTAACTGAGCCCTCTCAGGCCCAGCTGTTCCTGTATTTACTGATAACCCCCAACCTTCTTGGTGCATTTAGCCATGTCATTATGGCCTAGGCCTGATCCTGGAAAGCAATGTGGACAATTTCTTAGGATAAGTACTTCTCACTCCAGGATCCTAAAATGAAAATCCATTCATCTGAATTTTGAATTCAAGTGGGTATTCTGAATTTTCACCAGCTAAATTTAGTGGCCGTAGCCCAGTTGAGAGGACCGTGGACTTGAGGCCACAAGTCAGATTTGCATAGCTACTCAGCTGGGAAAGGTAAGAGCACTATAGGGAACCCTCAGGGCCTGTGATGCTCAGGCTGCTCCTGGCCCTGGAGGTTGGGGTGGGGGTGGGGGTAACACAGATGGCCCTGGGCTTTGGGTGGAGTTGGTCCCTGCCCCAGGGCTACATTTCAAGGCTGAGCCTGCCACTCCCTCCACGGAAATAATCTCAGCTTCTTCTTGTTTCTTTCCCTCTCCCCTGCCCACGCCAACAAATCAGGAACACTCGGTCTGGCCCGTGGGAACTCCCGCTGGGCCCTCCAAGGCCACCAAGCAAATAGTTTTCCAAGTTCCATTCTAAAAGAACTGTGATTGTCTTGTCCAGAGTGCTTGTTCACTTGCCTGCCCACCGCAGGGGACCCTGGTGCACCTGGCCAGAAGCCAGAAGCACCTGAGGCACCTGAGGACACAAGTGCACATGCATACCATCCACAAAGACACGCATTATACATGTACCCAGGGATATATCACACACCCACATTTGCATGCCACTCACATGTACACACATAGACACTTATGTAAACACATGCCAGTCGCATACTGCTGTTGTTATTGTTGTTTTTGGTTTTTCAAGACAGGCTTTCTCTGTGTAGCCTTGGCTGTCCTGGACTTTGCAGACCAGGCTGGACTTGAGATCCGCCTGCCTCTGCCTCCCTGAGTACTGCCCCGTGCCTGGCTTGGTTGACTTCTTCTCTATCCACACGGATCTGGACACCAAACTCAAAACATATCCAGACCCAGGACTCCATTCAGCGTTGGTCGCTTCCACTGATTCCTGGAACCTGGGAGGCTCTTGAAAACTAAGCTCCCCCCAGGGTCAGGAGGGGTCACCACTTTAGGCCCTACCAAGCCGTTGTTTCCTTGAGCAGCTAGACAGAGAGGAAATCTAGGTTGGCTTTGGCAGGCGCGTTCTTCCTTGGGCTCTGGCTCATGCCTGGCTCCCTCAGTATTGTCTGGGCCTGTGGACCCTAGTCCTGGCCCCTTCACCATTTGCTAGGAGGAAACTGAGCAACAGTTAAGTACCAGTGTCAGGGTGCCCATAGCTCCTGGCTCCAGCTTCCGGAGTGTTCCAGGAGTCCTTGGTCAAGGGAGAAGCCACCTGGCTTGACTCGGCTGGGCTGAGGGTGTCATCTCATCAGGGAGCTCCCAGGTCATGGCACTAATGGGGCTCCTACCCTGGGCCTTGGTATGGCTGGAAAGGCTGAGTGTCTCCGGAATCTGGAACAATCTAGGAATGGTCTGGGTCCCCTGTTGTTAGATTCAAGGACGCTGTCCTTGAACAACGAAGGGCAGGCATAGACCTCAGTAGACAGGTTGACCGCAGCTCTAAGATCACATGCTGTTCAGTGTGTCAGAGACCAGTGGACATGTAAGGTGGTGCTGCATGCATGCACACGTATGAATTTGTCCGGTGGGAGGCCATGCATGCCAATGAGTGAATGGGGACTCAGGCTTAAATTTGGGGTAAGAGAAATGACGAGAAGACTTGGGCAGCTTCAGGCAGGGTAAGGGTGAAAGGTGTTCCAGGGTCCCATTGCCCCTCAGCCCTCCACAGCTAAGTCTGGGAGGCATGGCAGAACTGTATAGAAAGACCAAGCCCATGAAGCAGTACACCTGGCTGAGGTAAGGGGTGGCTGGAGCAGGTGCCCAAGGTTTGGGGTAGGGGATGGGGGGCCACCAGGACACAGGGGTGATGGAATGAGAGAGAGTCATTAGGTTTCAGGCAGAGTTCAGGGAGGGTCTGGCTGTCCCTGGCAAGCTACAGCACACAAGGCAGGCACAGGTGGCACCTGCTGCCTTCTGGCCTGTGGCCTATTCTCATACACTGCTCTGGGATCCCAGGTTAGCCAAAGGCGTTGCATTGCTGCCCAGGCTGTACTCCGGGGCTGCTGTCCTGGGTGGTATCTGCAGAATAAGGGGGCACCGTGGAGACCCGCACCCACAGACCACCCTGCTGTCTTTATCCCACCTATCCTTCTTTCATTTAGCCAGTTCAAGGGACAAAGTGATGTCATTAGTAGGGGTGGTCAGCAAAGATCCCCATTTTTCCTGGTGGA
Organism: Acomys minous; assembly: GCF_964271855.1. Classification (NCBI taxonomy): domain Eukaryota; kingdom Metazoa; phylum Chordata; class Mammalia; order Rodentia; family Muridae; genus Acomys; species Acomys minous. The sequence continues at coordinate 59,025,131 of NC_140484.1, read as the reverse complement.
GGTGTGATGACACAGTAAGGCAGCAACCAACCATCATCCACACTTGGTCACACCCACAGCTCCTCCAGGGCTCTTTTATCTTTTTTAATTTGAATTTTAACTTTTGGTTCGGTGTTTTGGTTTTTCGAGACAGGGTCTCTCTTTGTATGCCTGGCTGTCTTGGACTTGCTTTGTAGACCAGGCTGGCCTTGAACTCACAGAGATCCACCTGCCTTTGCCCCGGGTGCTGGGATTACAGGTGTGCTCTCGGCCTCTTTTATCTTTTATAAATGCGTATGTCCTTTTCAGTCTGTGAAAATGTATTTCGGAAACACACATGAACAAGCAACAGCAGGGCGGCGCTCTCTCGCAGGCCTGTAAGGAGCCATTATTTTCACCTTTCCTATTATCTATAAAACAGAGCAGTATTTTGGAAAGTCTGAATCGGACAGAAAAGAGGTGATTAGTTTCAACTGTGTTGAGTTTTTGTTTGTTTGTTGGTTGGTTTTTGTCCAGCCTGTGTTTAGGACACCTTTTTCCCTATACTGCTCCCACACCCCTTGGGTGTGTATGTGTGTGTGTGTGTTTGTTTGTTTGTTTGTTTGTGTGTTTGTGTGTGTGTTTACTGTCTACCTCAATTGTTTTCCATCTTAGTTTTTGAAAAGGGATTCCTTTTTTTTTGGTTGTTTTTGTTTTTCAAGAAAGGGCTTCTCTGTATAGCCTTGGCTGCCCCCAACTTGCTTTGTAGACCAGGCTGGCCTCAAACTCATAGGGACCCACCTGCCTCTGTCTCCTGAGTGCTGGGATTACAGGCATGTGTCACCATGCCTGGCAGGAAGGGGTTCTTACTAGCCTGGAACTTGCCAATTAGACTAGACTAGCTGTCTACCAGCTATAGCTACCCTTTGTCATTCCCCCTGCCCCCCACCCCCTACCCCACAAAGAGCTGAGATTACAGGCATGGGATGAGCTTTTATGTAGGTTCTGGGGATGCACATTCATATTTCTGAGCATGTGTGGCAAGCACTTTACTGATTAAGCCATGTCTTCAGCACCTTGTCTCCACATACTTTCTACACGTGACCTGCCTTTCATGCATGCTCGTGGGGAAGTCCTGATAGGTCCTGCTGACAATTGCTCTGAGTTTACCATGGAGAGATGCAGCCCAGAGGGAGGGGCCCCCGGAACAGCCTCAGACACTACGAGCATCAGAACTCCTCAGGGGCAACTCTGGGGCATGGTCCCTCACAGGGCAAGGCACGCTCATAGACACCTCTCACTTCAAACAAGCTGCCCACAAGCTCCCCTGTTTGTCCCTAGCCTCTGCTCTGATGACATTGTACGTATTAGGTCTGCTGGCACAATCTCCAGCTTAACCTAAAGTGGTGGCGCTCACCTTTGATCTCAGTACTCTGGAGGCAGAGGCAGGTAGATTGCTGTGAGTTCAAGGCCAGCCTGGTCTACAAAGCAAGTCTAAAACAGCCAAGGCTACACAGAGAAACCGTCTAGTAAAGCAAAGCAAAGCAAAACCAACAACCAAACAAACAAAACAAACAAACAAACAAAAAAACAGAAAAAAACCTAGAGCAATTTAAATGAACATTTCAGGTTCTAAGTGATGTTTTTTGTTTTAATGTGATGCCACACCCAGATCTAAGTGAATTTCTAAAAGTATTTGTTTTTAATTATGAACTTGAAGAGTGCAGAAGAGCATGTCAGATCTCCTGGAGCTGGAGTTCCAGGCAGTTATGGGTTGTCGAAATCGAAGTCTGGTCCTCTGCAAGCACTTAACTGCTCAGCCATTTCTCCAGCTCCTTAAGTGGGCTTTAAAGGAAAGCTCGTGATAACAGGTTGTTTCAGCAATAGCTATCACTTTGCATTTCACAACTTTCGCCCAGCTATTTTTCTCTAAAACCTGTTTAGATTGCTGCAGGATAGTTAACCCATGCGGAGCCAGACACTCAGTGATTAAAGAGCACGGCCATGCCATACCTACCTCTCCTAGCACCCAGTACCTGTGGACCACATCACCCAGTGAGCCCCACCCTTTTAAGGTTCCCGTTTTCAGGCAGGCAGGTTTCTCATCCTATTTCTTGCTCATTACTCTCCCTTGGGGCCTGGGAGGGCTGCAGGCCACACAAGGGCATGAGCACTCCGGGGTGCTTAGAGGGCTTTTCACATTTGTCTAGGGTTGAGGAGAGCACTGGTTTCCTGGCTTTCTCTACTGGAAACGGCATCTTTGTTGTTATTGAAGCACCAGGCGCACCTCACGAGCACGCCCAGCAGAGACTGACCCAGCATTGTTTGTGTCTTTGTCCACATTGGAGGGGCTCCACATCCCTGGTGCCCTCTCTAGAAGACTTTGCAAATGGTTGTTGTGAACATCAACACAAGCCCTCAAGTCCTTTCTAGAGAGGAAGGGGAGGACATTAAAGGGAAATGAGAAAAACCAAACTTCTTGGAAGGAAGAGAGATGCCCAGACTGGCCTCTTGGGGTCATCCTGAGCCGGAGGGTGGCTGATCTTTGCTGAACAGTCAGCAGCAAATGTGCTAACCACCTTCAATCCATCAGTCTGAAGCAAACCCCGCTGGTGTCACCCTGGTAGACCTAGGGAGCAATTGTTTCCTCATTTGCAAATGAGGAAGCTGCTCAGCTGGGCCCCAAGGTCTCTGCAGACACTGCGAGCGCACAGAAGCGTTTATCAGCAGTTCATTTACATCCTTGTGTGTCCTTGAGGGCTAGTGGAGGTTTAGGGCCAAAGCAGCCTGGAACCGGCTCAGCCACTTTCCCAATATGCCAATCAAAGAGACCGGGAGTGGTGAAGGGTGGAGAAAGGGGTTTCATCAGAGCGGATACATTGGGAATAAGAGAAAACTTGGGGTTTAGTGACCCAAATCCATCTTCAAGGAGCAAGTGGGTGCTTTAAGATGCTACAGAAAAGGGAAACAAGAGAGGGGCTAGGCTGGTGGAGCAATGTGACTCTGGCCCGGCCAGGGGTCTGTCTGATTGGTCAAGATCCCAGTTCTGCAGCTGTCATCATCGTCATCACTTCAGGAAGTGTGCTCACTGCTGTTCTGGGTGCCGCCCCCCCTCACCCCCTCACCCCCCCCCCCGCCGCTGTCATGAAAGTCGTCCTTTTTGGGGGAGTGTGATAAGTCCTGCAAGTGTCATTCCCGTTTTGTCCCTTCTTGTAAGGGTGTTCAGTGAGTGCTGACACCCCTAGAATGCACTGACTGTAACTGCAGGGGTGACGCAGGAAGGGGAAGCTAAGGAGGCAGACAACAGCCAAGAATGGATAATGGAGTGAGTTGGTGACTCGGTGGTGTGTTTTCCCTAAAGCGCCCAGAAATGTCTCTAAGACAGACAATGGTGACTCATGACTATGATCTCAACACCCCAGTGGCGGAAGCAGGACACATGTCAGGAGTTTGGGGCCATCTGAATAGGATTGCTTCAAGTCTGGGGCCGGTCAGAGTTATAGAACAAGACCCTATCTCAGAAAACGAACAGCTTGGTGTTGTCACCCAGGCCATTAATTCTAGCACTCAGAGACAGAGGTGGATGGATCTCTATAAGTTCAAGACCAACTTCATTTATATGAGACTGTATTTAAATGTTTTTGGCTTTGGTTTTTGGTTTTTGGTTTTTCGAGACAGGGTTTCTCTGTGTAACAGTCCTGGTTGTCCTGGACTTGCTTTTGTAGACTAGGTTGGCCTTGAACTCACAGCGATCCACCTGCCTCTGCCTCTGAGTGCTGGGACTAAAGGTGTGCGCCACCACACCTGGCTGAGAGCATATTTAAGAAAACAGGGGAATAAAGGTACTAGGATTCCAAGTGTGTACCACCACATCGAGAGTGAATCCTATGGGCACTTAATTTGTTTTGGTCTTTTTCCTATTACTTTTATTGCATAGCAGGAACAACTATAAAATAAAATTTAAAAAGCAAACACCCAGGGCTACACACTGGGTCCTGTGGCTCCATTTAGCCTTTCTCCTTCTACACAGCCAGCTTTTCATGGACTTAGCTTCTGCCCTAAGTTCATGGAGATATTTCCACTAAATGAGAAGGGACATTAGCTGGTTCTTCGTACCTCACCAGAAAGTCTAGTTTCTCTGAACTGGGGCTGAAACTGGGTGTTTCCATATGCAGCCACTAAGTGAGGCCTGGCCTCACTTCCAGGGGTTTTGGAGACAGTATTGCAGGCTGACCTCCAGCAACCACTTCTATTTAGTTTTGAGGAAATCAGGTGTCTCTGCCCCAGGTTGGGGAGGTGTAGGTCTCAGCTGCCCTTCAAGGACTGTTTTTTTATTTTGGTTTGGTTTTTGTTTGTTTGGTTGGTTTGGTTTTTTGAGACAGGGTTTCTCTGTGTAGCCGTGGCTGTCCTAGACTCACTTGCTTTGTAGACCAGGCTGGCCTCGAACTCACAGCGATCCACCTGCCTCTGCCTCCCAAGTGCTGGAATTAAAGACATGCACCACCACCGCCTGGCTCAAGGACTTCTTTATGTGGGTGCAGAAGGACATTTTTTTAAAAATATTTTTTATTTATTTAATTTTAATTTATGTGTGTTGGTGTGAGGGTGTCAGATCTTGGAGTTACAGACAGTTGTGAGCTGCCACGTGGGTGCTGGGAATTGAACCCGGGTCCTTGGGAAGAGCAGACAGTGCTCTTAACCACTGAGCCATCTCTCCAGCCCCAGAAGGACATTTTTAATGACCATTAAATTCTAAAGAGCTCAGGGGCAGGCTGCATGCCCTTACTCCAAGCACTCAGGAGGCAGAGGCAAATGGATCTCCGTGAATTTGAGGCCAGCTTGGTCTACATGAGAGTTCCAGAACAGCCAGGGCTACAAAGAGACTCTGTCTCAAAACAAATATTTTCAGGGTCAAGATGTCTTGACATAATATGTCAGATCCCTGAAGCAAGAAACCCTGAGACCAAGGTAAGAAAGTCAGTTGGATCATGAAAGCTAGAGAAAACCCAGAGACCGCCCCAGGAGCCTTCCTGGAGTCACGCCAGCAGCGTGCTTTCTCTCCAACGATCCTCGTAAATCTGAGGTGGCTGGACTTCCATTCTTCATTTGTCCTCAACTCTTTTTTTTTTTTTTTTTTTTTGGTCTATTTATTATCGGGAACTTGCTCTATAGATAAGGCTGACCTCGAATTTACAGAAATCTGCTTGCCTCTGCCTCTCAAGTGCTGGGATTAAAGGCTTGTGTCACCACCACCAGGTTTGTCCTTGGTTAGGATAAAGGCCTCAGGGGACTCCCAGCTCTGTAATCTGGGTTACTCCTGTATTTGCAGTCCCACAATTCTCCTCCAGGTGGCACCCTAAGCCCTCAGCTCGTCGTTTCCCGCCTCCCCCCCACCTCAGCTTTTAGAAACCAGGTGCCCCTAGCGAAGATAAGTACATAAACATTGTCCCTGAGGCAAGCAGCCTGCTGAATTAGAGCAGCTCCAACCTCCTCACCTCCAGAACTGTAGTTTGTAACTGTTAGTTTTGTCAGCTTCAGTCTAGAATCACTTGGGAAGAGAGTAGCAATGAAGGGTTGCCTAAGGCACGTCTGTGAGACTATCTTGGTTACATTAATTGTGGTGGGAAGATCTGCCCACTGTGGGTGGGACCATTCCCTGGGCTTGGGTCCTGCACTGTATAATAAAGCAAGCAAGCTGAGCATAAGCATGCATGCATTCTTTTCTCTGTGTCTGACTATGGGTGCAATAGGACCAGCTCCCTTACACTTTTTTTTTCTCCCTTACACTTCTACTGCTGTGACTTCTCCACTGTGACAGACTAGAACCTGGACTCTCAGTTGAAATAAACTCTTTTCTCTTTTAGGTTGCTTTTTGTCAGGGTATGTTGTCACAGTAACTGGAAAATGAAGCTGAGACACAGCCCTGTGTGGAGACTCTATATGGACAGATGGCATGGGTGGTGCTCCTGAGAAGACACTGGCTCACAAGAGGTGGTCAAATGATATCATGGTCATGGATGAAAAAGAGGAACCCTAGAATTCTCTGTGTAGCCTTGGCTGTCCTAGACTCACTTTGTAGACCAGGCTGGCCTCGAACTTACAGCGATCCATCAGCCTGCCTCTGCCTCCCAAGTGCTGGGATTAATGGCATGTGCCTTCACCGCCCAACCCTAGAATTCTCAATCCTGGTCTTTGCTGCTCCAAGGCAAAGCCAGCAGGAGCCAGACAATCCTCAGGACGGCCCCCAGCCCCCAGGCGCAGTAGCCCAGGGTTCAGCATCTTGTGGGGGTGGCACCACTAAGCCACCACTGTGGTCCTGCCTCCTGCTCTTGAATGACTAGGTGGCTTCTTTCAGCTCACCTTGGAGCGGGTATCTTAGTTCCTCGTGCCAGGGGAAATTCCAGCTCGAGTCAGGTCTCTGCCCCACCTGTTCTACTCTGGGTGCTTCCTGGAGCGGGGCTTTGGGTGGGCAAGCCAGGGCTTGCCTATGAAACACCTGAGGCACCGGTTACCTAAGCCCCACTTGTTTATCTCTGTTTCTCCTTGGCAGAACGCGGGCTCCAGTATTGATTGAGTGGGTCCCGCCCTGAGGGAGTGACATGATTACCCTGAAGTCTTGTTTTCTGTTTTTCCAGTTACACTCTTTCGGCCCCAGAGCCTATCAGTTGGCTCCGGCGGCAGTGCTGGATGAGGGAGGAGCAGACAGCGCAGGGCACACTGCTTGTCCTACCAACATGGAAGCCACAGCTTCTCAGCCCCCTGGACTGTAACCCTGCCATCCATCTTGAGGCTACCATCACCATGGCAACCTCTACTGGCCATCACATTGTACAAACATAGGGTCACATACACAATCACACAGTGTCACCGTCACAAAGTACCACACAGTCAGATACACAGCCACGCGCTGCCGCATACACTCAAAATGACACGTGGTTATATGTAATCACACATTGTCACAGCATCAGGCACATTGTCACACAGTGTTACCTATAGTTAGACACAGTATCACACTGTCACATATACAGTCACACACATTGTCCCGGAAAACTTAACACAAAAGTCCACAACACTGGCCTCCCTTCCTGCAAGGCATAATGCTAACAGGGCTAGTCTTCCTAATCATCAAAGAAGGAGCCTCCACGTGCATGTAACAGTGTTTGTGTGTGATACAATGTCTACTCATGCAAACATGTGCGTGTAGCTGGCCCAGAGAAACTGCCCTGAATTATCACTGCATGAGTGGGTGTGGAGGGCTGGCCAGGCCTAGAGCTGTCTGAGCCTGTGATGACTGAGCACCTTGGCCCTTCCCTGTTCTTCCTGCCTCCCTGAGATAGAAGCAAGGCTTTAGATCTAGTACTGTGGAAACACCATCTGGGAGGTTCTCCAGCACTTTAAGGAAGATTTTCCTCTTGGACACTAGGAGTCTATACATGTCACATGCAACAGAGGTGTCCCCCTCCGTCCGCAGTGTACTTTGGCTAATGGAAGAACGTTGGGGCTACTCTCCTGGAGGTCCCCTGCCTCAGCTTGGAACAAAGCATCAAGTTTTCCCAATCAGCCGACCAGAGATGAGCAAGGCTGACAGAGCCAGCTAGCGGACACTGCCTCCCTGACTAGTGCTCTGAAAGGTGACTCAGTAGAACGGGTGGTAGGCCCTTTGGCTAATGACGTGCCTCTGACTCAGGAAGGAAACTGTGCCTGGAACTCTGGCAGTTGTAAAACTGTGACCTCAGTCTGAGGTTTCTGAGACTACTTCCTGAGATCCTTAGAGGCCAGCCATGGCCTAAAGGCACAGAGAAAGTTGGTTCCAAGGAGAGTGGTAGCTATGGAGGAGTGGAGGAGGCCCCATGTAAGTCCCACTGTGAATAGATGAGCAGGGCAGCTAAGCAGTATCCAGGCATGCCCACCCCACTGCGATGGAGTTGCTGTCCAGAAATGTGATGTCGCAGAGGCTAAAGGCAGCAGACACGTCTTGGAACCAAAGAGCAGTACAGCTTGCTGTGGCCATCCAGGCCCAGAATTCTGGTCCACCTGGCTCCCCAAATCTTCAGGGCAAAGTATGTACCCAGACTGCCTTAGAAGGGGTACGGACGGCATCCTCTCCTACAGCCTTTCCTCTTGCCACGTCCTGAAACCTTCCCCTTTGTGTCCCCCTGCAGTGGAAAAGTCCAGCAGGCTCAGGCCTGCCAAATCTTCCAGGGGTCCCATCGGTGGAATCTCTAGAAAACTTCAGGGCGGCTGTCACAGGGGGCCGCATGGTTTACAGTCTCCACCTACCGTGGAAGGCGACCCGGAGACACTACACGTACCAGGACCTCACAAATGCAGCAATCAGTAATGATGACAAAATACTGGGGGACGGGGAGAACCAAATGCAAATCTGTCCAAACTTGTCTGCAGTCCCAGGGTGCTCTGGCCTCTACACCTGTTCCTACACTCACACAGAGACTGTGCGATTAGGGAGAGGCTCCAGCTGGGCTCAGGGTCCAGGTCTTAATGATTCTGGATGGGGGCCCCTCCAGAGCTGATGCTCCTCAGGTCCAGATCTCATCAGCTCCCAGATCCGTTGGTCCTTCAGCTGTACCAGGTGCTCCAACCTCATCACCTTCATCTGCAAAATCTTCAGAAAGCACACAAGTCTGAAAGTTTCCTGAGAAGTCCCCTTACCTGCCAGTTAGACCATGGGCAGCTCCATCCTCTAGGAATGAATGTCCAACCTCAGGTCTCATGGCAGAGGGGACAGCACCAGAGGCCCTTTGTGGGGCCACTGGGAAAGACAAACAGTAGGATTCTTGAGCAAGATTCTACAGCCAATGAGCCCGAGGAGTTTGGGGGGGGAGAGGGGAGGGAGAGATGGGGGGAGGGGAGAGACACTGTCAGGCCATGGATGGCTGGTTTTCCTTCTCCTGCTCCTTGCTGGGATCCCCCTGGCCTCCCAGCCTGGAAGGACCAGATGTAGGGTAGGTAGGGGCAGGGGCAAGGGCAGGGGTGGGGGGCGGCAGGGGCAGGGACTGAGCCTTTTTTGCTGTGAGCCCAGCACCTAGTTGGGCAGGTACGCAGGGCACACTTGCGGAGCCAGCAGCCGGCTGACAGGTATGTGGCTGTTGTACTGTCTGTTCACCACGTACCTCCAAAAGTTGATGACTCAAGAATAAGCGAAGTGGGGCTGGAGATATCTCCATGGTTAAGGTCAAGAGTGCATACTCGCCGGGCGTGGTGGCGCACGCCTGTAATCCCAGCACTCAGGAGGCAGAGGCAGGTGGATCGCTGTGAGTTCCAGGCCAGCCCTGGTCTACAAAGTGAGTCCAGGACAGCCAGGGCTACACAGAGAAACCCTGTCTCTAAGCCAGATGGTGGTAGCACACGCCTTGAACCAGAGCACTCAGGAGATAGAGGAAGGCAGATATCTGAGTTTGAGGCCAGCCTGGTCTACAAAGAGTTCCAGGACAGCCAGGGTGACACAGAGAAACCCTGTGTTGAAAAATTAAAGAGTGCATACTCTTTTTTAAATTTTTTTTTTTAAGAAGGCAGTATCTCTCTCTCTCTTTTTTTTTTTTTAAGGTTTTATTTATTTATTAATACACACGCCAGAAGAGGGCACCAGATCTCATTATAGATGGTTTTGAGCCACCATGCGGTTGCTGGGAGTTGAACTCATGACCTCTAGAAGAACAGACAGTGCTCTTAACCTCTAAGCCATGTCTTCAGCCCCAAGCGTGCATACTCTTGCTGGGTTTGGTGGTGTATACTTTTAATCTCAGTATTTGGGGGGACAGAGGCAGGTGGATCTCTGAATTTGAGGCCAGCTTGATCTACATAGTGAGTTTAAGGACAGCCAGAGCTATGTAGAGAGACCCTGTCTAAAAAAAAGGATATATATGTGTGTGTGTGTGTGTGTGTGTGTGTGTGTGTGAGTGTGTGTGTATGTATGTATGTGTGTGTGAGTGTGTGTGTGTATGTATGTATGTGTGTGTGAGTGTGTGTCTGTGTGTGTGAGTGTGTGTGTGTGAGTATATGTCTGTGTGTGTATATGTATGTGTGTGTGTGTGTCTGTGTATGTATGTGTGTGAGTGTGTGTCTGTGTGTGTGTATGTGCGTGTGTGTGTATGTATGTGTGTGTGAGTATGTGTCTGTGTGTATGTATGTGTGTGTGTATCTGTGTATGTATGTGTGTGAGTGTGTGTCTGTGTGTGTGTGTATGTGCGTGTGTGTCTCTGTGTGTGTGTATGTGCGTGTGTGTCTCTCTGTGTGTGTGTGAGTGTGTGTGTGTACTGGTAACCTCTTAGAGAAGTTCAGAGTTGGGTGTCTACCACCCACATCAGGTAGCTCAGAAGCTCCCATAACTCCAGCTCCTGGACAATCGGATGCATCCAGTCTCCATAGGTATCTGCACTTAAGTGCACAAATCCACATATACACAAAATTTTAAATTTCTTTTTGGGGGGGACTGTGCTTCTCTATGTAGCCCTGGCTGTCCAGGAGCTTTCTATGTAGACCAAGCTGGCCTTGAAGTCATAGAGATCCTCCTGCCTCAGCCTCTAGAGTGCTGGAATTAAAGGCGTGTGTCACCTGCCCAGCTACCTATAGTTGTTTTTAAAAAAATTAAATAAGAAAGAATAAGTGAAGGAAGCTAGGGATGGTGGCATACACCTGTAATCCTACTTGTGGGGAGGCAGAGACTCGGGGTGCGGGTGGGGAGGGGGTATCACTGAAAATCCAAGGCCACTCTGGCTATTTAGCAAGACTCAGCCTCAAGAAACTGAACAGACAAAAGTGAACGTTCAGAAAGATCAGCCTGACCCTCCCTGCCCTGGGCACAGTGGCATGACAGACCTATCAGCTGGGGCATCCGTTGTCCCTCTGTGCCTGTTTGAAGGATGACCTTGTCTCACACCAGACCCCCAGACCCCACCATGCACCTTGGGCAGAAAAACTGGATCTGTCTCATTCCCGTGGAGTGTGAAGGAAGGCATGTGTGGAGCAGGGTGAGGAGCCAGCCTCATAGCAGACAATGAGAGACAAGGCCCTTCCCTGGACCCGAGGAGTGTGACACTGTTCACAGCCAGTGCATAAAGCCTGTATTCTGCACACCTTCCCACTACTCTTCGTTCAGAGACAAACTGAAAAGCCGGGACACTGTGCCTAGGTCCAGCAATGGAGTCCAACGCACACGGCTCAGCCATGGGCTTGTTATGCCCTGTCTATCACCAGACAGTTCTCCTATGACTATGAAGAGACTCCAACTCTTCAACTCCAAAGCTGTGTATCTCACTTAGGGACGATTTGCAAGTGGTAGTCAATCCGTAAGTGGCAAGTTGAGTGTCAGCCCTTAAATGGCATGTTGGTCTGTTCATCTCTGAGTCTTCAATTAAGAATTACGGTTCCCTTGGTCAGCATTTGAGCCAGGGCGACAGTGGGAGGGCTGTGCTGTGGGCAAGCGGGGCGCACAGAGGCGGCAACAGCTTCAGTTCTCTTTACTGCTTCCTTTCTACTACTTCTCTGTAAGTCCAAAGCCACAGTAATATAACATCACCTTCCTGTTTTCACAAGAGGATAACTCATCAAGATTTGGGTACATACTCAGGAACTGAGATGGCATGCAATTTCCGGCAGCCCCTGGGACTCTGAGGCCTCTTGGCCCAGAATGTCCATCCTCCCCATTGTCTTAGCTCTCTGTGCTCCCAGGATACAGGGAGGGGAAAGAAATAGTAAGGGGTGTTGGAAGTTCCTGGTGAAAGAGCAGGTGTGTGCCTGCAGAACCAAACGTACATCAGAGAGCAAGGCACGTACCACACAACCGGACATATACGACACAACTGTGTACTCACAGGGCCAGGGGTACATCCACAGAACCAGACATGCATCTGCAGTACCAGACGTTAGCACACAAAGCCAGGTGTGCACTGCAGGACCATATATGCATTACAGAATAAGCTGTGTATCACAGAGCCAAATGTGCACTTCAGAGCTAAGTGTGTTCTATAGAGCCAGATGGGCACCAAAGCTAGGCATGCACCGCACATCTAAATGTTCACAAAGATCCTCAGGGGGCTTGTTTCCAAGGCCCTGGCCTTTGGAGATGGAGGGAAACACAAGACCCAGTTCAGGCTAGTGGTCCAGGCAGCATCTTACTCTATGTACTTTCCAGGTGTTCCCCACAGTATCTGCTCCCTGAGATGGCCCTCAGTCCACAGTATAATTCTGTACTCCTGTGCTGCCCTTGGGTCTGGTGTGGACAGGACCAAGGAAGCAGGTGATGAGTACATTAGGGGTCCACCATATCTTTTCTGCCTCTGAGAAGGACTGAAATACTTCCCAGACTAGACTCAAATTGGAGGCAGGCTGGCCTTGAACTCACGGTGATCCTCCTGTCTCTGCATCTCTGAGTGCTGGGATTAAAGGCATGTGACACTACAGCAAGCATTTTTTTTTTTTTTGGTTTTTGGATACAGGGTTTCTCTGTGTAGCCTTGGCTGGCCTGGACCCGCTTTGTAGACCAGGCTGGCCTCGAACTCACAGCAATCCATCTGCCTCTGCCTCTCGAGTGCTGGGATTAAAGGCGTGTGCCACCACGCCCGGCTCAGCAGGCATTTTTCAAAACAGGGTTTCTCTGTGTACCCTTGTCCTTCCGTCCCGGAAGTTGCTCTGTAGGCCAGGCTAGACTTGAACTCACAAAGATCCCACTTGCCTCTGCTGGGATTAAAGGCATTTGCTACCACTGCCTGGGCACTAAATAATCGAAAGGATGTTGATTCTCTCTGGTCAGGTACCTGCGCCGCCACCAGTCCCCGTCCCTCCCCTTCCCCCTTCCCCTTCCCTGCCCCCCCCCCTTACACCCTTCACTGGGTCAGTGCCAGCTCTGCAGAAACTCAGCCAAGGAGTGTGAAACTGGGGCAGTGGGTCCCTCTGCATCTTTGTCTTGCAGCTCAGAATGGCTAGGCAGCAAGGGATGCCCAGCAGGACCGTACCTTGACTGTCTCCTGCAGAAGGGCTAGCGCTTGCTCCTTATCCTCCAACTGCTGCTGGGTGCTGGCCAGGTCACCCCAGAGCCCTTCAATTAGGTCCCTGAAAGGTAAACACTGACCTTTAATCCGGGATAGGGATCATAAGGAGGTGGGCAGGGATAATTTGAGAATAAGTGTCCACCCTCTGCGAGCACAGCAGCCCCATTTTCTCCAAGTCCCTTTGATTCTGAAGGGTCTTCGGGCTGAAGGGGGTTGGAGGGCTCTGTAGGCCTGAATGACAAATAGACACCATCAGCTCAGGATCTTGCTTCTGACGGGTACCCACTAGTGACAGTGCATATGGATGATGGCAGGGGACATGGTCCATAGCAGGTAAAGCAGACTCAGGAGTTACCATGGAAGGACTTGGTCCTATCCTGGTATCAGGGCCTATTGCATAGCCCTGGAAACCTCAGAAATGGCGCTTCTGTTTGAATAATGGCTTCCCTGTAGGGCTCACAGGCTCCCTCTTGCATAGTTGCTCTCTGGGTATTAATGTAGCCAGGACTCTAAGTAGTATGCCTCAGAAGCCCACCAGCCCCTCTGGGCCCAGGATGCACCTGGGCATACCTGTTCTCTTTGGTGAGCTCACGATCGTCATAGGCCCAGCTTTCAGGAACGTAGTGTTCTTCTCTACCAGAGCCCCAGAGGGGCTCTGACAGGCTGCAATTATCTACACTAGGATCTTGAATCCTGGTGGGATGTGGGTGGGAGGTAGGCCCTACCCAAGGTTGGATAGCATCCACACCAGAGTGTCCTGGATCCTACAAAATACAGAAGTTGGGAAGTGAGGTGTAGCAGGGCTGAACACGTCTGGTTTCCATTCTGGGTGTGGTCAGTGGGTAAACTGGAGAAGAGGAGAGGGGGAGGGCTTGGGCTAGTTGTAGTAGGGGCAACTACTAATGTATTCTTTTGGACCATGGGATGCACTTTCCCCCCAAAAGTGTATGGGGGGATTAGGGTGCGCCTTATGGTCCAATTGCTGATTTTACTGTTTTTCTTGTTTTACTGCTCTAAGAACTGGGTTCATCTTATGGTCAGGTGTGTCTTATAGTCCAAAAAATAAAAAAAGTGTTTTCACTGCCCAGGGGAGGTGGCTCAGGCTGGGAAGGAACTGTGAGGAGGCAGGAAGATGTGATGGGTCTAAGTGGCGACTGTGGCCTCACACACAGACTTCATTTCACTCTGGACCAGAGGCACACTCATTTCTCTTTGATTTTCACATAGATTATCTGTGTGCAAAGGGCAACAGACACAGCGGACTTACAGGCTGAATTGACGTGCAGACACTTCCAGCCGCACTGCCGGAGCCTACACGAACAGCTCTGGTCTCTACCTTCTCCCTCAGTGTGCACAGGATAGACTCGATAACTCCAGGCCTGTTGGAGACCACCTTTTGGATGTCAGTTTCTGAGACACACAAGTGCAGCTTGGGAAAGACTTTCCTGAAAAGAGAGAGTAGTGGGGAGGGCGGGTGCTGCCTCAAAGCAGTACCACCAGGGGCTGGGCATTAAGCCCTCCCTACAGTCCCGTTCTCCATGCCTTCGAGCCACCGGACAAACGTCGAGCTTTCTTAGAGAGGACAGGACACCAAGAGCTCCTCTGTGCTCTGTGTGCCCTAGGGGCCCATGGCTATCTCACCCCTGGCCTAGTGAGCCCAGGTCTCAGGAGATCACAGAACGCTTGCTATACCAGGCCATGTTCTCTGCACTTGTTCTTATCTTCCTGAGTGCTTGCCCTGTGCCCTGAAAGTCCCGTTGATACAGCTTACCATGCCTGAAATCTGTGGCTGGACCCTCTCAGGCAACATCACCTCCCTTTGAGGTTTCTTTCTTTCCTTCTTCTTCTTTTTTTTTTTTTTTTTTTTTTTTTTTGGCTTTTTGGCTTTTTGGCTTTTTGAGACAGGCTTTCTCTGTGTAGCCTTGGCTGTCCTGGACTCACTTTGTAGACCAGGCTGGCCTCCAACTCACAGCTATCCACCTGCCTCTGCTAAGATTAAAGGTGTGGGCCACCACCGCCCGGTCCCCTTTGAGGTTTCTTTCTATCTCGATCCTCTCAAATATAAGCCCAAGCCTCAGGCCTGCAATGCCCCTAACCCAATCTAAGCCAATCTTGAGGGTTCTGACACCCCCCCCATACAGCATCCTGGGTGCCGACCCATGGTCCCCACCTTGCTCTGCTCAGTCACTTCCTCGAGCCCTCACTGATTTGACTACACAGAACATGTCTGCCCTACTCTGCCTGGTTGTACTTGGTATCACTTATCACACCAAACATAGAGACAGGGACTTGTTTGAGGACAGTTTGGGAGGTGGAGTGAAACGTGCCTCCACTGACTTGTAAGGGAACAGGCTCCTAGCTGGTAGGCTCTCCTACCAGGGCGCCTCAGGAGCCCTGGTTGTGATAGGGTTCTGGAGGCAAGGACACAGTTAAAGCAGTAAGAGATCCACAGCTGGAGAGAACATCCCTGGGGTCAACCTAGGTGGGCTGAGCTCCCAGGCCTTGCCTGTTGAGAAGGCTCCAATTGCTCAGCTTCTGGTCTGTACTGCAGGCTGGGACGTAGCTGTGCAAATCCACCAGCCGAGGGCGGAAGTGCTTCACAATCTCGGCCACCATCACTGTGGGAATGCGATTGGGTTTGGCTGGCTAAGACCCCGGTTGCAGTTGGTACCCCTGACCACACGATAGGCGCGTGTGGCAAGGGCATGAGCTTGTGCTGGGGAGACCATGATTGTTCCCCAAGAGCCCTCGGTACCGCTGCTAGACTCCAAGACAGACCATGTGGTAGGATGGTCTGAGGAGCTAACACAGCGTGAGAGCCACGGGAGGTCATGTCTGCTACTACCCTTCCTAAGCAGAACAAGTCTGGACTCAAGAACTGCCTCATTCCCCCCACCCCCACCCGTACTAGGGGGCTGGACGCAAGGGTGGCCCTCAGCTCTGAGCTGTCTTCATCATCCGTCCCAAAGCGCCTCTCCCTCCCTCGCACCACCATCACTGAAGTCCCGAGCCAGGTGGCGCTTGGGGCGGCTGAGCGGGAGCTGGTCCAGCCAAGCGCAGAGGTTGTGAATATCCCCAGGCGTTGGCGAGAGCGCAGAAGAGCTCCGCTTGGAAGCACTGAGCATGGTAAAAGAGTGGATCTGTAGCAGCGAAACTCAGCGGAAGAAATCTAGTGAGTTTGGATGGTTGCTGGGAGACGAGACACATCCGGAAGGGGCGGGGCCCGTACCTGACCCGGCCCGCCCTCGATCCCAGGTAGGATTGGTCTTCCTGCATGTCAGGAGACGGGGCTTAACTAAGGCTGCCGGCTAAAATTAAGGGAGAAGGTTGGTGAAATAACTTGGTCTAGGGTAATAAATAACCAAACAAACTGCCCTTTAGAATGTGGTCTATAGTCTACTGATAAATTAGAATCTTTATTAATGAACAGTGTTAGAAGTTTCAGCAACTATTCTGTCCCAACACGGAAATGACGACGACTCCTGTCCGAACATCCCCAAGAACGTCCGCTTTTCCTTCCTAAATCTCAAACGTGGGCTGTAGATAGTTACTGTGCAGAGCAGCCCTGGCCTTGCGGAGGGATCACTGCGTGTGGGGCGGGTGCAGAGGTTGCCGGGAGGAGGCTCAGCATCTTGCCCACACCAGAAGACCGGTACGCCCACGTACACTGTAGGAGACACTGCCCTAGCATAGCGATTGTAGACGTATTGCCCAAGCTGGCCAAGGCCAGTGAGAGGCCACTGGTTCAGCAAGAGCCGCAGAGATTATTCCTGAGGTAGAAACCGTGTGCAGGTCCAGTCTGAGTGGGGGGCTGTTGCTGAAGGAGCATGTCCATAGGGGCACTGGTATCTCCAAACTTCCACAAGTTTACGATGGCCCTGAGGTGCCCTAGCTGGTCACCTCTTCTGAATGGGGACCTTCAGAGCAACCTTTGGCCCACCAGCTTCCTGCCAAGAGGAAAAGGCAATTGATGTTAAAGAGCGTCTGATTTGCTGTAAGAGGTACAGCTGCGCTGTGGCCCACGACTGTAATCCCAGCATTTAGGAAGGCAGGCGGACTCCATGAGTTCGAGGGCAACCTGGTCTACAAAGCAAGTCCAGGACAGTGAAGCCTACACAGAGAAACCCTGTCTTGAAAAACAACAAAACAACAACAAAAGAAGTACAGTTAGTTATTCCAATGTACGTTCTTTACATTTAAATTTTCACTTCCTCTAATAGAATTAATGGCCCTGCCCACACAATGACTGTACTAACATTTCATATATGGTGTAGACTTGCCATATGAGGAAAACCTGATAGCCCCAAAACCAGCAAGTGCCAAAAAGTTCCGGCAGATTATAAAACAGACATCAAACCTGTTTACTGAACATTTGCCCATTCCCTTTTCAGATGTCATCAAAACTTAGCCGTTAACAAGACACACCCACCCACCCTCCAGAGCAGTGCTGCACAGTCAGCAGGAAGATTCCTGAAAGATGGACTCCTGTGGGGCTCACCTGAGTCACTCCAGGCATGGTGGTCTCTCCAGTGCCAGGCTTGACTGGTGGTGTCGGGGGTGCAAAGGTTGGCTTGACCTGGGAGGAACCAGATACAGCTGATGGAGGGTATCCCCTGTGTAGGCCAAGCACTGCATCAGCTCTGTCCTCCTAAGGCTGCTCTCAGCTCCAGACTAGGCCCAAAGGTTTCTGTCTTCACACAGCTCTGTAGGAAACCCCTCCATGGCTGCACCACTCAACTGCTAAAGCCTGAACCCGGCTTCTTCACTAGCTGTTCCAGCCCATCTTGCAGCCTCGCCAGTAGCCCACATTACCCTGAGGGCTCCTAATTTTTCAAAACATGGGTCTTCAGCACCTCAGAAGAAAAGGATAACTACTGAAACACACATCTACACATTTCTGTGCACTTCCATATTCCTAGAGAGGATGGAGACCGGGCATTTGGTGGGTTTCAGCATATCTGCTAAGCTTTCCTCCTAGGTGAGGCACATTTTGGCCTTCCTCCTCCTCCAGCTTCTTTTAATCCTTGCCCAAAATCCCTGGGCCCTGCCTCATCCCTGGGCCCTGCCCCACCCCTGGGCCCTGCCCCACCCCTGGGCCCTGCCCCACCCCTGGGTCCTGCCCCATTCCGCAGTCAGAGCTGCTCCTTAGATGAATTTGTCTTTTCTTTCCTCCTTCCTTTTTCTTTTCCTTCCTTCCTTTTCTTTCTTCCATTCCTTTTTATTTATTTATTTTTTATTTTGTGTTCATTGGTGTTTTGCCTGCATACATATCTGGAACTGGAGTTACAGACAGTTGTGAGCTGCCATGTAGGTGCTGGGAATTGAACCCGGATACTCTGGAAGAGCAAAGGGTGCTCTTAACCACTGGGCCATCTCTTCAGTCCCCCTTTTATATTGTTGTTTTGTTTTGTTTTGCTTTTGTTTTTCAAGACAGAGTTTCTCTGTGTAGCCTTGGTTGTCCTGGACTCACTCTGTAGCCCAGGCTGGCCTCGAACTCAGAGATCTACCTGCTTCTGCCTCCCAAGTGCAAGCATGGTGACTTGAGTTCAATCTCTGCCACATATGTAAAGGTGGAAGAGGGGCTGGAGGGATGGCTCAGAGGTTAAGAGCACTGCCTGTTCTTCCAAAGGTCCTGAGTTCAATCCCCAGCAACCACATGGTGGCTCACAGCCATCTTTAATGAGATCTGGTGCCCTCTTCTGGCCTGCAGGCACACATGGGGGCAGAGTACTGTATAAATAATAAATAAATAAATAAAATCTTAAAAAGAAAAAGTGGAAGGAATGAGCCAATGCGATAAAGTTCTCTGATATCCTCTTGCATGCTGTGGCATGCTGCACACCACACACACACACACACACACACACACACACACACTCCACCCTAGTAATAATAAAATCATAATCAGCAAAGGCCACTGAGATTGATCATCCAGGAAAGATGCTTGCAGCACAAACCGGATGACCTGAGCCTTATCCCTAGAGCCCAAGTAAAAGTCAACTTCACAAAGTGGTCCTCTGACCTCCACACATGCACCATGGCATACATCGCCGCTTCCCCCCACCCCCCACATCATACACACAGTAATAAATAAAGAAAACAAAAAGGAAGAAAGTAACATCGTGATAGCCAAACACAGTGACAACTGTTAGAGGTCAAGTGTCAAAGTTTCTGGAGATGTAGGGTTTCAGGAGTTTCCAGATCATCTCCCAGGCATTTGTCCATTTCTTTCCCTAGGCATCAGTTCATTCAGTACAAAGATAGCTCACAGTAGGGAAATCATAGCTATTCAGACCCCCATCCCATCTTCAGTACTCTCCATGCTGGTCCTTCTAAAAGTACCACCCACATCCACTTACAACCAAAAGATAAGAAGTAGACAAACCAACTTGAACTAATTCTCATGTTGAAACTAGCACTGAGAACTGTGGGCTGAAAACCGCGGAAAGTGACAAGTACCCAGAGGAGCAGATAAGAGCCTAACAGAACAAGGAACAAGAACTCACGCTCCAGGTCACACACAAGCTACCCTTGGGGATTTCCCTAAAGCCCACCACTCTGTGACCTTCTCACACTTCACTTGCTCACCAAAAACTCCCTTAGCCCTGCCTCAGAGGAGCAGAGAGGCCTGCCCAGGAGGATGGTCAACAGCACTAAGTGGGCAGCTGACCTGTTCAGTTAAGGACTGTGTCAGAGCTCAGGGGCCAGACCGAGCCTGTCCTGCTGCTCGCTGGGACAGGCAACCCCATGTGCACATACCCAGGGTCTCTACCAGTCCAGCTACGACTCCAGAGTAGCCACTTCGGGCTCTCACAAGTAGGAGCCCGCTTTAAGGGCTAAGAAAGGGGGTGTCCATCACCTAGAGATGAGGAGCCCTGCTGAAAAGGACTCCAACACCTTGGGGAAGAAAGAACTGGAATGATTCTCTGCCTTCAAAGCTTTTGTCGGTGGCATTTTGAGACCTTCCAGATCCCTGTAGCCTCCCCCAAGGGAAAGGGTGGGACGGCTGCTCTCTGGAGCCAAGGGCCTCAGCTTGCAGGAGGAGAGGGTCTCCTCAGAGTTCAGGCTGTCCCCTTACCTGCTTAGGCTTCAGCTTTGGGAGGGGCTTGGTGGGTGGAACAGGGCTAAGCTGTTGGGGGAAAAAGTGAGTCAGGATCCACAGACCAGACCAGTTCAGGTTAGGGAAGCACCTGCCCCCTCACAGGCTCCCTGAAAACAAACCCTTAGGTTCCATTGACTATGCTAGCTAGGCAGGGCTAAGTTACTTTCCTTGTACAGCAGGATTTCCTAGGGCTCCAGGCCCAGAGTCAGCCACCACATACCACCTCTTAGGAGCTTTCCGTGTCCCCAGA
Organism: Acomys minous; assembly: GCF_964271855.1. Taxonomy (NCBI): domain Eukaryota; kingdom Metazoa; phylum Chordata; class Mammalia; order Rodentia; family Muridae; genus Acomys; species Acomys minous. The sequence continues at coordinate 59,004,814 of NC_140484.1, read as the reverse complement.
ACACACATGGCTATTTCCCAAGACTTACCAGATCTGGTACCTTCTGGGCATAAACAGGAACTGGGAGTGGTGTGCTGGACACGGCACCTGGGGGCTTCCGGGGACAGAGATGTGAGCCTGGGCCCAAGAAGCAGTGCTAAGCCCCCGTTGCATGCCCATCATGTAAACCATGATGGCTCTTACACTTCCCAAAGGGTATCCTCCATATTTCCTGCTGACCCTAGGCTAGCCGCATGGCCCAACCCTTTCCCCAGCTATGGTGTTGCAAGGGGCATTTTCTTCTCACAGCTCAGGTCTCAGAGCACTCAAACCCATAAGTTCAAGTCCAAACTCCAAATATAGAGACTTAGGAGACAGGTCTTCACTTAGCCCTCCCCCTCCCTTGGAGTGACTGTAATACTTCTCTGAGACTCCAGGCTACTGCAGGGCTCAATTTGTATAAAAAGGCTTTCTTGTTCCTAATGAGTCCCTCCACTGTCCCTAATGGGTCTTTTCACTGTCCCTAATGGGTCCCTTGACTGTCCCTAATGGGTCCCTCCACTGTCCCTAATGGGTCCCTCCACTGTCCCTATTGGGTCCCTCTACTGTCCCTAATGGGTCCCTCCACTGTCCCTAATGGGTCCCTCCACTGTCCCTAATGGGTCCCTCCACTGTCCCTATTGGGTCCCTTCACTGTCCCTATTGGGTCCCTTCACTGTCCCTAATGGGTCCCTCCACTGTCCCTAATGGGTCCCTCCACTGTCCCTAATGGGTCCCTTCACTGTCCCTATTGGGTCCCTTCACTGTCCCTATTGGGTCCCTCCACTGTCCCTAATGGGTCCCTTCACTGTCCCTAATGGGTCCCTTCATTGTCCCTAATGGGTCCCTTCACTGTCCCTATTGGGTCCCTCCACTGTCCCTAATGGGTCCCTTCACTGTCCCTATTGGGTCCCTCCACTGTCCCTAATGGGTCCCTCCACTGTCCCTAATGGGTCCCTTCACTGTCCCTATTGGGTCCCTCCACTGTCCCTAATGGGTCCCTCCACTGTCCCTAATGGGTCCCTCCACTGTCCCTAATGGGTCCCTCCACTGTCCCTAATGGGTCCCTCCACTGTCCCTAATGGGTCCCTTCACTGTCCCTAATGGGTCCCTCCACTGTCCCTAATGGGTCCCTCCACTGTCCCTATTGGGTCCCTCCACTGTCCCTAATGGGTCCCTTCACTGTCCCTAATGGGTCCCTTCACTGTCCCTAATGGGTCCCTCCACTGTCCCTAATGGGTCCCTCCACTGTCCCTATTGGGTCCCTCCACTGTCCCTAATGGGTCCCTCCACTGTCCCTATTGGGTCCCTCCACTGTCCCTAATGGGTCCCTCCACTGTCCCTATTGGGTCCCTCCACTGTCCCTAATGGGTCCCTCCACTGTCCCTATTGGGTCCCTCCACTGTCCCTAATGGGTCCCTCCACTGTCCCTAATGGGTCCCTCCACTGTCCCTATTGGGTCCCTCCACTGTCCCTAATGGGTCCCTCCACTGTCCCTATTGGGTCCCTCCACTGTCCCTAATGGGTCCCTCCACTGTCCCTAATGGGTCACACCCTGGCGTTGAGGGATGGAGAACCTGAGGTTCCCTCACTTCGGCCCCATGAACCTGACAGAGGACAGTACGTACTGCGGGAGGAGGCCTCTTTGGTGTCATTGTGGGTCTTTGGGGCTGGCTGGTAGAAACTATCTCTGGAGGGCCTGGAGGCCCATTCTTATCTGGCAGGCTGCTGTCCCCAGTGTAGAATAGAGGGTTCGAAAGCCCTGTGGTAGGCTTGGGTGCCACACTCCTGGGGAGAAAGAGACAAGCAATGGTGTAGTCGCTTCCAGCCAGAGAATGCAGGACTCCTGGGTATGTTCCCCAATTCAAGCTGGTGCAACCCACATAGGATACAAGCTGTAGTCACAGGCACATGTGTGAGCACAGGAGGACAAGTAGCAAGTCCCCTAACAGCTGTGCTGGGGAGGTGCTTGGAGGACCTGAGAAAAGCTGTACTTTGGCAATCAGCTTGCGGGGTCAAGGCCTTGGTGCAGGGCACAATGGAACCTAGTGAGGCCTATGTGGCCATGGCTGGGGGTGGGGAGGCTATCTCAACTCTGGATTTATCATACCCCTATTTTTTGCCACACTGTCCCAATACAGCCTCGAAGGAGGAGGAGGGAGAGGAGGAAGAAGAGAAGCAGCAGAGATCCTGGGGATTTCCTGTGCTTCCTACACCCAGGCCTGTCCAACACCCAGAGAACCCCAAGTCCCCCCTGAGTGCTTTTCTGCATGGTCCTGCTGACAGAAGCAATGATTTTTGTTTCTTAAGTAACAGCAAAGCCATTTCTCAAGTGCTGAGTACAAGAAGTGTCTCACATGGAGATATGTTGCAACCACCATATCCTCACCTCTTTTGGACTTGTCTCTGGGGCCTTCGGTAGATGATGACAATTGCCAGGGTGACCATCACAGCCGCCAGGATCACCAAGACCACCGTCACACTGACTGGGAGGCTCCTAGATGCTATGGAACACATGGCCACATGATCATCCAGTTTGGGTACCAGCGCGATCAAGAGCTAGGGAGGGCCCCTGGGAGATGCAGCCTTCTCAGTCCCCCTTGACCACAACCTGGGTCCCACACCCCACATATAGTTGAGTGCCTGAGGACTCCAGCAGGGGGTCCAGTACATTACAGCAGCTCTTCTGGCTTTCCAGCAATGGGGTAGGAGACATGGTAATGCTGAGTCCCAGCCCCACAGTGTCACCGTTGAGGCCTAGCCAGTTCCCTGAGGCTGTGGTGCTGTGGACAGCTGCAGGCTCAGTGGCCACTGGGAAGGAAGGCACTGTGGGGGTTGTGGGGAGTGGCCCTGGATGCCTGCGCCAAAGCTATCTAGCCTTGTTTTGGACAGGACACCACCCTGCGTCACCTTTGGGAAGTAGAGATATGTGATCCTAACCACCCTCAGGGTTGGCACCCCACAAATACCAGCTCTTGTGATCTTCAGGACCTTACTCATTTGTTTTTCTGGTACATTTGCCAGCATCTGTGCACAGTAGGGTGGGGCCCAGCCTGAGTGACAGTGGCATTCCCTCTTGTGGTTGCATACCTGCGGGGGGAGGGGGGAAACCTGGGCCTCAAGGACAGGTACCCCACAGGGCAGCAGGGCACATTGCAGCACACACAGGGTCCCCTTCCATGCACCCACATACGTCAGTCTTGGGCTTATAAAGGGTTCTCCCCAGTGGCCATAAGATCAATGAAGGGCACTTGCCCTACCTCAGCCTCAGAAAGGGCTTGTTGATACCTCCATTAGAAGGATATAGGCTTGTTAGAGCCCACATTGCTATACCCACAGGGGTCTCTGTCACAAGTTCTATCAGACAGGTAAGTGGTGGCAGCCACCTAGCTCAAGGGCACCAGACAGTGGGCATGCCATGACCTGCGGCCCGGGGCTACACATACCCCATGGTTGTTGCACTTTGCAGAGCAGTTCTCAGATCTGTATACATGGAGGCTCTGGCAGTGTCCATTCATGCAAACCTGGAAGGTAGAAAGGGCTCTTGGGTAGCTGGCCTAGACCCAATCCCAACCCTACTATCCTCAAATCCAAAGATAAGCTCAGGTTACAGAACAGCTATGCCCTCGTGTGTGTGTGTGTGTGTGTTTGTGTATGTGTGTGCACGTGTGCGTGCATGCGCCTCAACCATGAGAGTGGTACTGGACTGGCTGACGCTGCGGACAATTTGGGTATGGTGGTCTCCAGAAAGGTGTCTCCACTTGCCTCCCCAGCCAACACTGTCTGTATAGGCCCTTATCAGAGAGTAATATGGGCACAGCCCCGGATGGCTTTCAAGTGCTCCTGAGCTTACCTTCCCATCCTCACACTTGGTGCCTGGGAGTACCAGCTCATAGCTGCCGGTGTTGCTGTCCGTTTGGAGAGCTTGGCACGTTCCATAGTGGGAGGAGAAAGTGCAGGAGGAACGTTCAAGGGGTTTCTGGCCTCCCTCACAGTACAGCACCCCACATCGGTTGATCCTGCAGACAGGGGGTAGTCTGTGGTCATGGGTGTCCTGGGCATGTGCTCAGGGACCTGGGTGCTACACGTGATGGTCCCAGGACCTTTCCTTCCTCAAGGATGACAGTCTCAGTCTGATGACTTGATGCAGGCCAGACTCCAGAAAAGCCACCTGCCTCACAGACCAGGCCTCCTTTGTGGGGAAGTCTCTGTGGACTAGCCTTGCCATTGAACACATACCACATCCAACACCCAATAGTTTGGCCTTGATGCTTACCTGCCAGGGAGCATCCTGCCATTGCAGCCTTGAGGGATGGTAAAAGTAGAGCAGGTGTCTGATGCAGCCCGGGAGCCTGTGGGGCCAGGAGAAGTTAGCATGGCTTAGGTAACAAGACGCTCTACAAGCTGGCCCCCATCCTCTATGCTCCTGTCTGCCTCACCTGGCCCCCACAGATGCTGGCACTGCTGTGTCAGTGTGGGGCAGCTCCCATTAAAGCAGTAGCCCCCTGGGCAAGGGGTGCCATTCTCTTGGAAGGCATCTTCAGGGCATGCTGGCTTCTGGCCATCACAGAACTCCTCCAGGTCACATTTGTCCTTCATGGGGCGACATAGCTTACCAGCTGGCTTCACCTAGTCCCATAGAGAAGCTTACTGTGCGGCAGGCCCACATAATGCCTTTACAGGTATCCTATTGCCCTGGGTTTGACTGGGGAAGATCTTGGGGGAAGTCCAACTTACTTTGCACTCATGACAGCAGGCACCGGAAGCACACTCTGCCCCCTTGGCCAGCTTGCAAGTGGTGGCATTGCAGCAGGGGTTCTGACAGTCCTGGGAGGACAATGGTTTGAGCAGCTATACCCTAGCCAGACCTGGCTCCAGGGCAGATTGGGTTTTGGTGCTCTCTGGGCAAGAGGCAGCAGCCAATTTATCTCCAACTCCCTTATAGGTTATTAGGGGCTCAAAAGGAAATGTAGCGGCTTGTGATCCCAAGGGCCACATGTGGTATAGGCGTACAAACAATGCCAGGCCTGAGAGGCCAGCCTAACCAAAAGGACCCTGGCTTGAGGCCCCTACACTAATGGTGAGTCTGACCAGCAAGAGGCAGGGTTAGGGTGAGACAGACCTGAGGTGTGCCACAGTCACACTCCTCTCCACGCTCCACAAATAGGTTTCCACACACAGGGCCACCCACGAACCGGTTGACGTCTGGGACATTGTTCAGGCATCTTGTCTGGGGCTTCGCCACGAATGACTCTAGGTCAACCTGGCTACACCTGCTGAATTTCCTGGGGAACTTGGAGCTAAGGGCAAGAGATGTCACCATTAGGAGGAAGAGCCTCATGCCAATCTGTCCTTTCCCACCCAGCGTGCCCCGCGGGAGCTCTCACCCAAAGCGTCCAGTCATGATGCAGCCACCACTCTCAAGTGGCACAGAACAGTAGCAGCCCGGAACGTTCTCATCATGGCTCATGCCCAGGTTGTGGCCCAGCTCGTGGGCCATGGTAGATGCTACACCGATAGAGTGTTTGGTGTGGTCCTACGAGGATGAGCTCATTAGTTCCAGCCTACTGCCATCTACCCACATGCGCTCTGCCATCTCTAGGTGCCCATAGGCACGATGCTACTTCCTGCCAACAACCTAACATAAAACCAGATTTCAAATCCATCCCCCAGGGGAGGTGGCTGCTTCTTGGTGTTTTAGGGACCTAGATTGACATTTTCTACCCCACACTCAGGCTCTACTTTTGGCCGTACTATATATACAGTTTGGCAAACTTGGGTGAGAGTTCCTTTTACCTGGTTCACAGCTCCTGAGTGCCGGGAACACAGGGCAGACACCTTAGCCAGTCCAACAGTGGTCCCAATGAAATCAATGCCCCTAGAAATAGATATGACATGTATGCCCACGGCATGGTTGTAGTCCTGCTTCATCCCTGCATAGCTCTGCTTGGGTGTCGTGCTCTGGAGGCCAGGCTGTATAGAGGCTAAATCTCTAGGGCTTGGCTCTGTCACACTGTGGTGGATGGGTGTGCCCACCCACTCACGTGATAAGTTGTACATTGTCATGGGAGTGCTGCCCTAGCAAATTCTGTTCCCTCCAGGTTAAGAAGTTCTCCAGTGTAACATTGGCATAGCGGCTGATGTAGAACTTGTCCGTGGTCCAGATCTCCAGGCCCACCAGGACCACACGGAAATTGAGTTCCTGATAAAGCTGCAGAATATGAGAGGCCCCTTGGAGTCAGTCCAGGGGTGGGGATGGACAGGGGCATGGTGTGCATCTCGCCACTGGAAGGTCCTGAGCTCAGTATAGAACCCCCGACCAAACCAACCCCCATCTTGATTGGCTATCTTGCCCTTTCCACCTTAAAGCAGCTGTACCTTCCCTTCAGGTGTCAGCACCCCTGGGGCAACCCACCTTGTCCACGTGGTTTACAACCTCCAGCACTCGCTGGCGCACGGCCTCTCTGCTCCCCACCATCTGGAACTGGAAATAGAGGACCTTTTGGCTGGGGCCTGGCAACCTCATCCTAGGTCATCCCGCCCACTCAACCCCTGCATCCCATACCTCTTGGCTGTCTGTGACCACATACAATTCCACATAGCGGGGTTCTCTGGGTATTAGCCAGTTCTAGGAAAGAAGCCAGTCAGCATTTTTGCCCTTGACCCCAACTTACCCCAGAGCCCACCTCTATGTTGGGAGACATCTCCAGTGCAGTGGGCTTTCTCTGTAACTGCAGGGCTGAGCCAGGCCCACCCACCCAGCATGGGGCCTGCTTCAGGGTTACAGATAGCCATGCTTAGGCCTAAGCATGGGGTCTGTGACTGGCCTGACCAGCAGGGGATGATGATGCTCACCCTGGGCTGAGACCTGTAGATTTCTAAGGCCCTCGGCCCTCCGTCACCCAGACTGGTCTCGTCGACCCCACAGGTCCCAGCCTTCTGTTGTAGGTGGTTTGCCTGGTACACTGCATGCTGCCCCTCTTCCTCACCATCCAGGGGCTCAATCAAGTGGACAGTGGACCCAACTTGGAAAAAGCCCCTGACGGGAAGAAGCAGGTGAGCAGAGGATATGGTCAGCTTGTTCTTAACTGACATCTGGGAGGACAAGTGCTCCATGCTTACTGCCCCAGAACAGTCACCTTCCACCCTTGTGGGAGATGAGCAGGTTTGCAGGTACAGAAGGCAAGAAGGCACATGGGTGTGGTATGGCCTGTACTTGCTAATTAAGCCTAAACAAGAGCTCCAATCGCTTCAAACACAGAGCAGGAAAGACTTTTTTCCCAACACAGGGTTTCTCTGTGTAGCCTTGGCTGTCCTAGACTCATTTTGTAGACCAGGCTGGCCTCGAACTCACAGTGATCTGCCTACCTCTGCCTTCTGAATGCTGGGATTAAAGGAGTGTGCCACCACACCCAGTGACACTTTTTTTTTCAAAGTCTCATGCCAAGGGCCTTTTTCACTGCCTCAGTTTATCTTTCTGTAGAAGGAGACTTCCTGCTGCCTGCTGTACATACCTGAGGCCAGCACAGGTGCTAAGGCTGGCAGCTGAGCCCTGATACCCTTCCACATGGCCTTGGTAGAGGCAGTGGTCCTGAAAAAAAAGGGAGGGAGGGTCATAGGTCTTGCTGCCATGGTCTCACAGGCCCAGGAAAGGCCGTCCTAGTACCATACCTGCCCATGCAGCTGTTCTGTCACCTCAGAGCCATTGGCTGCTGAGTAGGTCTCTATGTAGCTTGAGGCCAGCAGGTCCCTGGAAGAGAACCACTGAAGTTGCCTGGTCCCACCCCACACTGAGCAGCCACCACAGGGCACCTGGGCCAGGATCCTGACACACAGAAGCCTGTACTTCCTCCTGGACCCAAGAACTGCTTACCTGTTCTTCCGAAGGTGCAAGGTGAAAGTGTGCCCACTGGTCTCAAGAGTGTAGTTCAGAGTCTCTGGGTACTGGCCCTGGGTGAGAATTCAAGGGTGAGTGGCCTCAGCTTAAGGCCAGGGATTTGCAGAGCAGAGAGCTCCCGGAAGAACCTTCCTAGGAGACCTTGGGGTTTCCTTAGTTTCAGGCAAGGAAGTAGATGGCTGGGGCCAGGCTGAACTGTTTGGGAGGAACAGGGAAAGCATTCTCCTAGATAAAGCAGAAAACAATAGCGCTCCATGGTCCCCAGAACCATTTCCTCATCTGTTCACAAGGATGATGGTGATGATGATGGTGGTGAAGATTGATGATGATGACACTCCTTTCCAGAGAAAGCAGGGTAGGAGTGGCAGCCATGGTAAGGTCGACACTAAATCCAGGGCAACATGGGGGTGGGCAAGGTGCACAGACCCCTCCCTCAGTACCACTCTTCCACAGCAGGCTATGGTGTCCATCTCAAGGTGCAGGGCAGGTGTGTGCTGTACGCTCTATGACCCTTCACTCATTCGCCACGTGTACAACCAGCTAGCCCTAGGGACAGCATACAGCAGGAAAGAGGAAAACGCAGGCGGAGATGTTTCCTGAAGATCCAAACAAGGACAGGGCCAGGAATCTTCCTGGAGGTCCACAGGCTACTCTCTGTTCCCAGCCCCCAGGAAATCCCAGGCTGAGAGAAGCTCAGTGCATTCACATAGCTTTAGGGTGAGCAGCTGTTAGGTAATCTAATAAACCACTGCCAACTGAAACTAGGGAGTGGCCCGGGGCAGCACAAGCTGCTGAGTGAGAGGCCTCTCCAGGCTGGGCCAGTGGTCTCGAAAGGAGCGAGGCAGTGAGTAGGGTTCCTAGAGCCTAGCCTGGAGACCCTAGGCTCTGGTTCAGGGTGGCAGCAGGAGGCAGGAAGTGGTGAGCTCAATAAGGAGGAACTACAGTCTGCATGCCCGAAAACACCGACAGATTTAAGTCCCTGAGCTGTGCAGGGCAGCCCCTAGAGTCTACTGGGCCTTTTACAGAAACAGGTCATGTGGCCAGGCTAATGGGGAGACTCACCAAGTGGGAGGGCAGGGCTCTGCGGGAGCGGGATGCCGCCAGGCGCCGAGGCCATACTATCTCATACTGTTCTACGTGGGGCAAAGGAGGTCCAGAGGCTACTGCTACAGGAAAGAGAAAGGGGATCAGAGGCACAGCGGGGACCGCTCTACCTGATGCGGTGTCTAGCCAGTGTTATCTCTCTTCTCTGGGGAATCACTACATAGCTCAGTGCTAGCAATGGGATCTAGTCCTGTGGTCCCAGTAAGAAGACCTTTGTGCCTAAAACACCACCAGGTACAGTACCCAGAGGAACCCCCTCCCATCCTCTTGCCCTTCCTCAGTGCCTATCTGGGGAAGACCTAGCCATGGAGAATACATAGGGGCCCTTTGGTCTGCTTGCCAGACATCTAGAGTTGACCTGATCTCATCTTTAGTTACATGCTCATATGTAATTGATGGAGAAAGCACCCTCTCCCTCAGGCTTTTCTCTCCCAACAGAAAACTTCCTGTCCAACAACAGACCCTCTGTAGGCAGGTCCAATTTTAGAGACCAACTGCCCCCAAAGAACTGTCCTTTTTGGCATAGGCAAGAGGTGCAGCTTCCTAACCCCAGAGTTCCAGGACTGAGAGGTAAGAGGAGAGACCCCTCCAGCCAGGGGCGTCCCAAGACAGAGGAAAATCAAGCCTTCCAGTAGGAGGTAAGGCCCCATGTTGCTAGGGAGCTGGACCCACTGCACCTCTGGGCTTCTGTTCCTGCCTAGCAAGAGGGTTTTGCATCCCCCATGAACTCACAGATGAACCTTGCTATGTGGGCCTCCTACAGCAGCCAGGAAAGCTGCCCTGTGGGTGCCACACCTAGTGGTGTCACGGTTCCTGTAACTACCTCAAGGGAAAAGTCCCAGGAGCCAACTTCTCTTACACTTCACTTTTGAAAAATCTCAACGCTGACCTTTTCTGTATCTACCTATTTTCTCCATGCCCAGGGTAAGTGGCCACTAGGCAGACACCAAACTCTGAATGGGTTCCTTGAAATCAAATAATCATCACTTACCTGGTGTCCATAGGATGCTGAGTAGCCAGAGGCCAAGCATGACAGGATCTTGGGCACACTGACTCTAGAGGTTCCTCAAAATACTCCGACTTGAGCACTGGTCTGGTACTTCTGAGAGTCCTTCCTAAATATCAGGACTGGCCAATCACTGGGCTGTGGGGCGGGGCAGGGTGGGGCAAGGCGGGGCAAAACATGTACAACTCTGTACCAGCACCTTGCTGGCAGCAACCCCCTCCAGAACAGTCTGGAGTTACCGAGGCCCCTCTCAAGCAGCCTTTGGGTGCTTTGCATCTCCTACGGTCTCTTCTATGATTTTTAAACTAAATTAATGGGAGCTGGAAATGATAAATAGACCAACTTAAGCTGTGGCCTCGCCTCCCAGCCCTGCCTGAGCTTGGGAGTGCTAATTGGGTGGAGTCAAGCTGGAAGGTGACTTTTAGAGGGGAAATGACTTGTGAGCCTGAAACTTCAGAAGGTGTGGGGGGCGGGGCGGGGCGGGGCTTTGTCTTCCTGGGCAACCGAAAGAGGAAAGGAGGGGCACTGCGGCCTCAGGATCAGCCTGTGGGAGCTGATACTTTCAAAGCTCTTGCCCAGTTCCACCAGGCTTCTGAGGAAGAGAAATGCAGGGAGGAACACAGAAAGATGGGTGTCTAGGCCCCGGTGACCAAGTTACAGTCACCTAGTGATAGGGCCTGACTGATCCTTTGAGGTCTTATCCTAACCTCACAGAAGGGGTCCGGATGTACCAGGCTTCTTCTATGGTCCTGGATTCTTTTCTTCATGTCCCAGGGGTAGGGCTGTCCCAGAGCCAGAGCTTTCAGCACCCCTACCATGGCCTGGTTCCTAGCTTCTTCAGGTAGGACTGTTACTGTGGGAACCCAGGAACATGGTCAAGCCTGTTTGTCATTTGTGGTAATGTTCCCCTCTACGACACATCCTTGTGGGCACAGATGCGGTTAGACCCACCCCACCATGAGGAAGAAGTGACACCTAGACTACCAGAATGACAGCTCAGTCAGAAAGGGAAACTAGGCAGGTTGGAGTCTTGGATTCTATCTTGAGGACTGTACCTATTAAGCTGGGGGCACAAATGATACTGTCACACACTGCCCTTGTGATTGAGATAAGGTCATACCATGTAGCAATGGCATGGGAGTCTCACCACCAAACTTCTGCCTAAGGTGTCAGCCCACAGTGCTTAGGGCTAGAGCAGACACCAGGCTGACATAGGCAACAGGCTCATTTTCCCGTGCATAGGATCTTAAATACTCCTGGATTGCAAGTTAGGTGACTGTGAAGGTTCAAGGCAATGTGTTCTTAATCGACTCAAGGGCAAAAATCAACAGCTGCTGCCAGCACACACCATTGTCTTCTAAGCCCAACCATGCCTAGTGAAGCCAAGGAAACAGAGTAAAATCAAAAGCCAAGACCAAGTGGGGCCAATTTAGTCCTACACTGGTAGAAATGCATTAGAAATGATGGCTACTCAATTCATCATGCAAGACAGACTCAACTTATTCCCAGCCTCAGCCAGCAGGTGCTCTGGAGGGTTTGGAGTTGGGCTCCACGCAAACCTCGGAGCTGCAAGGCAAAGGCTAGAGGCATGGGTTTCTGCGCTCCTGGAGACAGGCCAGTGAGTTCCACTACTCTGTCTGGCATGTGTTCTAACAACACTGGGTTGGCAGAAGGACGTTTACTTAGGCAAGCTGGCACATGTTACAAACCAGGAAAAACAAAACAAAACAAAAAAAACCCTCAACAAAACGTGGCTGAAGAAGCAAGCACCCCAGGGGGGCTCTGCTTAGCTAGTCAGTCTTGACTGGGCCATCCAGTCTTATCATCTACTCAAGGACAATGACCAAGAGATCTGCCTCTGGTTCTCAAACCTCCCAACACTTCCTCACTCCCCAAGCCCACCTGGGGCTGAAAAGGACACATCTATTTCCAGGAAGGGCAGCTTAGCTCCAGCAGGCCTCCCTGGAGCAGGGGAGTGTCCTATCAAGGATAGACATATTGTCTACTCCAGGCCTAAAGCAGAAAGCCACTGAGACAAGGCAGCTACAACCAAACCTGTTAGCCACTTGGCTGAGTAATTTCAAAAGCCAAGACTTGCATCTAACAGACAAAGGGCGTCCCAGCCTCTGGGTCAGGCAAGAGTAGCTTCCAGTTTGAAGCTTAGCCTGTCTCCAAGGATGGTCCTCAGAGGATACCCCTTAAGGGTTCTTGGTGAAGGGCTGGGTACACCCTGGCCACATGAGGGTGTCTGCAGTTTGGAATAATGCTGCCCCCTAGTGCTGGATACAAAGGCAGCCCCCAAATATGTAGAGAACAGTCCCAACCCCAGGCCACACCTCCTTTGGCATCTTCTAATTATATTGCTCCTTGTACAGACTGGATTTTAAAGGCAGTTAAGTCTGGGGAGACCTTCCTCTGGTACAGGCAGCTTCCATTTTTATTCTTTTTTTGTTTTGTTTTTCAAGACAGGGTTTCTCTGTGTAGCCTTGACTGTCCTGGACTCTTTGTAGACCAGGCTGGCCTCGAACTCACAGTGATCCGCCTGCCTCTGCCTCCGGAGTACTGGAATTAAAGGCGTGCGCCACCACCGCCTGGCCATTTTTATTCTTTTTCTGAGTACATGTACATATTTGTGTGTGTGCATGTGCATGTGCATGTGCATGTGGAGGTGAGAGACTGACACCAGATAATTTCTTCTATTACACTCCACCTTATTTTAAATTTTTATTTATTTGTAAATAAATAGATGGGTCTTTCACTGAAACTGGAGCTCATCTAGACTAAGGCAGTAAGTCCCAGGAATCCACCTACTTCCACCCCCAGCATTGGAATACAGAAGTGTTCCAATACACTCAGCATTTATGTAGGTGAGGTGCTGGTTAGACTTATGTCAGTTTCACACATGATAGCATCACTTTAGAAAAGGGAACCTCAACTGAGAAAATGCCTCACAAGATTGTCTGTGGTGCATTTCCTTGATTGATGCTTGCTGTGGGAGGGAGGGACCAGCTCACTGTGGACAGGTGGACGGTGGTGCCTCTAAGCTGGTCCTGGTCCTGGGTGTGATGAGAAAACACTTAGTAAGCCATGGGAAAAGCCAGTGAGCAGCACTGCTCCATGGCCTCTGTTCCAGTTCCTGTCTCGAGGCCCTGACATTCCTGGACGATGTACTAGACTACAGGCTGTACAATGAGCAAACCCTAGCCGCCCCAAGTTGCTTTTGGTTATGATGCTTGTTTCATCACAGTAATAGAAGCCCAAACTAAGACAGGTGATGAGGATCTGGATTTAGGTCTTCATATTAAAAAGCCTTTTACTGACTGAGCTCTCTCTCTAGCCCTCTGGAAAGCATCTAAAAGGAAATCTAGCACCTTGAAAAAGGAGCTCATTGAGCCAAGATGGCAACTCAAGTCGTATTTCAACAGTAATGACACACAGCACCCACGCTCCAGGGACACATTGTTTTAAGAAGTGAGCTCATTGTGCAGGGATGGCCACCCTGGGTGCTGGTGCTGGGGGCCCCCTTGCGACAGGCACTTGGGGGGAAGCCTTCTGACTCCTCTCTGCAGACAGACGTTCCAGGCGTTCTGCATAGAAACCATTGAAATCCAGCCTGTAGAAGAGGGAACGGGAGTTAGGGAAACTCCAGGACACAGCAGAGTCCAGCCCAAGCTGAGCAGGTGCACAGGGTCTACCATGGGCTGTCCATGTGGCAACCCCTCTTCTCCCAATCACATAAAGGTCAGTGACGGACACAACCCGGGCCTCTTCCAGGCAGAGGGAGGGGCATGCTCTACCTGTCAGTGCGGGGTACACTAGCAGGTCTCAACACTGGTGGGCCTTATTGCACGCTATGGTAATGAAATTCTGAGGGTGCTCCAGCCTTGGGAAGCCTGGCTGTGAATTTTCAGTGCTAATGACCACAGAACCTAGGGGGCCCAGGATACTAGATGGTCCCAATACACAAACTAGTATTTTTCCAAGGGCAGTTCAGGGACGGTATCCAATTCCTAGACAAAGCCAGAGCCCTTTCCCACCCCAGAGGTAAGCAAACACCCCCTCCTCAGAGTATTCACAGCTGGCCTCTCTCTTTCACGGCCTAGGCCAGACTAGGGCACCTGCTGGGGCTATGGGGAGCAGGGGTACAGTGGAAGTAGACGGCGGGGCTGGGCTTCACAGTCAGGCGACCCTTACCTGGAGATGACGCTGGCCATGCCATGTTCACAGTCACTGGTGCTGTAGACACTTAGTCGAGCCAGCAAATCAAGAAGATGGGCAGAAAAGTTTTTGTCAAAGTTATTGATGGTGGCCTCGAAACCAGAGGCCAGCTGAGGAGTATCCACATGCTCCGACAGGTGCTGAAAATAAACCCTAGGGAGCTCAGCATTGGTTATTAGGTACACAGCTAGCCCCTCTGGGGCCACAAGCATGCACTTCTCTTTCTTCTTGATGTTTTGGTTTTATTAGTTTTGAGACAGACCACTGCCACTACAGTTCAGGCTGGCTTATGATTCTTTTTTGGAGACAGTCTCGTGTTGCCCAGGCTGGCCTTGAACTCACTTTGAATATCTGATCCTCCTGCCTCTACCTTAATGTAGGTACATGCAACCATACCCAGCCTCTTTAGTTTTTCAATGAAAGAAATTAGTTCTGAGCCAGGCAGTGGTGGTGCACACCTTTAATCCCAGCACTCAGGAGGCAGAGGCAGGTGGATTGCTGTGAGTTCGAGGCCAGCCTGGTCTACAGAGTGAGTCCAGGACAGCCAAGGCTACACAGAGAAACCCTGTCTTGAAAAACAAACAAAACAAAAACAAAAAAGAAAGAAAGACTAGTTCTGCCATATCATAAAAGATGGGAAGTTGGGGCATCAGAACCCAGCAAATAGAGAAAGATTTGGGCAGCGGGGCCCAGCACACTGGGGCTTCTCCAGGCTGCAAGTCTGATTTCAGGACTACTGCTGCTTCCTTCCTGGCCACCAATAAGCAAGGAGGATAGACCTCGTCTTCTACTGCCTTGGCTTATGGTCCTCATATGCTCTCCGACTATCCCCTATTTGCTACCTTCTGACTATGAATCCTAAGGGCTTCATAGGGGTTGTCTGTACCAACTGACTGTTCTAATCAGGGAAAAGCACTTTAGCCAGGCAAAGCTCTGTGCTCTAGGGCAGCCCAGGCCTAACCTACACAATACTGCACCATGCGTCACAACAATCTGGAGCCCAGATATGTGGAGGCTCAGTGTGAAAGAGAAGGAGGAAGACCCCAGTGGCTGTGCTGGAAACCTAAGTTCAGACCGTGTTTTCCCTGTCATAGGGGTGGCAGCCAGCAAGGGGTGACAGGAGGTCTCTGTTTTTGAGAAAGGTCTAGTCTCAAACTTGTTACGAAGCTGAACCTTGTTCTGAACAACCAATCCTCCTGCCTCCACTTCTCAGGTGCTGGGGTTCCAGGCATAAGCCAGCACACCTAGCTTTATGTTTGTCTTGTTTAAGGTTTTCTTCTCTTAAGTTTGCAATGCTAACACTGTGGCAGTGACTAGGAAGAGAGTCTCTCTGGACGAGCTGCATGGCCACTTACCTTCCTGGTAGGTTCCTTCCGGAGGCGGTCCTCAGTCCGCGCAGTCTCTGGGGGTGGCCCCTGCACACCGCCCTGCTCCAGTGTCAGCCGGCCAAGCTCACTGTCCAGTTTCATGCTCTGTGTAAATTTCTAAGGGTGGGTCATGAGGCAAGGTACGGTTAGTTCCAGACAGTGCTCCACAGAAGACAAGGACCAACAGGTGCACAGTACCCAGAGACACAGGGAACCAGAGCTGCAGACAGGGTGTAGTTCTTGGCATTCCCTGCGACTGTCAACTGAGACAGGGTGTAGTTCTCGGCATTCCCTGTGACTGTCAACTTTGACAGGGTATAGTTCTCGGCATTCCCAGGGACTGTCAACTGAGACAGGGTGTAGTTCTAGGCATTTCCTGTGACTGTCAACTGAGACAGGGTGTAGTTCTAGGCATTTCCTGTGACTGTCAACTGATTTTTCTAAGATCATGGTTATTTCCTGTTTCCCTACGTGGGAATTAACACGGCCCATAAACACCTAAGGGATGAACGTCACTGTCCCCTCTCTAACTTATCACCACCTATATCTCCTACTCCTGACTGCTCCAAGGTGCTGCTTCAAGAGCACCTGACTCCCAGCATTCTCCAGCCAGGAGGCCCCAGGCTACCCACCTGTCACCTGATACTTTCTGCAGTATTTTGGACAACTGCTTGTAATAAGTTTAACCAAACTCAGTTTTGACAAATGAATGCAAAGGCATTCAGAAGAAGCCTAAGACAGAGACCAGCACAAGAGTACTATGAGAAATAAGGGAGGCCCTGGAAAGCTTCTCAGCCAGCCTGGGATGGACTGGCCACAAAGACCAGGAGCTCTGTAAGGGCATAAGTTGTGGGACAGAGCAGCAAGCGGCAACAGCTGAGGCACTGTGCACGCCCACGGTGCCTCCTTGTCCTCACCTGCATACAATTGGTGAACATGACGCACACAGACATGAGCTTGGAGAAAACCTTCAGCAGCTCAGGGTTGGTCAGCATGCAGTCCTTCAGGCAGTTGTCAAGGAAACTTGTGTGGTGGCCAAGAACATCGTCGATGTTGGAGGCCTGCAAACAAAGGCCTGAGACTTCCGGTTCTGGCTTGGTGCTCTACTTCCTGCACAGATCCACTGCCTCAGTGGGCCTGTGGTCTCTTGGAGACTACTTGTCCTCCTCCCTCTTTCTGTCTCCTCTCTCATCTCTCTCGTGAACATGGGCAGCAAGCAGGCAGATGAGACTGTGGACATTTTTGTGGCCGCTGCGACACCTGTCTAGCATATGATGGTGCTCTGAAATGAACTACAATCTGGCTGGGAAGGAGCCTTGCAGATGTTACACTCTGTACAGCAGATACTCACGGATTTCAGGTTTTTCTCAAGGATGTGCCAGGTCGGTTCCATCACTTCAAACATCATGTAGTACTGAATATTCTGGACAAAGTTGAGCATTCGCTGCCGCAGAGTGAAAGCACCAGCAAACCTGAGTGCATAAACAACGGTTTTCCTGAGGAGGGGATGCAGACTCGGCACAAAGCACGTACACTCATACATGGTGACAGCTCCCGCCCAGAACCACACGGCAGAGTAGACTCTCGTGACCCTAGCTCCCGTGTGCAGAGTTCAGACACAAGGACAAACGACATCATCAAGGAAGATTGCCTCAGTGCTTAGGCCGGAGGACACTCACTCCCACCTCTGGCTTCATCAGGGTGTCACGTAAATGTCCTACCCAACACAACTCCCATTCCCCTGCATCCTGAAAAGACAGTGCCAACTAGCCTTGCCTCGGAGACACAGAGCAGGACTGTAGCTAACTAAGCCACCAGAGCAGGTGTAAAGGTTTGAATGATGTGTCCCCAGTTGGTGGCTATCTGGGGAGCCTTGGGGTATGCAGTCTGGGAGTGGACTTTGAGGTTTCAACGACTGGCAGCATTTGAGACCTCTGTCTCATGCTTTTGCTTCAAGAGCTGTGAGCTCTCAGCTGTTGTTCCAGCAGTCATTTCCGCCTGCTTGCTACCACGCCCCCGGGGAGGGCCTCTTACCCCTCTGGAACTATAAGCTCAAGATAAAACCTTCATTTTGAATTTGTCTTGGTTATGGTGTTTGATCACAGCAGTAGAAAAGTAGCTAGGCCATCAGGTAGGTGGTAGCACCAACAACTACCACCCTGGCTGGCTCCACACACTTGTTTTACTGGGACAACTTTTTCAACCCAGGTCTATATTCTTCTTAATTATATGTATGTATGGTGTGTGTATGTGGTATCCTCACATGAGAGCAAATGCCCCAAGAGGCCAGAAGAGGAGCCCTTGGAGCTAGAGTTACAGGCACCAGTGAGTTGTCATGTGGTGTTGGGAGCAGAATTCTGTTCTCTGTCAGAGAATCACATGCTCTTAGCCCCTGAGCCACCTCTCCAGTTCCATGAAACAAATTCTTTTTTTAATTTGTTTTTTGGTTTTTCAAGATAGGGTTTCTCTTGTAGCCTTGGCTGTCCAGGACTTGCTTTGTAGACCAGGCTGGTCTGAAACTCACAGCAATTCACCTGCCTCTGCCTCACAAGTGCTGGGATTACAGACATGTGCCACCATGCCCAGCCTCAAACAAATTCTTGAGAAATTTTACCGTTGGGGTTGGAGAGATGGCTCAGAGGTTAAGAGCACTGACTGTTCTTCCAGGGTCCTGAGTTCAATTCCCAGCAACCACATGGTGGCTCACAGCCATCTATAATGTGATATAATGACCTCTTCTGGTATGCAGGCATATATGCAGGCAGAGCACTGTATACATAATAAATAAATAAATCTTAAAAAACAAAAACAAAAACTTTTACCTTCAACCTTTCCTTTAAACACCAGCCAGCTCTACACACTAGTGTACAAAAGGTCACCAGAGCACTTCTTAGCACTTACTGCTCTATGTACTAGGGTGGGGGGTGGAGGGGGGTGAAAGGGGGAGGGAGAAATGTAAGGAGGGGCTCAGGTGCTGCAGACAGAGCCTGGCAGTCAGCTCTGTGAGGATATAGATAGTGAGTATGCAGCTAGCGGGAAAGTCATGAAAACAGGTAAGCTAAAGTGACTTTCAATTAATGTTTTCAAAGACCCCAAACAGGAGCTAATTTTCTTAGAATGAGAGTGGTGCAAAAGAGGACTCACCACTTGGCGGAGTGCAGGGCATGCTGCTTGGCGGTCTTGTTGCTGATCCAGACACTGCAGAGCTGCCGCTCCACATGCTTGCAGTAGAACATGTGCCGGAAGAGCATCTGGTAGCGGGTGAGCGCCTTCCTGCAAAGAGGGGCACGTCAGGAACCTGGGTAAGGCAGCCTGGGCTTTCGACTGTCTGCAGGGTGGCACCAACAGACAGTAAGAAGAACCCTGCGTCCTACAGCGTGAGGCTGCCCACGCAGGCAGGTCTGACTCCCACCCACACCTGCACTGAGCTGGAAAAGTAACTAAGTTTCTTAAATACTAGTAGAGGTTATACACCAACTGAAAAGCCTTAACTAAACAGTTAGGTCAGGATATATATAGGTCAGTGGTGAGCACTTGCCTGACCATAAATGGCCTGTGTCACACAGGCCTCACCTGTTGATAATCAGTGATAGTGGCCATTTAACCATATAGTCAAAGGAGAAGGCCTCCAGACCACTCAGTGTGAGCTCCGTTGGGTCAGCATGTGTCATTGCCTTCTCCTGCTTGGTCTCGATGGCCAGAACCCGCAAAAGCTGCGTGATGAGGTCGTGAGGCATCAGGTCAATCTTGGGGGTTAAAGAAAAGAAATGATACACACAAAATTGTCTTAACCCTTACCTACCCATGAATGGAGTGGGAAAGCAAGTTTCTTGAATACTATTAGAGGCTAACCACCACTGATAACCCTTAACTAAAAAGTTAGGTCTGAGGCAGGAACAGGGGTCCATGCCTTTAATCCCAGCACTTGGGAGGCAAAGGCAAGCAGATCTACATGAGTTCAAGCTTGGCCTGGTTTACACAGTGAGTTCCAGGACAGCCAGGGCTATGTAGAGATCCTGTTCCCAAGAAGCAGTTAGGTTGTGATGTCTGTAGTGCGCTGGTAAGCGCATGTCTGGCATGTGTGAGGTCCTAGGTTCTACACCACACAGGAAAAAATTAAATCAAAGCACCTTCCATTAAAATGGAAGAGAAAATATAGGAAGCTTACTTTTTAAAGACTCACTTTTGTATTGTGTGTATCTGTGAGTAACTACATGTGTGTACGTAAACGTGTGCACATCTTATGCCTGTGGAAGTGAGTGAGAAGAGGGCATCAGACACACTGGGACTAAAGATGCAGCTACCCATGTGGGACCTGGGAACTAAACCAAGGTCCTCTGCAACAGCAGCAAACACCCTGGTGCTGGCTAGTTTTATGTCAAATTGATACAAGCTAGAGTCATTTGGAAAAAGGAAATCTCAAAAAAATGCCTCTAATTTGCCTATAGGCAGATCTGCAGTACATTTTTAAAATTAGTGTTTGATATGGGGTTGCCCAGGCCATTGTGGGTGATAGTACCTTTGGGCTACCAGTCCTGTGTTTTGTAAGAAAGCAGGCCGAGCAAGCCATGAGGTGCAAGGCAGTAAGTAGCACCTCTCTATGGCCTGCTCACCAACTCCTGCCCCCAGGGTCCTGCCCTGTCCTCCCTCCCTCAGTGATGGAGTGTGATGCAGAACTGTAAGCTGAAATAAACTCATCCCCCAAGCGGCTTTTGGTTATGGTGTTTATTATGGCAATAGAAACCTAGAACAACCCTGACCCACTGACCCATCTCTCCAGGTCTACAGTAACATTTTACATGTTTTTGCTGTTGTTATTATACGTGAGAAACCATGGGGGAAACTGAATAAATCCTAAGAGTGAAGACTTTTTAAGTTCCCTGCGAAGATGAAGCATACTTGGTGAGATATTGGGCAGTAATTATTATGGACAAACAGCACTGTCTACAACATTAATTACTTATTAGAGCCAATCAATGTCAGTGTGATAATGGCTCCTATAAGACATAAATGACACAACATAGAAAAGACAAGAAAAAAAACAAACCAAAACAGAAAGAATAAAGGAAGAAAAGCACCAACAGCCCACAAACAAATCCAATGCTCATCATGTAACAGTCATGACAACGCACCCACTCTAACCCTGCTTGTCAAAGGCCCACAGATGGAATGTCAGATGAGCAGACATGACGAACACTGTCCTCACCTTCAGGTCATCTTTGAAGGGGTCAGTGTTGGCAGTGCTCATTCGCAGGGCCAGCTCCAGCAGAGCCTCCAGGCGCGTGGGTGTGATGTCCTCTACTGGCTTCCTGAGCTCCTCTTCAGTAAGGTCCATGAAGTGCACGAAGAAGTCCCCCTGGTCCATCAGGAAGTAGCGCTTGATGGACCTGTGCCAGGGAGGGTTTGTTGAACACACTGCCTGACTCCGGCCCTCAACATATAAGGTAGAGGGTTGGTTGCCCTCAGTGGGACATGGAGCTACTCTGCTCAGGCATGGCAGGGGAGGGGCTGACAGCAAGGAGCTGAGAGACATATTGACCCTGTCACCTCACACTGGGGCTGCAGAGAGCTTGTACACAGACAAAATAGTTGCTGGGAGGACCATTCTCCTCTCAGCCCCGTGGATGCGAAGTGAAATCCAACCTCAGGTGTGCCACCAGCTCCTTCTCCTCCATGAGGAAGTCCAGCAGCACCTTGCTAGCGTAGTTAAACGCCTTCTCAATCTGTTCCACGTATGCCCGCTCTTTGAGGGTGTAGATGATCTCTTTGGCTACGGGACAGGTGACATCATGACCACATTCTCTAACCACATTCAGGTATTTTCCTGCGGGGGGGGGGGGGGGAAGAGAAGGAAGGAAGGTAGATCCAACACCTTTGTACAAGTTGAGTCTCAGGCCTTTATGAAACCAATCAAACAGGAGGTGGTGGCCCAGACATGAGGTACATTTTATTGCCTGTCCTTGAAAAGATTGCGCAATAGTAACCTGCAATGGCACTTCAGGTCTGCATTTCATAGGAAGGATTCTGAAAGAGCCTTGAGAGCTAGACCACTAAATAATCTCCTAATTAATCTTCTAATTCTGTTTATCTCTTGGAGCAGAGCACATATGTCAAGGCCCCAAGAATTTGCCTAATATCTACATCAGGTCCTAACCTGTACAATGCAACTGGAAGATGCAGCCGGCCTGGGAGGTGTGGCTTTCTCATAGCTTTTCTTGCTATATGATGAAGTTCTAGATAATAAAACCCAATCCAGAAAGCTATGTCTGAGGCAGACAGCTTCCTGATCGGGGTAGAGGAAGGGGGGGCGGGTTGGGCAGAATAAAGTCACGGAGAGCTAGGAACTGCCAGTGGACAGCAGCTCAGGGTAGCAGGCCATTCCCAGCTAAGTCACCTCCAGGGGCAGAGGGGCTGGAAGGCCGTGATAAGCCACAGGTCCCATGGTACAGTGTGAAGAGGCCGCTGACCTCCGTGGAGGGCCGTGCAAACAATAGTCACCTGTGCTGAGGATCTTGCCTGCCACCTTCTGCAGGAAGGCCGGGATCTGCTGCGGCAGCACGGTGTAGCGCTGGTCCCAGTACTTGTCGTTGTAGTCCTCCTGGATCTTCTCCTTCTGCAGCTCGTGCTCCTCCACCATGAACTCACTGAAAGTCAGCCACACAGGGTTTCAGGCCACGACAGGGCAAGGCTGGCCGACTCAGGGCAGCCACATACTTCCAGAAACATCTTGCACAACTCTTCAACTGAGAGCCGAGTAACGCTAGCCTTACTTGGGTGTCTGAGGCAGAGCTAGGTGGCTTCTTTCCTACTCTCCCATTATGGCCACAGAATGACTTGTCCTGAGGATGTGGGTCTATCAACAACAGAATCAGACCTTCCCACAGAGTTTCAAGAACCATTTACTTGTGGCCAGATAGAAACTACACTCCTTCCTAGGCTCAGCACACCAGATTCCT
This sequence comes from Acomys minous, assembly GCF_964271855.1. Taxonomy (NCBI): domain Eukaryota; kingdom Metazoa; phylum Chordata; class Mammalia; order Rodentia; family Muridae; genus Acomys; species Acomys minous. The sequence goes on along the minus strand of NC_140484.1, from coordinate 58,982,248 downwards.
TTGTTTGGCCCCTCCATAAAGAAACACAGGCCCACTCTGGGAGAGCACATGCAAGGCCCGGGTTTCATCCCCAGGACAACAGGACAGAGTTCTCTGCGAACCGGTCACTTGCTTTACATGGCCAAAGGCATCATGCTGACGTGGCACTCAACCACATGGAAGTAGTGACACGGGCTCTAGAATTGACACAATGTTCAGCAGGATGAAGCCACTGAAAGGCAGCCAGTGAGTGACACACACACTCTTCAGCTTACAGTTGACTGTTGTGTTGAGGACCCATTAGTCTCTTCTCAGACTAATGCACAGTGCAGAGTCCAGGTGAAAGGTATCTGGCACCCATAAGCCCTACCTGTATGGGTCATGAATGATGCCCCTATAGATCCACTTCTCCAGGATCTCAAAGTAGGGTGCGCTGGCTGCCTTGGTCAGATAGAGGCACAGCTCCTGGGCCTGGCTGTCCCCCGTGTAGTTGAAGCTCCTATCATGGAGAAGGCTCAGCGTCGACCCGCCCATACACTCGCCTTTATCCACTGAGGTGGCTGTGGGCAGAAGTGAGTGGCTCACTACCCAGACGTCTATGCACCCCTGGCAGGCAGGACCCCTGCCAAGACAGGTGCCAGATGCTAATGCTACAGTTGCTAAGAAGCCTATCAAGAAAAGCTTCCAGGCCTACCGTGGTGGCACACAGGCAAATCCCAGCACCTGAGAGACTGAAGCAAGGTGACTGCAAGCTAGAGGCCACTGTGGACTACACAGTTAGCTTGCTACTAGCCTAGAATACATAATGAGACCCTATCTCAAAAAACAAGAAAAAGGAAAGAAGGGCTCCGGAGCCTTCCTTTCATAGGTCACTAAAACAAGATGTGACCGGAACTTTGCCTCATCGGCCTGCTACCAGAGAGTAAAATATGAATGGCCAGCCACAGCCAGAACGGCCCTGCCACACGCTGCTCTAGGGAGCCCTCCACCTGCAGCCCCTCCACCAGCAGGTCCGCACCAAGGGAGGCAAGGATGTCGACGGTACGCATGGCTGGCTGGATGTAGAACCAGAGCTTCTGCAGTGAGAGGAGGCCCTGCCTGTGCAGCTGTTCCAGTTGTGTGACCAGGATCAGGTATTCCTTTACCAGGGTCCTCATGGCAGCAGCTAAGGCATGGTTCACCTGCCCATATTCGAATGAAGACTTCTCCTCAATGAACCTACAGCAAAGATACATGGGACATCCTGGGGGAAGAGCTAAATCTCCAAACAGAAGTTGAGCTAATCCAAGTCCCCTTCTCACTCAAGAAGCAAATTAATCTCTCCAGTACTTACAGCCAGTGGGAACCTGTGGCAATAAGAGTTGAGTCAGGATGGGGATTGGTGACTCACAGGCTCTTCAAAATTTATTGAGGAAGAAGGGAGAATCACAAGCCAGGGAAGGACCTGTTTCATGAGGGACTCACCTGGTCACAGTAGAGTAGCTGGCAGCCACTGGGAGGATTCTGTTTACCAGCTCCCGGATGGACAGGTCCAGGTTGGGGTCCACAAGGAAGGTACGGTTCTGCCTCCCAGCCAAGGGCTGAGCAGTGATGTACCTGCCATCAACACCCACAAGCACATAGAGCAGATCTTCCACCACTGCTGACTCCTGGGAGGCCAAGGGCAGTGTACCTGCAAGGCACAGGCAACGCTAGACTCAGGCGCCCCCAGCCGCCAGCTCCATAACTTTATCAACCTCGTGCACACAGAGGGGCGGAAAGAGAAAGTGATTCCCTGGTATAGTCTCAATATGAAACATACTCCACAGACTGTGCTCAATGTTTGACCCTTGGCTGGGGCACTATTTGGTAGGTTCTGGAAACCCCAGGACATAGGACATGGTTATAGGAATTAGGACACTGGGGGGTATACCTTTGAAGGGTACATTGGATTCCCAGCTCTTTCCTTGATCTGCTTCCTGTCCATAGGTCTAGCCTTCCACATCTAGGGTTGTTGATGTTCTGTCTCACCATGGGCTCAGAACCAATGGGGCAGGAGACAGAAGCCACCCGCCCCGCCCCTCCCCACCTTAAGCTGTCCTCTGAGTTCTCACAGCTATGCAAAAGTAACAAATAAAGTTGGCTCCAACAAGTTATACTGTTGCTGTAACTAAACCCAGCCAAGTGGTTCTTAGGAACTGGTTTTGGGGGGAAAGTGGAAATGTTTGGAAATGCAGGCTGAAGAAGCCTAGAATTTAAGCAAACTCTGTGGGCAATTCTTATGAGCTCAGATGATCAGAACACCATAGAATTCATAGGAATAGAGAGTGAAAGGCAGGCTTATCAGGTTTCAGATAGGAGCAAAGACTTGAGGCCATTTGTACATTTAGCAAAGAATTTATGCTCATACTATTTGTGCCCTGATAATTTGTGTGAGGGGCTGGAGAGATGGCTCAGAGGTTAAGAGCACTGCTATCTTCCAGTGGTCACGAGTTCAATCCCCAGCAACCACATGGTAGCTCACAAACATCTCTAATGATGAGATGTGGTGCCCTCTTCTGGCCTGCAGGTATACATGATAAATAAATAAATCTAAAAAGAAAGAAAGAAAACATTTATGTGAGTCTGAGTCTAAATACACTACTTAAGTCTAGTGAAGTAACTTTAAAGGGAGTCATTCCCTCAGGCTACAACACGGTTATCCCAGGCCCCTTTACATGGGTTTCACAGTGAGTATGGGGGGAAAAAAAAGTAGAGCATGAAGACTTGAGAAGTTACAGTTCAATCAGAAAAGACCATGAAAAAGTGGGGCTAAAATAGGCATGGTTCCTGAAGAGATCAGCATCATTAGAAAAAAAGCCAATTAGGGGCTGGAGAGATGGCTCAGTGCTTAAGAGTACTGTCTGCTCTTCCAAAGGACCCAGGTTCAATTCCTAGCACATGGCAGCTCACAACTGTCTGTAACTTCAGTTCCAGGTAATCTGACACCTTCATACCAATGCACATAAAATAAAAATAAATTATTTAAAAAAGAAAGAGAGAAAGAAGCCAATTAAACAGTGTCTCCAAGACACAGCAGGACTCAAGCAGCTATGAACTCAGAGACTGTGGTGGCACGCAGAAGACCTGCACAGGTTCAAACCAGACAGGGTCTCAGCACTGAGAGGAAAGTGGGCACAAAGCTCCTCTCTTAATCAAGAAGCAACGTGCAACTGATATTTGCTGGGAGCAGGAAAGTCAGTTTTCTCCAATAGTGTCACTGGGTTTATCAGTCATAGGGCACTCCCATGCCTAGGACTAGTTGGCTAACTAACATACAACCAACTTCACGAATTTTTTTGTGGGTTTTTTTTGTTTTTGTTTTTGTTTTTGTTTTTGTTCTTATTGGTATTTTCCTCCTTTGTTTTGTATTTTGTTTTAAACATGAGAGAAAGAACATAAAGCTGGGTGAGTAGGGAGGTGAGAGGATCTGGAAGGAGTTTGAGAAGAACAAACATCATCAAAATATATTGTGTGAAAAAAATTGTTTTAACTAAGAAAAGAAGAAAGAAGAAAAGAAGCAGTAGCCAATTGTTGGAGATGCAGTTCATTGGGAGTGTTTGCCTGGGACCCATGAGATCCTGGGCTCAATCCTTGGTACTAGAAGTATAAAGCCAATCATTTTGCATCTTAACAACAGGAAAGATTCCTTGTAGGTATCTTAAGAACCAGCCAGACTCCAAGTCTACAGGCTCCTTCCTAGTCATTCTTCTAACAGTCCCTCTTGGAAGGGGAATGTTTACTTTGTGTCACTGCATCTTGGAATTGTGTAACTTAAATTTCAGAGACACTCTGGACTTTGAAAAATCGTGGAAATGTTAAGACTTTGGGTCCTCTGGAGAGGAACTAGAAGTGTTTCATATCATGAGACACCATGAACCTCTGGAAGCTCGGGAGAACCGTAATGACTTGAATATGAAATGGTTTCCCACACTTGGTCCCCACCTGGTGGCACCATTTTGGGAAATCCTGGAAACTTTAAGAGAGGATATAGAGGAAGTGGGTTAGTAGGGGTGTGCCTTTGAAGTTTATGCTTGGTCCTTAGCCCCATGCTTGCTCTCTGCTTCCTGACCACCATATGGTAAACAGACTCCTTCCACAGGTTCTTGTTGAGGATTTTTTAAAAAAAGATTTATTTATTCATTATTTATACAGTGTTCTGCCTGTAGTCCAGAGGAGGACACCAGATCTCATTACAGATGGTTGTGAGCCACAGTGTGGTTGCTGGGAATTGAACTCAGGACCTTTGGAAGAGCAGACAGTGCTCTTAACCTCTGAGCCATCTCTCCAGCCCCCTTATTGAAGAATTTTAATCCAGCAATATGGCTACTTCGGCTGGAATACAGACATGGCTTTAATCCCAGGAGACAGAGGCAAGCCGATCTCTAAATTCAAGGCTAGCCTGGTATAGAGCCAGTTTAGAAAAGCTTAGGTCTAAGCGTGGTGGTACACACTTTTAATCCCAGCACTCAGGAGAGAGAGGCATGCAGATCTCTGAGTTCAGTTCAGGCATTTTGGTTGAGTTGAGTTGAGAGGCTGTAGAGCTGAGTTCATGGCAGTTCAGTTCATGGAATTGAGAGGCAGTTTTTACCAGAAGAGTTTTACAGAGAGAGGTTGAAGAGAGAGCAAGCTAGACACAGGTGAAGACAGAAGGCAAGGGAATGAGAAAGAGCCAGAAGATTAGAACAGATTGCCAAAATTAATATGAAAAGCAGAACAACTCAAAGACCAAGAGAGAAGTCAGATTGAATCAATCAGCTTGGAGAAAGGAGTTTGGGCCAGAAAAGTTGAGTTGAACCAGCCAGCCAGAGTTCAGAAAGTGGTAGAAAGGGTGAGTTTACTCAGCAGTAGGTCTCAGAGGCTGAAGACAGTCTAGGCCTAGGTTAGATTGTACAGAGGCTAGAAGCTTCCAGGACTAGGCCTACACTAGCAGACAGAGGCAGTGAGCCTCCGAGACGACAATACATCAGAAGAATAAAAGTTCCTTTTACATGTTCTATCTACCATGATTCTCTGTCTCACCAGAACCAACAGAGCCAATGACTGTGAACTTACACCTCTGAAACCATGGACACAAATAAATCTTTCCTCCCGTAAGTCATTTATGCCAGGCATTTGGTTATAGCAGTGAGAAAGCTAATGTGCTATCCTTGGCTGCTGTAACAGTCTGCTTGAGGACCACAGACTCCGAATACCAGGGGGAAGGTGGAAGCTGGGTAATGGCAAGGCCTTCCACACGTGGATCTTCTCAAGTCAGGAGTTCAGAAACACTCAGAACAGGCCAAGGATGCAGCATGTATCATCCAACAGCAAGTCTGTGTGTTCTCCAGTGAGGAAGAGTGTCTTTAAAAAGGCATCACTGGCCAGGCATGGTGGCATACAACTTCAATCCCAGCACTCAGTAGGAAGAGGCAGGTAGATCTCTGAGAGTTTGGGGGCAGCCTGCTCTACACAGTGAGTTTCAAGACAGCCAAGGCTATATTCTGAAACCCTATCTAAAACAAACAAGCCAGGCGTGGTGGCGCACGCCTTTAATCCCAGTACTCAGGAGGCAGAGGCAGGCGGATCACTGTGAGTTTGAGGCCAGCCTGGTCTACAAAGCAAGTCCAGGACAGCCAAGGCTACACAGAGAGGACCTGTCTTGAAAAACTAAATAAAATAAAATAAAATAAAATAAATAAAAGCTGGGTGCAGTGGCTGCATGCCTGCAATCCCAGCACTTGGGGAGGCAGTAGCAGGTGGATCTCTGTGAGTTCGAGGCCAGCCTGGTCTACAAAGCAAATCGAGGACAGCCAAAGTTATGCAGAGAATCCTGTCTTGAAAAACTAAAACCAAACCAAACCAAACCAACAAACAAACCCCAAAACAAACGAAAAGAACACCACATATCAAATGTAAAAAAAAAAAAAAAAAGCCTACTTCTGTATCAACAGGACAAGTCCACCTACTGAGGTAGCCCTGTCCCAGTCATCCTATGTCAGCATGGCTTTCCCTCCTGTCTCCACAAGCCTGACACGTGCTGGTGCCATTCAGGAAACAACCTGCACCTGACAGAACGGGAAAGTGCCACAAAATACACTTTGCATTATAAAACCTCTTTGTTGGCCTTGCATAGCTTCTACCAGAGACTATGTAGCTGCCACATGCAAGGCTCTCTGTGCAGTGCCTTCCAGCCCCAAGGTGGGACGTCCAGCTTAAATCCACGCCTTTGAACTCCAAGTGCCATTCCTCACTTTACTCCACTGGCTTTCTCTTTCTAATCTTCGCGGTTCATGACAGTTTGACTGTGTGTTTCTTGAATGGCAGGCTCTTCTAAGAGCAGCTCTGACCCTCTGTAGGTTATTTCTCATCATACCACTCTTGGTTCACCTGCAGCGTCAAGTCCTCCATGGTGAGGGTGGGTAGGAGGTGCAGAGGGGGAGGGGCCCTCCCACACCTCAGTACTGTATCATTACTGAAATGCTGTGAATCACACTGCTTACTCAAATGACTACCGGTAGCCACTCACTGCCAAGCACGAGTCTGGCAGACACTCTCCTGCTGCTTCTAATCAATACATGTGCATAGCAGATGCCAGCCCTGCCTTTCTAGCAACATGCCCATATAGGGAAAAAAGTACCAAACAAAACTGAACCATCATACACTGTATTAGGTATGACAAGGAAGGACAAAGAACAATGGGCAGTATCTTCAATTGAGCTCTGAAGGGGCTGGAGAAGACAATGTGCAAATACCCTGAGGTAGCAAACCTGGCTCATCAGAGTAGAAAATGGAGCTCAAGGGCCAGAAGGGGCCAGCCTGGCCACACTGTCAGCGTTTCTTTCTTTCTTTCTTCTTCTTTTCCTTCTCCTTCGTTTGTTTTTTGATTTTTTCGAGACAGAGTTTCTCTGTGTAGCCTTGGCTGTCCTGGACTTGCTTTGTAGACCAGGCTAGCCTCGAACTCACAGCGATCCACCTGCCTCTGCCTCCCGAGTGCTGGGATTAAAGGTGTGCACCACCATGCCTGGCCTGTCAGAGTTTCTTAAGGAAGGACGTGGGGGTTGTAGGGATGGACTAGACAGGCTTGTCTAAGACTCAGGCACTGTACTGAAAGTGGGCTCTAGTCATGCCTATAGTGAGTACGGAAACTACTGGAAGAGGGGGAAGATGAGGTTGTCAGATCCATGCCCCTGCATTAAGCCATGGCCACTGGAATTAGAGAAATAAAACAGAAAACTGGTTGCTTGGCCACATTCATTGCATTTCCATGTTCAACAGCTGGAGGTGTGAGTAAGCCACTGGGGAAGTGGCAGGTATAGCAGCAGAGTAGCCTTAAGACACAAAGTTTACCTGGACACTTGGAAGGGGCGATGGAAGAGGTAGATCTGGGAGTAAACCCCAAGGAGCAGGGGCAATGGGAGAAGAGAGGGGAGCTTACGGCAAAGAGTGGTTGGAAGGGACAGAGTTGGGGCAACTGGGGGAACGATGACTCATGATGCTAAGTGATGCTGAAGATGGTGAAACCCAGCAGGCACGAGCACTGAAGGACACACTATGCAGAGCAGCAGCTCCACCCACAGATTGCAGAAAGGTTAGGTCTAAGGTTGAGGCTCTCCCAAGGATGATGACTCTGCTGACCACAGGGGTCTGTGTGTAGACAGGGAGAGCAGACAGGGAAGGCGAAGATAACCTCTACCAGGAGATGGGATAGGTGACAACCAGGCAAATATCAATGCTGCAAACAAGAAGTCCATGACATAAAGCCAGCTGTCTCTACCTTCCCACGTACTTGCAGCAAAATCATGTCTACTTGGGGACAGGAGACAATAATTGGCCTAACAGCCCTATAAGGAATTTCTAAAGGTGACAGCAGACCTGTACACCAACACCACACAGAACTCATGAGGTATGGCAAGGCACATCACTCCACATTTCTCTTGAACTGGGGCTGCCATCAAAGGAGCAGGAAACCACATGCATGCTATGCCAATGCACAGCATTTCCTATTGCAATCTGGAAGGGCTCTATGGGGTTGCATGCAGCCCATGGTACACCACCACACAGCTCAGAGTCCTGAGAACCTGCTCTGAACCAGCAGTGCTGTTACACAGACATAACTTTTACGGTCTTTGTGAGCACAGTTCTAGTACTTGGGGTAGTTTGTGGTAATCACAAACCACTTTTCAGGTAAATGTGTCCTCCTGGTCCCTGTGTCTGCACATCTGTGCACAGCCTGGGAGGCCAGCTTCTGCGCTAAGGCTCTGGCAGGAGGAATGCAACAACCACCACTTCAAGTCCTCTGGGCTTCCGTGTGTCACTCGTGGTTTCCCGCCTGCTGAGGCACATGCAAGCAAACAGGAATTCCGAGGTCTCAGAAAGAAATTCACCACATACCTATAGGCAAAGTTGTGTCTGAGCTCAAGCCCGAACCAATCAGGAAATCTCCAGCCAGTGTTGGCCTCTCATATACCCATGCAGGGAAGACCGGGAGGGGCTGGCCTGAATTTTTTTTATTCTGTTTGTCTCGAAGCATCTTTCTTGTAAGTTCCAGAGACTAGTAAGGACATTAAAAAACAAAAACAAAAACAAAAACAGAAATAAAAATATACTATAGTGCAGACAAAACTAAGCTATCTATGGAAATTAACACTTCTTTGATAGAGAAGTCCATAGCACATAGGACATTCAATCTTATTTTAAAAGGAGACATATTTCTATCTGCCCATCACAACATCTGGGCCTAGGAACAAGAGATCCAGACTCTCTCAAGGTCTCTGTCCAGCAAGGAACCCACAGGTGTCAGGCACTAGCTACGGGAGCCACAGGAGAGTGTTTGCATTTTACCTCAGAGCTGTTTCAGATCAGGACACAGAGCAGGAAAAGCCTGAATTGATTTTCTTAGCAGTGACTATGTCTAACAGCACTTGCTGAGTTAAGACAGGGGCTAGCAACTGACAGACATCCTTGCCCTGTGGAGAAGGCCAACCACAGTGGCAAGATGCTAGGCCATGCACAGAGCACTGGCCTTCCTGGGAGACTGCCAAAGCTGGGCGACTTTGGAAGCACCTGTAGGTCACACAGAGAGAGTGGTATGAGGGCAGTGTGACATGGAGTCTAAGGGGCGCAAAGGCAGGCATGTGCTGGCTGTAAGATGACACTCAAAACTCACAAAAAGACCCGGGTGAGGTGGACTAGATCCAAGCAGCAGCAAATACAGTGGAAGAAAATAATAAACTGCTAATTTAAAAAGCAGTATCTTGTTGGAAACTGTCACAAGCTCCATCAGGAAATCATGACTTGTGCTGCTCAGATGCACTGCTGGTGGTGCTGCTGGATAGCACCTCACTGCACCGTTTGTTCTTATGGGCAGAATTATGACTATAGAACACCTCGCTTCAGATTTCTTTTTGGGGAGGGGAGGAGGTTTCCAGACAGGGTTTCTCTGTGTAGCCTTGGCTATCCTAGTCTCACTTTGTAGACCAGGCTGGCCTTGAACTCACAGCTTCTGCCTCCTGAGTGCTGGGATTAAAGGTGTGTGCTACGACGCCTGACTCAGATTAATTTTGACTAAGAGCAGACACATCTCCTTACTTAGCACCCAGGGTTGCTGCACACAGTGTCTATGGACCATGATAGATCTGGTACCTGCTGCAGTGTGGAGCCTGTGCCCATACTGCCAAGCTGCTTCCTCAGCTCCTCAAGCTCCTGTGTGGACAGCTTCGAGGCTGCGACAGGGATGCTGAAGCTGGTGGTACTGCTGCCTGCAGCGTTAGCTGCAAGCTCAGCTTTTTCTTTTGCATTCTGTTGCAAATACTGCAGTGTCTGAAAACATACAAAACTATGCATTTACCCTAGGCCACAGCAGCTCACTGTGTTCTACCACCTGTCACGCCACCAGAACAGCAGGGGAAGGAAAGCCTATAGCCTTCTCTGATAGTCAACCCGATTTCACCCCCAGTGGACAAATGTTCCTCTCTATTTTACCTACAGCACCCAGGCTGCAGTACCACTCCCCTTTTCTGCTCTAGTGCCTGGCGTACACCTCTGCACTGATGGAGAGGAGGGATCAATACTCTACTCACTGGCTCCACATTACATAGCATCAGAGAAAAGCAAATGCGCTCACCTCATGCTACTACATCCATGTTCCCTGCCTATGCTCACTCTGAGTCACAGCTTATTACAATTCACTGCTATGATTTGGATAAGAAGTGTCTACTAAAAGGTTCATGTGTTAAAGGCTCAGTCCCCGTCTGGTAATGCTATTGAGGGACTGGATGATGAAGACTCTAACCTTATCAATGGAAGAACTCATTGATAACACAAACTGAGCTCCTCATGCTGTTAGTCCATCCCTTCTGCTTTCCAGTTGTCATGATGTCAACAGCTCTGTCACCTCTCTACCAGGCTACTCCCTGATGTCAACAGCTCTGTCACCTCTCTACCAGGCTACTTCCTAATGTTCTGTCTAAACATGGGCCAAAAAGCAATGGGGACTGAAACTACAAACCCATACAACTATTTCCCTTTAAGTTTTCTGGTATTGCTAACATTTCAGCAAACACATACCTTCCAGGTGTTGCCCTCACAAGAAATCAGGGCAGGATATACAGAAGTAAGTGCCCGTGGGGTGGTACCTGCACCCAGGCTCCTTGAGGAAGACAAGCCAGCACCCTGTGGAGGGTGTTTTCAATGTCTCCAAAGCAGGCGTGGTGATGCAGGTGAGGCAGGAGGCTTACCTCTTTGTCTTCCGTGAGCTTTGATAACAGGTACACCAGCGGATCAAGGTTCCTTGTGTTTTTAGATTTCAGTTCATCGTATTTCTTTAAGAAGTCCTCAGGAGTACGAGAAAATTCTGCAATTTTGACCTCAAATCACAAGCATAAATGGTAACAATCAAATAATTATTTAAAAAAAAAATCTTCAAGAAAATCACACACACACACACGCACATGCACATACGCTCCAGGGTTGAATCAGGTGAGCTAAATAATCACATCTCTGAAATTAGCAAGAAATTAATGTCAATGGCCCACCAAACCGGCCACTGACTTCTCAAATTCATGCCTCACAGGTCGAGGAACACTCACAACTCTCCTATGAGTTCATGCATTCTTCTATACCTTGAAGTCACTGCCCTCGAACTTCTGCCTGTACCAGTTCAAGGATGTTTCATTCAGCAATTGTTAATGATTTGACAAAGTAAATGAGTGCTTTCTGAACCTCATTCACTCAGTTTAAATATGTGAAGCTTCACAATGTTTTATTTTAACTTTAAAAGATATATTTTATGTGTCTTGAGTGTTTTTCTTACATGTATGTCTATGCAACATGTGCATGCAGTGCCTATGGAGACCAGAAAGGGACGTAAGATCCCCTGGAACTGGAGTTACAGATGGTTATAAGCCCTCACATAGGGAGCTGGAAACGGAATCAAGTCTTCTGCAAGAGCTACCAAGTATTCTTAAGCACTGAGCCATCTTTCTAACATGTTATGTTTTTAGGTCTAAAATCACATATTTTTAGAAGTAGCTTTCAAATTCAAAGACATCTTTTATTAAAGGTGTATAATTTTGAATTATGGAGCCTTTACTAAAGAAATGATACTTGAGCCAGGTATGGTGTGGCACTCATCTTTAATCCCAGCACTCAGGAGATAGATCTCTGAGTTCAAGCCTGGCCTGCTCTAAATATCTACATAGTGAGTTTCAGACCAGTCAAGGCTACGCAGTGAGAAAAAGAAAAACACTGAAAGAATTTCAGTGTGATTAATACCAGCAGCTTCCCTTTTCCCACCTAGTAATTTTTACATATATTCGGTCTCCTCCTGAGGGAACAGAGGAGGACTGTGAGAGCGGAGCTCAAGGGGTTAGTTCTCTGTCTCTCTCTCTGGACAGCCACTGATTCATCCATATAGTGGGGAAAATAACAGGAGCGAGTGCTAGGAACCAGAAGACTAGCAGAGCATGGAGAATGCCAGGGTCAAAAGAAGGCACCCACCAGGTACTGCTGGCCCAGCACCGGCCTTGCTGTGGCTATCAGGGACAGGCCCCAGTGCCCACAGCCCTAGGATAAGTGCCCACACCCATGGCCCTACACCTATAGGCCCCTATGCTCCTGCATCAGGAACAGGTGTTCACCTTGGCACTGTGGGCGGAGACTGTGGTTGTAACATATGGTGTCCGGTTCTTCTGCAGCAGGTCAATGTAGACCTCAGCCCCGTCCCCGCCGTGGATCCGTAGCAGGCTGAGCAGCTCATTGACATCATGGTGAATCCGAAATTCACTCATGATTCAGCTCAGAGACACCAGCATAGCAATGCTCTCCTGAAGACAGAAAGAAAGCTTTTTATAAAATTAAAACCTAAAGTGGCTTTCTGACTGATTCAAGCCTTTGACATAAAAACCATTGCCAAGGTTATGTTAGCCGCCGGCCTCTCCCCATCCCTGGCAGGCAGACTGGTCACAACACTGCCGAGCTCTTGCCAGCCGCCATCACGGCGTTTACCTGTGCCAAGCCCTTGGCGACACAGCTTCTAGTTGTTTCCAGCCCACGCCACCACATAAGGAGCCAGCGGCACCAGGCAAATCACTGAAACGGGCCCCACAGGCCTGGTTCCCACTTCCTGGGCCAGCCCATCATGGGCCTGCAGAGGGCAGATCTGCTATGCTGTCCCAGCTTTTCTGGCCCTGGTTGAGTAGACGCAATGATGCTGCCCTTTGAGGGAGCTTGCACAGGCCGAGGCTGCTGTCTCTGCCCCAACATATGAAAGCCTCCCACTGGTGAGGCATACCCAGATCTTAAGCCCTAAACTGCTGGGTGGTGTCTCCGTCCAGACACCTGTCCTTTTTTGTACTCTTCAGTGTTTCCTTTTCTGGTCCAGGCCTGGCTACATACAAAGATATTTTAGGTAGGGTAAGATTTCCGCATATTCCACCTTTACTGATGCTCTGTACCAGGACCAGCTGTACCAGGGTCTAGACACTGGCCACAAATAACAGAAATCAAAACAGCTTCTAACCCTGGAAGCCCACAGCTTGAGAGGGAATCAGATCACATAATAGATGGTTGTGAGCCACCATGTGGTTGCTGGGAGTTGAACTCAGGACCTCTGGAAGAACAGACAGTGCTCTTAACCTCTGAGCTATCTCTCCAGCTCTATATTAAAATTTTTAATAACTTATTTATATATTTATTTTGGTTTTTCAAGATGGCCTTGGCTGTCCTGGGCTAGCTTTATAGACCAGGCTAGCCTCGAACTCACAGAGATCTTCCTGCCTCTACCTCCCTGAGTGCTGGGAATTCAGGTGTGAGCCATCACACTGGCTTATTTATTTTTAGATTTTTATGCACATTGATGTTCTGCCTGCATGTAAGTCTATGAGGGTGTCAGATCCCCAGAACTAGAATTACAGACAGTTGTGAGGTGCCATGTGGATGCTGGGAATTGAACCTGGGTTCTCTGAAAGAATAGCTAGTGCTCTTAACCACTGAGCCATCTCTCCAGTCCCTATATTAGAATTCTTAATTTGGGATCCACAAACATCAGTGAGGTTATGCCTGGAGATGAGACTTTACTAGTCATCTCTGTAACTTTCTGAGCATTCTTATACATTCCCAAAAGCTTTATAACTCAGAAGTTAAGAACTGCTGTGCTAACATCTGCAACTGAGATAAGCCTTGAGTTAAATAGTGCCAAGAGTAGGAGACTCAGCACACACTCCCATGGTATGCTAATGTACAAAGTAGTCCCATCTTGTAACATAATGGAAAAGAAGTTTCTTAGTGTGCCCACCTCCACCAACGGTCAAAACAGGTGCTTTCAAGAGTTAAAACCAAATGGAAAGCCTGAGCTGACGTCAACCCCCCAGCACAAAGACTTTCAAGTCAAGAGGCTTTTGGTGCAGCCGCAGTAAGGAGCACAAAACACTGGAGTGTGAGCTATGGAGTCCACACAGTAGGATCATGATTCTGTCACCTGTGAGCTGTGCACACCAGGCAGTGTTAGCTAGGCTCCTATATGCTTCTCATAGAAGACAGAGGAGCAGAGCTACCCACGTTGTCATGGAGATTGAATAAAACAAACGCTACCTCCGCAGGCTTGCTCTGTTTTCTGGAAACTGGTTATGCTTACTAAGTAAGGTGGACATTGTTGTTTTAGAAACTAAGACACCAACAGTATCTTAAGTGGCAGTTACCGTGGGGCTGGATTCATGGCTCAGCAGGTAAGAGTGTCTGGCTGTTCTTGCAGAGGGCCTGGATTCACTTCCCAGCTCCCACATGATAGCTTGGAACCACCTGTAAGTCCAACCCCAGGGGGCCTGACACCCTTTCCTTGCCTCCAGGGGCACTGCATGAACATAGCATACAGACAAAACACCCATACATACAAAAAATAATAAATAAAATGTTCAAGAAATATTTTTTGAAGATATATTGTTAGGTCCCAAAAGAGGCAATTTAAGCTACCCAGTAAGCAAAATGCTAAACCCCTAACTTCCCCCATATATGGTCCTTCAAATTCATCAGTAACCACAAGACTTTCAAAGGCCCGGCAACATGCCAGATGGCAAAGAAGGTGTCAACTACCAACACCAAACCCTGCCCACCAGACAGAGAGCAGAGCTGCTCCCACGGAAAGACCATCCACACAGACACTGTTTAAAAAATCGTATCCAAGAAAACATGTAAATCTTAGATATCATTACTTCCCATGTGTTAACCCAAGGAGCCTGCCATGCCTCATGATTTGTAGAGAACTGCAGAAAAAGAGGCCAGCCTCATCCACAGAGCAAGTTCCAGGACAGCCAGGGCCACAGAGTAAAACCCCGTCTCAAAAAACAAAACAAACAAAAAACAAAACAAGCAAACATACAAAACCCCCCAAACAAAACAAGAAACCTAACCAAGACATGGTCTGCCAAAAACATTTTATAACTTAAAATGTCAAGAAGCAAATGTTTTTGCAGAGACAAGAGTGAAAGAGATGACATCACCCCTACCCCCTAGCTAGGTACATGGTCATAAACCTTCATTTCCAGGGCATAACGACAAAAAGGTTTTCTTTCTTTCCTCCTCTGTCCTCCCCTCAACCCCTTTCTATGGTTAAGGGGAAGGTTTTATTGCAAATAAGAGAGAATATATCCAGAGACATATGGAAGAGTCCAGAACAGAGAGAAAGAGAAGCAGACTGGACAAGGCCAGGGCTTCAGCAAGACAAGGAAGAATAGCCTCAAAGGTTTTCATTTGTATCTGTTAAAACAATAGTAACCTTTCTTCCTTGACAGTGTATTCATACAGGGAAGCCTTGCTCTGTTGTGACCTATTTTGGGAGAAGAGGATAGTTAACGCCCCCAACATGCCAGCTGCACATCTCAATCGCCTTTTAAAATTTACGTTAAGATTTCCCCCCCATATCTGTCTCTATTGCTGCGGGCCCTGATCCCTTCACTCCACACTTGCAGCAGGTGCAGAAGAGCGGCAGGCCAGCTCCGCCATCACAGCGGGGCTGTCAGGAGAGAAAGGTCGTACTAACCACGCACTTCCCAAGGCCACTGCCTCCAGGCTGGAAGCTGGAGGGGACAGAAACAGCCAGAGGCTGTGTCGCACCGGGGAGCTGCGGGACAAGCCCCGGCTGGCAGAGGCCCAAGAGAATCAAGACTCTTCACCGCCGCAGGCCAGCCTGGTTCCCGTAGCCGATCCCGTGCCAGGCTCCAGCTTCGCCCTTCCCCGACCGGTTCCCGCCACAACCTAGAAGCCGCCGGGACTCACCCCTGCGCGTCCAGTTCCGCCCCGCAGGGCCGCCACAGGAAGTTCACAGACGTCACGTCCGTCCCCGCCCTGCCGACGGTGGCCGAAGGGCTGCGGTGGCCGTCGTGATGTTGCTTTCCCCTGCACTATATTCCCGCCTGGCCGGGGAGCCCGGGGCAGCCGAACCGCTGCCCGTGGAACGGAGCCCTGCGGCTGGGGCGGCGCCCTTCCGATTCGCGCCTCGCCCGGTGCGCTTCCCGCGGGATCACGAATTCTTCGAGGTGCGTGAAAACCCGGCAGGAAGGTCTCCTGAGCCACCCCCGGGGGCGGGGCCTGGGGGCGGGGCTAGGACTGTTGCTGTGGGCGGGGCTTGTCTGTGTTGGGGGGCGGGATCTGTGACAGGACCTAGGGGCTGGGCACGTCTCTGCTGATTGGGGTGAGACTCAAAGCTGTAGGGCGGGGTTTCGAAGCCCGGGTCCACCCAGGGCTCTTGGCGCGTGTCTTCTGTAGGATGGGGACGTGCAGCGGCACCTGTACTTGCAAGACATGCTCACACAAGTGTCCGAGACGCCGGAGAAATCCATGTGAGCAGCTTGGATTTGAGGCCTTTTCTCTGCTAGCGCTACCCTGGCTCCTCTCCTTGGACCCCCTTCCCAGACGGCACCCTGAGTAGCATCCACCTTGCCTTCGCTCGTGCGTGGCTTGGCAGGTCTTCCCTCCCTTAGTCTATTGGTAAGGTTTGGGGTGGCACAGGAAGCGCTGGATTTATTTCAAGCTCACCAACAGGAATCTGGATAGGAAGTCCCATTGGAATTCCATGGGTAGTGGGGTGGGGGGACGGGACATCCTTCCAAGAGTCTCGCCTCCTTTCCCAGGGTGCCTGAGTTCACCTGTCAGGTGGCTGGTTGTTGCCAAGTGTTCGCCGCCCTAGAGGACTACCAGCACCATTACCACATGTTGCATGGAAACACCTGCTCCCTCTGCAGCCGTGCCTTCCCCTCTGGGCATCTGCTGGATGCCCACATCCTGGAATGGCATGACTCTCTGTTTCAGATCCTGGCCCAGAGGCAAAACATGGTGGGTGTTGGCTACACTGGACACATCTGGAGTGGTGACTGGGATTAATTAGACCTTAGCGCAGAATGAGAACGGAGGTGACATTTTATCTTCTCTAGTACCAGTGCTTGGTGGAAGGCTGCCCAGAGAAGTTCAAGACCAGTCAAGACCGGAAGGATCACATGGTGAGGCTGCACCTGTACCCTGCGGATTTCCGATTTGATAAGCCCAAGACAAGCAGAGGGTATGTGAGGGACCCAGTCTTAAGCCTGGGAACACTGTAGTCAAGTTTGTTTGTTTGTTTGTTTGTTTGTTTGTTTTTAGAGACAGGGTTTCTCCAGTCCATGGCTGTTCTGGACTGGCTTTTGTAGACAGCCAAGACTGGCCTCCAACTGCCTCTGCCTCCCCAAGTGCTGGGATTACAAGCATGTGCCGCTGCCCCCGGCTCTGACTTAGTTTTTATACACGGATAGCTGAAACCCTGAGGACAGTGAGGTAGTATGCTTGGGTTATATGTTGGTAGAGTCAGGAGGGCAACTTCCTGGCTGGGGGTGGGGGGTGGGGGGTGGGGGGGTGCTAGTAGATGCTTATGCTGACCTCTGCCCTGCAAACCTATCTGAAGCTCCCAGCAGGGGAACTGGGGACTGTCCCACTGTGTGGGCTCTTCACACTTCTCCCATGGGACCCACTGGTTTTTTTCCCTTTGTTTTGTTTTTTTTCTCTGCTTTTACAAATTTGTCAATAATGCTGTCTGTTAACATGATTGTTTAGACTTCCCTGGGGAAAATAACTCCTGGAATAACTCTTAGAGTAATTCTCCTTTGTTTCCTTAAAAAAAAAAATACTTCTTTTAGTGAACTCTCATAACCACTAGACCTTGCGTTGATTGGGGTCAGGGAGACTGCTCATTCTGTGAAGTGCATAAGCTTGAGGTTTGATCCCTGACACCTACCCCAAAAGAGCCAAGTATGGTGGTGTGCACGTATAATGCTGGCACTGGGGTGGGTGTGGAGACAGAGGTCTCTGGGGTTAGGCCAGTCAGCCTAATCTATGAGCTGCAGGTTCCAGTGAGAGGTCCTGTCTCAAAAAAAAAAAAGGTAGATGACTCCTGGAGACTAACACCTGAGGTTGGCCTCTGTCTAACACATACATGCATACACTGCACACATGGGTATACACACATAAGCACGCACACAAAAAAAGAAATAAAATAGAAATTGTGGCCGGGAGTGATGGCGCAAGCCTTTAATCCCAGCACTTGAGAGACAGAGGCAGGCAGATTGCTGGGAGTTCGAGGCCAGCCTGGTCGGCGAATCTAGGACAGCCAAGGCTACACAGAGAAACCCTGCCTTGAAAAAAGACAAAAACAAACAAAAAAAAGCATGGATTGGGCTCTGTTTTCTTCACAACACACTTTGCTGTGTAAAATTAGAGAGCTCTGCATTGCCGAATGCTTCAGGAGAGTCTTCTCCATTTCTACAGTGCTGGTAGCTCACTGGTAGCAGTGGCAAGAATCCATGTTACCTCGTTAATTTTGGGAAATCTCACCCTCATGGAAAGACATTCGGGGGCTGGGAATACAACTGAGCTGTAGAGTTTGGTTCACAATATCCACCTCAGATGGCTCACAACTGCTTGTATCTTGAGCTCCAAGGGATCCAATGCCCTTTTCTGGCCTCTAAGCATCACACTTCTGTGGCACTGAGAAGCACACACGCATACACAGAAATACAAAAATAAAAATCTTAAAGAAAAATACGGGTGGGGGCTGAGTGTGGTGGCACATGCCTCTAATCTCAGTACTTGGAAAGCAGAGGCAGGCAAATCTCAGAGTTTGAGGCCAGCCTGGTCTACATACCAAGTTCCTCACCCGCTGTCTTTTGTAGGGCAGGTAGGGGAGGTGTCTCACTATACTGTGTAACCCTTGTAGACCAGGCTATCCTCTCACACTCACAGAGATCACCTGTCTCTCCCTCCCTAGTCCTGGGGATAAAGGATGCGCAACTGCACTTGGCCCCAGCTGTCTTTAAAATGGGGAGGGATGGCCGGGCGTGGTGGTACACGTCTTTAATCCCAGCACTCGGGAGGCAGAGGCAGGTAGATCTCTGAAGTTGAGGCCAGCCTGGTCTACAAAGAGAGTTCCAGGACAGCCAAGGCTCCACAGAGAAACCCTGTCTCAAAAAACCAAAAAAAAAAAAGGGGGGGGGGATGAAGAATCATTATATTAAATTTATAAATTATCAGGCTTAGCTATATAAATGCATGACCATGCCATAAAGCATTTTTCTCTTTCCAATAGCCCGAAATTTTCATCATAACATTAAATAGTGCCAAAATAGTTTTTGTTTTTTAATTGCAAAGGAAAAAAAAATAGTATCTTCCTTGAAAGTTTCTAGGGAACCAGGTAGAAGTGTTGCTCGGTGCTTTGTCCTCTATAGCCCAGCTGTGCCAGCTGCAGCAGACCCATCAGCCAGAGCCCGGATAGATGACAGTGATGCCATGGAAATCTGCTCTGAACCTGCTGCCCCTCCTCCCTGCAGACGGACCTACAGTCACAGGTCAGTGTGTACATCATCTTGTATGTGCTGTGACCCTAGGCTTAAAAGTGGGTGACACTGGGCAAGAAGATGTGCTTTATTGCAGGTGACACCCTGAATGTTCTAATGTCTCTCTTTTCCTATTCCTTGGACCCCAGAGCCCAGCATGCACGCATGCGCACACCAGTTGCTGTCATCTCTGCTGGGTGGAAAGGATCTCCTCCCGCACTAGCCTAGCAGATTATCTTTCTCAGATTGAGCTAACATTAACTTCAGATACTATTTTGGAAAACATTTTGAATAGTGGGGGTAGCAGGGTAGCCCAAAAATCCAAACTGGCAAGAAGATGGACACATATGTCCCTCAGTTGCCTTCCAGCAGCCATCTTCCCGCAGTTCTTCGGGCCTTAGCCTGTGAGTACCCTGCCTGACCGGTGGTTGGGTTTCAGCAATATAGAAACAGGAAACCAATGCCACAGGAACCTCAGCAGGAGCTGGCCTTGCAGGCCAAGGTCTTCTGCACAAATACATGCTGGTAGCAGGAAGATATCCCGCAGGAAGCAGGTCTGAGACCAGGAGCTGATCCTAAGGCCCAAGAGGGTTCACTCCATTTCCTGAGTGTTGCAGAGAGCAAAAGGGGAACATTCCAGAATACAAATGTGAAGGAAGTACAGACAAGCCACTGTTATAAGTTGGGCTGTGTGTTGTCAAAAATAATGCCATTGTTTGATATGACCACTTTTCTGTTCCAGAATACCTTCTACTGTCTGTTTTGGCCAGGGTGCAGCCAGAGGGTTTAAAAGCACCAAGAAAAAAAACAAACACCACTGATGGATCCTGGCTAGGAAAGCCAGACAGACTTTTGGGGAGTAGTGTGCCAGGGCCTTTCTCTTGCTTCTGGATAGCTGCCCTGAGCTGGACCCTTGCTACCTCCTTCTGTCCGTCTGGTCACGTGGAGCAGCCGGTGGTTAGAAGCTCAGAATCTGAAGATTCCACAAGTAAGCAGGATACACTGAAGGCATGAGATGGAGAGACTGCCTACCTGCTCCTCAGTGGCCACTCGAAGAATGTCACTATTCAATGTATGAAATAAAAAACTTCACAGATGGCCTCTGTTCTCCTTCATCTGTTCTTGAACCAGACAGAAAACGGAATGATTGTGAACCGTAAGCATTTTGCTTTCAACACCAAGTTTTAGGGAGATCTGTATAGTCTGTATCCCACAGAAGCTGTGAGGGAGGGGGTCCAACACAGCCACAGGTGAGTCCAGGATCCTCATGCTGTAAGAGATATCCTTGTTGTACCTGAGCCCTGCCCAGCCAGTTAAACCCCAATGGGACATGGTATCTAGAAAGTTGCAGGAGGAAATCCTGGAAGGGATTTTGGATACACAGCGCAGGAATGATGGGGCAGCTGTGAAGAGAGCTCACAGGGGTGCAGGGGCTACAGTAAGCCTAACCATCCCAGGTCTGTCATTCCTGAGATACTGGGAGCTTGGAAAAGTCAGGCACAGCAGAGCCATCTTCACCAAAACATGACCCATCTACCCAGAAATAACACCAATAACAAGCCCCAGAGTTGTTATAATATTAATTAGTTGTTACTAATGTCAAACTTAAACAATACCAACGAGAGGCCTGAAAAGAAGCAATGCACAGCCTACCTCCTGAGAGTAAGGGCAGCAGTCACTGCCTGTAGGTGACAGAATGCTAGGACTGCCAGGGAAGACTCCCATTGCTGTCACACATATTCACAGATAAGGAAAGCAGGGGCAGCATCTCACAGAGACCATCAGCACAGAATTGTTTGCATTACTGTTTGGCTTGAGATTTATTTTCACTATGTGCGGGAACACATGAGGGTAGGTGCCTGCAGAGCCTCTGGCCTGGAGCTAGAGTTACGGCCATCTGATGGGGCTGATGGGACTCCAACTGGGATCCTCTAGAGGAGTAGTGTGTGTGCTCAACTGCTGAGCCATCTCTCCAGCTCGAGAGAGATAGCTTTCAAAAGAGCCAGATGGGAATTCTGGAGTGGGAAGTACCTGAGACTTTAGAAACTCACTAATGGAGCTCCAGGGAGAGCTGAGTTGGCAGAGGAAAGGATGAGCGACCTGGACAGATCAATTGGAGAGTGCAGGTCAAGGGCCTGGGAAAAGGGAAAACACTAGGTTATATGGCTCTCATCTGTAATCCCAGCACTGGGAAGGCTGAGAGTTCAAGGCCAGCCTGGGCCACAGAGTAAATCCCAGGCTGGAAGAGTGACAAAGAATAGAATAAAATTTTTCATGTATGGTGCTGGGAAAGAGGCAGCGGATGGGGGGAGGGAGGGCGGTGTTGCACAAGCAGAATAGTGAAACCAGGTCCTCGGCTCTTATCTGCACAAAACTCAACCTGGATCGAAAGGCTTAATGTACCACCTGGATTCTGAAACTGTTAGGAAAGACCAGAGAAAACATATGCGGAGAAAGGCGTGGGTAAGGGCTTTCTGTTAAGACCCTAAGAATGTCAGAATATCCAGGAGCTGACAAATGAGATTTACAAGAAATAGAGACTGTAGCATGAAGAAAACAGGCAGCCTACAGAATGGGAGATGCTTCTTGCTGGCTGTCTAATGAGGTATGACTAGCTAGAGCAGGGGTTCTCAACCTGTGGGTCACGAGCTTATGGGGAGGGGGTGTCATGCAGTAGATATTTACACTGTGATTCGAAACAGCAAAATTACATTTTACAAAGTAGGCTTAGTTTGTTATTATCTGGAGCTTGGCAGCTCCTCCTTCGATGAGACCACAGATAATTTCTTCTACTCTCGTAAGGTTCTTGGTATGTACTGAGCTTTCCTGAGATCCCGGCCTCATCTCGGTGATCTTGGGCTGGCGTCCTGTCTTTCCCTTCAAAGTGAATATGTATTGGAGCTTGACACTGTGCCCTTCTGCGCCACGACCTCCCAGTCCAAGGAGAGGCTGGCTTGCTCCTGGCAAGCCCCAGTGGGTATGAGCCCAGGGGCTAAACCTCAAGCCTGACACTTTTGCTGCTACTGCTGCTGCTGTTGTTGTTTCTGTTGTTTTGTTTTCCCAAAACAGTTTCTCTGTGTAACAGCCCCAGCTATGCTAGAACCCTGCCAGCTCCTCTCTCCTGGCTGCTGGCATTAAAGGCATCTTTTTTCATTTTTTAAAATTTCATTTTATTTAATGTGTATGGGTGGGTGTTTTTCCTGCATGTCGGCCTGTGTACCACGTGCATGCCTGGTGCCTGAGGAGGCCAGAAAAGGGTGTTGGATCCCCTGGGACTGAGTTGCAGATGTTAATGAGCCACCACATAGGGGACAGGAATGAAACCTAGAGCCTCTTGGAGAATAGCCAGTGCCGTCAACCACAGAGCCATAGTCCCAGCCCTCTTTTAATTTTTAAACATTATTGTTTTATGTGTAACGGTTTGTTGCCTGAATGTATATCTGTGTATCACGAGTGTGCCGGTGCCGGAGGAAACCAAAAGAGGGTGTCAGATCCCCTAAGACTGGAGTTATAGAGAACTATAAGCCAAATGGGAACTGAACCCTGGTCCTCTAGAAGAGCAAACAGTGCTTTTAACCACTAATCCATCTCTCCAGTCTCAAGTCTTGCTTTAAAGAAAAAAAATTGTTTATAATTATATCTGCATTGGAGTATGTGCACATGAGTGCAAGCACCCTATATGTAGAAGCCAAAGGCGTTGACTTGGTCCCCAGGTGCTAACGTTACAGACAGTTGTGAGATGCCTGATGTGGGATCTGGGAACCAAGCTCAGTTCTTCTGGAAGAGCAGGAAGTACTCTTAACCACTGAGCCATCTCTCCAGCCCCCGAGGTCCTGTTTTTTACTTTCTTTTCTTTTCTTTCTTTCTTTCTTTCTTTATTTATTTTTGGGACAGGGTTTCCCTGTGTAGCCTTGGCTGTCTTGGACTCTCTTTGTAGACCAGGCTGGCCCCAAACTCAAAGCTATCTACCTGCCTCTGCCTCCCCCAGTGCTGGGATTACAGGCATGTGCCACCACACCTGGCAAGGTTCTACGTTTTAAAAGCTGCCTATCGGTAACTCATTCTGAAGCACCTGTGCAGGAAATCATACGGGCCTCTAGAATATGTGCCAAAGTTAGCTGATGGTGGGGACCCTTCTGGGATTTGAGGGCTGTGGAAGTCTGAATAGACTCATGTGTTTGAACGTTTGGCCCATAGGGAGTGGCACTATAAGGCGGTATGACCTTGTTGAAATAAGTGTGACCTTGTTGGAGGAAACGTGTCACTAGGGGTGGGCTTCGAGGTGTCATATGCTCAAGCTAAGCCCAGGGTGACACACAGTCTCCTTCTGCTGCCTGTGGATCAAGATGTAGAACTCTCAGCTCCTTCTCTGGGGCCATGTCTGCCTGTAAGTTGCCATGGTTCCTGCCAGGATGATAATGGACTGGACCTCTGAAGCTGTAAGCCAGCCCCAATGAAATGTTTTCCTTCATAAGAGTTGCCGCGGTCATGGTGTCGCCTCACAGCACCACAGCCCTAACTAAGACAAGGGCTTTGCACTGCTAACTGCTGAAACTGGGAAGTGGGGCTGTGGAAGTTCATAACCCGTCCTCCCCCTCTCTCTCCTTCTCTCCTTCCATACCCAATCACACATGAAATGTGTGTGGGTGCGTGTGTGCCCATGAGATTCTCTCCGTATGAGCTTGTGTTTTCCACAGTAGAAGAAAAAGCTATTTGGATGTCATTGTGGTGGCTGGGCCAAGCAACAGGAGCCAGACTCCTCTGGGCCAAGTGAAGACATGTTCTCAGGCTTTCTTTGGGCACAGGAATGGATGGTCAGATCGGAAGCTCATCTTTAACCAAACGTTGTCCCCAGATCGTTGAAAAGGGTCAGGTGACACACACCACTCTACCTTCACAGTACTTCCTGTGACTCAAGCCATCACCGCCCCCCCTCTCCTTGAAGTGGCCCCCAGGAGACCTAATGCCACCAGATGTTTTCTGTAGCGTCTGGAAACAGGCCAATGCGTCCTGATCTCTGAGCAAACCTAAGCACCCCCTTCACTGTGGTACTTCCTGCAAACTTGAAGCTTACCACCAAGCGCATGGGACTTCCTGATGCAGGTCTTTCCAGGACTCTACCTGCCGCACAGCCTCTGAGCAGCTCCTGACCGGTTCTCCTCTTCAACCAACAGAAGTTACGCTCCCCCCAATTGCTGCTGGCCTTTCCTGCCTGTGTTTCGTTGCTCATCTGTTTGATATCCCCTGCCCCCTTTCCTGAAGTTAGGTTTATTCTAGAAATTCACAATTGATTTAACGAGGGGAAACCTCGTTCTTGTTTAGTTTTTGTTTGTTCTGAGACAGGGTCTCATTACGTAGACCTAGAACTCTCTTTGTAGATCAGGTTGGCCTTGAACTTGCAGAGATCCACCTGCCTCTGCCTCTAGAGTGCTGAGATTAAAAGCATGCACAAATGTGCTCAACAAATGAGGATCTAGAGGCTGAAGAGATGACTCAGCAGTTAGGAGCACTCTCTGCTCTTCCAGAGGTCTTGAGTTCAATTCCCGGCAACCACATGGTGACTCACAACCATCCACAACATGATCTTATGCCCTCTTCTGGCCTGCAAATGTACATGAAGACAAAGCACTCATATACATAATAAATAAATAAATAAATCTTTAAAAAACAAAAACAAATGAAGATCTTATGATTTTCTACACCACAGGTTAAAGGAGGAAGTCATTTGATTGTCTTTATATATGCAGAGAAAAAGCATATGATAAGTCATAATATTCATTCATAAAACTTCTTGGTAATCACCTCCCGAAAGGACCCATAATAATCTGGAAGAGGTGGCTGAACACTTACTGCCAATACCTCTTAGGTTGGAAGCATCTCCTTCAAAAGCCAAAAATGGGTCAATGACACCTTGGTGTTCATAAGTAAGTCTCCAGCAGCCCAGCAAGCTAAGAGTTGGAGGAGCACCGCTACACACTTCCTGCCAGAGCAGGTGTCCTGGTCATTGTACATAAATGGGTCTGTTCAGAATAGAGATGAGCCCAAGCCTCTTCTCATAAAGTTTGAAAGATAACACCCCATGAATACTTAGGGGAATGGTGAGGTTATGCAGTTTAGCTTGCTAAAAGCGCACACACTATAAATATGGTCATTTGACCATCTCTGAAACTTCTTTCTATTATCAACCATCTCTGTTTAATGCACATTTTTTTCCCTTAGTAACACAATCAAAAACACTGTAGAATGCAACTACACTGTAGAATCCAACCAGAGTGCAATGTGACAGCAAAGCTTGTATGTATTTAGACAGTACTTCCTCAAAGTAAAAATCAGATTATCAGACCCTAGAATCAGCTGCATGGCATTATTCACAGTGTCTCGGGAAAACAGTGGCCCACGTAATCATCCGAGACGTCCCAAGAATACTGCCAGACTGAGCGCTGGAGGAGATGGGAGGCAGAGACAGGCCAGGAGGAGGAAGTTGCACTTCTCCAGCACCTGGCTTATAATGCTCAGCTCAAGTATGTTCACCATTCCTCCAATAAGGAAGAGGTGGCCATGTCCTTAAATGCCCTCCTCATAATCTTTAGTGTCTATTATGTATCAGCTGTATAGAAATCCCTAGGAGGAGTGGCTGCCCTCCAGACCTCTTACATTATCCAGGACCTTAGTCCAATCTGAAGTGTCCCTACTAGAAACACCAACAGGACTGACCAGGATCCACCTTCTGAGTAACCCACAGCATAGTACCCCTGCCCTCGGGTCACTGCGTTGGAGGCCTCAGACCAGCACTCCAGACCCAGATCCAGAGGAGATAAAGTTTATATGAGTGGCCAGGCCCAGTCTTTTGGAAGCTAGTGGGTATGTGAGCCCTGGCTCCCTCCCTGAGGGTGATCATGACCATAAGGACCCCAGGGCTGTTTCCTAGAGCTCAGGCAGTACTCTGGCCACTTATACCCACTCAACTTATCCATCAGGTCCCTCTAATGGGACAGATGAGACACTTATGCTCGATGGGTAATCCACAGTCCAATCGTCTGTACTTAGGCTCTGCCAAAGGTCACCTGCATGTCACGCCCTTTCATTACTTGCTTATTTCTTGTCCTGCCTGTTTCATGCTCAGAAAGGCATGCTCCACCCTACATAGCTTTTAAGCTATTTAGTCCAGTGGCTTCCTTGATACAAGTTCCCAAAGGCAAAGCAGAGACTGGGACTCTGGGATTCAGAAGTTCATCCATAAGATGCTAAAGGGATACAGTGTCAGGGATCTGCATCATCACAGTAAGGATACCTTTTCGCAATGGACTCTGGACCACTACTGGCCTTTGAAGACCCTCGACTCAAAGACATACTGTCTGAACTCAGGATTTGCTCAGTCGGTATGCACAGCTTCAAGTCCTGGCTGGCACCAGCAGGGATCTGAGTCCTGTAATAAAACTGATAGGCTGCCGGGCGTGGTGACGCACGCCTTTAATCCCAGCACTCCGGAGGCAGAGGCAGGTGGATCACTGTGAGTTCGAGATCAGCCTGGTCTACAAAGTGAGTCCAGGACAGCCAAGGCTACACAGAGAAACCCTGTCTCAAAAAAAACAAAGCAAAACAAACAAACAAACAAAACCCTAAATAACAACAACAACAAACCCACACCTGACAGGCAGCTGTCTCCAGAAAAGTGTCAGTCTTGACAGGTGTGTCTCGGCCTTGTCCCAAATGCGAACACTGTTGAGTACCAGGAAGAGCAACTGCTGGTGTGATGTGAAAGTATGGATACATTTTACCGGTTAGACCACCAGAGCCATGCCCACCCTGAGTGGAGGACTCTGGGAAACAGAGCTGGACTGGCTCGGTGGGAGGATGTGAGAAGACTATTGCTTCTGGCTGGATATTTTTTTGGGTCAGAGAGACAAACTAGCAAGCTGGCCACTCAGCTGACCAGCAGTTTCTGCTCAGCCTTTGGTGGCCCCTGCCATCACATGCTCTTGACCGACAGATACAGATCTGCTACACAGATACAGATCCACTCTGAGGTGGTAAGGTGGCACACACACCCTGCTTTCCTGAAATGTACACTCGACTTTCATTTTCCTGTGGTTTCAGGATTGTCAACACACTGCCATGGCTGTGCATGCCTGTGGTCTGTCCAAAGCCACTCAGATACCTCAGATTTGGAAGCAGAGATGGGGCTTAAGAGACAGCAGCTTAGCTGGGTGTGATGGCTTATGTCTGTGATGCCAGGACTAGGTAGGAGAATGGCTTTGAGTATGAAGCTAACCTGGGCTACACAAGTAGTCCCAGATCAGCCAGGACCTGCAAGAAGCAGACTTGATGGGGAGATCTCAGGACTCTTCCACCAGATCCTCTGCCCTTTGGTAGTTGCACATCAAGAGATGATCTGACCTCTTGAGAGTGGCAGTAAGGACTGGACTTAAGTTTAAACAGCCTAGGCTGAAGGATTCTGTACAAGCACCTGTGAGAGACAGCCGCCATCCCTTGTAGCTACCCTTCACACTTGGCATTAACTTAAAAAAAAATCATCACATTGCTGGGCATGATGGTGTATGCCTTTAATCCCAGTACTTGGGAGGGAGAAGAAAGTGGATTTGGAGAATAGCAAGTCCTAGGCCAGTTAGAGCTACCTAGTGGAGATTTTGTCTGAAAACAAAACAAAATATATCTGGTTTCCATTTTCCAAGAGACACAGAGAAATGTCAGTGGGCATCAGTAGGCAATTCCATGTGATATTGTCTCTTCTGTTTTGTTTGGAGCCGATGAACCAGTGGAAGTCACAGGACAGCAGTTTTCCTGGAGCGGTTACTTGTCCTGGCTTGGCCTGCTGCTGCCCATAGCTCAGTCTTCCCCTTCCTCCCAACCAGAACATTCTAACCCATCCCTCTGCAGCCAGTTCGTTCTCTCCAGCTCCAAGGCAGCTGCTAGAAGAAGGGGTTTGTCCATGGTGCTGGTCTGTGACTCCTGGGGACCTTTGTGAGCCCTCAGCATACTCCAGTCTTAAGTCTCTCGAGATTGTGCCAAAAATCTTACTGTGGAAACAACCACAGGTTTTATCAGTGCCATCAACGGCGACAGGGTTGAGAATCTTAAAGGGGAAACAGGACGGAACAGCTCAGAGATCTGTTTTCTTTCCTCAAATAAAGGTAGAGTAAAGGTAGTGGTCTGGATTCCTAAAACAAGTCCACCGTTTTTTCTAAGGAGCATCAGGAATACAGCGGTCTCTGGCACTCGGGGCAAGGCCTTTGGGACCTTGGGCAGGCCCTGACTCCTACTGCGCCCACCTCGAGGCGACCAGCACTGCTTAACAATCAGTTTCTTCTCTTTACTGGTTGGGCACCTGCTGGCAAGAGGCATGGGGTTGGTCCCTACGCCCCCGCTGCCGGCCGCCTTTAGCTTGACAGCTACAGTCCGAGAGTCTCCCGCAGCAGGCTCTTTGCGAAGCCCAGCAGGCCACCCCTACTTAGGCTCTTGGGGGCCAGCAGCACATCACCTCCCCCACTCTTCCACCCTTGCTGCCTTTTGCCTCCAGCTTCTTGAACGTGGCATACTCTAAAAGATAATAACGAAGCAGAACCTAAAACATAGTGCAAAGTTTCCGTTTGATTACAATGTAGCACATTTAGTTAGAGTGAGAGTAATTGCGAAGCTTCTTCCTAGTGGTCCCGTTTCTTTCTTGGTGGGGGGGGTGTGTTTGTTTTATGCCAGTCCAAAAGAGCCTCTCTAAAGTCCTCGGTGTCGGGGCAGAGTGAGATACAAGGAGCACACCCAGAAGCACTTTGTCGGCTGCTTTGTATGAAGTAGGAAGAGCTATTTTTGTCCATTTCAAGGACTGTATGAAGCTGTGTTTTCTTTCAGAAAACAGATTGGTGTGAACACGATTTCAGGAAGACTTAAAATATTTGCAAGCTGCCTACAAACAGGCTCCAGTCATCAAATATAACATTGAACAGGAATAGAAGAAAAGAAAAGAAAAAAAAAAAAACAGGAAAAACTAAAATGAAAGGGATACTGAAAGGTCAGAAGTTACCAGGATCATCAGCGGCAGGAGGAATCGTGGTGCAGGCCTGAGCTCAAGAGGTTAGGACTTGGTTCCACGGTCTAAGACAGGTAGTACATGCCATAAGCCGCGACCGGCCCGGCGAGGATCCCAGGAACTGCGCTGCCGCCGAAAGAGGCCGCGGAGCTGTGCAGCTGGGTGCCCAGCGGGAAGGGCAAGGCGAACGCCGGCAGTAGTGGCTTGGCTGCCAGCTTTAGCTTTTCCAACTCAGCCTCCTGCAGCCGCTTGGCCTTAGCTCGTCGGTTCTGAAACCAGATCTTGACCTGAGTCTCGGTGAGACTTAAGGTGCTGGAGAACTCCGCGCGCTCCGCGATGGATAAGTACTGCTTCTGGTGAAATTTGCGCTCAAGCGCCAGGAGCTGCGCGGTGGTGAAGGGCGTCCGTGGCTTGCGGTTGGTTTTGTGTTTGCGGAGGGTGCAGGGTGGAGGGCTGGGGCCACCTGAAAGGAAAGAAAAGCACCCGGCGAGCGCTCAAACTCTGACTGCACACCCTTACCCCGACACCATCCCCACTTCTACAAAGGAGGATTGGTGCACCGCGCCTCCGTGACCGCTCGGCTCAAAGTAACGAGGTCCCCAAAGCCACGTGGATAAGCAAAGCAAGGGGGCAGGGAAGTGAAGGGGGCGCTCTGGACTTAGGTCTGCACTCCGAACCCGTGACCTCGCACCCCAAGGAAACTGGGAACGGGCCAGTTGGAAAAAGAGCGAAGCTGGGCATAGAGGCGGCTGCAATAACTGAGGATAAGTAGAGGCCAGGGCTCCAATCAATCAGGCATATGCAAAGCGGGCAAGGGATGCAGGAGAGTGAGCGAACCGGAGTAGAAAAGCATTAGGAATGTCTGTTCTGGGCTGTGAACCTCGCTCAGGAAAAGACGTGGACGTGGCTGTTGGGCCTATGCACAACGTCGGGCTCCCGTCGCCAGTTACCTTTGCTCTCGGACTGAGCCTGTTACTGACTAGTAATTAAGTTCAGAGCCACAGTGCGTTTCCCCCCCTGGACTTCCAAGCCTTGACAGCGCGCGCGCTTTTCAGGGCCTGGGACCTGGAGATTGAGCACTTACGTGGGGGGCACGTGTGCGCGACCGGTAGGGGCCAGGCTCCGGGCTTCGAAACTCCTGGCGCTCCTTCCTCCCCCAGTTCCCCAGACTCGGAAACCCGTACGTGCTCAGCCTCCAGCAGTGACTCAACGCTGAAGGGGAGTGGTCCGTGCCCTACGTGGCCCCCGCCGCGCGCTCCGAGCCCCGCCGAGTCCATATCCTGTGCTGCCTGGGCCATGCATGGGATGGCGGATGCTGGGCTAGCTGCCCAATTGGGACCCGTGGGACACAGCAGCGGCTTTTCCCTCCCCCCAGAGTCTTGGGCTAGGTGCTTCTCGGGCCCCTCCGCACCCTATAAAAAGGTAGCACCGCTTTCATGCGCCGCTACCCAATGATCGTTTCTGCCGATGTGCGGTCCTTAGTGCGGGTTGGATTCACTGCTTTCGGGGGGCGGGACCGACAGAGAGGGGCGGGGCGCAGCCTGGGAACAGAGTGCCCAGAGACTTGGGGTAGCATTGTCCACGCCCGCGTCAGACTTTCAGGACCTACTGCGGTCTGTGGGAGTGCTTATTGAGCCCCTCCTTCAGGAAAAGCTGAGGGAGTCCCCAGGCACGGGAGAAAAGATGGCCTCAGTCTCCTGGAGAGGATGAATGGAATTGCTTGCGAGCGCGTATGGTGTAGCCACGTCTAGGCATCAGTTGATCTTGCTGGGATGGTGATCTTCAGCTCTTCCGCAGAGCGCGCAGCTACGGGCTCTTGCCTCTCACAGTGATGTTTAATGAGGCTGATCTATTCTTGCTGCGTCCCAGGCTTGAGCCTGTTTTAGTCATAGCTTCTCTCTGCCCCCTGGTGTTCGAATGAGACCAACACGACCCTGCTTCTGATCCCTTGAGATCAAGTTGTGGTGTCTTGTTCTCGGAACTCTCTCTCTCTCTTCGGGCTCCTGGAGCCTCCAAACATTTTCTGGGCCATTAGCAACTTCAAAGGCTAAGCCTGCGTCCGGGTTTGGGCCAGGAACCAGCTAGAAAGACACGTCGTGGATCCGGAAGGGAAGGTGGTAGAGGCCGACCTCTTACTAGTCTTAGAGGAAGCTAAGACCCTAGCCCAGGCTGCAGGCGCCTCAGGCTGCTCAAAGCCGGGAGTCAACAACTCGATACTGGGTGCATTTGTCTTCTGGTGCCCTGTGTTTGTCCGGGTGAATCGCTGATACACATTCACAAAAGGCCCCCAGAGAGGGAAGGGTCTTTGCCCCCACCCGACCCCGGGACCTGGACAAGCAGAATGCGAACCTCCGGATCGCTCTTGAAGGCTCGTGAAAACCCCAGCTGAGGATTCTCTCGGTTTAGGAACGGTGCGGCTGAGGCCAAATGGAGTCCCTCGCTCCTTGGCTATGCTTTTCCCTGAACCCTATGGCTCTTTTGGGTTAAAAAACAAAAAACAAAAACAAAAACAAAACAAAACAAAAAACCAAAAAAAAAGTTGTTTTATACTGCAAAGCAAATTGTGGTGCTGCAGTCTCTTTCCATAGGAAGAAACCCGGACTCGGGTTTTAGAATACATCGGAGATTGATTTAGGAAATCAAGTCAGATTAATATCCTAGAGCACACAATCAGGAGTCTAAATCTCACTATAATAATTTGTTTTAGACATTCAAAGCTACTTTAATGGAGCACCGTTTGGGGGCTCAGTCTAATTGCTGAGCTCAACCAGAGAAACTAATTCGAAAGTTTTTCTTCATGTAAATTTTAAAGCTGCTCAAAGTGGCTAGCAGAAGGTTCCTGGCTGGCTCGGCCCGGCGTCTGATCAATTCTTCCTATATCCCCAGCCTGACCAGACTGTTGCTTTCATAGAAGGCAGCTCTGCTCACCACTATGCTACCAACACTTGTATGCTGCTCTCTAATGTAACAAAAATGTTCTGAACTGATTGGCGATAATTGCATCATTAAAACACTGGCATGTTCAAAGAAGCCAAACAAACAAACCAAGGGAATGAAGGACAACTTGCCTGGGCCTGCCCAACTGGAGGATGCAGGAGTCTGTGCTTTGGTCTGGCCAGGAAAAGGGACAGGGTTATGGGCCAGGAGCAGGTCTATCGGGCAGGGTCCTTCCTGCCAACCAGTACACAGCCTGACCTGAAGCTCTCACCATCCCCAGCTTCCTAGAGGGATGCTGATGTCAGTTCTGAGCAGCTCTAACCAGTGCAAGCCAGACTGGCTCCTGAATGGTAAAAACACCAGCTAAGAGACAAGGGGGGGGGGGATGGAGGCAGGAAGAAAGAAGGAACCAGAGGAGAGGCAGGAAGGAGGGAAGAGGAGAGAGGAAATCTCTTCTAATAGACAGGAAGACCTAGACCTCAGTATAGCACAAATAAGTCCCCCACAGGATATCTGCAGTTTCCTCTCTCCCGTTCCATAAACAAATGACCTGGCTAGCAGGGTCCAAGTGGAGGTATATGAAGGGACCCTTTCTGCCAACATAGTGAATTTTCTTGTTGAAACTGAAATCCCACGTGCATAGGAAGGTATAACTGTCTCTAGCCAGTGGAAGGGATGGAGATGCCTATAGGCACCAGACCTTCCAGCAAGTGTGTTTTGTATGCACACACATATAATAGGACGCCTAGGCACAGCCATATCCCATCTGTGCCTAGAAGTGATGGCAAGCCCCTTAGGCTCCCCTCGCCTCTCCTTGGCAAACACTTCCACCATTTTAGGGGTGCAGTTTTCTTCCAGCGTTGGGGTTCCTCTGGCTGCTGACTTTGGAGAGAAAGAACGCATGAGTGCAGAGAGCAGGGCTCAGAAGGACTTTCCAGTGAGGTGAGGTTCCTGAGGAAGAGCTTGCTGTGGGGCTTGTGCAGCCACCTTTATAGCACTTGACAGAATTAAGGAAGAAGTGTTCCTTCCATTTGCCTCAGGCAGAGATGACAGCTTGATGACGCATCCCAGCATGCATATTAGGCCCTCATCAGATGATTCTATCTGCACGAGGAAAGTGTCACCACACCACTAAAGATTCAGCCCCCTTAGGACCTCAGTGATTTGTGCCCAGCCCTTGATGGAATCAACCCTGCAAGGTTTTTTTCCTCCCTGCTACCTAACAGGCAGCCTTATGTAGTCATCACTTTGTGGGAAATGGGACCGTGACATGGCATGTGCAGGCTGTTGACTCTCATGCCTCATTCCAGGTGGAGGCACTTGCCTCAGCTTGGTTACGAGACACTGCACCTTAAGGAAAAGTCAAGTGGGAAGCCAGCAATCTGTGGCTTCTAAGTCATTGCCGTTGGTTGTGGCCCTAGACAGCATCGCTTCATAGCAAGGGCTATTATTGCATTCCCTGAGAACATATTGGGGATTTCCTTCATGGCTTGTTGAAAAAATGCTTCAAACACAAAGGGGGTGTTTTACTCAGGACTCTGTAAAGACAGAAATCAGTTCAGAGGAGCTCTGGCAGCTAGCAGGTATGAGTAGGAACACACTGGAAAACGAGGCACCTTGCTGGGCACGGTGGCGCACACCTTTAATCTCAGCACTCGGGAAGCAGAGACAGGAGGGTTGTTGTGAGTTCGAGGCCAGCCTGGTCTACAGAGTGAGTCCAGAACAGCCAAGGCTACACAGGGAAACCTTGTCTTGAAAAACCAAAAAGAAAAAAAAAGTGAGGCACCTTAGGATATGAAACGCAGAGATGAGACATAAGATAATAATGGAGTTGGGTTTGCAAGGTCATCATCGTATGAAAAACACATGTCTAAGAGGTAAGTGGTGAGGGAGGGAAGGTTTTATTGAAGATGTCAACAACCTGGAAAGAGCAGACTGATGACTCGAGTCACCACTTTAGATTGTGAGAAAGTGAAGATGTTTATGAATCGGGAGCGGCAAATGTACGTAAAGCTTTCCCCAGACCTTAAGTAAGTCTGGTGTTATCTTAAGATAGCAAACTCCGTGCAGGGTGTACTTGCATTCTCTTGAGGTCAAAATGGCCCAGCTGTGAGTCAGTTCTGTGGTTGGGAATTGATTTCTGTAATCAGATCAGAAAAAACGAGCAAGACCACAGGGATGTAGAGAAAGGCTAACTCCTGGGCGCGAGAAAGGGAAGCAGGAGCAAAGTAAGATGGAGCCACTGGTGGCCACATCTCCCTCCCTGGTCCTTTCCATAGAACCTGGCCCAAAGATTAGGCCAATGAAAGAGCCAGGTACAGCATGAAAACAGAGGTGTCTGGACTTCTCAGTCCATCCCAGTAAGTCATACTGAGGCTAAGGGTGAGAAATAGCTGTGAGTCTTCAGGGTGAGGCCTGTTTGACGTACCCTGAAGGGTAAGAAGTGGGCTTTGGGGATACTCTTTTAGTTGTGGGTCAGTTTTGTTCAAATTTAACTTTATTTGGTTTCTCAAGACAGGGTTTCTCTGTGTAACAGTGCCCTGGCTGTCCTGGACTAGCTTTGTAGACCAGGCTGGTCTCAGTCTCACAGAGATCCACCTGCCTCTGCCTCCCAAGTGCTGGGATTAAAGGCGTGGACCACCACATGTGGCTTAAAGGAAAGCATTTATTTGGGGACTTACTTACAGTTTCAGGGGCTTATCCTATTATCATCACGGCAGGGAGCATGGCAGCAGGCAGGCAGGCTGGCAGGGTGCTGGAGAAGCAGCTGAGAGCTACATCCTGAACTGGGGGGAAGGAGGGAGAGGAGTGGGGGTGGCTGTGAGGGTGTGTGTGGGGGATGGGACTCTGCTGGATAAGGTAGAAGTCTGACTTCTCCAGATAGCCGGTTTGTGCTCGGGTCTAGGAAGGTGGACTCCCTTTTCTCAGTGGGGTTCTCACTCCATCTGCTCTGGTAACCCCAGATTTTGTAAGGAGTATCACATAGCCCTTAAGGAAGATTACAGGACTTTCCTGACAAGAGGATTCCTTGAAGTACCCCACCCTATGCTGAGGAGATTCCAGCCTCCAGCAAATGACCTCTAATCCTACCAAGAAATTATCCCTTCATCCACAGGATAATTAAGTACTATTTTCTCCTTCTTGTGATAGGACCCCGTGTTACTGCATGCAAACGAGTTATTGTACCACTGTGTGTAGGTTAAGTATCCTGGCACCCTTAGCCCTATCAAACCATGCACATTCACCCTCAAACCACTCCCCTCTGCCCAAGGCTTATAAATAAAGGCTGGCCAGCTTGCTCTGGGGCTCTCTTGCTCGCCATTCCTTCACCATGATCATTTGGGACTCCATTTATTCTGGAGGGAAGGAACCGCTGCTGGACACCTGGTGGTCAGGCAGCAATGGTGGAACTGCCTTTGCAGCTGCTGGGGCCTGGTCCATTACCACTGCTAGCTCCCCATGAAGCATCACTAGGTCTGCATCTCACTGGAGCTGCCTTGCCAGGAGGTTTCCAACATCTGCCTGCTTCCTCTCCTGTGCTGTGCTTAACACAGCTTGCTCAAACAAGGAGCTGTGACTCTTCGGTATCATCACGGGGTTGTGGGGCTCCCACGTCTCCACTGCCTTCTGGTACCACCACTCTCCTTTTGAAAGAGCTAAACTGTAACACTCTGTGGAAAACTCCTTTTCCACCTCCCCCAGGGAGACCAGGAACCTGGCTGCGTAGTGCCTGCACTGACCCACAGGTGTAGAGACCCAAGCTGCCCTGCCGGGACACTGATTGACAGAGAGGCTGGGTCTGCCGTGGGCTTTTTGGAACCTCAAAACCCATCCCCAGTGACACGCTTCCCCCAACAAGCCCTCACTTCTTGGTCCTTCTCAAATAGCCTGTCCCATTCCCTGATGACTAAGCATTCACATATATGAGCCTATGGAGAGGGCACACTCTTATCCAAAGCACTTCTGCCGGCCTGGAGCTTGCTGTGTATGAACTGCCAGAGATCCCCCTCTGTGCCCCCCTGCCCCCCCCGCACCCCCCCCCCAACTTCTACCTGTGCTGCAATGAAATGCACGTGCTGCCACAGCCAGCTCTGTATTCCTGCGTTCTGTTCTGGGGCAGTCACAGCGTTTGGAAGCACGCTGGTCCTTGCAGGTCTTTCTTTTAAGATTTCTTAGACGGGCTGCCACAGTGCTGGCCCACCAGGGCCAGTTGTCCTGTGTGCATTCTGCCCACAGCCCTTAGATCCCAGCTAGACTTGGAGGCCATTGTAAGAAGACCTCTTTCCCACAGCTTTCTGTCACTACAACAAAATCCCTAAGCTAGGGCTTCCAAAGTTTCAGGCCGTAGTCATTTGACCCTGTTGTTTCTGACAGAACAGTATGATAGGCACATGTGGTGGAGCAAAAAAAACCTGCTCACTTTGGGGGCAAGGAGTAAGAGGGATGACATGGTCAGAGTCAGGACGCTTCCTTCAAGGGCACACCTCCACCCAGACCCATCTCCTACAAAGAGCGTACAACCTCTCAGTAGTGCCACAGGTTTGGTAAATGAGCCTTCAGTGTTATAGAATTTTTAAGGTCAAAACCTAGGCTCTGGAAGTCCCAACAAACTAGACTTGACCACTCATCTCTAATATGCTAAGACAAGTTGTTATTATTATTCTTCATCATCATCATCATCATCATCATCATCATCATCATCATCATTATTACTACGACCACGACCACTACTACGCTGATGATGAAAAGCAGAGGAAGGGGATTCATTCACTGTGGCCACATTCCTCACGGTCATATTAACTGTAATAATTGTTGAGGAGAAGAAACTATGGGTCAGAGCTGCCTGCAAGTTGCGCAGGCAGCTCTAGAAATGCAGCTTTTGTGAGCTCTGATTTATACTGGGGTGGGCTTTTCCAGAACACAGCTCCCTTTGAGTCACCCAGACTCCTGTAAATAACCCCCAACCCATACTCTTGGAAGCCACTCTATCTTGGAATAGTTCCTTTGGTCTGCCTGTGCCCCTCCCTCCCCTCCTTTTAGTGTAAATACACCTTTGTTCTCATCTCCCTAGTGCTGGGATGGGGGTGGAGTGGGGTGGTGGATCACACAATACCACTCAGAAGGTGTGATGTGTCCCCAAAAACTTTAGATGGGAGGGCTAATCTCCTCAGATACCCAGTGCCTTGAGCCAGCTAATGGCTGAGGCTTGGGCAGCCTTCCGTGTGTCCTGTGGCTCTACTTTCTGTGCAGCCAGGTCCATGAGTCCATCTGCCTTCCCTTCCTTCCATTCTACCATGAGCCAATTGGGCTCCAGAATCTATTCCAGGTATCTTCAGATTGTTTAACTCTTGCTGGTTAGCCCCTGACACACAGGTGATGAAAAAAAAAATCAGGATTATTCTTGGGTCTGTAAGCCAAAAGAGTTGTTATTTGAGGCATTGCAAAATAAAGTAAGAACATATTTGTGGTCATCATGGGTGACAGTCCTGCCCCTAATCTCTGATGAGGAGGCCCTGGGGCCGGGGGTGGGGGGTCGGAGGTTAGAGTAACAGGCTAGAACGTCCCTGGAGAGTGGTCCCAAGAGGAGATCTCTCACCTGGAGAGAAGCAGAAGCAGTGTTGCTTTTCAGAGTGATGGGAAGAAGCATGCATCTCCTCATGTGACAGACAGCACAGATCCTCCCATTCCTGGACCCCGCCCCCACACCCCGGAAGTTCCCATAGCTACTAGTCCCGAGGATGGTCTTAACTCTACCCTATAATCTCCTATAATCTCAGGAGCAGGAACGTAGGGACCACAAAGGACTACTTCAAACCCTCCTCTGGTGCACAGAGACAGTACTGAGCATCCAGGTGTGCTGAACATGAAAACCTGTAACCAGACGTGTATGAAAGCTCTCAGGTTGCAGGCCAG
This sequence comes from Acomys minous, assembly GCF_964271855.1. NCBI lineage: Eukaryota > Metazoa > Chordata > Mammalia > Rodentia > Muridae > Acomys > Acomys minous. Next base: position 58,944,028 of record NC_140484.1, on the reverse strand, counting down.
GGGGCGGGGTGCAGTTATTCACAGAAATGTCTGTAGCATCCTGGTGGAGGTTGGTTGCTTCTGTGGGTTAAGGGCAAGGGTGCTTGTGGTCAGCGAGAATCCTGAGAAGTGAGGGTGGAGGCAGAGCTTTTTGATTTGAAGATATCCTAGAGTCCTGATTCCCTAGCCTCGCCAACGTGTTGGGGAGGGACGCCCTCAGGTAAGCACAGAGCCGGGTGAGGAGAGAGGTCAGAGAATGCCCTTTGGATTCTGCCTTCTCACTGTCAAGGGAACTCCCCAGCCTATCCCGTCCCGGTGAGCCTGTTCCCCACCCATTCCATGCCCTGCTAGGTCCCTTTCACAGGCAGCTCCACCAAGCCAGCACGCCCTAAGATCCCGGCTCTACTTCCAGCCTTGTAGAGAGTCCCTGTGGCCACTGCACCATGCCACCTCACTGGCGTCGGTAACCGAATTTTTGTCCCAACGTGCTGACGGCCGCGCCCCCAGCGGCTGCCAGATGTTGTGAGCGTCCGGCTCCTTTAATCACTGCCCGGCGGCTGCGGGCGCTTTGTTCCGGGTTCGGCAGGATTCTCCCAGGCGGCCCCGCGGCGCTGGGCACTGTTCAAAGGACCTGGATAAACAGGCTGTACACTACTCGGACAAAGCAAGGCCGTCTCCGGCGGGGCGGGACCTGGGGAATCCGCGCCGCCGGCCGCCAGGCGCTTTGTGCGCAGCTTAATGAGCTGGAAAATACAATTGGCTTCCCTGGCTGTGAAAATCGTTTCAAGAACCGCGGCGTCACTTGGCTGCTGGGAGACCCCGGAATTGATCTCTTTTGTCCCCAGAGCCCCAGCATATCCTTGCAGGGGAGGCGACCAGGCTTTGCCTCTAGCAGAAAGACCCCAAGCGGACTCTTAAGTAGGAAGGGACCCAGGATTCCAAGCTTGAAACTCAAATCAGACCTCAGCTCAGTTCTCCCGGCCTGCTCTATTCCGTCCTGGCAGAGGCGGCGTCTACTTGGTCAATCCAGCCCAAAAGCCCAGAAGGACACTGACCACCCTAACTTTACTTGGACAAATACAACACGCCCCTTACACCTTTCAGACCCAGAAGCAAGTGCTGCCACCCCTCCCCCACCACTGCATGTATTTTTAAACCTCAGCCAGGTTACAGGATCTAGTAGGTTAACAGCTGAATTGGAGGGGGAAGTGTCCAGCGTTTTGTGTGTCCATTTTTTCTCACATTTTCCAGGCTGACCCATTAGGCTGTAGAGCAGTTGCATCAAGCCCAAATAGTCATTGAGGAAGTGAACAGAGGGCAATGTGTGCATGCGACTTCCGTCATTTACCCCCACACCCTATGCCTGCCCAGGTCCGAAGCTTGGTGACCTGTGCTCAGTAGCTCCTGATGCCTTTGGTACAGAAGAGCTACCAAATGTGTGGTGGTATCTTCACGAAGAACAAAGTGTCTAGGTTGTTCTCTCCCAGGACCCCAGTTCAGAGTTAAAACACTAGAATCTCATTCCTGGAGCTTTCCAAACCCCAAAGAAGCCAGAATCAGTTGAGGAAGAGGCCTACAAACCCAGAGAAGGGCCGCGGGACAGAGGGGCTGGACAGTATGGCCTCAGGAAAACTGGACTGAGTGTGGTGGGTGTGCCAAACCTTTCCTCTGGCCCTTGTTTGTGGACCCCACGGGTCCCACACACTCCCTTGGGACCAGAGCAGGGCCTCTTCAAAGGTGGGAGGAAAAGGACGGACGTCATCCAAGTGCAGAGGCATTCCTTCTACCTGGGTCTCACGCTGGTACATTGATGCTTCAGACCTGTAGTTTAAGCAAAACCAGCCTTCCCTCTGGTCAGTTTCATTCCCCACAGAGCAGCTCTGTTTTCTTCTCCATCCTGTGGGAAGAGCGCTTTCTTCTCTAATCAACAGCCTCAAGTGGGTATTATATGCCAAGAAACCTGAATGAAGTCAAAGTTGTCTGGGAGCCCTGCACAGGATGGCCTGTCCACCTAAGCATAAGCCTTGAGCAGGAAACAAGCCCCCTGCCTCAGGGCGGTTGCAGATTCAACCCAGCCTCTGTTTGCAATTGGAGTTGAAAGAAGTGTCTATGTTTCGACCTCTGCCACCCTGGCCTTCTCTTGTGCCCCAAGCCCTGTACTCGCTTGGTCACAAGGCAATCCCAGGCTGAGGTCCAAACCAATTGTCTGTTATAGCAGGATTTGAGAAGGAGACTGAGCATCATGGGTGATGCATAGTCTCCCCTGTGGAGGTACTGGGCTGTGTAACAGAGAGGAGCACATCTTGGGTTGTTGTCTGTTTGCTGTTTTGAGAGAGTCTTGCTGTATAGCCCTGGCTGGTCTGATTATTGCTACATAGCCCACGCTGGCCTTGACCTTGCCTCAGCCTCCTACGTGCTAGCATTTTGGGTGTGCACTGCCATGTTTAGCTGTGGAATGCACTCTATAAGGAGAAAGCAAGCTTACAAAGAAGACTGAAGGTGTGTCAATGATCTCAGCACTCAGGGGGATCGTGACTTGTAGGCCAGCCTAAGATACATAGTGTGAGACCCTAAGTGGAAAGCGATAAAGAAAACACACAAGAAGTTCCCTGTGATGTAGCATTAAAGCCCTGCTCACCTCTCCTTTTCTTGGACCTGGGCAGGGAGTTATGATGTGCGGAAAAGCAATGGCCACTGGGTTACTGCAGTCGCCTTCTTCCTACACTCCAGATTTTAGCATTCTGGGTCAGCCAATACAGAGAGGTCTCAGCCCACTGGGGACGTGTAATCCGGCTTAATCCTGTCAGCAGCCCAGCCCATCTCTGCAGGCACTAGAAGGCCACACACAGCGGATTTAGCTGATCAGAATCTGACTTTTGATCCCTGCAGAAGCTAGGCTCCATGGGACCCTGGGGTTCCAGCACACAGATTTGATGCACAGTGTGCCTGCAGACAGGCAGGTGTACGGCTTTGCCTACTTCATCTGGAGTAAGGTTGGATACGTAAGGCATCATGAGGATTGGCTGAGGCCGAGACCAAATAACAAAGCAGCGGCTTCTCTAGTTATCCTTAGCTGAGCAGGCAGCATCAACAGGATGACCAAAGTGAACACAAGTCTTGCCTTGAAAACAAGAACATCGCTGGGCACGGGGACATACTCCTTTAATCCCAGCATTGGGAGGCAGAGGCAGGTGGGTCTCTGAGTTTGAGGTCAGCCTGGTCTACCGAGTGAGTCCCAGGACAGCCAGGGCTACATGGAGAAACCCTGTCTTGAACAATCAAGGAGGAGCAGGGGGAGGAGGGGGAGCAGGGGGAGGAGGAGGAGGAGGAGGAGCAGGGGGAGGAGGAGGAGGAGGAGGAAGAGGAGGAGGAGGAGACACGGACATGGCGACTAGGGTCGCCCTAGCCTGTCCGGCTAGAAAGGGCCAACCAAGTTGAAGTGATTTGAATATGGGCTGAATGAAAGGCAGATACCTTGCCTGTACCACTGTGGTCAGCCTATGAAGCCAGGTCAAAGGGAAAGGGGACTGTGTGGCCAAGTGTGGTCAGTCTGCTCTCTACAGAGGCCTCAGGGCACGTTCCTTGACTTCAACAACAGTACAGAGCAAGGACACTTACACAAGGAAGAAACAGATGGGAGACCTCTCTCAAAAGCTGTTTGGCAGCAATAATAAGACCAGGCAAGATGTTTGGTGTGGTCGAAGATTATACTGAGAAGGAGAGATTCTAGCAGACTCACAGGCTACAAGTGCCTGGGCATAGATGAGGCCAGCGAGCAAGCGGGGGAGCAACGGACAGCGAAGGAAGCAGGAGACTGTTTAGGGTGAAAGCAAAGTTTCACTTTGTCCTGAAACGGAAGATGGTGAGGTGAAGCTTTGCATGGCCATAGCAGATGCCTTGCGGAGTTGGGCTATAGTAGCTATACAGCCCCTGGCCTGGACCGAAAGACTACCCCAGACCGTTGCAACTGAAAACACTGGTTCTTTAGATCTCGCCAGCTTGGAGAGCCAAGGCTGGCCAGCAAGATGGAACAGGTTCTTCCCTGTTTTCCTACTAGGATAAGGAGGCCCAGGGTGAAGGGGAGGGAGCGCCTGGGATACAGGACGCCTGCGGTAGAGCCCCGCGGGCTCGCAATTGCCGGGCTCTCGCGCCGGCGCTTTTGTCATGCACATGAGGGCTCGGCGGCTGAGAAAGGGTCCTCTTCACTGCTGAGACACACGGAGGGCACTTTTCTTCCCTAGTCTTCGGCTTGGCACATGCCTGCTGCTTCCAAGTGGCCTCTCATTCAAAGGGCCCGGCCCCCATTCTTTGTCCCCCTAGGTGCCCGGCCCGCGGCCCCTGGCAGCTGCTGCGCGTTCAGAAGCTCTATAGAGCCAGCTCTGCAGGTGAGCTGCCGGTCAAAGGAGCTTTCAGGCGTCACCAGGGAGCGGACTTCGAGCGTGTCGCCACTTGCAGCGCTGGCACAATGGCAGCGCCACTCAATGGCCACCGCCCCGCCCCTCACGCGCGTGCTTGAGGGCTGAGCCGCAGAGCGGGAGGAACGCGCCAGCCGGCTGGGTCTCCCCGCCTCTCCTACTTATTCCCCAACCCCGTCTCCCTTCCCTTCTCCTCCCCTTTACCCTTTCATTTCCCTTGCCGGCCTTTCATTCGCTCTTCCTCCTCCGCCGCTTCTCTTTTCTCCCTCCCACCTCTATCTCCTAATTGCCCCCTTGGAGGAGGCACCCTCCACGCCCCGCCCCTCTCAGCGCTGCGGTTGTTTCACTTGTTTTTCTCCTAATTCTTTTAAACTTGCTTAAATTCAACCCTTTACGTTCAGCTGGGTTAGTTGTGCAGGGGTGGGGCAGACAGCTGGAGGGGGTGGGGGTGGGGCTCAAGTCTAGGGAAAGACTCCCTGCACACTTCTCTAGCCCAGCAGTGACCCCAGAATATGCTGCCCTCCTCTTTTGACGGTCTTTAGGATGTAATGTTTGTTGTACTAATAAGAAGAGAACGGTCCTAACAGGGTCTAAAACATTGAGGGCTGCGCTGGGAGTCTTGGGGAGGGGGGGGGGCATGGGTCCTGCCCTAAGAGTGGAGGTGGTGGCTCAGGAAGGGCCCCTTGGTATCAGGGCCTCTTCCCTAGCTGGTCTTGGGGCAGCCAGGCTAGAGGATAATCCACTTCCTTTGTACCTTCCGCTTTACCCAAGTGCCTCTCCAGAGGGCACAAACAGAATTTATGTACACTATATACCAGGAGGTCCCAGGTGTGGAGCAGAGTGTGGCTGGTAGACAATGTGCAGCAAAATGTTTGTCACGGTTGCTGTGGTGGACAGTGCAGGCTCAGTGCGTGTTAGCCTGGGCCACCTGCTTCTTGTCCAGGTTTCTAGGGAAAAAAGATGGACAGAGGGGGCCAGAATGGCACACCACCAATTGTTAGTAACGTCCAGATCCCTGTGTGTACGCGGGGCTGCGCCAAAGCCAGGAGGCACTGTCAGTGGGGCCCCTGGGGCGTCAGGTAGAGCCTCCTGGGAAGGTGCGTTGTGGTTTGCAGAACTCTTGAGACTAGCTGCTGTGCTTGGATGGACACTGTGGATAAGCCTCAGGACTGAAAGCCCTCTTGGGAGTTGTAGGACTTGCCAACCCTCCTGTCTCCTTCAGATGCAGTGGCCACTAATCCTGCCAATCCCCTTCTTCCTGTTCTAGGGTGTGCTATACCCGACAGTTCCCTTGTTACCCCAGGATCCTTCTCAGGACACCCCCAAGTTCTGACCGTTGGACTTGTCTGTGGGTCCACGAGGTACAGTTCCTCTGTAACCCTTCCTCCTGTCTTGTCCCCTTTCCAGCTCCCACCTAGAGGCAACAGTGGGTAGGTGCTGGGAGCACAGCCAGAGGACTGTGATGTGCTCAGCAATTTGGATGTCCACAGGAGATTTGCCTTTTGAATATGCTTGGTTTCCTCACACAAACATTCCTTACAATGTCATGCTATTAGAACGATTACAGTAATACGTAAACACACATCTCACTGAAGTGGGACAAGTGGGCACCACTCAACTTGTAGCTCTAAGTCGGTGTGCCACACCCTCCAAAGAGTGCAGGGTACATAAAGAGCTACATAATAGTGCAAGTGGGAGTGGGGGACAGTGGTGGTCTCCCTCCCAAGCATGTGGAGGAAGTCAGGAGACCAGGATGCCCCACTATGCCTATTCTATCGTCATTTTGCAAGCTGGGTAATAATCTGTCACCTTGAGCCCTGCTCTTGCTCCTGAGCTGAGCATCTGGCTTAGTTAGGAACCCTGAGTTTCCCAGGCCAGTACTGAGTTAAGGTTAGGCATCTTCTCAGCCCCAGGCTCATGTCCACCCACAGTGCCCAGACTGTCTGAACAGGGCATCTTGGCCGCAGGTCTGATAAAATAGAGAGAGCCATGCTGGTCCATGAGCTGGGGAGAGAGGGGAGCCTGTTGACCACTGACTGTGTGGGCTAAACCATAAAAGAAAAGCTTAAAAGATACAACCTACATACATCCCAGGTTTTGAGAGCCAAGGCTCTCAAAGATGCCTCATGGTGGGGGTGGGGGGTGGGGTGTTTGCCTAGGAAGCCACAGGGGTTCAGAGGAAAATACAAGCACTATAAGTTAAGGTATTTGGTCTGGGAGGCAGGACTAGGAAGCCAGAGTCTATGGGGGCATACTTCCTTAAGTGTGGAGCACAGAGACTGGGTAAGTGGGGGAAACAGGCATGGAGTTAGTGTGAGGTGAGAGATGTGTCCAAACCCTGAAAATCTCAAACAGAAGACCAAAAATCTCATCTTGAAACTGGCAGGAATAGGACTGCTCAGATCCCTCCCTGCCTCTGAGCCTACATGCCCCAGGGCACGTAGCCTGGTGACAACCCTTCCCTCCACCCTCACCCATCCCCTACCCCCTCCAACCCCACAATTCTCAATGTGTCATAAGTCCTCACATAGCCTAGCACCTGGAATGCCTCTCCATGTAAATGAGGTACCCCCCAATACCTCAAGCACCAACCAATGAGGTTAACCCACCTCGGAAATTCCTTCCTACTCCCCAAGGCTTACAGTCTTTGTCTACCTCGAATAAAATGGAATAAACTGCCGTAGGCCAATTCACTAAATATCATCTAAGAGCTGCTGTTCCCTTGGGATAGCTGAGCTATGAGAGCTGTAGTGCTAAAATCTTCAGGGAAGGCCTTCTCTCTCTGGCACTTCCACCTAGATGGGAGTCCTGCAGACCCCTCTGTTTTGGTCTCTGCTTCATCCTCCCCAGTCCAGTCTGCCATTGCACCTGGACACCCCAAGGGAGGGAGCAGAGCTTGGAACCACACTTAGGTTGGTCTCAAGTTGAAAGTGAGGATTGAGGGGCTGGAGAGATGGCACAGAGGTTAAGAGCACTGTCTGTTCTTCCAAACGTCCTGAGTTCAATTCCCAGCAACCACATGGTGGCTCACACCCATCTACAATGAGATCTGGTGCTCTCGTCTGGGGGGCAGGAGTACATGCAGGCAAAATACTGTATATGAAATAAATAAATCTTTTTTTAAAAAAAAGAAGAAGAAAGAAAGTGAGGATTGAAATTGGGAAAGCTGGCACTTTTTGGTGAAGTCCTAATTGTCCCTGGGAGGGTGACTGTGCCCAGGGTTCTCTTCCTCCAGGACCTTGCCACCGTGCTTGCTTTGGGAGACAAGAAGCAGACTAAAGGCGGTTCCCACAACCAAGCAGGTGGACCGTCCACCATGAATGAGGACGTGGAAAGTCCCGTTCATGAATTGCAACCATGTAGACCCCAAGTGGACCTGACAGCTCACCAGAGCTGGATGCTGACCAAGGGGAGCTGAGACTGGCTCTGTGAGTAGGACCTGCTCCTTCAGTGATGTCCTGCCGTCCTAGTCTCTGCAGCTCCTGAGACTGACAGGACAGGAAGTCCACCACTCTGGTCCAGCTAATGCCTGCAATTCGCCTATACATTAGCCCTTGAGGGTGGTCCACCTTGCTTCCCTGTAAGGTGGTACCGGTCCTCAACAGCCCAAACACCCCTTGCTTCTGTTCTTCATTGGCAGGGACATCTGGCCCTGTAGAAGATGGCATATATAGCAAGCACCCTGGGTGCCAAGGCTTCTGGGAGGATGTCTTAGCACCCTGGTGATGGGGAGTACCACGTACTCTGAGTGAGTCCCTGCCTCCAAGCTTGGGCACAGGCTTATTGTTTCTCCTTGATGTTCCTTCCCTCAGTTGGGGAGCTTTGGGAACACCCAGCTTGACAGATCTCTACGGTACCTGCCAAGTGGAACCCTTACCTAGCATGTACAGGGTCCTGGGTTATATTTTTAGGGCTTCCAAAATATGTGAGAAAAAGAAAAAAGAAGAAAGGAAGAAAGAAAGAAAGAAAGAAAGAAAGAAAGAAAGAAAGAGTGAGAATGTGGAAGAGTTTTCTTCCAAACAGACTCAACTTGTTCTGTTTTCATTGTAGGAGGGAACGGGGTAGGGCAGGCTAGGGTGGGGAGAGGCAACTCCTCTGAGTTACATGCCCAGCTCATGGTTTATTTATTTTTTTTCTAAGATAATGCAATTCACCTTTATCAGCCCTTTGTCATGAGTTGAGCGGTAACCCCAAGGCCTGCGGCTGGGAGCTGCAAGCCTACATATACCCATGTGCCCCTTCCAATAAGCTCTTCGTTATTAGTTAAGTCCTCCTGGTGATCAGACAGTGCCTATCTGCACCAAGGTATGAGAGCAGTCAAGAGCTGCCATGGCATGGGGTGGGGTGGGTAGGGACTAGGGGGGTCCCATAGGTTGGCACCGTGCTTTTAGAGTGACTGGCAGGCCCCAGGAGAGAAGGTGGGTTAAGGCTGCCCGCAGTTACCAAGCTGATATGGATGAGTAGTCACTGGTGTTCACCAACCTTTCTATTCTGCTTAAGCCTATGTTCCTGTAAGGTGACTCCTTGATTCGGACATAGGCTCTAGCCTTGTGCGTTGAAACCCCTATATATTGATAGTTTATATAGAGTTGGCCACAGCCGTCCATCATTTGAGGAAATGGGACTTGAGAGAGGACTGAGTTTGTTCCCACCTGAGAACCCCCACTGGGTCAGAGAGCTAAGGTTTCCTCACACAGAAGCCAAGCCTGTGTTCTTTCCAGTGTTGCTATTCGCTGCCCATGATCCCTTTGCTTCTCAAGTCTCATAGTCCTGCAATTGAGACCTTAGCTAAGTGTCATCAGTTCCTGGGAGCCTGGCTGCAGTGCCACCTCCTGGAGATGGATAAAATCGCACTTCCTCAGCGGGGATGCTTCTGACTGTGCTGTCAGTGGGATACCGAACACTGGTGTGTGTGGTGTGTGTGTGTGTGTGTGTGTGTGTGTGTGTGTGTGTGTGTGTGTGTTGGAGTCTAATACAAGAAAGCACTCTACCTCTGAGCTACACCGACAGCTTGGATTATGTGTTTTGAGGTGTGGATGTCATAGGATCCACCTGTCCAAGCGAAGCTTACTTTTCTGGTACCCGCAGGGGAGATGGGGGGCAAGATGAGGAAAAAGGATGGATAAGTACCCTTCTAGCTCCTGCTGGAGCCAGGAGGGAGATGCACTTGACTGCCTCGCAACCTCTACCAAGGCAGGACTTAATTTTTTTTTTAACCTATTCATTTTATGTGCGTGGATGTTTTGCCTGCATCTGTGCCTGCGCAGCATGTGCACACCTGATGGTCACAGGGGCCGGATGAGGGCATGAGGTCCCATGCGACTGGAGCCACAGATGGTTGTGAACTGCCATTTGGGTGCTGGAAATTGAACTCCGTTCGTCAGGAAGCGTAGCAGCCAGAGCTTGTAACCACTGAACTCTCTTTTCAGCCCCTTCAAGGAGGAGACTTTGATGTACGTGGTAGACCTGGAGGCCTCCTCCTTGGGCCTCCGTTTTACGCACATCTTCAAGAGCAGTTGAGGGGCGGTTTCCAAAGAAAGGCAAATGCTGTTGTTTATGAGACTGAGCATGGAGCCCAAAGCTAGAGAAGCCCTCTACCATGGGATGGACCCCTAGCCCAAATATCAGCCACATCTGAAGCCCCACACTGGACAGATGTTCTCATTACGCTTCAGACTACGGCAGAATGCTATGTATGACCCTGCCAGGAGCTGGTAAGGAGTCTCAGTGTCATCAACATCTTGGGGCTAAGACTACAAGAGGAGGTTCTCCCTTAAGAGAACATCATCAGGCAAGCGTGTGAGGAGCAGAAAAAGAAGGAGACTTTGCATTAGGCAAATGCTGCGGCCTGTCATGGTCTTGTGGGTGATAAACTGAGATCCTGCAACTTAAGGGCTGAGGCTGGGGGCTGACTGAGATCTTTAAGGCTAGGAGGTGATGATGGGCACTGATGCTCCCTGTAGGCCATGTTGAGCCTTTCCAGGGGCTCCAGTCCTTGGTTTCTGAGATGTCCAAAGCAAGTCCTCTATCCAAATACCCATGTAAAGGGACTTCCAAGGAGTTGTGATGTGTCTAACAACCTCTCAGACCTCTGGGGCATACTAAACTCCATTGGGCTCCGCCTGTACTGAGCCCTGCATCTCTCTTCACCAATCATAGTCTGTGGTAAGGATCAGAGAGGCCACATACTTGAGTGATGGTCTCTCCAGAGAGCTGGCTTTGCATCCACACCAGGGCCAGACCTACGGACAGCAGACCAGGCACCCAGAACATTGAGGATTGGATCCCATGCTATCTGGGCCGAACCTGCCCTGGCCACAGTTCTACTCCAGAGTGCAGGTAGGCCAGACTACAGGAGTTCCATGGCCTTCTGGATCTCTGATTACAGGCTCACACCAGGATATGTGGGGCCTGAGGAAAGAGGCATGGCTGCTCCTGTGCAGCGTACACAAGCACTGTTACACTCTAAAACAGGTACACACCTAGGGAGGTGCATACCTGCAAGCACATACATACATGTACACACATGCAAGCATGCACACGCATGTTTCTGAACCTCCTCTGGGAAGTCAGGAACTACAATGACATTCCTGTCCCTGCAGCTAAAGCCTCGTAGCCAGGAGACAGAGCCGACAGACAAAAAGGACACAACAAAGGTCTGTCACTTCAAAGGACCAAGATTTTCTAAAGTCATGAAATAACACATTTGTACACACAATAAAGGGGAAACATGTAAAATGAGCCATTTTACGCTGCCATTGATCTTTCATTTGGACTGTGAGAAGCTCCAGGGGGCACCGCCTCTTTCTGTTGGTGACAAGGACAGTAATGTCCTCTGTCTCTATAGCCAGAAGTCTTGCCTGGCTCTCCCTCCACTCTAACTGACACCTTTTTCCAGGGCTGTGTGCTGCAGGTCTGCATCCCCCGAACCTTGGATTCATGGACCCACTGCACAGCCCTGGACTACTCCACGTGACTCTTGATGCACCATACTGGAGCATGTAGGAAGGATGCTGAGGAGAGGCCATGGGCTTCTCAGACCCCACCCCCAGCCTTGGGAGCCCCATCACCCCGAGTCTCTGGGAAGGATCCCTTGTGGCTAGGCCTGTGGCTTCTGGGCTGCTGGCCACCAGGTTCTCCTGCATGGTCAAGGCCAGGTAGCCAGTCCTGATATACCATTCCACTGTTCTGGTAAGTTAGGTGCCAAGGTCTCCTCAGTGGCTCCTTATTATCTGTGGAGTGGGAGTTTTCATGAGAGAGACAGGAAGGTACTCTAGGTTCAGACTACTGGGTCATGAGAACACTCTCATTATTAGACTACAGGCCTGACTCTGGTAGAGTGATCTCAGCCCAATAGACAGGCTCCAGGGCCTTATTGGATGTCCCAGCATCCCTCAGCCACCGGCCCTCCAAGCTTCCTCTATCTGGCAGGGCCTTGCTCAGCCTCATCCTTGGGAAGGCTAGACCAGGGCCTTCCTTTCTCTGAGGCCAGCTGGGCACCATCTTAAACTCGTCCAGGCAATGGGTCTAAGTTGCAGAACTGGTGGGGCCCTTTACTGGGTCAGAAAGACCCCTGGAACTCTGTAAAAAACTCTCCAAAGCCCTAGAAGGAAGGCAGTTCCATTTTCTTTTTTCTTTTTCTTTTTCTTTTTTTTTTCTTTTTTGAAATAGGGTCTCTCTGTGTAGCCCTGGCTGTCCTGACCTCACTTTGTAGACTAGGCTAGCCTCAAACTCACAGCAATCCGCCTGCCCCTGTCTCCCAGAGTGCTGGGATTAAAGGTGTGCGCCACCACGCCCGGCCTCAGTTCCATCCTCTTATCCATCAGGTGACACAGGGGCTGCAAAATGCAAAGAGCACTGAGTGCTCTTCTACAGGATCCAGGTTCAATTCTCAGCACTCAAAGGACATCAGGGGCTCAAGAGAATTGTTCTGTAGCGAGTGATCTCTTACTCACAAGAAGGTCCCAGGTCTGATGCCCGCTGATGCAGCTTATAAAGAAATAAGGCTTCGCTGGGTGGTGGTGGTGGTGGCAACGGTGGCGCACAGCTTTAATCCCAGCAGTTGGGGGGCAGAGGCAGGCAACACTCTGTGAGTTTGAGGACAGCCTGAACTACAAAGCAAGTCCAGGACAGCCAAGGCTACACAGAGAAACCCTGTTTTGAAAAAACAATAAATAAGAAAGAAAGAAAGAAAGAAAGAAAGAAAGAAAGAAAGAAAGAAAGAAAGAAAGGTTTCTAGGTCAGGTCCTGATGGTCTATACAGTTCCTATATATAGCCCAGCTGGCCAAATCTGCCTGTATTTGATCCCCAACTGATCCCACGTCGTGAGGCCCATATTGCTGGCTCAGGAGATCCTCCTGGGCCCAACCTCATGGTTCTATGGCGTGTTTTGAATAAAGCCCAGATTACGGCGTCAGACCAGCTCCCACCATTCAGGAAGTCCCATGTATATACCAGGACAGCTGTCACTCTCTGCTCCTTTCCGAAGGGTCACTATCTCAGGTGAGCATGGACTCATGGAGACTGGAGGAGGAAGAGGTGGGGCACCGCAGAATCCCTGGGAGAAGATTATGTCCCAGCTTTAGGTTAAAAAAAAAAGTGCAGTACTTGTGTGTATAGCTGTTCTGCCTACATGTTGGTCTCTGCACTACATATGGTCCTGGAGCCTGTGGCACCCAGGAGAAGGCATTGCATCCTTTGGGACTGAAGTTACAAATGGTTGTGAGCCAACATGTGGGTGCTGGGAATCGAACCTGAATCCCATAGAAGAGCACAGGCTATCCTAGAATCATACATGTTGGGAGCATGAAGGTCCTTGTGTCCATAGATCCCCAGGAAAACCAGGAGTGTTAAGCAGGTAGAATTGTCTTTTCTTTTTTTTTTTTTCTTTTTTCTTTCTTTTTTTTTTTTTTTTCGAGACAGGGTTCCTCTGTGTACAAGCTCTGGCTGTTCTGGAGCTTGCTCTGTAGTCCAGGCTGGTCTCGAACTCACAGAGATCCACCTGCCTCTGCCTCCCAAGTGCTGGGATTAAAAGCATGTGCCACCACCGCCTGGCAGAATTGTCTTTTCAATGGGGGGTGGGGGGGGGGAGTAAAACCTCTTCTATCCTGAAGGCTAGGAATTGAAGGTGATTAACAGTGTGGTGATCTGTGTTATCTCTTGGGCCAGCCATATCAAGCTTCCACAACCAGGCCCAGAGGTGGCTAATAGCCCAAGTGGCCTCTTTACTATCTGTATGACCAGAGCAGTACAGACCCTTCCTTGGGCTCTTAAGCTAAGCCAATCTCTACAACTCATCTTCTTGCAAGAAATGACATGTACCCTGAGTTGAATTTTGATGAAATGATGCTTTCTTAGGCACCAGGAATTGTATTACACCAGGAAACAACCCCTCACCCCAGAAATATACTGTGTTTAAATTTGTTGGCAATAAACTGCCTGGCATCAGTCTCCTTGAGGTTTGACACAGGTTGACAAAGTCAATCTGAATGAAGTTTTCCTTCTCTGTCTTCGCAGATCACTGCTTGCCTTGACATCTGCAGGGACCCCCACCCCCCACCCCCTCAAACAAGGGATCCCATCCAAATGCCGTGGGCAATTGAAAGTTCACAGGGTAGCTGCTAAAATCACTGAGGCCTTGTGTTGTGACCTGGAAGGGTCACTCTCACATCACATTCTTCCTAAAATATCCCATCTGGAGGAAGCTGCAGTGCTTCCACTATAATAGGGTAATCCAAACTGTGAGGGTACTGAGCTTCCAGGTGCTACCTATATGTGAGACACCTTGGACTGTGTATGCCTAGAGGCCAGTGTTTGGGGTGTCCTGACTCACACGAAGGGGTGGCCAGCTGCAGAGGTTGCTTACAGGCTGATGTTCTGCCTGCCCTGGACGGTTTGCTTATGTAGGTACTGCCTGTGCCAAGGTTAAACACGAAGGCCTCATGGTGGGTACTGCTAAACCAGGAGCCCCTCCCAGGGGAGCAGGGCAATTCTACTGCATGGAGAAGGATCCAGAACCAGGTAGGTGATAGCTAGATACAGCAGAGTATAGACCTGGGGCAGCTAGGGGCCACCCCCATTCACCTGAGTGCCTTATTCCATCGTGGCCAGTGGTCCCTAGGCTGGGCTGAAGTGGGAAGGGACGGGACCTATTCCTCTTCGGTAGAAGCAGGCATCTTCGGGGCGTCCTAGGTTCACCGGCTAATGATAGTGCTCACAAAAGAGAACTCAAGACCCAGGTAGGCGTGAATCTTTACTTAAAGAAAAGCAACAGAGTCAGAGGCCCACCAGGGTTGGGGGGGCTTCAGCGGGGTGTTTTGGGGCAGGAGCACAATCACTGGGTGGAGAAGCATCAGGCAATCTGCAGGTCAAAGTAGTTGCTGGGGGGATGCTGCGAAGACAGAAGGGTCACGGTGAAAGGAATGGTGCGCTGGGGAGGAAGACAAGCCCTGAGCAAGGACCCGAAGGTAGCCTCGAGAGAGGGGGCACATCGGGTAGGTTTCTGGGCCTGGCCGGAAGTGAGGGAGGTGGGGAAAGGAGGGAAGTCGTGGGGGGTGGGGCGTGGGGGCGGGGAAGGGCGGAAAAGGGCAGGAGAAAAAGGCGGGGCGGGGCGGGGCGGGGCAGGGCGGGGCAGGGCGGGGCAGGGCGGGGCAGGGCGGGGCAGGGCGGGGCAGGGCAGGGCAGGGCAGGGCAGGGCAGGGCAGGGCAGGGCAGGGCAGGGCAGGGCAGGGCAGGGCAGGGCAGGGCAGGGCAGGGCAGGCCTGTGAGCCTGAGAGCCAGCCATCCTCTGTTTGGGCGGGACACACTTACCCCAGTCACTGGTGGAGCGGGGGTGGGGTGGGGCACGACAGTCACTGGGGGGCCTGGGATGGCATGCCTTCTGCCTTCTGAGGGTCTTCTTTCTCTCTCATGGCCAAAGGCTTCCCTGACGGATCTGTGGCCGCTGCGGTTGCCGCTGCAGTAGACACAGCCACCGCCGCCGCCGGGGTGGGGCCCTTATGCTCCTCCTTGGAGGCCCGGTAGCTGTTCCCCCAAACGGCGGGCAGCTCAGTGCCATGCTTGCGGCTCAGAGGATAGGCCCCAATGGCTGCCAGGATGCTGCGGTGGCGCTCGGGGTCCATCTCGGTGTAGTACATCTCCAGGGTCAGCGGGGTGCAGATCTTGTGCTGCCTCAGAGGCATATTCGGGACCAGCCGGGGCACCAGGGATCCCAGTGAAAGAAGAGGGGAAGGAAGGGTCCCAATTAAAGGCAGCTTTGGCTTCGGGTCAGAGGGTCAGAGCCCGAGGCTTCTTGGAGAAGGGGACTGAGGGGAAAGGCCTGCCAGTGAGGAGTTTCTTAGAACCATGCTGTGTGGGAAAGGCAGAAAGCACAGGGACTGGTGTGGTGGAGCATGGAGGCTAGTATGGGCTGCATAGTGAACTCCAGAACAGACGAAGCTAAAGATGTCTCCTCTCCCCGGGGGTGGGGGTGGGGAAGGCACTCAAACTTAAGTGACTCTGTGAACTCCATCCCAGAGACCAGAGAATTAAGGGAAAAGAAGACATTACTTCTAAAATATGAAGCACTTTAAAAGGTATTAACTATTATAACCATAGCTGGGCATGGCGGCATACGCCCTTAATCTCAGCATTTGGGAGGCAGAGGCAGGCAGATCCCTGAGTTCGAGGCCAGCCTGATCTACATAGCGAGTTCCAGGACAGCCAGGGCTGTACAGAGAAACTTCGTCTCGCAAAACAACAGCAGCAACAAAACAAAAAGCCTCTCACATGGGCCACTGGTGGTGATACGCCTTTAATCCCAGCACTTGGAAGGCAAAAGAACTCTCTCTGTGACCCTGTGTCAAGGAACAAACAAACAAACAAATCTCTCAAAGTCTAAGGAAAATACAAGAAAGTTCAGTGAAGAAGCTGGAAGGCACCACGGGTCTTTCAATTCTACTAGCACCTCCTACCTTCAGTTTGGATAAAACACCTCTCCTCCTCCTCCTCCTCCTCCTCCTCCTCCTCCTCCTCCTCCTCCTCCTCCTCCTCTTTTCTCTCTCTCAATGTTTTGCCTGCATATACACCTTCACACCAGAAGAGGGCACCAGATCTCATTATAGATGGTTGTGAGCTGCCGTGTGGTTGCTGGGAATTGAACTCAGGACCTTTGGAAGAGCAGCTAGTGCTGTCAATCTCTGAGTCATCTCTCCAGCCCTCTTTTTCAGGTGTTACTTTGTGTGTCTGTAACTGTGCTTGAGTTGGCCAGAGGAGGTCTTCTTGAGACAGGGTTTCTCGCTGATCCTGGAGTGAGCTTCAACAACTGTTCTGTCCCTGTCCTCCCACAGTGCTGGGGTTACAAGCAGTGACATCTGACTTCTTCTTCTCCTCCTCCTCCTCTTCTTCCTTCTCCTTCTCCTTCTTCTCCTCCTCCTCCTCCACCTCCTCCTCCTCTTCCTCCTCCTCCTCCTCCTCCTCCTTCTTCGGCAGGGTTTCTCTGTGTAGCCTCAGCTGTCCTGGAACTCACTCTGTAGACCAGGCTGGCCTCAAACTCACAGAGATCTGCCTAGTACTGTGATTAAAGGGGGTGTGCCGCCAGTACCTGGCTACATAAGGCTTTTTAACCTGTGCTTTTCCCCACTGAGTCATTTCTCTAGCTCTAAAGCAATATTTTCTGAGAAATTTTCAAAAGACGGGGATCTTGCTATGTTCTGGGAAGTCAGGGCATGGATCACACATAACAGCCTTGTCCTTTAGAAGGAAACCCAGAGGTGGGAGATGGGAAGCACCCTGGCTTGATGCTGTCACACAGAGAGCCCTTCACATCCTGGCATTGCCTGGAGCTCGTAGAAGGACCATGGTGATCTCTACCGTCCCTGCCCAGGTCCTTGGCCCCTCGAGCTTACCCGAAGCAGGAAGCCATCTGGGCAGGTGAACTGGTCATACCAAATGGCCTTGTACATGATCAGCACACAGCCCAGGAGTGCCATGACAAAGGCGATCATCCTTGCAGTGGGCAGCTAGCAGAGGAAAAGGAACAAAACAGTGAAGATGAGTAGGCTGGGGTCAGCCTCCCTGAGAGGGTGGTCAGCCCCTCCACACTGGCTCTAAGCGTATTACCACGACCCCTACATCTTGTCTCGTTCCTTGAGGTCAGCTCCAGGGTCAAAGGTCTTAGGAACCCTTCCTTGCAGGCCCAGCTTTGCTGTGTTTCTGGAAACATCCATGACCAGGTAAACTGCATTTGGCCAGTTAAGTTGTGTGCAGCCAATGGACCCACAAGGTGCTATGGGAACTGGTTTGACCTGCCCATGTGTTCCCTACAGATGTTTGTGGGCATCACAGCAGGAGTACTGGGTTCAGGAAACATTATATGTGTAGTGTGTATGTGTGTGTGTGTGTGCATGTGTATGTGGGGTGTGTGTGTGCGCGTGTGTATGTGCATATGTGTGTATGTGTGCATGTGTATGTGTGTGTGTGCATGTGTTGTGTGTGTGTGTGTGTGTGTGTGTGTGTGTGTGTGGTCTTCTAATGAGGTAGGTGAATTAGCACCACCCTGGGTGGAACCAAACAAAGACTAGTAAGGCCTCCGCACCTTTAATGGCCACACCCACTGAAGAAACTATGGGAAAAGGGCAGGGGTTGCTTCTCAAAATGGAAAGGCATTAGAAATAGTCAGCTACAAATGATTAGTGAAGCCATTACTGACATGGTTAAGGGAGACAAAGAGGGGACATTTGCTGGACAGAAGGTAAAGCTCATCTCCGTTTCACAGAAAGCCTGCAAGGAGATCGACAAGGAAGAACTGGGATACAGATGCTTCCCATGGGAAGTGTCTCTCAGCTCAGGCTGGGTAAGGACGGATGGCTAGGGGGTCAGCCAGCACTACAGGTGACATATGAAGAGAATCGGTCCCTCTCGTCCCTAGGAGATCTAAGTGGGAGCTGGTCAGGCAAACAAGGCCCAAATTGCTGGTCTATTCTTTCTACTGCCCCAACTTTCTATAGTGAGACTTACCCTACGTCCTTCCTCAGCGTGGCTGCAGGCCAGCCTCTGACCCTCCAAGTCTGCAAACTTCTTTGGCTGGTCTGAGGAGGTAAGTTGATATTCTGTCTGTGTTTTGATGACCACCTAAAGGGAGAGATGGCCGGTGACGGTGACATTACCGGACAGCTGGCAGGGACCAGGAGAGCCTTGAGCTCCTCTTTGCTTCTCACTGACCTCTTCTGCGGGCCCCATCTCCCCTGGCTACTTGCCCAAGAAGCCCTGTTTTGCGCCCTAGCCTAGAGCCCTGCTTAGAAAAGAAAGGGTGGTGTGTTATTGCTGTAATGAAAGGCCATAATCAAAAGCAAGATGGGGTGGAAAGAGCTTCTTCAGTTTACACTTCCACATTGATGTCTCTCACAGAAGGAAGTCAGGATGGGAGCTCAAGCAGAGCTGGAAGCCGGATGCAGAAGCTGATGCAGACACCATGGAGGGATGCTGCTTACCTGCTTTCTCCGCATGGCTTGTTCAGCCTGCTTTCTTCTAGAACCCAGGACCACCATCTACATAAACTTCACCCACACCTCTTTGTCCCTAGGCAAGCCAGAGAAAGCCTCTCCCCCCCCCCCCCCATGGCTACTTACCTGCTCAGGGAATGATGGCTGAAGCTGGCTGACATCCAGTGGGCTGATCAGAGGGACACTGTCCATGGTGGCTCCATTCTGGTCTCCTGTCTCCTTGCCTGGCTTCCCTGAGAAGCTACAGCCTAGCTTCACCATGGTGGATGTTGGGCCTCGTCCCAGCCTGGTAACAGAGATAGTGTCGCCACTTACAAGCAAGTCATCCTGTGCACAGCCATAAAAGTTGTTCTGGAGTAAAGACCAAAAATGGTCCCAACACTCCTCATGTAAGATTCAGGGATGGACTGTGGGAGGTCAGCTCAAGGCTTCTCATCCCTATCTGACCTCTCAGAAGTGTAGTGTGGTGCCTGTGGCCAGAGAATATTTCACAATAGAACTGAGACATCTTCCTCTGGCCAGCCTGCTCTGCCGTGTGCTTTATAGGTACATATTCCACCAGGAGGAAAAGATGCAGGGAGCAGGTGGGGGCGTTGGCCTGCCGGACTCAGCAAGGGAAAAAACCAGAGGGCCCAGATCAAAGTGAAGTTGTAAACTGTTGATACTTTAAGAAACAAAGCAAGTAGCCAGGCCTGGTAGTGCACACCTTTAACCCCAGCACTTGGGAGGCAGAGGCAGGCAGATCTCTGAGTTCAAGGCCAGCCTGGTCTACATAGTGAGTCCAGGACAGCCAGCCAAAGCTACACAGAGAAACCCTGTCTTGAAAAACAAAACAAAACAAACAAACAAGCAAAAAGAGAGAGAGAGAGAGAGAGAGAGAGAGAGAGAGAGAGAGAGAGAAACAAAGCAAAACCAAACCAAACCAAAAAACAAACAAAAAGCCCACATAAAATAAATATAAACAAAATAAGAAGGGATGGGAGAGAGAGCTCAGCAGTTAAAAGCACTTGCTGATTTTACAGCAGACCTGGGTTTAGTTCCTAGTACCCACACAGTGACTCACAACAATCTCTAATTCCAATTGGATGGGCTCTGATGACTTCTTCTGACTTTCACAAGCATTGGGCATGCATGTGGTATTCAGCCATACATTCAGGCAAAATATCTACACTAATGCAATAAAAAATAAAAGTTTAAAAAACTAAAAGCTAGCCAGTGCATGACTATAATCCCAGCACTCAGCAGAAGCAGAGGCAGGCAGATCTCTCTGAGTTTAAGGTCAGCTTGGCCTACAAAGTGAGTTCCAGGACAGCCAGGACTACACAGAGAAACCCTGTCTTGAAAAAAAAAAAAACTAACTAAAAATAAAAAATAAGCTAAAAAAAAAAAAGAAAAAAAGAAAAAAGAAAAAGAAAAGAAAAGAAAAAGAAAGAAAGAAAGAAAAGCTATCTCTAGGCTTGGTGTGGTGGTGCATGACTTTAATCCCAGCACTCGGGAGGCAGAAGCAGGTGGATCTCTGTGAGTTTGAAGCCAGTCTGGTCTACAAAGTGAGTCCAGGACAGCTAAGGCTACACAGAGAAACATTGTCTCGAAAAACAGAACAAAAACGAGAAAGAAAGAAAGATATCTGTGGGCAATTTTAGCTAGTGTTAAAAAGATGTTTGATAAGACTTTATTTGAAACAGTCCTTACAGTAGAAATGGAGTTAGGATGACGTCACACTAGAACAGGGAGGGGCGATTACTCCACCGTGGACATTCTTAAAAGAGACTTTTGGAATAAGAAGGATGCAGACAGTGGCAGGCAGGAGCGATGCAGCCATTATCCAAAGACTGCTCAGCACAGCGGAGACTGGAAGGCACAAAGGAAGACCCTCTCCTTGCAGTTTTAACAGAAACATGGCTCTGTTGAAATCTGGTTTTGAACTTCTTGTCTCCAGGATGGTAAAAGTCGTGGTTACTTTGAACAGCCACCATCAGAAGGCCAGCGGCCCTCCAGACCTGCAAGTGACCACTGCTTCTCCCTCTCTACTGGCCAGCCACATGGATGTAACAGGCCCTAGGACCGCAGAGGAGATGGTTTTTCTTTTGTTTGTTTGTTTGTTTTTCTTTCTTTTTCTTTTCTTTCTTTCTTTCTTTCTTTCTTTCTTTCTTTCTTTCTTTCTTTTTTTTTTTTTTTTGAGACAAGGGCTCTCTGTGTTAGCCTTGGCTGTCCTGGAATCACTTTGTAGACCAGGCTGGCCTCGAACTCACAGCGATCCGCCTGCCTCTGCCTCCCGAGTGCTGGGATTACAGGCATGTGCCACCATGTTTTTTCAAAGCTGTCCAGTGTTTAGGGACAGCTGGGTGCAGAGCTTCCCAGGACAAGAAAGTAGAGGAGAGGCTGGGCGTGGTGGCCTTTAATCCCAGCACTCGGAGGCAGAGATCACTGTGAGTTGGAGGCCAGCCTGGTCTACAAAGCAAGTACAGGACAGCCAAGGCTACACAGAGAAACCCTGTCTCGAAACTGCCCCCCTCCACCCCCCCCTCCCCAAAAGAAAGAAAGTAGAGGAGGAAGGCTGGGGAGGGGATGAGGGAGGGATGGCTACTAGGAAGAGGGAAGGAAGATCATTTATACACACTTTCTGCCCCATCTCAGGCAGGCCCTCTCAGACCAGGGATCCTTGGCCCCTTGTGCAGGTGACCTTGTGCCCGGCCCAGCCTTTAGGCAGATCAAGTAGTGTCAACAAAGGGCTTCTTTACGGGTGGATTCTGTCCTAGGGAGGTAGGTGGCTCTAGGTTGAGACTGAGCACGTGGGCCATCAAATGATCTGGAGGCAACCTGCTGGGCATTGTGATAGACATGAACCGGAAATTGTAAAGAATATAAACAGCTGGCCAGGTAATACAGGGAGGCAAAAGAGCCAGGGAAGAAAGCGGAACCGACAGAAGATGGCGTCCTTCTCAAGCATTCAAGCCTTTAACCACCGCTCCGCAAGAGGCCCCTGCCTCCCCACGAGCTCCGCCTCCGGTTGCCTCGGTGACGCAGCTGCGAGGGCTAGTTTACGTCACCTCGGGTTCCCATGGCAACAGAGGCAGGCCTCTAGTTCCCTGTCAAGTTTCTGCTCTTCTGTAGCCAGGCAGAACATCGCAAACCAAGGGCTCCGTATGGACAACTCTCCCCTCCTTTCAGCACACCAGAAGATTACATCCTGGATTTTGGGGCTCCCGTTGGGAAGATGTCAAGGGTCCTGAAGCTTTAGAATTGGGAAGGCGTCCCAACACCACCCACGGGTCCTTTCCTCTATCCTACTCTATCGTTATGCCTCCCGAGTATTTGTTCCTCCTTCGCAATGCTCTCCGGGACGGGGGGGGGGGGTGGGGGAGGCGGGGGGGAGGGCGGGGGTTAATCTCTGGTCACCATCTGGGGATTGTGCACCGACAAGATGTTGACGGACAAATGATGCAGACTCTTTTTTTGAAAGGCCATAAAAGCTAGGCTAGAGGGCCAGACTCGCTTTCACAGGCACCCTTTCATGCTGCGTCACACAGAAGTGCACACTGGTGCCGACTCGTGATTCCTCCCCCGGCCCTGCCGCAGTGCCCACCCTGGCTTGCTTGTACCCGTGCCCTTTAAGTAGTGGTTTGCTTCCAGTTTTGAGGGCTGTTGTGCTGTGGGGCCCAAGCGAAGGGGAACGGAGAGGAGGGGTACTGGCTGCTCGTGGTTCCCCACACTCACCAGCCACCTGTGGCCAGCACCCGGAGCCAAGCCGCGGCAGGTGGTTTGAGACAAGTGGCTGTCCTACCTCCTACCCTCTTTGAACCTTCACTCAGCGACCCCACATCATGTCCTCCCATGTGCAAACCGCTAAAGACTCAATGCTCTGGCCAATAGCCCTTCTGCCGACCCCTCTCTCTCCGTCCAGCTGTTTCCTCCTTTTATCCCCCCACCCCCACAGCAGACAGACCCAAACAGGAGATGTCATTTTTTTTGCCCCCCCACCCCGGGCCACCTTGGGGACGCACAGCTCCCACTGGCTCTCCAAAGACCCGCAAAGGTGGATCCAGCCCACAGGGAGGGGGTCTTCAGTCACCATGGACTGGGCAGACTGAAGTCCAGTTGTCCAGCTGCCCCTGCTACTCTACTACGCCCAAAACAAGGCATTCCAGCTTCATATGGGGGTTTGTGTAGGCTGAGCAGCCATACTTCTTCCTAATGTCCAGGCTGAAACTGGCCTGCACCGGTTTCTCCACATATCTCCAGGTCTAGGGACCACTCCACCTCAGGTCAGTAGAGCTGCCTCTAAGTGTCCTGAGAGGACTAATGACCACCCTCCACTGGAGCCAGCAGGGCCAGCCTGTAGAGACCACAGGAAAGAGACGGCTGTGCTCCACCGCTCTGGCAGCCATCGGCTCAGCCAAATTTCTCCCACATAGACTCTCTCAACCCCTACACCCATATCCTTGCACATACAGCCCACACGCGCACACACACACTCTTGCACCCGCCGCCCCCCTTCCTCGCACATCTTGCATCCCTGCACCCTTACACACCCACGCACACATTCTGGCCCCCTCGTCCCCATTCCAAAAGGAGAAACGTGGAAATGGCTCACAGGCAGTTGCTGCAGGAGGCAGTCGCGGGAGGACAGGGATGCGGTGTGGATGCGGAGGATGCAGTTCCAGACGCTTCACCAGCAGGCGGGGCGGGCGAGGGCCTGGAGCCTGAGAGCAAGGCTGTGGTTGCCATGGAGATGCAGGCTGGAGGAGGGACCACTGTGGCTCAGGTGGCCTCACACCCCCTCCCATGCAGACCTCTGCACTGCCTCTAATCACAGTCACACGCCTGGCGCACACACGCGCGCGCGAGCACACACACACACACACACACACACACACACACACACACACACACACACTTCACACACTTTACACACCCTGGGCATGCATTTCACATACCTGATACACCCTTCGCCCCTCCCCATCTCACACACTGCTAAGACACACTTCACACACATTTTGCACCCCTGACACACACAGCGTGCAAAGCTGTGCAGTACACCACTTCTCATATTTCACACAACACTTCACTGCAGGGGGGGGGGGGTCACAAGACCAGAGGAGCCCTGGCTGTTCCTCCAGCCGCACCCTTCCCCTGAGGTCTCACAGTAGAAGCCAGGGTCAAGACAGCTGAGACTGGCCTCTCACCTAGAGGGTATCCCACTAGATGTCAGTTTCTGCATTTCTGGGCTGGAAAGCTCTCCTAGGACCAGCCTTGTGTTTCTGGGTTACTGCTGTCTGTGTCATGGCAATGCAGAAGGTACTGGCCAGATGTTTGGTGGAGATTTTTTGCCATGCTTCATGCAAGCCATCCCTAGTGGGTGCGCTTCTCTGGGTCTTACACTCACCGAACTCACCAGTGGTGGTGAACTGTGGCAGCGCTCTGTGCCCAACAGCTCTGTCTGTCTTGCTGTTAACCGGAACCTTGCCGCAGTCATGAATCACGGTTTGTCCACAGACAGGTGTCTGGATTGTTCTTCCTTTGAGTCCGTTGCTTGAAATGCAACAACATTCCTGACTGAGTCTTTGTTAGACACCGGCTTTTATCACTCTTGGGAGATGCTGGAAAGTGTAACTGTTGGTGAGCCACCGATATGGGTGCTGGAAACTGAACTCTGGCCCTCTCCAAGAGCATAAAATGCTCCTAATAACTGTGCCATCGCTCCAGGCCTAGCATTTAACTTTTAAAAAACATGTTAAGCTGTTTTACCCAAAGTGGCTGCACTTGTTTACATCCCCATCAGCTACATGAGGGGGGGGGGCAGGGTGCTAGTTCTCCGTGTCCAGCAGCATTTGCTTTTATCTTATAGGGCTGTCATTAGCCTGCCAGACTGCCAGACAGTTTGCCACAGACAGTCTTACTATTCTGGAAGCCAAAGCTCTGAGATCAAGGTGCTGGTCCCGCTGATGTCCTGCTCCTTCATTTCTGTAGACAGTGTCTGTCAGTGTCTTAATTTCTCTCCCCCCACCCCCAACCAGGGTTTCTTTGTGTAGCCTTGGCTGTCCTAGACTTGCTTTGTAGACCAAGCTGGCCTCGAACTCACAGCGATCTGTCTGCCTCCTGAGTGCTGGGATCACAGGCGTGCATCACCAGGCCCTGCTCCTAATTTATTCTTTTTTTTAAAAAATTTATTGGGTCTACAGTGTTTTGCCTGCATGTACACCTGCATGCCAGAAGAGGATACCAGATCTTATTATAGATGGTTGTGAGCCACCATGTGGTTGCTGGGTATTGAACTCAGGACCTTTGGAAGAGCAAGCAGTGCTCTTAACCTCTGAGCCATCTCTCCACCCCTCCTAATTTATTCTTAAAGGACACTGATCATACTAGATGAAGGCCTACCCCAATGATCCCATCTTAACTACTCCTTTTCTTCTCCTCCTCCTCCCTCCTCGTTCTCCTCTTCCTCCTCATTCTTGTTTCTCTTCCCCTTCTCTTTCTTCTCTTCCTGCTTGAGACAGCACTGGCCTCGAATTCTCTGTGTAGCCTAAAATATCAATGAATTCCTGGTCCTCTTGACTCCACCTCCTGAGTGCTGGGATTACAGGTGTGTACCGCCATACCCACTTATGTTGTCCTCAGAATGGGACTGGAGGCTCTGTGCATGTTTGGCAAGTTTTCTACCAGGAACAGAACTGATATGTGCACATATGGGATTTATTAAACTGGCTTAGAGGATGTGATCTGGTTAGTCCAGCAACGAGTGTTGGAGGCTGCGAATCCAGCAATCTTTCTGTCCTCGAGGCTAGATGGCTCAGCAATCCCAGGCTGGTTCTGAAGGCCTGAAGGATTCCTGGAGAGCTGCGGATAGCCAGTTATGCTGGAATCCAGACCACAGGTTGATTCTGATGCCAAAGCCACAGGATAGATGAACTTGCCAGCGAGAGTGAGGCCAAACAAGCAAAAGGCAGTTTGATTCCTCCATGTCCTTTCTTCTGGACTGCCACCAAGATTTAGGGTTTTTCTTCTTCTCAGCAGCTTGGGTTTTAATTGATCCTGGATGAAGTCAAATGGACAACCAAGATTACCTATCACTGGGCTGGAGAGATGGCTCTGTGGTTAAGAGCACTGTCTGCTCTTCCAGAGGTCCTGAGTTCAATTCCCAGCAATCACAGGGTGGCCCTCAACTGTCTGTAATGTGATCTGATTCCCTCTTCTGGCCTGCAGGTGTACGTGCAGGCAAAGCACTCTTTTTTTTTTTCAGAGCACTCATATATATATATATATATATATATATATATATATATATATATATATATATATATATATGTTTTAAAAAGGATATTTAAGCTGGATGTGGTGGCACATGCCTGTAATCCCAGCACTCGAGAGGCAGAGGCAGGCGGATCACTGTGAGTTCGAGGCCAGCCTGGTCTACAGAGTGAGTCTAGGACAGCCAAGGCTACAGAGAGAAACCCTGTCTCAAAAACAAAAACAAAAAAAGTTTTTTTAAAAAAAGATTATTCATCATAATCCTTAACATTTACCAGCCTCTTAAAAAGACCCTGTCTACAAATATAGTCACCTTCTAAATGATCAGAACCTCAATGTAGGACTTTAGGGGAGACATTCAGCCAGTAGCAACATCCCAGCAGCCATACACGCTGCGATGTTCAGTTTGCATCCACGTTACTGTAGCGACCAAAGCCCAGCATCTTTTCACAGGACCATAGTCCTTTGCATGTCTTCTTTAGTGAAAGATCAGCTCTGATGTTCTAAATATGTTTCAATCAGGCTTTTTTTTTTTATCAGCTTTGCTTGTTTGTTTGTTTTTATAAAACAGTTTTATTGACCACTGTTGGGCTCTGCAAAAATCTAGAAATAATAAATTTTGTACACACACACACACACACACACACACACACACACACACACACAAATCCCTCCAAGTAAGTAGCAAGTGGGACCATGACAGCAATATTTAAATTTGTTACTTTTTCCATGTTATGAGGTCAGGACCATTTCAAAGGTCCTATCTATTGTCAGGGTAGGTTTTGCTGGCTGCCAAAAATCTTCTGAGCCTTCAGAGTGCCTGGCAGCCTCATAGACACTGGCCACTTTCCAGGTTGTCAAGGACGGTGTTCTGGCACTCCAGGACTGTGGTCAGCCGCATCCACTCAGCTGTGAAAGCACTGCCCAGCTCTTGGTCCAAGACTAGGAGTTAGACGGACAACCTGGTAGACAGAGAGACAGACAGGGAAAGGGGCATGGCTGGCTCCTTCATTCTTCTGACCTGACACAAAAGCCTGTCAGCTTTCTCTTCCTCCACCAGGCTCCCTGCTGATGGACCAGCTCAACAAGTTCAAGCCCCCAGGGCGTGTTAGGTAATAGGTGTGGGCCAGCTCACCACCCTTTCTTTCTTCAAACTGACCAATCCAAAGTTAGGGGAGGGAGATTCTTCAGAGACTCTACAGTTAAAAAATCCCAGCCCTGGACTGGGCGGTGGTGACACATGCCTTTAATCCCAGTATTTGGGAGGCAGAGGCAGGCAGATCGCTGTGAGTTTGAGGCCAGCCTGGTCTACAGAGTGAGTTCCAGGACACCCAGAGCTGTTACACAGAGAAACTCTGTCTAAAAAAAAAAAAAAAAGAAAGAAAGAAAAAGAAAGAAAGAAAGAAAGAAAGAAAGAAGGAAAAAGCAGGGGGAGGGGGAGCGCTGGTTAAGAGCACTGTCTGTTCTTTCAAAGATCCTGAGTTCAATTCCCAGCAACCACATAGTGGCTCGCAACCATCCATAATGAGATCTGGGGCCTTCTTCAGGCCTGCAGGCACACATGTGGGTAGAAATAATATAATACAAATAATTATAAATACAAATAAGTAAATAAATCTTTAAAAAAGAAAAAAACAAAAACAAAAACAAAAATCCCAGCCCTAGAGAAGACACTGGATGTTGTGGCTTCCAGAATCCCCTTGAGTTTGCAGAGGACCTTGTTTTCTGTGTGTCTGCTGCATGCGTGTATGTGTCTCCTTGCCCCCAGTAAAATCTTTCTTCAACTGCAGGTTCTGTCTGCTGGCATCTGGGATATTTGAGATTTCCCAGCTGCTACCTGTTGTGCTCTAAATCTTTCCTGCCTTTTAATTCTTTAATTGTCAGATAGTGAACCCAGTAGTCAAAACCCGCAGACTTATCAGTGGTCACAGTCCAGTACAAGGGTCTTCCTGCTTTACTACCACAGCCATGAAATTAGGAGGTGACTTTTTTTTTCCTGAAACACTGACTGTCTTGTAGACCAGGCTGGCTTCGAACTCATAGAGATCCACCTGCCTCTGCCTCCTCGAAAGCCTTTCTCTCTCTTCTATTGGCAGATAGATATGTTTTGCTTGCAGCAATTTTGACCCCTCCCAAGACTACATTATTATGAAACTAAAGATAAAGATATATTGGGGTGTAATTTTTTAAAAAGATTTATTTATTATGTATACAGTGTTTTGCCTGCATGTCCACCTGTACACCAGAAGAGGGCTCCAGATCTCATCATAGATGGTTGTGAGCCACCATGTGGTTACTGGGAATTGAACTCAGGACCTTTGGAAGAGCAGGCAGTGCTCTTAACCTCTAAGCCACTTCCCCAGTCCCTGGAATGTAATCTTATCTCCCTCTGCCTATGTAGCCCAGGCTAGCCTTGAACCTGTTATTCTCCTTGGCCTAATCTCTTGAGTGCTGGGATTACAAGTATTCTTCACCATGTTCAGCTCTTTTCTTTCTTTTTCTTTTTTCTTTTTTTCTAGACAGGCTTTCTCTAGGTCACCCTGGCTGTCCCCGGCTCACTCTGTAGACCAGGCAATCTGCTTGCTTCTGCCTCCTGAGTGCTGGTCTTTTTTCTTTCCTTTCCTTTCCCTTCCTTCCTCCCTTCTTTCTTCCCTTCCTCCTTCCCTTCTTTCCTCCCTCCTTCCCTCCTGTCCTCCCTTTCTTCCTTTTTTTCCTCTTCTTCCTCCTTTGCTTTCTTTCTTTTTTTTTCTGTACACAGCTGTTCTAGAACTTGCTATGCAGACCAGGCTGGTCTCAAACTCAGATCCACCTGACTCTTCCCAGTGCTGGGATTAAAGGGCATGTCCCACCACAGTTGGCTTTTTTTCTTTATTTTAAAATAACTGGTTGAAAGAGGTGAAAATGTAGCTCAGAGGTAGAAAGCTTCTCTAGAAAGCCTCTAACACAATAATAAACAGCTAGCTGATGACGATTGTATATATTCAAGATATATGACATTTCATGTCACATATGCACACTGTACATTGACCCCCGCAGTCGTGCTAGCTGATGTATGCATCACTGTCCACACTGTTCCTTGACTTCCCCCACTGTAAATTGTTCATCTTTCCACTTGTAGTTAGTGCCCGGTGATAACACCTTCTACTTCCTGAGTTCAACCTTCTCCATTCCAGATCAAGCTGAGCTCATGCAGTGTGTGTCCTCCTGAGTCTCTGTTGTCTGAGGTGGCACAGCGTCCCTGAGCTTCATTGCTGAAGCTCCT
Source organism: Acomys minous (assembly GCF_964271855.1). Classification (NCBI taxonomy): domain Eukaryota; kingdom Metazoa; phylum Chordata; class Mammalia; order Rodentia; family Muridae; genus Acomys; species Acomys minous. Next base: position 58,914,640 of record NC_140484.1, on the reverse strand, counting down.
GCACACACAGAACGAAGAAGAGAAGGCAGGCGCTCTCCGCTCACTCCCAGTCTAAGAAGAGACCTGTCCGCCTTTCACCGCTAAATCTGAGGCTTTCAGCACAGGATATACACACCTGTAAGGCTGGTACCCAGGAAGTTAATCAAGGAAGGTCACGAGTCTAAGGCCTGCCTGGGTTACATAACAAGACACTGTCTCAACAAGACAAAGCAAAAACAAGTAGACAATAAAGATGCCTACTGTGTGTTTCATGGGGAAGCCTTTTTTTAAAATCAGGTTTTGAATGTACTCTTCCTAGTCTCCTCACCTTCAGTCCTAAGAAGAATGGAACCTATAGCCTAGCCCTAGTTATTTTTTTTATTTAAAAAATATTTTACACACATACATATACACATATACATATACATGTGTGTGTGCATGCATGTTCTCACACACATGTGTAGGTGGCCATGGAGGATAAAAGAGTATGTTAGGTCCCCTAAAGCTGCAGTTACTAGGAGTTACAGGGAAGTGTTTGTTGCCCAGAATGGATGAAGGAAACTGAATTCTGGTCCTCTGTAACAGCTGTATACCCTCTTAACCACTGAGTCATGAGACAGCCAGATAGCCTCTTTTTTTTTTTTTTTAACAAAACCATCACTTTATTCAGGCAGTCTCAAACCAAGAAACAGAACGTTTAAGTTTTCAGTCTCATTAAACATCAAGGACAGGAGGTCACTCGGGTGCACATGACCCAACACCAGCACACAGAGTTTTCATGCTCAGCCAGCGGGCAGCTAATTCACCTGTCATCGTCGATGTCATGGTCTGACTGAAGAGTTTTGCAGATGAAATAAATACCAATGGCCAGCTTCAGGTGAGTCTGAGGACAGCGAATTATTACAAAAATAACGACAGAGAAGGACTCCTTCAATTAACTGATAGCATGTGCCAGATATCCTCTTACCCACTGAGTCATGCGACAGCCAGATACCCTCTTACCCACTGAGTCATGCGACAGCCAGATACCCTCTTAACTGCTGAGTCATAGTTCCACCTCCACCCCTGTTTTAAGCATAAATAGGTGCTTTTTTTTTTTTTTTGGTCTATTAAAATATGCATGTGCTCTTTATCCTTCGTCTATTGTGGTGGGGAGCATGGCAGCAGGCAGGTATGTTGTGGAGCAGTTGCTGAGAGCTTCACACGCATACACACACACACACACACACACACACACACACACACACACACACACACACACACACACACACACCCAGGGGTGTGGATGAGGAGATGTAGCTAACTGGGAATGGCACGGGCACTGGAAACATTAGAGCCTGCCTGCCCCCAATGACACAGATCCTCTAACAAAGCCATATCTCCTAATCCTTCCCAAACAGTTCTACCACCCAGGACCAAAGTGTTAAACTATATCAGCCTATGCAGGGGGCAGTCTTATTCAAAGGACCACACAAGGCAACCTTGGACTCAGAGAGCAGGTTGGACCATGGTGGGATGGCTTATGCCTTCCTCCAATGCTGCTGCCTGTCCCTATCACTCTGAGGAGGACTGTTACACTTGTATTTTTGGTACTATGTATTTAACTACCTTCTCGGTGTTGTCTCATGTTGTCTTTTTGAATTTCAACAGTCTGGGGCACAGCCAGGCCAGGTGGCTTCCTTATTCTTGCGTTTCCCTGAAGCTCTGGCTATCTGCAGTTACGGCCTATCTCCACCAGGGGGACATCCAGTCCCTGAGCCTTGACCATAGTTGCCTCTGTCAGGATGATGTGCCCATTTATCTCGGCTTGGTGGGAGCAGTTCAAGCTGGAGCTATTTCTTGGAATGACAACTGCTCTATCCTAAAGTTCCAAAAAGAAAGGGGTGGGGCTAAGAAGCATTGCAGAGTCTTGTGGGCTTTGTTTGTTTGTTTGTTTTGGTTTCTCGAAACAGGGTTTCTTTCTGTAGCCTTGGCTGTCCTGGATTTGCTTTGTAGATCAGGCTGGCCTGGAACTCACAGAGATCCACTTGCCGCTGCCTCCCCGAGTGCTGGGATTGCAGGTGTGCAGCCACCGCACCCAGCTTTTATTTGTTTGTTTGTTTGTTTGTTTGTTTTTTCAAGACAGGTCCTCTCTGTGTAGCGTTGGCTGTCCTGGGCTTATTTTGTAGACCAGGCTGGCCTCTAACTCAGAGACCCACCTGCCTCTGCCTCCCAAGTGCTGGGATTAAATGCATGCGCCACCACCGCCCAGCTAATCTTCATGTTTTTATGATCTTCACTCTATCTTAGAGAACCTCATCCTGGGCCAGCTCTGGGGACATTCAGCTACGGGGGTACTGTGGCTGGCACTCTGAAGCTTAGCCCCCTAGGAGGCTGAGGGGCAACATGTGAAGGCACAGAGCTAAGTGCCTACCTATGAGGAGACTTCAGCTATGGTGGCCAGAAGGAACACAGGAGCTAGTGGTACCTTGGTGGGAGGTCTGGTGCCAAAGTGGGCAGGTTAGATCAACAGTTTCCTGGGGGCTCAGTTCATGCTCACTGCTCAAGTTCAATGGTGGGGCAGGGTGGCTTTTGGCCCAGTGATTGCTGGCCCCTGACCTCTGGTCAGACACACCCACATAGGGGAGATAAAGCCCTAAGCAGCCAGCATTGGGAGGAAGAGGACCAGGCACCTTGACACTGAGATCTGCAGCTTCTCCACTCTCCTAGAGCTCCTCAGCACCGAGAGGGAGCCCCAGTCATGAAGAGGTGACACCATGGCCTCTGGGCCCTAATTTTTCTATCCATAAAAGCTAGTAGCGGGGCATTGATCAGGGTGGGCCTGGCTGTGGGGTTAGGGACACAGGCTTAGAGGGAGGCCCTGGGAGTTGCTCCATCCCCACTGGAAGCAGAATTCCAGGGGAGGGTCTTAGGTCAGGAGAAGGAGGGAGGGAAAGAAAGACCCCTTTTCTGCAAAACACCCACCCTTGGTGACCTGGGGTTCAGGGTTTACCCCCACGAGCAGCCTCAGTGGCCTCCAGATACACATGGGGGGGGGTGAGTTGTCCCATAGGGTCTCTGAGCCAGTGAAGCTTTAGCTCCTAAGTATACCCTGGGAAGAGGCCACATTCCAGGCTGTGATGGCCCCAAAAGCAAAGGGCCAGTGGCAGGGAAGGGGAGGCAGGGGACTATGTAGCAGGCCTTTGAAGCTGGCAGGGTAGAGGTAGGGCAGGAATCAGGCAACCTGAGAGTTGGTCACCGAGGAGCTAGGGTTTGATTCTCAAAGAGAGCTGGGGTCCCTGCAGGACCTGAATCATCATGGAGGTAGAGGTGAGAGAGAGAGAGAGAGAGAGAGAGAGAGAGAGAGAGAGAGAGAGAGAGAGAGAGAGAGAGCGCCAAGGCTAGGATGAGGGTCTCCACGTTCATTTCTCCGCCCAGCATAAGAATATGCCTTTAGTCAGGTGTGGTGGCGCATGCCTTTAATCCCAGCACTCGGGGAGGCAGAGGCAGGCAGATCTCTATGAGTTTAAGGCCAGCCTGGTTCAGGGCAGCCAAGCAAGGCTACACAAAGAAACCCTGTCTTGAACCCCCCTCCCCCAGAAAAAGAATAGGCCTCTGTTTAGTGGTCCTGAGGTGAGTCAGGGTTATGCAACTCTATATGGTCAGGTCCCCACCTGCTGTCCTTTGACCCTATTACAAAGTGCTGAATCACACAGAGGAGAAGTTTCTTTGAGGCTTCAGCATGAACATGCGTGCGTGCGCGCGCACACACACACACCCCATGCAAACACATGTACATACATGCATACCATATACCACAAGCACATGCATACCTCACTCACATGCACACCTCTTTACAACCACATGTTCAAAACCACCTGGAATTCCTTCCATTGGCATGTTGAGGCTGGGACTACTGGCTCTGAAAGCCTGCCAGAACTTAACTCCCTATACCATGGGTCATGGCCTCAGGGATACTGTGGCAGGGCATCGGGCGAGGGCCTCCATGTGTATCTTTGTGTAGTCTCTGCAGCCCTCAGCACTCAATGCCAGTGTCTTGTTTTAGTAGAGCCTGCCTAGCGCATGAGGATGGAGCTCTCCACAGATAGAGAACTTGGCATCAGACACAGACACAGAGCAGGAGTGTTGTGAGCATCTTACTTACCTATCCTGCCTGTGGGCCCTTTCCTGTGAGATCAGAGTCACGTTGTGCCAATAGATCAGCAGGGACCTACCTTGGTCTCTCTGTCTAAGACTCATGCCACTGGCCCCAGTAGGTCTTGACTGGAGCATCATCAGGAGCTGGGGTGACCCCTCACCACCTCACATTCCCTCTCTGGTTCCCTAGGTTTCTTCTGGCTACCTGTCTGCTGGCTGTGCTGCTGTGGGAGGCATGCGCAATTCCAGCACACCAGGTATGCAGGGGCCCCACTAGCTGGCCCCACCGCTGGCTGCCAACCTCTGTCCCGGTTAGCAGGGAATATTGGATAGGACTTCTTTCTCTCTGCCCCAAGGAGAGGGGAGGCAAGGCAGAGGCTGTGTGGTGAATGTGGTAAGCCCCGAGGAGGGACCTTAGGAAGAGAAGGGTCTGAGTCCATCTGAGATCTAGTGGGCAAATCTCCATGGCACTTAGGTTACCAGGTAAGGAAGGATATGGACTTCCATAACACCCAGGTAACCTAAAGGACATGAGTCGCCATCCTATCCACATTACCACATGGGGAGTGTGAGCCTCCATGACACCCAGGTGACCCCAGGATGGAGGAACATGGTCTTCCATGACAATCAGGTAACCCAGGATGGGAGGATATGGGTTTCCTGACACAGGTAATTATAGGTGGGGACATGGGTGTCCAAAACACCCAGGAAGTCCCTGTGTGAGATGGGTCCTCTCCATCCTTACCTGGGCACGCTTACTTAGGGCATGGTCTATAGACTGATAACAGTAGCCCTGGCTGGAAATGTACTGAGCTTGCCCCTGGGCCAAGTCCACTCAGTCTGCACATGTGGCAGCAAAAGAGGATGAGGGAGGCCCACCCTCCACAGCCACCCACAGTTCTCCTCAGAGCAGGGCACTCCCTCCAGGGCCATCGTGTGCCTCACTTCCTTCTTAGTACACCATCTCATTAAGATATTGAGTTCAGAGGAGCTGATTACCCTCTGGGCCACTAGCCAGGATGGGGCAGGGCAAACACACCCTTAATTAGTGGAATTAAAAAAAAACCAAACTGGGGTATAGTGAAGGTGCAGAGTTCAAAGTGAGCTTCAGGTAGCTGCGGAAGAGCTCTGCTTTCTCCTGAGCTGGCCACCATGTGTTCAGGAAGGCTGCCATTTGGAGACAGGCTGGTGTCCTAAATGCCTTAGCTGTATTTCTGCTACCAACGGGGCCCTTTATCCCCTAGCGTGAAACACAGGTTGAGCTCAAGTTCTGGCTGTAGGTGGGCCTGAGAGAGGCCTCTCCCTGGGTGTCCTCCAACCTTGGCCCATTAACTAGCAAAAATCCCCACCTGTGACTCACTTTCCCAGGGCCCTGTCAAGACCAAAGGCAAACATGTGATCCCTGAACAAGAAACAGAGAAGTAAGTGCCCCCAGAAGGCAAGTGTGGGCTGGTGCATTCGGGGGATGGAGAACACGGATATTAAGAAGCTTCTAGAAGGTGATATTCAAACCCCACAGGGATCCCTCCTTGGAAGTTCTGTCCCAGGAGCAGGCACACCAGAGATCCCTGGCCATCCCCCCCTCCCCACTTGGTTCTCCCTGCAGCCTCCAATGGACTAGTTTTAGAACAGCATATTACTTCCCTTGCTCTTAAGGACCCTGCTCAGGGAAGGCTCTGATCTTCCTGGACCACATGCCTGCACCTACTGCTTTAGGGATGCTAGGTGCACAAAGCCATGGGTGGGTGGGTGTGGAGCAGCTTCCCAGGGCCAGCAGCTGCCTGGAGCAGGGAATGCCTTCTCAAGTGGGGTTGGCCATGTCTAACTCTCTCTACCTTGTGTGTGACCCTCACTCCTATTCATGCTGGTAGGGCCTTGGGTACCAGAGCCATTGAGCCCCTGGAGAAGGACAACCAGCTGGGGGCACTGTTCCCAGTACCCAAGCAGAAGCTTGCAGCCGCTGAGGAAAAGCACCCAGGTCAGAGTGGGGCCAAGGCCTCCTCACGGGTTTTTCATTTGGACAGAAGACTAGATAGGAGGCTCTTGTGAGGGAGATGAGCCACATCTACTTCTGCCTCTCCGCAGATGCCATGACCTGGGTGGAGACTGATGACATCCTGAGCCGTTTTCGGATCCCCCTTGAGGGTCCAGAACCGGATCTTGACAGCTTGGACCATCCCACGTTTGAGGAGGTCCAGGATGAGGAAGTACTTCAGATGAGGGCCGTGCTGCATCGTCAGGTGCTCCAGGGACCAGAGGAGGACCTTGACCACCTCGCCCACTCTCTGGAGGACTCTGAAGAGGCCTAACCGCTCTCCCACTCCTGCCCTGAGGTCCAGGTTGTTGTGACCCCTGACTCTCCCCAGCTAGAAAAAATAAACACCTGCAAACTGATGGAAGCCATGAGTGTCTGTAAGAGCAACAGCCATGGGGCACAGCAGCTGTGTCCAGGAGGGAGAAGGCTCATCAAAACTTTCCCATGGGGCATAAGAGCTAGCTGACCCTCAGCTCATAAACAGTTCCCCTTGGGCCCATCTCTCTAATATCAGGTAGTGTTCGGTGTGTCGGTGTGTCAGTCAGTGTGGGGACCACTTCGCAGCCTCAGCCTCAGCAGGCAAATGAAACCTATCCTGGACTTCCCACGGAAGAGTCTGAGCAAGGAAATGCTTGATGAAGGTGTAGGAGGTGGCGTGGGAGTCAGGTTGACGGGTGTGTAGGTACACAGGTACACAGTTTCACATGTACACAGGCACACATGTGCACAGATGCATAGCTAAATGTGCAGACACCCATGAACAGGTACAGTTACATGTTGGCTCAGTTTATTAACAATTAAACTTTATTATACAACCCAACTAGCATATACAAGAAGGAAAAAAAGGTTAAAGGGACAGAAGATTAAAACCTCCTGGAATCCGTTCGGCAGGACGGGTCCTTAGGTGTCTCAGTCCCACGAGCTGGTCCGGTCCTTTCCTCTCTCTCCGCGCTTTTCTTCCTCTCTCCTTCTACCTCTTTCCAGTCATATGCAAAGGGCGGTCCCTTCTCCCTTCGAGGGTCAATTAGGAAAACAATAGCCACGGTGGGGTTCCTAGGTAGGCTTCCTGAATTCCAAGCCCAGGAAGGCTCCAAACAGTCTCTCACAAGGTATTCATGGTGTGCCTCAAGGGTAAAGCCCGCCAAGACTGCTTCCACCTGAGACAAAGCTTAATCTTTCCTATAGTTACAGTGATATACATAGGTGGTGCACACATGTATATTTACAAGGTACCTGGGTACAGTGGTGGGCAGGAACACAGCTTCACATGAACACAGGGATAGAGGTGTGTGGCTGTACATATGCATGTGCACGGGGACACAGGCAGATAGACACCTAGTTGGGCAGGTGCTCAGCAGAGTGAGTCAGGACACACACTTTCTGTCCTAGTTTTCTGGGCAGCATCTGGATCTTTCTGGGGTGTCTGTCCTTCCACATGGCCTGTCTCAGAGGGCCTAAGCACAACTCATGTGAATTACCTCATACGTGAAATAGGTACTGGGGTGACTACCAATCTCACCCTTGCAGTGGGAGGCACTAGGTGTCACAGAGCCACATACTGTTCAGCTCCCGTAGCTCAGGTAGAACAGACAGCTTGAGAGAGGCCACCAGCTCTCCATGCCAACGCAACCAGACCCCATGTAGCTGTGTGGGGCATCTGTTGGCCTCAAGCACCTAGAACTCTGTGTATGTATGGCTCTTGTCCCCGCTCCTCCAACGACATGAGTGGGAAGAGGGCTCACGTGCACCCTAGTCTCTCAGGCCCGCAAAGCAGGAGCCAGTGTTCCATCTTATAGATGAATCTGGGGTCTTCCTGTTACTTGAGTCCACAGCCCCTACACTGCAGATGAGTCCACATTATAGATTAAATCTAGCACCCCCACATTACAGCCCAGTGTTCCATCTTACAGGTAAGTCCAGGGTCCTGAAGATGAGCTGCAAGGCTCTGACAGTGACGTTAAGATATAGCTCTCATCTCAGGGTACCCGGCCTGCCATCCTGCTAAGACTCGGAATCTAAATGAATCTATTCATGGCCCACATTCAGCAGAGTAGCCTCTGCAGAGGTGCCGAAATCCTGCCCAGGTCTCAAGTGGCACAAATCCCACATAAGGGCACTACAGTCGCTCTCCTTTTCCACTTTATCACTTCTGGCTCCTAGTCTAGTCCTGGACACATCCGGGGCAGGCCTTCCCCTGCATAGGTAATTCTTTGAGTACCTCCAGACCTAGCCTGAGGTGCGTTATTACTATTCCAGGATGTCTCCCATCCAAGTACTAACCAGGTCCAACCCTGCTTAGCTTCCGAGATTAGATGAGAGGGCACGTTCAGGTGAAGAGCACTGGCTGCTCTTCCAAAGGCCCTCTGTTCAATTCCCAGCAACCATCTATAATGACATCTGGTGCCCTCTTCTGGCGTGCAGGTGTACATGCAGCCAGAATACTGTACATAATAAATACATTAGTCTTAAAAAGATATTCCAGGTACTTCTCAATCCAACTGAGTTGACAGTACAGATTATTATCAAACCTCTCAACGTCATTCCTCCATCAGGTTAGATGGCTAGAGACCTCTGGAGTGGTCCAGGAACAGGTGGTCGGGAAGCATTGCCCAGGGAACACTCTGTCCAGGGCCAGAGAGGTCAGATCCGTGATCGAGATTTGAGATGTCTCTCCTTTACATTCCCTGAATCTAAGCAGAGGACCTGCAGATGCTGGTACTCCAGGTGCCTGGTGTTTTATTGAGGCCAAAGCATCTACTGAGCCAGGGTAGTATCTGTGTTCAGGTTTCTTTCCACTTTTGCCTGAGCCAGGAACCTCTGTGAGCATTTCCTCCTACAGGCCACCCTGGGGCTGGAGCGGTGGCTCAGCAGCTAAGAACGCTTGCTGCACCATAGGGACTGTCTACTCAACTACCGGACTCCCCGCTGTTTGCAGCTTTTGGCTAGTACAAAGCTGCTGTGAACATTGGCCAAGAGTCTGCAGACAAGTGCAGGAGACCCAGTCTAAGTATTCCGTAGGGAAACTGTTTCTGGCCCTCCTTATGTTCCTCTCCAATCTTGCTCGTTAAGTCTGCACTGAGCCCCCATTGATCCCTTTACCTCCTGGGACAACTGAGGATTCAAAGCTGGAAGCAGGCAGGCTGCATCGGAATTCCTGGGCTTAACACAGCTGCTCATGCCAGGTAATGGGGTGCTCAACCTACTAACCACAGGCTTGGGATCCAGCCCACATCCAGGCCTCTCTGACCTTGAACCAGGGAAGTCAGCACTACCTTCCCTAGCAGCTGAGTAATCATTTCTGAGTGTCAGCATCCTTTCTTCCAAAGTATGCAGCCCAGCTCTGCCCCCTGCCCTCTGGCTTGGAGCTCAGAGACTGGCCCTAGTTAAGGCACTGTGTGTTGCAACCCAAGTGGGTAATGCAGATGCTCTCATTCCACACAAGTATCCAGGGCAACCTGTTGTGCATCCTACCCAACATCAACTACCCAACTGTTTGCCCAGGCTCAGGCTGGAGCCACAGACCCAGTTCAGTTCCCAGGTTCCTACCTGGGCCTAGCTTCTGCACAGCTCCCAGCTCTCAAAGCAGCCCCAATGCTTTGTTTTCCCATGTGGCTTTTCCACCTGAGGATTTATCAAGAATGGGTAGGGGCTGCTTATCTGCGAGCTGATGGCCTTCCCGGAAATCACCACAAGACAAGCTTACAAGTATAAAACCTTTAAAGATTGACAGTGACTACCACCCCGGACCCCCACCCCAATTTTTATATCAGAGAAGGAGGAATCCTTGTCAGGATCAGCTGAGTCTCTCAAGATCTGCCAACTTCTTGAACCCCAGGATGGTGTCCAGGTCTGGGTGCTGCCAAGGGTCTACTGACTGGGTTCAGGCATAGCCGATTCTCGGCCTGGAGTGGTCTCTATGAGGGTCCGAGATCAAGAGTCCCCTTCTTGAGGATGATGTTCCCATAGAGCGCCGTCTCCCTGTAGGACGGTCAGGGTGCTGAGACTCCAACTTTGCCCCTAGTGGAAGCGGCTGCCTTTCTGCCTCTATCTCTCCTGCTCAACACTGTTCGGAGGCTCAGCTGCCCAAATCCCTCCTCTGTTTCTGGGCAAAGCAAAGGTAGAGGCAGCTCCCGGGGACCTGGGTAAGTCATCTGGATGTGGCAGAAACTCACCCGGTTGCAACAACAGCAAATGCCTTTTTTGCACGTTCATAAAATTCAAATCTCTCTATCTTCATCAGGGCTCTCTGGAAGACAAAAGTGGCATGGTTGGAGGGAGCTCGGGTGGACTCCTGAGTTGAGTCCCCACCCTCACCCCCCCAATCAGAAGGTAGCCAGGAGGCAGCAGCAATGGAACCTGCTCTGGTTCTCCTGATGCTGGGGTCTCGGGAACCAGAGGCGTGGGGCATCTGTCATATCCCAGTCCGAGCCTGTGATGGACAAGGTGCCAGCTGGGCACGGACTCTGCTCAGCAAGCCTCAAGACTAGTAACTCTCAACCTTCCTGATGCTGTGGCAACACTTTTAATAGAGTTCCTCATGCCGAGGTGACCTCCAACCATAATATTATTTTCATTATTATTTCATAGCTGCAATTTTGCTACTGTTATGAATTGTAATGTAAATATCTATGATTTTTTGGGGGTGGTGGTGGTGGTGTTATGATCCATGATCCACAGGTTGAGAACCACTGCTGTAGGCCCTGGAAGTCCCCTGCCCAGGACAAGAGTTTTCAAGTAGGTCCTGCTCAGGAGAATGGGTGCGTCCTCTGCCAGGCAGGGCTGTGGGCTGTGTGACATGCAGACCTTAGCAAGGGCAAAGCGGCAAAGAGCAAGACCTAGGGTGAAGGCGTACGCCCACGGAAGGTCAGAGGGGACCCCCATCACGAAGCCCACAGTCCTCTGGCTCAAATGGGCTCGACTCCCAAGGCGGACAGGTCAGGATCTGGGTGTGGGGGGGCGAGGGGCGCGGAGGAGGAGGAGGAGGAAGGAAGGAAGCCTGGGCAGAGAGGGAGGTGACCACAGGGCTCAGATATACCGGTCCCTTTCCGCTCCCATGATTCACTCTTCCTAAGCGGTCAGGAGGCGGAGGGTCCTGGGCTTGGGGCTACACTCACCTCGCAGCCAGCTTGGAGCAGAAGGGATTCATAGTAGCCCCACACTGGGGTCTGCAGGCCCCTCTTCTTGTCACTGGGCACCAGGTCCATGACAGCAGCCTGGGAAGACAGACAGGGGTCAGCTCTGTGGGCCTAGGCCCCTCCCAGGCTCCTGTGAGGGAGGGGACCCTTTGGGGACCTGTGACCCTCTGAAGTCTGGCAAAGGGGAAACCGAAGCCCAGATCAGCAGCACAGCCTTTGGTCCTCACCGGGCTTTCCACATAGGTGTCCAGGGGCAGCAGCTTCAGCACAGCCTCCAGGAGCTGGGGGATGTCCAGGCCTAGGAGGGTAGGGCTGGGCTCAGACTTGTGCTCTCACCAGGACCTGTAACCCCCACCTTGTCTAAAACTTCCATTTTAGGGCCACAGTAAGCAACCAGCCAACAACAATGCGGGGCCACAGAACCAGGACCGTTACCGCCCCAGCCCTATGGTGCTCACCATCGGCTCGGATCTCTACGGGCCCGCACTGGCAGATGGAAGAGGTAGGGAAGTTCGCATCTGCAAGAACTGAAAGACCGGGCTCTAATCAGTGCCGTTCTCCCTCCCGGATGGTCACCTCACATAGCCACACATATCTCAAAAGCCACACATCCCTGTGCATCAGCACAGCCCACCATCTGGGATGTCCACATGCCAGGCCAGTATCCCTCCCGCTCCAGTTAGCGCGTCACCCTAACATCCCCTTTAGAGGAGTAGGACAAAAGAAACTATGAATGAGGCAATGAAACCAGGGTCTGGGAGGAGGAAGCAATAGCTTCGCCCCAGCCCTCTGGCTGCCCCACCTTGCCCGAGGGCACCAGGCCAGAGATCCAGAAGCCAGCAGACCTCGGAGCAGCCTGGGAGGCCATGTGGGAGGTCGGGGAATTATCCTGCTGCTGAACTTGGAACCCGGTTTGCCCTCTTCGGAGTTCTGGGGCCTGGGCCAATCGGAGGCCTCAGCTCAGCTCTTTCTTGAAGCAGCTGGGTGGTTTCCTGCTCCGAAGGGCAGGGTGACTGCAGCAGTGGCCCCAACCTTTCCTGGACCCTGTCGGTCAAGGGCTCCAATATGTATCGCACCCCTGCCAGAGGTCCGCGTTGCCGGCTCCCTGCAAGCTCACCAATCTCGTCTCCGTGCCCCATCCGCGCAAGCGCGAACAGCAGCTCAGGAGACAGCACCTTCGGGACGCCCTTGAGCGCAACCATGGCCGCAGGACTGGTGGAGGGCGGGAGTTGTCGGCAGGGAGGTGCCGCGTAGGTTGGTTGGGGAGGGGCCAGAGGAGAGGCGGGACCAACGGCTGGGTGGCTAGCTGTGTTAGGCCCTTGGCTCTGGGGTGACATGCAAGCTCTGAGGCCTGGCAGATTGTGGGAGAGTTCAGAAAATTAAGTCCGTGTGGGAAGGACTAAAAAACGCCAGAGAAGCACCGGCGAAAATAAGCCAGGCACGGCCTTGGCCCTAGAACTCTGGTGTCCCAGACCAGATCCCACCCCCACCCCCCAATATGGCCACTGCTGCCCAACTTGGTGGCAGTGATAGGTGAAAGGTGAAGGGGAGCGCTTTCTGTGTCAGTTTGTGAGTGGCTTCATGGGATCAGGGCTGGTCCAGGAGGCAAGCCAGTGTAGAAGCAGAAACAAATCAAAGCCTCCAAATTGTACTGGGGCCAGAGACCAATTAATTAGCTTAAAGTAGCTGGGAACTTTACTAAAGCGTGGGGGAGTCCTTCTTGGGGGCATTCCACATACACCCCATTGTTTTGAAACTCTCTAAAGCCAGGGGCCAGCTAGATGCTGGTGGCTGTGTGTGGCTTCCTATCCTGCTAGGGTAGACCTAGCACACACTGGTCTGAGTGTGCTATGCTAGGCCCAGGGTTGAGCTAGAATCTCCCACGGCATTTTAAACACTGTTCCACTTTTCAGAATCAAACGGCTGAGGTTTTTTGCTCAGTGAACACAAGAAAATTAAACCAATGAGGCGCTGGAAAGATGGCTCAGTGGGTAAGAGCCACTGTTCTTCTACATCTGGGCCTCTAGTTCCAATGGATTATGGTCTTTTTTTTTTTTTTTTTTTTAGTGTCTGAGTCACCAAGAACACATGTGGTACACAGACAAAAACGCAGGGACAACATACACACGGGATTTTAAAAGTTAAAGAATAAAACAAGGCTGGGCATGATGGCACACGCATCTAATCCCAGTACTTGGGAGGCAGAGGCAGGCGGATCTCTGTGAGTTCGAGGCCAGCCTGGTCTACAAAGTGAGTCTAGGACAGCCAAGGCTACACAGAGAAACCCTGTCTCAAGAAACAACAACAACAACAACAGAATAAAACAAACAACTAATGAATCAATTACCTCAGTTCCAAGTTTTCCCCCATTGTGTGGCCACCTCCTTTGCTTGTTCACATGGCTCTGTGGGTCGATCAATGACTGGAAGCTTTCGTAAGTGAACATGGGGGCTGGAGAGGTGGTTCGGTGGCTAAGAGCACCAGCTGCTCTTCCAGAAGACCCAGGTTTGATGCCCAGCACCCACACGGTGCCTCACAACTGTAACTCCAGTGCCAGGGGAGCCAGTGCCCTCTGCTGGGGGAGAGTGGGCTCTTCCAGGAGAAAGGTCCTGAGGCTTGGCTCCCAGGACAGGGAGTTGTTGTTGTTGTTGTTGTTTTTAATGACAGGACATAGTGACCATACCAGTTACCACGGTCTGGCTGTGTAGTAACTTCATAACAAACTTTAAATATTTGGTTATGACATGTATTTTTTTATAATTTAAAATAATTTTTAAAAAAAGATTTACTTTGATGTGAATTGGTGTTTTGCCCGCATAGATGTCTGGGTAAGGGTGTCGGATCTCCTGGAACTGGTGCGGTCATCCCACATTGGCGCCTTCATGTGGATGTAGGAAGTGAACCTGGGTCCTCTGGAAGAGCAGCCAGTTCTTTTCTTTATTCTTTTTCTGAGACAGGGTTTTTCTGTGTAGCCCTGGCTGTCTTGGACTCACTCTGTAGACCAATTCTGGCCTAGAACTCACAGAAATCCACTGCACCATCACGACCAGCTTTGAGCAGCCAGTTCTTAACTGCTGAACCATCTCTCCAGCTCCTGTGATATGTCTTTTGTTTGTTTGTTTGTTTGTTTGAGACAGGGTTTCTCTGTATAGCCTTGGCTGTCCTGGACTTGCTTTGTAGACTAAGCTGGCCTCGAACTAAGAGACGCTGATGCCTCTGCCTCCCAAGTGCCGTGCCTGGCTATGATGTGTACCTTAATCGGGAGTTTAGGTAGGCCTCAAGCCTCATCCTCCCCAAACCCCTAACCCCCTTGTTTATTTGAGTCTTGGGTCTTACTATATAGCCTCAGTTGGCATGAAACTTGCTAATTAGACCAGACTGGCCTTGAACTCAGAGATCTACTGGCTTCTGCCTCCTGGGAGCTGGGATTAAAGACCTTCTCCAGCACTTGAGAGGCAGAGGCAGGCAGATCTCTGTACATTCGAGGCCAGCCTGGTCTACAAAAGTGAGTCCAGGACAGCCAAGGCTAATGCAGAGAGACCCTGTCTTGAAAAACCAAAACCCAAACCAACCAAACAAAATACCTTTCTCCACTAAATGCATTTTGTGCATATGGAAACTGGCTAGTACTGAGGGTGCTGCAGAATGGCCCTGATGTCCTCCTGCCACAGCAAATGGGCTGTCACTTCCCCACACTGAAGCTCTGGGCATACCACATCTTGGGATCCTAGTCACATTCCAGGAAAAATGCTAGGGCTACTATAGAAGGTCACTGTCCTCCTACCCATTGTAGCCTAGGCAGTGAGACCCTGGGCACTGTTGATATGTGTTACTTGGCTGGATGGTGGCACACAACTGCAGTCACAGTCATCTGCAAGGCTCAAGCAGGACTGCTTGCCCTTAGGAGCCCATGACAAATACATATTGAGCGATGGCTTCAAAGGTAAGTATCTATCACAGGACTGTGAGAACGAATGGCATGTTCTCAGCATAAAACATCAGGTTTTAAACAAATGTACTGTAGCATGAACAAACCCAGAGGATATTTGTCTTAGCTTAGGCTTCTGACGTGCTACAAGTCAACGCTTTACTTCTCACAGCTCCGGGGGCTGGAAGCCAAAGCAAGGTAGATTTGCTGTCCTGGGAAGACAGACTTCTTGGCTCATCCCCTTTTCATCCTCATAGGAAAAGGGACTGCAAGAGCTCCCTTAGGGCCTTACAAATTCCCTCATGAGCCCCACCCAACTTTTAGAATTTAAAGATCATCATGTAAGGGGTAAGATTTCAACAGAGGAGCTCGGTGAGGGATGTTGTTCACTGCATTGTGCAAGTGAAACAAGAAACAGGAAAGGACAAGTGCTCTTATTGCCACTCAGGAGGTACCCGAGTCACCCCACTCTTACAGAAAGTAAGAATGAGCCAGTGTCTAACGGAAGATGAAGTTCTAGAGACGAGAGACCCGGAGACAGATGGTGGGGATGGCTGCACACTGATGTGACAGTGCCTGATGGTGTACACTGTAGAGGAATTTTAATTCAGAACGTGGCTGCTCTGGCAAGAGATCACATCCAAAGACCTTCTAGGTCTGTGTGATCCGGCTGGAATGCAGGCATGCTGGGTGGTGGCGGCACACGCCTTTAATCCCAGGAGACAGAGGCAAGCAGATCCCTGAGCTCAAGGCCAGCTGGTATACAGCAAGTTTCAGGTAAAGAAAAGCTTAGGTCGTGGTGGTGCACGCCTTTAATCCCAGCACTTGGGAGGCAGAGACAGGTGGATCCCTGTAAGTTTCAGGCCAGCCTGGTCTACAAAGTGAGTCAAGGACAGCCAGGAATACACACAGAGAAACCCTGTCTTGAAAAACAAAAACAAACAAACAAACAAACAAACAAAAAACAACAACAAAAAAGCTTAGGTCCAGGTGTGGTGGTACACATCTTTAATTCTAAACAGTGAAGGTAGGTTTGTAGAAGGAAGCGCCCATGTCTAATTGATTGGCAGAAAAAGTGATGAACCAGAGAGAGATTTGACAGAATATTATGCCCAACTCTCAAGGGAAGAAAGGAAGAGGAAGCTATAGTTAAGGGAGCAACACAGACACTGAGAAAAGGGGCAGTTTTACTGGGAGAGTTTTACAGAGAGAGGCTGAAGAAAGAGGCAGAGAACGAGGAGCCAGAAGATTAGAACAAATTGCTAGATTTAGTTTGAAGCCAGGCAGAGGGATTCAGAGAAGCCATTTTGAATCAGTCGACTTGGAGAGGAGTTTGAGCCAGGACAGCTGAGTTGAACCAGCCAGCCCAGAGCTCAGTAAGAACAAGAAAGGGTGAGCTTATTTACTCAGCAGTTAAGTTTCAGGGGCTGGAAACATTCTAGGCCTAGATTAGACTGTATGGAGGCTAGAAGCTTCCAGGATTAGGCGTGTAGGCCAGCGGGCAAATAAAAGCTACTTTTACAGTATGTGGTAAAGATGAAGTTAAAAACACAAATAGACCTGGTGTGGTAGCATACACCTTTAATCCCAACACTTGGGAGTCAGAGGCAGGCTGATCTCTGTGAGTTCAAGGCCAACCCAGTCTATATAGCAAGTTCCAGGGCAGCCAGGGCTACACAGTGAAACCGTAAGAAAATAATAGAAACAATTAAAAAACACACTTATTCTCTAGAGACAACTGCAGGTGAGTGGAAATCAAACGGAAGCAGTCACTTTCATTGAATTATCGTGCTTAGAATTAGCAGCTGGTGGCAGCACACTGATTGAGAGTGCTTGATGGTATACATTGTAGAGGAATTTTAATTCCTCTTGAAGCCACATCCTGAGCTGCCAATAGTGCAAAGGGGAGTGGCTGGACCAAATGTGCACCTGCCCTAAAAGAGGAAAAAAAAAAAAAACCAAGACACCTTGAAAGCTTCCCAGATTGCTGATTTAGAAGACTGTGCCAGACTGACTTCCAACAACTGGTGACGGTTGCAGGCCACATCACAAGTACCTGAGCTGTAACCACAGCCCAAAACCTTCAGTAGGAACTGTGGCCTACGCTACTACCCTTTTGGATGATTTATTTGCCTCTCAATCGACAGGCTGAGCTTTCCTCTCCAGGGCGGCGCAAGGCCTAGCTGCCAGCTCTCAGTGGTCTTTGAAGTCGGCCTTCCTTTTCTCCACAAACGCAGCCATGCCTTCTCTCCGGTCATTCTGGCAGGAAAAGGAAGAGGAGAGGTGAAGTGTGCATCTTCCTGTTGAGCCCCTCAGCTGACTGCCTGCATCTCTGAGGTGTTCTTATGTCCTTCCCCTTGCCTGTTCTTCGAGCTCATCATCAGGACAGTGGCGATTCTGCAGTGGGCCCACCTGCAGCCCAGGAAAGATGAGATTCCCTACAAACAGTGTTAAGCTTGGGGACAGGGGACTCTCTACCACCTAGGACACAATTGACCAGGAGCTATGACATAAGCACGGCTGAACTCCTCCAGCTCATAGCCCCTCCAGATCTGGCAGGGTCAGATTGGGAATCTCTCACCGAACTGTGGGGTAGCAACAGGATTCTGCTTCACACTCGCCCCTTCCTTAGCTAGTGGGCACACTATGTGCAAAAATCTTCACTTCTTCCTTAGGAACCCAAACCACTTAGAATAATTTTTATTTTTAAGTGTGTGTGTTTGTGTGTACGTGAGCATGTATGAGTATGCATGTGTATATATGTAAGTGTGTGTGCATACATATGTGTGTACATGAGCACGTATGAGTGTATGTGTGTGCATGTGTGTATGTGTATGCATATGTGTGTGTGCATGTGTTGTGTGTACAGGAGCATGTATGAGTGTGTGCATGTATGTATATATAAGTGTGTGTGTGCATGCGTGCATGTGTGTGTGTGTGTGTAAAGATAGGTGCAGCTTCAGCACAGAGATCAGAGGTGTGATATTGTTCTGGATGTGGAGTTGCAGGTGATTGTGAGCCATGTGATGTGGGTGCTGGGATGTGAACTCAGGTCCTCTGGAATAGCAGTAGATGCTGAGGCATCTCCCCAGATCCCTAAATGTTCCTTTTATATAAAACACTCAGCGCTGGGCCAGTGGTGCAATGGATAATGCATCTGACAATCAGAAGATTCTTTGAAACACCTGGACATGATAAGCGGAGAACTGCAGCCAAGCATGGTGGCATACTCCTTGCATTCAGGAAGCTGTAGCAGGCAGATCTCTGTAAGTTTAAGGCCAGCCTGGTCTACATAGTGAGTTCCAGGCCAGCCAGGGCTATGTAATAGAGACCCTGTCTCAGACGGATAGAGAGATAGGGTAAAAATTTTAAATTAGGTGGTGGTGGTTAGAGATGACTCAGCATTTGGTTTCTAACACTTAAATGGTGGTTTACAACAGTCTGTAACTTCATTTCCAAGGTATGCAGTGCCCCTTCCCAGTCTCTGTGGCACAAGACACACCTACAGTGCATTTACACACATGCAAACAAAACATTTATGCATAGAGGATAAATAATACTTAGAGACCGGTTTTCTGTGTTGCACAAGCTGATCTCAAACTCCTGAGCTCAAGCAATTCTCCTTGGCCCCAGGCTCCTAAGTTCTGGGACTACTGTGCCCAGGTACAAATTCCACTTTAAATATAGGGGCTGCTGCTTGGGGGTGAAATTCACGGGGCCTTTTGTGGTAGGAAATCCCCAGAAGCTGCAGTAGAAGCCGACTTGAACCCCAAGCGGAATGCTTTGTACTCACAGTGGCAAAGGTGGAATAGAAGAGCTTCTTTTCCAGCTTATTTCCTTCTGCTAAGGTCATTTCAAAGGCTGAAAGAGAAACCCTGGGGGTCACAAGCTGACGTGTCGAATGTGGGGTACCCACGTCGAACTGACTTGTGACCCACAGAAAGGGCTGCAGGCTGTGTGTGTGGCCTCCATGCTGGCTCAGCTCTCCTTACAAGGGCACAGGAACACACTGCCTTCCTAGGCCTCCCAAACACCTTGGTGGTGGTCCAGGGCCATCAGAAGGGAAAATCGAACGGAGGGCAAACAGCAGAATCTGTCCAGCCAAGAGGACCTGGGGTGGCCGCTAAAACTGAATGCAGAAACACAGCAAAGGATGAGAAGCAGGAGAGAAGGGCGAGGCAGCAGGATCAGCACCTGCTAGGGTCTTCCTTTCCGGTGGAGAACACTGTCCAACAGAGCACTGCCAGGGAAGACCTGCGCTTGACTCCCTGCTGCTGTGACCTCGACAGAACCCTGTGTGCTTCCACACACAGCTGGCTCTTCAGACATCAATACATCTGATCACGGCTGGCAAGCAACCCTGAAGGACTGGTGTCCCCTCTGGAGGTGGCAACAGCCTTTCTGGGTCATGTCTTTTGCCCCCAAGCTGACTCTGCATGTGACACTGAGCAGAAACACAGTGCCATTCCAAACACTGAGATAAACTATTGCATTAAGACTCCATTCCTGGCACAGGAGAAACGATTCAGTGGTTAAGAAACGATTCACTTATGTTCTTGCAGAGAGCCTGGGTTCCCTTCCCAGGACCCACAGGTAGGCTCACAACTGTCAGTAACTCCAGTTCTGAGGGGTCCAGTGTCCTCCACTGCACCATGCACACACGTGATATACATACACACAGGCTGCCAAACACCTATACACACAAAAATAAAAAATGTAAAACAACCACTATAATCTCCATTCAGGTCTTAACACTCACTTAACAAGCTAAGTGTCTCACAAATCCTTGTGACTTCAGCTCTGAGAGATCTGATGGCCACTGATGGCCTCCACATATAAAAAGGCACAAATACCACTACACACACACACACACACACACACACACACACATATAAATTCACATACATGGTGATAAGTAACATACATAGATTAAGAAAAGAGAAACCCACGCTGGATGTGGTGGCACACGCCTACAATCCTAGCAACTGAGGCAGGTGGGTCCAGAGTTTGAGGGCAGATTCAGCTATAGAGTGAGACCTTGTCTCAAAATTCAAACAACAGGGCCATCCAGATGGCTCAGTGGATAAAGGCCCATGCCATCCAGCCTAACCACAACTGGAATCCAGTCTCTCTGGAACCCATACAGGGAAAGAGACAACTGACCCCCCAAATTATTCTCTGACCTCCACATGTGCACCATGAAAACCAACTCAATAAATTAAAATGTGACCTAAAGAAATGAGTAGATTTAAAGAGATGAAGGAAGAAAAGGCTGGGGCAGCTCTGAGGAAGGCAAGTCAGAGCAGCTGCATGAGCTGAGGGAGCTGGTGGAGAAAACTCAGATGAGCTGTGTCTCTGTAGGCCCCGTGCTATAGCCCGTTTGCATTCCCAGAGCACGGGCTGAGGAGGGAACCGTTCACTCCAGGTCCCCAGAGACAGCTTTCCCGTGAGAGACAGCTTTCCCACGAACCACAGACCTCTGTCTTCAGGGGCTGTGGCCCTATTCTTGGACTTCCCTCTGTGCCTGACATTGCATTGTCATCATGTTCCAGGCCTGCCCAGTCTAGGCTCCTGGTATAATGAGACCCTCAGAATAGCTTATCAGACCTTTGAGTTGACCAAAAACTGGAACCCTATGGCAAACTCCAATGCCGAGAACTGTCCCGTTGCTGCCTGGGAACCTCACAAGGTCACCTATACAGTCCTGTGGCCTCTCCCCAGCGGAGCCCTACCTGCATTCACAGATTCTTTCGCCATGGCAACTATAATTTTGGAATTGCTGGCAATTTTTTCTGCACATCGGATGGCCTCTTCCACCAGTGTTTCAACAGGAAAAATCTTGCTTACGAGACCTAAAATAGAAAAAGTATGAAGAGCATGCAGAAAGAGCATTGCCAGCTTCCTCGGGAACCCAGTGACACCGAGAGGCCAGCTCTCTGGGTCCTAAACAAGGGATGGCTGTCCTCGGCAGTGGGTGACTCTGTGCTCTCCACTGCCAGGCTCCAGTCACTCCACTCCTAAGTTGCCCAGACCATACTGTCTACAGGATCAAACGGGACAGAGGACCCGAGGACTATGGTCACTGCCAAAGGCAGGGAAAGGGCTGGCCTTTAAGGGTTTTCAAAGGGCAATGGGAAGAGATGTTGTTATTGTTTCTAACCTGAACATATGTTGCCACTCTCTTGTGCATAACATATTTCAAGATATATATATATATATAACCCAAAGCCAGACCCTTAGGGCTCCAATACTGGTTACCTCCTGGGAGACCTGACGTAGCCCGAGCCTCCCTCCAGCTCACACATCAGACACCCTACCTGCTTGCTTTGCATCCTGGGCTGAAATGCGGTCACCTGTGAGGACCATCTCCATTGCTAGGGACTTGCCGACTGCACGAGTGAGTCGCTGCGTACCCCCTGAACCTACATGGGAGAGATTTGTGGTCTCAGCTGGCCCTTCGTCAGGTGACACTGCGAAGAAACCCTGGGCCGGGATGCAGCGCAGTGCAAGAAGAAGGCTTAGCAGGCAAGAGGCCCTGGGTTCCTTCTCAGCATTAAAAAGAGAGCAGTGGAGGCCTCCTCTGAGCGTGGCCTCTTCCCTGAGGGCTCAAGTCCTTTCTCTCTGAGTGTTCACCTCCTCCTGACAGGTCTAACAGGTGGCCCCCAGAGGGCAATGGTATTGCCTTCTAACATCTCAGGGCTTTTCAGGCAGTAGGGAGTGAGAATGCCACAGTCTGATGTGCTGAACTCAGGGAGGCCACCTGACTCGCTATGCCAGTGGCACAGGAGTGGGCAGAGCCAGACTCACAAGTGACAGTTTTGGTGCAAACCCTAGGTCATGAGTCTTTCTCCCAAGCTTCTGGTGTACAAAGAAGCTTTTTTTTTTTTTTTTTAAATCAAGACAGGGTTTCTGAATCTGATGCTCTTTTCTGGTGTGCATGAAGTGTACTCACATACATAAAATAAATAAATCTTTTTATTTTGATTTTTTTCAAGACAGGATTTCTCTATGCTATCTTGGCTGTCCTGGACTCGTTTTGTAGACCAGGCAGACCTTGAATTCACAGCGATCCACCTGCCTTTGCCTCCCAAGTGCTGGGATTAAAGGCGTGTGCTACCACACCCAGCTCAAAATAAATAAATCTTAAAAGAAGAAGAAGAAGAAGAAGAAGAAAAAAAAGATATATGGATCACGAGCAAGAAACAACCGCTGTGGCTAAAAGCCAGTGTCAACTCTATGACATTGTTGGATTTAAGATCTGCACATTGATAAGAGTAGGGCGTGGCCTGGGGCTCCCAGACTGTGCTGAGCTTCATCTGCTCTGTCTTTCAGGTGAGGGCTGGCAGAGAGAAAGCTGAACAGACAAGAGCTGTCCATTGTGGCCAGTGGTTAGATGCAAGCCATGGGGCTGACACCCAGGCGTTACAGCGTACACATTCTTACCTGGGATGGTCCCCAGTAGGATTTCTGGCTGTCCAAACTGGGCTTTCTCACCAGCATAGATGATATCACACATCATAGCAAGTTCGCAACCCCCACCGAGCTAGGGGGGGAAAAAAAAACCTATAAGCAGGTGGATCTTTACCAGAGAAGCCCAGGCAGAAAACAACTTTATTTGCTTAGAGAACTTTTCTGAAACCATGAGACAGCAAATGTTAACTTAGCAGAACAAAACTAGATTTACGTGGCGGGGTAAATATAAAGGTAATGTTGCTTACTAGGGGCTTGTAGACTTTTATGCAAAGGGCCAGGCAATAAATATTTTTGGTTGAATAACTCAGCCTGGCATAGCTGCTCAAATCCAGCTACAGAGGACAAGGGCAGGAAGGGGTGTGGCTGGCCGTCCCACTTGGGATGGATTATATTAAATCCATGTGCCACCCTCCCCCCCATGGGCTAAACTAGCCCTACATTTTTCAACAGCCTAGTGAGGCAGGGACATGCAGACAGTGTCCTCATAGCCTTCACACATGTAGCAGAGCCAGTAATAAAACAGAAGCAGAAAAGCTTATTTAATGCATCTTGGAACAGGCTGAGGAGCCTCCATTGAAGAAGTTATCAAAGCTGAGTGTGGTGGCGCACACCTTTGATCCCAGCACTCGAGAGGCAGAGGCAGGCAGATTACTGTGAGTTCGAGGCCAGCCTTGTCTACAAAGTGAGTCCAGGACATCCAGGGCTACACAGAGAAACTCTGTCTTGGGGGAAAAAAAAAACAAACCAAACCAAAACCCCAGAAGTTATCAAAAGACACCATCGGCCGTTTAAACACACATAGATCCTTGCTCTACTTAATTTGCACATGCACAGTTCCTTCCTCTGGCCCAGGAGAGCTCTGGGGCTGATACTTACAGCATAGCCATTGACAGCCGCAATAATTGGCTTCTTGATCTGGGTGATCTGGTCCCAGTGGCTCAGGAACTTGTCAGCGTAACAGTCCTGGAATGTCCGGTTCTGCATCTCCTTGATGTCGGCTCCAGCTGGAGGGTCGAAGTGAGGTTTCAATGACCAGACATCAGAGACCTTCTCAGTCCTGTGTCCCCGTGCTTGGGACCTGGGGGCACTTCCCACAACAGTTGGACCAGCTGATGCACGGACCAACAACTCACCAAGCTGTCTGTCATAAGAAGGTAATGTTGCGGGTTGTGGCCGGCAAGGATGACAAATACACTCAGAGTAGGGTCAGGCTTATACCAGTTATTTCACCTGACCAGTAAGGAACTGAGCATTCCTGAATGGTCAAATCACAAAATCACACCCTGATCTTCCACACAACTTCTCTCTCCCTCTCTCTCTCTCTCTCTCTCTCTCTCTCTCTCTCTCTCTCTCTCTCTCTCTCTCTCTTTTCAAGACAGAGTTTCTCTGTGTAGCCTTGGCTGTCCTGGACTCACTTTGTAGACCAGGCTGGCCTCGAACTCACAGCGATCCTCCTGCCTCTGGCTCCCGAGTGCTGGGACTAAAGATACGTGCCACCACAGCCAGCTCACACAACTTCCCTTACATGTTAATTTTATCCTAAGCCACCCCTCCCATCGCGGGGAAGCTGGTTCATTTGCTGCTTCCCACTGGCCATAGCACCCCCTACCGTCTGTTGCTATGGCTGCCCAGCACACCTGCAAATGCCTTCTCCCCACCAGTGAGCACAATGGCCCCCACAGCAGGATCTTGCTGAAAGGTCTCCAGTGCTTGGTTGAGCTCCTCGATCAGGCCATTGCAGAGAGCGTTGAGGGCTTTGGGGCGGTTCAACTGGATCAGCCCCACACTGTTGTTCTTTCCTTTCTTTTCTGTGACGATGTACTGAAAGTTAGCACCTGGGGCAAGAGGACAAAAGGGGATTGTCACCGTGAGGATATTAAAGGCTCTGTGGTGCTGATCTTGGTGGTCAACTGCTTCCACATCTGGGATCAACTAAAGCCCAAGCAGCTGGCGTCACCTGTAGGGGATTTTCTTATAATGGATCTTTGGAGGTGAGATGACCTAGCCCTAAGTCTGGGCCCCATGTCTTCTCGTGGCAGTCCACTTAGAAGAACACGGAAGGAGGAAGCTTCTGCTTTTTTGCCTTCTTGCCCTCACTTCAGATGGCAAGTTCATCTCATCTATTCTCCCTGCCCACCCCCTGCCCTCCACGACAAGGCGAGGTTTCTCTGGCTGTCCTGGATCTCACGCTGTAGACCAGGCTGGCCTCAAACTCAGAGATCCACCTGCCTCTGCCTCCCCAGTGCTGGGATTAAAGGTGCACACTGCCACTACCAGGCATCTACTCTATCCTTAAGGCATTTTTCTGGTGTTTGAATCAATTTCTTCAGGATTGTAATACACATGGAAGGCCCTCATCGCTTTAGCACTTCTCTGGGCTCCAAAACCAAATGGAGACGGCTAAGACATTCAGTCTCTTGGCTGAACCACCGAGTTCTTGGCCTTTCTATCAGGAGACATCCTTTGCTGGACTACTCAGACCATAGCCTGTAAGCCACTCTAGTAACCTTCCTTTAATATATATGCATGTTATATATTATCAAATATAATATACACAAATATATATATCCTTTCTATCAGTTCTGCATGGAAACAGGCACAGAAAGAGAACTCTGTACCATCCTTACCATTTTAGGTTGCAGCTGTGGCTGCAATCTACCCAGGCATGGTCTTTAATCTTAGCACTCAAGAGAGAGACAGATGCAGGTGTATTATTGTTCTGAGTTCCAGGCTAGCCTAGTGTAGTTCCAGGTCAGCCAGAGCTATATAGTAAGATGCTGTCTCAAAAGACAAATAAAAGCAACATAAAAGAAGACTCTAGCGCAGAACACAGTCACCCTCCTCTCATATGCCAGCACTTTCCAGACCATGACACCAGGTGAGAGCAGGACAGAGCCCAGGCCCTGCTGGAGCAGTTAGCTGGAGGGACACAGGCAGCTGTAATGCACTAGTTTGTTCTAGGTGACCTGGAGGACTGGCCAACTCAGACCTGTGGGGAGGAACATAAGCCTGAAAGTGAGGGTCTGT
The DNA here is from genome assembly GCF_964271855.1 of Acomys minous. Taxonomy (NCBI): domain Eukaryota; kingdom Metazoa; phylum Chordata; class Mammalia; order Rodentia; family Muridae; genus Acomys; species Acomys minous. The sequence goes on along the minus strand of NC_140484.1, from coordinate 58,888,926 downwards.
GTTCTGGTGTTTTGGTCCTTAGCACAGTGCTTGTCTTGTGGATTCAGAGTGACTAACTTTAAGTGGGAGGTGCACTACTGAACAAAAGGATGCCTGCCATCGTGGACAGCCAATCCAGAGCGGGATTCAGGAGAAGCCCTCACCCTGGGGCAGGGTCAAAATTCTTGATAACACTGGATGGTTGCAGGGGAGTCCAGCCAAGGAGTGGGAAGGGAGGGACGATCCAGCAGTCTAGGGAGGAAAGTGGGTGTGTCAGTATGGGCTGCGCTGATTGGACAGGCTGAAGGACAAGGTTCAGAGGAGGCAGTGGACACAGGAGAGGCACTATAGACAAGCCTTTCCCAGTATTCAGGCTGTCTTGCTTAACCTACCTTCACAATCTCCTACACAACCAACGTGTACGCTCCCAGCCGGTCAGAGGTCCTGGCATTTACTAAAGTTCTAGAGTTGAAACGCTGCCAATACACCCTGGGCCCTCGCATCGGACAGGGCTTCTAGGTGCTAGGATCTGGCTGGTCTTGTAAAGTGAGACTGAGGTCAGATTGAAGGGGCGGGTGGGTGGGTGGGGGGAGCGGGGCGGTAAGGAATTGGTTAGGGGTCAGGCGAGCGGGGGAGGGTGGGGGCTCTGAAGATGGACTAGTGTAGGAGAACTTCAAGCGAGAATCGGTAGTCACTTGTAGGAAATCTGAGTTTAGGTGTGGGCATGAGTACTTCAGAGTCAAGCTTTGGGCGTGCAGGATGGTGGAAGAGGGAGTCAAGAAAGTCCAGGACCAAGTGAGGATGCGTGCAGGCCGGGGTTTAGGGACCAGCCGGAGGTTGTGAGTAGAGAGTGCACCCAACGTGGGGTGACGGACACCGCCGGTGTCCGCACTCACCCGAGGCGAAGCGCCGGAGTTCTGGGCAGCGGACAGAGGACAACAGCGAGCTGCGGGCTCGGGGCAGCAGAGCACGCAAGGCAGCCATGGCGGAGAGACGACTTGCTCCGCCCACAGACTCGCCCCGCCTGCAGAATCGCTCCGCCCAGGCTAGGCGACGACGGAAGCAGGAGGGGACGGTCTAGTCTAGGCCGGGAGGTGTAGTGGGCAGGGTAGGGCAGGATAGGGAGGAGGATAGGCTGTGCTGGGCTTGAGCAATCGCCAATTGCACCACGTAAGTGGCGTGCCCTTGGCGGGTGCCCAGCACCCTGGGCCAGGGTGGGAGACTCGGCTCTGCCTTTTCCCCGGTGCTGGCCGTGTGCTGTTGGTCTTGACCACCGCAAAGAGCAATTGCAGATGTAGCCATCGAGGGCAAAGCGGTGAAATGCAAGGTGTGTTTTGTGTCAGGGTCTCACTACACAGCCATGGCTGGCCTGGAACCCTCCAGGTGGGCTAGGCTGTTTCCTAGTCTCAAAAACATCCATCTGCCTCTGCCTTCCAAGGGTTGGGATTAAAGGCATGTGCCACCATACCCTGCGTGAGAGGCATTCCTTATGTGGCAGATGACTAGCTTCATAACACCAGGCTAGGAATAGGTGTTTTTACAAGATGAGAAGATTCACATTACATTTAATAAAGAAAGCTGATGTTTTGTTCATGTAAATTACCTTGAATTATAACTTTAAAGTGTTTAGCAAGTATTAGAAGACCTTTATTTGTATTCTGGCCCTGGTCCTGCAAAAGTTAGGATAATGGATAGACCCTACAGACAAAAAAGCAAAATTGATAATTAAAAGAAAGCAATTCAAATCAGACTTGAACAGCCAGCAAACTTTATTTCAAGCTAAGATAGAATATAAACAGAAAAAGATCACCAACAAACTTTTGCTGAGGGTCTCTGTATTAGCATAGGCTAAGCTACCATGGCAGTAGGTCCAAAATGAGACGTCTCGAACACAGTTTATAGCAACCCAGGGCTGGAGTTGCGGTCAGGGGGCTACTGTTCTCTGAGCTTGGGGCAAAGGAAGAAACAACTAAAGAGTGGGGGTATTGCATCTGTCAGGGTTCTCTAAAGGAAGAGCACTGATAGAATGAGAGGGGGAGGGGCTGGAGAGATGGCTCAGAGGTTAAGAGCACTGACTGCTCTTCCAGAGGTCCTGAGTTCAATTCCCAGCAACCACATGGTGGCTCACAACCATCTATAATGTGATCTGGTGCCCTCTTCTGGTGTGCAAGAAGACAGTGTACTCATATACAGAAAATAAATAAGTAAAAAAAGAAATGAGAGAGAGAGAGAGAGAGAGAGAGAGAGAGAGAGAGAGAAACACAATTAGAGTGGTCCAGTTGGTCTGATAGCGGCTACATCCTAACAGAAAGTTCAAGAATCCAGTAGTTGTTCAATCCACAAGGCTGAAGGGCTCGGCTGGTCTTCAGCACAGTCAGAATCTGGAAGTGGGCTCTAATACCAACGAGAGAGTCCTCAGGAGCACGATGTCTGAACTGGCCTGAGAAGGGGGGTGAGCTGACAAAAAGCCAAAGCTTCTGTTTATATCCTTTATACAGGCTTCATGAGAGGGCGTGGCTCAGATTTAGGGTGATTTTCCTCACCTCAAATGAGCCAATCAAGAACAATCCCCTACAGATGTGCCCTGTGATTGGCAACCAATAGCCATCATGCCAAGTGGTGGTGGGGCATGCTTTTGGCCCCAGCACTCAGGAGGCAGGGGCAGGCTGATACCTGTGAGTTCAAGGCTGTAGGCCCAATTTTCTGATCATATTTTAGTGTGAACTTATTAAACGAGCCTACCTCCCTAACAATCCGACTAACCCAAACAAAGGATATTAAAGAACACTACAATGAAACCTTAAGGGTATCAGTCCCCGGTGTAGTCAGCAGGGCTTTCAGCAGACCAGCAATTCCAGCAAAGTTAGTTGTTGCTAGAACCGGGAGCAGCAGCTGGAACCTCAAGCCTCAGGTGGAGTCTAAAGCCTTGAAGCTTTCCCTGGAGCAGTTCTCTCTAGGAGCCTCTTGAAGAGCAGAGATGAACAGCCAAAACCCAAGTCCCAACCAAAGGCCTCCTCACCTGTTTTTTGGGCTCATATATATATCCTCTCAGTCTGTTAAAGGGTGTTTTTCACCAAGCTCCCCCACAAAGTAGTTCGACTTCTATGCGAAAAAACATCCTGCTTTCTCACATCTAAGTGGTAAACATCTTGCCCTCTTCTCCAGCGCACACGTGAGATCAAAACAAAAACATGTTTATCTCCCCTTCACAAGGCCAGCCTGGTCTACAGAGCAAGTTCCAGGAGAGCCTAGGCTACATAGAGAAACCCTGTCTTGGAAAACAAAAAAAGAAAAAAAAAAAAGTCAAAAGTGAGTGTGGGGAAATATATAGGAAGCTGGAGCCTTCGGCCTGGGTGGAGTTTGGAAACATTTCTGGAATAAGCACTCTGACACTAATGAGAGTGGAAGAGGGGAGATGTCACCGGTGAGGCGGAGCAGCTCCCGAAAGGCGTGGATGCTGCGTAGAGTTTGTACTTTCAGCTTTTTAAAAAAATGACTTATTTGTTTATATATCTATACAGTGCTCTGTCTGGGCATCAGATAACATTACAGATGGTTGTGAGCCACCATGTGGTTGCTGGGAATTGAACTCAGGACCGTTGGAAGAGCAGTCAGTGCTCTTAACCTCTAAGCCATCTCTCCAGCCCTGTACTTTCATTTTATATTCCAAAACCACAGGGTGGGGTGGGGCGAGCAAGATTTTACAGAATTAGATTGTTAAGGCAGTGACCCATTGTTTCTGCTATTTTTCCAGGTCATTCTGTTTCAGATAGCAATTGAAGTTGTGCCCGGCAAACAGGCAGTACAAGCAATGCTTTAAGTAAATCACCAAATACATCAATACAATAGTATCTAACAGTTGGTCTTTCCTACCTGATTCTACTTTAGTGGTGAGAGTACAAAATAGTGTGGTCACTTTGCCATTGTGAGGTGCATGTACATATTCCTGGAGATTGAACTCTGGCCTTACACTTATGTAGTCACCACCCCTAGCCCTAAGATTGGCCACTTTGGAGAATAGCCTGCCACTGTCTCAAAAGTGAAAAGAGCAAACCCCCTTCCTAGGTGCATACCCAAGAGAAATGAAAACATGGCCCCATGTAGCTTGTAGGTACGTCGCAGCATTAATCACAAAGACCAAAAAGTGAAAATAGGGAGCTGGAGAGAAGATGGCTCAGTGGTTAAGAGTGCCGCCTGCTCTTCCAGAGGTCCTGAGTTCAATTCCCAGCAACCACATGGTGGCTGACAACCATCTATAATGTAATCTGATACCCTCTTCTGCAGATAAAGCACTCATATGCAATAAATAAAATTAATAAAAACTTTTTAAAAACTGTTTTCTAAAAAGTGAAAATAGCCTAAATGTCCATCAAATATTCTCTATTTGTATAATGAACACCTTAGTTTTTTTCTTCTAAACGGGGTCTTCTATACCATCCATACTGGACTGGAATCTACCTATCTTTGCCTCATAAATGCTGGTATTAAATTAGGCAAGGGGCACCACATTGGAATTGATACCTTTGAATATGTTACAATGTACTGTGGAGACTGGAGCTGTAGCTCAGTGTAACACTGTTGCCCAGCATGCACAAAGCCTTGAATTCCACCCCTAATATGACATATATATGATGAAAAGCAGTGAGTACTGATACACAGTGTATGTGGAAAAGCCTTGAGAGCATGCCTTACCCTAACTCTTTACATGAACCATCCAGAATAGGGTGATGAAAAAAACATTTTGAACTTGGTTGTGATGGTTGTACAACTCTGTTACTTTACCGAAAGCCACTGGCTTGTGCAGGTCAAGTGGGCGAAGTGCATGCAAATTCTATGTTGATATGGCTGGGTTTTTTTGTTTTTTGTTTTTTGTTTTTTTAATGAACAAGCCTGATTTGGTTAAGTCACATGGGAGGTATCATCTGTGGTGTCTGACAGGGCTCTCCTACCTTTGGACAATCGTGTCACAGCATCTGTATAGTCTCCAGTGGTCTGTTGATGAGCACGTGACTACCCCAGCTGCAGAGCAGCCTTTTCATTCAGACTGGTGCACTACATCCAGGGGACAAGAAACACTGCTGTCTGCCAGGGGCCAAGCCTGGCCTGCTGACAGGGTTGCCTGAGAGGAGATAGGAGTTGGTGAGGGAAGAGCTGAGTCAGCTGCAGTGGTCAGGGGAATCTTGCAGCTTTGACTGACAGCAATCAGTTTGCTTCTTATTTATACAGTTTTACAGAACAAAGACTAATGATTGTCCAAGAAGTATAGATTATATCATTTTGTCTTTAGACATGTGTTTGATTTTTATATTGCATGTCTGGGGATACAAGTTCGGTTACAATTAGAAAGTACAAATAGAACAGATTTTATTTTTATTATTAGCCCTATAACTCCAATTCAAAGAATCTCCGCTAAAGCAGACACATTAGTTATATGACAGCCTACTTTTAGGCTGGCAGTATCTGCAGTTTTTAAAGCACTCTAGACAAGCCATGCATGGTGGCACACGTCTGTAATTCCAGCACTCTGGGAGGCAGAGGCAAGGGGATCTCTGTGAGTTTGAGGCTAGCCTGGTCTACAAAGTGAGTCCAGGACAGCCTAAGCTACACAGAAAAACCCTGTCTTGTGGCAGGAGGGGGGGCAGAGGCACTCTTGACAAACAGAAAAATATCTGAACTGGCCTTTTTATGAACGGCAAATACTAACACCTAACTCCATTTACTGTATGGTTTCATCATCTATGCTATAAAGTAGGGAAAGCTCATTTTAGTCAATCTATCTGATTTATTGGGTTCTATTCTTCCAGGGGTGTAGCTTGTATGACTCCTATCTTTAAACTACATTTTCAGAGAGCATATTGTAAAAAGCGGCTTACAATCTGTTACTACCTCTGCTGGCCAGCCAGGGTTTGCCCGTTATTTCTGTTTACCTAAGCACCGACTATATTGTTTGAGTTTGCTTGGTGGCCGATATCCCAAGAAGATTCCTGGAGTCATTTAGAAATTCCTAGCTTTTGCTTAACTGAACTTATCACAATCCCCAGGGCACAAGGAAGACTTCTGAATAGTGGCCAGCTAAGGTTATTTTCCCTAAAAGAGGAAGGAAGTTTAAGACTTTCCTAAAAAAAAAAAAAAAAAAAAAAAAAGACTCAGACATAACTTCCCTGGGAAAAACACATACAATGAACCATACTGCAGAAAGTCTACAAGACTGCAACACGCAGAGACCAAAACCTAAAAGTGAGAGACACAATGACGGCAGTTGCAGCATTCCCCTTAGCTTTGCTGGAACTGTGTCAATGACTTTTGCCATTTCCTGTGGCTATTGCTGTCCCAACTGTCCCTGCCCTGTACTTCTGGAGGCCCAAGGTGTTCCAGGCACTTCAAAGTGTGCACCTCAAATTTCCCATATCCCGCAAAAGTTAAAACAGAAATTGATATAATTGAAAGTGGATATACTTAATGCATGGCTGCAAACTCTGCTTTTCCTATGGCAGTGTCACAACTGTACAGGACAGGACAGCCCCACTTTTTATTACCCCTCCCAAACATAAAACCAATTTCATAGCAAGGATGAAAGAGAAGCCAGTAAAGATACACATTAACTGAGACAGGGTAATGTCCAGTAACTGATCCAGTCTTTTTTTTTTTTTTTAAGGGAAAGGTACTTGGGTTCTAGGTTGCTCCCTGCTAACAGAGTTTTTAAAGATTTTTTTTTTTTTTTTGGTTTTTTTTTGAGACAGGGTCTCTCTGGGTTAGCCGTGGCTGTCCTGGACTCACTTTGTAGACCAGGCTGGCCTCGAACTCATAGCGATCCGCCTGCCTCTGCCTCCCGAGTGCTGGGATTAAAGGCGTGCGCCACCATGCCCGGCCCGGTTTTAAAGATTTTTAAAAAATTTATTTTGTAGCAGTTTCACAGATGTAAATGGTGTAGTTTGATGACATGGATCCCTGACTCCCTTTCCCGCTCCCGCAAGCACCTTCAGCACTTCCCCTCCCCCTTCACGGTCCCCCTCCTTTTTGTAAGCCACTGAGCCCAGCTAGCACTGCCTGTTAGAACATTGATCTTTTGTAGGTCATCACTGCTGCAGCACTGTTCATGAGCACAGGGGTGGGGTGGGGGGGAGGGGGGTTACGCTCTGTCCAGAAGACGGCATCTCATAGCACTCTTCTCAATCCTCTGGTTGTTACATTTTCTTTTTTAATTAAAAAGATTATTAGTTTTTAGTTGGTATGTGTCTACCATGTATGTACGCATGGGTGCCCCTGGAGGCTAGAAGGGAAGTTGGATTCCAGGTGCTTGTGAACCACTTGATGTGGGTGCTGCGCTGGGAACTGAACTCCAGTCCTCTGGGATAGAGCAACATGCGGTCTCTCCCACCCCATGCCTCTTACATGCTTTTCCTTCCCTGTCCTTGATGGTCCCTGAGCCTTGGGGGTGGGGGTGGGGAGGCTGATACAGATCCTCCATTTAATGCTGTGCACTGGATTAGTTGTCTCTGTGTAACTGCTGCCCACTGCAGAAGCAGCATCTTTGGCCCAGGCTGATTGAGAGCAGTGTTAACCTGTGGGTAAAAATATAAACATTTAGAAAGCAACATGATTAATTAGCAAAACATCAGTAGGTACACTGCAACCCAACTCTATGGCCTAGATCTAAACCTAGATCTGGTTTACTGTAACAAGCATGAATTCCCTCATTTGGAGCAGGTCTCAAGTCTAATGCAAAAGCAGCTTGTTATCACCATAAACTTATTATTATTATTATTATTTTTTTTTTTTGAGGCAGGGTTTCTCTGTGTAGTCCTGGCTGACCTGGACTCGCTTTGTAGGCCAGGCTGGCCTCGAACTTATAGCAATCCGCCTGCCTCTGCCTCCATAAATGCTGGGATTAAAGGCATGTGCCACCACTGCCTGGCAATTGTCATAACCTTTATGCTATGATCTTCCCTGGCAGGTCACTATTGTAGCTGGTGGGAATCCACAGTGGGCAATCCCGACAATGACTGTTCTCCTACAGCACCCTCTGCATAGCAACTTTGGACACTGATGAAAACTAGCCAGCAGGAGCGAAGTTTTCATGTCAGCTTCAACTTGATTTTCTATGTCCGGTGAAACCAAGTTGTTTGCGTAAGTTCTAAGACTGGGTAGAGAAAAATGGTGGGTATTAAAGGCTGGCATTTTGACTGAAGCAGGCCTGGCAGTGTTCTTTGTGTCTAGGTCTTTTTTTTTTTTTTAATAGATGTAGGGTGGAATGTCTTTGGTATCTTTTCTTTTTTTGGGGAGCGGGGGGAGTCCAGACAGGGTTTCTCTGTTGTAGCCTTGGCTGTCCCAGTCTCACTTTGTAGACCAGGCTGGCCTCGAACTCACAGCGATCCGTCTGCCTGTCTCCAGAGTGCTGGGACTAAAGGCGTGCGCCACTACTGCCCGGCTGGTATCTTTTCTTTGGAGGTGAAGCTTTAACTCCCAACTCCCAGGTCCCTGTTAAATACACTAACTTTGCAAGCGAACAAGAGTGATGTTTAAATAGCTGAGGGGAGGGCACATGCCTCCTGCTCTTCAGTAGACACACTCTCCAGACTGGGATTTATGCCGAGCATCATGTTTCCCATCCTTGCCAAAGCCAGGGCCCCCTCCCCATAGCACACACCCAGCGCATTTTATATCACTTCCACTAGCTCTGAGGGAGGGGTGGGGATCGAGTGTGTGCGGCAAGGACATTTTTGCCCCTCAGTCTGCGAGGGCTGCTCTAACAGCCCTTGGCCAAGCAGTGTTCTCAGCTTCCAGGGTCCTTGTCTTCATTCTTTGGGTCCGCACAGGGGTCCAGGACTGAACTTATCCCCTAAGCAGGTTCGACTGTGAGTCGATACTCCAGTAGAAGGAGAGTAAAGCTTTGGCCTACTCTCTGCTTATAGGAGCCAGCAAGGGTGTCTCCCAAGAAGGATGCCTCCGGAAGACCACTTACCTAGGTGGGAATCCTAGCTCACAGGGCCAAGTAGCAGCCAAAGCCACACCCCGCTTAAGGCGACTGTGTGGGCAGGCCCAAACAGGAAGGGCAGGGCTCAGAGGGCCTGGAGCTTGAGAGCATCCGGGAACCGCGAGCCTACTTGGAGGACACAGTGCAGGCCAGGGACATACACCTCCCACTTCTACGGCCCAGTTCGGAATGTTCTTCAAGGCAGCCCCGACTTGACTGCTTTCCGCATCGCTCCTTGGACTCCCCCTAGGCCCCGCCCCTCGTCCCATTCCCAGTCCCCACGCACACTCACTTGCTGCTTTTCCACGTAGCACCACCTTCTTCCCCGCCTCTGGCCCCGCCCCGTCCACTTACGCCGGGGCCGCCCAGGGCCACCGGTCGCTGGAGGACCCTGAACAAGCCATGGCGTCCGGCGGGCCGAAGGTGCTGGTAGTGGGCGGCGGGATCGCGGGGCTGGGCGCTGCGCAGAGGCTCTGCCGCCACCCGGCTGCTCCACACCTGCGGGTCCTGGAGGCCACCGCCGGCGCCGGGGGCCGTATCCGCTCGGAACGCTGCTTCGGTAACCGCCCCTTGGTCGACCCCAGACCCTATCGGGCTCTAGCTGAGCCAGGAATACTTTATGGGCTCCCCGAGTAAAGGAGCATACACCCACGTTCACTGGGCCCGGAAAGTCAACTGCCCAAAGTTAGGAGAGGACACTTCAGGGGAAGGCAACCTAGGGTCCAGCCCTTGCCTTCTTCAGCTCTGGGGGTTCCTCTCGGTTTATCTTGTGTCCCCCAGAAGCCTGTACAGGCCTAATTGCCGCTCCTCAGGAGTTCCCTCAGCCTGGTCTGACCAAGTCTTGCCTTTGGGAACCACTTGACCCTGAGGGACAGGTCCTGGTATTCAAGAGGACCATGTGACTCTCAAGATGTTCTTAAGAGTATGCTTGGGAAAGGGTGGGGCTGATTTTTCTGGGGGAGGGGGCTTCCAGGTGGCATTTCCTGTACCCTCCTAGGTGGTGTAGTGGAGCTGGGTGCACACTGGATCCATGGGCCCTCCCAGGGCAATCCTGTCTTCCAGCTGGCTGCGGAGATCGGGCTCCTGGGGGAGAAAGAGTTATCAGAGGAGAACCAGCTGGTGGAGACAGGAGGGCACGTGGTCCTGCCCTCCATGAGCTGTACCAGCTCTGGAAAAAGTGTGAGCCTGGAGCTGGTGATGGAGATGGCCAACCTGTTTTATGGACTCATAGACCGGACCCGAGAGTTCCTGAATGCACCTGAGACCCCAGTGGCCAGCGTTGGAGAGTTCCTCAAGACGGAGCTAAGTCAGCAGGTGGCTGACTGGACTGAGGACGAGGGCACCAAGAAGCTCAAGCTGGCTCTCCTGAACACCTACTTCAACATAGAGTGTTGTGTGAGCGGCACCCACAGCATGGACCTGGTGGCTCTTGCACCGTTCGGGGAGTATACAGTGTTGCCGGGGCTGGATTGCACCTTGGCTGGGTATGGGCCACAGCCCTGCCAGCTCCTGTTTAAGCGACAATGTTTCTGGGAAATTGACAAGGAAATGTCTTGAATGCGCATTTCTTCTGATGTTCTGGGGCTTCTCCTGTGCCAGGTGTTACGCAAGGGGCGTCAGGTGCAGAGGAGCCAGGCAGGTTCTTCCCCTGTGCCAGGCAGGGTTGTGCATGCTGCCAGGGACAAAGACATTAGGTAGGACTATCCTGTCCCTGTGTCCTCCTTCCTCCCCAATTCCCCCAAAGCCCCCTCCCCCAGCCCCCAGGAGATAGACATCTGTGACTCAGGCAGGTGCACAGACCCGGGCTGGTGTAGTGGGGAGCTCTAGTTCTCAGGTGACCTCGTCAGCTTTGTGCTGATTGACTCGCTTGACCCTCATTAGCCAGGAGGTAGATGTTTTTTTTTTTTTTTAAAGATTTATTTATTTTATTTATTGCATATGAGTGCTTTATCTGCAGAAGAGGGTATCAGATTACATTATAGATGGTTGTGAGCCACCATGTGGTTGCTGGGAATTGAACTCAGGACCTTTGGAAGAGCGGGCGGTGCTCTTAACCACTGAGCCATCTCTCCAGCCCCGCCAGGAGGTAGATGTTAATGAATGGGTTTGCTACTCTTTCTGGCTCTGAGTGATGCTTCCCTCAAGGCTTGGTGGCATCTTCGATGGAGGGCCAGGCTCACTACACATCAACTTCTGTCTCTCCTAGTGGCTACCAAGGACTTACCAACCACATACTGGCGTCCTTGCCCAAGGATTCGATGGTTTTTGACAAGCCGGTGAAGACCATTCATTGGAATGGGTCCTTCCAGGAAGCTGCTTTCCCAGGGGAGACCTTCCCCGTGTTGGTGGAGTGTGAAGATGGTACCCGCCTGCCTGCCCATCATGTCATCGTCACAGTGCCCTTAGGTAGATCTCTCCTTTTTTCTGATCAGGTTTCCCGCCTATGTCCCTATCTCAGGTGTCACAGGCCTCTGGTTTTTCCTGTCCTTTGGCTCTGGGTGTTTGCTGAGCTGTAATGTTCATGTTTTCATTCTAAGGATTTTTCAGGTGGGTGAAAAGCACTCTGTGTCTGTGTTTTTTTTTTTTTAATTAATTACTTAATTTATTCACTTTACATCATAACTCTGTCATATTTTATAGCAGTTGTTGCCTTCCTGCCTTGGCCTCCTGTGTGCTGGAAGTCACCATGCTGCCATGCCCGGCTAATATTTTCTTATATAGAGATGTCGTTATAAATAAATACTGGTGGAAGTTTGGTAGTCCTCACTTCCTGTTTCACATGGTGTGGACCTGCAAATTTCGAAGTGCTTATGCGGCTGCATCTTCGTAGACGGCAGGAGTGGTTTGTTCCTGAAGGTCTAATGGACTCTGCCTCTCCACCCTTGCCCCCGGTGTATGGGGAAATTGTCCCTGTCATGTGCCTGGTTATGGCCTTGCAGACTTCCTCTTGTGCTGATTTTTTTTTCCCTTCCTCTTTTAAGCTTTAATTTTTATTTTTGAGACAGGGTCTCACCCTGTAGCCCTGGATGGCTTGGAACTGTGTAAGCCCAGCTGGTGTCGAACTCAGAGATGCGGCTGCTTATGCCTCCCAAGTGCTGGGACTGAGGGCCTGCCTTGTCCTTCCTTTCTTATAGGCTTCAGGAAAATGTTCTCTTCTCTGGTTTGACTTTGTTGTTTGTCTGACCATGGGCTATTCCCCCCCGGCCCCCACCCCTAATTTAGACTCATCTAAGTGTATTCGGTGGCAGAGTGTTGACATGTGTGAGACCCTGGGTTCAATTTCTAGCACAGTAAAGGGCAAAACAAGCCTTCTGGTAAATTCTGTGTGATGACGACCACGGACTGGTCCTGAGGAATGTGACTGGCAGTTAGAGATAGGAGGTCAGGAGTGAGCTGTCCCTACAGAGTCCCACTTAACTGTCCCTCTGTGACCAGGGAGGCTGTAGTATTCCTCCAGTATGGTAGCAGGACCCGGAGTCCTGATGGCCAGGCCCAGCCTCTGGAATTTGTTCTCAGGTACCTGAATGAGTGTGTGGATGTATGAGCTGATAGAAGCCCTCTGTATAATCAGGACGGATTCCTGTTGATGTAGATTCTAGTTAAAACCTAACTTATTTATTTATTTATTTATTTTGTTTATAAGCAGGGCCCCACCCATGTGGCTCTTGCTGTCCTGGACTCACTATGTAGACCAGGCTGGCTTTGAACTCACAGAGATCCATGCCTGTCTCTGCCTCCTGACTGCTAGGATTAAAGACATGCACCACAACGTCATACAATTCTGAATTGCAGGTTTTCTCAAAGAACATCAAGAGACCTTCTTTGAGCCACCATTGCCTGCCAAAAAGGCAGAAGCCATCAGAAAACTCGGCTTTGGTACCAACAACAAAATCTTCTTGGAGTTCGAGGAGCCCTTCTGGGAGCCCGGCTGCCAGTTCATCCAGGTGGTGTGGGAGGACTCATCACCGCTGCAGGACACAGCCCTCTCGCTGCAGGACACCTGGTTCAAGAAGCTCATTGGCTTTTTGGTCCTGCCTCCTTTTGAGTATGTATGAATTCAGGGGCTCCGGGGACACAGTTCGCCTGCTCGCCACTCTTAGTCTGTTGGAGGACCCCGCTGTGTGTGGTTCACTGTCAGGTGTTTCTGAGCGTTTAATTGGAGGAGAGGCATCAGTCCTGATGTGTTGGTTACAGAATCCCCTGTCTGGCTCCCTGAGAGACAAATGGAGGCCAGGGATGTACTCTTGGACTCCAGGAATGTCATATATATATACACACACACATATACATATATACACACATATACATATATACACACACATATACATATACACACACATATACATATATACACACACATATACATATATACACACACATATACATATATACACACACATATACATATACACACACATATACATATATACACACATATACATATATACACACATATACATATATACACACATATACATATATACACACACATATACATATACACACATATACATATATACACACACACATATACATATATACACACATATACATATATACACACACATATACATATATACACACATATACATATATACACACATATACATATATATGTTCCATATTTGAAGTATGAATCTGTTTGTACCTGGAGAAATAGTACTCTAAGTTGGAGCAAAATAGCCTTCTACATAATGGATGCAGAGACTCACAGTTGGCCAGGCCTGATGATACACTCCTGGAATCCTAACACTAGGGAAGCTGAGGCAGGAAGAACGTCAGTGTGAATATAGTGAGACTCTATCTAGAAAAGACAGACAGACAGACAGGCAAGACCCACAGATGAAGGGCTCAACTTATGGCTCAGCCATCCCATGTAGCAGTGTACTTTTTCTAGGTACTAACTCAGGAAGTAGCACCATGCATAGTCTAGGATGGGGTCTCCGTTTAGAGACCCGGCAGGAGAGGGCCCTGTTCTTAGCCTAAAACACTAGGATGAGTGCTGGCCAGCTGCACAGCTCACAGCTGCAGAGCCCCCGTACACCCGGGAGCGAGGGAGTTATTTTTACCCAGGTGCAACTGACTTTCAAGGAGTATGGAAACAGACCATGGCTGCCGCTGTCTGTTCCTCAATAGGGACTTAGGCTCTGTGTCCCACTAGCATTGGAAAACTACACTTTCTGAAAAATTGCACGAATATTATCCCCCCTTTCCCCTTTGTGTGTGTGTGTATGTGTGTGTGTGTGTGTGTGTAAGATTGTTACCTTGTGTGGATGTTTTCTCTGCACCACATGCATGCAGAGCTTGAGGCCAACAGAGGGTGTCAGATCCTCTGGAATTGGAGTCAGAGATGGTTGTTAGCCACCATTGCCCGTTCTGGGAATTGAAGCCTGGTCATCTGGAAAAGAAGCCAGTGCTCCTTTACCACAGAGTTTTCTCCTCTGCTTCATTACTTGCTTTTTCTAACTCATATCTGTATAAAGATCAATATAAATGAATACAGACGAAGCTGGGACTCTTGTGTCTTCTATTAGGCCAGATATCAATGAGAATTGTAGATGAGCAAAATTCTGCCGTGTGTGTGTGTGTGTGTGTGTGTGTGTGTGTGTGTGTGTGTGTGTGTTGGAGACAGGGTCTCTCTGTGTAGCCTTTGGCTGTCCTGGAATCGCTTTGTAGACTAGGTTGGCCTCAAATAGAGATCTACCCGCCTTTGCTTCCCAAGTACTGGGATCACAGGCATGCACCACCATTGAGAAAATATGCTTGTCCCCTTCCATCCCTGTGTATGTGTGTGTATGTGTGTGTATGTGTGTGTTTACTGACTGTGTGGAGGCCAGAGGTTGACATCACAGGTCTTCCTCTACCACGCTCCACCCTGTTTTTTGAGACAAGGTCTCTCACTGAACCTGTAGCTCATTCATTTACTCCACAATTTGAGTCATTCAGAAAATGTTGGTTCATGCAGTTATGTCAAAAGTTAAATATATTGGGGCTGGAGAGATGGCTCAGTGGTTAAGAGCAGTGCCTGCTCTTCCAAAGGTCCTGAGTTCAATTCCCAGCAACAACATGGTGGCTCACAACCATCTAAAATGTGATCTGATGCCCTCTTCTGGCCTGCATGTGTACATGCAGGCAGAGCACTGTACACATAATAATAAATAAATCTTTAAATTTGTCAGTATTACCACGGATGTAGGAAAGCTTCAGTAGCGTGAAGCTGCTACACTGTTGGTAACATATACAATTTTGCTGAAATTCTAGTTTTGGCTTGAGAGCTTAAATTTCATTGCTATCAATACATACTGTGTACTTTTTTCCCTGAGGGAAGAAAACCTTCTTGCTATCATGGTTGGATGGGTCAGAACGGGGAATTTGCAGGAGGCGCTGGTTCCGTTGGCCCCCAACTCACAGACAGCACACCAAAAATCTTTTTCGATTGTTTTTGTTTTTGTTTTTTTGAGACAGAGTTTCTCTGCGTAACCTTGGCTGTCCTGGGCTCACAGAGATCCACCTGCCTCTGCATCCTTGAGTGCTGGGATTACAGTCGCGTGCCATCACACCTGGCTTTTTCAAAAGATCATTTAAAAAAATATGTATGAGTGCTCTACCTGCATGCACACCTGCAGGCCAGAAGAGGGCAGCAGATCCCAGTACAGATGGCTGTGAGCCACCATGTGGTTCCTGGGAATTGAACTCAGGACCCTCTGGAAGAGAAGACAGTGCTCTTAACCGCTGAGCCATCTCTCCAGGCCCCCCCCCCCCAAATCTTTTATACTTCTTCCCATTCACACAGACATAGACGGCCAAAATTGAATAAAATCAATAGCTTTGACTGTTTCATTAAGGGTGAAATCCACACCCTTCCCCCAGCCCAGTGGTGGTGAAGAACATGAACCCTATGGTTTTGTTTACCTCTTCTGCTCCTGCACACTTGGCACAACTGATGCAGCATGTGTTGCCTTCAGGTTATGAAAATACCCAGACACTTTGAAAGCTGAAAGCCTGGGAGAGCTCCAGGAGACTGTTCTGGGTGGGGGTCGCGCTGGCCTCACGTGGGTCAGGGCTAGCAGACCCATCTCCCATCTTTTTCTGTATGCAGGTCTTCACATGTGCTGTGTGGGTTCATTGCTGGGCTCGAGTCAGAGTTTATGGAGACTTTGTCGGATGAGGAAGTGCTTCTGTCGCTAACCCAAGTGCTCCGGAGAGTGACAGGTACCCTCCCAGTCATATGTTCTTACTGGCCAATCACTAAAGAGGAAGTAACCTTGGAGCAGAGAAGAGTGTGTTGTGCTCTGCACATCTCCTGACAGCCTTCCTCCCGGGCAGTGGGCTCCTCACGCTTTGCAAATACTTCCTAGTCTTATTTTAGAAAGCCTTCCACCCAAAGTAAATGTCGGTGTCCCTAGTCAGGTGCTTTCAGGTAAGGAAACTGAGGCTCACAAGGGTGTGGTGTGTCATTACAGGAGGCATCTCACGGTGCTGCTCAGTGGCTCCTGCTCTCCCTGTGTCCTGCTGGCAGAGCAGCTGAGCCAGGGTCCCTCTTAGGAGAACAGGCACTGGCTTGGTTTTCTTTCAGGTTAGTGAGAATTCTGAGCTAACATTCCTTTGTGCTTCAGGAAATCCACAACTGCCAGTGGCCAAGAGTGTGCTGAGGTCTCGTTGGCACAATGCTCCATACACCCGAGGTTCCTACAGCTATGTGGCCGTGGGCAGCACGGGCGAAGACTTAGATGTGATGGCTCAGCCCCTCCCTGCTGATGGAACTGGCGCCCAGGTATCATGGCCTGTCTTGTGGTGGGGGCACTGGGGATCCTGCTTCGAAACAAGGCCTAAAGGTGACTTGGTGTGAGTGTGGGTGGGCAGGGATCTCAAAGGCACAGAGCCACTTTCTTTTTGAAAGTAAGAGTAACTTAAAGTCAAATGTGCTGACATATAATCTCAGCACTCAGGAGGCAGAGAAGAGAGGAATGTTTCCAGTCCATAGTCAGCCTGGTCTATAGAACAAGTTACCAGCTAGCCACGGCTGGTAAGACTATGTCTCAACAAACTCAAACCCACCTAAACACTTAAAAGGTGTTATTTGTGTCAGAATTACACATACCCATGGCTTAAGGAGTTTACAGTGCTGGCTACAGCAATAAAATGAAACAAAAGTAGCTGGTAGGAACATCTGTCTTTTCCCTCACACTATGCTTCCAGCTGTTTTATTTTTTTTTCTTTTGTATTGAGGATGAAGCCCTGAGCACACCAGACAAGCGCTCTACCATTTCTTGACACCACCCCCCCCGCCGACCCCCAGCTCTCTTCATCCAATTCTAATATTAAAAGCACATTTAAGTGTGCGTAGCTATCTGCAATCCCAGCTAGAAAGTTCACTACAGAGTCTAGGCCAGCCTGGTACACAAAGCGAGATTCGGGCCAGCCAGAGGCACAGAGTGAGACTGTTTGAAAACATTTACGTTATAGAAACCATCAAAGCAGGTAGAGCAGTGGGCACCCCACCCCCCACCCCCGCCAACCCCACCCCCAATCAGGCTCTACCCACTGTTCTCACTGAGTATGTCTACACGCAGATATTTTAGTGCCTATCTCTAAGACACTCAGTATCACCTGGTGTACTCACCGGTCACTCCCTGTCAGCTTGCCTATAGTTGTAGGCAGTGTTCTCACCATTGCATGGCATGTTAGGTTTAGCCACCCTCTCCCATGGTAGTTCAGCAACTCTTCTGAGCATCATCTGAGCGTCTCTTAGTGTTCACACCTGCATGGGATGGGCAGTGATAGCTTCCGCCCATTCGTAGATGCAAGTGCACGGGAAGGGGCTCTGTGTTCCGTGCGTCTCTCCACAGCTGTCCCACTTGCATCCTTGTTGTAATTTGGCATCTTTCTGCAGCTCCAGGTACTCTTTGCTGGGGAAGCCACACATCGGACGTTTTATTCCACCACGCACGGGGCTCTCCTGTCTGGCCGGAGGGAAGCTGATCGCCTCATTGGGCTGTGGGCCTCACAGGTGTAGCGGTCCCGGCCCAGGCTGTGAGTGCCTGCTGCTCTGCTCTACCATGCGGGATGACCAAGCCCCTCTGTCTGTGTCTGTTCCATACGTGATTTTCAGTTTGGCTTGAAGCTTTGGGATCTTGCTGGCAGCTTTAATTTTGGGAACGTGGTCTCGTTTCCCCTGTTGTTGGAATGTGACTCGGTCTGATCATGGATGCCCCGAGTGTTGTTGTACACATAAAGCCGCTAACAGTGTCTGTGTCTGGAGCCCTCCTCATGATGCATCCAGTGTTCATCCTGCTACTACCCAGGTTCAAGTCCCTTCTCTTCCCCGTCTATCCCTAGTTCATGGCTTTCCCCTCTGGGTTCTTTGGGCGAGTGGTTGCCCATTGTCCTGTTTTTGAAGGGGTTCTTGGGGTTCCCGATGCTATTGTCCAGGGCCACAGCATGGCTAATGAATCCTCCATTGATCACTGAAGGATTTATGTCAGGTACCCTAGACTGGCGTGATGGATGATCACGTAGAACTGAGGAGACTGGGGGGGGTGGAGGGGCAAGGAGACCTGGCTTGGGGTTTTTGGCAGGTGAAGAAAAAAAAAAGGCTTAAAGATTACTGGGGAGCAGGTTGCCCAAATCCAGGGGGAGGATTGGGGAATGAGAGAATATGGAGGAAGGGCGCTGGGGAGCCAGGTGTGTCGGGGAATGAGGCAATGTCGGGTAGGTCCCTTGGATATTTAGCAGTCTGGTCTCACTGCATCCTCACAGCGGCTCCAGAGGACAGGTCTGTTCTGCTTACAGAGGAGCCAGAACATGTAGCCTTATTAACGTCCCTGGGTTGCAGCTGTCACAAGAGTCTACACATCCCTGCATGGCTGAGGCTGGAGCAGTTGGTGCAGCCACGGGATGGTGCTCAGAGGAAGCTGGAGGAACTTGCACAGACCTCTGTCTCACTATTGCACAACATGGTACTGTCGCTAGCCCCAGGCTCTGGGAGGGCTTAGGCAACCACTCCTGCTTGTATCAATTAGGCGTACACTTCCAAAACAGCTCTAGGCTTGCCTGGTCACACACAGTCCAGTCCAGTCCTCTGCTCAGCTCCTTGTCCTTCAGGTCTTAAAGGTTTGCTCTCCGTGCATCCCTCCAGTCTGTCATGAAGCATGTGATGTCATCAAGAACACTTACTGCTTTATGTCACCAGGCTCCCCTGTGCCACCATGGGAGAAAGCAAACCCCAGCAGGTTTTTATTGTAGTCTGTAGCCTGAGGACTACGAAAGAATACAGATCTCGCTGGGTGTGGTGGCACACACCTTTAATCCCAGCACTCAGGAGGCAGAGGCAGGGGGATTGCTGTGAGTTCGAGGCCAGCCTGATCTACAACGTGAGTCTAGGACAGCCAAGGCTACAGAGAAACCTTGTCTCAAAAAACCAAAAAAAAAAAAAAAAAAAAAAAAAAAAAAAAAAAAAGGAATACAGATCTCTCAAGGGCAAACATCTTTGTTGTTGACACTCAGGGGGGCATTTCAGTTTTCAGAGATGGACCCACGTGACTTCAGGGAGGGAAGGCAGGAGATCTGAGTTGTTACAGATGGGGATGGGGCTCCTCCATGGTGCAGAATTGGCCTGACACACCTAGGACTTTAAACTTACAATATGGGCACATACTGCAAAGCCCCCTCTCGCACCCCACCCCACCCCCCATTTCCCTTTTGAGACATCATCTCATTCTGTAGCCTAGGCTGCTTTGAACTTTCTCTTCTGCCTCAATGTCACAAGTGCTGGAGTTAAAGTGTGTGTGTGTGTGTGTGTGTGTGTGTGTGTGTGTGTGTGTGTGTGTGTATAACTGTCGATCAAACCCAGGCTCCCTTCATTTGAGGTGACGGTTATAACATTGAATTACATGTCAGCTCTTTTAGTTTTGAGATGGGGTCTCTTACAGTGGCTTGTCCCAGCTTCTTCCACCCTTAGCTGGTGTCACAGGCCTCTTCCACCAGGAGCAGCTGCATTTACATTTAGTCTTACAGCTATGAAGAACACTTTAGTTTCATTGTATTAATGGGATTGTACTTAGAACAGTTACATTGAACTATGTCACATTTGAAAAGAAAGGCCCAAGAACTGATAGAGGAACAACTAAATTTCATTACATTGATTCCATGCCCCCTCCCCCCCCCCAAGACAGGGTTTCTCTTATAGTCCTGGCTGTTCTGGACTCACTCTGTAGGCCAGGCTGTCCTCAAACTCACAGAGATTCCCCCTGCCTTTGCCTCCCAAGTGCTGGGATTAAAGGCATGTGCCACCAAGCCCGGTTTCATTATATTGACTTTATGAGGGAAAAATAGGACTTTTTTCAGACAGTGTCTCCTGTAGCCCAGGCTGACCTTGAACTTCTGACCCTCTTTCCTCCATCTCTCACCTGCTAGGATCACTGCTGTATGCTATCACACCTGGCTGAGGCTTTCTGTTTGTTTGAGACAAGGTTTCTCTGTGCAGCCTTGGCTGTTCTGGAACCCACTCTGTGTAGCCAGGCTGTCCTGGCACTCAGAGATCCACGGCCTCTGCCTCCCAGAGTGCTGGAATTAAAGATGTGCACTACCACAGCCCAGCCAGACTTCTAATTTAAGATTTTTCTTTTCAGTTTTCCTAGAGCAGGCTACAAAACATATTGTCTCAAAAGGGAAAGAATGTGCCTAGATTTGAAGTTTAAATTCCTAGGCTTCTCAAGCCAATTCTGTACCACAGAGGAGCCATATCCCCACCAGCAGCATTGGAGATGGCCTCTGGCCTCTTCACAAAAACCTAGAATTTTTGGGCATGCTGGGCAAGCTGCTACCCTCCATGCTGTATCCTCAAACCTGAAATATTTGGGATGTAGTGAGGAGTCCCCAGACAGGGCCTGGAGATGGCTTGGAGGTTCAGGATGGAAGTTTGGTTCCCAACACCCAGTCAGGGGACTCACAAGCACCTGTAATTCAAGTCCCGAGGATCTACTGTCACCTGGCCTCTGGCAGTATCCATATACACGGGCCATGCCCAGATATTTCAAGTAAAAATATAAATAAATAAAGTAATGTCTTTTTTTAAAAAGATTTATTTATTTATTATGTATACAGTGCTCTGCCTTCATGTATATACACCTGCATGCCAGAAGAAGGCATCAGATCACATTATAGATGGTTTTTTGAGCCACCATGTGGTTGCTGGGAATTGAACTCAGGACCTTTGGAAGAGCAGCAAGTGCTCTTAACCTCTGAGCCATCTCTCCAGTCCCTAAAATTATGTCTTAAATTATGTCTTCTTGCTTAGGCATAGTGGAGCATGCCTTTAATCTCAGCACTCAGGAGGCAGAGGCTGGCAGACCGCTGTGAGTTCGAGGCCAGACTGGTCTACAAAGTGAGTCCACGACAGCCACAATCCACATAAAAAGAAATATAAAAAAAAAATCCACTAAGTTCTCTCTGTCTCTCTTTCTAAGATTAAAGGCCTGTACCACCACTGCCCAGGTCAATAAGGTTTCTGGACTCACTTTGTAGACCAGGCTCAAGCTGGCCTCAAACTCACAGAGATCTGCCTGCCTCCTAAGTGTTGGGATTAAAGGCGTGGGCCACTACGTTCGGTTATTAGATGTTTTTGTTGTTTGTTTTTGTTTTTGAAACAGGATTTCTCTGTCCTGGACTCGCTTTGTAGACCAGGCTGGCCTTGAACTCAGTTATCCATCTGCCTTTGCCTCCCGAGTGCTGAGATTAAAGGCATGAGGTACCATACCTGGCTTCTTTTTATTTTTATTTTAATTAATTACTTTATTTTTTTATTTTTTTATTTTTTTTTTGAGACAGGGTTTCTCTGTGTAGCCTTGGCTGTCCTGGTCTCACTTTGTAGACCAAGCTGGCCTCGAACTCACAGCGATCCACTTGCCTCTGCATCCCGAATGCTGGGATTAAAAGTGTGCGCCACCACGCCCGGCTACATGGCTTCTTTTTAAAATAATAAAAATTCTAAAAATTAAAAGAAGCTCACATAACCTCAAGAATCCTGAGAACTGTACGGAGTCCGCTTGTAGACATTCCGGTACCGCCCACGCTGAGAGCCTCCTAGTCAAGCGCATGCGCAGTAGCGCCCGGGACTCTGGCGACCCGGAACCCTGTGAACAGATCCAGATCCTCGCGGAAGCAGTCCGGCAGCGCGCGCTACCGACAGCGGCACCATGAGGCTATGGCCGCAGGCATGGGGTGCCGTGGGGGCCGCTTGGCGCGAGCGTTTCCCTCTGCAAGGTCACGACGTAGCACGCTGGTTCCCCGGCCACATGGCCAAGGGTGAGGCTCAGCCGGGCACGGGCGCCGGCTCTGGCGGCCCCTTTTGCCTTCCAGGCCTCGGGATGGAGAGCTGTTCCGTCCTTGATACTTTTGAGTCGCCCGAGTGGTCTCTTGAAGGCACCTGCAAGCCATTAGACCTGCGTAAAGTCTGAGTTTATAGGTCACAACTTGGTTCCAGGCAGCCATCTGGCACGGTGCGGCCCTGAGCTGCTGGTTGCTGTGTTTTGCTGCCGCTCCATGAGAGGTGGTAGTGTGTCAGGAAGGCGCCTGGAGTGTGAGCGGGGCGCGTGCCAGTTGCGGGGGTGGAGCCTCCATGGCTTTGTGTGTTGAGGTCACTAAGTCAGCACTGTATCAAGAACTTACAGATCAAGACTCTCGTATGTCAAGTCTTCCGCCCAGAGTCATCCAGGGCACCCCGGAACTTGGCTCAGCATGCTGCCCTCCTTTATTCCTGTGTGCCCTGATATGTTCTCAGGTGTATTCCCTCAGGACGATTTAAATCTGGCCCCTTGGGTTGTTCCCTTAGTGCCCTTCTACCTTTCAGGTCTAAAGAAGATGCAGAGCAGCCTGAAGCTGGTGGATTGTGTCATCGAGGTTCATGACGCCCGGATATCCTTTCATGCTGTAGGAGAGCAGCTCTGCTAGGCTGTCGATGAACCAGCAGGGTGCTTTCCTGCTCTCCTTCCGTCTTCTAGTCTGTTCTGCCCCTGGTACAGTCATGTGTGTACAGCTGCCGACAGTTTCTTTTGTAATTACCGGGACATAAAGCAGTGCTTTCCATCTCAAGAGTTGCTGGGAGGACTTTACACCAATACCTAGCCCTGTTTTAGATCAGAATCTCTGGGGTGGGGTCCATACTGGGTATTTTTATTTATTTATTTATTTATTTATTTATTTATTTATTTATTTATTCGAGACAAGATTTCTCTGTGTAGCTTGGCTGGCCTTGGACTCGCTGTGTAGACTAGGTTGGCCTCGAACTCACAGCGATCCGCCTGCTTCTGCTTCCCAATTGCTGGGATTAAAGGTGTGTGCCACCACACCCAGCAGGTATTTTTTTATTTTTAAGTGCCCATCTGATACGCTATTTGTCTCATCCTTTGTCTGGTTTCCTTTGATATTTTTAGGGGTAAATGATCACCTGAGGTTAAATGGTCCTGACAGAAAAACCTGGGTTTTCCTCTTGTCCTTAAGTGAAGTATTGACAAGTCACAATCATGTCCACTGACTCGCTCTTCTCAGGCCACGTTTTTGGTTTTGGTTTTGTTTGCATTTAAGCTGTGTTTGGTTTCTGTTGGCATGTGAGTTCTTCCTCATCCTGCCTACTTAGCCCTCGAAGAGCATAGGGATGTGTGCCAGACCAAGAGGCCCAGGCCCTTGGAACAGCTTGTGGTGGCTGTGGGGACTTGCTGCCACTTGTGGGAGTCTCTGGAAATAGTCATGGAGAATGAGGAACTATTTCAGCTTTCAGAATTAGAACTTTAGCAATAATACACCTGGTGTATTTATTGGTTTTAGGCTATAAATGTCTGTTAGTCTAATATCACATACTGTCAGATGTGATGACATCGTTGTCATCATCATCATCGAGACAGGATCTTGCAGTGTAGCCTTGACTGGCCTAGAGCTCACTGTGTAGACCAGGATGGCCTGGAACTCACATTGATATGCCTTCTGGAATTAAAGGCATGCACTACCATCCATTCCTTTATTTGATTAGCATAGTGGCGCACACCTGCAATCCCAGCACTCGTGAGGCAGAGGCAGGCGGGTCGTCGTGAGTTCAAGGCCAGCCTAGTCTACAACCGGTCCCCTTTAGTCTCTGGAACACTCAGCTGCAGTTAGGATGTGGCAGCAGGTCTGTGCTGGATAGTGGTTTCCCTAGCATTGTAAGAGAGGAGGCTGGAGACTTGGCTTTGTGAGTGGGTTGGGCCAGCTGTAAAAGAAGGGCCACCTGGAGATAGCAGCTTAGCCGGTGCCGCATGGGCAGGCAGAGGCCTTCGCACTTTTGTACTAGATCCTACTGGGAGGGCGGAAGGGGCAGAATGTAGAGATGAGAACCTGCCTCTGTTAGTGTCACATGAAGGAGCCGCACAGCAGCCTGGGTAGTTGAGGACAGCTGTAAGGAAGTAGCATCTCCAGTAAGGATGGGTGATGCTTGAGGTAATTTGGTTAAGATTTCATAAGAGTCACTTTTTCTTCCTCCTCCTCCTCCTCCTCCTCCTTCTTCTTTTCATTTTTTCAAGACAGAGTTTCTCTGTGTAGCCTTGGCTGTCCTGGACTCACTTTGTACACCAGGCTGGCCTCGAACTCAGAGTGATCTGCCTGCCTCTGCCTCCCGAGTGCTGGGATCAAAGCTGTGCGCCACCACGCCTGGCCTGAGTCACTTTTTCTTTTTAAACTTTAATTCCTTGGCATTCAAACAGTGGCTTCCCATTGTACTTTGGTTTTATGCCTTCTGCCATCTGTTTGGGAACTTAAGTGACAAAGCCTTGCCTGACTCCAACTCTTCACCAGCTTCAACATTATGGTTGGCCCCACAAGTCTGGGCGGAGGAACATGGGTTGCGTAGTCTCACTTGTCTGGAGCTGGGCCTCTTCTGTTGGCTTTAGCTCCTGGCTGAAGAACTGGTAAAGCTCTGTAGAGATTTCGCCTTAACATCATCAGCACATCCCACTTTCAGGTCGAAACCCTCTGTTCCAAGAGCTGCTTGGTCTGAAGCCTCACTTGCTTGTCCTTAACAAGATGGACTTGGCGGATCTCACAGAGCAGCAGGTGAGCGCCTGTTCACAGACGCCAGCAGCGGCGTGACAGAGCCATACACGGGAGTTCTCTTATGTCCCTGGGCAGGGTATACTTTAAAACAAATCCTGGCCTCGCAACAACAGCTCTTCCCCTCAATGTGAACTTATGGCCCAAATGATCAAGATGGGTACACCTCCTGTAGGAAGTGGGCTGGTGTGCTATGGGAGGCCTGACGATCATCGTAGCCACTTTGCGCCCTGGGCCTTTCTGATTTCTGATGGATGCTCTGTCCACTATGTGGTACTTTGGGCACATGTGACCACTGAAGCAAAGGGACGGATTACGTTTTACTTAGCTTTAAGTAACTGGGAGATTCACAAGGCTAATGCTTGTAGCCCCAGTCCTCTTTGGTGCAGCCCAGAGTTCACTTGTGGTGGCTGCAGTGCCCCCAGCTGATTATGTACCTAGCCTGATCCCAGATTTTCTGCTGCTAGTTGCTTTCTGTACACCCCAGGATCCAGAGACTGGAAGGGCTGGGTGTGGCACTGGGATATGAGAGCCCCAAGCACCTAACAGTCTCCAGAGCAGTGGCCTCAACCTTCCCAGTTCTGTGATCCTTTAATACAGTTCGTGCTGTGGTGACCCACACCATAAAATTGTTTTTGCTGCAACTTCGTAACTGATTCTGCTATTGTTATGAATTGGAATGTAAATATTTGTCTTCCAATAATCTTAGGTGACACTTGTGAAATAGTCGTTTGACCTTCAAAGGGATTGTGACCCAGAGGATGGAAACTGTTGCTCTAAATCCAGGCAAAATTAGGTCCCAGGGCAGTGTATTTTCTACATGGCCTAGAGTAATAAGTGCTGGCAGGAAATGGTATTTGAAGTCTTGACTCTACTTTTTTTCTCCCTTTGTTTTTTGAGACAGGGTTTCTCTGTATAACAGTCTTAGACTCAATTTGTAGACCAGGCTGGCCTTGAACTCACAGCTATCCACTTGCTTCTGCCTCTCAAGTGCTGGGATTAAAGGTGTGTGCCACGACGCCTGGCTGTTTGACTTACTTTTTATGGTGGTGTTGTGAAATTCTTTGGAAAGAGGGATGTCAAGGTCTTCAATTGAAGCCAGTTTTTAAGAAGTTGTTAATGATTCAGAGATTTACTTTTTAACTAAGAGCAGTAGAGGTTGGGAGGGTATCCAGGGCCGGTCCCAGTGGCAGCACCTGCTGCGAGGCCTAGGGAACTTACCATGGGCTCCACTTGTGTAAGCTTCTGGGTTTCCGCCTGGTTCGGTTGTTTATCTTCAAGTGCCTTCCTCTGTTTTTATTGAGACTTGAGCGGCTAGCAGTTGGTTAAGCACCTCAAATGCTATCTTTACAAACTGGTGGACACTGCCCTCTACTGGCCAGACATAGGAGGTGAGCAGACTACCAGGCTTCTGAAGGACCTAGGCTCCACTCTCATGGTCTATATAGAGGGACATCGGAGTAAATGGAGTAAACTGAGACCAGAGATCAGTAGTCTCTGTCATGGATAGTACCTTTATTTTCCCCTCAAACATTTATTTTATGTTTATGAGTGTTTTGCCTGTATGTATGTATGTATGTATGTATGTATGTATGTACTATGCATGTATGTATGTGCAATACGTGTGTGCCTGGTGTTCACAGGGCCCAGAAGAGGGTAGAGGGTATTGGTTTCCTTGGGACTGGAATTGTGAGTTGTGTGGGTGCTGGGAACCGAACTTGGAAGAGCAGCAAGTGCGCGTTACCTTTCAGCAATATTTCAGGCCTCCAAGGCAAGTGTCTTACTTATAGCATATGCAACAAATAACTGCAAGAGCTAAAAGTGACTGCACTAGTGAATTACTTTTTGTTTATTTAAACATTGACTATATTTTATGGCTAGTAACAACCAAACACATTGATTTTCAACATGTGTTAATAGATATGAACATACGGCAAATACGTATATTGAGTATAGTGAATATTAAGTGTGATGACTTTATTGTCAACTTTACTTTACTTTGGGGCTTATAGTACTACTTATTCTCCATCACCAAGGCGGGTTCAATGCCATTTCGGTTTAAAATGAAGTTGCATGCTGGGCGTGGTGGCACACTCCTTTTATGCAAAAACATGGGAGGCAGAGGCGGGCAGAGCTTTATGAGTTTGGTGACAGCTTGGTCTACATAGTGAATTCCAGGCCAGCCAAGGCTACATAGTGAAAGCTTGTCTCAATTTTGCCTCCTCTCGCCAAGGGAGTCTTAGAGAGCACATGAAAGTGATGGGGTTCCTCAGAGAAGCCAGCACCTGTGCACCATGATGAAGAGGCTTTAGAGCGACTTGGCTTAGCTCTATTTTATCCCCAGAAGCACTGAAGTCCCTGTGGTCAGGCTGTGTCCCCTGGTCCTCAGCGTGGCAGAGCCTGAGGTGCACAGCACAGCTGTGTGTGCCCTAGGGCTCTTCCCCCCTGTTCTCTGGGGGCCTCTTCTTCAGAGCGCCTTGTCCTCAGAGCCGAGGCTCTTCATTGTGTTTGTCGGCATTGCCTAGCTCCTAGAGTTTTAGTTGACTCTGAGCAGACTGCAAGCTTAGGTTCCTACTTAATTTCTTACTTACTTATTTTTGAGACAGGATCTCACTCTGTAGTCCTTGCTGGCCTGGAACTTGTTGTGCTGGGACAAGTTCAAACTTAAAGAGATCCACATATCCCAAGCTCAGAGATCCCACTGGTCCCAAGCTCAGATTGAGTTTTATAGTATCACACCATGTATATATATATATATTTGGGTATGTATATATATATGTATGTATGTATGTATGTAGTATGTTTAGTTATTGTTTTGTTAACCTTTTATTTTTTGTAAGTGGGTGTTTAGCCTGCATTTGTGTCTGTCCACCACAGTGCCTGTGGGAGCCAGAAGAGGGCACTGAATCCCCTGGGACTGGAGTTATAGACTACTGTTAGCTGCCAAGAGGGTTCTAGGAGTCAAACTTGGTCCTCTGTAAGAGTAGCCAGTCCTCTTAACTGCTGAACCATCTCTTCTGGCTTGATACACACACACACACACACACACACACACACACACACACACACACACACACGTATATACATACACACACTTGTATATCTTAAATTTTTATTTTAGACAGGATCTTTCTGTGTAGTACTGGGATTAAAGGCATGTACCACCATGCTTGGCATACCATTCATATTTTAATTTAGTGTTTAAAAGAGAAATGTGTCTTTCAGAAAATTGTCCAGCACTTAGAAGAAGAGGGCCTGAAGCATGTCATTTTTACCAACTGTGTAAAGGATGAAAACATCAAGCAGGTAAGCCTCTCTGCATGTTGGTTGCTAAACAGTTGGGATAAGATCGTGGAATTGGCCGGGCGTGGTGGCACACGCCTTTAATCCTAGCACTCGGGAGGCAGAGGCAGGTGGATCGCTGTGAGTTCGAAGCCAGCCTGGTCTACAATGTGAATCAAGGACAGCCAAGGCTACCCAGAGAAACCCTGTCTGGAAAAACAAAACAAAACAAAACAAAACAAAACAAAACAAAAAAAGATCCTGGAATTGGCTTTAGCTGTCCAGAGCTGCAGAGTCTCCTGAGCTGCCTATGGGCATCCTATGGGGATGATCACAGCTGGAGTGAGTTCCGAGGATGTATTCTGGGGTTCTGAGTACTACAAGCCTCTTGCAAGATATAGTAACTATTTCTCCCATGAGTTTATGTGTGGAAGAGCCCTCCTGAGGCAGCCACACTATGTGTCATGGTGTGTGTGGTGTGTTGGTAGTGGGTGGGTGGATCCCAGTTATCTGTACCTGTTGGACAATTGGATACCTGTGATATGGATGCCTAGTGATGTGTGTGTGTGAGGTCTCTGCCCTACTAATCAAGAGGTCAGTATAAAGACCGGGTCCATGCCAGGCCTGGTGGCTCATGCCTGTAATCCCAGCACTTGGGAGGCAGAGAAGGTGGAGCAATGTGAGTTTAAGGTCAGCCTGGGCTACACAGAAAAACACTGTCTCAAAAAACAAAAACAGAAAACAAACAACAAAACAACAACAACGAAAAACCCAACAAAGCAAAACAACAACAACAATAAAACCCAAAACAAAAGAAAAACAAACAAACAAAAAAAGTGGGTCTGTGAGGGGTGTCTGACCAGAAGATGTGGCACATTTGTTGCAGATCGTCCCAAAAGTCTCAGAACTAATCAGCTGCAGCTACCGCTACCACCGAGCTGAGGTGAGTTGGGTGCAGAGCTGGGGTGGGGGTGTGGAGTTACTTATCCCTGCCTGCCTGGCCATGCTGAGCCTTCTTTAATACAGAGGGCTGGGCTGTGTCCCGGAAGGATCCAGCCTTTGCTTTCACTGTCCTTTAGTGGGAAAAGCTAGGCCAGCCCTGTTGGTCAGCACAGGGCCTTTGTGAAGATGTCCCCTTCCCCTGGGCTGTGGTTTCACATCCTTGAAACTGGAAACTTTTCCGCCTCCACAGAACCTGGAGTACTGCATCATGGTGGTCGGTGTCCCCAATGTAGGCAAATCCTCTCTCATCAACTCCCTGAGGCGGCAGCACCTCAAGACAGGTAGGCTGTCACTGGTGTGCTGACTTCTGCTCCTGGAGGGCACTGTGGAAGAGTGTGGCCAACCCTGTGCTGCTCTGAGGCACTCCTTCCATAGTTGGTGGCCTGTTCTATTTCTTAAAAGGTCTGACGGAGGTCTATGTGGCCAACAGCCATCGGCTACACAGTATGTATTTACCACACTGTCACATGCTCTTGACTTTCTGTATATTTAGATTTGGGGATAAATTTGGCTTCTTCTTCTTCTTCTTTTTTTTTTTTTTTGGTTTTTTGAGGCAGGGTTTCTCTGTGTAGCCCTGGCTGTCCTGGACTCGCTTTGTAGACCAGGCTGGCCCTGAACTCATAGTGATCCACCTGCCTCTGCTTCCCTAGTGCTGGGATTAAAGGCGTGTACCACCACCCAGCAGCTTTATTTTTTACACTGACAGTATAGTGTTCATTACATTTTTTTTTTTACAAAGCTAGATGTGATGGCATATGCCTTTAATCCCAGCACTTGTGAGGCAGAGGCTGAGAAACCAAAGGAGAGGCAGAGAGGCAGAGGCCCTGTCTCCAAGAGACAAAAAAACCTACAAAACTAAACAACAACTCGTTTATAGTGTAAAGGCTGAGAGTTTTAAATCATGTTGTATCATGATTTTACAAGGGGGTATTTTGGGCATTATTTGGAAAGCTGTCACAGTCATGTAATGTGTTAAGTTTTTTCCCCTTTAAGTGTGTATCTCCTTTGTTTAGGGGTAGGCATCTCCACTATCCAAACTTTAAATTAGCCGAAACTGAAGCTTCAAGCCTATCATCTCGTTCTTTGCCACAGTGCCTGGTGGCCCTGTTCTGTTTCCGTCAAGTGTGTCAATAAACAGTTCTGGGGGGACTGGAGAGATGGCTCGTGATCAAGAGCACTGACTGCTCTTCCCGAGGTCCTGTACTCAATTCCCAGCAACCACATGGTGGCTCACAGCCATCTAATGATGTGATCTCATGCCCTCTCTGGCCTGTAGGTGTACATGCAGGCAGAGTACTGTATACATAATATAAATAAATAATTAAGGGAAAAAAAAAGAGTTCTGGGACTGGCTTGTCTCACTTTATATGATGTTCTAGGTTTGTTCATGTCAGAACTTCGGAGTTCCTCCCTCCTTAGGTCCAATTGTTCCGCTGTCTACACTATTCTCGTTCCTCTGGTTATCTGTGATGGACACTTTTACTCCTGTGGTGATTTGGCAGTGAATACGGAGCTTCCTGGGGTGCCCTGGGCTGGATCCCATGCCAGGCAGTCGCAGTGTTGGGATCAAGTGTGGTGCTGGCTGGCCTGCTGTGGGTATTGCTGTGAAGTAGGCAAGTCGGGGAGAGGCTTTGAGGTGGAGGAGCAGCTCTAGTATGACCTTTGCAGCAGGGGGCGCCTTTCTCCCCCAGGTAGTGAGCTCTGGGCATTTAGGTAGTTAGTCCTTGGCCATTATGCCTAGCTTTTGAAAACCCTCACCGTGTCTTCTTTGGGCCTGAGTAAGGAACTATTTATAATTTGACAAATGTATCGACCTCTGGGTTTCCCATCTGCTTGCCAGCTATGTTGGTGAAACACCCTTCATTAGCTGTGGGTAATAGTAGATAGTATGTTTGTGTCTTTTCAGGGAAAGCTGCCAGAGTGGGTGGTGAGCCGGGAATCACCAGAGCTGTGACATCCAAAATCCAGGTAGGGTCCTTGGTAGCTGAGCCCAGAGCTCTGCCCAGAGCTTTGCTGTAGAGCCTGGCACCACCGAGTGCGGCATCGGCCCTGCCTCTGACCTCCTTCCTTTCCCTCCTCTCATGTTATTGCCAGTGCTGCTATATCCATATGGAAATCTGTCAGGAAGGCAGACTTCTTACCCAAAACCACACTCGTGTATTCCCTTTCATTTTCATGGACCTTGGGCTTTTATTTGTTCTTCAAATTAAGCAGAAATTATATACTATGGGGGACTCTAAACCTTGGTGCAAAAGACAACCTATGCAGTTGGTTTATCCAGTGATTTAGCTGTTGCCTGGCTTGATCCTCTTCTGCTACACAGGTATGTGAGCGTCCCCTGATGTTCTTGCTGGATACTCCTGGAGTCCTGGCTCCTCGGATTGAAAGCGTGGAGACAGGCCTGAAGCTGGCCCTGTGTGGTAAGCCTCTGCCCCACTGCTGACCTTGACTGTCCCCTAGGCAGGTCCCCTTCCTGCTACCAGATGCTCCTCACAGTTTTGAGAGGGAGACTAGCTTACAGCATGCATGTGCTGGTTACCGTTCTGCCCCATAACAGGGGTGGACAGAGAAGTCATGCTTGGCAACCAAGTCACATGCCATATAGGAAGAAGACCAACAGCTGTGGTCCATCCTTCAGGGAGGTTCCTTAGTAGCATGATGTTTTCTGCTTTCAACTGGGAGGCATTCAGGCTTGGTGGGGCATAGATGCCCACTGTTCCATGGGCTTGCATTAGCTGCTTGTCTTACAGGGACTGTGTTGGACCACCTTGTTGGGGAAGAGACCATGGCTGATTACCTCCTTTACACCCTCAACAGGCATGGGCTATTTGGGTGAGTGCAGTGGGTGTGGGGCTGCAGCCCCATGCTTGCTTATCCTATCTAGGTATGGTTCTAGAAATATGTCATTAAGGTATTACATAATCTGTATATTATTACTAGTGTGTGATTTAATAGGTTTTGATATATGACCACATCATATTGTCACACAAGGTAGTGGACATTCTGCTGGGTGTGGTGGTACATGTTCCAAATCCCAGTACCTTTGAGGCTAAAATAGGAGGATTGTAAGTTTGAGACCAGCTGGTCTACATAGTAAGACCCTTGTTGACTTTGTCTCTTCCTTAGCCCCCTGTGAGTGGGGGAAGAAAATGAGCATTCTGTCCATGAAATTGTACAGGATACACACTGTCTCCGAGCTTCCCTTATGGGGCAGCATGAGTGTTCGGAGTCATCCGTGTTCTTTGTTCCTTTGGTGCCTGGGCTTGTTGTATGTCACCCAGACATCCTACATTTGGTTTATCTGTTCTCCCTGGTGGACATGGGTGTGGGTACTTTGTGGCTGCCACAAAGCTGCTGGAAACACTCATGTGAGATCTCTTTGTGATGTGAGTTTCTACTTCTCACCGGAGAGTGTCTGAGCCACTCGGCCATGGTGAGCAAACACAGGAGAGTGGCTGAGCCACTTGGTGGTGGTGACTTTAGCTTCCTACAGAACCACTGAGCTGTTTTCCAGAGCAGTTGTACTGTGCCAACTCCACCTAGCAGAGAATGGGGGTTCGGGCCTTTCCGAATCCTCTTTACACTTGTGGTTAGTCTCTTATTATTTTCCCATTCAATTATTTTATATAGTGTTTATGAATTTTAGCTGCATGCGTGTCTGAGCACCACATAGGCGCAGTGCCTGTGGAGGAGGGCTTCCTAGACTTCCTAGAACTGGCGTATGGACAGGTGTGATCAGTGATGTGGGTGCTGGATCTAACCCAGGTCCTCCAGCCTCTGCGCCATGTCTCAGCCCTCACCAGTCTTGATTTCAGCCTCACAGCTTGCAGTGCTTGGTGTATATTCCTACTAGTGCGATGCTGAACATCTTTTCCTGTGTCCATTGGCCACCGATGTGTCTTCTCTGGGAAAACGTCTGTTCAAATCTTTTTCTCATTTAAATGTTTTATTTTATGTGTTTGGGTATTTTGCCTATGTACCATGGCATGCCTGATGTCCATGGAGGCAACCAACCCTGAAACTGGTGTTACTGCTGGTTGTGAGCGATCATGTGGGCACTGGGAATTGAACCCAGGCCCTCTGGAAGAGCAGTAAGTTCTGTTAACCATTGAGCCATCACTCCAGTCCACCATCCCCTTTTGTTTTTGTTTTTGTTTTGTTTTTTTTTTTGAGACAGGGTATCCCAGGCTACCCTCACACTCAAAAAGATCTGTCTGCCTCTGCCTCCTTTGTGCTGAGATTTAAGGCACACACCACCGTATTTGGCTTTCCTTTCCTTTTTTGGTTTTTTGAGACAGAGTTTCTCTGTGCAACAGCCCTGGGTATCCTGGACTCATTTTGTAGACTAGGCTGTCTTTGAACTCACAGATATCTGCCTGCCTCTGCTGTCCAAGTGCTGGGTGCTGGGTGCTGGGATTACAGGTGTGCACTACCTCACCCAGCTTTTTTTTTTGTTTGTTTGTTGTTGTTGTTTTCTTTTGATGCTGGGGCTTGAACCTGGGGTTGATTACAGTGAGCATGTGCTCTCCTGCTGACCTACTTCCAGACCTATTTTCTTTTTTTTAAAAGATTTATTTATTTATTACATATTACACAGTGTTCTGCCTGCATGTAATGACTGCACACCAGAAGAGGGCACTAGATCTCATTATAGATGGCTATGAGTCACCATGTGGTTGCTGGGAATTGAACTCAGGACCTCTGGAAGAACAGCCAGTGCTCTTAACCTCTGAGCCATCTCTCCAGCACCCTATTTTCTTATTTTTTAAGTGGTACCACTTTACCTACTCTACAGGATAAGGTCTGCACAAGTTCTTCAGGAGTCTAGGCCTTGCCTTTTCTTCCTGTTAACACTATTTTTGGGGGAGTAGATGGTCTTAGTTTTGGAAGTCTGATTTAGTAACCAGATACTCCCTAATGGCGAGATGCCTAGCCTGAGGCCATAGAACTTTGTTTTCCTCTTGGAGAGTGACAGCTTAGGTTTCACATTTAGGTATATGACCCTCTTCTGCTACGTATTAATATATGTTTTGTACATGGCATAACTAAGAGGTTCTTATTTTGTACATGGATGAACTAGTTGTCCAGAAAAATTTGTTGTAGACTTTTCCCCACTAATTGTCCTTCTGCCTTTGCTGGGAATTCATGTTGTATGTTAGTCTGTCTGTGGACTCTTCCGTCCTGTCCTGTCTTGGTGAATGAATGGTTACTTTTGATTGGGCGCCAGGCATTTGAATTTTACCTTGCTAGGTGATAAGTCTTTTCTCTAAGAATTTCTGAGCCTTGTTCTGGAGCACTAAGTTGCCTTGAAGCAGTCTGGTCCCCCCAGGAGGTCAGGAGCTGCTCATCTGAGATGTGGGTGAACGGGACTCTTCTTCAGGCTTGGAGCCTCAGAAGTCTGACCTGAGCTGTGGGCTTGTAGGTACGTGCAGCACTATGGCCTGGCCAGTGCCTGTGACCACATAGAGTCGGTGTTGAAGAACGTGGCTGTGAAGTTGGGGAAGACACGGAAAGTAAAGGTGCTCACAGGTACAGGTGAGTGAGCTGCACCGTATGGCACAAGGCCGCTACTGTGTCTTCTGTTGGGACTTCTGGCCCTTTCTGGAAGGCAGGAGTGAGGCACAGCAGGAAGCCTGTGGACATCTGTCCTGGGGTGAGAGCGTGAGAAGGGGACTGTGGAAATGCCTAGGGAGGAAGGACTTTGTGGTACAGGTTTCAGAGGGTGTCCTAACTCCAGACAGTGCTGGGTGGATATGATGCCTGTGTTCTTTCTGGACACTCCCTGTTCCCCAGATTTCATGGATGGTGCCCCCAGTTGTGTCTTAGGGCAGGGCTGTCCTTAGATGCCCCTCTCTCATCAGATCCTCTGTCCTCAGGTAATGTCAATGTTATCCAGCCTGATTACGCCATGGCGGCCCGTGACTTCCTCCGGAAATTTCGCAGTGGGCTATTGGGCCAAGTGATGCTGGACCGTGACATTCTGCCTGCTTGCTGATGACACTGATCCCTGAACTGGCTGGCTAGAGCATGGTCTCCTGCGTACTCCATGGAACTGCAGCTGGAGTGTTTAATGCTTAGAACGATTCTCCCGACCAGCTCTCAGTGCTACTACCCGAGACTCAGGCCCCACCTCCAAAGGGCACTAGAGCCTGGTCAGCCCTGGTTACTACCATGGGGTCCCAGGAATCCTGTGTATGTGGTTTGGTCAGGAGGTTTTCTCCATCTCAAGGAGAGATTAACGTTATCTCAGAGGAGTCAAAGCTATAATCTGTAGTTTTAAAAAAATTGGGTTAAAAAGCCCACTTTTAAATATCTCCCTCTGACTGTCTCATTGTTTTACTTTATTTACTTATTTATTTATTTATTGTCATTTTAAGACAAAGTTTTATTGTGTGGCTTGGGATGGTCTCAAACACACATTCTTCCTGCCCCAGCCTCTTGAGCTGGGATTATATAGGTGTGTGCCATGACACCAGGTTAAAAGGCCCATTTTCTGATGGTTTTTTGCATTGTGCGCTTAGTCCTCTGAGCCCATAAGTTAAATCGCCTTCCACCAATGAATGCTGGGGTTGGTAGACTAGGGACTGGGGTTCCTAAGTCAGAGTCTCAAGTATCTCGAAGCCCTGCAATGAGGGAGACACTTATCACCAGCCGAGGGCTTTATTTCACAAGGAACTCTTCACTCATACAAGCGCACACAGACATGGACAGGAGGTTTGGAATAGTGAAGTCTAGGACTGTCCTCTTCCCTAGCACTTCAGAGCCTGCACCTCAGGAGCCATCAGATGCCCCTCAGGAGCCATCAGATGCAGGCTCAACTTTGCCCAGGCCAGAGGGTCACTGGAAGAGGATCACCATCTAGCCATTGGCACTGTGGTGGCTGCAGGAGGCGGTGCAGAGGGAGTGTCCCAGCGTAGTTGACCTCCATGTACTGATGGCATCTAGAAGATGTTGCTGCCAGCAGCTTGCTGTCTATAAAGAAAAACGGAAGGGGCTGATTGATACAGATAGGAGGTGCTGTTGGGCCAGCTGGGCTATACCTGCTCAGAAGTTCTAGTCTCTTCTGTCCAGTATTGACCTGGCCATTCCATAGTTGCCTGAACCAGTGCTTGAATGCTCAGCGGTCTCTCAGCTTCTTGTGGATGGCTGATAACAGGGCTAGCCCTCCACTGTTGTCTCTTGCTGTGGCCACAGTAATGATAAGCCTCCTCTGAGACTCTCCCTCAGCACCTCTGGTTCCTGTTAGCGGAGAAGGTATTCAAAGCTGTGTGGCTGTGTCAAATGCTAAATACTCTGGAGAAGTCAGGTTGGTGTGTGAAATAATCATTAAAAGGTGGTGTTTCCAATATGTCCAGAACTAACACATGGTACTCTGTGGTACACGAAGGGCTGGCCTACATAGCCCATCATCAGGGGGCTCTGACAAGCTGAAGGGGGCTCTGGTGGGTCTCCCTATACCAGACTGGATGTATCAGCACCTGCCCTGAGGCCCCGAGTGGGCTTGGCCCTTGGCTTGCTGGTCTTGGTGGTTTTGAACTTGGTCTGTTAGGGACAGAGGGACATCTGAGCTGGCTGTGCCTAAGAGCACCGGCAGTGTGGATAGAAGCTGCAGGGAGCTGCATCCTGCAACTTGTTGGTCAAGAAAATGCTTGCCTAGGGTGCTGCTAATAGCCTTGAAACCCATACCCTAACCAGAGCTATGCCAGGCTAGCATTGTACATATTGCCCGAGCCCAGCCCATCACTCCACGGGGACAAGGATATGCTGGTGAGCCCTGGAGCAGCAAAGAGCCAGTCTGCCCAAAGGGAGATCTACGTGAGGACGGACTGTAGTGCAGGTCTTTGAGGCCTCTCTGGACATCAGCTCTGTCTCCATTTGGATATGGATGGTCGGAAAGCTTTTAATAGTGTCAGCCCACACTTACAACCTGCTGAGGCTGGTTATTCTGTGTTGTTAGCTTTCTCCGGGTGGCAATGGACCTGAAGAACTGCTGCCTCCTCCAGTGTGCAGGCTGCCAGCTGTCAGTCATGCCATACTCCATCTCTCCTCCCCGGTCCATCTGTTTGCAAGGGCGGGGGCTGCCAACATGAAATGCTGCTATCCACTGGGGTTGTGGGGCTCCTGCAGTTTGGGTTATATACAAAGAAGCCCCCTGCAGCAGGATTGGTGTTGTGCCCAAGTGATCCTCACTTGTGAAACTGAAGGTCAAAGGGAATGGAATGTTTTTGAATGTGGGCCCTCTAGCATCAGTTCATTTCAGGAACAATTAAATGGTCCTTATGGCCAAGTGGCTCCAAGTGGAGAACCTTTCTCACAGAAGGTCTCTTGGGCAGTCTGCTAGGAAGAAATATACTACCTTGGCCTTGGTAGCATGTTCTAGGAGGGCCGCAGTGGGTGTCCCAGGATGGATTTTTTTTTTCCTGCTCTGGATGTTCCTGAGCTGTGACGTCATTAGGACCTGCCATGGGCAAGTGGTTAGCACCTGACAATTTCTCACATTGGAGTCCAAGTGAATGAATGCTCTCTTCATCCAATTGTGAAGTCCTCCGCTTCCATGGGAGGCCCAAGGGCTTTTGGGCTATAGTGGCAGAGTCAGGCCCACCTGAGGATGGGCTGTTCCTGGTGGGCAGCAGTGTTCCTGTTGTCGTGTCAGGGTGGGCAAGCGGACAGGCAGGGTCTAGTACTTTCTCTTGGGCAGCTCTGGA
Source organism: Acomys minous (assembly GCF_964271855.1). Classification (NCBI taxonomy): domain Eukaryota; kingdom Metazoa; phylum Chordata; class Mammalia; order Rodentia; family Muridae; genus Acomys; species Acomys minous. The sequence goes on along the minus strand of NC_140484.1, from coordinate 58,850,907 downwards.
GAGTCGAGGGCAGTCTTCCTCTCTGGCAGTAGAGCTGTTAGTTCCTGTCACGTTGGAAGATTGGGAGACTGGGATGGGCTAGAGAGGACATAGTGTCCACAAACTGCAAGAGGTCTTTTGGGTCCAGAACGTCCCTGGCCTGGGTAATCATAGCAAAAGGAAGTGATCCTCTGAGGTGGAGACCTTTGAGGTGGGCCCTGAAGGCCCGAAGACGCAGGCTAGGAGCTAGACCTGGGATGGAGCGTAGCCTGGTCTAGGACCGAAACAGTTGCAGGGCTCCAAGGGTGCCGCCCAGAAGCAGGCAAACATGTGGACTGGGCGTGGATCCCGAACCGGAAGTCCAGGCCCAGTAGCTGTAGACTCCTCGGTCGGTCCCATTGCCTCCGGTTGCCCCGTTCTCATCGTCCTCTAGGCCTAGCTCCCCAGGTCCTGAGGTCCTCCTCCAGCCAGAGCCGGTGGCAAGGCCGGCAGCCACACCCGCTGCAGCCCCTGCTGCTGCCCCTGCAGCCGCCACACGCAGAGAGGAGCCGTAGCGGGGCGCCGGCCTTACGCGCACTCTTGATGCCCCGCGCGCTCCTCCACGAACCCCACGGGCGCTGCCTCGGGCGCCTCCCCGGCCGCCCTTAGCCAAACAGCTGTCACAGAGGAAGGCGGCAGCCAGCAGCAGAGCCCAGCATGTGGCAGCAGTCCAGTTCATCCTACTGGGCAGAATCTGCGAGAAGAGGGTGGAAGGAGCTTCAGCTTCTGGGCAAGGGTGGGGCTTGGCTTAGGGCCCGGGTACGGGGGTATCAGGGCCTGAGCTCATCAGGACCCGGGGACCTGAAGGCAGAACAGGGCTCTGGTTTTGTGGTAATCTGACAGAAGGCTCTAGCATCTTGGAGGACAGTGGGCTCGGGGCTGGGAAAGGGGTTCTTTAATCTCCAGAACCAGGACTTTGGTTGGGAGTTCCTGCTATATAACCGGGTGGAGACGGGGTGGGTGGTGGGGAAAGGGTTCAACAAAAGAGTGGCCGGTTTACGGCTGTGGTAGGGTGGAGATGGGTCCCAGAATGGGGTTTGCTGAGCTCCCGCAGTGGGGCTCAGGCCCTGGGCTGGGGGTTGGGGTTGGGGCACAGGCACAAATCCCCCTGCTCTGCACACGGGTCCCTGGAAGGACTGGGGATGGATTAGTGTGTGGAGAACAGTAATTTGGAATCGAGAGCCCTCAATCCATCCAGATTATGGTTAGAATGGGCGGCCTTGTGATTTGCCCTGGCACCTGGATCTCCTGATGCCTCGCTAGAGCCTTTCAGCCAGAGGCTGCGGCTGCATGCACTGGGTGGAGGGGTTCAGAATCCAGATCCGCGATTCCTTGCAGCGCCAACGATCAGCGCTGGGTAAAACGCCCCGCAGGCCCATAGCCCAGGTTAGTTTTTCTCTTCCCTGCCCTAGATCCCCCCTTCCTAGGTTTCCGTAGGCCTGCAGCCTGGGCAGGTAGCTAATCAGGGTGGGTTCTGCTGGCTGTGGACCTGCGCGGTCTGCGTGGAAGCTCCAACCTCCTCTGGTCCTCTTTCCCCACTCCCTCCCCCTCCTCCCAGCATCACTGGGTTCATCCACCTCCCGACTTACTGGTCGCAAAGCCTAGGTCGGTAGAGCGATTTAGACCCGCGGAGCGGAAAGGTGCGGCGTTGAGGACCCTTCTCCTTAGGCAGAGCTCACGGCTGGGTTTTGCTGAAGCCTCCGCCTGAAGATTAGGGGCGGGCAGCCGCGGAGGTTCAGCCCCTGGAGACGTGAAGGGAGGAGATATTGCAAGGTAGGAAAAGCACAGCCTCAGCCCTTCTCGTTGCCCGGCCCCCATCCTCGCTGCGCTGCATACTGCTTCCTCCCACTCCATCCCCCCTCCAGCCCTGCCCAATTTCTCATTTCCCCACGTCCACTAGCTCCACCAGCCAGGGCATCCAGTGTGTTCTTGTTCCTGTCGGTCCAGCATCTTCGTTCATGGTCTCTTCCTCTCCTGTTCTCCCTACCTGCCCACAGCGTCGATTCTTTTTTTTTTTAAATTAATTTATTCATATTGCATTTCAATTGTTATCCCATCCCTTGTATCCTCCTGTTCCTCCCTCCCTCCTGCTTTTACCCTATTCCCCTCCCCTATGTCTGTCACTGAGGGGGACCTCCTCCCCCTCTATATGATCATAGCGTATCAAGTCTCTTCTTGGTGGCCTGCTATTATGATCTGGGCCCAGGGATCCTGCTCAAACTACGGCACCAACCAAGGACAATACGTGCAGTAAACATCGAAGCCCTACCCAGATCTAGCCAACGGACAGGACATTATCCACCACTGAGTGGAGAGCGGGGACTGACTTTCACACGGACTCTGGTGCCCCATATTTGACCACGCCCCCTGGATGGGGACGCCTGGCGGCAGCGCATCGATTCTTATGATTCTCATAAATTTCCTACCTCCTTTCCCGTTCCTTGGATGTAAGCCCATCTCCACCTGCTCCTCTTCCCCAGCCACAAGATCACTGGACGGTCTTTCTAGGTGTGTGGGGCTCCCAGTAAGCACTGGGCTGTGCCCAACATCCTGCTAGATGCCCCTCCCCCCGCATGTTGATCTACAGCCATGCATATCCCAAGAGCACTAGAGACCCTGTTGATCTGAGCTTTCCTGAACCTTCTGAAAATCGGCTCCTGGAGAGCCAGCTTCCTCTTTATTTTCAAGTGGACCCCCTCCCCCTGTCCTTGTAGGGTAAGTGTAACCTCAGCTCCAGACATCCATGGGGTTTTTCATCTGCACCAGACTTGTTTTCCAAAGCCCAAGGTTATAATCAGAGCTGCCAGGAGCAGCCCTGTCCAGGCTGAGGCTGGTAGGGAGCCTCCTGGGAGCCTGAGATGGACCCGATGGGCAGAGTCAGGAGAAGAAATGGGTGGTCAGTGTGTGGAGCACTTCTCATGGAGGCCACTGTGGTTCTGGGCTTCGTGTGCAGCTGACAGCGCAACCCCATGCCTCTATTTTGTTTAGACAGGGAGAGCTCCCAGCTGCTCTTTTAATACTTCATATTAAAACGTGAGGGACGAACACAGCGTGTTAGACATTCAAGGCTCACTGCAACACACAAGAACAAGGCCAAGGAGTAGAGACATAACACAAGACGTTTGAGGACCAGAGGAGAACTGAAACAGTAACACACACACACACACACACACACACACACTCAATGACCAGAGCAGAGCAGACACTGTGTTGGTGACTTAAGAAGAGGATGCTGTCAAAAAAGAAACACAAGCAACTAGAAAGGAAATTTCAGGTCAAAACACTTTGTTCCTCCCCTAAGAGAAGAGATGGGTCTAGTTACAAAGCCAAGGCCGTATCCTGCAAAGGACAAAGACTGTGAGAGGAAAGGTCATCAACCCAGGGGTCCAGTTTTGTGTTCAAAGGTGAGAACAGAGAAGAAAGAGGATCAGAGACACAGTAGGAAACACAAGGGGCGGTGGCTTTCCAACAGGCTGGGCTGCAAGGTGTGCCTGGAGGTAAGAATAGCATTTAGGACGTGATATTTGAATAGTTATGGAAGCTCTTAAAATATTAGCTAAAAAAAAAAAAATCCTGCTGGGCATTAGAAAGAGTTTATCACAGAACCAAAATCTGACAACACATGATCCTGCTTGTTGGACTAAGAAGGAAAAATGCCCTTAATTGTCTCAGAAGAGGATGACAAAGCATTTGATTTCTCCCCACATTTATAGGATGGGGAGAGGGAGACTAGAAAACTAGTCATGGAAGTGAATCATTTAAGCCCTGCAGCAAATGTGCCTCATGTAGAGCCTTTAGGCATGAACCACCATGCGTGGTTACGTGCTGCTGGGGATAGAGTCCAGAGCTTCATGTACCTGAGGCAAGGATGTTACAAAGCTGCATCCCTTACCCTAAACTGTTGTGCTGACAGAGAAGGTATAAGAAAGCTAAACAACCAATAAAAAAAACAGTACACCGGGGGTGGGGCGGGACGGGGGCTGGAGAGATGGCTCAGAGGTTAAGAGCACTGTTTGCTCATCCAGAGGTGCTGAGTTCAATTCCCAGAAACCACATGGTGGCTTACAACCATCTATAATGAGATCTGGTGCCCTCTTCTGGCCTGCAGGCAGAATACTGTGTATACAATAGAGAAATAAATAAATCTTAGAGAAAAACCCAACAAACAAACAAAACAAACAGTACACCAGGGGCCGGAGAGATGGCTCAGTGGTTAGGAACATTCGCTGCTCAATCATGAGGACCAGAGTGTAGAGTGTAGACCCCCAGACCCCACATCAAGCAGCTCACAATCTCCTGTGACTCCAGCTCTGTGGGATCTCCAGGTCTCCATGGGCATTTATGCACATATGTACACATACACACATGCATGCACACATACCACAAATAAATCATCATGAAGAAAGGGGGGAATGTACTGATTAAAGTTCTTTCAGTACTAATACCCCGGGCTGTGTGCCGTAGTCTTCACTGTGTTACCTTGGTGGTGTTTGCTTAGGACTAGAGCTTCTCTCGGCTGCCCTACATCTCAAGATAGGACAGACTGCAAACTTCCTGCCAGCTGGTCCTAGTTTTCTGCATCGTCAGATGCCTGGCTGTGGGGTGGAGAAGCCTACTGGGGATACAGCCTTCTGAACATGTCCCACTCCCCAAGGCCTACGACATCTCAGCTATATGAGGGCATGTGATGCCCTTTCCTCCTCCTGGAGCTCTGTTAGCAGCTTCCCTGATCGAAGGCTCCAACCTAGAAGCAACTGCCACTTCTCCCTTTAACTTACAGCTGCTCCCTACCATGTGGAACTCGGCTTGTAATTCGGCCTTTTCTCTGTAGTTAAACCAGCTCTCCAGATTGGCACTCCATGGCCAGGGCAACATTTCTTGGAGTTTTTGGAGACTGGATGATGCCAAGGGCTTTTGGCTCCTAAACTGGCAGACTCAGCCCCACCCCAGATGGCTTCCCACCACTGCATTAAGCTGCATCACGTAGCTCAGACTCTTTGGTCCCTAATCTGAGTTGGACCGCAGTCCTGCTCAGCGCTGGCTGGCGTTAATTGTTCTTGGACTCTTTTTTTTTTCTCCACTCCCGTCCTAATCCTGCTTCCAGGAGTACTCCCCATGTGGAGGTGGACTTTCTCCATCCTCAGTGCCTAAATTATTATTCTTAGACGACTCCTTTACACTGAAACTCCAGTGCATGCCTGCCAGCTTCTCCCAAGGGTGGCTGATTTTCAGCTGTCCTGTCCTGTGCTTAGAAGTGCCAGCTATGGGAGTGCTGCGAGTCCATCTTCTTTGGACACTGCTAAGAAGTTCACGTATCTTTGACTCAAGTGTTCCTGACCATCCCATTTTTTTGGCATGGAACTCATTATATAGACCAGGCTAGCCTCAAATTCATAGAAATCTGCTTGCTTCTGCCTCCCAAGTGCTGGGATTAAGGGTGTGTGTCACCAGGCCCAGTTTAGACTATGAATTTTAATGCCACCCCAAGAGAAAGATCTGTATTCTTCAACTCTTCCCAAGATGTCTCTTGGGAGTATTTGTTGGAACTGAGTTGCCCCATTTGTACGTTTTCTAATCACAAGAACCTCAGAATGTGGCTGTACTTCATAATAGCATCTTTAAGGCGGCAACAAGGTCATAAGAACCACAGTCCAAGGAGATTATGTCACAGACTGTACAGAGACCAAGGAACTCTCATGTAAGGACATGGGAGGATATCCTTAAGTCAAGAAGGGGCCCTGGGGGACCCGATCTACCAAGTTAAAGTGAAAATTAATTTCTCTTGTTTAAATGACTTTTTTCTGGTCTTCTTTTCTTTTCTTTTGTTTTTTTGAGACAGGATTTCTCTGTTTAGCCTTGGCTGTTTTGGACTCCCTGTGTAGACCAGGCTGGCCTCGAACTCACATTGATCTGCCTGCCTCTGCCTCCTGAGTGCTGGGATTAAAGGCGTGTGCCAACACGCCCAGCTTTAAGTGACCTTGCTTATGGCATTTTAAGTGGTACTATCAAGCTAATGAAGAATCCAAGAGATTCCAAAGATGACAAGGAAAAGCCTAGAACTCTCAAGAGAACTTTTAGAAGACCAAGAAAGAGGGGCTCACGAAAGATCCTAGGGCTTGGGCTGGAGAGGCGGCTCAGCAGCTAAGAGCATTTGCTGTGCTTGCGAAAGGACCCTGCTTCAGTTCCCAGCCCCCACGTGGCGGCTCACAGCCATCTATAGCTCTAGTTCTGGGGAGATCTATTGCCCTCTTCTCACTTCTGTGGGCACCAAACACTCATGTGGATATACACACATGCAGACAAAACACTCATACACATAAAATAAAAAGGAAAGAAATATTAAAGACATTAGGGCTCTGTACATGGTGATAGAAAGGATGCAGCCCTGCGTGGGTAAGGGACAGATAGACCCGTTTGGGGGCCTAGGACACCACTCACAGACTCTTGCCCACTGTGTCTCTTCATGCTTTATGTGCGTGTGCTCATGAGTGTGCAGGTGCACACATGTATGCAGGTTCATGTGTGTACGTGGGTGCATGTGGAGGTCAGACAAAAACCTCAGGTGTTCTTTAGAAGTCATTGTTTTGTGATTCTTTTTTTTTGAGACAGGGTCTCTTACTGTCCTGGAGCTTGCCAAGTAGGCTGGGCTGGCCCACTAGTGAGTCCCAGGCATGTACCTGTCTCTACCTCCTTAGCGCTAAGATTACAAGCGTGTATGTCCATGCCAGGCTTTGGGGGATTAAATTTACTTGTTTGTGTTTGCAAGGCAAGCACCTTCCTGGCTAAGCAGCCTCATTAGTCCCGTTGTGGGTCTATTAATTAAGCCGGTACATGTAAACAAATGTTCCCCAGAGTTTAGTGACCTCCTATAGCAAATTAATAGAACCCAAATAAGGGATTATGCCAAGCCTCATTTGTATCTGTTTTATGAGGATTACAGGTAAACTCCTAGGGCTTGGAGCTGGCCTCTGAATTGGGTGGGGCTGTTGGGGTGTTCAGCTAAGACCCATGGGAACGGAGCTAACTCCAAGTGGTCAGTGTCAGAGTTGAACTGAATTAGAAGACCCTTCCTGTATTAGCTTCAGAGTTGCTTTATTGGCAAATGGGGACAGCGCCCTACACATTTGGTCACAGGTGTACTCTGTGATGATTGATGGTTGTGAGAAAACAAGGGGTTTTTCCCCTAGAAAAAGAACAAAATGAAAATTTTAGGATGAACAGAAACAAATACCCAGAATATTAGATATAGGTGGAGAGAGACTGGGGAACCCGGAAGACTGGAAGAAAATGTCCAGAAAAAGGAGTATATAGTTCAGAACATGAGGAGACAGAGGGGCTCTAGCAAGAAGATCTGACACACGTGTAATTTTGGAGCAAAATAAAGAGGAGATAAGGCAGGTGCAAGTGTTTAAGAAAGTCACAGCTGATATGTTTCAAAAGCTGATGACAAGGCAGTCCATGAGTTCTGGAAACGTTACAAACGTCAAAGGCAGCAAATACCAAGAGACACACAAACACACTGAAGACCGTTGCAATCCAAGCAAGGGAAGGAAGCTCAAAGCTTACAGCAGTGGAGGACACACAAGTTACCTGCAAAGTGTGAGAATGGTGGACAGCTGAGATCTCATCAGAGCAGTTGGAGTGGCAGAAGCATGGCGTGTGCAGTGCCCGGCTGGGCCACAGAGCCGCCAGAGAAGGGTGGACGGGAGAAGAGACACAGCAGATTAAAAATCAGCACAGAGCTGGGGGTGGTTGGTTATCTCTCTGGATGACTGGGGATGCACACCACTTCACCCCACCCTATGCATTTGGTTACTGCTTGCCGAGTGAGGCTCAATTAAAAAAAAATCAGCACAGAAACAAAATACCACGCAGATGCCGAAAGGAAGACGGTATTAAATGGAAGCAGAATTCAAGCTTTCAGTGTTGAGGCCGACATCAGTGCCAGGCACGGAGGGGTTGGGGGGCGTCCTAACGATGAATGGCTACATTTATGTCCTAACTATGCATGCACCTTGATGTAACCCCACAAGTACAAGGTAAAGCATCAGGATTCAGGTGGTGAAAGGCACACGAAACATTTGCATAGATTTAAAGTATCTGCCAAATTCTTCCAAAGGCATGTGTGAAACCCACCACTCTAGGTGTCTTCATGAAGGAAAAGGACAACCACAGAGTCAAGAAAGAACTTGCCGGGGCTGGAGAGGTGGCTCAGAGGTTAAGAGCACCGCCTGCTCTTCCAAAGGTCCTGAGTTCAATTCCCAGCAACCACATGGTGGCTCCCAACCATCTATAATGTGATCTGATACCCTCTTCTGCAGATAAAGTACTCATATACAATAAGTAAATAAATTAAAAAAAGAAAGAAAGAACTTGGCACTTGGCCTGGCTAACAATGCCAACCCCCAGGAAGGGAAATGTGTGCCCTCATACACTACAAAAGAGAGAAAAGGCAGGCACATGCGTGCTGTCTACTCATCAGCCCCACCAAGGATCGCACAAGAAGATGTAATAAGCCAACCCTGTTTTGGTGAAAAGGGCACCTCTATATGCACAGTGGCGCTGGCAGGGCTCACTGGAATCCCTCCACGTGGCCTGAGAGTCGTTGAGCTCTCCTCTAAGCTGATGGTCTTAGGGTCTAAGTTCAGGAGCTGGGACCCCATGGGAAGAAGAAGGCCAATCCTAGGTGCTCAGAAGTGGGGCATGTGAGGCTGGTCCGGGAAAGGACATAAAAGCCAGAGCCTAGGTGATTAGGGAAGTGACAGGAGATAGATAGGGAGCTTCCTTTGGGTTCTGCCCTGCGATTGCCAGGACAAAGGGCCTGCCCGGTCTGCTGATAAGACCTTCTTCAGCCAGGGCCAAGTTTTCTGGTAGAGCCTGGAGTCTCTAGGTCTTGGTCATCTCTTCTTCTTGTTTGATGCTGGCTAATAGTCACATTGTGCCCTTGGATCTTTTGACTTGTGAGGAATGGAAGGACTTGTCTGCACCAGTGAGGAAGAACACAGCCTCCACTGGCTGGTGAGTCTTGTGTATAAGTGGAGGAGAGGGGAGCCATAGTTCCAGCAGGACCCAGCCACTGGCATTCAGGGGAACCTGAGAGACTGGAGGAGCTTGGTAAGCGCCTCCCTGATGTCATGGTTTCTCAGGCAGTAGATTATAGGGTTCAGCAGGGGAGTCACTACTGAGTAAATCACAGACACCAGCTTGTTGAGGTCGAAGGAGCTTATGGCATGAGGCCGGGCATACATGAAGGTGGTCGTGGTGTAGAAGATTAAGACCACCACCAGATGGGAGGCACAGGTGGAGAAGGCCTTCCTGCGGCCGGCCCCTCCTGGGATCCTCAAGACGGTAGCAAGGATGTGGGCGTAGGAGACTGTGGTCACGAGCAGAGAGCTGGCAAGCACCGCCAGAGCGGCCACAAAGTCCAGCGTTTCAATGGCGGAGGTGTCTGAGCAGGCAAGTCGCAAGAGGGGTGACACATCACAAAAGAAGTGGTTGAGGGTGTTGGAGCCACAGAACCTGAGGCGGGAGATGAGAGCTGTGGACACGAAGGAGGCTAAGAAGCCCCCAAGCCAGGCACTGAGAGCCAGATGCAGGCACAGCTTTGAATCCATGATGGCTGGGTAGTGCAGGGGGCGGCAGATGGCCAGGTACCGGTCACAGGCCATGGACGTCAGTAAGAAGCACTCAGAGGAGCCCAGGGAAAGGAAGAGGAACAGCTGAGTGAGGCACCCTGAGAAGGAGATGGTTTTGGCCCCCGCGAGGAGGCCAGCAAGCAGCTTGGGCACCGTGACTGTGGTGTAGAGGGTCTCCAGCACAGACAGATTGACCAGAAAGAAGTACATGGGAGTATGTAGCTGCCGGCTAGTGCCGATGGTACCCACGATGACCAAATTCTCTAGCACGGTCGCCACATAGATGATTAGGAACAACCCAAATAGCAGCCCTTGTAAGTGGCACAGCTCTGGGAAACCCAGAAGGATGAACTCTGTCACCACAGTGTTGTTGTAGTTGCTCATGGCCCCGTTCTGGCTGGTGAGGCCACTTCTGAGCACACTGAAACAAAGTGGCCTCAAGTGACCTGTGTGATGGGCCCAGGCCGCTGTTCCATTGGTCAGAGCTGTTGGAGGCTCTGCAAACCCGGCTGGGGTCTCAGGCAAGGGCTACCTCACTATCCCTGGACCCTGGGCTCCCAGGGCTGATCAGCCTTCTTTGCAGGGAGAGGTCAGACAAGCAAAGAGGATTCTCACTGTGCGCTCTCAGGATCTGTTGCACTACTTATGTATGTGTCATTTCCACTTTGACGCTCACTTCCACACTGACCAAGAGCTAACACCCGAGCAGTGGCCCTGGGGTCTGTGAACACCAGCATGAGCAGGAATGCCCCTCTTACATATTTGTGAATGTGTGTAAGCCTCCTTGACCCAATACATGGGTACACGCTTTCCAGGTGCACACACAAGGTAAGTGCAGAAAAACACCACACATGCACGCACTTGCTCATACTATGTAACATGCACACATACAATTCCAGAAAACCTTGCTTTGTGCTGCTCAGAGGCCATAGGACCTGGCTTTTGTTTGCTACCCTGTCTGAAGACGCAGGTACCTTGGTGGGGTTGTGATTTTTTTTTCTGTGGCTGGGGGAATCCCTCATGCCTCAAGAAGGTCAGACCGAAAGGCTACACTTCCACTAGTCACAAGGCCATCAAATGGGGTGGGGGCAGGGATAAAGCAGAGGGTTGGAAATGGGAGATGGCTCACCCTACTTTGTAATGACATCTCCTTTCCTTTCTTCCTTCCCCCCACCCCCTGCTCTCTCTGAGACAGTCTCTGTAGCCCAGGCAGACAGCAAACTCAGTACCTTTCTGCATCAGCCTCCTGAGTTCTGGGGTTACAGGTGAGTGATTCCATCTGACGTCACCTCCACATTTCACATCCCAACATGGCCCAGACTCCGGTTAACCAGAATTCATTCTTTCCCCCCCGTGTTTCACAAGGAGCACATTTATTGTTGGAGAGTGAGTGGAAGGTGTTGTCACCAATTCTCAAGTGAACTATGCACTTAGGGAATTCACTGTGGGGACATCTTTGTAGCTAGGTGTCTGAGGACGGATGGGTTGGCCTGGAACAAAGGCCAGGCAGGGGTCCCTATGTAGGAGTACTTCCTGGTTTCCTTGGCCCATCTTGGAAGGCGGGTGGCCCCTGATCCCTTTATCACACCTAGCACCAGGCTGTCTGGTCCTGGACAGGCTGAGGTGACTGGTGGATGAGCGTGGGTTTTGCTACATGCAGCAGCTTTTGCCACACAGTTGGTCCTTATTTCCCGGGTTGGGCAGTTGGCTCTTGGGTGGCAAAGCCACTGACAACAGCCAGTGGCCCTCTGGTGAGTGCAGAAGCTGTTAGTCTGTACTGCAGCCTGGAGTCATGCTGAGGGAGGATCTACAGCTCAGGGTCTGTGAAAATCCTGACTGGTCCAATGAGCTGAGATGGAGAGGCACCCAAGGGCTGTCTCAGTCTCCTTTTAGCACCCCAGAAAAGGAGTAGGTCAACAAAACAAGAAGGGGTGCCACGTGTAACCTGAGGGTGAAAGCCTGTCAGCTTGATCCCGCACTTGCTGGAGATGAGGTGCCTGAGCACTAGCAAAGCCAGGCAGCCTGGCACAGGGTGGATGCCACCCCTGCCTCCGGGCTGGGGGACTTCTAGTTCCTAGGTCTGGTGTCATGGACTGGGCAAGCTTGTGGCAGCAGTTGAGGGCTCTGGAAGGTGTTGCTTTTCTCTCTGTATCAAAGTCCCAGCAAGCCAGGCAGGGTCTCCGCAGCGTCTCTGTGTGTCTCTAAGTGCAGATCTGGGGGAAGTGTTCCTCCTCATCTCATAGGCCTGTTGCTTTGGGCCTCTGCGGTCTTTATGGGCTCCTTAGTGACTTAGCTCTCCCTAGCCCTGAGGGCTGTAATTGTTCTCAGGACAATTTGTGGAGTTCTATGGAGGTTCCTGCAGGCCCAAGGGGAGTTGCGCTCAGCTGGAAAGCCTCCTTTCTTCTCCTCAGCACCACACTTCACACAGGGCTGTCTATCCGAGAGAGAAGTGAGAATCAAGGCCTTTTCCCGTCAGATTTCAGAGTGCCCCTTTCCTTTTGCTCCAGGCAGGACATCTGTGCATTTGTCCATTTCATGAGGTGGTGGGAAAAACAGCCAACCCAAGAGGAGAAAGGTGCAAAGGAGCCCATTGACCCCAGCTCCACCCCAGTTCCCTTCCTCTCAGAGGGGAGCTCACAGCTCCGCACGACTGAGTCGCCCACAGCACATGGCTCTGCTTTGCTTGCACTTGAATGTTATGGCAGAGGGTGTTAACTCGGAGTTGTCTTTCGGTTCTTGTCTTTTGCTACTAAGATATTTATTCTTCTGGGCCACTCACTCCGCTTGACCTGGTGTGCTGTCTGTGGTGTGACCGTAACCCACTTGGGTTGTTTCCAACCTTTAACTGTCTGGGACAGCACTGGGTGACATTTCAGCACATAGATCCCGTTCGTTGTCTGAACGTTGCTCTTGGATCTAGACCTAAGAAAAGGGATGACAGAGTTGACCTTTGTCGAAAAATTTGCAACAAAATGTCAGAGTCCTCTCTCAAAGTGACCACATGGATAGTGACACACAGTCTGCTACTGGTCCTTGCCCAGATGGCGTGGCCAAATTCTGAATTTCTGCCAAGGTAGTGGGTATCAAGCATGTCATTGTTTTGGGACTGGAGAGCTGGCTCAATGGTTAAGAACACTTGCAAACTTACTCTTGCAAAGGACCTGAGTTTAGGTCCCAGGACCCACATAGAGGCTCACAGCTATAACTCAGTTCCAGAGGCCACAACTGACCCCTCCCCAGGCACCAGGCACACATGTGGTGCATGTCCATATGTGCAGAAAACAGACTCTTATAGTAAAATAAAGCAAATAAATCTAAAAAATAATGTTTTTAAAAATGTGTCTCAGTGTGGTGATTTGTAAATCCCCACTTCATGTTTTTGGCTTCAGTGAGATGCCCCATCTGATCTTTTGCTTATAGCTTCCAATGCTGTGTGTCATCCTTCACTTATGCATTTGTAAGTGTTCTTTTCATGTGTTTGAGGTCCCTCCTTGAAGTTGTATTCGTTTACTTCTCTTGTCTCTTTTACCAAATGTCTGACAAAAGAAAACTTATGGAGGGGAGGGTCTATTCTGGCTCAGTTCGGAGGAATGAGGTCTGTCATGGAGGGAAGTCATGTTGGCAAGAACATGGCATGCCCAAGGAAGCTCACCTGGCTTTCTCCCATTTCCCCTTCGGTCTAATATGTAGCCAGAGCCCATGGGATGCTGCCGCCTACCTTGGGGTGGATCGTCCCTTCTCAGTTAAACCTCCTTGGAATGGCTTACAAAAACACACTTGGAGGGACGGCTTCTAGGTGACTCTAAGTTGACGACTTAGTCAAGGTTCTCTAGAGAGACAGAACCGAGGCGTGAATGCATATACATATGTATATATACACACATTGTTGGAAGAACCCTGCTGTTTGAGGTTGCAGTCCTCCTGCTCTGGATAGCCAATCTGAGCTGGGCACTAGGTGCAGGACTCCCTCTCCCCAGCAGGAACTCCGGCTCTCTGCCTGACTCCATCTGGAGAGTGTCTTTAGACATAGATGCCTCTAGCCACATTTGATATATGGCCCTTGACACAGCTCCCTGCTAGCTCTCCCCTCCCTGCTCCTATAGGATAATTAGGTTCTGTGTTCCTGCTCATATGATAGGAGCGTGCTGCCAAAAGCCAAACAAGTATCTTTAAAGTGCCTGGTTTCAACCAATTATGAACACCTAACCTGGAAGCCACCCACCCACTCCCCAAGGGCTATATAGCCTTTGTTCTCACTGAGTAAAGTTGAACTAGCTCCTGGAGTGGTTCCCAGAGTGTGTGATCTCCATCGTGCTTACGGCCTTCTAAGCCCTGCGTCTCATCTTCTGCTCCTTTTGCCTCGGTGGCCTGGTGGCCATTGTCCCCCATGGAAGAGGAGAACCACACACACACACACACGCATATATGTATGTATTTATACCTCAGAATTTAATAAGTCAACTTTCAAATACTAACAATAACTGAATCACACTTGAAAGCCGAGAAACCAATAATTTTTCAGTTCTTGAGGCTGGCAATCTTCAACAGTCAGAGTCATCCTGCAATAGTTTTCTCTCTCTCTCTCTCTCTCTCTCTCTCTCTCTCTCTCTCTCTCGTGTGTGTGTGTGTGTGTGTGTGTGTGTGTGTGTGTGTGTGTGTGTGTACCAGCAGTTAGTTTACAGTAGTTCCATTTTGGTGCTAGAAGCTCAAAAGGTTCCTGGGGAGCCGCTGGTCCCTACTCTGTGATGACAGTGTGGACATACCAGCTCTGCTGTCAGTGAAGGAATCGGCAAGAGCAGTAAAAGGGCAAATCAGCTGGTGGCAAGAGAGAAGAGGCAAGTGAAAGGTGAGGTGATCTTTTTTGCCCCCCACTTTTTAATCAGGACAGCTCTTGAGGTGTTCAGGTGATTCTAATTTGTGGCAATCGGACATTTAAAAACATGTGGTGCATATCTGTAACCTCAGTACTTGGGGAGGGATATATATATTGAAGACACTCATACATAATTGGTTGAATTTAAGAGATTGGAGTGCTTAACTATAAATGGGACATCTATATCATACCCTCAAAATCTCAGGAATCACATAGGAAGAGGAAACAGAAAACATTGTAAAAGCTAGAGATAGTTGACATCTGTAGAGAAACAGTATTTGCTGGACGTGACAGTGAAGGTGTATGCATGAATTCAGTGTCTGCAACTGTATGTGCAAGGCCTGCACAAGGTCACGCCAGTCAAAATTCATAGCATGGTCGACAAAGGGAAACATTCCACCTTGAAATCAAGCTCATTAAGACAGGAAGTGAACAACTCAAGTAGCTTCAGGAAGTCCCTGAAATTGACCAGATTTTCTAGGCCCTACTTCCCTAAGAGTATACATAAACAAAAAAGACTGCTGCAAGACCCAGACAAACCAAACTGAAGAGAAGACGTTTATAGATAAACCAGGCAGCCTAGAAATAAGAGACCAACAGAGCAACCTGAAAGCAGCAGAGACCAGTTGAAGAAAGAAACACCAGCCAATCTAATTGGAAGAGGTTCAGACCAACTGGGTGGGTCACATAGAAAGGACACTCTCCAACCTGTTGAGCTGCTTGTAGGCTGTACAGTGTGCTCTAGCTTTCCAGCTTTTGTGAGACCATGCGGGGTGGGCTTTGGTGATGAAGCTGTATTTGAGTAATTTCTGTTTCTGTAAGTGACCCCTTCTCCATACTCCCGTAAGTAACCCCAATAAAACCCATTGGCTCATCAAGGGCTCTTTAATGCCTATACCTCCCTTCCAACCCACCTGCCCTACATAGGAGAGAAAAGAGGTTAATGAGGACAGGAGGAGAGGTAGACTTTTTTAGACATAGTTCCTTTGAGCAATTCCACTCTTCATTGTTAGGACTCCAGCAGACCCATTAAACATCAAAGCAGTAATTCAGCAAAAGTGACTGCACCCGCAGAGCTGGAACCCAGAGCAGCAGCCAGAACCCAGAACATTCTCTGGAGCGGTTCTCTCTAGGGCCGTCTGAAAGCAGAGTGATGAACAGCCAAATGATGCAAAGACCAAAAAGCCAAGCTTCTGGTTTTGGGCCTATCTATCTATCTATCTATCTATCTATCTATCTATCTATCTACCTATCTCCTCTCAGAGTTTGTACTATGAAGGAGAGATAAACCTGTTTTTTTAGGATCCCAAGTACGGGATCAGAACGGTCTTGTGAGAGAACAGGTGATGTTAATCCACTAGAAGACCAACCACCTCGTGTGGGAGCTTGATTGTTGCCAGCTGGGAAGGTCCTGTGAACAGACTCTGGGAGGAGATATAAAATGAGCCCAGAACTGGAGGTGTGGCTTTTGGAGACTTCGCATAGTTTTGGCTGTTCATCGCTCCACTTCGAGACACTCCTAGAGAGAACCACTTGAGGGAAGGCTTTGGGGCTCTGGCTCCTGCTGAGGTTCCAGGTTCTGGTTACTCCAGGTTCCAGCAGAAGAAATCCTGCTGATTACGCCAGGAGAATCACTCCTTAGAACTGATACCCTTACAGTTTTGTTGTTGTGTTCGTTAATCCTCTTTTCCTATTGTTTTGGTTAGTCGGGTTATAAGTGACATATGCTCGGTTAATAAGTAGTAATAAAAAATATTGAATAAGAAAATTAAGCCTACAGTACTAGGATGTTTATCAGCTGGCAAAGACCATGCTTCTGCGAGAGGCAGTTTCTCCTCTAGTGGACAAATACCATGTGCCCTCTCACAAGTCTGTTTCCAGTGGACAAACACACACAAAACTCACACAAATCTGTTTCACATCCCACACTTGGGAGCAAAACAAAAACATGTTTACATCCACTACAGGGCTTTGGTGTATTATGGGTTTCCTTTCTCAAGTGAGTAGACATAGGTGTTGCACATCCCCAGGAAAAGTCTGGAATACAAGATCTGCACAGAATCCCAGCATCGATAGGGGAGGAAGGGCCTCATGCTCATCCCCATCTCAGGAGCTACTGGCAGATGATGCTGCTGAGGGAAGGAGAGCCAGTCTTCTTCACTGATGCAGGCTCTGAGGGACTACCTATGCACAAGTGACTGTCCTACTCCCATGTGCACACAGATAGCATTACACGGATACAATGGGTATTAAAAAAGCACATAAGGTTGGGAAGGCAAAGCGGTGGGGGGACAGGAGAGGAAGCACAGGGCAGAGGATGTGGGATGGCTTTCATTCTCACTGGCAAAGATCACACAGACCAAATGTGAAAGGATGGAAAATTATATGCAAAGCAAACCAGAGCCCAGAATAAGCAGAAGCAGCTGTACTCAAGTCTGTAAAAATAGAATCTAGGGAAAACTCAGCCAGAAGAAAGAACACTACTACATATTAATAAATGGAGAAATCAATCAAGAACATAAAATAAGTATTGTTCCCTGAATGTTGGAACACCCAGTGTGTTGCTAGAAATAAACAAAGCCCCAGTAGTTTGATATTACTAATCATGATCAGGGAACCAGAGGCTTGGGTGAAAACCTGCTAGCTCAGAGAGGCAGAGAAAGCACCCAGCTGACCTTCCTATAGCTCACATCTCAAACTAGGAAGCCCAAAGCCCAAAGCCAAAAACTTGCTAGCTCAGCTGACAGCCCAGGAGGAAAAGCCAAAAAACTAAAACCCAAAGAGCTTGCTACCTAAAAGCTAAAAAACCTCTTCTTATCCACACTGTCTTAAATACCCTTCAACTCACGGCCCCTCCTACTCTTTACTCCCTGTCAGCTGGTTTCTTTCTTTGCCTCTTGACCTTTGCACAGAAAGCTCTTGGATTAAAGATGTGATGCTAGGGCTGGCTGAACCACACCATAATCACCTGTTTACAATAAACAGAAAGTTCTTGTATTAAACCAAACAAGAAACAGGGTTTTACAGTTCACAATCTCAGGGCTCACAATGGGATCAAATATCCTGCAACACCAGTGTTCAAAAAGTTTCACAAAAATGAATATTATTGGACCTAAAGGGACAAATAATCCACATTACAATAATAGTAGGTGGCTTCAATACACTACTGTCATCAGTTGATAGATCTTTTGGGAAAAATAATAAGTAACCCACATCACTAAACTGTACCACAGATCAAAAGGATATAACAGGCATCTAGAGAATACTTCACTCATCAGATATGAATATTCATCTTTCTTAGCCCACTCGTCACGAATTGTTTCAGTTGTGCTTTTATTAGAAAGTCTTTACTTCTGCATTCATTAAAAAAGGTAACTTTGCTGGGCAGTGGTGGAGTACACCTTTAATTCCAGCATTTAGGAGGCAGAGGCAGAGGCAGGTGGATCTTCATGAGTTTGAGGCCAGCCTTGTCTACAGAGAGAGTTCTAGGACAGCCAAGGCTACATAGAGAAACCCTGTCTTGGAAAAAAAAAAAAAAGAATAGTTTTGCTGCATAGTGTGATTTGTATTAGCAGGCACTCACATGCAGGGCTTGAGCTATAGCCACCCACTCTTTCCTAATTTTTAGAATTTCTGCTGAAGTTCTGCTATCTTCTTATGGGCTTGCTTTTGTGAGCTTGTTTTTCTTTTTCTTTTTTCTTTCTTTTTTTTTTTTTTTTTGAGACAGGGTTTCTCTGTGTAGCCTTGGCTGTCCTGGACTTCCTTTGCAGACCAGGCTGGCCTTGAACTGAGCTTGCATTTTCTTGAAGCTTTTCATGCTGTTTCTTTGTTTTGTAGTCTTAGCATTTTAAGTTTGATACAGGGAGTACTTTTTGGTCATATACACTCAGGGTTCAAAATGTCTCTTGTACTTGAATTCTGTATCTTACCCTAAATTTTGGATAATTTCTTCTATAACCTCACTGAATAAATTTCTATGCCAAGGACTTCCTCCACCACAACCACCACCACCACCACCACCACCACTACCACCACTACTACTACTAATTATTATTATTATTAAGTTTTTTTCCAAGACAGGGCTTTTCTTTGTAGCCTTGACTATCCTGGAACTCACTTTGTAGACTAGGTTGGGCTTGAACTCATAAAGATCTGCCTGCCTCTGCCTTCTGTGTGCTGGGATTAAAGGTATGTCCTTCTTCTTCTTCTTCTTCTTCTTCTTCTTCTTCTTCTTCTTCTTCTTCTTCTTCTTCTTCATTATTATTATTATTATTATTATTATTATTATTATTATTATTATTAACATGGTCTCATGTATCCCACACTGACCTTGAACTACCAACTGTGTAGGTAGAATGACCTTGAAATTTTCCTCCTGCCTCCATCCCCCAAGCCTGAGTTATATGCAAAGGTCACTGTGTAGTCTATGTGGGGCTGGAGACTGAACCCAGGCCATATACATGATAGGAAAGCACTTTTCTCATTGAGTTATTTCTCAGTTTAAATTTAGTTTGTATTTTACTTCCTCAGCAGCCCATGGATATTTAGGTTTGACCTCTCTCTCTCTCTCTCTCTCTCTCTCTCAGATTTTTAAATTATGTTTACAGTGTTCTGCCTGCATGTGCAGCTGCACTCCAGAAGTCACCAGATCACATTATAGATGGTTGAAAGCCACCACGTGGTTGCTGGGAATTGAGCTTTGGAAGAGCAGCCAGTGCTCTTAACCTCTGAGCCATCTCTCCAGCCCTAGAACATGCCTTAGGGTTCCTGAAAGTTATGGCTATGCTTATTTATTACTTTAAAAAATTTAAATTACATTAAAAAGTTTGTGTGTGTATGTGTGTGTGTGTGTGTGTGTGTGTGTGTGTGTGTGTGTGAGAGAGAGAGAGAGAGAGAGAGAGAGAGAGAGAGAGAGAGAGAGAGAGAGAGCACTTGTGGAGGTCAGAGGACAATTTGTGGGAGTCAGTTCTCTCTTTCCACCCCTGGAATTGAACATCAGGCTTTGCAGCAGGTGCATCTTCATCTTCTAAGCAGTT
This sequence comes from Acomys minous, assembly GCF_964271855.1. Classification (NCBI taxonomy): domain Eukaryota; kingdom Metazoa; phylum Chordata; class Mammalia; order Rodentia; family Muridae; genus Acomys; species Acomys minous. The sequence continues at coordinate 58,831,345 of NC_140484.1, read as the reverse complement.
TCTTTCTTTTTTTCTTGTTGTTTTTTTGTTTTTTGAGACAAGGTTTCACCATGTAGCCTTTGCTGTCTTAGACTTGCTTTGTAGACCAGGCTGTCCTTGAACTCACGGTGATCTGTCTGTGCTGGAATTAAAGGCGTGCTCCACCATGCCCAGCTTCTTCTAAGCAGTTTCATGGATGCTAATTTTTCTTTGTCATTGTCTCTTTTCCCCCTACTGTCATCCATCTGAGTATAATATTTCCTTGGATTTAACCTCAGTCACAAGTGCTCTTTCTTTTGCTTGATGTAGTCTATTGGTGATGCTTTCCTCTCTGACTTACTGGGCTTTTCATTATTCTTACATTTCTGTTAGATTTTAAATGAATTCATTTTAAAATCAATTAATTAATTTTTATGATTAGAAAAATATTGGGTCTCTCTACAGAGCCCTGTATGTCCCAGAACTTGTTCTGTAGACCAGGCTGGCCTGAACTCACAGAGAACCACCTACCGCTGCCTCCCAACTGCAGGGATTAGAAGCATTCAACACCATGCCCGGCTAAATTTTTTGGTTTTGTTCAGTCTTACTTTCCTTGCTGTAGTTCTCATTCACACTGGTGACTTTCTCATTCAGGTCCCCTAGCAACTTCCTTTCTTGCCAGGGGCCCATGAAGCATGAGATCCAACTTGCATTTTAGCTCCCTAAATAGTAGTTTTGGGGATACCAACCAGACACAGAGGCCAGTAATAAGTACCTGTCAAAAAGCACAAAGGATGACCCAGGGCCACCTTGTTGTTGTTGTTGTTTTTTTTAACCTCAACATCCCATTTGTTTACAAGGTCAGTGGAATTCAAATTATGTGGATGCTTTGTATACAAACACTCTGATTTGGAAAACCAGCTCACAAGGTGTAGGAGCTTTATTTGTCACCTTGACAACCTAGAGAGAACCTCAACTGAAGAATTGCCTAGGTTAGGTGGCCTGTGGGCACGTCTGTGGGAGCATTTTCTTGACTGATGATTGATGTAGGATGATTGATGTGGGATGACCCAGCTCACTGTGGGTCTGGGCTGTATCAGGGCCAAGAACCTTTGGCTAGACATGTTGTAGGCCCTGGGGAGAGCCTACTGCTGTGGTTCTGATAGACATCCATGGCGCTAATAGGACTCCTGATGCTTTATCTTTATACTCATACATTAATGCATCTTTCGAATTCATGAGGTAAGCTTCTTTTTGAAATAGATGACAACACAAAGGCCTACAGCTTGTTAAGGTTCAGAGAATGATGACACTGGAATTCTCAGCCCTACATGGGACATCTGCATCATACCCTGTCTGCATTTTCTATTGCTGTGAAAAGACATTATGACCAAGGCAACTTAGAGAAGAAAGAATGTATTGGGGGCTTGAAATTCAGAGGGTGAGTTTGTTACCATCATGGAGGGGAGCATGGCAGCAGGCAGGCAGGCATAGTGCTGGGGCAGTAGTTGAGAGTTTATATCTTATCTGCAAGTACGAGGCAGAGGCAGGACGAGTTAACTGGGAATGGTGTGGGCTTTTGAAACGTCAAAGTCCACCTCCTTCCCAAACAGTTCCACTAAATGGAAGACCAAGTACTCAAACATATAAGCCTATGAGGCCGTTCTCACTCAAACCCCGAGACAGCTTTCCTCCCGAGGTTCAGGGATCATTTCAGAAGAGAAGACATAAATATTGTAAGACTCAGAGGTGGTGGTAATTACCAGGAAACAGAGATTTCCAGACATATCAGGGAAGTCACACATATGAATTCATAACAGTTCAGACAGGATGTGTAAGGCCTGAGCAAATTCATACCAGATAAGATCTCAGCATGGAGAAAGGAAGTGGACATGAAGTCCCACCCCTAGCTAAGAAGCTTTTGGCACTTGACGTCTGCTGGGAGAGGAAGAATCAGCTTTCTTTAAGGGTGTGGCCTCCAGTGGGAGGTTGATCACATTCCAGTGGAAGCCACATAACAGAAGAATTTATGGGTGGCACCAATTATACTTGATGGGTTAAAAAAACAAAAGCAGGCACAAAAGTGGGTGAATAGGGAAGGGGGGGGGAATGAATCTTGGAAAAATGGAGGCTGAGAGTGAAAATGGTTAAAAAACGATGTTAGAGATTTTTCTTTTTTTTTTAATTTAATTTTATTTTATTTTATTAATTTATTCATATTACATCTTGATTGTTAGCCCTTCCCCTGTTTCCTCCCATTCCTCCCTCCCTCCCACTTCCCCCCTTCTCCCCTCCCCTATGTCTGTGATTGAGGGAGACTTCTTCCCCCTATGTATGCTCTAAGATTATCGAGTCTCTTCTTGGTAACTTGCTATCCTTCTTCTGAGTGCCACCAGGCCTCCCCATCCAGGGGACATGGTCAAAAAAGGGGCACCAGAGTTCACGCAAAGGACTAGGAAAAATGAGAAATGAAAGAATAGGGCACAATAGGAGCATATGTTGGGTAAGTGACTTGGGGATGGATATGATCAGAAAACATTATGTGTATGAAGTTGTCAAAGGACACATTAAAATATAAACAGGGAACATAGGTGAAGGAGAACCTCGGAGAGAAGCAATAAGCAGCATTCCTTCTGAAGAATCCAACTTAGCTTAAGTTCGCTATAGCTCAGCCATGTTACTTATATGTTTGCTGTTGAAGGTAGCCAGATAGGCCAAGTTAAGAAAAATTTCCACCATTACACCCTACAGCCCCTACCCCACCTCACCCAGAATCTGTTAGCCTGAGATAGTGTAAGAATCCAGGTGGCCTGAGCTCAGCCACCTTAACAATAGCATCGTAGGCTGATAGCAAGAGCAAACAAAACATTGTTAGCCGAGCAAGAGCCCTCCCTCCACCTCACCCCGATGGCTTGGAATTTACTTCCTCTACCTCATCCTGCGCAGAATTTACCGGCCTCCGAGAAAGGGCCACGATCATATATCGTACCTCAAACATGTGCCAGAATCAACTGCCCCCAACCCTCAAAAGGTCACCTTTGCTAGCCAATCAGTTGATACCTAACCACTGTTGCTGAGTTTTGCTTCTGTAAAGGGTATTTAAACTCTCAGATTTTGCAAGATGGAGTCCCCAACTCTTCTGAGCTTGGTGGACCCTGGTGTGTCGGCTCAATAAAATTCCTTTGCTTTTACATCGACTCTGGACTCTGACTCTTAACTGGGCTTCCAGGAATAGACTCTGATGATCTGAGTCTAACACTTCATGGCTCCTGCTTTAGTTCCTGCCTTGGCTTCCCTGGATTATGTACTGTAACCTCTAAGCAGAATCAACCCTTTCTTCCTCAAGTTGTTGATGGTCATGGTGTATCTCATTAGGAAGCAAAGTAGAACACAAGATGCTTGAACGGTGTGAGGCTGGCCATGGCCCCTCCCCTCTTCCTCTGTGCCCTCTTTCTCTCAGGCGGTGTCATTGTTGTTGGGTGCCTCTTTTGTTCCCATCTTTTGGCTGTTACAAGTGGTACTATGTGGATATTCAAGTTGGGGGGTTTCTTTGAGTCCCTGTTTCCATCTCTTGAACACACCCTTATGAATGGAATGCTAGGTCGCATGGTTGTTTTGCTTAATCCTTTAAGGAACTGACACCTGGTTTTCACAGAGGTGTCACCATTTCCTTGATTAGCAATGTACAAGGACTCCAGTTTCTGTGCATGCTCACCAATGCTTATTTTCCTCTTAAAAAAAAATTACCGCTGTCCTGGAAATTCCAAAGAATTCTCTCACTTAGGTTTTGATCTGCATTTTTCTAAGTATTAGGGACACTGATGTCATCTTCTTTTCCTGTGCCTGTTGGTCCTTTGTGTGTCTTTTCAGGAGAAATGCCTATTTAAGTCTTTGGCTCATTTTCAGGTTGGGCTGTTTCTTTTTGTTTTGCTGGGTTTCATACAGTCTGGACGTTAGATCTGAGGAGGGGCTCTTCCTCCAGGGCAGTGCTTCTCCACCTTCCTGTGCTGTAACCCTTTAATACAGTTCCTCGTGTTGTGGTGACTGTTAAATATGAAATATGTGCCACACATCACACATGGTGTAAGATTTATTGTAGAAGCATGGGGAGAGAAGGAAGAGGAGGTGCCCAGGTGGACGGAGAGAAAGAGAGAGACAGACAGAGGAAGAGAGAGCAAGAGAGATGGGAAAAGAGTGGAAGAGGAGCAAGAGAGTGAGAGAGGTAAGAGAGTGAGAGAGAGGAGGTGGATTTTTATAATCCTGGGCAGGGGCATACCTAGTGGCAGGTGAGTAATGACATCATAGTTCACTAGGCAGACTGGAGGCAGTATGCTAACAGTGACCCCCCACCACCACCACAAAATTAAGCAAGCAAGCTGACTCCTCCCCCAAGGCTCACTACCAACTATGAGCCATTTGGAGCTGGGTGAGCCATGTGTTACAGGCATAGTCCTTAACTCTGAAACCTATTCATTTCTGCTATCTTATTGTAGAAGCTGGAATGGGTTCAGGACAAGCCTCGCTCCAATGCCTTGTGGAAGTTTTGTTTATTTAATAACTTCCTCCCAACCCTTGCTCTCTCTCCCACACACCTGCTTTATAGAGCATTTATCTGTACTGTTGGGTACTGTTCTTTGCAAAAACACAGCCAGTACATCGTAGATCCCTTGGTGTCCTGTTACTTATACCTGGAGATGAGATTTGGGGAGGTCTTCCACCCCATTTTATGGAGACTGGAATTCCAAGAAGAGGGTGTCCTGCGAGTGCCAGCTCATCACCCCAGCTTCTCCCTATGTGAGGATGGTTATGATTGTCAAGAGCTATGGATTTAATTCTAAATTAAATGGTTCGACTGCCATAAGGGAATGTGTAAGAGCACATTAGAGTTTCCCACTGCCGAAGTGTCCCTAAGCCACTGGGGTGACCACAGGATGGCACCTGTGGCTTCATGTGAAGGCTGGGTGCCTCATGCTAAATGAGAAAAGAGCTTAGGGTATGCATGTGCCAAGAGTCCTGAAAGTTGACATGGGAAAAATAAACCTAGGCCATATGGAAGTGGCATCCAAATTTCTGAATTATCTGTGCTGAGAAACCTCCCTTCTACTTCATCCTTGAGGACCCAGCGATGTCATCGTGGTGGGAGGTAGCATGTGCAGCCTGGCAGAAGGCAGCTCTGTATTTCTCCAGACCAGGCAGCTGATGTAGTGGGTGCCAACTGATGAGGCCTTGGAGAGATTTTTGCAACATTTTTAATGAGCTACCAATTAGGGCATCTGGGGGTCCTGTGTAGAGGTTTCATCCCCAGGGCAGTATGACTCTTGACTGTGGCCCAATGAGGTCCTGAGCAGCTGCCAAGAAGTCCCTGTCCTGGGACGCCAAAATTGTAGGGAAGAAATGGACCGAGGGTCTCAGGGACATTCACGCTGCCTCCAGGGCTCAATCCAGGGAGCTCAGTCTCTGCCACTGAGGCCCAGACCCCATGTGATCAGCTCCATACAACTCTGTGGTTGTAAGCTCATGCTGGCTCCAGGTACTCTAGGGGAGCTCCAGAGGTGTAGTCCTTGCTGATGCTCATAGGACTGAGTTGGGCCATGTCCCAAGCCACGTGGTCCTCAGTGGCAGCTCTTTGCCTGGATCACAACTCTTTCCTGTCCCCTGGAGCAGAGGTTTCCGCCCCTCAGTGGAGGGGCCCCAGTATGGACCAGGCAACACCAGTTTGGAATGCCATGTGTTACAGCAACTCTTTCTAGAAGGCTGTCGGGGTGCTAGGATAGGAACAACTCATAGGTTCCCCCCCCCCCAATCTGCCTGGGTGTGCAGGATTTAACTGCCCTACTTATATAGAGGGAAACTGAGGCACAGAGAATCTTCCAGTAGCACCTAGCATCTGGTGGGCAGGTAAACGGCACCCTATGTCGTGGTGCAGAGGCCAGGCCACACTGCTCCATAGGTGTGTGGGCACCTGGCCTGGATTTCAGTGCCAGGAGGCAGCCAATGTGGGTGAGAAATGTGGTGTAGCCCAAGGGCAGGAGGTCCACCCTAGGGGCTCCTCTAAGTCCCCAGGGCCTAGCTGTTGCCAGCAACATAATTGGCAAAAGTGTCCTCACAGACCTGGATCGGGGAAAGGCATAAATAACCAAGTGCAGGAAACTCTGCCTGCTGGGCCAGGCTGGCCTGGCTCTCACCTCATCAGATGCTTTTGTTGACTGGGCTAGAGAGAGGGACACTGCAGCCTCAGGGTGGGTTCTGTGACTTGGCTGACTCTGCTGGAAGAGCTTGGTGGCGACACTATCTGCTCCAGGCTTTTGCCCTGGAGGAGCCATGTGGCTGCTGTTTGAAGTGAGGCTAGAGCCAAAGGAACAGAGCAACAACTCCTTTTCATGATTCTTTGGGAACCGGGTCTGACCTGGATGGGGCTAGTAGGGGCCATCCCCCAGTGACCACAGCCAGGGCAGCTCCTGCAGGGTAGTCTTGTGGACCTGGAGCTAGACAGTCTGCTGAAGGGATATGCTCAAATCCCAAGTAGAGAGCACATCCCGGTGTCTTCACTGGTAGTCCAAATCTGCTATTGGCCACAGGCATGGAAGGCCAAAGCAGCAGGAGGAATTTCCAGACTGACTTGCGGCTGACTATAGGAGGTGAGCACCAGTATTTAGCCCACAGGAATCCCTAGTGCAAGTCAGAGGTTAGCCAGGCTTGGAGCTGCTGTGTGTGTACTTGGCCTGGGTGGATCACTGTCCAGAGAGAGTATGGCATTGCTAAGGCTGACCTTTCTGGACTCCAGGCTGCCTAGGAGGCCCTGTTGAAGACCTGGGTGGATGGTCATGCACCCCTCACCTCCATGGGCATTGCCGCTGTCCCCAAGATAACTTGGACAAGGGAATTCTCACCCTTGCAGACCTACCTCTGACCCCTCAGAAGCCAGTCCACCTTAGGGCATATGCCTTCGCACCTACTTGACTCTCATATGCACTAGGGTGATGGCCCCCCTCAATCTGGCTTGGGACCAAGATCTCCAACTTCAAGCTTGTCTTCTGAGACTCGGGGGATGCCTGGCAGCTGCAGTTGTGTGGGGTGATGACTGGGGTGATGCTCATGTCTGGGTGTCCTTCCTGCAAAGGTAAGCAATCCTCCCTCATCCACATGTGGCTCTCTGTGGTGGGAAGGAAGTGGGAAGACCTGAGACCTATCATTGCGTGCGGAGTATAGGAGGAAGCAGGAGGCTGTAGTACAAATGTCACACTAGAGAGTGTCACCTTCCAGGTAGAGCAGGGCTTGTCAGCAACTTCCTTCTCTTTGTGGCCCTTGCATTATGGTTGACAACAGTGGAAACATTTTTAAAAACTGAGTTTCTGAGTTTGAGCTGAGGGTGAGTGACACTGCCACATAGGTCAAGACTGCCTCCATGAGCAGGTCAGACGCCACTGGTATGACGGAGGTAGCCATGAGTTTGCAGGGGTGATGACCAGGCAGGCTGCTGGGGACCTCTCTCCAGCCAAGCATCTGACACAGGCCTTAGGAAGTGCATTGTGTTTCGGTTGCAGACTTGTGCTGATTACAAACAGCTATGTAGGGCTGCTGTGAGTCTGGGGAAGGGACCGCAGCCAAGGCACCCAAAGGATCTTCAGGTCTTCTGGGTGAGGGACTGTTGGCTGTTTTGTGGTCAGTAAGAGGGTAATTACCAGGAGATGGGGCTCTGTGGTTGGGAGGGGCAGCTTAGACTCATGCATGTGAGTGTTCATGTCTGTGTAGTGTGTGCACTTGTGCATGGCTAGGAAGAGGGAGAAATGGCAGGGAGGTGCCTCTGGGCTCTGTGCTTGAGGGTCACCTAATTTCTACCTGGTCAGCCCAGGACCAGGAGCAGCTGGCTCTGAGAAGGGGTGGCGGGGGCGGGGTTGTGTGTGGGGGGAATGTGCTGATAGCCGGAGCTTCTTGGGTTGCAGGACCCACGAAACACCCCTCTCACCCACCAACACATCCATGCACACTGAGAAGAGTGATAGCTCAAACATTATTCATTTAAGTGTGTGTGTGTGTGTGTGTGTGTGTGTGTGTGTGTGTGTGTGTGTGTGAGTTTTCTCTCTTCACCATGTGGGTCTTGGTGGTTGAACTCAGGGTGTGTGGTTTTACTCACAGCGGGAGTGCTTTTACTCACACAGGTGCCTTTACTCACAGAGCCATTTCACAAGCTCAGAGTGACAGTTTTTTAAATACAAACTTTAGGAAACCCAGCTCATTCCTTTCTAAACTAACAGTTTAAGGTTAGAGCCTGGGGCAAAGAGGAGCTGGAGGAGAAGGGGCACAGGAAAAGGAGGAGGTGCCCTACGCGGTCTACTACTGAAGGTTTTGCCCTGTGGGGGGCGTTTCCATGGAGCAATAGGAGTGCTCTTCCGGGGCCTCATCTGTCTGTTGGACGAAAATGCTGAAGGTCAAGGCATTCGTAACTTCACTTGTGGAAACCAAATTGTTCATGTCTCTTTCTAGGCTTCAGGACTCTTGAATAAGGACCCCTCTCTCTCTGCCAGGTGACAAACATGGCAGAATAAGGACACTGTGTCCTCTTCTCCGCTAGGTGACAGACAATGGCTAGAAGGGACACACGCCTGGCTGAACACCTTCCTACCAGCACGAACATGGTTTATGCTGCCTGCCCAGTAACTCCTAAGGGGAGCTGGGTTTGCCTGGCTCCTGGGACTGTAGGGCAAGGTGAGCGGATTCTATAGAGAACAGAAAAGGGCCAGAGCCCTCACTTGAGCCTTCTTCTTGGCAGCTTGGTAGTCCATGTCCCGAAAATACTTAATGGCTTCAGGTACCGGCCAGAACCTGTCCACACCTGGGCAATTCATCTTGCTGGGTTTCCCTGGGCCAAGGAGCATGCGTATTGGGCTCTTCCTGCTGTTCCTGGTCATGTATTTGCTCACAGTAGCTGGAAACCTAGCCATCATCTCCCTGGTCAGGGCCCACAGATGCCTGCAGACACCCATGTATTTCTTCCTCTGCAACCTCTCCTTCCTGGAGATCTGGTTCACCACAGCCTGTGTCCCTAAGACCCTGGCCACTTTTTCTCCCCTGGGTGGCGCTATCTCCTTGGCTGGTTGTGCCACACAGATGTACTTTGTCTTTTCTCTGGGCTGTACCGAGTATTTTCTGCTGGCTGTGATGGCTTATGACCGCTACCTGGCCATCTGCTTGCCACTGCGCTATGGCGGCATTATGACACCTGGGCTGGCGACGCGATTGGCCCTGGGATCCTGGCTGTGTGGCTTCTCTGCAATCACAGTGCCCGCTGCCCTCATTGCCCGCCTCTCCTTCTGTGGCTCACGTGTCATTAACCACTTCTTCTGTGACATTGCACCCTGGATAGTACTGTCCTGCACCGACACACAGGTGGTGGAGCTGGTGTCCTTTGGAATTGCCTTCTGTGTCATCCTGGGCTCGTGCGGTATCACATTAGTCTCCTATGCCTACATCATCACTACCATTGTCAAGATTCCTTCCGCCCAGGGCCGGCACCGCGCCTTCTCGACCTGCTCATCCCATCTCACAGTGGTGCTTATTTGGTACGGCTCCACCATATTCTTGCATGTGAGGACCTCGGTAGAGAGCTCTCTGGACCTCACCAAAGCTATCACAGTGCTCAACACCATTGTAACCCCAGTGTTGAATCCTTTCATATATACCCTGAGGAACAAGGATGTGAAGGAGGCTCTGCGCAGGACAGTGAAGGGGAAGTGAGCCACTGCCCACATGCATCCCCCTGCGCCCCCAGAGGCTGCTCCACAGGACTTCCATTGGTTGTCCTGTGGGCCAGTGTCAGTGGTCAGCACCCTCTACGGGGCTTAGAACAACACCTGTCCTAGTTTATACCCTCACGGGTTTGTCCAGGAGCACTGCTGTCTCATGTTTCAGTTTCAGGATCCAGAGGACATGATGAACCCCAGGCTTGCACACTCACCTGAACTTGTACGCTCAGTCATCTCTGCTGTTGGAACTTGCATGTTCTGTTTTTGTGGTTATTTTCCAAACGATGCATTAAAGAGCACTGAGTTCAACCATTCATGGAGGAGTCAGTTACACACTACACCAGTGTGGTTCCATGACCTCTAGCTACTTCTGGGGGATATGGGTAGTGCAAGGGATCGGGGTGTGTGTGTGTGCTATATTCGGTGTCTACTCTGCTGTGCAGCTCTCTGCTGCTGGCTAGCCAGACACTATGTGACCCCAGTGATGCTTCTGGGGCCACATAGTAGGGACAGCACTCAGGGACTCCTTAGTTCCCTCATCTGTCATTCTGAAATGGCATGGCTTTCATAGCCTTCTTTATTAATCCCTCTCCTTTGAAACGAAAGCTATTAGCAGATGGCACTGAGAAAAAGAGGCAGTAGATGATTTCTGGGTCTGGCGTGGTGACCAATGCCTCCTTGGCTGCCCTTATTTTGGGTCAAGGTACTTACTTTGGATGGAGCCTTGGGTGGAGGCTCTCACCCTTGGGCTAAAGCTGATAGAGGTCAGCCAGTACCGGTCATCTCTGCTAATGTCCCAGAATTTCATGGGCTGTCACAAAAAGCTATGCAGTGTAGTGTTTTTTAAAATTTGTGTTTCTTCCTCCTCCCCCATTTAATTATTAATTTAATCTCTTTATAGCCTGACCCCAGCCCCCTTCCTCCTCCGCCATTTAATTATTAATTTAATCTCTTTATAGCCTGACCCCAGCCCCCTTCCTCCTCCGCCATTTAATTATTAATTTAATCTCTTTATAGCCTGACCCCAGCCCCCTCCCTCCTCTTTTCCCCGTCCCACCCTCATGTCCCCCTTCACTCCCTCTTCTTTTCTTTTCTCGGAGAAGGGGAGACCCAGCTTGGAGGAAGGGATACAGCGGCAGGCAACAGAGTCAGAGGCAGCCCCCCGACCCATTGTTAGGGGACCCACAAGTTGACCATGCTGCACATCTGCTACATATATGTAGGGGAGTCTAGGGTTTTGAATGGGCCCTGCAATGTCATCAAAATGGTAAGTTCTTGGGAGTCCAGAGCCCCCTGGGATCTGCAGGTCTGTGCTTCCTGGGCCTCACCTTTCCCAGGAAATTTAGCTTCTCCTGGAAACTCAACATTCTGGAGAAGAATATATTTCTTTTTCTTTTTGGTTTTTCGAGACAGGGTTTCTCTGTGTAGCCTTGGCCATCCTGGACTCACTTTGTAGACCAGGCTGGCCTCGAACTCACAGCAATCTGCCTGCCTCTGCCTCCCGAGTGCTGGGATTAAAGGCGTGTGCCACCACACCCGGCCTGAGAAGAATATATTTCTTAAGTTTAGAAATTTGACAATTTTTGAATGCTGAAAGGGAAAGACTTCTAATATTTTCTAGTGACTGATTTCCCCATATGATGAGTGTATTAGTTAGAGTTCTCTAAGGGAGCAGAACTGAAAGAATAAACACACACACACACACACACACACACACACACACACACACACAGATTTATTGGAGTAGCTTAACGTTACACATCACTGTCAATCATCAAAGGAGTCTAGGGCAGGACCTCGATGCAGGAAGCTGGAGGCAGGAATGAAGAAATAAAGAAGAGGCCATTGAGGAGTGTTGCTTACTAGATCACTCTTCCTTGCTTGCTCCATTTGCTTCCTTATTCACACCACGACCACTTGCCTAGTGGTGACATCACACATAGTGGCTCGGGCTCTCCCACATCAATCATTAATTAAGAAAATCAATCCGTGCAGTCTTGCTTATAGGCAATCTGGATGAAGGAATTGTCTCAGTGTGAGTTCCTCTTCCTATATGACTCTATCTTATGCCAAGTTGAAAACAAGCAACAACAACAAAAAAACCAAACCAAGACAAAGAAGATATCTGATAGCCGTGTTTTTACCGGCCGGTAGGAATCATATTTCTATGGCAACAGAGAGGTTGCATAGTGATTGATGGTCTGCATTTACTGATTTCCCTTGATTGTCCATTAATTCATTATTAATTAACCAATTCATTCACTCATATACACTTAGGTATATGTTTAGGTTTTAATTTTTTGAGAGAGGGTCTCATTATGCAGTCCTGGCTAGCCCCAAACTAACAGAGACCCACCAGCCTCTGACTCCCGAGTACTGGGATCAAAAGGCTATAGCAGCACTGCTAACTCCACCATATAAAAATTTTAACCACTTGCTTATTTACTAATATGTATCATATACTTTTATTTTTGATTAATAATAACTGTGTACTGTTGAAGCCAGATGTAATACTTCTAGGACATGTTTACATTTGGAAATGAGCAAGATATGTCAATATTCTGTTGGGAATTTTTGTGTCTGTGCCCATGAGAGATGCTCACTTCAGTACCCTCTCACAAAGCCCTTGTCAGGGTTGAGTGATCTGTTCTTGGCAGTGTGAGTCAGGAAATACCTCCCTGCTGGCCTTAGAGCGATTGCTGAGAACCTCAAAACTTCAGCATTCATGATAGAATTCACGAAGGAAGCTGGCTGAGTCTGGAGCTTTCTTTTTGAAAGATTGGTGATAGATTCAGTTTCTTCAGTGGACATGAGAAGCTTTTAAAGGATTTGAGAAATTCTATTGGTTTGCCTTATTATTAAAGCACACATGCCCGTGCATGTTGGTGGTTTGGTTTATATTTAGATGGTTTCTAAGCATTTCCTTATTCACGCTTATAAAAATGCAATCCCAGAATGCCAGAATGTTGTACCTTCTTGTAAAATATTCATGCTTATTTTCCATTATCAATACGTCCTAGGCAAGAGGGTCCTGATTCTTTCTTATCCATGTCAGCCATCAACATAGTCATCCAACTATCCTCTAGCTCAATAAATCATCTACCCATTCAGCCATTTACCTATTTGTCTGTAAACCTACACAGCCATCTATCCACTCACAAGCACATCCACCTATCCACCCATCCATCCACCTATCCATCCACCCACCCATCCATCCATCCATCCATCCATCCATCCATTCACCCATCCATCCATCTATTCACCCATTTATCTATTTATTTGTCCACCCATCCATCATCCATCCATTGACCCATCTATTCATCTTTTCACCTATGCAACAATCTATAAAATCACCATCTTTTAAAAATATTAAAATTTTCATTTCAGTGTACCAAACATGTTCTACTCTAAAATTTCTCATGTTTCTGGATGTTTCAGGCTTCCCACATGAGCCCAAACTGATGAAGATATCACATTGCTTTCCTGATCCGAATCCCATGTCCTAGGCAAACCCCATAAACTGTTTTCTCCTTTCACTCTTTGAATCTCCCATTGTTTCTTTTTTAAATTGATTAATTTACTTTTACATATATATTTATATTACTATACTTATAAACAATAAACAACATACAGCAAGAAGAGCCATGAGGGAGGAATGGGAGGACACAAGTGATGGGATAACAATTGAGTTGTAATCTGAATAAATTAATAAAATTTAAAAAATTAAAAAAGAAGAAGAACCATGAAACAATCAGGGATTATATAAACATTACATTCATAGTGTTATGGTTATTTGTATTTGCCAACCTTGAAAAAAACATCTTTTCATTTTTGTGAGTCTAAAATTCAGAATATAAAGCAATATCTATCATACCTAATCTTTGTCAACTTAAAATATCTATCAGACCTAAGAATGTCTTAATCCGTACACAACTAAACTTAATTGTACAACTAAACTATCTGGTCTTCAACTCCATCAGAGACTTGAGAAGGAATAAAATTAATTACTTGAGTAAACAGGAGTGCAGGTTGGCAGCTTCCAAAGTGAAAATAGTTTGTTGCCTGAACAGTTAGGCCAAAGTCTCTATAATGTTGGAACACCACCTTCAGCCATCTGGCCCAGTGTGTCTGACAGAGATATCTGTGTGGCAGGAACTATTGAGGACTTGCTTACCTTGGCTTGCCAGGGTTTGGCTGTCAACTCTGCCTGCATCAAAGCTTGGCCACTTTTAGGCAGAATTCTGTCTGTGGCTGAAACGTAGACTCACCATATTATCAATTGACACATCCATCCATCCATGCTCCCTTATCTGTTATTCATCTATTCCTCTATCTGTCTTCCCACCCTTTCACACATCTATGCATATCTATCATCTATCAATCTATCAATCAATCAATCTATCTATCTATCAATCTATCTATCTATCAGCTATCTATCTGCCTACTTATCCATCTATCTATTCTCCATCCATCCACCCACTTATGAAGGGTTAAATTTTTGGGATTCTAAGAATACATTAGGATTTTCCCAAGGGTTGGTGTAAAGAAGGCTTCTTCTTTCTGGAACCACAGCCTCAGGATGCTGTTCACCTGTGTCTATTATTCCAGCATCATTTCCTTCAGTGTGCCTTAGTCTTCATTTTGAACTCATATATATTGCTTGTCAGTCCTTAGTATATGAGGGTATTGCTGGTAGGCTGCCTTCCTTCCTAAGCACTGTGTGAACAAGCACTAGTGTTGAGATCCAAGGAAGCTGTTCACTGGAGCCCAGTTTTGCTTATGATTTGGGGCTCTGTCCTTGCTTTAATTATTGTTTATGGAGGTAACCAGCCAATCAGTCAGTCAATAAGCACTTCAATAAGTGTGTGTGTGTGTGTGTGTGTGTGTGTGTGTGTGTGTGTGTGAGCCAGGACCCAGATTAAGGGACTAGGCGACTGTTGCTCCAGTTCAGTAGTTCTGGCTCTGGATTCCTGTCTGGCCTCAGCCTGTTCTTGGTGTGTGTTGTCATGGGTGTGTGGGATGAAAGCTCATGAGTCAGTTTGAGAATGTAGTTTTGCTTCCATTGAGATACAGAAAACACTTATATTTAAGATAAGAGTTCATAGAGTCCAGTGTATTGACACGTATCTGTAATTCCAGCCCTTGGAGGGGCTGAGACAAGAGGATTGTCATGAGTTCCAGGCGAACCTGGGCTACTATGGAGACCTTGTCTCAAAACAAAACAAACAGTGAAACATATCAGAATTCATATTAAATGTTAACATTTTTCACCTTTGTACATGTGTTTTCTTTATTTCTAGATATGAATGGTCCATTAGGTTAGTGCCTGCCTTGCTTTGGGACACTGTTCCTTCCTCCCTGGGATAATAAGGTGGCCAGTGGGTTGCTCAGGACTGTGGTTCCTGCTGTCTAGATGATCTGCCAGGCTGTGGGCATGACCTGGAGCTCAGCCCAAGAGAGGGCCGTGTTTCTTCCTTTGTCTGCAAATACAGATTCGCAGGTAGAACACAGAATTCACAGGCGGCTTAAGTCAAGCTCTCCACAGGAGATCAGAGGCGTAGCTCACCTCCAGTGGTGTTTGGTGGACACACAATGTAGGAGATTCCCAAGCTGTTCTGTGGATGTAGTTTTCAGGTGGCCCCTGGCTCTGGTGAGCAGATGGGAGATTGACATTAGTTTGGCCTTTTCTCAGAGGTGTAATTTTTAAAAAAAAAACATAGTTTTTAATTTTGGTGTAATCCCAAGTTGTATAGTCCAATTTGTCTATTTTTCCTCTTTGTTATCAGAGTTCTACTATCTTTTTTAATAATAATAATAATAATAATAATAATAATAATAATAATAATAATAATAATTATTGCTTTTGCTATTGTTATTTTTTAAAAAAATTATTCTTTCATACAGTACATCCTCTCTTCCCTCCTCCCAGAAACACCCCCACCATAATCCAGTCCTCTTCCATTTCCCTTTAGAAAAGAGCAAGCTTTATCAACCAAACATGGCATAACAAGATTCAACAAGACTATGCATAAACCCTCATATCAAGGCTGAATGAGGCAACCAAATAGGAGGAAGAGGTTCCATGAGCAGGCAAAAGAGTCAGAGACAGTCCCACCCCAACTCCCGTTGCTAAGAGTCCAACAAGAACCTCACACTAAACAACCATAGATGTGTGCAGAGGACATAACGCAGACCCATGCAGGTCTGTGGTTACTGCTTCAGCTTCTGGGAGCCCTCATGAGCCCAGTGATCTTTCTGTCTTAAGATGTTTCATTGTTCCAGCTCCTTAAGTTTATTTATTTATTTACAATTTTATTTTACCTTATTTATATGTCTGTGAGTATGCTCTCCTCTGTGTGTGTGTGTGTGTGTGTGTGCTGAGTGTGTGTGCCAGATGTCCACTGTGGGTGCTGGGAACTAAATTTCATCCCTTTGGAAGAGCAGTGAGCATTTGCCAGTGTCTCCAGCCTTCTAAACTTATTTAAATTATTACTTCATGGGAAGGAGCTTTTGCTAAGTTGCCCATTCTAGCTTTGGACTTTCTCTGTAAAGGAGACAGGTGTTACATTTACAGCCTTGCTGCCTCAGCCTCTGGAGAGGCCAGGATCCCAGGTCTGCACTAGTGTATCTATCCAGAACACTAACATTGAGGGATTTGAAGGAACAAAAAATAGGGCCAAGCGCTACTTGGAAAATAAGCCAGTGCAACAGAGGATGGCGTAAGACCTGCTGACTCCTGGATGCGGGGACTAGATCTTACTGATGTGGGGTTTGCAAAATTTACCCTTCTGGATGTCATCAGTCACAGCAGAGAGAATTCCGTCCCAGACCCTTTGAACCACATGCTTCAGTAAATTGTGAATAGTAGATGTGAACACTCCTCCTCTGTCTTAGCAACATTGATATATGATAAAGCTTGTCTACACAGGGAGCTCTGAGTAAAGGGCATGATTTGAAAAAGGCAATTTTTATTACTCCTAAAGTTGCAGTGGTTCCTAATCTTACAGCTCAGCATTATTCATATTTCTTCAGCACTGAGTCTGTTCTTCAGAGCGGAACCTTCCGTATCAGAGTCAAAGCATAGTTCATCCATTAAGAACTATCATGGCCCTGAGCATCCAGGGTGTGTGGTGTGCCAGTTAGAACATGGACAGATGCTGGGGGACCCAGCTGGAGGGCTGTGGCTGTTTCACACTTTGCAGACGGCAAGGACCCCTGGAGACTTCAGGGGCCTGTTGGTCATCTCCAGAGCTTCCCTGTACAGCTGCAAATAGGAGCTGCTGGAGCCCTGGGGAGATGACTGGGCAGTGGGGGCACATTTGGCAATGTGCTGGTTGCTCCTGGTGCCTGGCTTCTTGTATATACTTTAGTCCTTCACCAGGTTCCCCGCCAGCCAGGGAAACTGCTCCTTAGCCCACAAGGCCAGTGATGGGTTACATTTCCTCCACAAGCAGTTCATGAGACAAAAGGCACATCAGAAGAGCTTCTCATTGACGGCCACCTGCTAAGGGCCACCCCCACCCAGGGAACACTTGTGGAGGGTTCCCTCCCAAAAGACATTTGGTGGGCACACACCCACTGTGGGGACACTTGCTCAGGGTCGTGTGTCTTACTTAGAGCAGACATTGGCTGAGAAACACTTGCTGATTAGGCATTTGTTGAGGGGACATTTTTCTCATGAGACAGCTTCTAAGTCCCCTTAGCGGCTGGCTGAAAAGGTACAAAGAGGCTCATATGCTATAAGTGCTTGTTGAGGGTCTTCTGCTGGGGGGGGTTTCTTGTTGAGAGACATCTATCCCTGGCTGCTAGAGGGCCCTAGCCACACTTAAATCTCCCTGACTTGTGCCAGGAAACCTCAGCATTCCTGCTGCTGCAGCTAACAGGCCTGTGTAGGCAGCAGGTGGCAGTAGTTCACCTCTAGGGAGCTGGTGAGGGTGGCTCCGTTTCCTGTGTACAAGCGCCCGCTGTCACCACTCATACAGCCCACAGGGGAACCCAACTCTTGCCTCTTTCTTTTCTTTTCTTTTTTTTTCTTGCCTCTTTCTTAACCTGCTCTACCCAAGGGACTGGCAGCACTGAGTGAGGAATGCTGTTGTTGTTGTTGTTATTATTATTATTATTATTATTATAATATTATTATTATTATTATATTTTGAGCTTTGTTTCTGATAAAAAAAGTTCATGGCCTTTAGGCAACTGGGGAATAGCATACAAACCTCTTGGTACCCAATAAGACTTACAGTGTGCAAAGATTTCTGCCAACTTCTGTGAGAAGTTTTAAGAGCCAGGGGACTACCTGTTGCTTTCCCCAGGGCTCCATTAAAAAGAAGGTAGGAGGGGCTGTGGGAGGCTGAGCAGCCATGGGGCCACCTTGCCTGACTCTGGGTCCATCAGGAAATTGGTGGCTCTGGCTTGTTAGGCAAAAAGAGTCCAGGGTATCATCATGGACGATGAAAACTATTCCAATTAATAATGCTTCAAATTCACTGAGGAATTAATTATTTCAGAGCATTTAATTAATTTTAGACAAGAAATTACGTATTAGGCAACAGTCTGTCCTGAAGGGAAATGGCGGCTTGAGATGAGCTCATTTATGTAAAGCTTCCTTCTCTCAAAATGCCGCCCAGGGGAGGGGCTGTGGGAAGATAGTGAGCCAAGGGTGTCCTGGTTTGGCAGCCACCTTGTCTCCTGGTCTTCATGGAATTTGCCTCTGCCTGTTGCACCATAGCTCGCCTGGAGTCTCCCGTCCATCTCAGAATAAAGCATGCTCTCATGTGCCCAGAAGGTGGCCTTTCCTGGACATAACCAAGGCATAGGAAAGGCTACTCTTTGGCATGTTGGGGGTTTTCAGCTATCTCTGCATTCTTTCACAACCTGTATTTCAAAGGAATCACGTGCTCATTGTAGGTGTGTAGACTTTTTATTGACGTGCACCACACACTCAGAAGAGTGCCTGACCTGTGAAGGTAGGATCGAATACGTTTTCATAAATGGTGCCCGTGGGCAGCATCCCTCTGAGAACTGGTGTTGGCCAGCTGCTGGCCCCAGCCTCCTTGCCTCCATCTGTACGGTCTGCAGGTTCTTCACGGTGGCCTGTGGGATGGTTCACCACCTCTCATTGCCGAGTGTATCTGTTGCACAGGCAGCCCACACCAATCCCCTTGTCTAGGAGAGGTTGCACTAATCCCATTACTTGGCCATTATAAATAAGACTTTGGTCATTACTGTATGATGTACATGTTGGCTGTGTCTGAGAGCCATTGGGATGTGTGCATTCACCTACCGCCGATAGTGTTTAACTATTTATCCAAAGCGCTACTCTTTTGTCTAGGACTTTGGGTTTCCTGTCTCCTCACTGACCTGGGACTTGCAAGTGGTAGGCCACGCAGTTATCACTTCCTCATCTTGCCTCCATCTTGTTCTCCATTTGAAATGCATGTGACTAGCTAACAAGCCTTCTCCCCCGCCCCGCACCCCCCCTTCATGCTTCAAGCATGCTTTGCGGGGCTGGAGGCAGCCATGGGTGTCATGAGCCTTACTGTGTCTGCTCAGAGGCAGCAACTGTGAACACCTCTCTCACGAATGGATGGCCTGGATACCGTCTAGCTTCCGTCGAGCAAGCTGGCAGGCTTTAGTGTCTCGTCTGAACTCCAGTGTGGTTACCATACCTGCCTTTGCACTGACCTGCTGAGTCAGAGGTGGAATCCCCCTGCAGCGGAACCTCAGGGCTTAGGGTCCAAGCATCTTTCCACCCATCCCTTTCCACCTACATGGAGCATTTCTTTCATAGCTGGCTCTGGCCAAGGGGAGGAAGGATGGAGACCCGGTGCTGTGTGGTCCCGATTTGGTGATGGAAGAGTCATGGTGAGTCCTCTGCATTCTGGGGGAGACTCATGGCCCTGGCAGCTTGGTGGTTTGAGTGCTTGCTCTGGGGACAGTCAGCATCTGGCTTGTTTCTGGGCTCCTCTGTACATGTTTTTTTTAAAATATAAAAACATTCTTTTCGGCACAAGCCTCCCTTTAATTGAATTGTGCTCATTCATTAGCTGTTGTGATCACGGTTGCTATGATTCACACCTACGCTAACTTTTTTTTTTTTACGTTGCTGTGCATGTAAGCTTTTGTGGGGAGCAGGCTGGTGAGCCCAGCTCTGGGCTGAGGCTTTTGATATGAAGGGACCCTGGGTCACTGAGTCAGACAAGAACCAGAGTTTCTAACAGGCAATGGGAGAAACCGCTGTCTATCTCTGTTGTGCAGATATCAGCGTATATACCACACTTTGTGGTGGATAGATGAGTTCTCCAGGCCTTAAGTGAGCTGGGTGCAAACCATCTCTACCCACAGTGGCTTACTTCGGAAATGCAGCAAGGAAATGCCTCACATACAAATTTAAACACAAACTTAACGTGACCCAGAAACTCCACAGTCAGGTATTTATTCAGGAAAAATAAAGCTTTATATCCTTCTGTGCCACGGCATAATGAGCATGTGTGAAAAATTCCATTTTAACTAACAATAATAACACGTGTTTACGGAATACAATGGGTATATCTTAGAATAACAGATTGGGGTGATTAACACGTGCATCGCCACAGCTGCCAGGCAAATGTAGCCTGCAGCCCTCAGCCGGTGGAGCTGGTCACTCACAACGCAGAAATGCAAAGAGCCTGATAAGTGAAAAACATGAAGGACGCTGTGCCAGTCTCTTTGTGTGTGAAGAGGAAGACGGAGTGGGAGTGGCAGGACAGAGCCTGTGGGCAGAGGAAACTGGGTACCCAGCTTCGACTACAGTGCCCACACTG
This sequence comes from Acomys minous, assembly GCF_964271855.1. NCBI lineage: Eukaryota > Metazoa > Chordata > Mammalia > Rodentia > Muridae > Acomys > Acomys minous. The sequence continues at coordinate 58,810,842 of NC_140484.1, read as the reverse complement.
TTTGACACAGCGGCCAGAGTTCATTACACCATGCAGCTCGCAGAGTGAATCTTATCACTTGTCGGTAATACATTAAGACCTGGCGATGGCTTAAAGATGTCATTGCAATTGCATCAGGCGACCTCCTCCAGTCTCCCTCACAGGCCACGGGCTGCCTCAGGGTACCTTGGCCACATCCTAGTAGCTCTGGCCTCACTGGGTGCCTGTAGGGCAGGGTTGGCTGATATCCAGTGTGGCCTTTCTCTTTCCTGGTTTTCAGGTTATTTGTGATCCTGGATCTATCCAGCCTGCCTAAGTCTTCTCATGGTGAGGTTGGAGTCTAAGCAAAAGGCAAAAGAGCAGCTTTGCAAGCGGCAAGTGGAAACATTCGGGCTCTGAACCTCTCCTCTAGGCACACCTGTGGATTTCCTGCTGGCCAGAAACATGCTGTGCCTGCACACAGAATCTGGTGGGGGAGGACTCAAAGTTTAGAGGCCCAGGGAAGCCGAGCTTGGGGCATGTCATGGATCACGGTCCGAGGCTGACAAGAACACTTGGAGATGGAGATGGAATTGTGACACCTCACCTCTACTGCCACTTCAAAGGCTGAGGAGCTGGAATCAGTTGCTTATAAAAGTACAGTGGCCCTCTTTTAAAAAAAAATGCTCCGTTTTTGGGCTGGACAGATGGCTCAGTGGTAAAGAGCACTGTCTACTCCCCCAGAGGTCCTGACCTCATTTCCCAGCAACCACATGGTGGCTCACAACCATCAGTACTGGGATCTCATGCCCTCTTCTGGTCTGCAGGTGTACATACAGATAGAGTACTCACACACAAGAAATCAATCAATCAATCCTTTACAAAAATTCCCCGTCTTCATCTACTCATATTGAGTGGTGCCAGACCCCACAGATAAAAGGTACCTTAGGTACCTTTTAGACAGTCCCCCTTTAGACAAGCAGAAGATCCAAACACCTTGTGTTGACCTTCTCACCCCTGGGCCATTCATTTTCTTGTAAGAAACACATGTTCTCTCAAAACCTAGCATGCTTTCAAATGAGAGAAAAAGGCAAGTTGGACACCAGCACATCAACCCATCTGCAGACTGATTTCACATAGAACATCCTTGGAAGGTTGGGGAGAGGGTTGGAGTGGCGGCTGCCATGTTGGGCTTTCGGGTGGCCTTATCTGTGGTCTCTGCCTATTCTATTCCCATGGTTCCTCTGAACTGATGCTATTATCACCCTTGATTTACAAGCGGTAAGTGGAAGCCCAACATAGTAAGTGCTGTCTGAGCAATGTGCGACAAAGATTAAGTTGTCACAGCTGAGTGTCTAGAGGCTGTCTTTGATGTTGGCCTCACACTATGATAGAAACACCATGAATGCTCAGTACTCTGTAGTAATTTTCACCTTAAGGCCACAGAGGCCACTGTTATTCTCTCGTAGATCAGGAAAAAGAGGCTCCATGGAGTTACGGAGGGATGGGTAGACTAATAACAAGAAGTGCAAATGGCTTTTGCCAAGCGTCTCTTGAGCATCAGTTATCCCAAATGCACAGTATTATTTAACCCTTACAGTGGCCACATCTGTCCTTAGCCCTGGCATCAACACAGTGGGTGGGAGTTGCTGCTATTGCTGGTGTCAAGACAGTAGAAGCTTCTCCCATGTGAAACTCAGGATGGATAGTAAGTTATTGCTGTTCCCAGGGCAGGGATGGATTGTTTCTGACGCTGGCTCGGTGCCCTCTCTGTCCAATTGAGCATAGTGCTGTACCTCAGAATATCTCTTCAGTGGTTGAAAGTGGATTTGAAAGCAAAGTGTTTTAAGTCCATCACTAGGCATGTTGGGGGTCCTTCTTTAGATAATCGTATGACTGATTCTCATCTGTGGAGAAATCTGGAAGATCCGATAGCAGCCACAAAACCCCATCTTTGTGAAGGCCTCAGAAACTTCCAGTTAGTGCATTTTACAGGTCAAGGGTACAAGAGAGGGAAGCCCTAACAGGGAACCCTAAAACCCTGGGGCTATTTTTTCCCCTGGGAGGTGACTAATGACTTCCAGAGATGAGTGGGAAGGTGGAAAACTGAGACTCAGAGGCCATGGTTATCCAGGTCTTGGCAATGAATGTATGCATCTAGAGGAAGGGCAGGCTTACATCAGCCCTTTGAGATAGGGCTAGCTTTGGGTCACCTCACCTGCTTGAACTCCTTGGGGATTTGGACCTGTCAGAGGTCCATCACAGTAGACCTTTGGAACCAGGAGAGACCTTAGTAGAGGTTGACAATCCATTCAGAGCCTCAAATTAAAAATGCATCCTGTCTGTAATATTAGTGAGAGCGTGCAAACTGGAGAGAGTAATTTGTATGACTCCCTCAGTGTTGAATTACGTGTCTACCTTTAGGCAAGCCAGCCATTGGGTTGCTGATTACAAGGGGTTTATCAGAGACCAAGGAACATTTTCTGATTTTTGTTAAGATTGGTAAACACTATGGAAATAGCTAAAGTGATGAGGAAAGAAGACACTTCAAACACTAAGAAGACAGCAGGTGTCAGGAATAGGTTCCCACAGTGGAGCTAATCAGAGGGGATTTGATATAATTGTTTATAACGCATGTAATACTTGGCAGAGCATTGGAAACAAAACCAAAACTTAGACAAAACACTTCACACAGTTGGAAATCATAGAGCTGAAAGCCACAGAAGTTGAAGAGCTGATGGTCATAACTGAGCAGTGAGTTAGAGAAGAGGACCGTGGACGAACAGGGAACATCCTGATGGGAGCACAGAGAGACACAGTGACAAGAGCCATGAGGAGGGTCCTTGAGAGCTGCCTGCTGCCAAGGCTGATGGCCTGAGTTGGATCCCTGGAACATCATCATAGAAGGGGAGGTCTATTTCTGCAGGCTGTCTTCTTACCTCAGTGTGTACACTGTGACACATGTGTCTCCCTGCAAATAAATAAATGTGATAAATAGAAGATAAACCGGGAAAGAAAAAGTCCAGGAGGTACACCCATCACTCCATTGGGTCCAGAGTGCACATTCTTTTCCTCTTCCACATTTATACATCCATCTGGCTTCTACAGTAATCTCCGCCTGGTTTTATGTGTTGCACATCTGTGTTCTCCCCCTGTTGCATAGCAACCTCTCTCCAAGTGTATAAACTCGCAGGAAGAGCATCTGGTGATTTTTCTGGATTCTGTTGACTAATAGGTGTTTCCTAGGTTACCCTCTCCTGGCTTCCTCTCTAATGTGGCCTCTGGGCACAGGCTGGGGTGGAGGCAGCTGAAATTCTGGGCACAGGCTTGGGTGGAGGACACTTTTGTGTCCTCAAGGTCTTCCTGGAGTGACAACTCCTGACAGGATGCCACCCAGTGCCATGTCATAGCACGTCCAAGGCCAGCCCAGAATCCAATGTGAAGAACCAGATTTCACCCCTGGGAGTATGAGCATCCATGTTACCCCACAGAGGAGCGATGTGTGGGGTTCAGGACTATATCTGTAACTGCACAGCCCCTCCATTTAGGCAGCTGCAGTGACCTGCTTGCTTCAAAGGTTCTTGTGAGTCAAAGCACACTTTGTAGCTTCTTCTCCTCAGGGATAGGGCTGAGGCGTTCATCTCTCAGGTGTCACTGACCTTGACTCAGTGTCCTGGCTCTTCACCGACACAATGTATATTTACTGACACTTGGACTGTTTCAGGTTTGCCTGTTGAGATAACTGCAGCTGAGTGCTGCCTGAGGCTGATGGATGGCCTCTTGCCTGGGAGCCCTGGCAGGCAAGCGCCTTGCATGTCCATGTTTACCATACCTGACCACCTCCTGAAGAGCAGTACCCACACCCCTGTGGCAGAGACGGAGCATCCTTGTCACTCTGTAGATTTGCCTTTGCTTGGCATTTGTTTTTTTTTTTAAACCTTTGTTGATCACAATATTTTTCCAGCTTCATTCCTAGTTCCTCTCTTCTCAATGAGGCTGAGGACCTTGTGAGTTGTTGACTTCTGGCCATCATCTTCTGTGAGTTGCTGTTTTCTAACAGACCACCTCTGCTGACCTGCAGGGATAATTAACTGTGTCTTCCTACCTCCTAGATCTCTGTCAGCTGCGCATATAATTTCTTCCCCAGCTTTGTGCCTTGTTTTTAGACTTTAATCACGTTTCTTGAAGCAGAGATGTTTGTAATTCTATTTTTGCTAATCTGATTTCCTTTAAGGTTTAGTGCAGTTTCTTTTTCTTCTTCTTCAAGATCTCACATATTGTTTAAGCACAAGCCTCACTGTGACCATGGTTCAGCTAGCGTGGGACTAGGCTCAACTCTGGCATTTGGAAATGAGCTGGTTTTCCTTCTGCTCGGGAACCCAGTTCCTCTGAGCAACGTCAGGTTTCTGCACCCTGGCAGCGCTACCTCCCTGACCTCTGACCCCAGGGTGCTTTCCCTTCTGCCTCCGGAGCTTCTGCATTCCAAATGGGACTCTGTCCATTCTGCAAGGAACAAATGCCTCTAGGAGTTTACGAATTTGTCTTGTATCAGCTCTGAAATATTTCCAGTCACCATCAAACATTTCCACATTTCACGGCAAAATTTTCCTGGGGAAGATCATCAGATAATATCTCGTTTTTTTTTTTTTAACTGTGGGCATCTCTCCCAGGCATTCCTCTCTGGCATAGCATAGATATTAAAATGTTTTAATCTTCTATTTCCCCATCTGGCTGCTTCTGTGTGGTTATTTAAGCCTTTAAATAAAAGAAATTGAACTATAAATGATAGTGTAAACTGAATATTCTTGAAGGAATTAAGTCCAATCAGTGAAAATGTCATCAAAATCAAGATGGTGGGAAGATAGGTCCTCAACCTTCCTGTCACCTTTCCCCAAACCACCATAGGCAGCTACTGATCTGTCACCATCTCTACTGACTGTTTTGTGCCTTCTATATTGACGGTATCATAGCCTATGTGTTTTTTCAGCTATCTCTTCCTTCAGCACAGTTATCCTGATTTAATCTCTGTGGTATGAATTAATTGATGGTCCATTCTTTCATGGTTGAGTGCTCCACAAATGGCTCAGGGTACGGACACATCAAGCTTTGCTTATCCAGCCCCCTTCTGATAGACATCTGAGTTTTATCCACTCTTTGGTCCCTCTATACGCAAGTTGCTATGGAAAAGGCACTCACACCTTTACAGAGGCATCTGTTTTCATGTTTCTTATGAGAAAAGTGGCTGTACTATAGCATAGCTGTATGGTAAAGATTTAGAAAATTCCCACTCATGTTTTCAAGGGGTTATTCAGTTTGTATTCTTATAGATGGCCTGCGAGATCCCAGGTCTTTCAGACCCTCACGCATGCTTGGGTGGCCAGCCGGTGAGCTAAGCCATTGTACCAAGTATGTGGCAGTTTCTCATTGTGGCTTTAACTCGTGGTTCCCTAGCGACTAGGGATGCTCATCAATCATCTTGTGATTATCCCTCATGTCTCTACGTTTCTGTGTAAAATGCTCCAATGGTCCATTTAAAAATGCTTAGGTTGTTTGTGTATTATTGAATTTTGGTTAACTTGAGATATAATCTTTTCCATACATATTTTCTATTGGATGTTTAGATTTTACATTTAGGTCTGTGATTATATTTTTAGACATTTAAAAAAATGTGTGCACACGCATGGATCATTGTTTGTGCATATGAGCACAGTGTCCCTGGGGGCCAGAAGGTAGAGTTATAGGTGACTGTGAGGCACCTGACTTGGGTGCTGGGAACTGAGCCATTTCTTCTATTTCTTTGTCCCACTTTTTTTTTTGAGACAGAGTCTTATGATGTAACCCAAACTGGCTTGAGATTCACTACATGGCCCAAACTGGCCTTTAACTAACAGCGCTCCTCCTGCCTCAGCCACCCAAAGTGCTGGGGTTAAAGGCACGAGGCACCATGAATTATCATGCCTTTAACTCCTGCTGACGTTTGGGGGTGCTTTATGACAGAGCCTCAGCCCCAACCCTGTGATCTATGTTGAATTTACTTCTGTAGATAATGTGAGATAGGAAAGCCCATTTTTTGAAATCTGGTATTTGCTGATTTTCCCATCATAATTTGTTGGAAAAAGAAGCTCCTTTCCATACTGAATGCCTTTGAATCTCCATTCAAGCTAGTTGGCTTTGTGGCTGTGGTCTGTTTGCTCTGCCTCTGCATGGCTGTCTTTCATTCGTCTTCCATTAGCCAGCATCACTGCCTTGGCCATCAACTTCTGATAAGTCTTAGAATGGTCATAGTCATTGGGCTGTGTTGCTGCTTTTCAGGTTGTTTCCAGTATCCCAGGTCCTCTATTTTCCATAGGCTGTTAGGGGGTCTCTGAGAGAAGTCTAATGGGATTTTGGTTGACATTGTGATTATGCCAGAAGCTAATATGGCATTGTGACAATGTGAGACTTCTGACCATGAACACAGCTTATGACTCCATTCTTGCAGCTCTTCTTTAACCTTCTCAGCAAAGCTAAAGAGTCACATGAAATGTTCCCTGGATGGGAGGCCTAGTGGCACTCAGAGGAAGGATAGCAGGCTACCAAGAAGAGACTTGATACCCTATGAGCATATACAGGGGGAGGAGGTCCCCCTCAGTCACAGTCATAGGGGAGCGGAGTAAGGGGAAAGTGGGAGGGAGGGAGGAATGGGAGGATACAAAGGATGGAATAACAATTGAGATGTAATATGAATAAATTAATAAAATATGTATGTTAATAAAAAAGAGAAAAAAGAATCATGTGAAATTAAATTTAATAAAGCAATTAAAATTATAAACAAATTAATATGTGAAATAGGTTTTTAATGTCTTTTATAAGATTTATACTCAGCTATTTTATGATTTTAATTCTACTTACAATATTTAAAAGTTTCCTAGTGCTTGCTGGTAATATGTAAACACATTTGAGTTTTGAGTAGCTGCCTCGTATCCTGCAAACTCCTGAGCAGTCTGTTACTTCTTCTAGCTTATTTTAGATTCTGTTAGAGTGCTTGCAAGGCCCATCACATCAGCAATGGGCAAGGATTGTGCCCTTTCTTGCTTTAGTCGACTGTCAGGAGCCTTCAGTGTAGTGCTGGACCAGTCGGGTACACAACACTGCTTTGCTCATGACATTGTGTGAAAGTGTCCCTGGTAAGGTAGCTTTAATTTGCCTGATTTTATTGTCATCTCAGAGGCTTACTGCCCCCATCTGCTAACCTAGAACTAGTCCTTGAAGTTTCTAGCCTCCGTACAACCTAATCTAGGCCTAGAATGTTTTCATTCTCTGAGACTTCCTGAGCACCCTTTCTAGTTTTTTTTTTCCTGAACTCTGGTTGGCTGACTCAACTCAGCTGTTTGGCTCAAAACTCCTCTCCAAGCTGACCGATTCAAACTGGCGTCTCTCATTTCTGACTGAATTGCTCTGCCTGGCCTCATACTAACTTTCACAGCATGTTCTAGTCTTCTGGCTCCTTCTCATTCTCTGGCTCATTCTGTCTTCGTCTGTGTCTAGCGTTCTCTCTTTTCAACCTGTCTCTGTAAAACTCTCCTGGTAAAACTGCTTCTGAATTCCACAAACTGAACTGCCACAAACTCAACTCCACTGCACTGTCTCTCAACTCCCTGACTCAACTCTGTCTGAACAGAACTCAGAGATCTGCATGCCTCTGTCTCCTGAGTTCTGGGATTAAAGGAGTGTGCCACCATGCCTAGACCTCAGCTTTTCTTTACCTGAAGCTTACTCTATACTAAGCTGGCCTTGGACTCAGAGATCTGCTTGCCTCTGTCTCCTGGATAACAGGCGTGTCTGTATTCCAGCTAGATCATACAGACCTAGAAAGTCTTTAGATGTGATCGCTTGTCAGAGCAGGCATGTTCTGAATTAAAATTTCTCTATATGTCCTGACTTGACTCTCAAGTGTGGAGTCAGCCAGACTTCCTGCAGGAAGAGCATATTGCACGATTGCTTAATATTCTCTGTTTTTATGCATGAGACAATCAAAGCGTTTGTCTTTTACACTTTGCTACTTTGGTAAATTGCACTGACTATTTCTGATATTTAAACAATTTTGCACTATGTGTGTGTGTTTGGCCCTGGAAGCGAATGCTCACTGTAGAATCCCCAGAGCTGGAGCTACAGGTGATTTGTGAGCACCCACTGTGGGTGTGGGGACTGAACTGTGGTCCTTGGCAAGAGCAGTGAGTGAGTGCACCTAACCACTACTATCTCTTACTTCATGACTAGCCCCAAGCCCTGATAGCTTTTGTTTTTGAGAAAGGAAGCTACTATTTAGTCCTGGCTGGCCTGGGTCTCACTAGGAAGAACTTGAACTCACAGAGATCTGCCTGCCTCTTTCTCCCATGTGCTGGCATTAAAGGTACACAGCACTGTGTGTAGCCACTGATTGATTTTTAAATGTTAATCTTGACCTTGCATGCCTCATGCAATCTTTACTTGGTCAGTGTGCATTTTGCTTCGTTTCTACCTGTGGATTTTACAGACTAAAATTTTTACCTAGAAATCCTGCATCTACAATCATGAGACATATGGCTTGTGGCTCACTTTGCAATGCTTTTGAATCAAAGTGATCCTTCCTCAGGAAGATGGGAGAAACATTTCCTTCAAGTCTCTTAAAACGGGTGCTTTTGCTTGCGTGCATGTCTGTACCTCATGCATGCAGTTCCCGTGGAGGCCAGAAGAGGGTGTCAGCGGTTAAGCTGATCCATCTCTCCAGACCCCAAGATTTACATTTTATATATGTGTCTTTGAGCATTTGTCTACTTAATGTAAGTTGTCAGTTTATTGGCATAAAAACCGTTTACAGTATTTCCTTAGTATCTCTCTAAAGTTCATGGAGTCACTGTTGACATCACTATGTCAACCTCATCCCTAGTCATTCATGTGTGGTCTCGTTTTTTTGATCAACCTGACTAGAGATTTATTCATGTCACTGACATTATCCATGAATGTGTTGCTGGTCATACCTAATTTGCTATATTGCCATTTCTGTTTTACGTTTGACTGATTTCTGCTCTGTTATACTTAATTTTTCTCACCTTTTGCTTGTTATATCTTTTACAGTGGAGGCTGAATGCACTGATTTAAAGCCTCTCTGCTGTGTGATGTTATGAAGTTTCCTTTAGATACTGCTTAGGTAGCACCTTATTAATTAAACATATTCAAAGATTTATTGTTTGTTACTTTATGTGTATGGGTAGGCTTTGCCTGCCTATCTGCACCACCTGCATGCATTACCAGTGGAAGCCAGTAGAGGGTGTCAGATCCCCTGGAATTGGAGTTAGAGATGGTTGTAAGCTGCCCTGTGAACACTAGAATTGAACTGGGGTCCTCTGGTCTGGCAAGCCTTCTCTTCAGCCTCACATCTCATAAATTTTATGTTTTTAAAATTATAACCTTAAACCATGTTCTAATTTCTTTTTTAAGATTTATTCATTGCTTAAAGGAGTATTGCTTCTGAATATTTAGAACATTTCTAGAAAGACTTCTCTTTCATTGTTTTTTTTTTTTTTTATTCTGTGGTGGACAGAAAACACATCATGAATTACTTGTAGTTATTTTAGATTTGAGCTTTATTTTACATCCCAGAATATTGTTTTATTTTGGTAAATGCACCATGCACACCACAAAAGAATATGTAATCGTCATTGGGCTGCAAGATGAACGACACAGGTCCCAACACGTGTAGACCCAGGACAATTTGGAATCCATAGTTAGAACATTAAGGCACACAATTAGAACATGAAGTCACATGACTAGAATTTTGCTACACGCAGGACAGATTTCCAGGGTCTCTCAGCTGGCGTGGTGTGGTGGCTGCAGGGTCACCTCTCCCTCCAGTCTCTCCTGTTCTGCAGCCTGGCTGTTCTTCCTGGCTTTCTCTCATTTGCTGCATTGAAGAGGATCATAAGATGAGTGGTTGTCCTCTAGAAAAGGGTTAACCTGTGCTGTTCCCTCTGTGTCTCCTTTGAACATTCTGGATGTGTCCTCCCTTCCTGGTTTGATACTGGCTCTCCTGGGCTAAGTTTTTGCTTTGAAAATGCATTGGTGCTTGTTTTCCACACAACTTTTTGGAGTGACTGCCTTTGTTATCTCTAAAAATACTTACAGGTGCTGTCTAATTGTTTCAGTTTTCAAGGGCTCGCTGTCTGTCTCTGAATTGGTCTTCCTCCTTCCATGCTCCCTCACTATTTTCTTTGATGTCTTATTGAATACAGATGCTGTAAAGGGCATGATCTGTATTTTCTTTGGAGATTTTCATGAGGTTCTCTCCCACTGTCTACTTCTGTTTTATTCACCTTTCCTCTGGCACACTCCATTCTTCCAGGATGATCTCTTGTCTCACCCACACTGAAGACACTTGAGATGTGACCCCAGGGCTTCCCAGCCATCAGCACCTTTAGCGTTTTGACTGTGGGATTGCCAGATTCCTGAGAGAAGCATCTTCTAGGCTTCTGCTGGAAGCTGCTGCCACCCATGTCTGGGGACCTGGAACTAGATAGAGATCGCTCCCTCTCTGCCTCTTGAGCGCTGGGATTAAAGGCTTGCGTCACCATGCCTGGCTCAGAGGTTTTAGTTCTCACTCCCTCTCAACAGTCAACCAGTGTTGGATGGTGCTGCCTCGGCGTCCTTCTCTCTGAATGTCTCCACTTTTGTCTTCCTTCAGCCTTCTCTCTCTAGCTTTAAAAATTTTTTTTCTGGAGACAGAGTTTCCTGGAACTCCCTCTGTAGACTAGGCTAGCCTCCAACTCACCTGCATCTGCCTCCCTGTGTGCTGGGAATAAAGGCATGCACCACCAATGCCTGGCTGCTCTCTCCCTGTCCTATCTCTTCCTCTCCTCTCCCCTCCCCTCCTTTCCTTTCCTCTCATCGCTTCTCGTCTCCTTTCCCCTCCTCTCCCCCCTTCCTCTCCTTTCCTCCTCACAGGAGTTTTTCTAGAATGAAAGCTTAACCATGTCCTTGCTTTTATCAGAATGATTTGGTGACTGTATCCAGGGAGAGGTTAGATTAGACCTGGGGAACCCAAAGACTTTGATCAGCCTGTGCTCCAGGATTATCTGTGTCCCCTCCATGGGGACAAACACTTGTTGATCCCCAAGGACACATGTTCCAACCACCTTCTGGCACCTGGCACCTGTGGCACGTGGCAGATCCTGCTGAAGGCAGGTACCAGGCCCTGGCTTTCAGTGTTGGAGTCAGGCTGAGGGCTGCCTGGTCCTCTGGTCCCCATGGGGTTTAGCAGCATCCAGGCAGAGCTGACTCGTATTCTTTTCTAGTTGAATGATGAATCAGCAATCCGGTTCCTAGTCTGCATGTTTAGAAGTCTAGTTCACAGGTATTTGGAAGGCGTGTGCTTGTGAATTTTGATCTAGAGACAACTATCCTAGCATGCCTGCTCTTTTATCAGTTAGGAGGGCAAGCTGCCTGTGCCTGGCTGTGTAGGGGCAGGACTGTGGTCTCTTTATTGCAAATACAGAGATGGTCTTTCACCAGCCACTTCGTGATCGGCAGAGAACTTTGGGCCAGGCATGTGCATAGAGCTCTTAGTTTGCCTGACTTTGCTCCTCCCACCTTCTTCTCCTGTTCAAATATCCCTTGTAGAAGAGACTTGATACCCTATGAGCATATACAGGGGGAGGTAATCCCCCTCAGGAACAGTCATAGGGGAGGGGAATAAGGGGAAAAGAGGAGGGAGGGAAGAATGGGAGGATACAAGGGGTGGGAATAACCATTGAGATGTAACAAGAATAAATTAATAAAGAAAAAAAACCAACAAATATCCCTTGTAGACAAACAACACCCCAGACCCTCAGACCAGGTACCACCTCCAAGGCCAGTTAAGACCACCTTCCTGGACTTGGAAGACTCTGTCCTCATATGCCCACACTCCATGTATTTATGACTCTGCGAGTTCCCTGCTCCCGGATGAGGGACATGGCTTGCAAGCTTTGAGTTGGTAGTCATTAAGCATAATACCTGTTCTACCCAGCTGAACACAGTACCTAGGCGTCAGCTGAGGCTCTGATATGTCTGTGTGCTTTATAATAGACTTGAGAGTGACACACAGGGCTTTTAAGTGTCTGTAGTTCTAGGATTCTGTCGCTTTGCCACCACTGCTGAGAATCAGCACCAGAAAAAAAAAAAACCACACAGGATTTCATACAACTTCTGACCCACATACAGCTGGGTTGAGGGCCGGAGTGAGTGTGGCTGAAGTTCCCTGTAGAAATATGATGCATTCAAAGGAACACATTGCCTCGAGCCCTTGCACATTTGCTGGGAATCTGGAGATGTAGGCAAGATATGGTCTGGAGTATTCACTGTCATTAGCCCTTAAGAAGAGCAGACCAAGGGCTCCCCCAACAAAGATTGAGGTGTTGGGATTGCTGATCAGCCCTTTGATCCAAGTCTATAATCGGCATAGACACTAATGGCTGGACCCTGGCTGGGGTTAGGGTCTTCTGAAGATGCTTTCCCTGTAGCAGGCAGCCCATCTCTTTCAGGGCAGTAGGTGCTATGTTGGGCTGTGGGCTCCAGGGACTGGTCAGAAGATCCCTGGAGTTTGAACCTCTGTGAGAAGGCCATACTCCAACTCTAGCCTTTTGTCAATGTCCAGAGGTGCATGTGCCACGTCCTCTTCCTGCCTTGGCCTCATTTTTCATTTTTACTCCTGGCAGAGCTGGTGTTCATCAGGTGGCTGAGAGGAAGCTCTGCTTAGCAGCATCCTCCGTCTCTCCAGTTCTATCTCCTTTAATCTTTGTTTCCCAAGCCTTTTGTCCCTCTCTCCCACTACCCCCTGCACCTGTGAGGCCCCTTCTGCTGGAAGACAAACCTCCCAGCAGATGCCGCTGGAACTGGGTTAACAAGTGTGTGTCGGGGTATGCCAAGGCTGTTGCTCGTGGTTGTAGCCCTGCATGGTATGCAGAGCTAGGAGATCCACATGCGTTGACATCTCAGTGTGCTACGGTCCGCTCTGCTGCTCTCAGGTGAGAAGAGGCGGCAGCTATAGGTTGACCGTGGTTTGTTGGGAAGAACTCTCACGTGAGGATAGTCATGCAAGCGTTCAGGCAAAGGGTTCCTGAGAGGCCTGGGACCTAAGAGCCATGTTCTGGCAGCTGGCTGGGGTAGTCATAAGCAGGATTCAGGGGCTTACAGGAAGGTGTGCTAATCGGTCTGCTCATTCAACTGAGGCCTGGTGAACTGGTAATCAGGTTCAGGCTTGGAGAAGCATGATTCTTCTTAGGAGGAGGCACCCAATACCTGGGCGGCCCGCTGCAGCACCTTGTGCAGCGCCTGCTTGACTTCCTGGTTCCGAAGGCAGTAGATGATGGGATTGATCAGGGGTGTGAGCACTGTGTAGACAACTGACACGAGCTTGTTGTAGTCGAAGGAGTAGATGGCCCGTGGCCGGGCATAGATGAAGAGAGAGGCGGAGTAGAAGATGACCACCACGGCCAGGTGCGAGGCGCAGGTGGAGAAGGCCTTCTGCCTGCCGCCTGCGGATGGCATGCGGAGCACCGTGCTGAGGATGGCTGTGTAGGAGAAGACAGTTAACACCAGCGGTCCCAGGAGGATGAGCAGGGCCAGGAGGAAGTCGACGAGCTCTGCCACCGACATGTCAGAACAGGCGAGGTTCAGTAGCGGGGACACATCACAGAAGAAGTGGTTCATGACGTTGGGGCCACAGTAGCCCAGGCGGGAAATGAAGAAGACCTTCCCCAGGGAAATGGTGAAGCCAGAGAGCCAGGAGCCACCAGCCAGTAGGCTGCAGAGGCCAGGGCTCATGATGACCGGGTAGCGAAGGGGGTTGCAGACGGCCACGTAGCGGTCGTAGGCCATGACCCCCAAGAGAGCGCACTCGGTGCAGGCCAGTGCCAGGAAGAAGTACAGTTGCGCCATGCAGCCTGTGAAGGAGATGCGCTGGAACTTGGGTGAGACCAGGCTGAGCAGCATCTTGGGCACTGTGACGGAGATGTACCATACCTCTAGGAAGGACAGGTTGCTGAGGAAGAGGTACATAGGCTTGTGCAGTGAGGGGCTGGCGCGAATCACTGTGATGATGATCAAGTTCTCTGTGACAGTCAGCATGTAAGCCAGCAGGAAGAGGCCAAGAAGGCTTAGGTGGAGCCCCAGGGAGCCCGGGAACCCCACCAAGATGAACTCAGTCACATCTGAGCTGTTGCTCCTGGCCGACATGGTGCCTGTGACTCCACCTGAGGGAGCAAAGGAGAAGAATTAGGTATGGGAGAGGCCAGCAGCCCCTGAGATGGGTCCTTTTGGGTACAGAAGAGACATAACCCTCATGTGCCACAGCCCCCTAACCCCACTGCATACAGCTTGCCTCACATTGGCTGTGGCATCCAGGCTTGCTTCTTGGGGCTGACAATCCAGCTCAGCACATATCAGACAAATGCTGTCCATCCTGAAGTGCATATCCTGCCACTGTGAGGCCACCTCTGAGGCCTGACTGTATAGCAAATAGCAGCTGGGATGGCAGCCTGGGACACTCTCCAATGCCAGGCTGGCTTTTTCTGGCCTTAGGCCACATCCCCTGAGTTAGGGACAGGCCATGGCTGGGGTCACCTTAGGCTCAGGAATGAGAGAGCCAGGCCATCAGTATCAGGAGAAGGGGCTCAGGCTGTCTTAGAGCAAGTGGCCAGGCTTGAGGAGAGGTAGCAAGGAAGGAATCCTGGGGTATTGAGAGGGATATGTGGTCAGAGGGAAGGGCCAGCCTAGCTGGAGTGATGGTCACTCATGGAGATTCACCCCATGGGATTCAGCTCCACTGTGCAGCATTGCTGGCACCCAGGGACCCTGCAGAGGGTAGAACTGCTGGAAAGACACTCACGCTGAAGGTAGAAGTCAGCTTCTCTTCTTACTTTGCAGAGGAGCTAAGCTCTCCCAGCTCCCCTTGCCTGGCTCAGGTGCTTCCCACACTAGGCCTCCTGAAACACGGCTGCATTTAGTCAGGGCCACTGCACTTATGTGAAAATAAATGTATCTGGTGCTGGTGAGACGGTTCAGGGGGTAAAGTGCTTGTGGCACAAGCATGAGAGTCTGAGGTTGGATCCCCTGGGACTCGTGCAAAGCTAGACACAGTAGCATGTACCGGCAACCCAGCATTGCTGCCGAGGGATGGGAGGCAGATACGGGAGAATCCCCGGAAGTTCATGGATCTACCTGCCTGGTACATGTAGTAGTGAACAGAAAACCTTCTCTTAAGCAATGTAGATGGAGAAGACTGACGTTTGAGGCTGTCTTCTGATGTTTACATATGTGCCACAGCGTATGTGTGCCTGCACACACACACACACACACACACACACACACACACATTAAAATACAAATACATAAATAAAGCTTTTCAGGTTGAGTGGCAGCAAAGATTTCTGCTTGTTTCCATGGTTAGTGTCTTGGCTGTCCTTGATGCATCCTCGCAGGACCACAAAGTAAAGCTCACTAGTTTGCTGGACCAGGGGTAGCTGAGGACCTGTCTCCACTTTCATTCTGTCTCTAGAGTGCTGTTAGTAAACAGTTAGTGACCAGCACAGAACCCAGCCTCTGCCTGTTCTGTAGTCCCCAGTCTGTGTCCTGGGAAGGTATTCCCCGACTAGGGCCCAAGCTAAGCCTCAGGGCTGAGCCTGGAGTAGAAAGGATGGTGCTGTGGGGGCCTCTGATACTAACCAACAAATAGACCCTCCCAGGGCAGCTCCTCTGTCCTCCGTCCCATGAAGTGGCCCTTGGAGTAAGAGTGCAAGATGGATTCCTGGAAGGATGGCTTTTTAGCCATTCCTAGGGCTTCCCAGGTACCACCTCTACTCCCCCAAGAATTTTGTGGCCCTAAGGCTATCCCAGCATGCTGCTCAGGGCCTGAGTAAGGGGGGGGCATTGATGTGCAGCTTTCCCCCAAGAGACCACAGATGTAACACCTGGACTCACACGCACCATTTTCTTGGGCTACGACTGTGAAGGACACCTTCTACCCACCAGCCCCAGACTCTTCTGTCAATCAGGATTGGGGTAGGACTCCCACTGGCTACCTGGACAAGCCAGAGCAGACACCACCCCTGCCCCATCTGCTCACAGCATGGGTGGGAGGCGTGCTCTAAGAATAGGGAACACCACAGATTACCTGCCCTGCTGGCTCCATGGAGCAGGGAAGGTCTACAGCTCTGTAGGTGCCAGTCCTGAGTTGGTTGAAAAGGACAAGTTCACCCCCAACGTGGTGACGAAGGGGACTGTGCAACAGAGGGTCTGGGTAGGGCTAAACAGGGTTAGGCTTGGTCGTCTGGGAATCTCTTGGAAGGTCAGGTGCAATGGTCTTGGCAGGTATTATTAGACAAGGCCTAAGGGATAGAAACCCTTCTTTTCTCATAGCTGCATCATGGGTACTGCTGTCTCTGAGTGACCCATCCGGGAACTGGGCTAGGAAAAGCCAGCATCTGGGAACTGAGCTAGGAAAAGCCAGCATCTGGGAACTGAGCTAGGAAAAGCCGGGCCTTTCCCTGATGCAGCCCTGCTTCCTCCAACCGCTTTCTGCTGAGATCTGCTGCTCATCTCTTCCAGCTGTTTCTTTCTCTGAAAGGAGAAGCTGCTGCTTTACGTGATGGGAATCACAGCCTAAGGGTCTGACACAGACAGGTGGAGACAAAACAGAGGGTGCCAGGGACCCAGAGGTGCTGAGCCTGGAGCCTGAGCTGCCTGTCTTGGACTTAGAGACACTGCGGACAGGCGCCCAGGAAGCTCACATATAGCACACGGGTTCCTTCAAACCTAACACCTAATCACAGACCCTGTACTTAAACTTAGGTTTGCTTACAGGGCAACTAGGCTTGCCTTTGTGCCACATGTACACATATTGTGCACAGGGCCTCACGAGGATGGCAGATTCCTGCCACATAGACAGATAGGCCCTCAGCCATATCCACCTCTGGCAACACACAGATAGCCCACAAGACAAACACCAACCTCCCAGCTTCAATACCCCCCCCTTCCCCATGCCCACAGACATCAGTGGATGAACACAGCTCGGAAACAGCGATGATCTTCAAAACCGGATATGTTGCCCCTTCACATGGACACCTGCCTAGGAGGAGCATGGTCACCAGAAATCAGCTCCAGCTTACTGTTCAGCTAGGCAGCAGCTCAGGTCTATACAGACATGTGGAGGTACACCCAGACACACCCAGACACACACATGAATGTTTGCATGTATAAGTGCACAACCAGAGTGAGGCGTATGCAAATACATGGGGTGTTTGTACAGGCTCATAAAGATGCACACATAGATACATGCAGATGCACACGCAGGTGTAACAGACAGATGCACACAGACACATGCAGGCACACATACAGGGGCACACCCAGGCATATATATAAGCACACACAGATACATAACACACGGCAATATGCTGTCATACATAGCCTCACAGACACACTCATGTCCACACACAGGGATGCACAGAGACAGACACATTCACGAACACATGTACTTACAACAACCTCCCCCCCCCACCTCTCACCTGAGTGGGAGCTAATGAGGTTTTTAGGTGGTTAATCTGGGGTGTGAGGCTGTTCTGACCTTCAGCCCACTAAGAAGGCACCAGGGGCTTCATGGCTTTGTTCGTAATTTCGTGGAGTCAGTGTTGCTTCTGGGACCTTACCCTTGAAGATGCAGAGAAGCTCACTGTGAGAAACGGTGGCCCATGGTTCTGGAGGGAGATGAGGAACAGGACCGGGGCTGAGAAGACTGAGCACCTGACTGCAGGCTCCCAGGACCCCCCTGACTCTCAGCCAAAACCAGCCCAGGAACTTCCCTTCAGGAGAGGGAGATGGGTTTTGCCCTTGGATGGCATCCAGGTTGTTGGTGACCGCTGCAACAAGATCACAACACGGAGGACACAAACCCAGAGTTTGGCTGCATGAGTGGCCCCACTCAAGTGAAAGAGAGCCCTCAGAGCAGAGACAAGTTATCAAAGGTCAGAGATGGAGCAGGAGCTCCTCCGGCATCCTGTCACACTGCACACGGGTGGGAATTGGGAACCTGTGTTCTCAGGTCCCACCTCACCCCTGTGCCTCAGCATAGGGAAGTCAGCCGAGAGCTGGGAAGCCGCCGGCTTTGCCCCATCTTGCCTCAGCCCGGCGTGCTTCTGCAGAATAGACTGGGCATGTGTGTGGGAAGATCTTCTGAGTTCTGGCTGAGCAACTAAGAGGAGAGATCTTGCCTAGATGGAGCTTTGCAGAGGGCTGGGGCTTAGGAGGACGGAGGAGAGGCCACTCCCTATGCCTGTCCCTGGGTGGTTCTGGTAGGTTGCTCTTACCTTATCCTCATGTGGTCCCTTGAGACTGTGCTTGTCAGGCAGCCTGGCTGTACCGGGAGAAGACGGGCGTTTGCCCCAGCCAAAGACCTCAGGGGCAAGGCCGGTGTAGGAGGCATGACATGGGAAAACAGACCTCTTAACATCTAGTAGGGGCTCAAGGAACAAGTCACCCTGGGGTGCTGGGCCCCTTGTCCCTCTGCTCCACTTCAGGTTCAGGGCCGTGGACACCTTCCTATCTGCCTGCTCAGAGCTAGTCTGTCTCACCATCACGTTCCTGGTCCATAGACAGTCTGTGTTGAGGATAGCAGTGTAGGATGAGCTATTAAAGAGGACACAGGACCCTCTGTTTCGGCACCATGACCTAGGAAGACCACATTCATGGCTCTGCCCTTGCTGGGGGCTGTGGCGCACTATCTTTGTTCCTTGGCCAGGGCAGATATGGCAAGTATCTTTCCAAGTGTGCCCTATGGGTAGGTTTGACCTGAAGGTCCATGGTGATATTGTATATAAGCTAAGGGATAGTGAGGGGAAGGTATCTGGGTTTGACAAGGAGGCTACAGGCCCAGCATGCACAGGTAAAGAGAGGCCGTTACAATCGTAGAGGACAGTGGGTCAGCTTTCTGTGGCTAGGGGACCTGCACTTGTCACATGGTCTTGGGTCTGAGTGCTGATGCAGTCCAAGCCATGGCGACTGTCTGGGACCAACATCTTTGGCTCCATGGTGGCCCCTCAAAAAACCATTTACAAATGTTAGTTACTCATTTGCTCCTCAGCCACATGGATGGGGTTCCAGATCCCAGATTCAGTGAAGTCTTGGTTTCTGCAGGTGTCCCAGGTGTGAGGATGAGACGTCGGAGGTTTTGATAAGGGTGTGGTGGTAAGGGGTGGGTATTGTGGTAAGTGGTACAAGTGGGGGCTGCTGGGAACGAGGCCTGAATGTGGAGAGAGCTAGGGTCCTTCCCCATCCTTGATCACTCTTCCACAATGGAGCCCCTTTCCACGGAGAGCCCAAGAGTCGGGGCACAACTTCCCGTGCCATGCTGCCCCTTTCCCACCATTGCTCCAACCTCTAGGCCTACACCAACGGGCTCTCTTACTCTTAGTCAACCTCATTTCTCAGAAAGAAGCCACAAGGTGGGGAGCAACTTCCTGCTTTGAGCGACCTTATCTGTGCCCACAGGCATCCTAAGGCCCTCTGCGGCTTGGCATGATGGCCTGGTCCTTTCCAGATCTCTCTAGTGCCCTAACCCTCCCTCTGCACTCCTTGCCCACCGTTCTCTCTTGGCTTCCTGTTATCAGCACAGAAGCAGCGCTACCCTTCTATGCGAGGAGAGCGCAGAAGCCCCAGCTCTGAGATGTGCCTTCTCTCTGTCCTTGTCCCTTTCTAAAATCTGCAGGTCCTTCAGGTTACAGGGACTCTCACGAGGGCAAGCAGGGGCCCACCCCAACAGGCTCTCCACTCTCTCCACATCTGGGAAGACCTCAGTGAACATACTAAGTCTCAAACATGCTTCCACACGCCTCGCTCTTCAGGCAAAGAGGGATTCCCAACGCACGTAAAACTTCCAGTTTATTGTAGGTCAATCTGTGGAGTCTTGTGCTCCCATAATTGCACATTTTTGTAAGACTGGGGCTTCCAGCCCATCAACTTAATGCACTTCCTCATTTATTTACATCCCCTTTTGTGTCCCTCAGGTTTCTGAATAAAGGTGTCTTGCATATTTCATGGGGCCAATTCCCACCTCTTGGCTATTTTTGCTGCTTCTATGAGTGGACCTGTGATTAGAACTCATTCTCTGTGTGGTGGTGGTGGTAAGACACACAGCTGGCTCCTGTTGTGTGGCCTTCAGTAGGTTGAGCTTTGCTTTGACATCTAGCTTTCACGCCTGTTCTCCTGACATTTCTGCTTCAGTGATGTTATCTGTCTGTGGCTCACGGTCTAACCCTCTGGTATGTGTTTTGCTCATCTTCCTGTGCAGATTTCCAGCTCTTGGTGCAGGCTTGGTCAGATCTGTAAGAGTAAGAAGAGAGGTTCAGTGTGGGTGGGTATGATGCTGCTACCTGCCAGAGCAAGGAGCTCCCCTCTTGCCTCCTGTTTGTGAACACCTGCCTGCCTGTGTTTATTTGTCATCATAAATGGCCATTGGATTTTTATCTATTTTTGCATCTCTTAATAGGGTAACATGTGTTGGTTTTTCCAATGTGACAAATTAACAGTGACTGGTTACTAGCATCAGTGTTCCCTAAATGCTAGTCAGAGTAAACAGCTGGGATATTTCGGCTTTGTGGCTCTGGGTCCGGAGTTTCCTTTGGGTGGAATCTTTTATTTCTTTAAAACTGCTTTAAGAGGGTTTGGTTGACGTTTGATAACCACAAACAGTTAGAGTCACAGTTTACTGAGTTTGACCCAAGAACACAGCCACGACACTCTCACCGCCATCTAGATAGTGAACATCCCAGGGCCGCACACTTCCCTTCTTTCGGCTCCAGGAGACCACTGCTGCTTCCTGCTACTAAAGCCTAGTTTGTGTTTCCTAGAACTGCAAAAAGTGCAGTATGGGTAAAACCACCCCATCTGGAGCTTTGATTACCCCTGTGGCACATACCTGCAGCGCATTGGAAAAAATCCCTGACCACTTTCCATCAGCTCCCATGCCAGTGAGAAGGCAATGGAGATGTTTCAGTTTTTGGCAGTTATGAGCAATTCTGTCATGAACACTCATGTATACTCTTTTTATACCTTTTAAATTTCACACACCAATGTTTTACTTTGTGTAAATACCTCACAGTAGAAAACTGTGGCGGGTCATAGGTGTATGCTTAGCTCACGAAAGTCCCAGGCTATCTTCCCTGAAGGCACTCAGGGTGAAGGAGGACGAAGATGAAATTTACTAGTCCGGAGATGTAGCTAATGCATTGCCTAGAGGGAAAGTCATAGCTTTGGGGTGTTACTTTGAATGGAAGGGAAACTTAAAATCCAGAGATTCTGTCTTAAGAAACTAGAAAGAGGGGGCTGGAGAGTTGGCTCACTGGTTAAGAGCACCGTCTGCTCTTCCAGAGGACCCAGGTTCGATTCCTAGCACCCACATGGCAGCTCACAACTGTCTGTAACTCCAAGATCTGACACCTTCACACCAATGCACATAAATTTAAAATTAAATAAAAATATATTTAAAAAAAAAGAAACTAGAAAGAGAAGAACAGATAAAATATATCCCACAGGAAGAGAGAAATGTAAGCAAAAATATAGATTGTCACAAGCCTGGAGGTCAACTGGATAAAACGTTAATAAAGCAAATTCTATTCTATTGAGATTCACTGAGATAAAAGAGAAACCCCACAAATCATCAGCAGGAGCTGCAGGACTGCAGAGGGGGTATCTTGTGTATTTCACTAACGATTAAAAGTAATATGAGAAATTTACAAACAGTTTTATTACAATAAATTCATTAATGAGGATTACATTTGCACATTTGGAAGCACTGATATAATGACAGATAGATTATTAGAGTATTTGTGTGTTTGTCAAAGAAGTTACATTTATAATAAAACCTTCCCACTATATAGAGGCTCCTCAAAAAACCAAAAAGAGAGCCTCTGTATGACCCAGCTACACCACTCCTGGGCATTCATTCACACCAAGGTCTCCCAGTTAACATTTCACAGAAATATTTGTGCATCAGTTTTCTGCAGCAGTGATCACAGTGGCCAAGCTATGGACTCAGCCTAAGGATAAAGACATGAAACATAGCCTGGCATGGTGGTGCATGCCTGTATTCCCAGCACTCAGGGAAGCAGGTGGATGTCTGTGAGTTTGAGGACAGCCTGGTCTACAGAGCAAAGGTCAGCCAAAGAGAAACTCTGTAGACTTTGAACTTTCACCAAGCTGCTTTATTCGGGGTTCTTTAATGTCTACACCTCCTTTCCAAGCCACCTACCCTAGATAGGAGAGAAAAGAGGTTAAGGGAACAGAAGTAGACCTTTTGAGACTTAGTTCCTTGGAGTGACTCCACTCTTCACAGTCAGGATTCCAACAGACCCAATATCAGCAAAATTCAGCAAATGTGGCTGCAATTGCAGCAGCCGGAATCCGGAGCAGCAGCCAGAACCTGGAACTTTAAAGTGTTCTTTGCAGCATTTCTCTCTACGAGAAGTGGAGTGATGAACAGCCAAATGATGGGATGTAATACCAACCCCGAAAAGCCTGTCTGTCTGTCTGTCTGTCTGTCTGTCTGTCTGTCTATCTATCTATCTATCTATCTATCTATCTATCTATCTTTCTCCTCTCAGAGTCTGTACTAGGATGTTTATCAGCTGACAAAGACCATGCCCCCACAAGAGGCAGTTCCTCTTCTAGTGGACAAACACCACGTGTTCTTTCACAAGTCTGTTTCACAACCCACACTTGGGATCACAACAAAAACACGATTACATCCACTATAAAATCCTGTCTCAAAAAACCAGAAAAAAGAAACATATCCAAAATAAAGTTTTATTCAGCTATAAAGAGGAACAAAATTAAGATGCAGCTGAAGATCATCATATTACACAAACTAAATCAGAGTTCACTCGTGGATTCTAGAGTGTATATAGACAAGTTATTAATGAACATATGACATGAAGGCAGATGTGATACTGGGAGATGAGGGTGACTAGCAAGCAGGGGTTGGAGAAAATGAGGAAAGTTAGGTTGAATATGGCTAAAAAACATGGTTTACTTATATGGAAGTATCTTCATTAAACCAAGTACTGTGTGCAATGGTTATGGAAATAAAATATTTGAAAACTTTTCTTCATGTATCTCACATTAAGAAAATGAAAACATCAAACATGAAAGTGGAGGGAGGTTACTGGAGATAGACGGGTCTAAGCATGGAGGAGGTGAGATGGTAGAGAGGAGCATAGAGGAGGTGAGATGGTAGAGAGGAGCATAGAGGAGGTGAGAGGCTAGAGAGGAGCATGGAGGAGGTGAGATGGTAGAGAGGAGCATAGAGGAGGTGAGAGGCTAGAGAGGAGCATGGAGGAGGTGAGATGGTAGAGAGGAGCATGAAGGAAGTGAGATGGCAGAGAGGAGCATAGAGGAGGTGAGAGGATAGAGAGGACCATGAAGGAGGTGAGATGGTAGAGAGGAGCATAGAGGAGGTGAGAGGATAGAGAGGAGCATGGAGGAGGTGAGATGGTAGAGAGGAGCATGAAGGAAGTGAGATGGTAGAGAGGAGCATAGAGGAGGTGAGAGGATAGAGAGGACCATGAAGGAGGTGAGATGGTAGAGAGGAGCATAGAGGAGGTGAAAGGCTAGAGAGGAGCATAGAGGAGGTGAGAGGATAGAGAGGAGCAGAGGGAGGAGGAATGGGTAATCAGAACTAAGAATGCTGGGATGGAGATATGGCTCAACATTTAAGAGCTGCTGCTTTTGTCAGAGGACCTGAGTTTGGTTTCCAGCACCCATGTTGGAAGGTCCATAAGCACTTGGAACTAGTTCCATCCAGAGGATCTGATACCCTCCTCTGGCCTTTGCAGGTACCTGCACACATTTGCATATACCCCTATATGCATAACACCCTCCCCCATGTGTAATTAAAATCAAAATAAATATTAAAAACACTAAGGGCTTGAGAGAGGTTATGAACTCTTGCTGTTTGTTCTTGCAGAGGACCAGAGTTTGGTTCTCAGCACCCATGCCAGGTGGTTCAACTGCCTATTACTGCAGCTCCCTTCTTGTCTCCACGGGCAGAACCGTCCCTCTACCCACATGGCACAAATACGCATGTGTGTGTGCACACACACACAAATAAAAATGAATCTTGAAAAACTAAGGATGTATGAAATGTCACACGGGAACCCATGAATTTATAAGCTAGTTACAAACTATAATCTTCAAATAAGTTGTTTGAATGGAGACAGTCTCTATGGCTAGGTAATTCTCTACCCAGAAGCTATGGGTTATTAAGTGAGAATCCCAGGACCACCTAGGAGGTCTAAGAGAGCTCCCCAAACAATGCAGGCTATTGTCATTGTTCTTGGTTGTCCACTAGAGCTTAATGACACGGTCCTATAACTGAAGATACCAATGCTCATAAAACATAGACAGATCAGGCTGTAGCAGTTCTGGAAGCATCCTTGCCAGTGGCTGGCCTTTGCGTTGCCGGAAGGTGATATGCAGGCCCCTGGGGACTAAGAGCCATCAGTAGTTTTACCTAGTTGAGACCCGTGTGAGCTGTAACAATGACCTGTCAGACAAAGTACGCCCTCTTGTGGTATGACTGTCACCAGGGTAACCAACCATTTTCTGGTTGGATCCGAGGCCTACTCCAGAGATGAAAACACATGCCTGGTTCTATACACATGGTCAAGAGTCTGTGGCTGGGAAGGCCGCAGACCCTGGAAGACCTGCTACCATTATTTGCTATATGGTCACATTGTCAAAATGGCTTCTAAATACTTTGTTTATGCTCACAGGTTAGTGCTGCATGTAGTCTTCATCAGAGAAGCTTCTGACTGTGGAAGCTGGTGGTTAATGCACAGACCCATAACTGGCCAAAGTGCTAAAAGTAAGCAATGGTGGAGGAAGGGAGGGAGGGAGGGACAGCTGTATTGTCCTCTCTAATACTCAAGGGATGTCAAGGAAGAGGGGGCAGGAAGAATATAAGACCAAGAGGATGGGAGGATGCAGCAGAGAGATGTCTTCTGGACACCACATAACCATTGCGTCCAGGAACTCACTGCAGATGTAGCTCTCTACAAAGTCCTGTACAAGATTGAATCCCTCAGCCTTTCATCAAGATGGAGAAGGGACTCATGAGGCCCCTCCCTTCCTGAGAGCCTACTGACAATTAGTGGTTGTTGTTGCTGTTGTTGTTGTTGTTGTTGTTGTTGTTGTTGTTGTGTGTGTGATTTTCTTCTATGTGGTCACTGGTGATTCACCTTGCTTCAGCACATAACCTCTCACCCATGAAACTCTGCTTAAACTCTGGCCACACACAAAAGGAAGATGTGGAAGAGGAAGAGAGATTTGCCAAGGAGTGCGCCAGAGGGAGAGGAGGAGGGCGGGACATAAGAATGTGTGTGTGGGAAAAGGACTAGAATTCATTACATAAATGTTTAAAACTGTCAAACAATAAAAATTTAAAAAAATCTTTGCACAAAAAGTCCAAGTCCAAAGACACACCATGTGAAACTGGGGGGGTAGGTAAAGACGTGTTCCAGGTCCCTCATGACTAGCATGATCCTGATATAAAAAATCTGTTGAGAACAACAGATTTACAGAACAATATTCCTTGTGAACAGAGAATTTCTAACAAAATCTTAACAGCCTATAAGAGGATAACACATTAGAGATACTATTCCACCCAAGAATGAGATAAGCTTAACATTAAAAAATTATCTCAGCTGGTTAAAAAAAAAACACCACTGAGCCTGATATCCTGATGAAAAAAATTCCTGGAGCCCATGATGTAAGGAGAAAATAGATTCCTGAAGTTTGTCCTCTGACTTCTATGCACGTGTGTGTGTGTGTGTGTGTGTGTGTGTGTGTGTGTGTACATGCACACATGTGTGTGCACACACTAGCGTGTGTGTACATGTGTGTATGTGTGTGTACATGTGTATGTGTGTATGTACTATTTTAAGTAAGTTGAACAAAATTAAAAGCATATCAACACAATTCATCGTGGCACATGACGGACACACGCTTCTGTGACTGGTGTAGAAGGCGGGGGATAGGAAGGTGATTCAGGGCCATTGTCACAACCTGGGTTCCAGGCACTGACAGTTTTCAGAGCCATTAACCTTCTCTGCCTGGACTATCTGTATTCTTCATCCGTGGCCTCTTTCAAGTGCTACAGTGTGTTACTCTGGGTCTTTGCATCTGTGTTCATCAGCTGCTAGGTGAAGTCACTCAGATAACAGTTACTCTAGCCCTCTGCCTGCAAGGGTAGCAGAATATTATTAATAGCATCAGGGGTGAATTCTCTCTTATGGCAAGAGACTCAAGTTGGGCCAGTCATTGTTGGCCATTTCCTCACTCACTTTCTGAGCCCTCTTTATCCCTGAGCATCTTGTAGGCAAGAAAAATGTGGGTCGAAGGTTTTGTGGCGAGGTTGGTACCCCCATCCCTTCACTGGAAGTCTTGACTGATTACAGGAGGTGACTGCTTCATGTCCCATATCCCCCATTGCTAGGAGTCTTAGCTAAGGTCACCCTCATAGATTACTGGGTGTTTCCATTGTCCTAGACTTCTAGCTTGTCCCAGAGATAATGTCCCCCAACGGATTCCAGCTCCCTCTCTCACCATCCTCCCCGTACTTGATCTCTCCTGTTGCCTTCCCACCTTTCCCCCCCCCCCCCAGTTTCCTCCCTCCACCCATCTCAGATGTCTATTTTATTTCCCTTTTTTAGTGAAATTCAAGCATGTTTCCTTGGGCCTTCCTTTTTACTTAGCTTTTTTGGGCTTGTAGATTGCAGCATGATTAACCTGTACTTTATGGCTAATATCCACTTATAAGTGAGTACATACAATGTTTGTCCTTCTGGGTCTGGGTTACCTCACTTAGGATGATCTTTTCTAGTTCCGTTCATGTGCCTGCAAATTTCATGATGTCATTGTTTTTAATAGCTGAATAATATTCCATTGTGTAAATGCACCACATTTTCTTTATTCCCTTCACAGCCAAATATTAGGTGGAGCTTGGGGAATCTTGTGGTATATGGGGAAGAAAGATGAAAGAGCCAGAGAGGTAAAAAACACCACAAGAAAACCTACGGAATCAACTAACACGGACCCATAGGGGTTCACACAGAGAGAGCATGCACGGGCTGGACCTATGCCCTGTACACATGTGTAAGAGTTGTACAGCCTGGTCATCATGATGGACCTCTAACAGCAGGAGAAAGGGCTGTCTCTGACTCTGTTACCTGCCTAGGGATCCTTTTCCCCCTCACTGGATGGCCTTGTATAGCCTCAACAGAAGAATTCTTGTGACAGCTTTATATGCCAAGGTGGATGGATATCCACGGGAGGTCTCTCCTTCTCTGAGGAAAAAGGAAGAGGGGCAAAGGGGGAGGGAAGGTGAGAGGGAGGGGCCTGGAGGAGAGGATGGAGGGGAAGCTCTGATCAGGATATAAAGTAAATCATTAACCGACGAAAAAAAGCAACACTAAACAAAAATCAGCTTAGTGCAAGATGATGTTGGAGATGTGTCTTACATAATAAAAGTGTGTATTCACTCACAAAAAAGTGCAGCTCTGCTCACTCTGAGGCATCAGCTTGTGTTTGGGGGAAGTCCAGGTAGAGGATGTGGCTGTAAGGGACCTGCTGGCTGAATTTTGGGGACCCAGGCAAGCCCAGTCCCGGTTCTCAATTCAATGAACAATGAGGGAGGGGAGGCAAACAGAATTCAGCAGAGATATTGTAGGATAGAATACATACATCCAGATACAAACTATAGTAGTTATTTTGCATTTTTCCAGTACTGGGCTTAAACCTAGGCCCTCACACACGGTAGACAACTGCTGTACCACTGAGCCACAGAGCGAGCAGTCCAGCACTTAATTATGTAGAATGTCTATGATTTTTGCAGACATGAAATGGACCTTGAACAGCCACAGAAGAATGCTGGAAAAAAGAACAAAATGCAAATATATGGACTGTTCTTTCTTTCTTTTTTTTTTTTTTTGAGGCAGGGGTTCTCTGTGTACCCTGTTTCTCTTGGTACTCACTCTGTAGACCAGGCTGGCCTTGAACCCACAGAGAATTGCCCGCTTCTGCCTCTGGAGTGCTGGCATTGCAGGCGTGCACCACCACCGCCTGGCTATTTTATCTTATACTTAGAGCTGCACTAAGAATAGCAGTGAGGCGTTGGTATAAAGATAGAAAAGCAGATGAACGGAACACAAGGGGACTCCAGAAACACACCTACATTCTCAGCTGAAGGAGCCACGGGACAAAAATATCCTGAGCAGGAACAGGAAGGACAGCAACGTTAATGTCCACGTGGGAAAACCAAGAGCCTCACTCTTCTACCTCATACTGTACGCAGAATGAGTTTGAGATGGGACCTCAACAGATAGGTAGATGCTACAGAGCATCCTGGGGAAAAATCCCTGGAGACATTTCACAGCCTGAGCAGGGGATGTTCTGGAAGAAACAAGGAAGCAAGGTCGGTGTGAGCCCTGCTGTGCGTTTGGACGCATGCCCCTGTTCTGTACAGTCTGATGTCATGCGTTCCTGGGCAGGAACACTTGTAATCTTCCTGTTCTTCACGTCTCCCTGGATCTCACTGAAGTGAGAGGTTCTTTCCTGTCTGGTTGTAAGGCTCAAGATCGGCTGGTCTGAGGCTTTGGGCCTGGAGGACTCTGATGTGGCGAGTGTACGGAGGTCTGCAAGGTTGTAGGCAGATGTGCTCGCAGTTGCCAGATGCACTGACCACAACGTCTCTCTGCGATGTTGCTAGTCTTGTTGTTCAAATGTTTTGATCTCTTCACTGATTTGTTTCTGTGATTGCGGTATAACTTGCTGATGGATATGTTAAAATCTCCTACCAGCTGCATTTCCGTCAGCTGTGAGCACCCACAAAGTTTTTTTTAGGTCATTTCCTTGTGTGCTTGCTAAATTGAATTTCTTGAAGAGTTAGACATTTTTATGATGATGAAATAATTCATTTAGCCTCTGGTAATTCCTTTTGAATGATTTTGTATGAAACTAACATTTGTACAAACTAACAACTACTCAAGCTGTATCAGCCAGAGCATCTACGTACAATTTCACCATGGCCCATGGCAGACTGGCTGGCGTCTCTGCCTGCTCTGTGTTTCTCTTGTTCTCCACGACAGTCCGCTCATGACCCGTTCCTGATGCATGCGTAGTTCCTGCATTTTAAAATAATTTACTTTAATTCTCTGCCTATTTTAAGCCCCATAATATACAAAGGTAAATCTCTCTTGTCATTCTTCACTATGATTTCCTTACTTGTCTACAGAAATCTACAGAAAAAAGGAAAACCGAATATACAAAGCAACGGACTCAAGCAGGACATCGTTGAGTCGTGAGAACAAGTGCCTACAGCAAGGTGGCTTGAGTGGCTTTGGTCTTCCTGTGGCCTTGCTATGGCTCCTGCTCCTGTGTCTGCTCCCAAGGCCTGGGGGGCTCTGCTCCTAGGCTACCAGCCTGGGACTCTACGTCTGTGATGTATCATTATTTATAGAAGTGTGTTCTTTATAGAGCTAAAGTTTTAAAATAAAAAAATGTAAGGAGTGTTATTAATCTTTTTACTTGAAGAAATACTTTTGTGAATGAACATGGTTAAGCAAGTGTCCTTGTGGTAATATGGAGCATCCTTTAGGTATATACCCAACAGTCATATAACTGGATCTTGAGGTAGATTGATTTCCAACATTCTGAGGAACCGCCATATTGACTTCCATGATAGCTGTACGAGTTTTCACTCCCACTAGCAATGGAAGAGTGTTCCCCTTATCCCACATCCTCCACAGCAGGAGGATCAGCCATTTGAGATTCCTCTATTGAGAATCTGTATCCCATTTAAAAGTTGGGTTATTTGGTTTTTTGGTATCTAGTTTCTTGAGTCCTTTATATATTTTCGATGGGGGAGTGAGGTGGGTGAGAACTGAGAGGTGTGGAAGGGGGAGAAACTATAATCAGGATATATTGTATGAGAAAAGAATCTATTTTTAATAAAAGGAAAATGCGCTGACATTATTAATGTATAGAAAAAAATTTTTAAAGTTTGAATTACTGAGGAAATAGCACATGTTTTAGAAAAAAATTCCAAATACTCCTCTAAACAGAATTATTATTTGCCTACGTAAAGTGACATTAAATACATTGCTATCAACAAGAAAATTAAATTGTCTAATATTTTTGACTTGTCCTAGACTCTAACTTTATATTAAAACATTTAATCTTCCAAACACCATCGTAGCTCAAAAATTTACATACTTATGAAAGACTCAGCAATTAATATTTAATCCCTAGTGTATCTATATCAGACACAGACTTAGGGGAGGGGAGGGGAGTAGGGGGGAAGTGGGAGGAAGGGAGGAATGGGAGGATACATGGGATGGGCTAACAACTGAGATGTAATATGTATAAATTAATAAAAATGTATTAAAAAAACAATAAATAAACTTACAATAAAAAACATACCCAATAAAGGATTAAATGAATGGAAAAAAAAATAAAATTATATGCATGAACTTACTGTTTTTCCTTAGTTTTCATTCATTCATTTATTTAAACTTTTAAAATTGATTCTTTGTGAATTTTACATCATGCGTCCAAATCCCACTCATCTCCCGGTCCCTTTTTATCTGCCCCCCACCCCTGCAACCTCTCTCCCAAAGTAAAAATGAAAAAATTCTCTGTAGAAGCTGCAGTGTGCCCTTTTGTTCAGACATCTTTACTTGCAAATGTGTCTTACACTGAATTATTGGTTTCCTAAAATTTTCTTAATAGTTATTTCTTTATTTATTTTTGTTTTTTGTTTTTTCGAGCCAGGGTTTCTCTATGTTATCTTAGCCATCCTGGACTCACTTTGTGGCCTCGAACTCACTTGATTCTCCTGCCTCTGCCTCCCGAGTGCTGGGATTAAAGGCGTGCACCACCATGGTAGGCTTTAATAGTTGTTAATATATATTCATTACAGAAATGATAGATTTCATTGTGATCATTTTGTGCATATGAATAATATACTTTGGTCTTATTTCCCCTCCATCAGCTGCTCATGTGCCTTCCCCCTCTCAGTGATCTCCTCTCCTTCCAACTGGTCCTTTTTTACTTTCATGTCACAGATGTATATTTGCATGTATGTGCATATTCAAATATGTGAATGCATATTCAAATATGTGAGTACATATGTGTGTATGTGTGTGTGTGTGTGTGTGTGTGTGTGTGTGTGTGTGTGTGTGTATAAACCCAAGGTCAATGTGAGGCATCTTTCTTGATCAAGCTCCACTTTATGTATTGAGAGAACTTCCCAGTTGAATCCATAGCTCCTTGACATGGCCACTCTAGCTGGCCAGCTTGCTTCGGGTCCCTTTGTCTCCATCTTCTGAAGGCTGGGATTGCAGGTAGGCCTCCAGTTCCACCCAACATATATGTGGGTTCTGGAGATTTGAACTCTGATCCTTACGCTTGTGAAGGGAGCACTTTATCCACTGAATCATAGTCCCAGCTCCTTAAACATGCATATTTTAAAATATAGATGCCGCACATGAATGAAGATGTGACGCTTATCTTCCCAAGTTTGCCTGGGTTTGCTTACATGTTGTCTCAATTTCCATCCATACTTTTGAAGATGACATGGCTTTTTCTTCTTTATAGATTAATACTCCACTGTCTTTGTATACATCTCATTTATGCATTCATCAATTGATAGCTATCTAGACTGGTTCCTTATCTTGATTATTATGAACAGTAGAGCAATAAGCAAGGATGTACAAGTCTCTCTGTGATACCTGACTCAGAATCATTCAGATGTATTCCCAGGTGTGATAAAGCTAGGTCATGTGGTAGTTCTGCTTTTTAATTCTTTGAGAAACCTCTATCCTGCTCATAGTCCTATCATCAGTATATACTCATCCTTGTAACACAGTTACTTTTTGGTGACAGCCATTCTGACTGGTGTCAGATGGGAATCTCAGTGTAACTTTGATGTGTGTTTCTCTGAAGGCTAAGAGAACATTGAACATTTTTTCCATAAATAACATTGTGACAAGCAGAACTCACAGCCTTCTTATCTACTGTGTTTTCTTTCTCGTTAAGAGAGTGTTCTCTGGCAAGGCAGGGCTGCTGATCATTTCATTTGAGACTCTTTACTTCCCTTCACCCAGGAGGACACTTTTTTTTTTTTTACTAAGTTCAGGATTTGAGTTGGCTGACGGCTGTTCCCTTTTCCATTGGCGTCTGTGTCATTCAATGGTTCTTTACAGCAGCAGTTCTCAACCTGTGGGCCACGACATCTTTGTAGACTGATTGACCCTTTCACAAGGGTCACTATCAGATATCCTGAATACCAGACATTGACGCTATGATTCATAACTGTAGCAAAGTTATAGTTATGAGGGAACAATGAAACACTTTTATGATTATGATTGGGGGTCACCACAACATGGGGGACTATGTTAAAGAGTCACAGCATTCGGAAGGTTGAGAACCAGTGCTTTACAGCCAACATAGCCTTTTTGTATAGCTGTTTTAAATGAGGTTTCCCCAGAGTTTTAAAAACTACAATGTGTCTTGTTTTCTTTCTTTCGATGTATTCCATTTAGGATTTATTTACTGAATCTGTAGGCTTGTGCCTTTGACCACATCTGGGAAGTTTTCAGCCATTGTCTCTTTACGTGCTTCTTCAGACCCACGGTCTATCCTTTCCTTTCTGAACAAACGTTCAAAGATCAGCAGGAGACCTGCGCCATTGATGCTGTAGATTCAGTTTTCTCTGGTGTTTAAACTGAGTGAATTTTGGGGCTCTTCAGCTCCATCAGTACCATCCTCTTGGTCTACCACTGAGGTCTTCTGCTTTGTTTCTGGCTACTTTATTTTTGCTTCTATAATATTTATTTGTTGTTGTGTTACATAACAGCTTTACTCATATAGCAAATGTTATCTTCCAAGTGCACGGTGTGGTAGACTTCACCGTACTCAGACTCAGGCGGCTACACCAGCAGCTAATTTTAGCACACCGTTACCAGCCCAGAAGGAGACTGTGTGCTTCTTGTGGTCATTTTCCATTTCATCCTCCTGTCGTTCATTGGCAATCACCTTGCTGTGTTGGTGAATTTGCCCATTCTGGATATTTCAGACAAAGGAGTCACACATGGTATGTGGCCATTTGTGTCTGTCAAGGTCCACACACATCGCTTTGTGTTGTGTCTTACTGTTTACGGAGGATGGTATTTCATGCCTGACATGTTGCTGCTTGTCACCTGCCCACTGGCGCACACATGGGTTGTATTAGCTTTGTTTGTTGTGGACAACTACTGTGAGCATTTAAGTGTGGGTCCTTGGGTGGACAAAGACTTTCACGTCTCTTAGACAAACATAAGAAAGTAGAATTCCTGAGCACCTTTTCGTATAACTTTTTGAAGAACTGATTTTATAGGATGAGGGGTTCCAAGAAACCTTTACAGTACTTGCACTATTTTCCACACTCATAAAGGACGAGAGTCCAGATTTTGTCACGTGCCTCACGTTGGCACTATGGTTATAATTTTTTTCCACTGAGACTTTTTGCTTGTCTCCATTTGTTTGGAGAGAATTGGCAGTTGGAGAAGCATTTTCAAGGCATCCGTCTGTTCTCATATCTTTGCAGATAATCCTGACATTTATCACAGAGCTGCAAGTTTCTTGGTTTTTTTCATAGGCAAGGTGGTCCTCTGTGGATCTCAGAGAATTTGGTTTGGTGTCATGAGACTCTTGGATCCCCTACAGCTTCTGAGTAGGCCAGCACCTGGTGGGCTTGGTCACGGTGCTGCCCCTTCTGTGGACTTTATTTACCAATGACAGCTTCCTTTACCGAGCTGGTCTGTCTCATTGTTGTGTTCTAGTTGGGACTCTATGAATCCCCAAGGATGCCAAGTGCATGACAGGAAATACTTCCCTTGTGTACCCGTTCTGTGCTGGTGAAGGGTTCTGGGTGGGGTACACAGACATAGGCCTTCACTCCGATATGGTGAAGTCAGACGGGCCACCTGTCTGGTGCTAGGGTCTGGGCAAGGCTCTCCCTCAGCAGTTATCAGTATGGGAGGAAACCACCCCGGCCCCTTGCTCATGTCTGGCGGCGCTCAGGGCCAGCCAGGCCATTGGCTGCTCTGCTACAGACGGAGATGCAGAGCTGCTGATGTGCTGTGGAGAGGCCCTTGCTGCACCCACTGGACACAGGCTGGTGGTTCCCTTACATCTACATAATTGACTCTGGGACAAGGTATCCTTTACTGTCACAGGTGAAACTCTGAACTCTGTGGAGCCATGAGGACAACTCTCCGGACCCTGAGTTTGGGGTCTCTTCTCATGCTCAGGGCAGCTCTTATTGGTAAGTTTTTTTTGCATATTTATATACGTAACACTGAGGGGGCAGTAGATCTTGCGTGTTCAGGCCTTGTGGCATGAGACTTTTTAGCTATGAGCCACTTTCCCACTCATCTTGAGGAAGGTAGGATTTCCCCGGGAGCAGAGAGCTGTGAGATGCAAAGGTCTTGACCACCGAGAATATTTCCTCTCATGTCGAAAGTACAAGTCTACCCCAAGCCTGAGTTCAGAACCCAGGCACAGGGCTAAGCCGAAGTCTGGTCATCAGAAATACAACACAGTTTCTGGTCCCTGTGATCTGACTGGACACTGAATGCCGTGAGTCCATGGGTCCCGCAGAGGTTGTTTTGCCCAGTGCCTGCTGAGATGTGCTGGTGCCACAGGATGGTGAGAGTCTGGCGGCTGAGCAGTATCGAGTCTTAGGGAGCTGGAATTCTAGGGTAGGGAATATGCAGGGGCTGACAGAAGGGAAAACATGGGAGGTAGTAGTGAGCTCAGGCTGTGTGAGTGTGTGTGTGTGTGTGTGTGTGTGTGTGTGTGTGTGTGTGTGTGTGTGAAAGAGAGAGGAGGGAGGGAGGGAGAGAGAGAACATTGGCTTGTGGCAGGAGAGGATAGCCCTTGTAGTTCAGTGAGAAAAACCTTTCCCTGCTTGGTTGCCCAGGGGCCAAGAAAAGAGGTGACCATGGTGCTGAACTGATGTCACCCAGTGGTAAAGGGGCAGCTGCAGACAGTGAGACATGCTGAGGGCCCGAAGAAGACAGCTGTGTGTGGGGTTGCGGGTTCTAATGATTTTACCTTTATGCTAACGAGGCAGGCTAGAGCATACTACTTCCAAGTCAGATGAGGAGGCTTGGGGAGGTGGGGCTGTAGTGATGGACACCCCAGAGGGAGGCCCACGCTTCCCTCCAGTGGGAGAGAATGTAAGGGGTCCCTTCTTTCTTCTCTCTCTGCTTTATAAGGCCTCTTATCAATGGCTCTGGAGTTGCCCAGGGTGGGCATGTAGTCACATTTCCTCCTGGGGATGTATCTTTCTGCACTAGCAGGGGTTAGGGTGGGTATCAAGAATGGGGCTAGGCAGAGGTCTGGAGGCAGTGTTGGGATGGGAGCGCTGGAGGATAATGGCGTGCTGGCTGACCCACGCAGTCAGAGGCTGCGTAGTGGACAGAGGCGTCTACAGAAGCGGTGGTGTGCAGGGATTAACTGAGTGGACACTGGACAATGCTGCAGGGGGTGAGCATGAGGGTGGCATGGGCAGGGGAGGCTGGGAGGACACGTCTCCAGTGGAAGTGGGGCTTTGACATTTGGGGGGTAGTGTTGGGTAGAAGGAGTGATTCTAGCAGGACAAAGGGATTTTATTTCTTTCGGGGCATCATGGCAACGTTTGGGATTCAGAGCTGGAGGCAATAATAAGTATGTGAGGGAAGTGTGGGAGATTGGCCTGGTCTCTGTGTAGCCCCTGCCTGTCACCTTTCCAGGAAGAGCTGCTTTGCAGTCGAGGACTTAAAGCGAGCCTTTAGAAGTAAGCTAGGATGAATGCACTTTGTGACTTCTGTCTTCCAGACCCCTGGTTGGTTCTGTTTTTTTTCACCAGGCATGTCCTCTGAAGGTGGCCAAGGTGACCTGAGGCTGGCAAACAGACAGAGCCCGTGTGATGGAGTGGTGCTGGTCCGACACCAAGGGGAGTGGGGCCACCTGTGCAACCAAGAATGGACGCTGGCAGAGGCCTCTGTGGTGTGTAGGCAGCTGGGCTGTGG
Source organism: Acomys minous (assembly GCF_964271855.1). Taxonomy (NCBI): domain Eukaryota; kingdom Metazoa; phylum Chordata; class Mammalia; order Rodentia; family Muridae; genus Acomys; species Acomys minous. Next base: position 58,774,732 of record NC_140484.1, on the reverse strand, counting down.
CCCTGCCGTGGGTGCCCCCAAGTATGTACCCCTGCCTGGAGAGATGGTCCAGCCCTGGCTGCACAATGTATCCTGTTGGGGCAATGAGACATCTCTCTGGGAGTGTAGCCTTGGGGCATGGAGTCGGAGCGCTTGCCCCCACGAGTGGGTGGTGGTGGCTCTCTGTGCAAGTAAGTGGAGCTGGGGGGCTGGAGAATCTGGTGAGAGGAAGGGTCGGAGGAATCCCTCAGCCTGGGCCCCTCTGGCAGAGGTTCCAGATGGGAACATTTTGTTAGAGGTCACCATCTCTTGTCTCTGGAGTCCTCTGATTCTTTCAACAAATGCTTAGATGACAGGCAATGTTCCAGGGGCTGGTGACTTAGCTGTCAACAAAATTGGCCAGACCTGGTTGGTGGAGCATATGCTTCCAGGGAGAGGCAGAGGAAACACGTGAAGTAGGACAAAGCCCGTGGGAGGGTCCTACTGATCTCTCAGATTGCTCCAGGAGCCGCAGTACGCATGTACTGAAAGTTTCCAATTAAATGACTGAGAGGCCAATCTTAGCCTTGATGAAGTCAGCTGGCTTCTAGAGCCATCCGCTGCCTCTGGGAGCTCATTTGCACCCCATAAGGTGTCCTGTGGCTGCAGTAGGACCCATGGTATCTTGGGGCTTAGTGCCAAGCAAGGTTTCAGGCTTCGTTTAAAAAATGCTTTAGCACACACCTTTAATCCTAGCGCTTGGGAAGCAGAGATGGGTGGATCTCAGTTTGAGACCAGCGGGGTCTAGAGAGTGAATTCCAGGATGGCCAGGGAAACACAGAGAAACCCTGTATTGAAAAACAAAACAATTGAAAACCAAAACCAACCAACAAAACTCAAATAAGCCAGGAAAAAAAAGAAAGAAAGAAAGAAAGAAAGAAAGAAAGAAAGAAAGAAAGAAAAGAAAAACAAAACAAGACAAAACGCTTTGGGGATGGAGAGATGACTCAGCACTTAAGACTGAGTACTGTCCTTGGAAAGGACCTGAATTTGAACCCCAGCATGCATGTAGAACAGCTAACATCCGATGGCTCTGATGTTCACAGGCACTTGCATTCGCTCACTCATGCCTACACACACACACACACACACACACACACACACACACACACACACACACACACAGAACAAGTATTTAAAATATGATTTAGACTTTAAAGGGGATGACCACAGACCATTGGCCTGAATGAAGCCTGGTTGATACCAGGTAATTGTTCCCTGAAGCTGGCCAAGTCAGGACCCGGTCTGAGTTCTTGGGGAAGAGTAGACTGGTTTGAGCTGTCGTTCCTTGCAGGCTTCCAGGCCTAGAGTATGTGGCTGGGAAAGATGGGTATTCCCACGTAGAAAGACCTATCGCCCAGCCAAGTGCAGACTCCACATGGCTGTGTGAGTGGCAGGGTCGTTACCTTCTCTATCTTGGGCTTGTGCGTCATAGATGGCACCTTCCGGGAGATCAGGCTGGTGAAGGGCCGCAGTCCCTGTGCAGGACTCCCCGAGATCAGAAATTCAAATGGAGTGGACCGCTTCTGCGGCCTGCACGTGGAGGAGGCCACAGTGTTCTGCCGTGAGCTGGGGTGTGGCCATGTACTCCAGGCGCCCCGTCACGATGTGGGTGTCAGTAAGTACATGACCTGCAAGGGCACCGAGAGCACCATCCGCAACTGCAGACTCAACAACAAACTACGTGGTGGCTGCGACCTCCGGCTGGATGCAGAGGTGGTGTGCTCAGGTAAGGCTACTGATCCTATGCTGCCAGGGGGACCCCAGAATAATGCCTGGGTACCGGAAAGCCCAGGAGTGGGCCTTAACTCTCATGGCTGCTTTTCACAGCAGCTTGCTGCCTAGAAACACAGTAGGTGGGGAAGTTGAAGGAAAATTATAGCCTTGAACTCCGCCTTGAAACCTCCAGCACCATCTGTATTTTATAGTTCTCTCTGACAGGGATCTAGAGATGAAGAGCTCAGAAAGTGCCCCAAAGTGGGCTAGCAGATGGCAGTGTGACCAGGTCTGATGTATCATTTCAACAGGGTGGAGTTGGGCCAGTGTGACACCCTAGGCTAAGATAGTTGGGAAAGAGGCACTGACAGTGCAGGTCTAAGGTGTCTCTTCTGTGATTTCTTTGTGGCCAATCCATGTCGGAGTGGGCTGTACATCAGTCTTTCCTAGTCCTAAAGTACACATGTGTGTCCCTGGATGTCACGGGTGCTGACTGTGTTCTGAGTGCCTACAAAAGGGTATTCATATGGTCTGGGGGTCCTTGCTAGTGCCTCTGAGGGTGTGGCTGCCGCTGTCTTGGACTGGCAGAGGTTGGGACAAATGTGAGCATGGAACAGGTGAGCCTGAACTCTGACCTCTCTGAGTGACAGTTTCTGCCAGTGTCAAAATAGTGCTTGAGCAGAGGAATTTGCCTGGCTGCAGACTCTTGTGGTGTAAGGAGACAGATGGCTCAGGGCTGCTGACCTGAGAGCACCGGCCTCCTGTCTGACGGCATGTCTGCCTTCACAGGACACGTGGAGGCCCGGCTAGTGGGTGGAGAGCATTCCTGTGCTGGACGCCTGGAGGTTCTTCGGGGACTCACCTGGGGTACCGTCTGCCACGCTGATCTGGATTTGCCCACAGCCCATGTGGTGTGTCGGGAGCTAGGGTGTGGCATGGCTGTGTCTACACTTGGGGGTGCTCAGTTTGGCCAGGGCTCAGGGCCTGTTTGGCTAGAAGCCTTCCGCTGTGTGGGGAATGAATCACTGCTGTTTCACTGCCCTCGGGAGCCTGGTCACCACTGTGGCCACAACCAGGACGCTGTACTCACCTGCTCAGGTGAGTGGCTGTGCGGGCTCTGCATGCAAAGTCCCTGCCCCTCCCTCACCGTCCTCCTCCCTCCGTGACCCACACTACATGGCTTTAAGCAGAGCCCATACAGGCTTCTGGCTTGGAGGATGACCATATTCCTGATAAGCTTTGACTGTGCTGGTTCAGGTAGGAGAGAAGGTGTGGGAAGGGCACTGATTGCACACGGATGTGCAACCTGCAACCCTTGGCTTCTCTGCAGCTGGGCGGAAGCCAGCTATTGATAGTCGAGTGGGTGAGGGCCTGCAGAGAGAAGGGCTTTATCAAGTGCAGTGGAAAGAACCCAGAGAAACAAGGTCATGAGCTGGGTGCCTGGGATGGAGCAGTTCTGATTTGGCCTCTTCTGCAGAGTTCCGGCTGGTCAATGGGAGCAGTGCCTGTGAGGGCCGCGTGGAACTCCAAGTGCAAGGGGCCTGGGCACCCCTCTGTGCTGCCAACTGGGACCTGGCAGATGCCATGGTTCTCTGTCACCAACTCAACTGTGGCAATTCAGTATCCATACCTCCAGGAGGACATTTTGGGGGTGGGGAAGCCCCCATCTGGCCAGATGTATTTCATTGTGTGGGGACAGAGCCTCATTTGCTGCACTGTCCAGCAAGCACTCTGGGGGCCCACCCTTGTGTCTCAGGAAATTCAGCTTCAACCATCTGTTCAGGTGATTGCAGGGAGCAGTAGGATTGTGTGGTGGGGGGGAGGTCAGTAGGGGTGGCGGACAGCGGGTGAGAGACAGTGGGGGCTGTCTGGGTGTGGTAGTCTTCTTCCCTTTGAACGTGTTCCTGGCAGGTCTCCAAGATATCCTGCGGCTGAGAGATGGACAGAGCCATTGTGATGGACGTTTGGAGATTTCCCTGGAGGGTTCGTGGGGCCGCGTATTGGATGACGCCTGGGACCTGCGTGACGCCAGCGTGGTGTGCAGGCAGCTAGGGTGCGGAGAGCCACAGCGAGCCTACAATGCTCCAGCCCCTGTTCATTGGATGGTCCCTGTGGGGCTGAGCCAGGTGCGCTGTTTGGGTTCTGAGACTCGCCTGACGCAGTGCAATGTGTCTACATCCTTGCTGGTGCCTGCTGGGACCTTGCGGGACGCAGGCGTGGTGTGCTCTGGTGAGTATGTAGCTTCCACTCCCACAGCCTCCCTCGTGGTATCCAGTATATGAGATTTGGTCTCTCTTCAGGGAGCCTGCGCATGAGGCTGGCTGCGGGCCCAGGCCGCTGTGCTGGGCGTGTGGAGGTGTACTATCAGGGCTCGTGGGGCACTGTGTGTGATGATGCATGGGATCTTCTGGACGCACAAGTGGTCTGCAGGCATCTGGACTGTGGCCATGCCCTCAGTGCTCCAGGGAATGCCCACTTTGGGGCAGGGACCGGGCGCATCTGGATGGATGAGCTAGACTGCCTGGGAAATGAGACTTCATTATGGGAGTGCCAGTCAGAAAGCTGGGGCCAACACGACTGCAGGCACAAGGAGGACGCGGGAGTGTTCTGCTCAGGTGAGTGCTGTGTCTGGACACTTCCTGCAGCAGCTTATTATCAAATGCATGGCTTGGTTACCTTTTGATCTCAAGAGAGAACTCTTTCTGCAGATAGACTCTACTCCATTTAAACACACACACACACACACACACACACACACACACACACACACACACACACACCCTTAGTGTTATTTTTCTCTCCTTCCTCTCTCTCCCTGTGTATTACCCTCCCTTCCCTCTCCTTCATTAAGCTCCTCTGCCCCCCTCCTCTCTGCCCCCACAGTTCCTTTCTGCTCTCCTGGCTTTTGATTTCTTCAGGTTACTTCAGGTTATGTATTCCAACCTGGAGATTTGGAGCTGAGATCCATATAGAAGAGAAGCCTTTGTGGCCTTTGTCTTTCTGGTTTGGGATTCACTCAGGAAAGTATTTTTCCAGTCCCAGCCACTTACCTGCTCATTTCATGATTTCATTTTTCTTTATAGCTGATGCAGCCCATTATGTCTATGTGACACATTTTCTTTATCCATTCAACAGCTGAAGGGCATCTAATCAGTGTGGAGACTTCTCAAAAAGCTAGAAATGAATTTTTACCATATGAATTTGCAATTCTATTTCTTGGGTGTATACCCAAAGGACCCAATAGCCTACTACAGAGATACTTGCTTGGCAAAGTTTGCAGCCACTCTATTTACAATAGCTAGAAAATGGAAGCAGCCAAGACAACAATTTTTTTTAAAAGGTTGGGTCTTTCGATATAATGGGAGAGGAGGTCCCCCTCAGTTACAGACATAAGGGAGGGGAATAGGGTAAAAGCAGGAGGGAGGGAGGAATGGGAGGATACAAAGGATGGGATAACAATTGAGATGTAATTTGAATAAATTAATAAAAAAAATACTGGGCCTTTTTTGGTCACTCTAGGTGTGTTGGAACTCTATGTAGACCAGGTTGGTCTTGAACTCACAAGAATCCTTATGGTTGTTTGTCTATTTCTTCCCCTGCCTTCTCTTGTTCATCTCTGTGCTCTGTTAGCTCTGTTTGAGCTATTAGGCTAACACTGGTGAGCAGATACACATTTGCACAAAGCTTGCTGCTTGTCTGCCTCTGCCTCCTGAGTGCTGGGATTAAAGACATGTGCTACCATACCCAACTGATATCTCCAGTTCGTAATTTTGATTTTTGTCTTACTGTGTCCTAGAGAACAAAATTTCTTCAGACCACCTCTGAGGCTATTAGTGGTGATCAGATCATGTCCGGGGTCATATTCTTGACTTTACTATTTTGTTACTGTTCTCAGGAGAGGCAGCAGGAATTCCTGGCCGCCTTAGCAGGTTTTCCTGCTGCTCTAGACAGTGGGATCTCCATGTTTGTGCAAATGTGTAACTGCTCACCTGTTAGCCTGTTAGCTCAAACTGCTAGAGCACAGAGATGAATAAGAGAAAGCAGGAAAAAGGAATAGACAAACAATTATAAGATATTAAAGAGACAGTAGGAGCGTGCATATGTTTATTTATTAAAAACACCTTACATGTAATGGTGGTGACTTTCCCAGGATATGGTGTTGCACGCCAGTAATCCCAGCTACCGAGACATATATGGGCATCAACTCAGACTGCAGCCAAGAAAACAGAAACTAAACTTCAGTAAAGTATCTACCTGGAACTAAATCCGGGATAAAATACTCAACTGAGACATATTGTCAAGAGGAAGTTGTTTTACGATGATACCCATCTATACATTTGTAGGAGCAAGGCATGCATCTCCATCCTGACCATTATGTTATTTTGTTTCTATGTACTTGACTTAAAAAAAATCACACATGTAAGAACGAATGTGCAGTATTTTGGAGCCTCACTTATTTTTATTAATATCATGTCCTTCAGGTTCATCTGTGATGCCATGAATCACAGGGTTTCCTTTTTATTTTTATTTTATGTATCTGTCTGAGTGTCTGTATGAACGTGTGTACACCATGTATGTACCTTGGTGCCTGGGGAGGCCAGAACTGGAGCTATGGGCAGTTGAGAGCCACTCTATGAGTCCTGGGAACTGAACCTTGGTCCTTTAGGAGAGCAGCATCCCTGAATCTACACTAAACATCTGTATTCATCTGTCTCTTGACACATCTGTCATTTCCATGATCTGGTTACTGTCTTTCATGCTACAATCAAGAGCAGAGACCTTTCCTTGACTGTCATAGACTTAATTTTCATTGGTGCTGTATAAGTCATAATTTTCATCACTGTGACAAAATACTTAGAATATCTTAAAAGGAGGAAAGGGTGATGTGGGTTCACGGTTTCAGAGCTTTCAGTAAATGATTGGTTTCTGGGCGATGTGTAGGCAGAGAGAAAGCAAAGTTGCTCACCTTACGGTGGACAGGAAGCAGAGAGACATGGATAAGGCACCACCCTAGCTTTCTGCTTCCTTTACTTAGGCTCTACCTCTTAAAGTTTCTAGAATCCCTTCAAATACTGCCATCACCTGGGAGCAAAGCCTTTAACAATCCTGTTGGGGGTATTTAGTATTCAAACTGTAAGAGAAGCCCTGAGTGGGACTGCTGGGTTTTATGGTCTTAATTCCTTCCAAGGAACCTGTGTTCTGCTTTCCATCATTGCTTGGAGCTAGAAAAAGCCATGTGCAGGCGACCCCAAAGCCTGCCTGGGTCAGAGGCTATTATGTGCCTATGAGCTCCTTGCATTGGCCCTTTCCTTCTGAAAATGCCAGTGGAGTCTGAAGCAGGGTCTTCTGTGCTTCTTCTACAGAATCCGTGGCTCTGAGGCTTCGAGGTGGCACCAGCGGCTGTGTTGGATGGTTGGATGTGTTCTACAATGGGTCATGGGGTGCTGTGTGCAGCAACACACTCAGAGACGTCTCTCTGAACATCATCTGCAGACAGATGGGCTGTGGGGACCAGGGCTGGCTAGAGAACAGGCCATCTCCCGCAGCTGGCTTGGGAATCTCCTGGGTGGACAATATCAAGTGTCGAAAGCTACACAATGCCACCCTGTGGCAGTGCCCTTCTGCCCCATGGAACCCACACTCCTGCACCCAGGAGGAGGAGGTCTGGATTAACTGTGAAGGTAGGTTCTGATAGCTCAAGAGTGGGCCCCAGTAAATAAAGGCTTCTATGTTCTGACAAGCCACCAAAAGGAGCCGAGATTGAGCTTCAAGGCTGGAGGCCGAGTTTGTCAACATTTCCGTTTCAAGCATCACAGGACATTTAACACCAAGGGCTCCGTTTCTTTTGTAGGACCATCACAGGTAGGCCCACAGGACCATGCACAGACCCCTAACTGTTCTTCTCCACTTGGCTGCTTAGGTATGCATCTGCAAGCCTCCTGCCCACCCGCCCAAATCAGATGGGCAACACAGTGATCTCTGCCTCCTTTCCAGAGGGCAGTGTGCTGCGTGTGCTTGGGGGTGAGGATGGCTGTTCTGGGCGTGTGGAGCTCTGGCACGCGGGCTCGTGGGGCACGGTGTGTGACGACTCCTGGGATCTGGCGGATGCCGAGGTTGTTTGCCGGCAGCTGGGCTGTGGCAAGGCCCTGGCTGCTCTGGGAGAGGCTGCCTTTGGCCGTGGCTTGGGGCCCGTGTGGCTAGATGAAGTGGAGTGCCTTGGCAGTGAAGTGACCCTGGAGGCCTGCCAGTCTGAGCTGTGGGGACATGGAGACTGCACACACAAGGAAGATGCAGGTGTTCGTTGTGCAGGTGAGTTGGCAGCAGGTGGGAGCAGTAGGGATGGGGTTGCTAGACTGATTTCTTTAGGTGCTCTTTATGCTCAAGACTCATCAGTAGGTACTGGTCCCTGGGATGGAGGGTTCTACTGGGAGCTTCCCATAATCCTATGTGACTCATGCTAAGCTGGCAGCTGGTTGAGGCTACCTGCTAGGTGTGGGCACATCTGTTCTGCTGAGCCTTCCCCATCTCATATTTTCTCTTGCAGGTGTCCCCACCACCACCGCGTTGTGTAAGCATCTCTTTCTCAATACAGCCCTTTCTCCTCCCATCACCCAGAGGGCTTGCAGTGGAGCTCAATTTTGACTGGCCCACTTTGGAAAGCCATGCTGCTACGGCCACGGCACCAGACTCAGCTCTGGGCTGTGTCATCATCACTCTGGGATGGAAGTTCTGGCCTCCCCTGTGTCTGCTGCATGGAAAACTGGAGGAGCAGAAGTGACAAGTCCTCACTTTTCAGGAACTTTAATTTGGGAACTAGGTTGGGTAGCCTTGGTGTGCTGTGTTCTCATGGACAGTTTTTGTCCAGTGCAGAGTGGAGGGTAGGGGAGTGAGGATCCCCAAGCCCTGCCCTGTGCTCACATCTATGTCTTTTATCCTTGTCCCCAGGTCTGGCTCCCCACTCTTGATCATTTCTATTGTATCTCCCTATGGCATCCCCACAGCCACCCACATGGGCTTTCTTCCTTCCTCTAATCTCAGGCTGGGCATCCGGGATCTCCTTCTTGGGTAGTTTTTCCTATAAATTTTTAGACCATTTCCCATGAGCAGCAGCCTGTTCTCAGATATTCTGGAGATCTAGTTTCCCTGGGTGTCCTACCCCTATTCTGCAAGGCTGAGGTCATTTAAGCCTAGGGCCATCTTATTCCATACAACTAAAGCACGCCTGTTTCTATGCCTCACAGCTCCTTACCTGTCCTCTCCACCTGTTGCTGAGGTCTGGACCCTGCCTGAGATTGCCTGCCTGGTGCTTGGCTGCCTCTTGGGCATTGTCTTCCTGGTTATGGCAGCTCAGTGGTGCCACATCAGAGATGCTTGCCTGGGTATGACATGTGTCGGTATGGTTTTCAGGGGGAAATGTGTCAGGGAACTGGGGGAAGCTGTACGAGATCCTGACCCTGTGAGGCACATCTTGCTCTTGTCACTGCCCTGCATTTTTGCAGGTCTCTGGTAGCCACTGGCTAGATAGATTCTGGGTAACCCTAAGGTGTGGTCTGGAGGATGCTGGGATCTTTCTCTCTATGCTTCCAAGTTGGCTAGCTAGGGACATTCTGCACACCCAGGGCATGCTCACATCTTCCTCCATGCTTTGTGCTGTCTCACAGTGGGATCTTTCAGGGATGAGATCAGGCCTTGATACGTACCAGCCCCATGTCAGAACTTTGAGCCCACGTGTTTGTGGAAGTCAGTGGTTGATCTCAATGAGCAGTTTCATCCCACAGGAGGTTGCAGATCCCGGGAGGGCAGGCTGAAACTAGAGCAATGCTTATTCTGGTAGGCTCTGTGATGGTCTGTCTCCACAGGCTGTGGAATGTTGGGGCATCAACAGTCAGATGGTGTCTATGAGGATATTGAAGTTGTCCCTGTGCAGAAGAAAGAGAAGACCACAGTATCCATGCTAGTGATGCAGGAAGAGGGTTATGATGATGCTGAAGAGCCTGAGGACCCGTCCACAGAGAACACGGAGGAGTGGAATGGGCAGTGCTGAGCTTGCTAGGTATGTCCCTTTGTACCTGGAGATCCATCATGTTCCTGCATCATTGCTTCCTTATGGTGTTTCTGCTACAGTGGGTACTTGCATTTAAAGAACCAAACCGCCACTTCTCAGTGTCTTTGATCCCTGTTCCCACATCAGTCCTGGACACTGGTCTATGCCTCTATCCTTTCAAGACTGGGTCCTTAGAGTCCTTTACTGAACAGGCATAAGGTCCTAGCAGTCCTTGGTGTTCCTTTGGCTCTTTTATGAGCTGTATATAATGTCCTTTTATAGTTTTGTCCATAGTGGCTGTAGGAGGGACTCAGAGTCGACAGTGAGCTAGGCGGGGGTGGACGGTGTGAATAGCAAGAGCTGTCACCTGAGTCACTGCTCATTACCCAGTCCCCATGGTCTGACCCTTTGTGGCTTTAATCTTCAGTGGAAAACCTAGAGTGGGTGAGGGCCATGACATGCTTTGAGTATTACAGTGTTTGCTTTGTTTCCTAAACAGGCAGCTCGATGCTGAGGCTGGCAAGGAAGACTATGGTCATTCCTTATTCCAACACCTGACGTCCTCGCCTGGCCTTAGGGGGTCACAAGACTGGCCTTTTCCTGGGAGGCTAAGGTCTTCCTAGTCCCCTTTTATTATGCAGATGTTATTAAATTTTGGATTCACAGATTAATTGTTAGTTCTTCCAGAAACCGTTGTCAGATTCTGCTATGGCTGTCACTCAATTTTTGGCCTCACTTTTTTCCCCCTGACTTTGTATCTCTGTTGTTTGTGATGTGGGCTCAGCAGGACCCTCGTGCATCATTCTCAGAGTTCTCTCGAGAGGTAGCTGGCTTCCCAGTGAAGCATGGTGCTGCCTCTCCTGAAGTCTTGCCTGTCTTGCCTCTGTGAGCTCTCAAGCTTGTCCAGTCTTGATCCCAGAAGACACTGGAAGCCTGGTGGTTGTTATACAACAAACCCTTTACTGGGGAGATCCTATACACGTCAACTCACCTCAGATAAGGAGCCCACGATAGAACAAATTACAGATATCACCAAAGACCATCTTGGTGAGCTGATGAGTTTTATTGAGGCTACTTGCAGGAATATGGATGAGGGGTTACTAACAGGAACAGAAATGATTGAAAGATCGCTGTATCACCAAAGCTCACTTCAGCATGGATGATTCCTCACAAAGCTGGGAACCTGGAACACACTGCACAGCCTGCAGGCAGACCAACAGGGTGGAGAATGTCCTTTCCAGGTGCTCAGTTGATCTAAACATCTTCCAGGAAGCTGCTGGTTTCTGCTTTTTCCAGGTCTTTATCCAGGACCATAGCCTCCAAATCCAGACCATCCTGGGGCCCCTTTTCTCACCGAAGCCGACCATGACCACACTCTCATGTCCACCTGTGTCCATAGCCTATCTACTAGCGAGTGACCGCTGTTGTCTGACCTTCTCTACAGGAACATATACTTCCATACACTGTCCATGATCACAGTCTCCCTGGGATGTCACAAGGTATTCATGGGGTGCCCAAGGGTAAAGCCAGCCAAGACTACACTGGGACCCTGTTTTTCTGGTGTCGTCTTCCCTGTTTCATGCTCACACGTTAGGATCTATTTATCACCTGATAAGAACAGACCCTCATGAAGTTCTTACGAACAATGTTATCCTATTGTACCATTGGCCATTATGGTGCCACGGTAGAAAGTAGAGCCTCCTAGGATGCCTTGGAGGATGTGCTTTCTTACCTACCTTGATGTCATGGTGGACTCACCCTCTGGAATCCTGGTGGATTTGGGGTCTACATGGTGGGAACATATTGAAAATGTTAGTTTTGGACCCCCAGGAAACTCTGGATGATTTAGAGTCAGCTAACATTCCAATAGTTCACAGGATTGTTCTTGTCACACCTGCTTCTATGGACCACTAGGCTCTTCACAATGTGACGGGAGGACAATGACAGACTGAGTAGGAGCTAGGAGCTGGAATAAGGCAGCTCAGCTAAAAGCCTCGGAGTGGAGACACCTAGCTGCCACCATACCATGCTTAGCAGGTGGGGAAAGAGGCACAGAGACCTGCCTGCTGTCACACGGCACAGGGGAGCTGTAGACATGTAGAGGCCCACCTACTGCCATGCCCCATGGTGTGGGCAGAGGTCACCCAGAGGCCACCAGCCATGTGGGCCGAACTGCAGCAGGAACCACTATAGTGTGCAAGTGTGTCATGGACAGATGGGAGAGAAAGAGAAGTGGAACAGTTTGAGCATTATGAAGAGAGATGAAACTAGAGATGTGAGGATGGAGAGAAATGGCCTGTTATGAGTAGCCAGCCTTGCCACCTGAGGTCGTGGTGAAGTCCCAGCCCATGCTGCCACTGAGGGCCATGTCAGGGTTCGTGGCTAGGCAGCAGGGGCCAGTGTTGATGTTATTGCTCCTATTACCACTAGAGACCATGCAGACGTCCCTGATCTGGGCAGCTGCCTGGGACCAAGGGCTGTGCAGAACTGGCCCCATCCCTCACTGGCTACAGCATGTTGAGGAGCTGGCTCCACCTTCCCCCACTGCAGCACTCAGGGGATCAGGGCATCACCCCACCCAGGGAGCACTGTGGAGCTAGCTCTGGTGGTGGCAGGCCACATGAGCCATCCCTGAGGGTGTGGGCATCAGAGAGCTGACCCTGCCACTGCTCTGCTCTGAGATGGCACTGGTGTGGAGGTGATACCCTCTCTGTCCCTTGTCCCTCACTCACCTGCAGCGCTTGGGAGGGTAGGCCCCACAACTTGACAGGGCAGCAAAGTGGAGATGGCCCTGGTGGCATGGGTGTGGGCGAGGCAGCTCTGAGGGCATGAGAGCTGACCCTACTTCCTGCCAGCAGCAGCATTGGATGGGCTAGCCAGGGCAGTGCTGAAGAGCTTTCCCTGGTGGTGTAGACATGGGAGAGCTGGTGACTACTGAGTTACTACTGAGGCCCAGATCCTGGGGTTTGAGTTGGCCCACCCCAAAACCATGCGCTCCATCTTTGAACTGTTGGAGTTCATGAAAGGGTTGGTCCTGCTGATCCAAGACTGCGGGATCTCCATGACGCAGGGAAAAAATAAGATAACTGAGGGGGGGGGTACTCCCTGTGAGGGTCAAATATTAATGGTATGGCAGAGCAATTGGCCTCAAACTAGACCAATGACTCATTGCAATGAACATTTGCAAGCGAAGATGTGTGGGCAGAGGGATATTTTGTAGGACATCCTGTGACACACTACAGCTTCCATGACGAGATGTTTTCTGTGCTTTGCTTTTTCTTGTTGTTTTGTTTATTTTTTATTTTTTTTGGGGGGGGAAGAGGTTGCAAGTGGGGAGGGCAGATACGAGGGGATGGGGAGATGAGTGGGACTGGGGTGCATGATGGGAAATTCACAAAAAAATCAATAAAAAAGTTTAAAAAAGTTTCAGAGTCCTTCGGGAGAAATTCAGGCTCTTCCCTGCCTTGTGCTCCCTTTAGCTGGTCTCTTCCTGGTCTCCTCCTGGCTGTGGGCTTACTTTCCCTCGTCCTCTTCCCGTTCCCACCCTGACTTGCTGTCCTGTCTGGAAGCTCTAGAATCTTTCTGAGTACCATCAGGAGGAGTGTCTTCAAATTCTGCCGGGTGATGTGAAAATGCCTTTCAGTTGTTTCTTCCATGTGTGAGAAATTCTGTGTGTATCTATCCTGTGGAGTCACCTGGCAAAAGTCTCTGTAGGGGGAGACTTATTTTCTGGGGGTCTAGATTTAGCACCGATGGTCTGGGCAAAAGGTGAGGTGAGCAGAACTGAGGGCTGCTGTGGTCCTGGGTATAATGAGGTGCCCCCTCTATTATCAGAAGCTGTGCCTGTTCAGGGATACTGACACCTCTCTGTTGTTAAATTTCTGCGCTGGCATCTTCATGGTGGCTGACATCCAGGCAAATCCACGCTGGTGTCAGGGTACATTCACAAGTGTCCCAGTATAGTTTTACACTTTGTACCACTACTGTCCCTTTGTTTTTGCTTTGCTTCTTGTTTTTGTTTTAGAGACAATTGAAACTCTTTATTTCAGCTGGCTGGGACTATACTCAGGCATTTGGGAACCAAGTGTAGTACTGAGCATTTAGAGTAAGGGTTCATAAAAGCAAAACCACATCCTGGTATCTCACTCAGCAGCTACAAGGATGATTTTACACATAGCAAGCAGTTTAACAAAAGCTAAGATAAGCAGTTATCTGGAGGGGGAGGTTTGTATAAGCAAGCCTTTTAACCGAAGCCAAGATAACTTAGCTAGGGCACCTTGACCTCAAGTCCATAGAATAGAGTTGGGTAATTTTCCATGGTGCTTCTCAGTAGGAAGATCAAATTCTAGCTAAACCTAAAATGGCCTCAGTAAGAATACAAGACGGAGGAACCTCTGTACTGCCTTGCCCTGCCACAATGGTGCTATTTCTATCCAGCCAAGTTGAGCAAGATTGAGGGGTCAGCATATCACTTGGGGTTAGGGATGTAGGTTAGCATTTCAGCACTTGCATAGCATACAAGAGATCCCCAGGTTAACTTCATCAGGACAAAATTAATAAAAATAAAATCCAAACAGCAAAAAGACACTGTTACTTGTTTAAAGTCTTAAATTGGAAGGTCCTTCACAGAATATTTGATCCTTCTCTCTCTCTTTTTAAAATTTTATTTATCTTTGTGTGTATCTGTACACATGACATAAGGCACACATGGAAAGATCAGGAGTGCCAAGTCATCCTCAGCTGCATAGCAAATTTGAGATCAGCCTAGGCCAGGAGACTCTATTTCAACACATAAAAAGAAAAAAGAATTATTGCTTCTATTAGTAATCACAAAGGTGATATGCGCTATAACAATATAAAAACTTGGGATATTTTATCTTTGAACACACACATATCCACATCTTTTTTTAAATTTTTAAAATTAATTTATTCATATTACATCTCAGTTGTTAGCCCATCCCTTGTATCCTCCCATTCCTCCCTTCCTCCCACTTCCCCCTTACTCCCCTCCCTTATGTCTGTGTCTGAGGGGGATTACCTCCTCCCCCTGTATATGCTCATTGGGTATCAAGTCTCTCCTTGGTGACCTATTGTCTTTCCTCTGAGTGCCACCAGGCATCTCCATCCAAGGGACATGTTCAAATATGGGGCACCAGAGTTCGTGTGAAAGTCAGATCTCCTTCTCCACTCAACAGTGGAGAATGTCCTGTCCATCGGCTAGTCTGGGTAGGAGTTCGAGGTTTACTGCCTATATTTTCCTTGGCTGTTGCCATAGTTTGCAGAGGACCCCAGGGCTCAGACTAGCCTGTAGTTTTCCAGGACCCACTGGATCCTTCTATTTCCTCATTCTCCAAGGCTTCTCACACCTAAAGTCTCAATAGGATGTCCTCCCCTCTGACCCACTATCCTGGTAGGTACAGTTTTTCATGGGGACGTACAACTTGGACTAGTGTCTCGATATAAGTGAGTATATGCCATTTAGCTCTTTTTGCTTCTGATATCCACATCTTTTTATATGCATCCATGTATAGCATACACAACACAGTATCAAATTTGAAGATTTTAGAACACAGAAATAGCCAACCATTAATTGGTCTATATGCAACAGTCCTGAAATATGTGGATATATGTGCATCTTTTTAGCTCATACTATGCACATATGGGTATTCCACTGTTTTTCATTCAACAATATCATGTGGACATTGTGAAATTTGTGTTTCGAATACATGGTATTTAACTTCTGCACATTGACATTCTTTAAAAAAAAAAAACCAAATTACGTACTCTTTAAGAAATTCACATATGTATACAATACATTTTCACCATATCCACTCCCTGCCCCTCCAACAACCCCCAGACTCTCCAAATGCCTCTCTTTCAACTTCAAGCTCTCTTTCTATTTTGTTTTAACCCCTTGAGTCTAGTTAGGGCTTCCACTATGTCCATGGATCCGAGGCCATCCCTCGGAGAATGAGCAGCCTATCAGTGGCCACATCTACCAAGAGGGAAATTACCTCCTCTCCCAGCAGCCGTCAACCACCAACAGTTCCTCAGGTGAGGGTGTGGCCTGGCGAGCCCCTCCTCCACCTTGTCATTCTTCATAATTTTACACTAGAGGTGTTGGAATTTTCATTTTCTTCTTGTTGTGGGTATTCATTTTTGTTTATTGAGACTATTTTGTTTGCACAACTGATGGTAATTTTAGAATCTGGCCTGCTTTTTTTTTTTTCCTGAAAGGAAACTAAAGAGGAGCCCATCTGGGGAAGATGGAGGTCGGGGGACTGGGGGGAGTGGAGGGAAGGGAAGTTATGGCTGGGATGTAATATATGAGAGAAGAATGGAAAAGGAAAAGGATCTCTGTAGGTAGACCAAGCAAAAACCAAACTGAAAATGATTCCACATTCTACCTTTTATAGAGGAGCTTCTGAAGTTGTGTAGTGTAGATTCACTGACTACTTTCTTTGTAGTAACGCAGACGGAAGCCTGGTGAGCAAAGTTTATCGGTATGCGTTGCATGGTTTTTCCTTTGACAATCAGCTACTCACAGAGGCTTATCAATAAGGAGACGTATGAACCATGATGACATCATGCCCTCTTGTCTACACAGTCTTCAGTTTGCCTACCACCATGGTAATGTAGACTTGCTGGTGTGGCCACTAGGAAGGCATGTCCCATCAGAGAAACATAATTCTTCTTATGGCTGAGCCCAGGGCAAACATGTTGAAAGCATTTTGATTAAATTGTCGAGTCTATTGACAACAAATTGATCTTGGAAGAATTCTGGCCTTTAGGCAGATCTTCTGTTTGAGGCAGAAGGCCTTTGATGTTTTTTTTCTGACACTGGCCTTGGCAGATACAGTCATACAGGCCTTTCTTGGAGAAGATGCTTTGCTCTCTACACACCTGGGACTGCTTTGGGCACCAGCTACAGGAAGCTCTGCAGAGCTGGCACTGTCTGGGCTCTGGCAGTGTGGGTGAGTGCTTGCTCTGGGTGAGAGACGACAGCTCTACCATGGGGGAGGAGCCTATGGTACTGAAGGGCTCTGGCTCCAGAATATTGTCACCTTCAGTTGGAGTTCATCTTCTTCCTGAAGGCAGAGCCAAGTATCTGTTCTAAGGCCATCAGCCTGGGGAACTGTACCTACAAGGAGACCTGGCATGGCACTGTCCTCTCTTGGGCTGTGGCCTCTGCTGCTGCTGGCCTACTGGACTCTCCCTCCTGGTGAGTGTGTGGAGGTCTTGAGTGTCAGGGACACGGGTGTATAGAACATAGGCTACCGTGTTCAGGGATGGCACAGGACTAATGATGTCTTATGCCTCATGTGTGCGTTTTTTTCTGCTAACTTTGATTTCGCCAAAGTAACCAACTGGATTCCATAGCAATGCAGAATAGGTATTATGATTGGGAACTATGAAAAAAAGATGGGTAGTGAAAATGAACTCTCGTCCTTCTCCTCTTTCTTGACGGTGTTTCTCTGTATAGCCCTGGTTGTCCTGGAACTCCCTTTGTAGTCCAGGCTTGCCTTGAACTCAGAGATCCACCTTGCCTCTCTGCCTTCTAGTGCTGGAATTAAAGGCATGCCTGGCTGAAGATGAAGCAGTCTAATCGTTTCATTCTAAATGGAATACAGAATGTTATCCTTGTGTTTTTTTTTTGTTGTTGTTTCTATTCCTGAAGATCTGGCTGGCGAGAACTTCGTGAATTTACAGAGTGGTGATAATAAATGTGAAGGCCTACTGCATTTGCAGTATGATGGGCAGTCGGGCTATCTGTGTGGGGACAGCTTGGGGACGCAGGAGGCCTTAGTGATCTGCAGACAGCTTGGCTGCGGCTCTGTGCGTGCTTTTTCCAAGTACATTTTGACCCCCGAAGAGATGAAGCCACCTTGGATGTACAGTGCCCAGTGCCATGGCAAGGAAGCCACCCTGTGGGAGTGCGTCCTGGGATCCTGGGGACCCATCAGTGGCTGCAAATGCCAGTGTGTGCTTGCTATTATATGCTCAGGTAGGTTAGAATGAAATCATGAGCTCTTTAGTCCCTGGGGATTTTTCCCTCAATATTGGTCATGGACGCATTGAGGCAAAAGCCCAGGGAGGGGTCTAGGCAGGTATAAACATATCTTATCCTTGGAGTCTTAACGGTGATGGGTTCTCACCTTCTGTAGACATTTCTCCAATAGCTTTAAATACGATTTCCAAGCTTTTAAAGTTAGCTACTTCCTTTGTTAATATTGACCACTAGAGAGAACGTTCCCATTCTCTGGCTAAGGAGTTAGTCACATGGTATAGGAGGCAGGAGTACTGGCCAACTTCCCCTGGAAAGATGGGATGTATTACCTCAGGGAATTACCTTGGAACACCTCCAGGGGCACCATGGACAACGACTCAATGTGGGCCCCATGGATAGCATACCGAGATTTGGTTTCTCTTCCCTGTCACCAGGTGGGACCACGCGACAAATCGGGCTAGCTGGTGGTAGCAGTCCTTGTGCTGGGGTTCTAGAGGCCATTGGAGTTTCCGGTTTAGCCCTGAGATGTGACTTGCACAAGGAGGAGGCTGGTGTTCTGTGCAGACAGCTGGGATGCGGCGCTGCTTTGCAGTGGTCCAGAGCCCATCATGGAAGGATCGGGAAACAGAAAGAGAAGTACATGATATGCCAGGGAACAGAGCCTGACATCTTACACTGCCAAGCCAATGTGAACTTTCTAGACCAATGCAACCTTCCAATGTACACACAGGTTGTATGCACAGGTACGAGCGTACTTGCTGGATATTTTAGTCTTCATATTGTTATATAGAAACCCAGATATCTAGAATCCTTACCCTAGATTCACACTTGAAAATAATCCACTTTGCCACCAAGAGGCAGTTACAGGAGACCCCGAGGAGTCCCCTGAAAGCAGTGCTTACTACCCTTTCCGTGACACAGATGGCCTTGATCCTTTAGGAGCCAAATGACCAGAAAAGGTGTTTGTGCTCTGAATCCATGTGTCTTCCACAGCTCAAGGGAGACCAGAACAGGGGATCAGGTTCTTTGGTCTGTAGATGCCCCCAGCACGCACTTTGCAGCCCTCTGTGTCAGGGTTAATGAAGGTGGCCCTGTATTCTCCCACACCATTCCTTTCTAGGGACCAGATTGCCAATATCTGCTCATGTCACCCAGCACCTGCAAGGGCCTGCACTGACTTCAGTTGCATTACTCCAGAATTTGTCCCAAGGACACACGGAGGTCTGGCTGGTGGGTCGTGAGCACCGCTGTGAGGGTTCCCTTGGAGTTCTGTGAGAACTGACTTGGGGCACCATCTGTAGGCTAACCCGGACTTGCTCACAGCTCACATGGCTTGCCAGGAGCTGGTGCATGGTGTGGCTGTATCTACATCTGGCTAGGGCTCAGTGCCTGTGTAGAAGCAGGCCTTCCACTGTGTGGCGACAAGTCACTGATGTTCCACTGTTCATTAGATCCTGGACACTGCTGTGGCCATGAGCAATATGCACCACTAAGCTTTTCAGGGGGGAAGTGAGGCAGGTTATGGATTGGCAGGATGTGATGTAATGGAGTCAGGGTGTGGAGGTCTGGTGTTGGTGCTGTGATGACTGTAGTCAGCTAGACGTGTAGCTCAGGACCCATGTCTTCTGACTCGTAGCTTCCGTGGCCTCTGTCTTACCTTCTTTAGCCTTTGTTCATCTTCGCATGTGTCTGCTCAGCCCTGTTACGGAAATCAGAAATAGGTGGCCCGTGATATTGAGTGGCGTTGGTGGTTTTTCATGTTTTGTACGGCAGACCCTTGATAACATGTGCCTCATAACCCCATCCTGTGTGTTGCGTCCCCTGTGATGACGTTTCTTCACCCTAACCTTTGCTTTCTGCTTTCTGCTTTGCGTTGGCATCGTCTCCTGCTTTCTGCTGTCCTTTAGCACTATGCCCAGGGCTTTGGTCTTGAGCTGCTTTGTGTCTGGTGTGGGAGGACCTGATCCACACATTCTACATGGCTATTCAGTTTCCCCAGAACTTTGTTTGAGACATTGTTCTTCCAACATAAATGGCCATCACCCCTTTAAGAAATTTGGTGACTCTAAGTGTGTGATGATTTCTGTACTATTATTTCTCTTCCGCCAGTCTCTGTGTCTAGCCTCATGCCACAGGGCAGCTATCCTGTGAAGTTTTGAAATAAGGAAGCAAGGGTCTAGCTGTTTGTACAGTTGAGAGTTCTTGGGAATTCTCATCTCTACAAGAATACTAGGATTAACGTTCTAACTTTCCAAGCACTTGCTCAGCTTTTGAGAGGGATATCATTGCATCTGCAGACTGATTTGGGTGAGGTCATCATCTTCTTAGACCATGCCCTCAACCCTTGATATGAGGCCTGCTCCCTTCTATGTAGATCTTGTGCAATTTCTTTTTTTTCCTTAATAAACTTATTAGAAATGAAACAGATGGCATCATCTGTCTAGCTGTAGGTCCTTTGCCTGATAATGGTGCCAAGTATCTGTTTCTTCTTGTACAGTAGGCCTTTTGTCCAACCAGAAAGTAGTTTGTTACTTCCATAAAAATCCATGTCATTATTGTGCCAGTGGTCACTTTTTATAGCTCTCAAAGCTCATGGCTGGGTAAGACTGACGATTACTTCTCTTCTCTAGCACCTTTCAGCATTATGAAAGCTGGGCGATAGGGATGGAGTTTCCACGTCAGCACCTACTTGATTTCTTCACCTTCTATGACTCAAGTATGTGGTGTTTTCAGAACATAGGGTCTTACTGTCAGGTTCTGGAGGGTCACCAAGGGCAATGGCGGTAAGATACACTGTTTGAACATCTCTGTAACCTCAGCGGCCAACAACTCTGAAAGAAGCAGCCTACTCCTGACTCTGGACTTTTTATTTGCTAGCTTGTGGTATCTATACAGTGTCCTGGTTAGTATTTTTCATCAACTTGACACAGCTAGAGTCATTAGGGAAAAAGAATCTCAATGGAGAAAATACCTACATCAGACTCCCTGAAGGCAAGTTTGTGGGGAGGGTATTTCTTGATTAATGATTAATATGAGGGGGGCTGAGCAAGCCTTGGAGATCAAACCAGTAAGCAGTGTTCCTTCATAGCCTGTGCTTCAGTTCCTGCCTCCAGGTTTCCTGTTTGAGTTCCTGCCCTGACTTCCTTTCATGATAGACTGTGTAAGCTATAAGAACACCACTGCCATCACTTCCCAGTTTCTTCTGGTCATGGTATTCTATCACAGCAATAGAAACCAAATTAGAAGGAAGAACTGGTACCAGAGAGTGGGACAGACCTGGTGTGATAGAACAGGCTATGTTGTTTCTGGGATGTTCACAGAAGGAGTTTGAGATTTGGGACTGGAAAAGTAAGTGAGTACTTAGAGCCTAGTAGGCTGTGATGGGAGCTTGAAAGCCTTTCTTCAGCAGAAAGAAACACAGAAAATTGAGGCCTGGTTTGGAAGGTTTCAGAGAGAAACCTTCTAAGGGTTTCTATTGGGGGCTAATTGTGTAGTATTTTGAGTTAGGAATGCGTTGTCAGCTGGGGTTGATGAATCAGCTGTGATTAACAAGAGATCAGAAACACTGAAGCAAAATGTTGCTTCGAAAATTTTCTCCGTTAATTAATTTATTCGCTTCACATCCTGATTGCAGTTTCCCCACCCTTCTCCTCCCAGAAATGTTGCTTTGCTGGGACAACTGATTCTGATTCGCTGGGGCTGAGAGATCAGCTGCAGTAAAGAGACCAGCATATTCTTGAGGCAAACTTTTCTGGGGAGCATTTCTTTAGGGTCAGCGCACAGAAGCTGTGATGCGTGACTAGGGTAGGGGTAAAACTGCATCTCATGCTGACTTCCAGACTTGGTAGTGTGTAAAAGCCTCCCCAGGTGGCGACGGTTTTTGTAGCATGAGAACCGTAGGACTTAAGGGATCATAGAAGTTGAGGCTTGACACCACGGTGCAGTGTCCGAGTCTCTAAAGAGAGGCCAGTACAGGCTACTGGGGGAAGATTTAGTCCAGTTGCAATGTGACCCCAGAATTATGGAGATTCCAGTACCAAGGACCGAAGCAGCTGCAGTATGGAGCTGGCTTGAGCCTCTGAGGCAAGCTCTACGTGCTGCAGAGGGCAGACCCTGGCATGTGGCCCTTCCCAGGGCCATTGGAGCCAGAAGAGCATGAGATGTCTCACCCTAGTTGGGATGGCTAAGGCCCCAGAATAAATGACAGAAAATTCTGGTGAGATTGTGGGGAAAGAGGAACCCTCAGTCACTGTTGGTGTGAATGCAAATTGGTGTGGCCACTATGGATATCAGTATGGGGAATACTCAAAAAGCTAAAAAGAAATCCATAATATGACCCAGCTATAGGTAAACCACACCTTGACATATGCCCAAAGGACTTGATATTGTACTATACAGATAGATACCTATTGCCACCCTATCCACAACAGCTAGGAAGTGGAAACAACCTAAATGTCCTTCAGTAGATGAACGGATGATGCAAATGTGTGGAATGTGTACACAATGAGCTACTATTCAGATGTAAAGAAAAATAAAATTATGATACTTGCAGGTAAATGGATAGACTTAGAAAAAGGTACCGTAGCCCACATCCAGAAACACAACACCATATGTTCCCTTTCACCTGAAGTTCCTAGCTCCAGAACCTCAGGTGTGAGTATACAACACCGAGTAACCACAGAAACCAGGAAGGTATAAGGGACATGGGTGGTGGCAAGGGAGTGGGGCTACTGAGAGGGATAACAGGATACGGGCAATGTGAATCTGGAAATAGAAAAACTGGAAGGAGGTTCCAACTGGACAGGAGGGAAGGGGGTCAATACAGGGGCATTGAGGGACAAGGGACAAGTTGTTTAAAAAAAGACTGAGAGAGCCATATTAGCCTATATTTCGTCAAAGGCTTTTTCAGCACCTAATGACATGATCATGTGTTTTTTTTTTCTTTCTGTTTGTTTATATGGTGGATGTTGAACCATCCCTGCACCCCTGGAATGAAGCCTACTTGATCATGGTGGATGATGTTTTTGATGTGTTCTTGAATTTGGTTTGCGAGTATTTTATTGAGTATTTTTGCATCAATTTTCATAAGGGAGATTGGTCTGAAATTTTCTTTCTTTGTTGGGTTTTTATGTAGCTTAGGTATCAAGGTGGCTTTGGCCTTATAGAATGAGTTTGGCAATGTTCCCTCTCTATTTTGTGGAATAGTTTGAAGAGTATTGGTTATTATCTCTTCTTTGTAAGTCTGGTAGAATTTTGTGCTAAAGCCTCTTTCCTGGACCTTTTTTTTCCTTTTTGATAAACTCTTGATGACTGTTTCTAATGCCTAAAATGATACTATATCTTAAAGGGAATTATACCACTTGAGTTGACAATACTTTGTACAAGGATCATAGATTAATAAAGACCCAGTACTAGGCCCCAGAAATCTCCTTTAGAATGGTTGACGAGGATACTTCAATTGACTCCCCAGACAATATAAGCCGTTGCTGTTGTCTTTGATTGTCTCTCGGAGGGGGAAGGTAAGCTCATATTGCTGAAGACACAGACATTTAGAACACAGGACTAGATTACTTGAGTTGTATCCTCTTATAAGTGAGTACACTCCATGCATAAAAACATGTTGATCAATGGAATGGAATCCAGAAATAAACCCACACCTATGGACACTTGACTTTTGACTAAGAAGCCAAAACCATACAATGGAACAAAGAAAGCATATTCAACAAATGGTGCTAGTCTAACTGGATGTCTCCATGTAGGAAAATGCAAATATGTTCATACTTATCACCCTGCACAAAACCTAAATCCAAGTGGATCAAAGACCTCACCATAAAATCAGATACACTAAATCTAATAGAAGAGCAAGAGGGGGAATAGCCTTGAACTAATTGGTACAGGAGACAACTGTCTAAACAGAACACCAGCATCTCAGGCTTTAAGAGAAACAATTAATAAATGAGACCCTTGAAACTGAAAAGCCTCTGTGAGGAAAAGGACACTGTCAATAGGACAAAACTGCAGCCTACAGAATGGGATAAAATTTCTAATTAGTTATCCAATACAAGCTGGTCGGCACTGAAACCACGTGTACACCACTAACAAAACTTGTGTGTGTGTGTGTGTGTGTGTGTGTGTACACATACATATATGTATGTAACAATAATAAAGAAAAAGAGGCTATCAGTTTTAAAGTGGGGGACATGGGAAGAATGAAAGGAGGAAAGGGAAAGGAGTAAGTAATGCAATTCTATTTTAATTAAAACATATAAAAAAGATTAACCATCATAGTAGATATTTACTTTCAAGAATTTCCTTATGTTTAGAATTTCTGTTTAGAGACCTGGTATTAGCAGGTATGTTTGCCTTGTACTTGAGTTGGCATTTCCCCTTATATTAAAAATTTTTTTCTTTCTTTGTTTTCTGTCTTTGGAAGCATGATTCAATTGTGGTCTGGAAAGGCTCTTCTTCTGTTCATATCTACTGAGCTTATGAATACCTCTCATGTTTGGAAGCCCACTTCTTTTCCTAAATGAGAGAAATTTTCTGCTATAAGTTAACTGCTATTCTGTGTCTTTATTTAGTTTAATTTATCTTGAGACTCAATTTCTTCCATCTCAGGAATTCTTAGGCTTGGCTTCTTGAGCATGTTCATTCATGCCTCCTTTACTTATGTGTCCTTGAACATGGAGCTGTCAGTGGTCTCTCTTCTGCTTAAGGTCTAATATTTTGGTGATGCTTTTCACTGTTTATATATTTGCTTCACTAAGCTTTTCATTTCCAATATTTCTATTTATTTTTTTCAAAGTTGTAAAAGGAACTTTTATTCTCCTGTTTCAATCGTTGTCTCAGAGGAAGATTGTTCCCTCTGTCTGCTAACCTAGTCCTAGTCCTGGAAGCTTCTAGCCTCCATACAATCTATCCTAGAATGTTTTCAGCCTCTGAGACTTGCTGCCTAATAAGGTCACTCTGTCTTGTTCTTACCGAGCTCTGGGCTGGCTAGTTCAACTCAGCTGTTCTGGATCAAACTCCTCTCCCATCTGACTTATTCAATCTGGCTTCCCTTTCAGGCCCTGAATTGCTCTGCTTGGCCTCAAACTAACTCCAGAAATCCTGGCTCCTTCTGGTTCTTTGGCTCATTCAGTCTTCACCTGAGTATAGCGTGTTGTCTCTCTGCAACCTGTCTCTCCATTACTTTCCTGTTAAAACTGCCTCCCCTTCTCTCTGCATTGCCCCTTAAGTGCTTCCCTTTCCTCTCTCTTCTCGTAGGAGTTGCGGATACCCTATTCTATCAAGTCTTTTTCTGATTTGTCATGTTCTTCTTCTGCCAATTAATTAGACATCATTTTCAGATATGGGTGTTTCCTTCTTTTTTTTTTTCAATTTTTAAAGTATTTTATTTTTTTTAATACATTTTTATTAATTTATACATATTACATCTCAGTTGTTAGCCCATCCCATGTATCCTCCCATCCCTCCCTTCCTCCCACTTCCCCCCCCTACTCCCCTCCCCTATGTCTGTGTCTGAGGGGGATCTCCTCCCCCTGAATATGCTCATACGGTATCAAGTCTTTCCTTGGTGACCTATTATCTTTCCTCTGAGTGCCACCAGGCATCTCCATCCAAGGGACATGATCAAATATGGGGCACCAGAGTTTGTGTGAGAGTTAGATCTTCTTCTCCACTCAACAGTGGAGAATGTCCATCGGCTAGTCCGGGTAGGGGTTCAAGGTTTTTACTGCCTATTTTTTCCTTGGCTGTTGCCACAGTTTGCGGAGGACCCCAGGGCCCAGACTCTCCTGTAGTTTTCCAGGACCCACTGGATCCTTCCATTTCCTCTTTCTCCCAGGCTTCTCACACCTAAAGTTTCAATAGGATGTCCTCCCCTCTTACCCATTATTCTGGTAGGTACAGTTTTTCATGGGGACGTGGGTGTTTCCTTCTATAAACTAATTTTACCTTCATTATTTAGCATTAAAGGCATGTACAACCATGCCTGGACCTAAGCTTTTTTCTACTTGATACTTGCTCTATACCAGCCTGGGCTAGAACACAGATCTGTTTGCCTCTGTCTCCTGGATTAAAGGTGTGTGGCATATGCCTGTAATCCCAGAACTCAGGGAGGGAGAGGCAGGTGATCCCTGTGAGTTCAAGGCCAGCCTGCTTTATAAGTAACAAGTGAGTCCAGGAGTCAACTTGGTCTACAAAGCAAATCCAGGACAGCCAAGGCTTCACAGAGAAACCCTGTCTCAGAAAAATAAGTGTGTTTGTATTCCAGCCAGATCACACAGACCTAGAAGGTCTTTGGATGAGATCTCTTGCCAGAGCAGCCATGTTCTGAATTAAAATTCCCCTACACAAAACATTGGTTTTCTTTCCGAGTTTGAGTTTCTCATTGGTGTGACTTTCTGCTTGCTACTGAATTGCTCACCGGCTGTGGTGACTTTCCCGTCTGTTTCTATCTTTCTTCTCCAGCTCCTCCTCCTCCTCTTCCTCCTCCTCCTCCTCCTCCTCCTCCTTCTTCTTCTAAAAAACCTCATTACTCTGTTTGTTTGTATTTTACCCATTTCAATAACTTTCAACTCATCAGTACAATAATTATAGGTTTTTGGTTATTTTGCCTTTCCTTTACATTGTTCTGTGTTTCTGTGTTACAATTTGTGCATCTACTGGCTTGGATTTCCCCTCCAGTTTTACCGGGACTCTTCTTAGTGAGCAGACTACTGCTGAGGACTCAAGCCATACTACTCCCCAAGGGGAAGAATATACGCGATGTAATAGAAACCACATCGGACTGAACAAGATAGAGAAATACATTGAAACAAACCATGACACACAAACTTACCCACAATAACCAAGAACCAGAACATGGCAAATGCTATAAAATTGAAATGAAGTTATTTAGGGAAGAGGTTGAAATGTGAATGGATGAAATAAAAGAAGGAAACATGGAAGGGCTAAGCAGAGGCTAGGTAAAAACAAGCTTGAACAAAGTGAACACACAAAAAGAAACAATGTTTGAGAACAATGTTAGGGAGAGAAGGACGAAGAGGAAGAGCTTTATTATTATTTTTTTCAGACAGCCATACACAGTTTTGGTTGGTCTAAAGCTCAATATGTAGATCAGACTGCCTCTCCCTCAAGTTATAGAAATCTACCTTCCTCTGCCTTCTGAGTGCTTTTTTTTTTTATCACAGCAATAGAGTCCCTAAGCAAGACATCCTTCCAGCACTGGGGTATAAACGTGTATCACCACATCCAGCTGTTTTCAGCCAGACTCTGGGGGAATTCAGAGTCTGGTACTCATGGTACTGCTGCAGGCCTTTATAGACTAAGTCATCTCCTTAGTCTAGAATTACTGTTGTCAATATTTTCTTATGATAATTCGAATGTTTTCCCATTTCTGTCTTTCCATGAGAAACTGACAGCTCATCTTATTTTAATTCCCAACGGTGTCAATATCCACTTACTTGTTGCTGCTTCTAAGACTGATCGTAATGCAGTCTTTTTAAAAAAATTAAAATATAAACATAATCATACCACCATTTCTCCTTTTCTTCTTTAAACCCCTCCCATGAACTCACTTTATGGTCCCTTGATACATCAACAATGTGGCTCCCTAGACAAGACCTGAACAACAACAGTATCGGCAGATATGTACTCCTCTTTTCAAGTTCTCATTATGTTAACATTTTCAATTTAGTAGTACATTTTGTTACTATTGTTCCAGTTGACCAATAAAAAAAATACATATTTAAAGTATACAATATGCTTTGATATGTACACATTGTGTAGCATCCAATCAAGGTAATTGATATATTTATTAGGCCTCATAATTATCATTTACTTATAGTGAGAACAGTTAAAATCTGTCTCTAGTGCAACAATAGTGACTACATTGCACAATGGAGCCCTTAAGATTACCTTGTAACTAAATTACAGTGACCTTTGACCACGCCTCTTGCATCCATGCCAATGATCTTCCCAACCTCAAAGCCTCTGGTAGCCAAAATGCTACTCAGCTTCTTTGAGTACATGTATGGTCATGTGGTGGCAATTACCCTTATGTCTCTGGCCTTTTAACATAACACCGTGTCCTTCAGATTCATCCATGTTCAAGATAAAGGAGTTCTTTCTTGTTAAAGGGTAGATAGAACACCACAGTGTGCACATGGACCTCTATCTATCTATCTTTCTTTCTTTCTCTCTTCTTGAAACAGACAGACTGTCTATTACAAACAACACAGGGGTGGATGTTGGAGTACAGATGTTTCTAAACACATCGATTATCTTTCCTTAGGGTATCCACACGGTTATACTACATTTCCTATACAGCTCTCTGCTCTTGGTCTTTTCTCTTCCTTTCTTCTATTTATTATTATTTTTTAATTTTTAATTTTATTTTTATTAATTTATTCTTCTCCCATCCCTTCCTCTATCTTTTTTTTTTCCATTTTTTTATTATTAATTTATTCTTGTTACATCTCAATGGTTATCCCATCCCTTGTATCCTCCCATTCTTCCCTCCCTCCCATTTTCCCCTTATTCCCCTCCCCTATGACAGTTCCTGAGGGGGATTACCTCCCCCTCTATATGATCATAGGGTATCAAGTCTCTTCTTGGTAACCTGCTGTCCTTCCTCTGAGTGCCATCAGGTCTCCCCATCCAGGGGACATGGTCAGAGGTGTGGCACCAGAGTGTGTGAGAACGTAATATCCCACTCTCCACTTTACTGTGGAGAGTGTTCTGTCCATTGTCTAGATCTGGGTAGGGGTTTAAGGTTTACCGCCTGTATTGTCCTTGTCTGGTGCTTAGTTTGAGTGGGACCCCTGTGCCCAAATCTGCCTATCATAATGTTCTACTTGTAGGCTCCTAGGACCCTCTGGGTCCTTCTACTTTGCCTTTCTCTCATGAATCTCACATCTAGAGTCCCACTAGAATGTCCTCTCCTCTGTCTCTGTTTCCTGGTAAGTGAAGGCTTTCGTGGGACATGCCCGTTGGGCTAATATGCAGATATAAGTGAATATATACCATTTGAGTCTTTCTGCTTCTGAGTTAACTCACTCATTATGATCATTTCTAGCTCAATCCATTTATCCACAAATTTTGGGAATTCCTTGTTTTTAATAGCTGAATAGTATTCCATAGTGTATATGTACCACAGTTTCTTTATCCATTCTTCTACTGAGGGACACTTAGGCTGTTTCCATGTTCTGGCTATTATGAATAGGGCTGCTATGAACATGGTTGAGCAAATTTTCTTGCTGTGTGCTGGAGCATCTTCTGGGTATATTCCAAGGAGTGGAATAGCTGGGTCCTGAGGAAGCCTATTCCCATTTTTCTGAGATAGCACCAGATAGATTTCCAAAGTGGTTGTACTAGTTTGCATTCCCACCAGCAATGAAGGAGTGTTCCTCTCTCCCCACATCCTCGCCAGCATGTGGTGTCGCTTGAATTTTTGATCTTAGCCATTCTGATGGGTGTAAGATGGAATCTCAGCGTTGTTTTGTAATTAAACATGTTCATACAACATATTTGGATCATATGTCTCCTCCCCCAACTCCTCTCAGATCCTCCTCGCCTCCCTTCCTACCCAACTTTATGTTCTTTCTGTCATTAAAAAAACCCAAAACCCAAAACTAAAAAACAAGACAAGATGCCGCCCCCTAAACAAAACGGGACAAAAAGATTGCTCCCCCACAAGTTTACAGAGCTTCCTTTGTGTTGGCCAGCTACTCCTGAGCATAGGCCCTGCCTGGAGTGACTCTCCATTGGGGGAAAAAACCCTATTTTCCCTTTTCCAGCACTAAATTTCTTTATGGTTAGGGGTGGGACTCTGTAAGCACTTCCCCTTCACCTGGATCCCCTCAGGCTTGACCCTCTGCAGGGCTTGTGCACGATGCCGCAGTCTCGTGCATTAATGTATGTGTCAGTCCTGCTGTGCCTGGAAGACGTTATTTCCTTGCAGTCATTCATCACCTCTGGTTCTTACACAGATGCCTGAGGCTAAAGGTGAGGGATTTGAGGAAGGCATCACATGACCACTGAATGCTTTGCTTTGTCCAGTTTTGGGTCTGTGTTAATTGCCATTTACTACAAAAGCAAGCTTCTCTGATAAGGGTTGAGCAGTACACTGATTTATGGGTATAACAAATGTCACCAAGAGTCACTTTATAGCTACATTTCTTTAGCATAAAAATAGAAGTAAGTCTTTCCCCTAGGCTCATGACCTATGTAGTCTCAGGTTCTTGGTATATAATATTAGGTCTAGCTTGGTGTAGAATATTAGGTATAGCTTGCATTTCATCCATCTGCTGCAGGAGGGTCCCTTGTCCTCAGCATGTTAGTGTTTAGGAACCTTGCAAAGGACCCGATTACCAGGAGAGGGCAGCTTAGCAGAAAGGCGCAGAATCCAGTGGGAATTCCCAGGCAGTGCTGAGCTCTTCTTGGTTAAGAGCTCCAGGCCTCACTTTCCACCATCCTTCTCTGTCTACATTTTGACTAGTTCTTCTCCTCTCTGGAAGCGGTCAGGGAACTGCCCCAAGTTCTTCGTATAGGGAAGCTAGGTGAAGGCTCTAACCCTGACTAACAAAGTTGGAGAGCAGGAGAATGCCTTTCATTTGTTTTATTTGTGAGAAATCCTGTGGACACTTTGTGCTGACCTCATGAGAGGGGACTTTTGTGTCCTAGGCACTGGCCTTAGCGAGTTAGGGCAGAGCCATGATTGAAGTGGAAAAGGCTGAGGAGAGGGGTGGCTGTGGGTGTGGGAGAAAGCCTCCCTCTGTGACTAGAGCTCTTTTAGTGTTCAGCCTCTGAAACACGTTTTCACAATGGCTGACCCTGAGGTGCTCTGATACTGGTATCAGAGTCAACAAAGTCTACTGAGCACAGGAGGGTTCCTGTGGTCATACACTGTGCCACCATTTTGTCATTCTTAATAATTTTTAATTAAAGAACACTGAGGTTTTTTTCCTTTTGCAGAGCTTACTTTCTTTTTCTAAAAAATAATTTAATTAATTTATTCAGATGACAGCTCAGTTGAGAACACTGGATTTTTAATTTGACTCTAGATATTGAAAATTATGTCACGCCAATATATAAAAATTAAGCTTATTTTGCATCAATATCCAGAATTCTATATCAATGAATTAAAAGTAACCTTGTGAGTAACAATTAAGGCCTTAAGTTGAGAAGTAGATTCAATCCTATCATCTCTATATATTTTTATATTTCCCCTTCTATCTTTTCAACCCCTAACTCGAAACCTAAGAAAGAAAAAGAATAGAAAAGAGAGACATCCCTGAGTCCAATTTAGTTTTATTTCTGAATAGTAACTTACAGCCAACTCCCAATGAAAATAAACCTCTATAGCCCAAGAAAGTAACCAAAAACCTACCTATCTCCCCTTAAGGGAAATGGAACATTGCTCTTTTAAGGTTTCTTCCAGCTGAAATGGGATGAATAATACCTTTGTAGGGGTCCAAATACAATTGGTGAAAATGGTTAAATAAGCTAACAATAGCATTTGTGGTCCAGTTTCTAAATGTTGAGAAATTCCAGGCTTAATAGAAGTTCTGTGTGGGACAGTCTGAAATGCTGGACCAATTGGGATTGGAAGCTTTCTTCAAAGCTGTTCTGTTCTGATGAGGAACAGCAACTGAAGCACTTGGTGCTGGAACATGAAGGATGCAGGATGTCAGCGTCCAGCATGCTGGGAGGAATTATCCTGTCAGGTCCGATCTAGCGTCAATGTCCAATTCTGAAAACATAATTTCTCACAAGCATTATACAGTCATAGAACTATAAATGTATGAGGTGTGCAGGATGCACAGAACAATTAAGACTAGTTCAAATTTAAAATTATTCTTCTCACATTTATATATATTTCTATTGTATGTGAGGTACTGTACCCATACAATTCAAGTAGAATGCAAGGTTTACCTCCAATACTTTGAAAGTGCTATTCTAGGCTGTTTAGAATAAGTAAGTTATACAAGTTGTTAGTTGATCAAATCATGGTTATGTCAATTACCACTCTATTTATATGATAAGAAAATACATATACATATAACAGATAGATATGATTCTATAAATAGATAAGGTAAAATAGTTAGATAAAGTTTTTGAAAACCTTGGAGACCTACAGAATATGACATTTAAAGATTAAAAAAACATTTTAAAGATTCATTGACAATAAGACAGGTTAACTGCTGGCGACATCCAGCCTGACTCAAAGAAGATGATGAGCATCAAAGAACCTCCTTAGGTAGGTGGCTTCAAATGTGGCATACAAGCCACTGGGCAAAATGCCCTTGTTTCGGCCACTGACAGAATTTTGCCTAAAAATGGGCAAGTTTGGATTCAGGCAGAGTCAATGGCCAAACTCTGCCAAGACAGGGTAAGTAAGTCCTCAATAGCTCTTGCCACACAAATATGTGTTTCAGATGTGCTTGGCCAGAAGGCTGAAGATGATGCTCCAACATTATAGAGAGTTTTGGGTGACTGTTCAGGCAGCAAACTATCTCTGTAATTTTTTTCCACTTTGGAAGCTGCTAACATGCACTTCCTGTTTATTCAGGTAATTAATTTTATTCCTTCCCAAGTCTCTGATGGAGTTGAAGACCAGATAATTTAGTTTTACAATTAAGCTTAGTTGTTTAGGGATTTAGATGTTTTTAGGCCTAGATAGATGTGTTAAGTTGATAGAGATTAGATATGATGGATATTGATTTACATTCAGAATTTTGGACTCACCAAGATAAGAAAGATGTTTTCTTCAAGGTAGTCAAATACAAATAGCCAAAACACTATGAATGCAACATTAATATAATTCCTGATTTTTTTGTGGTTCTTGTTGTATGTAGTTTATTTTATATATGTGTGATAATATAAATGTATATATAAAAATAAAAAAAGAACAAGTACAAAAAAAGAAGTACAAAATTGAATAAAGCCAAAAAGAAAAAGAAAAAAAGAAAATTGTGTCATGGGTTCTCATATGTCTTTTGATTGGCTGAGCTAATTCTATCAGCATAACTGATGTTTGTTATGAAGTTTTAAAGGATATAAGTACAGAAAATTTAACCTGCTAAAAATGGTTGTTTGAAACCATGTGCTATAGATTCATCAAGAACTTTCCTTTCCTGTTCTCTCTCACTTTCTCTCTTTTTCTTTCTTTTCTTCCGTTCTTTCTTTCTTTCCTCCTTCATTCCTTTCTTTTTTTCTTTCTATTTTTTTGCAGACATAAAGATACTGGACCAAGGGGCAAAATCCATCTCAGTATAAATTCCGTATGTCCACCTTGACAAAGAATACTTCATAATGGCTCAGCAAGTTGACAGATGAAAAGTGATCTTAATGGTGTTGTGTTCTCTTGTCTACACATTTGTTAGTGTATCTTCCAACCTCATGATGTGGACTTGCTTATGTGGCCATTTCTTTTTTTTTTTTCTTTTTTTTTTATTTATTTTTATTAATTTATTCTTGTTACATCTCATTGGTTATCCCATCCCTTGTATCCTCCCATTCTTCCCTCCCTCCCATTTTCCCCTTATTCCCCTCCCCTATGACAGTTCCTGAGGGGGATTACCTCCCCCTCTATATGATCATAGGGTATCAAGTCTCTTCTTGGTAACCTGCTGTCCTTCCTCTGAGTGCCATCAGGTCTCCCCGTCCAGGGGATATGGTCAGAGGTGAGGCACCAGAGTGTGTGAGAAAGTAATATCCCACTCTCCACTCTACTGTGGAGAGTGTTCTGTCCATTGTCTAGATCTGGGTAGGGGTTTAAGGTTTACCGTATGTGGCCATTTCTTATGTAGGCATGCTACCACAGGGAAGCATGCACTTCTTTGGCATCTGGGATCAGGGAAAATATATTTTTCAGTGCTGTGATCAAATTGCCAAGCCTGTCTGCTGACAATATACTGATCTTGGAAGGACCCAGCTCCTCATTCAGATCTTCTGTGCGAGGCCCTTGGTGTCCTTTCTGACACTGGCCTTGGCAACTATAGCCATCTGACCTTGCTGGGAAGAGACTCCTTGTCCTCCTCATACCTGGGACTGTGATGGATACCAGCTGCGGGAAGCCCCACAGTGCTGGCACTAGCTGGGCTCTGGCTCGGTGGGTGAGTGTTTGTTCTGGGTGACAGATGACAGCTCTGATGTGGGGGAGGATCTCAGGTTGCTTAAGGGCTCTGGCCTCAGAACAGTGTCACCCAGAGTTAGAATCCACCTTCTGTCTGAAGGCAGAGATAGGTACCATCAGCCTGGGGAACTGTACTTACAGGGAGACCTGGCATGGACCTGTCCTCTCATGGGCTATGGCCTCTGATGCTAGCTTGTTGGAGCCTCTTTCCTGGTGAGTGTATGCTTGCCCTGGGTGTCAGGGACACAGGCATATGGAACATAGGTGACTGTGTTCAAGAATGGCACGGGCTGATGATGCCTGATGTTTCATGTGTGCGTGCACGTGTGTGTATTCCTTTCTACTAACTTTCATTTTTTTTGTTTTGTTTTTTTCTTTTTTTTTCATTTTTTCTCCTTTATTAATTTATTCTTGTTACATCTCAATGGTTATCCCATCCCTTGTATCCTCTCATTCTTCCCTCCCTCCCATTTTCCCCTTATTCCCCTCCCCTATGACTGTTCCTGAGGGGGATTACCTCCCCCTAACTTTCATTTTTTTACCGAAGTGACTGTTTTGATGCTAGCACAGTGCAGTGTTAGTGCTGGGGAATTTGTGGACAAGGAAGAATTGTGATGGATGGCAAAGATGAGCTTTCCAATTACAGAGAGTTCTCAACGAAAACCTCAGAATGGTCTTCCTGTGTTGTCTCCTTGTCTCTGAAGGTGCGTCTCCAGAGGACTCTGTGAGTATCATTGGGGGTACAGATTACTGTAGTGGCAACTTGCATGTGCAGTACGACGGACATCAAGGCCTGGTGTGTGGGGACCCAAGTTGGAGTCTGAAGGAGGCTTCAGTGACCTGCAAACAGCTTGGCTGTGGCAGGGCGCAGTATACCTACCAGCATATTTTGAGACCTGAAGAGATGGAGATGCCTTTGCTTTATGGCGTCCAGTGCCATGGTGAGGAAGCCACAATCTGGGAGTGCTCCTCGGGGTTCTGGGGGCCCACTGATGGATGTGAGTGCCAGTGTATAGTGTCACTTTCCTGTTCAGGTGAGTCAGCTTGGGTCCCCAGCTCCTCCTTCCCTGCCTTGGAACCAAACCAAGGGAACCGAGACAAATGTCAAAGGGGAGGAGAGAGGCTCTGGCTGGATGTGGGTTCTGTTCCCTATAGATTCTTCTGGTGATAGACTTGGTGAGAGCTTTCCTTCCATGACTTTGGGGAGCTCAGCTTTCATTCTCTCTGGACCCTTTCTCGGTAACTTTTTTCCCCTGGGGTCCACTGCTTCCTAATGTCAGCCACCAAGATCTTTTTTGTTGTTGTTGTTGTTTGCCTTGGAGCACTTCAGGAAACACCTTGGGGCTTGTCATACCCTCTTGGTGTTCAGATTTCAACTCCAGCTAGGGAGAGTTACTCACTGCTTGAGACAGCTGCCCTGACCAGGCTCCCTTGGCACCCACTCTATCGATTGTGTGTCCTCAAATCACGACACTGTAACCCTAGGAGGATGGTGATGTTGTCCCTGTCCTATCAGGGGACAGCAAAGGGTGATGGCAACACCAGGAGTCCTTTGCCTGCTACTTCAGGTTGAGGAAGAAAATCTGTATATCTTGACCACTTACCATGTGAACAAGCTTCCAGGACCAGTGGTTTTTTTTTTCCCTTCTGTGCTACTAGGGGGTTTAGTACCAGAAGCCAGGCTGAGCAGTGGTGGCAGTCCCTGTGCTGGAATTCCAGAGGTGCTGAGTAAAAACATCCTGCTCCGGAGGTGTGATTTGCTGGAGGAGGAAGCTGGTGTTCTGTGCAGGCAGCTGGAGTGTGGCACTGCTCTGCAGTGGTCCCGAGCCTACCATGGAGTGGACACTGGGAGTCAGAAAAAGAAATTCGTGGCATGCCGGGGAATGGAGGCTGACATCTTTCACTGCAAGTTCAATACAAATTTCCTAGAGCAGTGTGACCCTCCAGCCTACACCCAAGTCGTATGCACAGGTAGGGACCATCCTCTGTTGATAACAATTTGTAGCCAGGCATTGGATGTCTGTATATGAAGAACAGAGTCACCATCTGCCCCACAGCAAGAGCCAATGGAATCTTCTCCTACTGATCATGGATGACATTGGTTCATGCTAACACTGAGAAGTGGTTGTGTGAAGCCCTGGGGTATCCCAGTGGGCATTGCTGTAGCTTGGTCTTCTGTGCTCATGGTTCCTGTCTAGTCTGTGGCTTGAGCAAGGGGACTGAAGGCAGTGTCTATTATTCTCTTTATTTAGGGACACAGGAGTTCTCATAGCCCCAGAGGCCAAGTGACCAGAAGTGTTTGTGCTCAGAATCTGTGCGGAGTCAAAGGCTCAGGGGAGGACAGGACATGGGACCAGGGTCTTTGGTCTGTAGACCCTAGCACGTTTCCTGTGGTCCCCTGTGTCAGGTCTAATGAGAGTGGTCCCATATTCTTCCACACCATTCCTTTCTGGGGACCAGATCACAGCCATCAAGTCATGTCATCCTGTCCCTGCGTAGAGCCTGCCATGACCTCAGTTGCATTACTCTGGCATTTGTCCCAAGGACATATGGAGGTCTGGCTGTTGGGTTGTGAGCATCCCTGTAAGGGTTCCCTGGAGGTTCTGTGAAGACTGACCTGGGGCACCATCTGTTGGCTAACCTGGGCTTGCTCACTTGCTCACAGCTCATGTGGTTTGCCAGGAGCTGGTGTGCTAGGGTTCCGTGCCTGTGTATAAGCAGGACTTCCATAGTGTGGCAACGAGTCACTGATATTCCATCATTCATTAGGTCCTGGACAGTGCTGTGACCCATGACTGTGATGGGTCACTAAGCTTTTCCAGGGAGGAGTGAATCAGGTTATGGACTGGCAAAGTGTAATGTGATATGATCAGGGTTTGGGATCTGTGCTGTGATGACCGTAGAAAAGCTGGGTGGGGACTCAGGCTCTGTGCCTTCTCTCTTACTTTCCTCTCTAGCCTTTTATGTATTTGTTTACTTTAGTCTTTCGGATAACTGTCTGCTGAGCGCTCATCAAGTTCAGAAACAAGTGCGTGTCTTTGGGGGTAGTATTGGTTGTTTTGTGTATCCTATGTGACACTCCTTTTTTATTTTTTATTTTTATTTATTTTTTAAATATTTATTTATTTATATAAGCACCCTATTGAATATATGCCTGCATGACAGAAGAGAACATCAGATAGAAGAGGGAATCAGATCACATTATAGATGGTTGTGAGGCACCATGTGGTTGCTGGGAATTGAACTCAGGACCTTTGGATGAGCAGTAACTGCTCTTAACCACTGAGCCATCTCTCCAGCCCCGACACTCCTTTTTTAAAACCCATGCCTTACAGCCCCGTCTCAGAGATTGTTGTTGTTCTTTCCATTTGTAAAAGGACAGTTTTAGCTTCCTTGACTCTGGTGTTTCTCTCTGTTTTCTGCCTTGTGCTTTGCCTTGGCGTCACACCTAAAGCTTGACTGCGCATGTCCAAAGCCCTGCAGCATCACTTCCTGCTTTCTGTCAGGACTGCGGTCCTTCAGCACCGCGTCCAGGGCTAGAACCGGTGTTGAGTTAATATTTGTTCCCGGTGTCTAGAGGACTGGCCCCACACATCCCATGTGCATGTTCGGCTTCCCCAGCACCTGGCTCAGGTCACTGTTCTTCCTGAACAATGGCCACGGCGCTTTCAGAAACTTCCTGACTGTGTGTGAGAAAATTATTGCACTGCAGTTTTGGTACACCGATTGCCGTGTCTAGCCTCAATCTGTACCACACTGATTAGTTTACTGTAGCTTTACAGTAAGTTTGGAAATAAGGGAGTGCATGTTTAGTTGTTCATCTGGCTTGGGTTTTTGGGAATCATTCATATCCATATAAATACTATGATTAAGTGCTTCTTGGATCTTTCATTGTTTTAAAATTGTGTGTGTGTGTGTTATAAGTTACTAATGTGTCCCAGGGGCCAGAGCATACTTTTCAGTAGTTGGTTCTCTCCTTTAACTTTGTTTTGAGGCGATGTCTCTCTTACTGTGTCTGCACTTGTGCTGTGTGCTCCATGTTCATTGCTGTTCTACCCACAGAAGCCAGGAAATAGAAACTATCTAGATGTTCTTCTGTGGATGAATGGATAATGAAAATGTGGTTCATGTGCACAATGAAACATACAATTACAAAGAAAAAATCAAATTTGCAGATGAATGGATGGAACTGGAAGCAGTCATTTTGTTTATTAAAATTCATTTTTCAGATTACATCCTCATTGTTATCCCCTCACTTGGGTCTTCCCATTCCCCTTTCCCTCCCTCTTTCACGATATTCCCCTCTCCTAGATCTGTGACAGAAGGGGACCTCCTCCCTCACCATATGATCACAGCCTGTCAAGTCTCATCCTAGGAGCAGTCATTTTAAAAGACTTAACTCAGGACTGAAGATGGCAAACACCACATGCTCTCTCTCACTTACAGATAACTAGTCTTGAGTCTTCAGATATGTTTAAATTGGAATACTCATAGAAAATAGGAAACGAGTCTAAGGGGCCATGGGGTGAGTTTTCAAATAAAAGGGTATAGAACGCAGATGCTAATCAGGAGAGGGGAGTAATGGAACAGGAAGTGATGACAGGTTGATGGATGGGTGGACATGGTAAAAGAGGAATATATACATGGTATGATACAGCATTATATAAGAAAAATATTTTTAACCCCATACACACACATTGTGTGTGTATATATATATATGGTTAAAATGAAGTTATTCTACCACAGGGGATGACGCCTCATCCAGACACCATTGCCTATCACTGAAAAAGCCTTGTTCCAGGTATAGAATACTTGTTTTCTAGTTATTGACCATTGAGGTCCCATAGCTGCTTCCAAACATTGTAGCCTATTGGTATTGCTCTTGGTTACCCTTCAGAACTTGAGGATAAGATACCATTGCTGAAGACAACACACTTGGGTCATAGAACATGGAGAAGCCAAGCTGGTATCAACCAGACGCTTCATTTCTCATGGCCAACTTTCATAGTCCTTATTTGTTTTTTAACTCTTAAAAAATGCTAGTTTCGCACAATGATTAAAGAGTACAGCATTCATTCAATTTACTTATGTTTTGCTCTTTATTATTTATTTTTTGTACTAATTGTGGCTATGGCTTATTCTTTTTTTTTCTCCTTTATTAATTTATTCTTGTTACATCTCAATGGTTATCCCATCCCTTGTATCCTCCCATTCTTCCCTCCCTCCCAATTTCCCCTTATTCCCCTCCCCTATGACTGTTCCTGAGTGGGATTACCTCCCCCTCTATATGATCATAGGGTATCAAGTCTCTTCTTGGTAACTTGCTGTCCTTCCTCTGATTGCCACCAGGTCTCCCCGTCCAGGGGACATGGTCAAAGGTGAGGCACCAGAGTATGTGAGAAAGTTGGCTATGGCTTATTCTTGCTTTTATAGATCCTTAAGTTACATCCTTAGGTTGGGATGTCTTGCTGTAAGGCTCTCTTTTTTTTATTTTTATTTATTTTTTATTTTTTATTTTTTTGGTTTTTTGAGACAGGGTTTCTCTGTGTAGCCTTGGCTGTCCTGGACTCTCTTTGTAGACCAGGCTGGCC
This sequence comes from Acomys minous, assembly GCF_964271855.1. Lineage (NCBI taxonomy): Eukaryota > Metazoa > Chordata > Mammalia > Rodentia > Muridae > Acomys > Acomys minous. Next base: position 58,735,214 of record NC_140484.1, on the reverse strand, counting down.
TCAAACTCACAGTGATCCGCCTGCCTCTGCCTCCCGAGTGCTGGGATTAAAGGCGTGCGCCACCACGCCCGGCTTAAGGCTCTCTTATTAGACTCCTTTCATGGTATCCACTGGTGTTGGTATTTCCTTTCCTGACTTAAAGAGGCATTTACCTTACTTTATGCGTATGAGTGTTTTGCCCGTATGAATGTATGTACACCACATGCATGTCTGGTGCCCATGAGGTCAGAAATGTGTGCTGAGTCCCCTGGAGAGGATGTGTGTGAACCACCATGTTGGGGCTGGGAACACAATCTGTGTTCTCTGCAAGAGCAACCAGTCACCTTTACCGCTAAGCTGTTTTTTTTTCTCTGACTCACTACTTACTTTCTGTTTTGCTTGTTTCTATTTTGAAGAGGAGTTAAAATCCAGGACCTTAGGCTAAAAACACATCCTACACCTGAGTTATATCCCAGTCTACCACAGACTGTTTGTAAAGTTTTTCATGTATTTTTAGGATTTTAAGGTGAGTTATGCTGTTGATTCCTAGTTTTCCTCTATTTAGTCCCCTGAAGAAATTAGTCAGAGTTCTCACCACTAGAATTAGAGCTCTCATCCCTGGTGGCCTTTCCTGTGGTCCACCCTGGGCTACATCCTGTGTAAGACAGAAGAAATGCTTTGTGAAGCTGTTGAGTAAGTCTGTCTGTAAATTCACGACAAGACCATTGATCTCTCTTTTATATTTATCTGCAGGCTTCTTGTGATGTCTGGACCATCTGTTTTCTGATAAAAGTAGAATATTGCCATCTACCTTATGGTTGCATTGAACTCAGTTTCAGCCATTAGAACTGGTAATGGTCCGTTTATAGGGTTAGATCATCTGGTAGTGGATGTATACATATTTGCATTTGATACAACTTATTGTTGGATATTTAATTAATCAGTTTTTGTTTCACTTTCATGCTTTTGGCCAAAAGCCTACTTTATCCAGTATAATTCTAGTGATGAGTTCACTTTTGTTAAGTTCTTAGTTTAAGTCTTTAAAATCATTCCTTTGAATTCTTTGTTTTCTGCGTCGGGTGGGTTATTCATCCCTGCCCACTTTATTGGGTGCTTTCACAGTAGTAAGTGAGATGCCGTTCTGGGAGTTTCCTGTTTCACTTGGCTAAAGGTGTACTGGCTACAAGGGCTGATTTCACTCAGCGTTCATGTCCAGCATTGGGAATTTAAAAAAAAAATGTCTGATTGGTGTGAAATGGCAGCGTTTGGGAATAACATCACTCCCAGGATGTCCCTGTCCCCAGGAGGGGCTGGTTCTGAGGAAACCCTGGATGAACTGCGTCTGCTGTGGCTATTGGAAGTCCTTGGAGGGCATGGACATTTCTGTGAGGTATTGCGTTCTGGCGTAACACATCCAGGAGAGGAGGGAGGAGGTCCCTGTCAGTGTCTGATGGTCTGGGTTTTAGGCTTCACCGATTGGTTCGAAGTGAGTACCTGCTGGAGTCCAGGGCCTGCACTTGCCTATTGCTGCTGCCCGAGTGTGTTTGAATACTTAGTTTCTGACTGATGACATTATTGTGGATTACTTAGGAGACGGAGCCTGGCTGGATAAAATGGATTACTAGGGGAAGGTGGAGATGGAGGTTGTGTAATCCCAGCCCTACCCCTGTCTCTTCTGTTTCCTTCCTTCTACATTAGGAGGCCATAAGATTACCTGTACCATGTTCCTGCTGCCAAACCTTTCCCTCTATGGGAGACTGTATCTCTGTGAACTTGTGCCCCAATCAATCATTTTCCCTTTCCCTTCATTCAGGTACTTAGTCAGAGCAAGAAGGAAAACGATGAGTAGTCATGGAAACGCCGAAATGGTTCCCAGTGCCGAAGGTTGGATCGCTATGTCTGAGGTTTGCTTCTCAGGCTGTGTGAGGGGATTCTGATAACAGGGCCTCAGCTGTTTCTTATCGCATGTTTCCTCTCAGGAACCTGTGGGGCAAGGCACCTAGAGAGCCTGTTGTGCGTCTCCCAGTGTCACAGGTGTCTCGTGGTTTGCCCCTTTCTCTCTCCTTTGAGTCAGTCTGTTGGGCAGAGCTTAGTAGGCTTAGTTTCCTGACTGGGCTCAAGGTTTATTTAATTTTGTAAAGCCAAGTTTGATTTTATTGTTACTACTCCTCCATATTTGGGGCTAAATGTATTGCTAGACTTTTTAAAAAAATATGTAATAGAATTTTAAATCTTACTTATGACTGCTCGGTGCTAGCATACAAGGTAATTGTTATCTAAATAATTTACATGTCTGCCTTGACAGTATCCCACAACTTCATGAGGTAGTGTGTTATCTCTGTTCCTTTCTTTGTGAAGACCTCAGGATTTTCTATATATGAGATCTACTCATCTCTGAAGAGAGCTTTGTTCTGTCTAGCTTGAGCAACCTTCTTCTTTTTCTTGCTGTTTTCCCCTTCTTGGTTTCTTTTGTGTCTCTGCCTGTGTTCAGTGGGTGTGATGGACGTAAGCACCCTTCTCATGTCCCTGATCTTAGGACAAAGGCTTTCAGAGTTGTACTCTTGAGCACAGGCTAGGTTCACGTAAATACTCTTTTTGTGATACATTACAAATTCTCTTTTGTTCCTATTTTTTAAAAAATCATTTAGGGATATCAGACTACATCAAGTACATCTTTTGAGGTGATCATTGTTTTTTCCTTTGGTGTATTAACACTTTGTATTATTGTGGTTGGTTTTTATGTATGGAATCTACCTTGCCTTTCTGAGATAAATCTTAATTGTCCATGGTGTGCCATCTCCTTTGCTGTTGATTTCTGTCTTTCTTTTTTTTTTTTAAAGTGTTGGGGTTTTTGTTGACACCAGTATCTTTAGGATGCTAGTCTGTAGTTTCTTATTATTGTGATGTCTTTGTCTCAATTTTCTATCAGGATAATGCTGACGTATATAGGGAGCTAGAGAACCATTTCTCAAATTTTTTTTTTAAGTTTGAAAAAGGTTGACATTAATTTTCCTTTAAATGCTTAGCAAAATTCATTCATGAAATCATCTTACCTTTGCTTTTCTTTGTTGGGAGAGTTTAGAGTCAATTTCTCTGCCAATGATAAGTCTTTTTACATTTTGATTCCCCATGGGGTCAGTTTTCATCATTTGTGTCTTGGAACTTTGTATTTAATTTATATGATCTCTTAGCGAAATGATCTTCAAAACAGCATCATATACTATTGTTTTTAAACAGTAGCAGCTGTGAATTCACTGCTATTTAGTGGGCCTCAAGTTCAGTTAGACATCTGTTGGTTATCCCCAAGATAGGTCCACGGTTGCACCATTCGGCTACCTTGCGGGGCTGTTCACTGTGTGGTTCACAAGCATTATAGCTTGGTAGGACTAGTGATTGCTTTTTCTCTCTTGGCAGCTGGAATAGCACTGACAGTGTGAGAGCCAGTCCTCAAGGAAGGGCCTCCTGGGTCAGCTCCATCTCACTTCCTCTGCATCCTGTGTCTGAGTGCGTGCTGTTTTAAGCAACAGGGTCTTATTTTCAGTTTCTTGGAGGCAACCAAGGGGGACAGCAATGACTTATATCGTTAGAGGAGCTGCTCGGACTTTCCTGACCAACATGCCGTCGGGGTTTTTGTTAGATAGTCTACGGCTCTTGGGGAGAACAGTTGCCACACCAGTTCTTTTATAATCTATAAAAATAGGTTATATGTAGTTTGTGTGTGTATGTATGCATGCATGTTTATGGGTGTGTGTTTGTATGTATATGCTCACTTTTGATTTTGGTAATGTGGCTTTTTGCCTACTATTTTTTATTAGTCTCTCCAAAGTATCACACAAATGCTTTTGATGTGAAAATTTTTGGTTGGTTTCACTAGTTCTGTGGATTCTCTTGTCTCTATATAATTTTTTTCATCCATCATTAGTGTAGGGTCTTGCTCCTAGTAACTTTGATTTAGTTTGTTGTTCTTTATTCTAGTTTCTTTATAAAAACACTAGTCAAAATTTTGCTATTAATTTGAACACATTCTTGTTTTAAAATATAGATGTTTATGGCCCAAAAAATCCTTCTATGTACTGCATATTTGCTCTTTTGTAATTTGGTATATTGTGTTTTTACTTTCCAGTATGTTTCCATGTTTGACTTGTTTCTTCCATTTTATTAATTTATTTACTTTACCTCCTGATCACAGCTTCCCCTCCTTTTCCTCCTGCTAGTTCCCCGCCTCCCTCTGCCCTCCCGCACAGTGGATATCAACCTGATCTGGCACATCAAGTTGTGGTAGGACAGCAACATCTTCTATTGTGGCTAGGCAAGGTGGTCCAGTTAGGGGAAAGGGATCCAAAGGCAGGCAACAGAGTCAGAGACAGCCCCGGCTCCTGCTGTTAGATGTCCCACACGAGGACCGAGCTGCACAACTGTTACACATGTGCCCACAGCCCACACACATCCCATCCATACTCTCTGGTTGTCAGTTCAGTCTCTGTGGGCCCCGATGGGACCAGGTTAGTTGTTTATGTATGTTTTCTTGTGGTGTCCTTGAGCCCTCTGGTTCCCTTGATCCTTCCTCCGACTCTTCCACAAGACTCCCTGAGCTCTGCATATTGTTTGACTATGGGCCTCTACCTCTGTTTTCATCAGCTGCTGGGTAAAGCCTCTCAGAAGACAGTTATGCTAAGCACCTGTCTATAAATATAACAGAATATCATTAATAGTGTCAGGGGTGGGCTTTCTCTCATGGCATGGGTGTCAAGATGGGCCAGTCACTGGTTGGTCTTTCCCTCAGTTTTCTGTTCCATCTTTATCTTGTAGGCAGGAAAAACTGTGGGTTGAAGATTTCGTGGCTGGGTTGGTGTCCCAGTCCCTTCCTTGTTTGTTTCTTAAATATCTGTTTTACCTTAAAATTGTGTGTGTGCATGCGTGCGTGCGTGTGTGTGTGTGTGTGCGTGTGCGTGTGCGTGTGCGTGTGCGTGTGCGTGTGCGTGTGTGTGTGTGTGTGTGTGTGTGTGTGTGTGTGTGTCTAGTCCAGAAGAGGGGCTCAGGTTCCCTGGAAGTGGAGTCACAGGTGGTTATAAGCTGTGAGATGTGGGGACTGGGAACTGAACTCAGGTCTCCACAAGGACTGCTTTTAGCCACTGAGTTCTCTCTACAGTCCCATGACTTGATCTTTTTGTCTCACTAGTTGTCTGAGTTATTTTGAAAATTCTGTATATTTCTTCTCATGTGTCTTTCTGTTATCAATCCCATTTTCTACCATGCTTAAGATTGGTATTTTTCTTTTGTTAAAATTATTTTATTTTTGTACATATACATTTATATTATTACACATATATACAATACATTACCTATGGCAAGAAGAACTGTGACACAATCAGGAATTATATAAATGTCACATTCTTAGTGTTTTGGCTATTTGTATTTGACAGCCTTGAAGAAGACATCTTTCCTATCTTGGTGCATCTAAATTTCTGAATGTAAATCAATCTCCATCACATCTTGTCATTGTCAACTTAGAACACCTATCTAGACCTAAAAACATCTTAACCCCTGAACAACTAAACTTCATTGTAAAACTAAACTGTCTTGTCTTCAACTCCCTCAGAGACTTGAGAAGGAGTAAACTTGACTATCTGAGTATGCTGGGAATGCAGGTTAGTAGCTTTCCAAATGAAAAGATGACAGATAGTTTTTTACCTGAATAGTCACCCAAAACTCTCTACAATGTTGGAGCATCTTCTTCAGCCTTCTGGCCCAATATATCTGACAGACATATTTGTGAGGCAGGAACTATTGAGGACTTGCTTACCCTGTCTTATCAGAGTTTGGCCATCAACTCTGCCTGCATCCAAGCTTTCCCTTTTTTTAGGCAGAATTCTGTCTGTGGTAGAAATGAGGATCCAGTGGCTAGTTTGCTGCATTTAAAGCCCTCTCCACAAGGAGGTTCTTTGAAGCTCATCATCTTCTTTGAGGTAGGCTGGGTGTTGCCAGGAGTTAACCTGTCTCATTGTCAATGAATCTTTAAAGTGATAAAAAACTTTTTTAAATGCCATATTCTGCATGTCTCTGGGGTGTTTTGAAGACCTTGTCTTTCTATTGAGTCATATCTGTCTGCTGCACCTAAGATGTATATTCTTGTGATAAAAGTAGACTAGCAATTGGCATGACCATGATTTAATCTACTAACATTTAATTTGTATAACTTGTTTCTCCTAAACAGCTTGATAGCACCTTCAAAGCATTGAAAGTAAACCTTGTATTATAATTGAGTTATATGGGTACAATAACTCATATATATATGGGATAGAATTCAAATGTAAGATTATTCTTCACACACCATATATGTATCTAGAACTTACTTTGCATCTATATACAATATTATGTATAGGTGAATTAAATATATCTTGCGAGTGACAATTGAGGCATTAAATTGAGGAGCAGATTCGCTAATATACTTTTTGTTCTATCTTCCCTGTACATTCCTGTATTCCCCCTTCTTTCTTTTCAACCACTTTCTCCAAACAGGATGTCAATGTCCAGTATACTGTGAGGAATGCATCCTGTCAGGTCTGATCCAATGTCAGTGTCTGGTTCTTTTATACTGAAAGCATATAATTTCTCACAAGCATAATACAATCTTAAAATTATAAGTGTATAAAAGGTGTGCGTGATGCCTAAAACAATCAAGGCTGGATTTCTCCTCTTTGTATGAGCAGGAAAAGAAGACATCTGTAAATCTTCATTCATGCCATATGAAGAATGGCATCTAATAGTAATTCATAGGGGTTCTGTAGCCAACAAGAAGCATTGTCTATGCCTAGACTTTCACGTTTCAGCCAGTCTCAGAGCTAATCCCAAATGGTGGGATTAGGAATATAAATTACCTGCTTGTTCTGCAGTTTAAATTCTTCATATCCTGATTGTAGGCCCCTCCCTTATTCCCTCCTGATCCTCCCTCCCTCATCCCCTCTCCCTCCCTCCCTTAGTGCTCAGACAGGGGGGCCCTCTTCCCCTAATATCTGGCCTCAGCCTATCAAGTCTCATCTGTATAGCTGTAACCTCTTCCTATGTATATATACATATATCAAATACACATTCTGTTTTTTACCTTCCTGGTCTGATGAGATATTGGCTGTTGGTTTTACTGTGAAGCTCAAGTTCATGAACAGTGACGTCTCTGTTGCTGTTTCAGGGCTTTCTGTTTTGTGATAGTTTGGTTAAATTTTATTGCCTTTGTGTTTTAAAAACTTCTTTTATATGTTAATTTTTTCAGGTTAGCAGCATTAAATTTTGCTTTTTATTTCTCCAATCAGCCAAGAAAATTATATACAGTGAAGGTTTGTAATAAGACTTTTTTTCTTGTTCTTTTGAGATGAGGTCTCATGTAACCCAGGTTGGCCTTGAACTTGATAGCTGGGGATAACTTAATCTATTGAATCTCCTGCTTCTGCTTTCCAAGTGCTTAAAGGCATGTACCAACATGCCTATCAAAACCTCAATGTTCTAATATGTGTGTACATTGTGGGATGATTAAATGGACACACAACATGCATTACCTCAAAAGCCTATCATTTGTTTGTGGTAAGAATATTTTAAATCTATTCTCTTGCCAATGTGCACGGATAGAATATATTGGTGTAGACTAAAGCCACCACATGTAAAGCAGCTCTTGACTTTTTCACCCATAATCCCATCTTAGTGACCAACACCTCTTTAGTCTCTTGCAGTCTCACAGGCAAGACCAAAGTTCTTGGTCACCACAGTCTAATCAATCTCTGTGAGCTTGATGCGGTAGATGCTGCATGTAAGTGTGCTCACGTGACAAATATAAATCTACTCTTGATGTTTGATCCATACATGATGGGTCTCAGCATGTATGGGAAGCTGCAGACCCTAGACAGAGTGACTGAGTTTACAGCAGTGTTTGTCCTGGGAAGTCTTGATACGGGCTCAGCAGATGGTAGAATGTCAGGGCAACATCCCTCAGAGGGATGAGCACACTGAAGCTGTCTTCATGGAAGATAGAGTAAGTCCCTCCGGAATCCCAAGAGCATGGTGCATGAAGTGGACTCTGGAAATTTGGACGAGCCTGAAGACAACCTGAAAAGGATCTGAACGAGGCTGAGCATTCCTGATTCTGGAGAGGGTGTCTGTCTCCTGGATCCATTCCACTCTTTCTGCTGTATTGATCCCCAAAGGGCCTTCATGGTGACCAGCAACTACATTTCACAGACCCAATTGCTACTTCCCTGTATCCCTAACTAGTACTTACAGCTCTAGGCTGTGGCACTGGTTGTTTATAACCCATTTCAAGGCTGGTTCAAGACCAGAGTCCACTCCTAAGCAGGCAAAGTATCAGGGTGAGGGGTCCTTGCTCTTCCTTTGGGTCCTTTTGAGATGTGCACACAATCTTTTTAGCGCCTCATTCCTCCTTATGGCTATGACTGTTAGTCACTTTCAGAAACTGTTGATTCCACAATGGCCCTTGTTCTGGGCCTCTCTCTTTCTCTTCCTGACTGGCACATTTGCTCTCACTTGTGAGCCAGGGTTTTGGGTTTCTCACACATCCTTTTTCACAGTCCTTTTTAAGTAGAGGCTGACTTCTGACGAGGCGTGATGTTGATTTTCTTGTCACCTCCTGGCATGGCCTTTTCCTAGCTCAGAGGCATGTTGGTGCATTTGGGGTGTTAGCATTTATGCCTGCCTTGTCTTTTGTCCAGCACACACTGGAAGATTAGTGATGAGCAATGTGATCAAACATCTTCAGATCGATTGTGACCATATATACTCAGGATCACATCCTCCTTGTCCAGGATAGTTTTGGACCACAATTTTTATGAAGCCAACCAATGGTCACACCCTACCTTATCTGTCCATAGTCTTTCTAATGATGACCATTGTGTGTGGTTTTCTTATTGAATGAGAGCTCTATGAGAAATACATCTACCTTCCTCCCCAACACAACCATCGCCTCTCTGGGAAGTATGTTTCCTGGTGTCCTCTCCCTGTGCCATGTGGGCCAGGTTGCACATTTGTGTTAGTATCTGTTGTCTTATAAGTATGGGCTCACATGATGTTCTGGCAAACATTGGACTCTGCCAGCATTCGGTTGTGACATTGATCTCGGAGTATCACGGTAGAGAACAGAACCTTTTAGTGTTTGGTGTGAATAAACTGTCATGGGTCTGGTTTGTTCAGCTTCTCCCAATTTTCCTGAACTATCAGGCCCTGTTAAATGCAATGTTAGGGCAATGGCAGCATAGTGTGGGAGTTGGTGACCAGGATATGGCAGCTTGGTCAAAAGCCTGAGGTTTTCTGGAGGATTCTCATTAGCAGAGCGTCTGCCTCTCGTCTGTCTTCACTATGGCTGGGTCCTTCCTCCTTCCTGGGAGTAGATACCAGATTTCACTTCTTTTACTTATCTTCTTCATACTTCTCATTCTTTTCCTTCTAGAAGTCACATACCACCCCTCCCCGCGCCCCTGAGCGCCTTGCTTGGAGGGGCTCTAGCATCGAAGTCCAGCTTTGTCATCAATGGGAAAACTGAGGTGGGACGTGAATCCTGTGGCTGGCTGCCCGGTGATCCTGGAGACTTTCTCTGAGGGCAATCTTCCAGGATGGAACTGGTTGTTACGGGAAATAGCTTCCTCTGATGGTGGCAAATGGGGACTAAGATGATGCCTCCTAGCGGGGGCTTCTACTGATGGTGGCAAGCGTCTAAAAAAATAAGGGAAAGAAGGAGAGAAAAGAACCATGCACACACACCTCCCCCCCCACTTACACTAGATGATAAAGTAAGACTCCAGAGGTAGCTTTCAACAAGCTGCTTCTTCTTCTTCTTCTTCTTCTTCTTCTTCTTCTTCTTCTTCTTCTTCTTCTTCTTCTTCCTATCTTCTTATTTTTATCCTTATCCATTTTCTTTTTTAAAAATATATTTTATTAATGTATTCATATTACATCTCAATTGTTATCCCATCCCTTGTATCTTCCCATTCCTCCCTCCTTCCTGCTTTCCCCCTACTCTCCTCCCTTATGACTGTGACTGAGGGAGACCTCCTCCCCCTGTATATGCTCATAGAGTATCAAGTCTCTTCTTGGTAGCCTGCTATCCTTCCTCTGAGTGCCACCAGGTCTCCCCATCCTTATCCTTATTCTCACAGCTTATATACCCCAACAAAATCATTCAAGCAGTACAAAAAATCACAATGAGTTTATATTCTATCTCTCTATAAGTAAATGATTACAATGGATATACGTAAGAAAATCATGTTCCCCCATACCTTCGCATGATCAAATGCTTTACATATTAGGGGTGAGGAACAAACATGAATAACAAGTTATTTCTGAGAACCCACATACATTTGTACCTAAGCAACTTGTTACATATTAACAGAATATAAGCAAGCAAGGCAATTTCTCAGTCAGCTTTTCTTCACTGGCAGGCTGCAGTTTGCGGTTACAAAGAAGGAATCAATTATCTTAAGCAATTTATAAAGATCTTAAAAGAGTCATAAATCCAAATTCCTATACCAAAATAATCAGCCATTTCTACCTTAAGTCCTAAAGGTGCTTATCTGCTCATTAATATGTTTTATTAAATCATATCAGGAAGCTGAGGGCAGAAAATTAGAATAAGGAAATCAATCATCATCTCAGTCACCAGCTCAGCTTGAAAGAGTCACGTCAGCCAGTGCTGCTGTGCGCCATTGCTCTTGCTTTGCCAACCTCAAAAAGTCCCTAGCTTTACTAATAAGAATGTGCTTTCTCCTAACTTCAATTGTCCCCTAAGATTTCCTGCATCAGGGCCAATAGCAAAAACATCTTTTTTTTTTTTTTAGAAAAAGATTTATTTATTATTTATACAGTATTCTGCCTACTTGCGTGTCTGCCCACCACAAGAAGGCACCAGATCTCATTACAGGTGGTTGGAAGTCACAATGTGGTTGCTGGGAATTGAACTCGAGACCTTCAGAAGAGGAGTTGGTGCTCTTAACCTCTGAGCCATCTCTCCAGCCCCCAAAAACATCTTTACCTTACTTTGCTAAACAATCTATTTTTTCCCTAAGACTTTCTACGTCAGAGCCACTAGCAAAAACATCTTTACCTAACCTTGTTGAACAACGTGTTTTTCCAAATCCCTTCTAAGGGTAGTGATCATTGTTAACAATCTACATCTGCAGGTTGTTTTCAGAGATGGAGGTTGAATCATTAATCTGCTCCAGCAGCAATGCCTGAAAGAGATCAAGCATTGTTACTGAGTATGCCAATGACACTGCCCAGTGAGGGGCTGGGAGCCCCCTTTATAGTACTCACACAATTCACATATATAGAGGATTCTAAGGATCACAAGAGTAACAAGCAGAGCTACGCTCCATAACAGCATGAAGTCCTCAGGACACCTGGTTCTAGGGTTATGCCTCGCCAAGACACACCCATGGTGGGTTTGCTAACTGGTGGGCCACATTCTGTGAGTTCTAGAGCTGTTTTGCTGTTCCTTCTACACGGACCCCAACATTGTAGCTTCTTTCACACAGTTGGAAAGCTTACGAATATCTTTCATTCGTTAGCTGTATTTGTGGGGATTTCTGTGGACCTTTGATGGAATGAACTGGTAGAGCCTTATGAGAAGCTCCCAGAGAGGGAGAAAACTGTGAAATGCTAAAATTTTAAAGTCTGTTTACTAATGATTAACAATTCTTAAAAAAGACCCTGGTCCTTAGCCAGGTCTTCTATTTGAGGGAGAGAAAGAGGTTTGCTGTCCTGCTTGACCCTGGTTTCACGAGGCACAGCCACTGAGGCCTTGCTGGGTGGCTTCTTGCCCTCCTTACACTTGGGGCTGCATTGGGTACCAGCTGCAGGAAGCGCCATACCGCTGATGCTTTCTGGGCTCAGGCACAGAGAGTGAGAGCCTTCTTTGCGTTACAGATGACAGCTCAGATGTAGGGGAGGCACCCAGGTGCTAACTGGCTCTTGCCCTAGAACAGCATCACTCTAAATTAGAGCCCACTTTTTTTCCTGGAGGCAGAACAAGTACCTAAACTGAGACTATAAGTTTGGGGAGCTGACGCTACAGTGGGATCCAGAATGACACCATCGTCCCTGGCACTGTGGCCTCTACTGGTGGCCTGCTCGACCCTTCCGTCTGGTGAGTGTACACTGCTGTTTACAGGTCCTGTATGTGAGGGACACAGGTGTGCAAAATACTGGAAGCCAAGGTCAGCGATAGCACAGTGATGTCGATGCCTCATTTTTTTGGTGCTCATTTCTGTTAACTTACGCTTTACTAAAGCAACCGTTTTGAATCTGTGATAATTCAGAATATTCATAGTGAGGGAATCGGAGCAAAAGGAGTGAGCGTGATGGACTTTCTAATCAAAGAGCATTTTGAATAAAATTTCTGGTATCTTCTCCATCTAACTCATATCTCATCCCAGAAGGACTGATTGAGGAGGATTCTCTGAATCTCGTAGACGGTACGAACCTATGTGATGGCCGCCTGCAGGTAGAGCACAGTGGGCAGCAAGGCCTTGTGTGTGGTGACCACTGGGGCATGCAGGAAGCGTCAGTGATCTGCAGACAGCTTGGCTGTGGCCAAGCGCGTTCAACTTTCCAGTATGTCTTGAGGGCTGAGGAGATGAAGGCACCTTGGCTGTATGGTACCAAGTGCAGCGGCGAGGAGGCCACCATCTGGGAGTGTTCTCTAGGGAACTGGGGGCCTCTCACTGACTGCAAGTGCCAGTGTGTGGTGTCGATTATCTGCTCAGGTGAGTCAGATGAGGGACGCTCAAATCCCTAGTGCCCACGGCCACCCCCCAATTCTTTTTTGCCTTGGAACTAGAGGCATTGAGACAAGTGTCCTGGGGAGGGGGGGTATGGTCAGATGTGAGCACCTTGGCCCCAAAGAGTCCCATGGTGAGAGACCTTGAAGGATGCTTACCTTCTCCGTTCTTAAAAAAAATAATTTCTCGCCATCCTTGTTTGTCTCAATAACTTTTCCGGTATTTATTTTAAAGTTAGTCATCAGCTCTGTATATCATTGCTGTACTTAGATCACCTCAGGGAGCAACTTGAGGTCCCTACACGCTGTCACTGTGTACCAGGCTCAAGTTAAGGAGACTTGACACTGGTTTGTGAGGACAGAGCTCTGTCACACCCAGTCCATGATAGCGTTCTGGGAGGGTGGGCTCTGTTTGCTTGTTATTCTAGGGTAGTAGCAAAGGTGGGCGACAGCACCAGGGATCCTGTGCACACTGCCTCAGACTAAAAAAAGTTAGTCTGCAGACCCTGACCAGGACTCTTGGCAGAGGCTTCTAGGAATGGGTTTTTCTCTCCCCCTCCTGTGCCACCAGGTGGTAACTTTCAGCAGGTCAGGCTGGCCAGAGGGGCCAGTCCATGTGCTGGGTTCTCTGAGCTGTTGAGCGGGTCTTCGCCGGTCCTGAAGTGTGAGCTGCAGAAAGAAGAGACCAACGTCCTGTGCAGACAGCTGGAGTGTGGCACAGCTCTGCAGTGGTCCAAAACCCACCATGGAGCAGGCCAAGATCAGAAATTCGTGTCCTGCCGGGGAACAGAGGCTGACCTATTCTTCTGCAGGATCAATGTGAACTTTGCAGAGCAGTGTGACCGTCTGTCCTACACTGAGCTGGTGTGCACAGGTAGGAAGGCCGTATGGTGAGCCCGTTGGTGTGGATAATTGGGTATCTGTGTATGAAGAAAGGGGATCAGGCATCTGCTCCACCGTACAAGGTCAGTAGAGTCATCTCCATTACATCATGGCTGACACCATTCCATGTTGCTGCCTGGAGGCTTTGGGAAATCCCTGGTGGGCAAATCTGTACCTTCCGCTGCTCTGCCCAGGCTTTCATTCCAGTCTGGACCTTGGAGTTGAGGGGCTGTTAGGTCAGTGCCCAGCTACCCTGGCTACTGAAACACAGGTTCACCATTTTTTCCCTTGAAGTAAAGAAAGAACATCTGTGGTCAGAACCTGTGTAGGGTCCATCCATGACTTGAAGGACAGAAAGAAGATGGATTCTTGGTCTGTAGACCCCAGTACTTTTCCTGTTGGTCTTTGTGCCAGGCCTAGCCAGATTGTCCCGTGTCCTATATCACACACCCCTTTGGAACCTGGATATCATCCAGCAGTTCACTTCACCTTAGTGACCTGCATGGAGCCTGCCTGACCTCAGTTACTTCTGTTCAGTGTCTATGCCAAGGATACATGGAAGCCAACTAGTGAGATGTGAGCAGCTCATTTATCATGCTGAATGGAAGCTGGGTTATGGGGTGGTCACATTCACACCCAGGATTTCCTACTTTGGCTTGTGTGGCGAGGCCTTCCACTATCTTTGAGTTGCTGTTATTCTGCTGTCTGAGGGAGTGTGGAACTATTGTGGCCATGACCAGAGTGCCGCACTCACCTTCTCCAAGGAAAGTGAGTCAGATTACAGCCCAGTGGAGCAGGGTATAGTGGCAGTTAGGTCCGGGGTCTGCAGGATGGACTGTGATCATCATGGACAACTGAACAGTTAGCCATGGAGAACATTCTCTGTTCTAGAAGTTTTGGGACCTCCCACTCACCTTCTTCTCCAGCCTTTCATGTTTAAAAAAATCTTTGGACACATTTGGGAAACCATCTGCTCAGCTTTGTCACAGATTTCAGAATAGGGGCTAGGTTTTTTTGGGGGGTGGTGGTGATATCGATGGTTTGGGATATTCTGTGTGGCAGACCTTGTTGGCACACGCCCCACAGCCTCACCATGTCCACTGTTTCCCTTTGTGAGGAGGTTATTTAGTTTGCATAGTTCGACTTCACTTCATTCCAACCGGGTTTCTGCCTTGTGCTTTGCATTGGCGTCACATTTAAAGCCTGACTGCGCATGTCCAAAGCCCTGCAGCATCACCTCCGCTTTCTGTCAGGACTGCTGTCCTTCAGCACTGTGTCCAGGCCTAGGATGGCAAGAGGTAAAAGTGGACAACTTTGACTTATTCCTGCTGGTGGGAATGATTTTATCCTTTTCTTCAGGATGCTGTAGGCTGTAAGACTGCCATATAGATTCCTTAGTGTGCTGTGCTCTTGTTTAGTAAAATTTAGTACAAAAAAGAGTTCTTGTTTAGTAAAATTAGCCTGTCATTCTTTGTCTAGGGCTGAGACCCTGTGAAAATTTGCTTCTTTAGAGTTAGCACGTCAGCTGATGTTGTCATTGTTCAGATCTTGTTCATGCAGACCTTTCCAAGAGAGAGGTAAGTCACACAGCAGACGCCCAGCTGTTCTGGCTCATACAGTTGTCTGTCCCCGCTTCCTCAGTGATCCCTGAGCTACAGATGTAGGATCTGTGCTGCACATGTATCCACTGGGGCCGGACTCTCCACAACCCATTAGTCTTTGCATTGTGTCCAGTTGTGGTTTTGTATAATGGCATTTATTTTCTGTAGTGTAGCTTTTTTTTGACGATTGGGTGATAGTTACACTTATCTGTGGGCAAAAGAGTAGGATTTAGAATGTACTTTAGGAATGATGGTTTAGCAAAATGGCAGCAATAGATTCTCTTCTAAGATTTGTATCACTATCTAGGAGTAGTTAGCAAGGTTTCTAGTACTATGTATGATTTCTTTCTTGTTGAGTGGGTCATAAGCCCAATTAGTCAACTGCTATTTACTACCAATATGTGAGTGCCACCTCTTACACCTTTACAGATACCTTGCCATGTTGGTCACTGTTGTGGTCATATGTGTCACATACGGGTAGGACTATTAATTGCTTCCTTCCCTTGTCAGCTTTTATAGTACTTTTTGGTACTATGGATTCAAGATTTCAGGAAGGAGGCTTTCAGTTTAGAACCAGCTCAAATAATCTGAGTCCTGGGTCTTAATATGTGATGTCTTTAGCAATAGAGCCTTATCTTCAACTTCTGAGAGGCAATCTAGGACAATAACAATAAATAGTCTATATTGTTTTGGGAGTAACTGGAACTACCCTGACTACTTGAAAGTTTTTTTTTTGTTGTTCCTTGTACTGGGGTTCTTGTTACTCTATGGTTCTTGTGGGGAGCATTGTCAGCCCTAGTGGCATAACTTTGTTTAAGATATCTCTCTCTCTCTCTCCCTCCCTCCCTATTTTCTATCTATAATCTTTCTCATTTCTCCTTCTTCTGTATTGACCTGTCTCCCTCCTTACAAGTCAGGAACCTCTTTCCTTTTCTATATTCTTCCCTTTCTGTAGTGTGTGTGTGTTTGCCTGAGTTGGGTATTACAGCAATATTGATTTCATAGAACAAGTTTGAGAGTGATCCATCTATTCCTATTTTTAATAATTTAAGGAGTATTGTTTGTATTTCTTTGAATATCTGGAGAATCCTACTGTGAATTCATCTGGACCTGAGCCTTTTGTTTTGTTTTTATTTTTGTTTTCAAGACAAGGATTATCTATGTAGCCCTGGCTGTCCTAAAACTCACTCTGTAGACCATGCTGGCCTGGAAGAATTCAGAGAACTGCCTGCCTCTGTCTCCTGAGTTCTGGGATAAAGGTGCATGCCACCACTGCCTGGCCTTTGCGCTTTCTTTTTTTCAGAAGGCATTTTATTCGTGTTCCAATCTCCTCTCTTGTTATACTTCTGTTTAGACTATGCTCTCTTCTTGGTTTAACTTTGGTAGTTTGAGTGAATCAAGAAGTTAATGCATTTATTAAGATTTTCCACTTTATTGAAGCAGATTTAAAGAAATACTTGTAACATTCTGAATTGCTATTGTGTCTGTTGTGATGCTTTCTTGTTTTTTTTAAATACATTTTTATTAATTTATACATATTACATCTCAGTTGTTAGCCCATCCCATGTATCCTCCCATTCCTCCCTTCCTCCCACTTCCCCCCTACTCCCCTCCCCTCCCTTAAGTCTGTGTCTGAGGGGGACCTCCTCCCCCTGAATAAGCTCATACGGTATCAAGTCTCTCCTTGGTGACCTCTTATCTTTCCTCTGAGTGCCACCAGGCATCTCCGTCCAAGGGACTTGTTCAAATATGGGGCACCAGAGTTTGTGTGAAAGTTAGATCTCCTTCTCCACTCAACAGTGGAGAATGTCCATCGGCTAGTCCGGGTAGGGGTTCAAGGTTTTTACTGCCTATTTTTTCCTTGGCTGTTGCCACAGTTTGCGGAGGGCCCCAGGGCCCAGACTCGCCTGTAGTTTTCCAGGACCCACTGGATCCTTCCATTTCCTCTTTCTCCCAGGCTTCTCACACCTAAAGTTTCAATAGGATGTCCTCCCCTCTTACCCACTATTCTGATAGGTACAGTTTTTCATGGGGACGTACACCTTGGACTAGTGTCTCGATATAAGTGAGTATATACCATTTAGCTCTTTTTGCTTCTGTGTGAACTCACTCATTATGACAATTTCTAGTTCAATCCATTTGTCCACAAATTTTGGAAATTCCTTGTTTTTAATAGCTGAGTAGTATTCCATAGTGTAAATGTACCACAGTTTCTTTATCCATTCTTCTATAGAGGGACACGTAGGTTGTTTCCAAGTTCTGGCTATTATGAATAAGGCAGCTATGAACATGGTTGAGCATATGTCCCTGTTGTGTAGTAGTACATCCTCTGGGTATATTCCAAGGAGTGGAATAGCTGGGTCTTGAGGAAGCCCTATTCCCATTTTTCTGAGAAAGCACCAGATAGCTTTCCAAAGTGGTTGTACTAGTTTGCATTCCCACCAGCAATGCAGGAGTGTTCCTCTTTCTCCACACCCTCGCCAGCATGAGGTGTCAGTTGAGTTATTGATCTTAGCCATTCTGATGGGTGTAAGATGGAATCTCAGTGTCGTTTTGATTTGCATTTCTCTGATGACTAAGGAGGTCGAGCATTTCTTTAAGTGTTTCTCAGCCATTTGATATTCCTCTGTTGAGAATTCTCTGTTTAGCTCTGCGCCCCATTTCTCTATTGGGTTATTTGGTTTGGTGGTGTTTAATTTCTTAAGTTCTTTATATATTTTGGATATTAGACCTTTGTCAGATGAAGAGTCGGTGAAGATCTTTTCCCAGTCTGTAGGCTGTCGCTTTGTTCTCTTGACAGTGTCACCTGCCTTACAGAAGCTTCTCAGCCTCATGAGGTCCCATTTATTAATTGTTGATGTTAAGGCCTGGCACAGGAGACAACTTCCTGAACAGATGCTTTCTTGTTAATTCCTGATTTTGTTAATTTGGGTCCTCTCTTGCTTTCTCTTAGTTATTTGGACCAAGGTCTGTCAACTTTGTTTATCTTCTCAATGAACTATCTCTTATATTCATTTTTGTATCATTTCGTTATTTTTATTTTATTGATTTCTGCTTTGATTTTTTTCTTAGTATTTCTTGTCACTTACTAATTTGAGTTTAGTCTGTTCTTGTTTTGACAGATTCATGAGTTACATCATTAAGTTATTTATTTATGCTCTTCCTGACATTTTTTTGAGACAGGGTCTTTCTACATACACCTGTTTGTCCTGAAACTAATTATGTAGACCAGGCTTGTCTTGAATTCTCAAAGATCTGTCTGTCTCTGTCTCCCAAGTGCTGGGATCAAAGGTGTACATTCACATGTCCTTCCTTTTATTTCATTTAAAAAATTTTTTTACTGTAGGTATTTATAGCTATAAACTTCCCTCTTGAAGGACTGCTGAAGAGATCTTTTTCTCTTCATTTGTACTTAGTTCCAAGAATATTTTCATTCTCTTTTGGGCCCATTCATTGTCAAATGATGGGTTATTTAATCTATATGAGTTTATGCATCCACTAGCATTTTGTTTTGTGTCAATTTATGTTTTGTTACATAATTGTCAGATGCCATACCTCAAACCATTTCAGGCTTTCTTATTTTTAATATTTGTTTGTGTCCCAGCATGTGGTCTATTTTAGAGAAGCTTCCATGTATTGTCGAGTAAAATTTATTTTCTTTGGTGTTTAGATGGAATATTTCGTTGATTTCTTCTACTCCCACTTGAAGTAGAATGTCATTTAATTCTGGTGTTTCTCTATTTTTTGTTCAGGTGACCTATCTACTGTAAAATGTGAAATGTAGAAATCAGATATTATTCTGTGTCTTTAATTCCATTAATGTGCTTTGTGTGAAATTGAGTGCCTCAGATTTTGGAATAAGTGTGCTTAGTATTGCAATATCTTCTTGATTGGTTGATCCCTTGATTAGAATGAAGTAACATCTTTTGTCCCTTTTGATTAGTTTTGATTTAAAGTCTATTTTGTTAAATATCTGGATGGGAACAAGAAGAGAACAAATGTGGAACACCTCTTTCTCCTTGATCTCACTTGTTTTGAAAAATTTCTTATCCTTTCACTTTAAATGTGCTGTTTATCTTCAAAGCTAAAATGGGTTGCTTGTAGACACTAAAAAAATGGATTTTTTCTTAATCATTTAGCTAATCTGTGTCTTTTGATTGGAGAGTTGAGGCTATTAATATTCAAAGTTATTATTGAAAGCTATGTGTCGATTACAGTCATTCTGTTGTTGTTTTGCTGTTTGTATTCTTCATATGCTTTGTATTTCATTAATTAGACTTCATTTGTCTTCTTTCTAGAGTCTCTTGGTTATGCCTATAACTCTTTTTAGTTAGAAGAATTAATTCCAGTATTTTGTTTAGCTTTTTGTTGTTGTTGTTGCTGAATGTGAATTTTTAAGGAATTTTGTATCGTGGATGTTTCTCTTTTTCCTTCAATTCTAGCAGATATTTTTCTGGGTACAGTTGTCTAGGTTGCCAGTCATGGCCTTTTATAATTTGATGGTGCCTTGCTCCGTAGTATTCTGGCTTTCTGAGAGCCCATTTGTGTTTTCCTTTATATTTGAATTTTTTTGATGGTAGCTCTTAATATTTTTCTTGATTCTGTATATTTAGTGTTTTGATTATTATGTACCTTGGGGAGTTTCTTTTTGGTTTTGTCTAGTTGAGGTTATCAGTGTTTCTTATATTTGTATGTATACAACTTTCTTTAGTTTGGGGAAGTTTTCTTCTATGATACTGCTAAGGATCTGGTCTATGTCGTTGTTCTGGAATTCTTCTTTCTCATTAATGCTTATAATTAAAAAAAATCTTTTGATGGTATCCTGCATTTCCTGAATTTTATTCTGTGTTTTAATTTTTCCTATGCTTTGTTTATTTGGTCTAGATGCTCTGCTTCATCTTTGGTACCTGATATTCTATCTCCTGCTTTATTTGTTATATTTAATAAGACATTCCCATGAGTTTCAATATTTGTTTTATTTTTGAAAAGTAGACAGTATTTATTCTGGACTTGGTACTGCAAGAGTCGCCATCATCATGAGCAGTTTGGCAGATATTCAAAGACAGGAAATGGTGGGAAGCCTTGTAGAAGGCCAGTTCCTAGCGGGAAGCTGTTTGTGTGTGGACCAGCAGCTGCGACACCTAGAAATGGGGTATTCTATGTGGCTGGTTAGAGACGCATACTTATTTTTCTCTTGTTAGTCCCAAATTGAAAGCAGAAACAAATATAGAGGCTGCCAATTATTGATCACACCCTGGCCATCCGAGGCCAGTTGCAGAAGTTACTGTTTATCTTCTTGGATTGCCACAAGAGAGCAATCTAGCTTTCTGAACTATGTCCAGCTGGGTTTCATAACTGTTTGTTCTTTTTCTTTCTTTGCTTGTTTGTTTCCCTCTTTGTTTCATTGCTGTTATTAAAAATAGATTCTTTTCTCATACAATATATCCTGATTATAGTTTCCTTCTACCAACTCCCCCAAGTTCCTCTCTACCTCTCCTTCCCTCCAGATCCGCTCCCTTTCTGTCTCTCATTAGAAAAGAACAGGCTTCAAGGGCCTGGTGTGGTGGCGCCTGCCTTTAATCCCGGCACTCGGGAGGCAGAGGTAGGTGGACTGCTGTGAGTTCGAGGCCAGCCTGGTCTACAGAGTGAGTCTAGGACAGCCAAGGCTACACAGAGAAACCCTGTCTTGGGAAAAAAAAAAGAGAAAAGAACAGGCTTCTAAGAGTTTTTTTTTTTAGTGGCACACCTTTAAATATTTTATATATTTATTTATTTAGTATAGAATGTTCTGGCCTGCACACCAGAAGAGGGCACCAGATCTCATTATAGATGGTTGTAAGCCATCATATGGTTGCTGAGAATTGAACTCACGACCTTTGGAAGAGCAGGCAATGCTCTTAACCTCTGAGCCACCTCTCTAGTTTCCTTAGAGATAGTTTTAAAGTTCCACTTTCATTTAAGATTTTGTTCTTTTTACTATTTCTGTCTCTCTATTTAATTTGTTTTCAGACACTGAAATGTCTGCATTATCTCATTCAGTTGTATATTTGTATTTTCTTGGACATTATTCAGCCACTCATCATGTTCTTGCAGTTCAATAAAGCGTTTCTTTAAACTCCTTACATTATTTGATAAACTTTGTGATTTTTTTCTTTTAATTAATTAATTAATTAATTAATCACTTTACAGGCTGATCATAGATGCCTCCCTTGTCTCCTCCCAGTCTCCTCCTCACACCCTTCCCCCTGTTCCCATCTCCTTTTACCCGGAGGAGAGGATCACTGTCTTCCCCCCTCCCCCCCCCCCATGGATACCAACCCATCCTGGCACATCAAGTCACAGCAGGACTAGGCACATCCTTCCCCCCCCCCCCCCCCCCCGAGGTCAGACAAGACAGCCCAGCTACATGAAAATGACCCAAAGGCAGGCAACAGAGTCAGAGACAGACCCCACTCTAATGATAGTTACTTCCTGTTATTTTGATGTTGGTGGCTATGGTGTGTGTGTGTGTGTGTGTGTGTGTGTATGCGCGTGCGCGCGCTCCCTTATTTTGTTTTGTTTTTGTTGGTATGGGGTTATTTATTTCCTGCGTTTTCTTGGTTGTAGTGAGACTCCTTGGTTTGGAGTTTTCCTTTTAGTATTTTCTGTAGGGCTGGATTTGTGCATAGATATTATTTATGTTTGGGTTTGCTATATGGAATACTTTGTTTTCTCCATCTATGGTGATAGAAAGTTTTGTTAGGTTCAATAGTCTGGGCTGCCATCTGTGGTCTCTTAGGGTCTGTAAGACATCTTCCCAGGTCCTTTTGGCCCTTAGGGTTTCTTCTGGGTGCAATTCTGTTAGGTCTGCCTTTATATGTTTATTGGCCTTTTTTTCCTTGTGACTTTTAATATTCTTTCTTTGTTCTCTGCATTTAGCATTTTGATTATTATGTAACAGGGGGGTTTCTTTTTTTGGTCTAATCTCTTTGGTGTTCTGTAAGCTTCTTGTATGTTCATGGGCATATCTTCCTTTAGGTTGGAGAAATTTTCTTCTATGATGTTGAAAATATTTTCTGGCACTAGAAAATATTTTCTCCTTCTATTCCTATTATTCTTTGCATAATGTCCCAGATTTCTTGGATGTTTTGTGTCAGGAAATTTTAGATTTAATATTTTTTATTCATTTCTTAAGCTGTATCTTATACATCTGAGATTCTGTCTTTCATCTCTAGATTCTGTTGGTGATGCTTGCGTCTGTAGTACCTGTTTTCTTCCCTAGGTTTTCCATCTCCTGGATTACCTCAGTGTGTATGTGTGTGTCTGTCTGTGTGTCTGTGTGTGTGTGTGTGTCTGTGTGTCTGTGTGTCTGTGTTTTAATGGCTTCTATTTCCATTTCAGGTCTTGAAGAGTTTTATTCGTTTCCCTCACCCTTTTTTAAATTGTATTTTCCTATATTTCTTTAAGAGATTTATTTATTTTCCCTCGAAAGATTTCTATTATCTTTATAAGGTTGTATTTAAGGCCATCTTCTTGTGCTTCAGCTGTGTTACCATACCGAGGGCTTGCTATGGTAGAATAGCTGGCCTCTAGTGGTGGCATAGTACCCTGGCACTACGTGTTTTTACACTGGCCTTCAGCCATCTGGTTGTCCCTGCTACTGACTGACCACCTGGATGTTCCTGGGGCTGGCAGGACTCCTCGGGAAGGCAAGTAGATTTGTTGCCTGGATGATGGAGCTCAGGAGACAGTACAGCTCAGCACTTCTTGCTGTACCCCAGGGAGACCTGGATGTTCCTGGGGCCAGCAGGCCTCCTCTGGAAGGCAGGTAGAACAGTGGCCTGGACAAAGGAGCTCAGGGGACAGAGCACAACTCACCAAGGCTGGCTGTGCCCCAGCCAAGAAACCTGAAATTTCAATTTGACTTTAGAATGCTGTGGCTTATGCAGAAAGTTCTGGGTATATCTCTTTGTTGACTGAGACGTCTGTCAGCACAACTGAAGTCCGCTATCTATTCTTTGCAGATGAAACAAACAATTTAAAAAAGACAATGAAAGTTATTGCACATCCCACTTCAAAACAAATGCATAAAACCATATCATGTAGATTTATTGAGAACTTTCTTTGCAGAAAAGCAGACACAAGCTCACAGGGCAACATTCAAAAGTGTCTATTGTGTTTCCCCCAGACATTCAATTGCTTATACTGGTGCATCAGTAAGCAAACCTATTTATCATGTTTGAAATAATGGCATCATATCTACTTATTCCGTTGTTCCTTAGTCTTTATACCAACATCATAGTATGGACTTTCTTGTGTGGCTACCTTGTGGGCAGGCATGTTTCAATATGGAGTCATGCATCGCTCATGGCTGTGCACAGGACAAGTGTGGGAATAAAATTGCTAAGTCTGTCTATTCATGATATACTGGTCTTGGAAGAACTTGTGTGCTCAGACAGAATTTCTATTTAAGGCACAGAAAGGTTCTTGCTGTCCTGCCTGCTTCTGGGCTTACTAGCCACAGCCACTATGACCTTGTTAGGTGGTAGATCCTTGATCTCCTCACATCCAAAGATGCTTTGGCTGCTGGAAGCCCCAGGCTGCTGGTGCTGTTTGGTCCCTGGAACAGTGGGAGTAACAAATGACAGTTCTGATGTGGGGAGGCACTCAAGGTGCTTTTAGTCTCTGGGCTCAGAACAGCGTCAGTCTGAATTAGAGTACAACTTCTGCCAGGGAGCAGAAACATCTTTCTGCTCTAAGACTATAATCCAGGGAGAGATAGACACAGTGGGACTTAGTATAGCACTATTATATCTCAGGCTGTGTTTCTTGTTGCTGTCCCATTGGACCTTCTATGTGGTTAGTACATACAACTGTCTGTAGGTTTTGAGTATTGTAGACACAGATGCATAGAACCTTGGGACTGTGTTCAGGGATGGCACAGTAGCACATGATGCCTCATATCTGCTAAATTTTGTTTCATCAACACAACTGTAGCTTTTCCCATGTGTATGAGTGCACAGTACACATTCATGACTATACACATGCTTGTATGTGCATGAATGATGCTTTCTCTCTCTCTCTCTCTCTCTCTCTCTGTGTGTGTGTGTGTGTGTGTGTGTGTGTGTGTGTGTGTAGGTTAGAAGTCAAATTGGGTGTCTTCCTCAATAGTTCTTTAGCTTATTTTGGTGACAAGGTTTCTCATTGAGCTTGGAACTAAGTGATTGGGTAACCAGCAGGCTTGGGGAAATATTTCTACCATCACTGTGACTGACATTTTATGTAGGTGCTAGGGATCTGAACTTGGGTCCTTGTATTTGTACAATGAACATTTTATTAACTAAGCTATCTTCCTTTCCAACACAACCATTTTAATAACACTATGATGCACAATACTAATGGTAGAGAAATTTGTGAAAATGGAGATTTTGGATTTTCTTTTTTTTTCTTTTTTAAAATTAATTTATTCTTGTTACATCTCAATGGTTATCCCATCTCTTGTATCCTCCCATACTTCCCTCCCTCCCATTTTCCCCTTATTCCCCTCCCCTATGACTGTTCCTGAGGGGGATTACCTCCCCCTGTATATGCTCATAGGGTATCAAGTCTCTTCTTGGTAACCTGCTGTCCTTCCTCTGAGTGCCACCAGGTCTCCCCCTGCATTTTCTATGAGAACAAGGTTTCTAACCATTTAGCATTTTAAATGAAATTCTCAGACTCCCCCTCCCCCCATGCCCATCCTGTGCCTTGACCCCAAAGGACCAGATGGAAATGATTCCCTGAGTCACATGCATGTTACAAACTAGTATGAGGGCCACCTTCAGGTAATGAATGGTGGGCAGCACAGCCTTGTATATGGAGAACACTGGAGCTTGCAGGAGCTGTCAGTGACTTGAAGACTATGCCTTCCAGAATAGTCAGAACCCTGATAAAATGAAGACATCTTGACTGTATGGTGCCCAGTGCCATAGTCAAGAGCCCCCTCTCTGGGAGCCCTCCCTGGGGGCCTGACCACAGCTGTGAGTACCAGTGTATGCTGTTGCTGCTGGTGGTGATCTGTTCCGATGGATCGAATGGAGACCATGAGCTCCTTATTCGCTGGAACTCCCTTCATGTTGGCACCAAGGCCACTGAGGCAAAGGCTCATGTTTTGGGGGGAAGGGCTGGCCAAGAGTGAACATCTCATCCCCCCCAAAAGCCCTTGGTGTGAGACCAGGTGGGGGATTTTCTTCTCTGTCTAAAAGGAGCTGCACTCTCACTCTCATCCTCAGTGAACCCATGCCCAGTGACTTTTCACAGGGTCGATTAGCTTCTAAAGCCTGCCACCAAGCTCTACAAGTATCTTGCTGTTATCAGATAACTCCAGGGGCCACCCTGGGGTTTCCATGTTGTACTCTTCGCAGTGCTTCCAGTGGTCATGGAGAATTAACCAAGCGGGTGTTTGAGCCAGCATCCTGGCCCGGACTCCCCTGTCCATTGCTCTTCCTGCTCAGATCAAGACATGTCCGGTATGAACAAGGTGACTGTATTGTCTCTCATGCTCTAAGGATACAGGAAAAACAGAGTTGACATCAAGAGCTCTATGCGTGTTTCATCCAGCTGGAGAAGTTAGCAGCCTACTTTGGGCGTGTGTCTGAGTCAGAAGCTGTCAGGATTTGTTTTGCATCATGTGCCATCAGATGATGACACCTGTCTTTGTGGTTGGAGTGGGGGGGTCAGTCCACAACTACAAGAGCTCCACACAGCTCAGCTCTGAAGGGTGATTTGCATAAGGAGGAAGCAAATGTTCTGTGCAAACATCTGGAATGGGGAACTGCTCTGTGTCATTTCATTTGGGGCTCACCATGGCATAGGCACTGGAAGGCAGGGACAGAAATTCGTGTGCTGCTGGGGAACAAAATGTGACACTCTGTGGCACAAGTTCAGTGTGAACCTCCAGAAGCCGTGTTACCTTCCTCCCAGTGCCCAGACAGTATGCATAGGCAGGGATGCCGCACCCTGAGCATTTCAGTCTAGATGCGGGATATCTTGAGATGCAGAAAAGAGATCTATCTATCTGTCTCCCAATATAGAGTCAATAGAACTCTCTCCCTTGCAATGTGGTTGACACAATTGCTACTGGGAATGGTCCAGGGTGGTCCTGGGGGTATGTTTGGATAGTGTCATTGCACTGTCTAGTCTGTACGCTGGAGTTGAGTAGCTGTTGGGACAGTGCCCATATGCCTTGCCTATGATGACGTGGGAGCTCAAGTCCCTCTACAAGCAAAACTATTAGGAGAATATTTATGGTCAGAAACTGGGTAGGTTTCAAGACTCAAGTGAGGTGTGAAGGGAAGATTCAGAGTCCTTGGTCTCAGAACTTGCCTTGCAGATCCAGATGAAGGCAGGTTGCCCTGTCCCCCCTGTGCCATTCCTCATAGGGGACTGGGTGGCAGCTATCAGGTCATTTCACTCCAATGACCTGCATGAAGCCTGGCCTGACCTCAGTTGCTTCACCCAATGTCTGTCCTCAGGTCACGTGGAGGCCCAGCTGCTAGGTGGCACACACCCCTGTGAAGGACGCCTGGAAGTTCTTCGAGGACTCACCTGGGGCACCGTTTGCTATGATGACCTGGACCTGCCCACGGCTCACGTGGTTTGCCGGGAGCTGGGGTGTGGCACCGCTGTATCCATACTCGAGAGTTCCCACTTTGGCCATGGATCAGGACCTGTGTGGACAGAGGCCTTTCGCTGTGTGGGCAATGAATCACTGCTGTTCCATTGTCTGAGGGAGCCTGGACACCAGTGTGGCCATGATCAGGATGCTGCATTAATCTGCTCAGGGCAAAGTGAGTCAGGTCATAGTCTAGAAGGATGTGGGTTGGTGTTAGCAGGACAAACAGTCCCAGTGATGAGCTGTGATGACCATGGATGGACAGCTCTGGGGGGTGGTACTCAGGACCTGTGTCCCCTGTCCCAGAAGTTCCAAGACTTTATTTTGATGGTGCTCACCTCTCACATGTTTGCTTTCCTTTTCTACCTTTGGGGAAATGACTACTCAGCTTTACCAAAGGTTTTAGAATAGGGGTCTGACTT
Source organism: Acomys minous (assembly GCF_964271855.1). Lineage (NCBI taxonomy): Eukaryota > Metazoa > Chordata > Mammalia > Rodentia > Muridae > Acomys > Acomys minous. The sequence goes on along the minus strand of NC_140484.1, from coordinate 58,707,926 downwards.
TTGGGTGGTGGTGATATCGATGGTTTGGGATATTCTGTGTGGCAGGCCTTGTTGGCACACGCCACACAGCCTCACCATGTCCACTGTTTCCCTTTGTGAGGAGGTTCTTTCGTTTGTGTAGTTCGACTTCACTTCATTCCAATCAGGTTTTCCGCCTTGTGCTTTGCGTTGGCGTCATGTCTAAAGCCTGACTGCGCATGTCCAAAGCTCTGCAGCATCACCTCCTGCTTTCTGTCAGGATTGCTGTCCTTCAGCACCGTGTTCATGCCTAGGATGGGTCTCAGGTTCACATCTGCTTCTGATGAGTGGAGTACTGACTCCATGTGAGCCCTGTGGATGTGCTGTTTCCTCAGCACTTTGCTTGAGACGTTATTCTTCCTACATGAGCAGCCACCGCCCCCTTCTCAGAAACTTAGAGACCATGAGCGTGTGAGATGATCTCTGCACCTTCCTTTCTATTCCATTAATCTCAGTGTCTAGCCTCATGCCGCAGCACAGAGCTCTGGTTCATGTAGCTTTGCTGTAAGTTTTGAAAGAGAAAAACTTATATGGTTGCTTATATGGTTGTGAGTCTTTGGGAATCTTCATTTCTATAAGAATACTAGGATTTACTTTCTAACTTTCCAAGCAACTACTCGGGTTCTGATAGGGATGGCATTGTGTCTGCATACTTCTTGGGCCAAGTCCTCAGCCCTTGATATGAGGCCTGTTCCCCTCTATGTAGGTTTTGCGTGATTTCTTTTTAAAAGAGGCATATTACATAAAACATCTTCTGTGTCTAGTTAACATGTACTGAGTGTCTGTGTTTAAGGAGTACAGTCTGACATGGCAATACATGTTATAGCATGCACTGGCCAGGTCAGGGTAACTGGAGTATCTGTCTCCTCAGACATAACTTCTTTGTTGAAGCAGTCGGCACCGTATCCGCTAGCTAGTTTGAAATCTTCCACAAGTTCTGGTCAACCACGTTAGAGGACATTCTATGTCCAGTGGTTCCTTTATCCATTGTCTCTCATCTTCCCAACCCTCCCTTCTTGCCTCTGGTAGGCAGCATGCGGTTCTGTCCATGCTGGTCTCTCAGCTACTCACATCTTCCTCATGTGGATGAGAACTTGTGTTTTGTGTCCCTGGTGGTTGATGTATTTTGCTTAATGTCTTCTTCAAATGGCAGAATTCAGCTTTTCCTTGGCTGAATTACCTATCATTTTGCACACACCCACACACACCCACACCCACACACACACACACACACACACACACACACACACACACCATGCTTTCTTTATCAAGAAATTCTTTAAGAGATACCTCGGCTGACTCCACATCCCACTATGAATATTGCTGAAATAAACACATAAGAGTCTTTGTCTTTTCCACACGCCCTCAAGTGCCTTTGGCTAGGTGCCCGGCAGCGGGTTGCTGACCTGTGTTGCCATTCTATTCCAGAGTTTCTCAGGTAGCCCCACATTGCTTCCTTACTAATTCTTACTTACTAGTGCTCCTCCACACAAACACGTCAAAGTTCTATTCTTTCCTCGCCCCAAGCCTTATTCACTATTTTTCATGTTCTTAGTAATAACCACTCTAATTTGGGTGGATATCACTATCGTGTTAACTTTCCCTGAGGAAATAGCATCAAATGCCTACTTATCCCAGACAGGACACCAGCAAGTCTAAGTATGGAAAAAAAATCAAAGGAATATGAACGGATTGGAACCAAACAAAAGCTGAATCTTAGAGTCCCACTCTCAGGCAGCGTTCTACTGCTTATGCACCGTAGTATCCCCCAAGGCCATCTGCAGGTGGGAGCAGGGCGGCAGGTAGGAGGAAACAGTGGTCTCCTTGGTTAGACTCTTACGAGTCTTTCTTTGACCAGGAAGAATGAATAAACCCATTTCTGTTACCATGGACCTGGTCACCACTGTTTTGCTTCTGCTCATTAGCAGCTATGGCTACTGGGACATATTAATTTCCACTCCAAGATGGCATCATGTTTTACTAGAGGAAAAAAACTTCATATAAAATGACTTAGGCTTTTGAACTCTTTCTCCATTCTTCCCTCCCTCCCTTTCCCCCCTCCTATTCTCCCTCCCTCTCTTTCTCTGTCTTCCTCTCTTTCCTAATATTTTCTGAACCTTAGAAGGGGACTATGTCCATAATTCTTATCACATAATTTGATATGCCGTGATTTTATTTTCCTTTATTTTACAATTCTTTCTAAATATTAAAAAGATTTGTAGTCAGGTGTATCCATGTGCATTTTACATTTTCATCATTATTTTATATTAAATGATTTGTTTTTTTTTTACTATATTTTATATTTGTTTCACTTACCCATAAAAGTTGTGCTTTAGCAAGTGATGTTTCACTATTTCACAGCTTTTTGAGACAAGGTTTCTCAAGTTCTGGCTATTCTGGACCTAACTCTGTAGACCAGGTTGCCCTTAAACTCACAGAAATCCACCTGCCTCTGCCTCCCAAGTGCTGGGATTAAAGGCGTGCACCACCACACCCAACTAATACATTTCTTTCTCTTTAGAATCTCTGTGTTTTATTTAAAGGTTTCAATTTTGCAATATTTGGTCTTTATTATTTTTACTTTATTATTTATTGATAATAGATTCTTCTCTCATATAATACATCCTGACCACAGTTTCCCCTTCCTTTACTCCTCCCAGCTTCCTCTTCTTCTCCCCTCTCCCCAGATCCACTCCCCATTTGTTTCTTCTTCAGAAAATTGCAGGCCTCCAAGAGATGACAGCTAAATTGTATCTTTGTTATTTAGTATGAAGACTTGACATCTGTATTATGCTAAAGGATGGCTAAATCAAGCTGATTAACTCCTACATCACCTCACATAACTAACATTTATGTGTGGTGAGAATAGTTACAATCTACTTTCATTAATTTTATTGGAATGAATACAATGTTACTAACTGTAGTCAGATGTTGTACAATAGACGTGAACTTGAGAGATTTGTGGCCTTTTGACCAACACCTCTCTAATCATTCCTAGGACTCTTCCAGAACCAGAGCCCTTGATAATCATAATTCTACTTAGAATCTGTGAGCTTGATGTTTCTTATGCCAATGTAAGTGAGGTCCTGTGTTAACTGCCGTTCTATCCCCAGCCTGTCAACTACCATGATGTGTTCACATTCATCCATGCTGTTGAACATGACAGACTTTCCTGCACTGAAGGATAAGTGACAAGTCACTGGGTATACAGACCACAGTTTCTCTATTTATCTTTGAGAGGTGTCTTTGACTCTATGAGCAGTGACCAATGTAGTTGTTTGAAAAACACACTCACCATCTTACCATGCAGTGTTCACCAGTGGCTTCGGTACACTTCAGTGTGCAGCTTTTTAAATATCATCTACTGGGTGCATGTGTAGTTTTCATTCAGGAATTTTTAGTGAGATTTACTTAAGTATTGGTTCTACCCTTTCCTTTGCCAAGATGTTATTCATAGACCCATCGGTCTGTTTAGAGGTATCGCAGAGCTCTCCAGAGCACTGATCATTTGGAATAACACCAATGGGTTTATCTTCATGGTGCTTGGCTCTTCTGTTCCGCCTACATCTACTCTTGAACCCCTGCAGCCATTGCTCTAGAATCAGGTGCTATCTACTCAGGCTCTACTGTTTCTCTTTGGTTCATTTCATCCTCTTTGCCCGTTTGTTGAGCTTCCATTTACAGAGATATTGTCCGTCGCCCTCACACTTCTTGATTCTTCTCGTGTTCGCTTTGAACAGACTGAAGACACCAAGTCTAGGATTGTAGAGACCCTTTTTGTGTGATATGCGGCTTCTGGAATTTCTTTTCTTAGGCAAACGGTTATTGAGATAATATGGAGAGATTTCCTTTAGTGACCAGGAGGGAAAAAAAAAAACCCCTATTCTTTTGTAGATTAATTCTATGTTGTATCCCACTGACTAGAATCCAGGCCACTGAGTTGCCTATTGCTCATGCCTGCTTATGTGTAGCCAACACTGAGGGCATGTGGCTTACTAGAGATGCCTCATACCCAGTTCTGAGAAGTTTGGTGTTTCCAGTTTTCCTAGCATCATCCCTGAGTTAGGGAGAGTAGAGGTGAGGGTGGTAAGAGGATTTGGGAAGAAAGAAAGGCCAGGAGACCTGAGTTGCCTAGCTTTCAATACTTACATACAGTAAAAATATTCTCCTGCCCAGTCTCCGTGTGCCCAGTTTGTCTATGCCCTACGCATAAGGAACTCACATTGTGTGTGGGTGTCTGCAGCTCTGAGTTTGGGAGGTGGCACTGATTCCAACTCTCCCTTAGAGTTCCGACTGGTCAACGGCAGCAGTAGCTGTGAGGGCCGTGTGGAGCTTTGGGTACAGGAGTCCTGGCAGCCCCTCTGTGCTGCCCACTGGGACTTAGCAGATGCCACGGTGCTCTGCCACCAGCTCAACTGTGGTTATGCAGTGGCCACACCCCAAGGAGGCCATTTTGGAAATGTGGAAGCTCCCATCTGGACAGATGTGTTTCACTGTGTGGGGACAGAGCCCCACTTGCTGAGCTGCCCAGCAAGCACCTTAGGGGCCCAGACATGTGCCCTGGGAAATTCAGCCTCAGCTATCTGCTCAGGTGAGTACAGGCAACCTTGAGACTGGGAAGAAGGTAAGCAGGTCTGGTGGACAGAAATGTGAGGGGTTTGGCAGGGGCGCGGGGTGGTCCCTGTGATGGTCCTCTGCCCTTCAGAGTTTCTTCCTGTCAGGTGCCCAAAATGCACTGCGACTGAGGGATGGACAGAGCCACTGCGATGGCAGAGTGGAGGTTTTCCTTGATGGCGTGTGGGGGCGTGTGCTGGACAATGCCTGGGACCTGCGTGATGCTGCTGTGGTGTGCAGGCAGCTCGGGTGCGGAAAGGCACAGCAAGCCTATGACGCTCCGGCTCCAGTCCTCAAGACGATCCCTGTGGGGCTGAGCATGGTGCACTGCTTGGGCTCTGAGACCCACCTGACCCAATGCAACGTGTCAATGTCTACGCTGGTGCCCGCGGGAACACTGCGGGACGCAGGTGTCATGTGCTCTGGTGAGTGTGGGGCATCCACTTCCTCAGCCTTCTTCATGTAGTCCAGAGTGCCCTGACTGGATCTCTTCGCAGGGAGCTTGCACGTGCGGTTGGCAGCGGGCAAGAGCCGCTGTGCTGGGCGTGTCGAAGTGTTCTATCAGGGCACATGGGGCACCGTATGTGATGATGCCTGGGACCTGCAGGACGCCCATGTGGTCTGCAGGCAGCTGGGCTGTGGCCACGCCCTCAGTGCTCCTGGGGCGGCTCATTTTGGAGTAGGAACTGGGCGCATCTGGCTGGATGAACTGGGCTGCCTGGGCGAGGAGGCTGCTCTGTGGGAGTGCCAGTCAGGAGGCTGGGGCCAACAAGACTGCGGGCACAAGGAGGACGCAGGCGTGGTCTGTTCAGGTGGGTGCCACAGGTCCCGTTTGATATGTCCAGGCCTCCCTAATTCTTCCTGGCTGACTGGCCCCTCCATCTGCAGAATTCACTGAGGTGAGGTTGCAAGAACACAGCCAGCCATGCACAGGACGCCTGGAAGTTTTCTACAATGGGACCTGGGGTGGTGTCTGCCAGTCCCTGAGTGCTGCCTCCCTGAGAGTTCTGTGTGGACACCTGGGTTGTGGATCCCAGGGGCAGCTGTTGGCGAGGCCAAGGAACTCATCTAAGCTGGAGACTATCTGGTTGAAGTCCATTCAGTGCAGGGACAAGCATGACAGGTCCTTGTGGCAATGCCCCTCAGCACCCTGGGACAGACATTCTTGCACCAGTGGAGAGGAAGCGTGGTTGGTGTGTACAGGTGAGCTGTGCTATGGGTTTTGAAGGGGTGCCACCGACACTCTAGGCTGGGTGTGGCTCATTTGGAACCATCCCAGGTTCCAGTTGCTTCCTGCTTCTCCTCAAGGTGGCTCACAGGGGGAACAGTGTGTAGAATTCTCAGGCTTTGTGGATATTCTTTGAAACCTAGAGATTCTCTTTCTCCAGTTATGGGGAGACAGAAAGCACACAGAAAAAGAAAGTATTTCTTAGATTTTAGGTTCCTGAGCTGGTGGCCTTGGAATAATTCTTAATTTTCCATACAGGAAAGACAGAAGTTTCTCAGGATATAGAGCAGATGTCCAACTGCTCAGCTCTTAGCTGCCCAGGTAACTCTCCCACCATAAGGCTCCCAAGAACCCTTGACCCAGAAAGCATCATGCATTGATTGTCGACCCCTTTCCAGAGGAAGGTGCAGTTCGTGTGTTTGGGGGTGAGGATGGCTGCTCTGGACGAGTGGAGCTCTGGCACGGAGGTTCATGGGGCACGGTGTGTGACGACTCCTGGGACCTGGCAGATGCGGAAGTTGTGTGCCGGCAGCTGGGCTGCGGCCCCGCCATAGCTGCCCTGCAGAATGCTGCCTTTGGTCCTGGTTCAGGGCCTATATGGCTGGATGAAGTGGGATGCCGAGGCAGTGAGAGGACTCTGGGAGCCTGCCAGACCGAACCATGGGGATACGGAGACTGTTCCCACAAGGAGGATGCTGGTGTGCGCTGCCTGGGTGAGTGAGGCAGAAAACAGTGGTGGGAACATTACCAGATTGATTTTTTGGGGGGAGGTGGGCTATTTTTACCCTCATTCTGCTCAGACAAATTCTTGAGCACAGAACTTCAACATTTAGAGTCCCATTGGTGACCCAGGGACAGGCTGCTACCCTCAGTCCTGTATAGCTCCTGCTGACCTAGTGGCTGCCACCCTCGAAGCATGGGCCCATCTGTGCTGTTGAGGGTGGTTGACACTTTTCCAACCTCCGTTTCTTTTTCAGCTATCCCTGGGACCATGGCACCAGGTAAGTGGCTCTCTGTTAATCCTTTTCTCTTCTTATCCATCGTTACCTGGACAGCTGGCAGTGGTACTCTTTTCTGACCTTTCTTGAGAACCTCTGAGACCACATGCCATGGGCACACCTTCTGTATCAGGTAAGAACCCGGGGGGACTGGACTTCTAGTCTGCGGTGGAAACTGCTTATCTCTACTGTGCCTGCTGGATGGGAAGACACAGGGGACCAAACTGCCAGGTCACAAGCAGTCACTTCTAGGAGCCTTTAACTTGAGCATTACATGATTTTGCCTGACTATGCTGTATCCCATTGGATAGCATCTCTAGAGCAGAGGTGAGGGAAGCTAGTGATGACACTCACATGGACTTTCCCCCTCTGTTAATCTGGGCCTAAGCACTGAGGTTCTCTTTGCTAGGGCATCTTGCCCTGAAAACACAGAGCATCTCATGTGAGCAGCTACCTGTCAATGTAACATTGACGCCAAGCTGTCCCAAGCTGCCCATGGGGAGGCTGACATCATGCATGTTCATCTTCAGTAAGTCCCAGGCAGTGCGGGTACATGGTAGGTACATTCTTTACCTGTTTCTGTGCTCCGCAGGCAGTTCTCGGGCTCCTCCACCTGTTCCTGAGGCCTGGACCCTGCCTGTAATTGCCTCCATAGTCCTTGGCTGCCTCCTGGGCATAGTTCTTCTGGCCCTGGCTGTTCAGTGGTGTCACAGCAGAGCCATCAGCATTGGTAAGGAACAAAGATGTTGAAACAGGAGCCTGGTGACATTCCAGCCACCACAGGCTCCCTCTGCTCTAATTACTATCTCTAATGCTCGAAGTCCTCCGTGATAGCCAATCCTGAGTTAGTATCTGGAGATCCCTGCATTATTATGGTCTGGATTAGCCTGGGTTTGTCTACTGTGTCTCTCACCATCGCTTGTGCTGTCCTGAAGTGAGGTCCTTCAGAGTTGAGATGTGGAGCCAGGACCAACAAGCCCTGCACAAGACCTTTGAACACTGTGTGTCCTGAGAAGTTGGTGTCCCAGGGATGGCACCTGTGGTCAGGGGCTTTTCCCTGTGTGTGGGTTCTCAGCATGCACAAGGGCCGCAGGAACCAGAGACAGTGGATGAGCCTTTAGCTGTGCTTGTTTTGGAAAGTTCTGGTGTGATCTCTGCAGGGTTTGGAGCAACGGGGCAACCCTCAGATGCTGTCTATGAATACATTGAGACAGTCCCTATGGATGAAACAGCAGAGGAGCCAGCAGCATCCCAGAGTCCGGTGCAGGATGAGGATTATGATGATGCAGAAGAGCTCAAGGATGGCCCTGGGGAAGATGTGGAGGCTAGGCAGCTGCTGAACCTGACTGGTGTGTACCTCTGTTCCCCGAGTCTGGAGCATCCTTTTGGCTGTTCTGCTCTCATAAAGGGATTCTGTTGTGACCACTGCTAGCATCTAAAGGATCTGAGATATGCTTCTCTGAGTCCCAGGCCCTCACTTCTGTTTCTGGTTTAGATTGCTGCCCTTTTAAGGATGGTCTTCAGAGCTTTCTGCTGAGTGGACATGTAATCAGCTTGGGCTTGGCTCTTACTTTGGGCCCTGTCTGAGTTGTGCATAAAATCCTATTAGCACCCAATTCCTGATGTCTGCCAGAGAGATTTGGATGGCCTGGGGAGTATAGGTTTAATGTAGTAATCAATTTCACTGTCACACAATCCATTTTCTCCAGTCATAGTCCACCCTGCAGTGGCTGTGCTGTGTAGCAGAGAATTAGAAGCTGAAGGTGCCTGGTACTTAGGATTCAAGAGGGCACAAATCTCTCTCTCTCTCTCTCTCTCTCTCTCTCTCTCTCTCTCTCTCTCTCTGTCTGTCTGTCTCTCTCTCTCTCTCTCAATGTAGATGGGACTGCCTGCTGCCTGAATGCTGATGTTGATGCTGAAGCTGAAATGGAAGACTGCTGACCCCTACCTCAGCACCAGATGACCTTGCACTGGCCTTGAGGTCATATATCTGTCCAGAGTGTGGTAGAATCCCCCAGAGACTACAGTCTCTCCTGTCCCCATTTAACCAAACTGATATCATTAAACTCCTGTAAATTTATAATTAATTGTCAGTCCTCCTTAGAGCTGTCATCACATTCAACCATAAAACTGTTCTTTTCCGAGCCTTAGTCACTGCCTGACCTTGGACTTCACTCATGTGAGCAGATTTTGTGTGTTTCCTACCTCTCCTTTCTTATTACACTCCTTGTGAGAGACAACTGTCCTCCTGATAGCATAGATGGTAATCTTCCTGTCACTGCACTCATGACGTTCTCCCAGCATATGACGGATGGGATACTGATGCTGTGACAAATGCCTAATGGCCATGTTTTCAGAGACAATGTCTTAGTCAGTGTTCTATTGCTATGAAGAGACACCATGACCGTAACAGCTCTTATAAAAGAAGGCATTTAATTGGGACTTTCCTACAGTCTCAGCGGTTTAGTCCATTATTCTCATGGTGGGAAGCAGGTGGGCAGACATGGTGTTGGGGAAGTAGCTGAGAGTTCTATATCCAGAAGGCAACAGGAAGAGAGAGAGAGAGAGAGAGAGAGAGAGAGAGAGAGAGAGAGAGAGAGAGAGAGAGAGATACTCTGGGATTGGAATGGGCTTTTTGAAACCCCAAAGTCCATCCTCAGTGACACAATTTCTCCTGCAAGACCACACCTCCTAACCCTTTCAAATAGCACCACTCCCTGGTGGCCAGGTACTCATGGGGCTGTTCTCACTCAGACCACCACAGACTAACACAACCATTTGTCTTCATCCAGGCACCATCTACAGCCCAGGCCAACCTAGAGCCATCTTCCCCACCAAACCTAACACAACCTGCCAGTGACCATTGCTAAGGGACTGAAGTTGAGTTTGAGATCTCTCAGAAGCTGGGAACTTTAGACATCGCAGCTTCAGAACTCCTCCACTGGCACTCTGTGCAGCTTTTATTCCAGAAAGCTTCAGAGTGAGTCCAAAGCAGGGACAGAGTGATGAAGAACAGGAAACTCAAAGTAGCAAAACTACTGCTGTGGAGGATTTTTACTACTAAGCTCACTTAGGAATGTGAGGTCACACAAAGTAGAATTTAGCGAAAGGAGCGCTGCCTCCAGTATGACTGGGAGATAGTAGTTTACTGACCAGGCTTCTTAGAAACCATAGGAAAGAACACTCTGTGCCATAGTTGGAGTTTAGGGTTGCTAGGAAGGTTTCTGCTAATGTTTGTTCACCAAGACTGACCTCCAATTAGGCTCCAGACCCATAGAAAGGAGACAGCCCTGACTCACAGGCAGCCATTAGCCCATCCTTTTATCTGAGAACATGCCTCTAAGGGGCAGCCTAGGGTCACAACCACCACTAAGTCCTGGTTTGTCATTAAATACCCTGAGATTATATCATAAAGAGCATAATTCTGCCATGTGGGTAACAATTGGAAAAGAACAACACAGTGCACTTAAGAAGTAGTTCTGGCAATATTTTTGCTGTGTACATCTCCCATTTGCCCAAGTGTCCAGACTTGCAGTTTCCTGTCTATTTACCAGGAATCACCCTTAATCCTCCAGGAATGTCTCTTAACCCTCCACCAAAGGTCACCCACCTCAGGCAAGGGCATCTAGTTTCTAGTCAACCCAGATAGCCACTATCAGCTCAGACCCCCACCCTGCTGACTGTCATATAAAATCTGCTTGGTGCTCTTCTCCCTGCCTTGCCCCCTTCCCCCAGATAACCTCGGCAGTTCGGTCTCCAATAAACCTTTCTTTCCACTCATGAAGCAGTCTAGTTTGGTAGTTTGTCTGCACCATCACTTATAATCTCTAAGTGTGCGTAGTAATTTCTCTTTGGGAGGGCATGCTTATTCTATATCAACAGAAACAGTGAAAACATACAGAGTACATCTCATCACTTTATCAGATGTGTTCAGACACAGGAGGTCTCACAGGCAAATGAGGGCTGTTTTCACAATGCCCGTGAGCATGGATTGCTGGGCATGGGATAACATCTTGCCCAACTGTGTGTTACTACACAGCTCCCACTGTACACTTCACTATTGGCAGGTCCAAATTCTGGCAGTTAGACAAAACCTAGCATTCTTAAAGAACTTATGAAGCCAGCTCCCCTCTACCAAAGCCAATTTCCCTTATCACTGGCATAAGGGAAACATCTTGCTGAACACATTGCTTGGGCAGGTGGAGACATTCCTTCTCACAGTTCTATAAGAATAAAGTTTACACAGCAGGATAGTATAGGGAAGTCTATTATACACAGATTATGCAAATGACCCCACAATTGCATTTTCATATCCTCTTCCATCTATAGCTTACGCCTCTGATCACCACAATGCCAAATCTATGAAATATTCTGTGAGTACCTACATTCAGATCCCTTTCATGGCCACGTCTTTCCAGGGACATGTGTTTCCTAGTATCTAATCTAGGCTACATGGGACAGGGTACAGATGTGTGTCAGCATCCATAGTCTAATACATGTAGGACCTTTTGAAATTATGGTGAGCCATGGATTCTTTTGTTGTCCTGTTGTAGTTGACTCATGTAGTATCATGTTAGAGAGTCAAACCTCCTGGTGTTTCCTGGAAAATGGGCCTTCTTGGTCCTGGTTGAAGGTGACTCTGATGGAGTTTTGAAGGATGATGCACTCTTCTGAGTGTCTTTAAAGATGAAGGCCAGTAATCTTTTCTATGCATCTGAGATTGAGTTCCCAGACAGCTTCTGAGTGGCTTGACCATACAAGTGTTTGCTGTGATGGTTCTGAGGAGCCTGAGTAGAACTGAGTTTTGGAGCTCCAGCTGTGAGATAAAATAGGTGGTTACTAAGCCCCTATAAGCCCCTTTTCTTGATGTTTGATCTAATAAGTGAGCTGAATTGATATTTATTTTCAAGAATGTGAAATTATGTGTGAGTTGTGACAGTGTATGAACTATATGTATTTGAGTGTGATCAAGTGTGTGTGTGTGTGTGTGTGTGTGTGTGTGTGTGTATGTGTGTGTGTATGAGAGAGAAAGAGAGAGAGAGAGAGAGAGAGACAGACAGACAGACAGACAGACAGACAGACAGACAGACTTGATATTTCAAACAAAAACTAATAGAAGAGAAACTCAATGCTCATCTAAGGGAAAATCCACCAAGAGGACATTGCAATTCTAAACATTTATGCGCCAAACACAAGGTCAACCCAGTCTTTAGAAAAAACCCACTAACATAGCTAAACACTACATGCTGAGCCTTATATAGTAATAGTGGATTACGTCAATATCCTACTCTTATCAGTAGACAGGTGAAAGTAGACAAAACTAAACCAGACAAAAACTAAACAGAGAAATGCTGGAGTTAAATAATGCCATAATCAAATGGACTTAATAGGCATCTACAGAACGTTTCACCCAAACATAAAAGAATGTTCACCCAAACATGAAAGAAAAAAGCAGCACATGGGGCTTTTTTCAAAGTGGAGCATACACATGGTCACAAAGCAAATCTCAACAGATATTAGAAAATTAAAATAATACCCTGTGTCTTTTCTGACCACTATATATTAAAGCTGGATCAACAGCAACAGAAACAACAGAACTGGTGGTGCAAGCCTTTAATCCTAGTACTCAGGAGGAAGAGGCAGGTGGATCTTTGTGAGTCTGAGGCTAACCTGGTCTACAAAGTGAGTCCAGGACAGCCAGGAATCTATTACACAGAGAAACCCTGTCTTTAAAAAACCAAGGAGGAAATTCTGGTGCCCCATATTTGACTACGTCCCCTTGATAGGGAGGCCTGGTCACACTCAGAGGAAGGATAGCAGGCTACCAAGAAGAGACTTGATACCCTAGGATCATATACAGAGGGAGGAGGTCCCCTTCAGTCGCAGTCATAGGGGAGGGGAATAGAGTGAAAGTGGGAAGGAGGGAGGAATGGGAGGATAGAAGGGATGGGATAACAATTGAGATGTAATATGAACGAGTTAATAAATAAATTTAAAAAACCAAGGGGGAGGTGGGGAATGAGGAAAAAGAAGCAACTGAAAGTATACAAACTCATGGAACTAAATAACTTCATTACTGAGTAAAAATTGAGTCAAGATGGAAATCAAGAAAGAAATTAAAAACCTTTTAGAACTGGATGAAAATAAAAGCACAATACCAAACCCGTGGGACACAATTAGGGCCGTTCTCTGAGAGGCAAGTTCACAGCACTGAGTGTCAGCATTCAAAAAAAAATTGGGGGTTTCTCTTACTAGTGTCTTAGTGGCACACCCGAATGCTCTGGAACTAGAAGACATAACACCCGCAAGAGCAGACGGCAGGAAATAATCAAACTCAAGGCTGAAATAAACGAAAGACAAGCAAACAAAAATAGAAGGATCAAAGAAACAAGCAGTTGGTTTTTTGAGAAAATAAGTTTGACAAACCTTTTGCCAAATTAGCCAGAAGACACAAAGTGAAAAAGGAGAACATCACAATAGATACCAAGGAAATCTAGCAGTCCATCAAACTGGATGGACTTTTTTGATATATAAAACCCACCAAAGTTAAATTAAGTTTGAATAAGCAATTTAAACAGACCCACAAACACTAGTGAATTAAAAGCAATAACGTAAAGACTCCCAAACAGAAAAGGTCAGGGCCAGATGGATTCAGGGCAGAGTTATAGCAAGCCTTTAAAGAAAAATTAATGGCAACACACCTCAAATTATTCTGCAAAATAGAAACTGAAAGAATAGTTCCTAATTCTTTTTTTCAAAGTTATATTGTGGTGGCACTCAGAGGAAGGACAGCAGGTTACCAAGAAGAGACTTGATACCCTATGAACATATACAGGGGGAGGTAATCCCCCTCAGGAACAGTCATAGGGGAGGGGAATAAGGGGAAAATGGGAGGGAGGGAAGAATGGGAGGATACAAGGGATGGTATAACCATTGAGATGTAACAAGAATAAATTAATAAAAGAGAAGAAAAAAACAATAACTACATATAACAATAAATAAATTAATTAATTAATAAAGGAGAAGAAAAAAAAAAACACAGAACGTTAGTGACTATGACACAGTACCTTTCACAACTGCCAAAAGAAAGAAAGGAAGGAAAGAAGGAAGAAGGAAGGAAGGAAGGAAGGAAAGGAGAAAGGAAAAAATTATAAGAAATAGTTCTCTAGTCAAGCAAGTAAAAGACATGTATAATAAAACCTTTAAGAAACCGAGGAAAGAAATTGAAGATTGCTCATGCTTATGTATCAGCAGGATTACTGTTGTGAAAATGACCAACCTATCAAAAATTATAGATTGAATGCAATCACCATCAAAATTCCAATGCAGTTCTTCATAGAGACTTAAAGAACCCGAGACTAGATAGGCCAGGAGACCATGGAAGACCAAATACTATTGTTCTGCTAAAGAGACCTGACAATAAATGACTCCTAAGGACATTCTGCTATACTCATATGTAAAAGGAATTTTTATTGGCCCATTTCAATTGTTGTCTTGGAGGCTTATTGCCTCTGTCAGCTAACCTAGGCCTAGTCCTGGAAGCTTCTAGTCTTTGTGAGACTTACTGTTTAATAAGCTCACCCTGTCTATTTCTTACTGACTTCTGTGGTGGCTGGTTCAACTCAGCTGTTCCGGCTCAAACTCCTCACCCAGCCGACTTATTCAATCTGGCTTCTCTCTTGGCCCTGAATTGCTCTGCTCCAGCAATCTGCTGCACGCTCCTGGCTCCTTCTCATTCTCTGGCTTGTTCTGTCTTTACCTATGCTTATCTTGTTCTTTCTTCATCCTCTCTCTCTATTACTGTCCCAGTAATACTGCTTCCTTTTCCTCTCCCATTCTGTGTTCCTTCCCCTTCCTCTCTATTCTTGTGAGAGTTGGGCACATCCCATCTTGTCAAATCTTTCTCTGATTCATCACTTTTCCCACTACTCAATTAGACATCACTTTCAAACATGGGTGCTTCCTTCTACAAACTAACTCTACCTTCACTGCTTGGGATTAAAGGCGTGTACCGCTTAAGTTTTTCTTTACCTGAAACTTGCTCTGTGCCAGGCTGGCCTTGAACCCAGCACTGCTTGCCTCTGTCTCCTGTGTTAAAGGCATGTTTGTATTCCAGATGGAATCACACAGACCTAGAAGGTTTTTGGATGTGATCTCTTGCCAGAGCAGCCATGTTCTAAATTAAAATTCCTCTCCACTAATAGTTAACTGTCTTGCTCAACCATCATCAGAGAGGCGTCCTCTTGCTGTAGATGGGAACACAGAGACCCACCACTGAGCAATGTGCAGAGTGAGAGACCTTGGAACAGTCAGTCCTAAATGGGATATATTCATTGAACCCCTCCCCTCAGGGCTCAGGGAACTGTGCTGAAGAGGAAGTGGGGATTTTTGTTCTGAGGCTCCCAACAGAGAAGACCACTCAGACCTAGTCTAAGACCTGATTGAAACTGAGTCAGATGGTGGCTACAGCTCGGTATTTGGTATTCGGTATTTGGGGTCCAAGTGTAGTCAAGAACCTTTTTTAGGGTCCATGTTCAAACAAGAAAACCACATCCTGGCTGGAGAGCCCCAGGGTTCCTTTCCCACTACTGTAAGCTAAGCAGATAGTTACAAAAGCCATACGCAGCTAGCAAAAATAGGTCAGACCAGTCGTTACCAAGAGGCCCATATCCTTGAGATGTTTTTAAGCCCCACTGACAGTTACTGACACTTTTCTCAGCAAGACAAAATTCATCCAAGGTACCAAATGGAGTCACCATAGTCCACTTACAAGCCCTTGTCAAAATATGGGCCAGAGGTGAGGGACGAGTCCAAGAAGACATTGCTTCTCAGACACAGAAGGACTGAAGCACAAATAAACGGACAGACTGTGATACACAGTGAGGTTGTGCATGGATTCAAACCAGATGGAGTCCTGTGCTGAGACAGGAAAGTGGACAAGTGCTCCCACTTCTAACCTAGAAACTACTTGCAATTAATATTTGCTGTAGTTTTCTACAGCGGAGTCTCATTGGGTGTTAACTACACTTCATGGTAGGCCCCATGCCCAAAACCAACACAAAGTTATTTTTTCTTTTTTTAAAAATAAGTTTTATTTACTTATTGTTATGTATACAGTGCTCTGCCTGCATGTACACCTGCAGGCCAGAAGAGGGCACCAGATCACATTATAGATGTCTGTAAGCTGCCATGTGGTTGCTGGGAATTGAACTTAGGACCTCCTGGAGAGCAGCCAGTGCTCTTAACCTCTGGGCCATCTCTCCAGCCCTCAAAGTTATTTTTATAGACTTTTTGTTGGTCTTATATTGCTTTGTTTGGGAATCTTTTTTTTCTTATTGGTCTCTGATTGTATTTTTTAAATTTAAATTTTATTAATTTAATCAGATTACAATTCAATTGTTATCCCATCACTTGTATCCTCCTTTTCCTCCCTCCCTCCTGCTTTTACCATACTCCCCTCCCCTAGGTCTAAGACCGAGGGGGACCTCCTCCCCCACTATATGGTCATAGGCTATCAAGTCTCATCTTGGTAGCCTGCTTATTTTTTCTTTGAGTGCCATCAGGCCTCCCCACCAAGGGAAGGTGGTCAAATATGGAGCACCAGAATTCATGTCAAAGTCAGTCCCCGCTCTCCACATAACTGTGGAGAACATTCTGACCATTGCCAAGATCAAAATAGGGGTTAAATGTTTACTACCTATATTGACTTTGGTTAGTGCAATAGTTTGAGCAGACCCCCTAGGCTCTGATCCACCTGTCACGATGTTCTTCTTGTAGGTTTCTAGGACCCTCTGGGTCCTTCTATTTCTTCATCTCCTATATTTCTCTTACCTGTAGTCTCAGTAGGATGTCCTCACATCTATCCCAATCTCCTGGTAAGTGAAGACTTTTGTGGGACACGCCTTTTGGACTAGTGCCCAATTATAAGTGAGTATGTACCACATGAGTCTTTCTGCTTCTGGGTTAGGTTACTCAGTATGATCACTTCTAATCCCATCCATTTGTCCACAAATTTCGGGATTTCCTTGTTTTTAATAGCTGAGTAGTATTCCATAGTGTAAATGTACCACAGTTTCTTTATCCGTTTTTCTACTGAGGGACATTTAGGCTGTTTCCAGGTTCTGGCTATTATGAATAAGGCTGCTATGAACATGCTTGAGCATATGTCTTTGTTATGTGCTGGGGCATCTTCTGGGTATATTCCAAGGAGTGGAATAGCTGGGTCTTGAGGAAGCCCTATTCCCAGTTTTCTGAGATAGCACCAGATAGACTTCCAAAGTGGTTGTACTAGTTTGCATTCCCACCAGCAATGAAGGAGTATTCCTCTCTCCCCACATCCTCGCCAGCATGTGGTGTCACTTAAATTTTTTATCTTAGTCATTTTGATGGGTGTAAGATGGAATCTCAGAGTCGTTTTGATTTGCATTTCTCTGATGACTAAAGACGTTGAGCATTCTTTAACTGTTTCTTAGCCATTTGATATTCCTCTGTTGAGAATTTTCTGTTTGGTTCTGAGCCCCATTTCTCAATTGGGTTATTTAGTTTGGTGGTGTTTAATTTCTTGAGTTCTTTATATAGTTTGGATATTAGACCTTTGTCAGATGTACGGTTGGTGAAGATCATTTCCCAGTCTGTAGGCTGTTACTTTGTTCTGTTGACAGTGTCTCCTGCCTTACAGAAGCTTCTCAGCCTCATGAGGTCCCATTTATTAATTGTTGACCTTAAGGTCTGCGCTGTTGGTGTTTCTGATTGTATTTTTGGTTGCTATTTTTGTGGAGGATATTGTTTGTTTGCTTGTGTTTTCAGGTTCTTGCTCAATTGTTTTTTAAAGAGAGAGAAAATGTGTGGAGTTGGGCCAGAGGGGAGAGGAGAAAGTGTGATCAGAATATATCATACACAAAGGTTTTCTAAAAATAAAAATATAACCATCACACAAGATATTTTTTAAAGAACTACCATCTGTAAAGTAGTGTGGGGCTGCTGCTAATTTTGAAGTCAAAATTGAGACAAAGTTTTAGTTTCCTTGGTGAGTGCAAGACCATTCAGACTTATATTTATGTAGAAGTTTAGTCATTCAACCTAAGCTTGAAGTGACTCATAGCACTCTGTTCTTTGTCACTTTTGAATTTTCCCTTATTATACTCTATGCTATTTGTATTTTTCTCTTGACCAATCTTGCTCAGGAATTGTTTTCTGACTTTTCAAAACCAAAAGTTTATACTTTTATATTTTCTTCTTTATTAAATTCTTCTCTTTCTCATCACTTACCTTCTACATGATTTATTGTAGCATGTAATTAAGTGAATTTTCAATTCAAATTAAATTAAATTTCACTTAAAACTTCACTTCACTCACTTATTTTTAGCAGTTACTTTTCATAATAGTATTTAAGCAGTGAGTTGCACTCTGAACTATTTTTATGGAATCCTGCATGTTCTGATACGCAGAATTATGTTAGCATTCAGTTCTAAGTGTTTCTTTTTAACATCCTGCTAAAGTAACTTTCCAATTACTCTTGTGTTGTTGATCTGTACTTTAAACTCTTTAAACATATTAGACTTTTTGTTGACTGCCCCCTCCAATTTGATTGTGGTAATTCAAGCACATAATAGTGTCGAAGCATTCTGCAGTGTTCACCCTCATGTGCACTGCCCACATTTCACCTTTAGCATCTATGTGCTGGCTTTAGTATATACATTCACTTATCTATCAATAGTTTTAACCCTGCATTTATTTATGGTTTTAAAAAAATGTTTTTAATTAAAATAAGTAGCCCACTTCAGCCTTGCATCCAGACATGCCCAGCTACCCTCACTCAAACCCCTCACATACCCTCCATTGTCAAGTCAATAGCCACTTTGCTTTTGATTATATTTTTACATATACACAAATACACCTGCTGCATCTGTTTTTGTTGTTTGTGTGTATATGGTTATGGTTTCAGCTGTGCATCAGAAAGCCAATAAGGGGGACACATCTCCTCTAATTCTCCTCCCAGCAGCCCACAGTGGCTTGCAGTTCTTTGTGGAGGGATGGAATCCTCAAACGTTTCCCTTTCCATATTAACATATCCATTGATGCTGCCGTCGTCCTGGTCTTGTTTATACAGCCCTTTCTATGAGAGATTGTTTGCAGAAGACTTCTTGGTGTTTTGGCTCTAACCGTCTTCTTGCTCCCTCCGTCCCAGTGTTTCCTGAGCCGTAGATTCAGGAGCTGGGATATGTATGTATCCACTGGAGCTGAACTACTCACAGTCATTGATACCTGTATCGTGTCCAGTTGTGGTTTTCTGTCATGGTCTCCATTTGCTGTAAAAAGAAAAGTTCCTTTGATGAAGGTTGCCACATCCTTGAGTTGCTTTTCTTCCTGTTGGCATAAGGATAAGAACTGAATGTAGTTGGGAATTATCCGGCCGAGAAAGTGGCTGTGGTAGATTCTTTCCTAAGATGCATAATCTCACGAGTCCCAAGAAGTTGGCTAGGATTCTAGTACCAGATGACTAGGTTAGGGTGTCTATTGCTGTGACTATACACCATGGCCAAGGCAACTTTTATGAAAGAAAACATTTAATTAGGGGCTTGCTTACCGTTTCAGATGCTTAGACCCTTATCATCATGGCGTGGTGGGATCATGACAGCACACATGGCACTGAAGAAGAAGCTGAGAGAGACGGGGCACTTTTGACATCCTTTCCCTGGTGACACACTTCCTTCAACAAGCCCACACCTTCTAATCCTTCCCAAATAGTGCCACTCCCTGGTGACTAAGCATTCAAATATATGAGCCTATTGGGCTGTTCTTCTTCAAACCAGCACAGCAGGCATGAGTGAATGGATGCTTATCTAGGGCCTTAATGCCTATGGACACTTTACAGTACCAAAGCAGAAAGGGAAACCTCAACCCAGCTACAAACCCTTTGATCTCCAAGAGTGATCTGCCTGCAAGAGCAGTACTGGCACAAAGCTATGGGAGTAACCAGTCAATATCTGATTTGAGTTCAGGCCTACTCCATGAGATGAAAGTCTTACCCAATGCTGCTTGGGTGGCCAAGAACCCGACGCTAGATAGGCAGGGACCTAGGAGAAAATAAAATAATACTGTTTTACTAAAGGAACGTGGCTATCAAATGCCTCCTAACAACATTTGACTACACTCATATATCAGTGCCTTGTTCAACCATCATCAAAGAACTTTCCTCCTGTAGCAGATGGGACAAATACAGAGACTCACAGACAGATAATACACAGAGCTTGAGAGGTCTTGGAACACTTAGCTCTAAAAAGAATATCTCCATCAAACCCCTCTCCTCAGGGCTCAGGAGGAAGAGGAGGTAACAAGGTGTAAGAGCCAGTGGGGTTGGAGAACATGAAGGAATCAAGGCCCTCTAGATAAAACAGGACTGTCACACATATGAACTCACAGAGACTGAGGCAGCATGCATAGGGCTGGCATGGGTCTGCACCAGGAGAAATCCTAACACTGAAAAGAGAAATGGACACACACCCTCATTCCTAACACAGGAGCTCTCTCCAACTGATAGCCACTTTCAAATAAAAATTTAGTTTTCTCCAAGTGTGTTTCCCTCCAGAAACAAACCACATGGATAGGTCTCATGCTCAGCAGCAGACAGCCAACAGAAAACAAACTCAGTGGCATCTTTGGAGGGTCCTTGTTTCATATTGTTAAGCCAGGACATTTTTGTTTGGTTGTTTCTTCTTCTTCTTGTTGTTTAACCTTATAGGTCCTTGATGTATGTATTATGGCTTCCAGTTTTATTTTTTAATGGGATTCTTGTGTGTTTGAAGTGTCTCTGTGTCTATATGAGTTTTTTGAGCTTTTTCTGGGGCTCTTCCTCTTGTTTGGTTGTTTTGTCACAGTCTCATTTGTTTGGTTTTGATTATTTGTATAGTATTGTATCTTATTATTCTTTAGATGCCTGTTTGTTTTTTAATGAAATACAGAAGGGTGTGGCTACCAATGGGAGGAGCTGGGAAGGAATTGGAAGGAATAGGGGGAGGGGAACCATAATCAGAATATAGTGTCTGAAAAAAATCTATTTTTAAAAAAGGGGGGAAAGGAAACAAAACTGGGGAGGAACTTATGCAGGTCAGGAACCTGGGGGGGGGATCTAATGCAGAGGCCACAGAGGAATGCTGCTCACTGGCTTTTTCTTCCTGGCTTGCTCAGCCTCTTTTCTTATAAAATCCAGAACCACCTGCTCAGGGATGGCAGTACCCACAATGCAGTTGGTTTCCCCCACCTCCAAGAATCACTAAGTAAGAAAATGCCTTAGGCAGGTGTGATGGTGCATGTCTTTAATCCCAGCACTCAGGCAGGCAGAGGAAGGCAGATTGATATGAGTTTGGGGCCAGCCTGGTGTACAAAGTGAGTCCAGGACAGGCAAGGCTACACAGAGAAACTATGTCTCAAAATAAAAGAAAAGAAAAGAAAGAGAGAAAGAAAGAAAAAGAAAAGAAAAGAAATTCAAATAGTTTAAGTGTGTGACTATAGAAGATCACAGATCCGGAAATTGTTTGCCCAAGGTGAGACAGATTATTTTAGGAGATGGGCTGTCACAACAGACACTCCTTTCTGGGATGACTGATAAGGGTCTATCAAGGGCAGTTGTAATCTCATAGAAATTCTGTTTTTACAATCAAGGCACTCATCAGGAGGCCTGTGGCAGACCAAAGGACAGACATCACCAAAGTCCACCTTAGTAAACCAGTTGGTTTTACTGGGGTTGCTTAACAGACTATGGATGAGGGGTTACTTACAGAAGCAGAAATTATTCAAAGGCTGCATTAACAAAGCCCACCCCAGCTTGGAGGACAGCTCACAAAATTTCAGAACCCAGAGCACACTGCACAGACTACAGGCAGCTCAGCAGGTTGGAGTGAGTCCTTTCCCAGGATTTCAGTTGATCTAAACATCTGCCAGTTGGTTTCTTCTTCTTCTGGGCAGTTGGCTTGCTCTGAGTCTTCTCTGAAGCCTGGAGTATCTGAGAGTGACTTTCTGCAACCTTTATTGTTTATTCTTGGATGGGAAGGGCCTAGTGAATCTGATTAGTTTTAAGGAACCTAACCTTTTTTTTTTTTAACCTTCTGGCCTAAGCAGTTTCCTGCAAAATGGAATGTTTCAATCTAGGGGGAAACTGCTATGTGACATCAGCTCGCTATGGCTCTGAGAAAGAATTACCCATGTTAATGTAAGGAGTGGTAACTATGAACACATTCCTTCATGGTCAGTGGTCAGTGATGCTCCTGCACTAACAGGATGAGTGTCCTGCATTGTGTGTGTGGGGAAATGTTTGCTGATATGATAGATGGGAAAAGCCACAGTGAGCAAGGTACCATGGGTAGGACTGAGTCAGTACGAGCATTGTTGGGCTCCATGGAGGCAAGGCGAGCCACTCAGTGTTGGCCTCAGTGAGGCAGATGAAGAAGGAAGGATTAGCTGGATGCTCTTGCTGGATGCTCAGTCCAGTGAGGACACGGTACCAAGGCTAGCACAGTTCACGAATAGGAAGCCATAACAGGAGTGAAATACATAGGAGCAGAAGATTATTTATGAGTCAGACAAACACTTGCACTGCAGCTTGTGATTTTGTAACACACTTACTCTCCTGATTGATGTCTTTGTTAATGTTTTCCTTAGCTTCCAGCAAATACAAATTTGTGGATGAGTCAGGTACGGTGGACACACCTATAATCCCAGCACCACAGGGGCTGAGAGGACCTGGAGTTAAAGGCCAACCTAAACTGCACACGAAGGTTCTATCTACAGAAGAACACAACACAAAAAACAAGATAAACACAAAAAACAAATCCACAACCAGAACCACAGAGAGCGTCTGGGGAGGCAGCCTAGACCCAGAGGGAGAAACAAGGGCTTTTTCTGGAGAGCAATCTCCTGAGAGGGAGCCCAGGATTTTGGCAATATGGACAGGCCAGCCTCCCAGCCCAATGCAATTGAGACAGGCAGAAGAGGCACACAGTGGGTATCCCTGCATAGGATGGCAAGCTTTGGATA
Source organism: Acomys minous (assembly GCF_964271855.1). Lineage (NCBI taxonomy): Eukaryota > Metazoa > Chordata > Mammalia > Rodentia > Muridae > Acomys > Acomys minous. The sequence goes on along the minus strand of NC_140484.1, from coordinate 58,685,036 downwards.
TTCCAGTGATGCTGTAAAATAAGTAGGGCTCTGGAGCCTTCCATTCATGATGTGAGCTTGTCTTTTTACTTTTCATGAGGGATTGTGGTCCAGATCTGATGCCTACCACCTCGGAGCTGTGGACTGAGCCTAGCGATGTAACTTTGGGTTGATGTAGGTGTGTTAAGCTATCAATACATTTGTCTTCAGAGATCATAACTAAATGGAGTCCCAGGAGTTCTTCATGTCCAAACTGCTGCATGAGGTAGGATCAAATACAAAGGTAACAAATTGGTCCCCAGTGACTGACACCTGGCATTGAATAGTCCCATGTGCACCAGCCCCTAAGCAGCTCAGGGACTTTAACCAGTGGGACTCTAGTATACCACAATCAAAGGGTAAAACCTGACTATCCCATCCTCCTAAACAAGGAAGGCCCAAGGACATCTTCAGATCAATTCCCTTTAGTTCACACGAGAAGGCAGCCACCAAAGTATTCTAAGTGCTGTTCTCCTAAGATGTAGCCCAGACAGGCCTGCTTGACTCCGTGATGAATCTTCATACTCCCCTGATCTAGAGTGATGACCAGCAGGAGCTCCTACATTAGTACATGCATTGTCAGTCCTTTAAAGCACTGGTGTGTTATAGAAAAGGCGATGTTGCTGTGTGTTCTGCAGGAGCCCATCGAATGTCCTCAGAACTTGCTTGCACAGAGGCTCTATGACCAGCTCCTCCTAGTTTTTACTCTTCCTTGTTTGGGGTTGAGTAGGACACAACTCTACTGTTGCCTCGGAAACAAAAACCAAAAAATGTAGTCCACCGTGCCTTCTGATCGACAGGAGTCAAAGCCCCCTGTATTCCATGCTGTCATTCCTGAGATGGAGTGGGTCAGCCTGCTTCAATGGGCAGAGGACAGGCCAGATGCAGGGCTGCCCAGCTCACTCAAGTTCTTGGTCCCGTAGCCCCTTCCAGCTGTTAATGACCTTCACTGAGTGTGGCCAGGACACCAGCCCTAGAAGCACATGTTTTCCCACAGGTAGAATACAGAGTCCACATGAGGTGCATGGGCAGTTGTTGGGTCCTTGGCCACACTGCCATGTCTCACTGCTGGGCTGTCTAGCTGTCCTGCTCTGTGGATGACCTCTGTTCCAAGTCATAGAACAGATGAGCATCCTTTTCTCATTAACCGATTAGCCCCAAGTTTGAGGCTTAAATGCTAGAAACATGGTGACTTATTTTTAGACCATGAGATATCCTAAACCAGTATTATAGAAGCCATTGATTACCTATTTTATAGCTTGGTATATTGCCTTTATGGAAAAATGACTAGAAAGAGCAGATGTAGTTGAAGCTCGTACCACATGTTAATGTACTCTAGGAATTGCTCAAATCTTGAGTCCTGCTGAAATTGCTGCGTTTGTTGTTCTGTTAAGTTGATGATCATTTGGTTTCTGAGTGAAATTTGGATTAATATTAGCCCCTTTGTTTTTGTTTTTTGTTTGTTTGTTTTGTAACGACTGATTTAGAACAGTTACTTTCTGTACTGTTCTGTGACTGCAAGAGATGACTTATGAGCTCACTGTGGGGTCTCCTGGCTTATTCAAGGATGCCAAGCTGCTGCTCAGAGCTCATGTGCCTTGCCATCCATACCCAAGGCCACAGAACATGGTGGAGCCGAAGTCTGGTTTGCTGTTGCTAACCTCCACCTCCACAGATTTTAAACACTCTGTCCTCATGTGGGACTTTGGAAACTCTACTGAAAAAAGATTCATCCTCCCAGGGTCAACCTCAAAGGTGATATACTACATTGACTGGTACCACAGCGCAATGAGAGTGGCCCATGATTTCTCTCCATGCAATGATGATCCAGCCAGTGTTGGTTTATTGATAGGACCATGCCAGACCAAGGTGATGTAGTAGGGTAAGGTAAACCCATAGACTATGCTGAGGAATAGTTTGCTAACACAAAATACATCTTCCCACAGGCATCAAGTGTACATGGCTCTCAGCCAAGCTGTCTTGAGGGCATCCTTAGGGTAAAAATCACCATAGAGGTCATTGTCCCAGAGCTGTGAGTATGACCTCAGGCACCTGTGTTCTCCATGCCTTAGGGTCCTGGTGCCTCAGCTTAGGGATTATGGCCCACAGGGACTCCTGTTTACTTCAGTGTGGGTAATTGCTCTCTGAGAACCACTCCCTCTCTGTCTCAGTGTCCACCCCAAGGGGCAGACCCCACTTTAAGGTCAACAGCAAACAATAGAGACACAGAGCTCTAAATTTGTGGCCACACTGCATGTTCTCCATGACATGCAGACATCTTGGGCTTAGACAGGCAGTGAGGGACAACTTCTTCCATGTGAGTTACTTCTTCTCTACACTCGTCCTGCTTTTGGTCATCTACCTTCTCCTCTCACTCCTCTCTCTCTCCCTCCCTCCCTCCCTCCATCCCTCTCTGTCTCTCTCCCTCCCTCCCTCTCTCTCTCCTCTCTCTCTGTCTCTTCTCTCCCCTCTCTCTCTTCTCTCTCCCTCTCTCTCCTCTCTCTTTCTCTCCTCTTTCTCCCTCTCTCTCTCCTCTCTCTCTCTCTCCATTTCTCTCTCTCTCTCTCTCTCTCTCTCTCTCTGTCTCTCTCTCTCTCTCTCTCTCTCTCTCTCTCTCTCTCTCTCTCTCTCTCCTTTCTCTCTGTCTGTCTGTCTCTATCTCTTTTTCTTTTTGCAGGTGGGGTGATTCTCAAAACAGATTTCATTTTTGCCCTGACCTACTTTAGTATATAAAAGCAGGGGGAAAACCCAACTGCTTGCAGAATCCCCTTGCTACGTTAGTTTCAGTGGCTTCTGCAGGTCTGCTTTGTGACCTATCTTGGCTGTTGATCAGTATGAACAGATATCCTGCCCTGTGGCTTGGCTGAGGCTGACCTGGTTCTCTGAGAGAGGGGCATGCTGGTTTTCATTGACTCTGGTGCAGAGCTCAGGACTCCGAGCCACCTTGGCCCAAAGATCTATAGCCAGACAGGTAGTGGGGCTGAGGTTCAGATAGAGGGGACTTGGAGGTTCAATATAGAAGTCTTACATGCAGTTTGAAGTCTATCTGCAAGGAATGCTGACAGGCCAGCTTTTGCCTTTGTGGGGACAAGTATGGATCCAGCTTGGCTCTCCAGTGGGTGGTGGGAGCAGCATAGCAAAAGCTCTGTCCCTACTCTCAAGCTCACCTGTAGGAGAAAGGCTTTGATGTGCTCATTCACAGGGGGCACAGTTAGGCTTCCTTGTTCAGCAAATGCCCTGGAATGAGTTCTTTGGCTTCATGTATGCAACATCCCACTCATAGAATCTCTAGGATGGGCCTAGGAATGCTCACTCCCGTGGAGACACTTAGACAGAGTAGAGCTTTTTCACTGCACGCTTCTTAGCCTGAGAGACCCATATGCTAAGAGTACTGCGTGATTAGAGACAGGTCAGTGTACAAGGTGTAGGAAGGCAGGCTTGAAGCTGGGAAGGAGTGACAGCCTAGACGTTTGGGGCTTGGCTTTAAGCTAAGTCCACACCTTTCATGCTGTGTTTCCAGTGCTGGCACAGCCTGACACCTTCTCTGGTGGGCACAAGCCTCCACCAGGCCTGGGGGAGTGGGTGATACTTGTCTACCTCACTGTGTTTATCATCCACAAGGGAGTGACTTAGGGTGGTAGTGGAGAAATAGACAGATGTAGTGTTCACAGAAGAGCTAAGACCAGTTCATCCCCCAAGAGTCATGTCGATCTCTACCAACCACGTGCCATGCTGTAACTGCTCCATGCTTTAACTCCCTCCAGACCGCCTAGCATGCTCCTCAGAGCTGTTTTACATCCTGCCTCTGAGAAGCCTGGCCCACCCCTTGATAAGGCTGGTCCTTTCTAGGTTCAAAAGATCTGTGCTGGGGAACAGATTGTCCATTGGTATGCCTTAGCAGGCTGGCATGCATCATTATAGGAGCTCCAGGTCACATGGTATCACAGGCCACGATCAATATCAAAGCGAACAGAAGCTACTGAGGGATACAGCTCACCCCAAGCAAGTGAGTTCTGGGTCTACTGTGTGTAGAGTAGAGAGTTTATGCTCAGACTATCAGAGTGTTGAGAGATGATGTCATCATTTCTACAGCAATGGCACCCATGACAAGCGCTCCTAGTTACAGCTGGCTGAACCCCTGTGAGATGATGGCTGCCCTACACCCTGTGTCTCCCTGACGATACCCATCTGTGTCACAATAACTCCCAGTGACCCACTCTCAAATGGCAACGAACAACTACACAGCTGTGGTAGAGTTTGTCCTGCAGGGATTCTCTGGGGATCCTGGGCTCCAGACTCTCTTCTTGGTCTTTTTCTTCCTTCTTTACATCCTGGCTCTTGCAGGAAACACCCTCATCATCATGGCCATCAGCCTCAACCCAAGTCTTCACAACCCCATGTACTTCTTCCTTGCAAACCTGGCCCTGTTGGACATCGTCTGCACATCCACTGTCCTTCCCAAGCTGCTTGAGGGTCTGCTGGGTAAGGGCAGCCACATCTCTTACAAGGGTTGCATGACTCAGCTCTTCTTTCTGACCTGGTTTCTGGGAGCTGAACTTCTGTTGCTCACTGCCATGGCCTATGACCGCTATGTGGCCATCTGCCGCCCACTGCACTACAGCATGCTGATGAGCTGGCCTGTCTGTGTCCTGCTTGCCGGCAGTGTGTGGGTGATCAGTGCAGCCAGCACATCTGTACACACTGGCCTGATGGCAAGGCTCACTTTCTGTGGGCCCAACCAAATCAGTCACTTTTTATGTGAAGTCCCAACACTGCTACTTCTGTCTTGCAGCCCAACCACCCTCAATAACATCATGATCGTCATCGCAGATGTTTATTTTGGTGTAATCAACTTCCTGTTCACCATGGTATCGTACAGCTTCATCATTGCCAGCATCCTGCGCATCCGCTCAGCGGAGGGCAAGAGGCGTGCCTTCTCCACCTGCTCTGCCCACCTTGTGGTGGTCACCTTGTATTACTCCACTGTCATCTATACCTATGTGCAGCCTGGCTCTGGATCCTCCTTGGAGAATGGCAAGGTTGTTGCCTTATTGTATACAGCAGTCAGCCCTACCCTGAACCCTCTCATTTACTCTCTGAGGAACAAGGATGTCAAAGTGGCCCTCAGGAAGATGTTTCCCTGTGCCTGTTGAAGAGACAGAAGGCACCAGTGTGACTTGATCCAGCTGTTGGTGAAGTAGTTGGACGAATGACTGAGAATCTGACATCGTCGCAAAATCCAGGGAGGTAATTTATGTCACAAGTGTACATATTGTGTGCCTTCCTTGGAGGAGCCACTGGCCATTTCCCTTTGTCAGTGTGGGTAACCGGGTTTGGGGCAGGCTGTGTGTCTATAGCCTGGTGTAAATGTTTCTGATATAAGGATTTTTGGTTTCCTGTGTTGGAGAAAATAACCCAGCCCATGATATTGTTTAACTCTTTTTAGTATGTACCTGAGAATTGTCTGATGGCGGCACCGTGTTCTCCACACCACTGAGAATAGGGAACATGCAATCTGCCTCCCAGACCCTGATGCCCAGGAAAGTGTGAGTTGACTCATCTAGTCCTCTTCAGCCAGGAAGCTTTACCATCATGGCAGAGGATGCCAGCCTTTTCTTGGTTTGGGCAGAAGCATCTGCTGTGTAACTAGGAGTTCATTCTAGCTCTGGCTTCTTCTTTTCTTCACACAATTTCCTCTAGGCTATGGTAAATTATATTATTTGGTACAGTTCATAGCAACATCCAAATACACAGTTGCCTCTGTGCCTCTTCTCTTCTGGATCTATTGGTGTAGCAGGTTTTTGAAGTCCTTGATTTCTTTGTTAACCTCTTGTTCTAAAGCTCTTGTTAGGGTCTATTGATTTGACCAAATGTTTGTTTGCCATTACATTTTTTTTTTAATCACCTCAAGGTCTGCTCATAATCCTGGGCAGCCTCCATGAATGACCAAATACCTCCCCTCAGTTTTTCCTACACTATTTATTTTGTGCTTGTGTGTATGTGCACATGCATGCATGTCCTCACACCTGTGAATGTGTTTGTGTTTATGTAGAGATCAGAGATCAGCTTACAGGAACCAGCTCGTTCCTTCTACCAAGTGGGTTCTTAGAATCAAACTCTGGATATCAGGCTTGGCAGCAAGTGCTCTTAACTGCTGAGCCATCTCACTGGGTTTGAGATTTGTCTTATACCCCATTTCCAAGATTTTGATAGCACAGTGCCTTACAGAAAGAACTCAAGCATAGTGAATTGGACAGGATTTAGCAGACAACTGTGTACTTGTCACCAGTGCTGTGCTGTTGAATTCTTGCTCTGTATGCATTTCCTATTTTTTTATCCATGTGTCTATATATTTTACTCATTTAAAAACAAGTTGCACACATCAATTCACTCTTCTTCAATTCCTTTCATGTGCATATTAGAGGCAATGATCTGTTTGTACGGTTTGCTGGCATACGGCTCTCAAGGCAAAATTTTCAGACAGTGAAATGAGTGGGTTCGAGCATCATTTACTGAGTTTTGGCAAACACACACAGCTATGTAACATGAGCCTTGGTGGAGAGTGGAAAGTGCAGCCTTCAAGCTAGGGTTTTTCACCCAGGGATGCTCACCTGTCAGGCCTGAGGTCATCACTGTCCTTCCTGGCAGTCATCACTGTTTTGGTCTGTCAGCTATGGGTCAGTTTTGTGTGTTACACAACTTTGTACAAGTAGAATTCCACAGCATGCATTCGTTTGCATGTGTCCTCTTTCATAGCACAGTGGATTTTTAATTTTTTCAGTTTTGTCCTGAAATAGTAATTCCATCATCTTTCTTTTATAGAGTAAAACACAGAATGTAGTTTCAGAGTAGACAGAAAGATTTACTCTGAAATGCACAGTTGATGGAGTGCTAACCTTTATATAATTTCTGATTGTTTTCTTCTTGTTGTATGCAGTGTATTGTATTTATGTGTGAAAATAAAAAAACTGTTTAATTTTGATTTATTAATTTTATGTGCATGAACGTTTGGCCTGCGTGTATGAATATGAACTCATGTCTGGTGGTCGGGAGGTCAGAAGAGGATGTTGGATTCTCCAGAATGGGGTTATAGATGGTTGTAAGCCACCATGTGTGGGTGTGGGAATAGAATTCAGGTCATCTGAAAAAGCAGTAAGTGCTCTTAAAAGCTGAGCCATCTCTCCAGCCTCACAGCAGTATTTAACAGAGTCATTCCTGTTCTCATGTGTAACCTGTACGTCTCTCTTTTCTACTTCTGGTAAACATGGATTCTATGACTATAACACAGTCATTATGCTGCTTCCATAAATAACTGTCTTCTTCCACAGTTTTCTTTCTTCTGGTAAGTGACTTTAAACAGCATTGCAAGGGCTTCAGGGTGATTTACATGCTGAGTTTTGTAACCAAGTTTTCACCCTGGTTTTACCATCCCAGAAAGAGTGGATGGGATTTCTAATTGCTTTTTTTTTTATCACCACCTATATCCACTGATAGAAAAGAGACTCAGAATTTGAAGCCTAATCATTTCTAACTCTGCATAGCTCCCAAGAGTCTCCCTGCCGCTCTTGGAGTGATGCTGGCTTTGAGGATGGTCTGCATTGTGTTTCTTGACTGAAGAGGCACTGCCCTGCAAACCGCCCCCTGACTACAACTTTAGACATCTGCTCTGCTTCATGTTCATTAACACACTTTTGCTTTCTTATTTGATGTGTTACATAGGAAGACATAACTTAATTTATAAATATTTGGGTATTTCCCAGCTGGCTCTGCTGTAGACTGCAGGGAATCATGGAGTTGGCTGGTCTGGGTGCCTTAGTGGTTGTGTTGTAAGCTTTTCAGGTTAGAGTCTGTGGTTCCTGTGCCACAATATGCCTTTTGGTTCCCAAGAAACCAAGGCACTCCCTTGACCAGTGAAACATTCAGGCCACCTACCATGTCTCTGTGTTCTTTGGGAGCCAGTGAAGCATCTAGAAACTCGAGAAGACAATTAGTCTTAGATGTTAGTCTTGTATACCCTGTGTAGCTTGCAAACATCATTGTATCCTGGCAAACACAATAGAATTCTTCCTGGCCACTGTCATTATACTGTCTTTCATATGAGGATATAAAGAGTCTGATTGCTTGTAAACTTGCCTCAGCCTCAGTCTTGCTGAGACCCCTCTATCCTGGCCAGGTTTCATGTCTCACAGACTATATCAGGAGACTCTAGCTCAATAAGCATGGACACTTACAGTTGACTGAAATTCTGCAGCATACTTTATTTCACTTATACCTTTAAAAAACTTGTTGAGACTTGTTTTATGGCCTAAGTGGGGTAAAAGTCCAGAAGGATCTCAAAAATCCCGTGTACCCTGCTGTGATTGGGTGATTGGGGCTTCTGCACCACGAGGTCCCACTGATCTGGAGGTCATTAGGGCCTGTGATGTCTGTCTTCTTGTTTTCTTACCGAGAGGACTGAAATATCCCACCGTAACAAGCTAGTTCACTTTGTCTTGTAGTTATATGAGGTTTTCTTCATGTGATTAAAAGTGTTGTTGCTTAGGTGTTTTAGTTAGTTAGTTTGTTTTGTCACACTGACTGTTTCTAACTCTATTTTACACTCCCCCCTTTCTTCTTTATTCATGCTACTAATTTCTGGTCTGAGATCGACAGTATCTGATTTTAAAAGTTACTTGTTCCAGCTTTCATTTGACTATTTGGTGTGGTATAATTTTTTGGCCTAATTTATCCAGATATCTTAAGTATATATTTTTGTAGGCAACATGTAATCTAGTTATGTTTTATTCTGCAACCTGAAGAAATATGCAGTGGTTAATTTAGATATTCTGACTGTTTGTAAATATTTCCCCTTCATTTTTGAAAGGTAATTTTCCTGTGTATAGAAATCTGAGTGACATTTTTTTCTTTCAGTGCTCAGTGCTCAAAAGTTGTTGCTCTTTTTCTAGTTAGCAATTGTCAAAATAAAAAATCTTACTTTTTATTTGTTCTTCTGCATATGACATGTAATGTAATGTTCTCTCTCTTTTTAAATTTTTTATTGATTCGTTGTGAATTTTACATCATGTATCCCAATCCAATTCATCTCGACATCCCAGAACCCTGACAACCTCCAAAATAAAATAAAATAAAATAAAAATAAACAAGACGAAACAACTCTCCATGGAAGCAGCAACCTGTCATAGTGTGTCATACAGTATACCCCTTTGTCCAAACATCTTTACTTGCAAATGTTCCTGTCAGTGAGTCAGTGGTCTGGTTCAAGGCCTCTGGCTTCTGTTACACCATCAATACTCTGTCCTCACTGTGACTCGTCTGGGATATCCCATTGTTGCCCTGTGCCATGGATCTGTAGGACCAGTCCCTTCACATGCTCCAGAAGTTTATGTATGGGGTAGATGCTGGGGTGGACCAACTCAGAGGCCTGGATCTGGATGGAACTGTGTTGGTCACCCCACCAGATCTCTGGCACTCACACCACCAGGTCAGCTCTCCAGGATCCCACTGCCTAACCAAATGTTGGCCACCAAAGTGTGGTGCCATGTCTCCTGCTCTCATGACCATCTGGACGGCTTTCTTGGCTGCCAGAGGTGGCGAGAGGCCAGGGGTTAGGAGTGCATCTCTCCCTCGCCCATACCACTGCACAGCAGATGAGAGGCAGGGTAAGCTTTCCCACATTCATGGCCTCCAGGCCTGCTCACCTGCAGCCCTGTCACCAGAGCCAGATCTACTGTACTTCTCAGGGGAGGGGTGTGTGTGTGTGTGTGTGTGTGTGTGTGTGTGTGTGTGTGTGTGTGTGTGTGTGTCCTGATGGTTGCAGCCAGTGGTAGGTGTGGCCAGCTCTGCACAGCCCTTGGACATCATAATGGTCCCAGGCAGCAGCCCAGATCAAGGACATCTGCATGGCCTTTGGTGGTGACATGGGTCATGGACATTGATGCAGAGCCCTGCTGCTGAGTGGCCATGGGCCCAGACATGGAATTCACCATGGTCTCTGGTGGAAGGGCAGGCTGCTCACACTGGGCTCCCTCTCTTCCTGGTGCTCAAGCTGTTCTGCTCTTCTTTCTCTCCCAGCTCCACACCACACACTTGTAAACTGGAGTGGCTCCTGCTGTGGGCAGGCGATGTAATAATCTTATGTCAAGCAGCTATTTGACTGTGGCGTTGTTCAGTATAGTAGGTTCTCCCACACTGAGTAGTAAGCAGGGCTGACCCTCTTTAGCTTCTGAGCCCAGACGAGTGTGAATGCACTGAGGGCCGTGTGGCGATAGACAGAACCACCAAGAAAGTGGCTGGAGTTGGTTTCCGATCCACAGTCCAAGCAAAGCCTGCTGTAGTAAAAATGAAATCTACCTCTGGGTGGAGCCATGCCCTTGTTGCTACAGGAGGTGTGTTTTACCAGGACAGTCTGCTAAAGCATATCTCCTTATTCTAAATACTCGAGGGGCTGACAGACCAAAGAAAGATTCTGTCAAGTCAAGCTTGGGGAATAAGCTTTTTATGGGCAACTGCATTAATCCCACCCTTGGCCTTCACATTTATAAGATTTTATATAAATAATCAGGGAAGACTAGTGATTGGATTCTCAGGAGAGCAGCACCTTGTGACCTTTCTTCTCCACCAACCCCATCACCATTACCAAAGATCTAGCTATATGCTGTATTGCTCTGTTTATTTCATTGCTGTGACTGTAAACCAACCTCTCCTATTGGCCATCCAAGACACTGTGCTTCAGGATGGCAGTGGGTGTGTCAAGCTATAGGACAGGAGGCCATCTCATTGGATTAGGTGAGCGCTTTATTCAAGAGGCAAAGTATATTCTGGATAAATAATATGTTCCCACAGAGGCTATTGTGAGTGTTGGGTGCTATTATTCTTCAAGTCCTAAAGTGTATGAAAGGCTTGATGCCTCTGGAGGCACAGCAATGTGCTCATTTTATACACTGGCTAAATGATTAAAGGGCAAGAGAGAAGTGATAATGGAAATTGTGGGGAGTCTGGGTGGAACCAACATATAATATTGGGAAAGTTGGGGCCCCTTATGTTAACTTAAGAAATAACCCACTTGAAAGTGCAAATTATTACAGCTAATAGGAAAAGTCTCAGGTTGAGGCGAGCTGTAAATGTGTAGCTTTCAGAGCGAGAGAACAGAGAGGGGAAGGTGGGATGGGGACAATTCTCTCTGAAATAAAACAAGCAAGGAAGCACGCAAGCAAGCAAGCAAGCAAACAGCCATGGAGGTCAGCCACATGGCTAGGGGGCTTGCTTTGGAAAAAAAGTAAGAAGGCCTAAAGTGTTAGGGAATTAAAAAATAAATCTAGGGCAAGCAAGCAGTGCCTCTTGCAACTGCCTTGGAGGAAAAGAATGAAAATAAAAGGCAGGGGTGAAAAATGTGCATATGAAAATCAGCCCGAAGTTCTGTCACATGGCAGCAGATAGTCACAAGGTGAGAGGCATAGCGAGAGGAGAGAGAGAGAGAGAGAGAGAGAGAGAGAGAGAGAGAGAGAGAGAGGGAGGGAGGGAGGGAGGGAGAGAGAGAGAGAGAGAGAGAGAGAGAGAGAGAGAGAGAGAGAGAGAGAGAGAGAGATTAAGGAAGCCTAAACTTGTTAGGGAGTCTAAAGGCATACTTATGCTCTGTCCAGCTCTGGAATGAAAAAAAAAAAAAGACAGAAGAAAAGAAAAAGGAATAGTTCTAGCCTTCTGAGTCAGGACACAGAAAGGTTGGCAGAACCAGACAAGCCTTATGGTAGCTCCTATGGACTGCACTAAGGGGAGAAGAATCCTAGGAAGGAAAAGCATATTATTTTAAGATGACCCCTCCATTCTAAGGGTGACATCCCACACCCCACAGCCCAGCCAGGCCCCACACTTCTTGCCCAACTGGATCAACACTCAAGGGAGGCAACAAGGGCATGGCTCCACCCAGAGGTAGATTTCATTTTCACTGCAGCAGGCTATGTTTGGACTGTGGATTTGAAGCCAATTCCAGTCACCTTCTAGGTGGTGATGGTGCATCCTGGGCACAGAGGGCGGAGGAGAAGAAAGCAGGCTGAGTTTTGATTCCTCTCCTCAGACTGATTAGAGCTAACTCTGAACATTTCACCTCCTGTCTTCTCTCTCCTTAATATTGCCATGCCATGAAAGGCCAGCGCCTAACTCATTTCCCTTAAATAGAATGGACAGAGAAAGAAAAGGCTGTGACTTGAATACCAAAACTTCCCCATGGGCTTATTCACTGGGGCCTTGTTACCAGCTTGTGTGAAGTGATCAGGTCCTCATACTGCGTCTCTGTCTCAGCATATAGTGACATGGCACTGGCAGTTGAAGTCCTAGCCTTGACTGCAGATATAGGAGGAAGCCAAGTATTTAGAAGGCCTGACTAAAAGCTCTTGCACCACTAATGCAGCCAGACTCTCCCATACTGTGCTGGCCATGCCTCATGTTGTTTTGAAGAGTAGAGAGGGCCCTAGTGAGGCAAACTTATCACTCACTGTTCCTTGAGGTTGGTTTGGGACCTAGTTCACAACTGTGCCCACCAAAATGTGACCGTACGGTTGGTTGGAACCACAGGCAGGAATCGCGTGCACTAGGGCACAGGAGTCAATGTGTGCACGTCAGTAATTGTTGGTAGTGTGGGAAATGTGGAGCAGGCAGAAGCAGGGAAGGGGTAGAGGAAGACAGTGAACTAATACACCAGCCCTTACTTGTTTAGCAACTCAGTGAGATGTGATTGTGCCTCTGAGTACAAGAAGACAATTATGGTATGAATCTGATTACTGCGGCAAGGTGAGTTTGTGTCAATGTCCAGCTCTGACCTGGAGAGGTGCCATGGCCAGAGCTCAGGTGTCAGACAAGGCCTGGAGTTTGCCATGACCATAGAAGAACCAGCTAGCCATGTTGCATCATCAAATGGTTTGGGTCCCTGGGGAGCCACAGCGGTCATGTGACCTGTGGATAGGACAGCCTGCTGGAGCCAGGGCAGCACTAGTCCAGCACCATTTGCCGAGGGCAATGACTTCAGGTCTGGTGAGAGATGTTATTGTGTTTAGTGAGGTTTGTTATTGTTCACAGGGTGAGGAAAGTGGACATGAGAGCTGAATTCTGACAGCCACACCAGCCTGCAGACATTATCCACTTGGAGGAGAAGACACTGTGTGCTGACCAGTGACAGTCTGTGCCAGAGGGCAGCAATCAGGGTTGGGAAAAGTGCCCCGGCCTTGGCCTCCCCAGTGCTTATATCTGGAATGAGGGACTCTTGGAGGTTGGAAGAAATTGTGGTCTGGGGAGCTAATTGGCTCAAGGCACAAACGTCACCCCGATCTGCCTCAGTGGTCCCTGTGCCCTCTGTGGTCACTGGTGATGTTGGTAAACAGCAAGTCCCTGGGTAGTAGGGCAGAGAACCAGCCCTTGGGTCACCAGCCTGAGAGGCTTGGTCACCTCCCCAGCCAGTCCTGCTCAAGAAGCCAGTGTGGTTCTGCCTAATTGGTCCCTCTGGGCCTGGTTTCTCCCTGTCTGGTTTCTCCCTGGTTTCACTTGTCTCTTCTATAATAGAGGATGTAGAGCCCCTGGTCCTCACACAGATCCCAATGGCCCTTCTGTACTTAGAGGGGTCTTACACACTCTTTAAAATGTTTTTTAATTTAATCTGGTTCCAATGAAGTGTGTGTGTGTGTGTGTGTGTGTGTGTGTGTGTGTGTGTGTGTGTGTGTGATGCCGAGAAGGACATTTATGGAGAGAACATCTGGGAAGATTCTTCCATAGACTCATCATGTGAGTTTTGTGTTGCTCGTGCATGCACATATGTTTGAATATTAATGACAATGTTTTGGTAATAGGTTTGGGTTATTGCATTTTACTATGTGACCCACATTGATGGGGCAACTTAAGCTGTCATTTTCAAGAAAGTTCTGAAAGCATCAGTCAAAAAATGGACTACTTGGGCAAATCATAGCACAATGACTCTCTCTTTCACCTCTGTCTGACACCCCCATCTCCTCTTTGTGTGTTTCTCTGACTCTATCTTCCTTTTCTGTTTTTCTTGCCTATTGGTATTTCTATATCTTTTCCCATCTCTGCCTTTTATATCTGTCTTTATATTTGCCCCCTCTCCTTTCTCTCTCTCTGTGCACATGTGCACGAGTGTGTGTGTGTGGGGACAGAGACAGAGACACAGAGAGAACTATTATATTTACCTCTGTCTCTCCTTATCTTTGCCACATTGGCTTTCTGTCTCCTTGCTTATCTCTCTTTCTACCTCTCTGTCTTTCTATCCTCACTTCTTTCTTTTCTTGTACCCTTTCTCAGATCTCACGTTGAAGCGTATTGTATCTCCTGTGCCGGGAAGCACACTCCACTGGTGATGGAGCCTGCTACCTTATGGCCATCTATACAGGGACACAGCCTTGCAATATTCAGATAAGTTCATCCACCTTCCAGACATTGTCTGAGGTAGATATGAGAGTTGAGGGCTAAGCCCAAACCAGGACATTGCTTGTTAATAAGGGTGTCTGTATACAAGTGCACAAAGCTAGCAATCGTCTCTAAAAAGTGAATATTATCTAGTGAACTACTTGCAAATGTAAACTTTGAGTGTCAGTACTCTAATTTAAGCAATAGTTTATCAGAGCTTGCACTGTCTGATCTTACCTCACCCCTTGGAAGTTGACACTTATGCAACCGAGTACATTCTGCTGAAGGTTTTCTGAATTCAGCTGCAGAGTTTTAACCCGGGGCAGGTATGTGACTATAAGGGAACAGGGGCGAGACAGGGCTCTGTCATGCCTGGTGCCCTACTTGAGTGTCCTACTTTAAAACCTTTGATCCCCAGCAGGTGAGTGCACCTGTCACCTGTGGGGAGCTTGCCTGATGCTATTTTATATGCCCAGGCGAGAGACATTTTACCGTCCTCTTTATTGCTTGCCTGTTCTTATGTAAGGATCTGAGCTCTTGAATAGGAAGTAACTATATCTTTCTCATACTGCCCGGACAGACTGATTTCCACCTCAAGGAGTAGCCCTGCTTCTGATCCATGACGTCTGGAGAAAGGTCTCTCCCAATGGAGACAGACATGGCTCTCTAAGGTTTCTGAGTGACCACGTTGCTATCCCAGAAGCCCTACATCTAGAACAATACCTGCAGCACTGGGCGGCACAGAGTTCTGTTCTGACCCCACAAAGCCCTAAGAGGTGGCTCTAAGGTGGGCCTCACCACATCCGGGTTGGGTCCATAGCAGAAGCTGGAACTGGAGCATGTCTTTCCTCTTCAGACGCTTTCTGCCTCTGGACCCTGAGGCCTCCCAAGCTCTGTGATGAACGGGACACTGGTCACTGAGTTCCTCATCCTGGGATTTTCAGAAATGCCTCACCTGAGGTTACCGCTTCTCCTCAGCTTCCTCTGCCTCTACACAGCTGCAATCTCAGGAAACCTGCTCATTATGGTGACAATCAGTGCCAGCCCCGCCCTACATACCCCCATGTACTTCTTCCTGGTCAACTTAGCCATGGTGGACATCCTCTGCACCTCCACCATCCTACCCAAGCTACTGGACAGCATGGTGGCAGGGAGGGCCATCTCTTATGGGGGCTGCATGGCCCAGCTCTTCTTCTTCACGTGGTCACTGGGGGCAGAACTTCTGCTCTTCTCAGCTATGGCCTATGACCGCTTTGTGGCCATCTGCTGCCCCCTGCACTACAGTGCCTGGATGGGCCCCAGGGTGTGTGCATTCCTGGCTGGCCTTGTCTGGGCCATCAGCCTCACTAACACCAGTGTGCACACAGGCTTGATGCTACGTCTACCATTCTGCGGCTCCAATGTGATAGAGCATTTCTTCTGTGAGATTCCTCCACTGTTGAAGCTCTCCTGTGCTCCAACGCAATTGAACGAAGCCATGGCCTTTGCGGCAGATGTGTTCCTGGCTGTAGGGAACTTCTCTGTGACCATCCTCTCGTATGGCTTTATTGTGGCCAGCATCCTGAGGATCCGCTCTGCTGAGGGCAAGCGACGTGCCTTTTCCACCTGCTCCGCACACCTCATCGTGGTTTCCATGTACTACTCCACTGTCATCTACACCTACATCCGCCCTGCATCCAGCTACTCACTGAACAGGGACAAGGTGGTGTCCATCATCTACACCTCCGTGGCACCCACCCTCAACCCCCTCATCTACACTCTGAGGAACAAGGACGTCAAAGCTGCGCTTAGGAAACTACTGTCCTGCTGCTGAGCCTCTGCCAGCACAAGGGCCTTCACCTTTGCTGTCCTGGTGGGATCACAGGTTTGGTAGAAGTCTTGGCTTCTTTTTCTGATGACACTTTGCTGATCCACAAGGGACAACTTTTTGACTGCTTCACTTCAGGAAGGAGAAGCCCTGAGGCTTGCACTTAATACTGTGCAGGGTCATGGGTAATCTTCAAGGCTGAGAACCTCAGTGGTTAAATGAATCCCCCAAAATGTCAACTGTGGATGGGGCCCATTCCCAGCCCTCTCTGTTTGCATCAGTCACACAAGCCAGGGGCTCTGGGTAGACATTGCTTTGTGCCTGCGCTCACTTTTTACTCCCAAAGGCTACTCAGCATCGCTTGTGGCTGGTATGTAGTTAGGTGATCTGGGGGTATAAAGAGGTCTGGGGGCTTAAGGCAATTGGTCTTTCTTGGAGGTGAACTATCTGAAAAACGTGATTTCCTCCCACTTTTTAGTATGCTCCTGAAAGAAAATTTTTGGGAAGTCTCCTGCCATGCTGTAGCATCCTGTGTCAGTGTGTGATAAGGCCTGCCATTGCCTTCCATCCTGTCCAATGTGAGCCACCAAAGCTTGTCAGCAGCTTCCATGTAAAAACTGGCTCTCACCCAGGAGGCTGTTGGCAGCAGTTTGCTAGGGGCATGAGGTTTCTTGGAGCCAGGGCCTTATAAGTGCCACCGTGAAGTACTGTAGCAGAGCTGCTGTGTGCTTGGGAGCCTATTGGCTTGGAGGATGTGGCTGGGAATGGAGCTGTGAGAGAGGACATCGCTGTTTGGAATATTCAGAAACCTTTAATGCCTTATTCAGACTCCTGACTTCCTGTCTGGGTTGTCTCAAGTTCATAAGCTGAACTCTGGGGTCTCATTGACCTCTTCCTCCTCCTGATTGACTTGTGTTCCACTTAATATTGGTTTTTTTTTGTCTCCTTTCAATACTTGTTGAATTAAATAATTATTTTATTTTTGAAAATTTATTGTAAATTTTATATATGTGTGTAGTATCTTTATAATTTCCCCTTCCTCCTTTCAACCTTTTCTCTGCTCCCTTCCTCGCAACCTCATGGACTCTTTTTCTCTATTAGTGTCGTTTTCACATATATATGAATAAATATGCAAATAAATCCCACTAAGTTCATTTATAGTTACTCATATTTATATGCGTTTAGAGCTAACCACTTGGCATTGGATAACCAACTAAGGGCCTAGTCTATAGGAGAGACCGATTCCCCCTCTCGACAGTCACTAACTGCCTTTGGTTCCTCAGATCTCCACCATCCACATTAGCATGCCACCTGCTGTCGCCGTTCAGGTCTTGTTGAAGTCGTCATGTTATTCAGTTTCATGGATAAAGCTGCCCTGTCATATGTAGAAGACACAATATTGCAGCAGCCATCTTGGTCCTCTGGGTCCTAATTTTGCCTGCCACTCCTTGTTCCCTGATGGTCCCTGGGAGTTGGATGTGAAGGTAGTGTGGTAGGCAACTCATATCAGTTTTTCTCTGCACTTTGGCCAGTTGTGGTGACTTTCTGTACTGGTCTCTTTGTCTGCTTCAACAAGGAGCTTCTTTGATGTGGGACAAGAGCTACACCTATCTGTGGGCGTGAGGCTAAGCATGAGGGCCACACTTAGAGATTTATATTGGTTTGGAGAAGTAGCAGTGGTAGGATCTCCTCCATGCCTGTGACCTGTCTAGCTAGAGGTGGTCAGTCGGGTTGACAGCATGGCATGAGCTCTGTCCTATTGAGCAGGTCTTACGTCCCGTCAGACAGCTGTTGGTCATAGCTGAGACACACGTGCTACTGTTGTGCCCTTAGCGATAGCTCGTGCTGTTCATTGTGGTCCACAGGGATCACAGTGGCAAGGACACTGTTTGCTTTTCTTCTTTGGCAGCTCCTACATCACCTTCTGCTACGATGAAAGTTAGTCCTCATGAGGGAAGCTTCTGGGTCAGCTACAGTTGGAGCCCTCCAAATCCTGTGTCTGAAGTGTCTGAAGTCTTCAGTAATGAAGGCTTACCCTTAAATTCTGGGAGGCAACCCAGGGCAACAGGAACAGCCTATGTTGTTTTGGGGGGATGCTTGGACTCCTTTTGCCAACAATTCAAAAGGAGGCTTCTCTTGCATGTCACTGTAGTCATTGTTAGATAGTCACGGGCTCTTGGGGAGACCTTACCATCTCAAGCGGTATAATTTCATTTAGACTACCTATCAAGGATGTAGTTTTAAATATCTAAAGTGTGCTTTACCCCTCCTCCCTGACTCTTCCTCTGTAACACCCTTCCTCTGCCCTGTCCACTTAAAGACCATCATTTTCTTCTCTCCATGAAGATTATACGCTTTTTAAAAAGCCAGACAATGTCTTGTTCTTCCTGTTTTTACTCTAGGCACAGGGAAGGCACCATCAAATGTCAATGGGCTGCCACGACAGAAAAGGACATCGTGATTATTTCCACAAATTAGGTCATTACATGTAAATTTGGAAAAGCCAGCTGGATAATTAAATGAACAATTCATTCTTTTTTTTTTTCTGAATGCAGTGCCATGGTCCAGTGGAAAGGGCAAACGTATTTTTGAATGGTACCAGGTGGGCAATTCAAACTTGGGGCCTCTGAACTTTGTGCAACACATGCATGGGTATTTTGTCAGTGGAGACTTAATGAGACTAGCCTGGTGGCACTCAAGAGTTTAGACTTCTAAGGGAGTTTACTGTGCCTTCCTTGCTGCTCTGATCTCCATGGGAAAGAAGTCACGAGAAGTGCTTTCAGAGATAGTTCTGAATTCATAAGTCTGTATGAGTGTGGTCCCTACAATGTCGGGAATATAGGGGGCACTCCATGCCAAGCATGGGGACGCAGCTCAGGGATCCCCAAGGAGCATATACATTGCAACTCCTGGTTTTATCGCTTTTCATTTTGCCATTCCCTGAAGAACATAGGAACATTTCATTACAAGTATGTTATAATCTAGCGAAATTGGAAAACATAGAAAGGGAGAAATTAGAAAGTGATTGCGTGTGGATGCAGCCCTTGCTGATATTCTCACCTCAATCCTTGTTGTATTATGTTTATTTGTTGTTTTTTTTTTAAATCTGTGTGCTGGGGTTCTTCTGGGCAATCTGTATTGGGTAATACTTCCGTAGGACTGGTAGGTTTTGGAGATAAGGTTCTGGCTTGATCTTTCCATTCATACTGTTGGTGTTTTTGTGATGATTGGTTTTGGTTTGAAGTCTGGCCTGCTTCTTGGGTTCATTTGCTTGAAATATCTTTTCTCATCCTTTTGCTCTGAAATGTTATCTATTCTTAATGATTAGGGGGACATTTCTTTGATAAAGAAAGTGGGTAGGTACAGTTTTTAAATCTAATATGTAACTTTGTGTGCTTTAGCGAGGGGTGAGACCATTGATGTTAAGAATTATTAGTGACCAGTGCTTATAGTTTCCTGTTTCTCATTGGTATGGTGTGTCAGCTATTCCCCAACCCCCACCTTGGTTTTCTGGCCTGGGATCATTTGTTCCTTGCATTTTCTTTGGTGTAACCTTCATGGCAACCATCCTACCCATAGCCCTGAAGAGACATAGCCAGGATCTGCCTCACCCAAATGATTATCTTTACCTGAGTTCTGATCACTGAGCTATTGCTCTTCTCTGCATGGCCTACAACCAATGCCATCTCATCTGACAGCCATTTCACTATGGCACCCTCATGAATGGCAGGGCCTATGCGGCCCTGGAAACTTTTGTGTAGTTCATAGGTGCTCTAAACAACTTAGTGTTCACCTGCCTTGTGTTGCTGCTGTCCTTCCTTCTGTAGCTCCAATCTGGTTTCACATTTCTTCTACAAGTTCTCATCAACATTTGCTATACTGTAGTCCTACCTTCATCAACAATGCCATAAGAGTCATTGCAGACATTTTCCTGAGTGACCTAAACTTATTGACCATGTTTTCGGGTTATTTGTTGTTGTTTTGTTTTTTGTTTTGTTTTTTTTTTAATCATTGCCAGCATCTAGCTCATCTGATCTGTTGAGGGCAAGAAGTGTGCCTGTGACCACCTGGTGATGGTCATCCTGAATTACTCCACTGTGACCTACACCTATATCCAGCCCACTGTGGGATCTGCTGGGCTCCTAGACAAGGCCATAACCTTTTTGTATAACTCAGTGACCCCCATCTCTCAACCCCCTCACTTATACCCTAAGAACAATGAATTCAAAGCATCCCTCAAACATATTTTCCCCTTGAAGACCCTTAGATTAGAGAGAGAGCAAGCAGAAAGAAGACTTTGTCTATGAATCCCCTGAGTATTGAGAGAATAGGCTAAGATCTCCCCTCAGACCACCTAGCCAAGTAAGTCTATGGATAGGAAACATATTGCTGACCTTTGCAATTTTTTTTAGTACCTCTTATACATTTTCACCTACCTAACACATTCAAATGTGTTTGATTGTAAGTACAGTGCTCTTAAAGATTAAGCTACTTCTGTGACTCACAGCACCAACCTAACTGCTAATTAATTCTGGAAGTGTAAGTTCTTCAGTGAAATATAATTCCTTTAACTTGTGTCCCAACAGCCACTACGATACTGTTACAGCTATGAGGAATCTTAGCTCATGTCTCCGGTGGGCTCTCACAGCGCTGGTTTGATTCTTCACATCTTTCCTATTATCATTTCATAACATTCCTTACAGCAGAGTTTGTATCCCAGGATAAGGGAAAGACATCCATTGAAGAAAAGTAGATAAGATTAGAATGTTGATCTTGACAACATCTGATGTCTACTGAACTTCCCCTGATTTCATCACATGGAGAAGTCAGACCAGAGCCAGACACTAGCACACTTGCCTTTTCCTAGACAAAGGGCCAGACCAGAGATTTGCTTAGTCACAGTTTTGACATACACCCCAGTGTCTGGTATGTTTCGTGTGACCAGACTTTTCCTGGAGGGCCATTGTTAAACTGTATTCCATGTGGGTAATGGTAACGTGATATATAGCATGTCCCATCATTATAAGAATTTCCAAATAATGTGCTTATGATATGTGTGCATGTATATGTGTGTGACCAATTCTGTACTTAGTGATTGGGTGATTATCAGTTCTATAGCTTAAATATCAGCCATGAGAATAAAAGAAGAAATGGCACAAAACATGACTTAAAGGTGAAGTGAACAGTGTGAAGGAAACTAACAGGCTAAACAGGTCCAGGGAAATGATTCACAGATGTCACTCTCTATTGTCATCAACACTGAGCCCAGAATCACCTAGGAGATTAGAGAGGAACACCTGTCCACGCAGGTTAGAGTGTTTCCAGAAAAGATTCACTGAGGCAGGGCATCCACTCTCCATGTAGGCAGCACCATCCCAGGGACCAGGGACTAGAAAGCATGGGCTAGAGGGGAAGGGAGAAAGCCAGTTGAGCACAGATGCTCCTCTTCTATGTGTCCTGGGCAGCCATGATGGGAGGAAACTTCACCATCACATATGGCCACTGCCAGGAGGTCCTGCCTCACCGTAGACCAAAGCAATGGTCAAGTGGCAATGGACTGAAGCTTCTGGAACCATGAGACAAAATAAACATTTTGGGAAAGGATTGTGGTCACGAGGATGAAAACCTAATTAATATAACACATCTGGTTCGCATCACAAGTCCTAGTATGGTACACATATAAGAAGGTTCAAGGAAGTAAATTGCTGAAGACTGTTAATGAAGAATATGTTTAGTCTGAAAATGACACAGACTGGTTTCAGCAGCATCTGCTGCAGACGGTGCCCTTTCTCCACCGAGCTGTATTTTGACCAGCATCTTAGCAGTGGCCACAGATGCACGTCCTCTTCTTCCTCTTCCTCTTCCTGACCTGCTCACCCTCCTTTTCAGCTCTCACTGAGTTTTCAGAGATTTATCCAGGAGTAGATGGTCAGCAAAACTCTCTCTCTCTCTCTCTCTCTCTCTCTCTCTCTCTCTCTCTCTCTGTGTGTGTGTGTGTGTGTGTGTGTGTGTGTTGTCTTACTGGTTTTTGTTTGTTTTGAGCTTTATTTTTGTTTGAGAGAAAAAAGGGGGCAGGAGAGAGAATGACATTGGATGGTTAGGGAGGGCCAGGGAGGAGCTGGGGGAGGGGAACAGACATGACCAACATGTATAAAAAGAGTTTAGCCTTTGCATCTTTATGATCTGTGTCTGTTTTTATTTATGACATGCAGGAAGCATTCCAGGTCATGTTTTGTGTGCAGTCACTTGTCTACTTCTCCTAAAACTGCTGAAAATAATGAAGGTTTCCTACCAGTTCAATTGTCTCATCATTGTAAAATTTAAGCAGGACTAATATATATGAGTTCATTTTTGAAAGTTACACTTCATCTCTGGTTTCTCAGTTTCCTCTTTCTCCATGCTAATGCTGCTAGCTTAGACTACAGCAGGTGAGAAAGAAGCTGTAGAATGGAAATTCCATGTCTCTCAACAATGGTCTTACCAAGACACTGGCCATGCTGGCCCCTCAAGATTCATTATAAAATTTAGATACACTAGTCAAAGTTCTCAAACAAGGCCCTATGATGTTTACAGGGTGGCTTTGTTTTGTGAGTATCACTACCATCACCCACTGAAAATCTTCCAGTCCAGGAATGTTGGATCTCCATTTAAATAAGCTTTAATTACTTTTGAAATAGTTTGTATTTATCAGGAAAGAAAGCTTGAATGTTTTGTTTACATTGCCTCTAAGACTTTTGTTGTTTCTTAGGTTACAGAAAGTGAAATTGTCCAGTTTTTGCACACTTAGGAACATCCCAGGCTGAAGAACAGCCTGCACATCACCACTTAATGTGATAAAGAGGGCAAGAGCCTGCCCAGGGCCAGCTTGACATCCTTGTTCCTCAGTGTGTAGATGAGGGGGTTCAGGGTTGGGCTGAGGACCGAGTAGAGCACCGAAGTCACTTTGCTTCTTTCTGGGCTGTAGCTGGAAGCAGGACTGATATAGGCACAGAACACAGACGAGTAGTACACAGAGACCACGATGAGGTGGGATGAGCAGGTGGAAAAGGCCTTCCTCTTGCCCTCAGCGGAGCGCATGCGCAGGATGCTGGCGATGATACAGCCATAGGATAGCAAGGTGAGCGCGAAGTTGATGCCTCCATAAAAGGCATCTGCCACAAGAGTCATAATGCTATTCACATATGTGGGGCTGCAGGAGAGCAGGAGGAGAGGGGGGATCTCACAGAAGAAGTGGGTGATGACCTTGGGACCACAGAACGACAGCCGTGTCATCAGGCTAGTGTTGATAGATGAATTCAGTGCACAGATGGACCACACACCCATGGCCAGGGCCCCACACAGCTGTGGGCTCATCCTAGAACTGTAGTGCAGGGGACAGCAGATGGCCACATAGCGGTCATAAGCCATGACTGTGAGCAGCAGCAGCTCAGAAGACAAGGACCAGACAAGGAAGAAGAGCTGGGCCATGCACCCCTTGAAAGAGATGGTGTTTTCCTCAGAGACTAGGCCAACCAGGGCCTTGGGCAGCACAGAGGAGGTGCAGATAATGTCCATGGTGGCCAGATTGCAGAGGAAAAAGTACATGGGACTGTGGAGCCCAGGGCTGGCGGTGACCAAAGCAATGATCACAATGTTGCCTGTTAGAGCCATTGTGTAGAGGGACAGGAAGCAGCCTATCAGGAGAAATCTTAGACTGCTGTGCTCTGAGAAGCCTTCCAGCACGAACTCTGTCACTACTGTCTGGTTGGGCCTTGACAGCATGTTGGAGAGTGTTAGGCCCACTGTTGTGTCTTTCATCTTCTGAGATGATATCTCAGTTTACCACTTCATCATGTGATTTTCAAACCTGATCATCTCAAATATCTGTGCCATCAGAAAGAAAAGGAGTGATAGTTTTTCCTTCATCGAAATTTCTTGTCCTTTATTTGTCTGTATCATGCCTTTTGGAAACCACACATATTTTATTTACGTTTAATTTTCTACCTACAAAGCCTCCCCCTACTGATTTGGATCAAGAGGGACATCTTTTCCTCTCTTGGCTTCTTGACCACGTGGACTCAGTGGAGCATCCCTCATTCAGGACAATGCTTCTGCTTTGCTTCTCCATCACCACCTGTAACCACCACCATCTACTCACAGTAACTGAAAATATAAATGTACTCCCTCACCATAGCTGCACCCCTCGCCGCCATAGGCGGTATTTTTCACATGATGATATCTTTTGGATGTATACACACTGAGTCAGTTCTTATACTTTGTTTCATCAGCTGTCCTTCTGACTTCTCCATCACTTTGTCTTCTTTGTTATTTGGGGCTTTACTATCCAACTCAACATTAAAACTCCATTCTCCATAGCCAAGTAGCTATGTATTTTCTGAATTTAATTTACTGTGATCTATGATTTACCTTGTTGATATTGCCATGACTCTAACCTACTTCAAATCTATTGCCCCAGAGATAGTTTCTCACAACCAAAGCCTGTAAATCCAGAGTACTTCTGTGGCTTTAAGGTCGCCATGAAGCACAGACACAGCAAAGCCATCATTCCAATAGCTGAATTCATTGCCATTCTCCACAGCTTTTTCTTTCTTTTTAAAAATGTATTTATTTATTAATTCATTCACATTACATCTCAATTGTTATCCCATCCCTTCTATCCTCCAATTCCTCCCTCCCTCCCACTTTCACCCTATTCCCCTCTCCCATGACTGTGACTGAGGGGGACCTCCTCCCCCTCAATATGATCATAGGGTATCAAGTCTCTTCTTGGTAGCCTGCTATCCTTCCTCTGAGTGCCATCAGGCCTCCCCACCAAGGGGACATGGTCAAATATGGGGCACCAGAGTTCATGTGAAAGTCAGTCCCCATTTTCCACTCAACTGTATAGAATGACCTGTCCCTTGGCTAGATCTGGGTAGAGGTTCAATGTTTACTGTACATACTGTCCTTGGTTGGTGCCATAGTTTTCCACAGCTTTTTTCTGCATTGTGTTAACGGCCTTGTGTGGACACTCACTCTCAGTTACCTAGTGTTTCAGGATGCTTCTTCTATGGAACACAGCTACATCTTCCTGATTCATTGTCTCACCTTAAGCCTACACATTTGACAGATAATCAGAGGATTCCTGTTCTACAAGACAAGAATGGTGTTTTGAATCCTATTATCTGTTTCACCCAACTGGTCCTCAAAGCCTGCAACTATAGATTTCAAAAAATTACAACTCAAGTTACCAATGTCTTCAGTTGTTTCACAGTTTGTGACTTCTTGTCATTTCCAACATTTTCATCTTCTCTATCCATCATCCAAGGAGCACAGAGTGTGCACCTTAAGGTAACTGTCCATCTTCCCCAAGTCCAAACTCACTATGACTCTCCTAAGTCCTTCAGCTTGTTAAGCTGTATAGCTTGATATAGAAGACCCATCAGACACCACCCATTTGCATTTTCTATAGGTTCCTTCATAAGCTCATGTGTAAACACTCTCTACTCCTATAGATTAGCGTGTGTGTGGCAATCTTACTCAGTGTGAAAATATTTTTTCTTGGCACCGCTCCTTTGGTGTGCAAGTTAAAAGTATTTTATGACTGAGCACAGGCATAATGTAGCAGTCAGTGAAGTTTTCCAAGGGTTACTGAATACAGTGGTGCTTACTACTTACCCACTTTTTCCTACATCAGTATTGTAACACTTTATTTTCTTTGATTACTTTTTATCTCACATATCTTTTCCACAATCTGGCCCACAACCTATTTTGTCACCAGCTTCATAGTAAGTGCTGAGTTTTAAACATAGCTGCCTTCATTTCAGATCAGAGATTCTTCAATATTATATTTATACTCTGCAACCATGTGACAGGGTTATGTCTGACCATGTGTCTCCCCCTTCTGCATACCTCTTCTCCCTTCCTCTTCCACTAGAGAACCTAATGAGTACTTGGCAAAGCATGTGGTTCTACAGAAACATAATTACAAAATTGAATTCCTCTAATGGCCTTGGAAGTTTCTTAATCTGGCTCATTTCTCTATACTTGAATTTGAAAGACACTCCTGGTAGTATTAATAACCCATAGGCAATGATAACTCCCATCCTCAGGGTTCACCTGTTTCTCAGTACAGGAAGTGTTGATCAAGATTAACCATAGGCTGAGCTAGAAAAACTGAAATTTGTAAAAAAAAAAAAAAGCTTGCTATTTGATAGAATTATCCCCATATCAATAGCACATCTATTAAAATCTAATAACATGGGAAATAAGTTATACATTCCTAAACAACACATCTCAAAAGACCTGAGAGAGAAATACAGTAAATACTGTGATTTAAGGACCCAGAAATAAGTCCACATATTTACATATACATTGTATATTATGAAGAAGCAAAAAAAAATTATACATACCAGAGAAGAGACAGCATCTATGCTGGCTAGTCTTCTGTCAGTTTGGCACAAGCTAGAGTCATCTGAAAGGAGGAATCTCAATAGAAAAAAAATGCCTTCATAAGATCCAGATGAAAGACATTTTCTCAATTAGTGATTGATGGGGGGAGGGCCAATCTCATGAGTCTTGGTACTATCCTTGGGCTGAAGGTTCTGGAATCTAGAAGAAATCAGGCTAAGAAAAGCAACAGGGAGCAGGCCAGTAAGTAGCACTTTTCCATGGCCTCTGCGTCAACTCCCCTTCCAGGTTCCTTCCCTGCTTTTGTTCCTGTCCTGATTTCCTTCAATAATGAACAGTGATATGGCAGTGTAAGCCAAAGAAACCCTTTCCTCCCCAAGTTGCTTCGGTCATGATGTTTCACTGCAGCAATAAAAATGCTAAGACCACATCTTCAACAAATGGTCCTGGTCAAACTAAACAGTAACATGTAGAAGGATGAAACTAGATTCTTATCTCTCACCATTCACACAACTCAACTCCAAGTGGATCAAGGAGCCTGACCTATGTATGACCCAACACCCTGAAAATGATAGGGAAGAAAATATAGAGTATGCTTGAACTCACTGACACAGGAAAGGACTTTCTAAAAAGGACCATGCCTCAAGATCAATAGTTGACAAATGGATTCACATTCGAGTCTAATGGCAAAAAGTCTTTATTAACTATACATCTGACAAAGGGTTAATGTCTAGAATATATAAATAAAAAATTAAACAGCAAGAAAACAAGAAACTCTACAAAAAACAAGGAATGGAACTAAACAGAGTTTTCAAAAGGTCAAACACAATAGCTAAAACAAAACAAAACAAAAAGATTAGAAAGATATTCAATATCTTTAGCCAGCAGGGAAATTGAAACTAAAACTCATTTGAGATTTTATCTTACTCTAGTCAGAACGGCCAGGATAAAAAAATAAATAAACAAATGAAAGCAGATGCTAGCAAGGGTTCAGGGAAAAGGGACACATATTCATTGATAATGGGAGTACAAACTGGTACAAGCACTTTGCAACTTAGTGTGGAGATTCATTGAAAATATGGAATAGACCTACCATATGGCCCAGCTATACCACTCAGGCATTGACTCAGAGAACTAGATATCTTAATAAAAAAGATTCTTGTTCTTTCATGTACATGATTGATCTACTCACAAGACAGGAAATAGAAACAACATAAATGTCTGCAAAATGATGAATGGATAGTGAAACCATGGCACCTACATAATGGAACCTACTCAGTTTTTAAGAAAAAAAGTGAAATCATAAAGTCTGTAGAAATATAGGCTGGAAGCAATTATGCCGAGTGAAGTACTCAAGGCCTAGAAAGACAAACACATGACTTCTGTAATGTGTGGATGCTATGTTTTTTAAGTATTAGTTATGTGTGTTTCCTTTAGAACACTCAAAGAAATTGGAGCCTAGTAAGGTACCACGGGAAGAAAGGCTCTTTTAAGCAAAAGGAGATGTAATATAGTGTTATAAGAAAGAGAAGGAGAAAATTAAATAAGAATTATGAGAGAGGGTGGGGGGTGGGAGGAAAGGTAGAGGAGGCAATGTGGTGAGGGATAAGTAGCACCAAAACCCTTTTGAAAAATCCACACGGAAGCCTGCTGCATTAGAAGCTTCCTAAAATATACATTGTAGTATAAAAGCAATTTAAAAGGAGTTACCATATAATGGGGGACATTACCCCAACTAGACAGTACATGCTACCAAATAAATCTCCAGGATATAGTATGTATTTCTGAGATGTTTAATCACTGGGTCCTAAAGACCCTCAGACATTACATATCATTGACACTGCTCTTGATTATCCTCTTGAATGTGATAGTAAAGTTCTATTGCTGGAGACATCACCTACTTGAACCACAAACATGTAGAGATCAAGCGGGTACTGGCCTGAAGATACTTTGCCCAAAACTTGATGATTTAAAAAAAATCATCAATATCACTCATATCTGGATCTGCCAGTAAAAATATGCCCACTGATGCAACAGTGGCACACATGTTATGGAGCTAACCAATCACCTTATGACTAAATTTAAAGCCCACTCCTCAAGATGGGACCCTACTTGCCACTGTTAACAAGTCCAAGAATTTGTTGATAGATATGTTACATGATCTAGGGAGAAATCTACTACTGTTATATTACTAAATAGACACAGTATTAAAGTGACTTCTAATAATTTATTGCTATACCTGTAGATCAGTGCATCACACAACACTCATCAAATAAGCTGCTGATGCTGCTTCTCCTCTTCCTTCCTCTGGATCTTCTAATTTCCCCCTACATTTTATTGTTTTAATTGAAGATAAACTTTCACACATTATATTCTAATTATGATTCCCTCATTTCCTCCCAGATAGTCCCCAACTCCCCACTCATCCACCTCCTTGCCCCCTCTCTCTCACAAATAGGCAAATAAAAACAAGTAAACCAGAATATTAAAAAAAAGAGAAAAGTACAAGAAACATATATCCATACACATCCACACATTCAAAATCAGAACCCATGAAAACATAAAACTGGAAACCATAATTTACAAGCAAAAGACCATTAAGATACAAAATGCCCAAACAAAGAGACATAAGACAAAAAATCCTGTAGGAATATCACATTGGAATTGGACAAGACAAACAAACATCAGGAAAAGAGCCCAAGAGAAGACATAAGAATCAGAGACACACCTACTCATTTGCACACTTGGGAATGCCATAAAAACTAAATTGGAAGCCATAATATATATGCAGAGAACATAGTGGCAATATGGTCAGGCTCTTTGCAAGCTACCTCAGTCCCTATGAGTTCACATGAGTTTTGGTCATGTTGATATAGAGGGCATTTGTTAGCTTTGTGTTTTTCATCATCTCCATCTCTTATACTTTTCCTCTCTCCTCTTCTACGGGGTTTCCTGAGCCCCGAGGGGAGGCATTTATTTAACAGAGACATTCCATTAAGGTTGAATGTTCTAAGTTCTTTCACTCTCTGCATAGCATCTGGTTATGGGTCTTGGCATTCATTTTCATATGCTGCCGGGGGAAACTTCTCTGAAGATGGCCGAGCAAGACACAGATCTGAATATATCAGAGTGTCATTATCAGCCTGCTTTCTTATAGCACATAGGACTACCCACCCTGGTGAGGCACTGCCCACAGTGAACTGAGTTCTTCCATACTAATCCTTATTTAGGAAAACACACTCCAGACTTCCTATAGGAAATCTTAGAGACGCATTTTCTCAGTTTAGAGTTCTTCTTCCAAAATAACTCCAGCTTGTATCAAGTTGTCATAAAACTAGTCAACACTCCTTGGAACTGAATGCCATGTCTTCAGAGTTGATGTCCAATGTCAGGCTTCGTGCCCAAACCTACACAACTGCCTTCACATAGTAGGACAGGCTAATGTTTTACCCTGCTTTTTTCAAATGGTAAAGCTGTAAAACAAAGGCCAAGTCATGGAAAACCTACTAAATGAAATAATACCTCTAAAGCCTTGGTGTTGGAAGTGACAGACATTTAGGTATAGTAGGACACAATGAGGAAGTAGCCTCATTAGGCACCACATGAGTAAGCTGTGAAAATCCCAAAACAGTAAGGGAATTCTAAAATCACCATGAAAAAAAAAAGCCAAATTAGATTTAAGGGAGTCCAACTAGACTAGAAGTAAAACTCACAATGAAGAATATGTCCAGAATAATGTCACTAAGAAATAGACATAGACACTTACCAATGCAAAGAAGCTTGAAAGGGCTCATTCACAACCACCAGAAAAGTCTACAAAATATCTTTAAGGTAGCTCCACATCTTGAGATAAAAAAGAATATCTATGCAAAAATATTTCTAAAGTGCAAAAATACAATAAAAGACAGATATACAAGAGAAAAAAAGAGAAAAAACCTTGCCAATCAATACACTAAACCATCAAGCCACAGAGGTGGATGACAGAGAGGAAGAAAATAGAAGGGAAACTCAAAACCAATAGAGAAAAATGAAGCAGTGCAGAAGACTCTGATAATGACAATCCTGAATGTAAACAGAGTAAAGGGCATAGATGAAAAAGAAAGAAAGAAAGAAAGAAAGAACGAAAGAAAGAAAAGAAACACACCACAAAATTACTACAAAAAGTATAAAGTACGCTAAGGACACAAGATCAGCAGGAGAAATCAGTCACATTTTCATACACCAATAAATGTTATTGCTAGTAACAAAATTTGAAGAAATCTTGCTTAAAATAGGTAGGAAAAACCCTAACACATTAGGAATTGTTTAGCTAAGGATATGAGTAAACACTTTAATGAAAATTACGAAACCAGCTGGGCAGTGGTGGCACTTGGGAGGCAGAGACAGCTGCTGACAGGTTCCTGTGTTCATGCCTTGGATAGATGATCTTTCCCATGCTCTACTCTCTCTTTCAGGGTAGGATCAAGTTGTGTGGATGGATTTCTCTGAGTCTGATGCCAACCTGGTCTACAAAGTGAGTTTCAGGACAGATAGGGCTATGTGGAGAGACCCTGTCTCAGAAAAAAAAAAAGCAATGAAGGAAGGAAAATAATGAGTAAAACAATGAATAGCTGGACCTCTGAACCCCATACACACTAGCATGACCTCTATGACCTTGAGGTGGAAGAATTAATATTGTCAAAATGCATGTATTATCCAAAATTATTTTAGCATCAATGCAATAATATTATTTATGGCACTAAAAAAAAGCAATTCCAAGATTCATATCGAAACACAAATGACTTGAAGGCAGGACTTAATGTAGCAGTCTTGAACAAAAAAATAAAAAATAAAAAATGTGTGAGCATTTCTATGCATGGCTTTAAGACATCCACCATAATGCTCTGATCAAGACAATTTGATCTCATCATAGAAGAGAGAGTAGACCATGGGAAAGGTCAGATATCTAAGAATGAACACAGAAACCTACCACCAGCTTGTTTTCACACAGGCCACAAGAATATAGAGTAGAGAAAACACAACCTTAAAATATGTGTGCTGGTGAAACTGGATGTTCACATGTGAAAGAATGAAACAAGATAATTTCTTTGTTTTATACAAAAATCAGTCCCAAATGAATCAAAGATTGAATCTAATTTCCTGAAAGAAAAGGAGAAACATTTCAAATTATCTAAATAAGCAATATTTTTTCAGATAAGATTCCAAAAACAGAACAAGTACAAAACTAGACAAATAAGATTATATCAGACTAAGCAATGTCAACATAGCAAACAATAATTAAAAACTATTTTCAAAGTAATCATCTGACAGGAAATTAATACCTAAATTTAAAACTTCAATGTTAAAAAATGACAAACAATCCAATTTAATAAGTGAACAATCTGTTTTTATATTTCTAAAAATTTCAAACTGTTGCAGAATATATGAAAATAGTCAAGTTCATCAGCCATCAGGGGAATGCTAACCCAACAGCAATGAGCTGTCATCTCACCTAGCACAATAGCCATTAAGAAAACAGGAAGACAGCAAATGTTACTTTTAAAAAATCAAAGAAAAGGGGACTTTACACTGATGTGAATTAGTATAGCCATTAGGGAAACTGTTGGAAGGTTTCTCAGTAGAATAGAATTAAAGATTCCACACAGACCAAAACTTCGCTACTGGATGCATATCTAAAAGAAATTAAACAGGACATCAGAGGGACACCAACCTTCCCTTGTAGAGAAGTGATCACAATAGCAAATAAACAGAATACTCATATGTATCCACCAGGGGATGAGGGGATAGAGAAAAGGTAATGTGCTCAGGCAATGGAACATTACTCAGCCACAAGAACATGACCCCTGTGCATGCACAGCAAGATAGATACAAGGTCGGAAGTAACACAGTGAGATAAATAAGCCAGACATAGAAAGATAAATGCCACATTTGTCTCTCATAGGTGAAAACTAGAAAACTCTATCTTAGTAGGATAGTGATTAATAGACATGGTGATGGCAAAGATGAGGAGGTGCTAAGGAAGCTAGGGCAATGGGAACTAAGCACATTTGAACACACAAAAATATATTCTAGGGCTCTGCATGGTGGGATGGCTACACTCCACAATAATCTCTTATGTATTTGAAAGTAACAAGAAGAGAGGAGCTCAAAGCTTGAAAAGACAGAGATGACAAAATCTGAAGGATGTAAACATTTACTTAGAATATGCACAAACATATTGAAATATCAACCTATGTTCCATCAATCTGTGCAGTGACCTTCTGTTACAAATAACAGCATTGACTGATACCATTCATGGTAGCTTCATTCATACACCAATTCAGAAAAATACATCACAGAAAAAACGTGAACAGACAGTGTAAGATGTGCAAAATAGAAAAGAAAAAAAAAACCCACAGCAAGTCCAGTGTGTGTGGCCCATGTACTCATTGGAGCATAGTCAAATTCCCAGTGGCCAGCCCCTTCAAGAAAACCAAGTCTTTCCCCATCCCCCAAGCCAGAAGCCATCAAATTTGAAGAGCTACACTTTGGGGGGGTGATAAAGGGAAGGAGAGTGGACCTTGGAGGAATGGGAAGCTAGTGTGAATGGGAGCGTTGTATAAAATTTCCAACTAATTAATAAAAAATTATATTATGGGGAAAAGATGTGCAAAAACACTGTTCCCGTTGAAGTTGTGTGCTTTTATATGGAAGAAAATCTACTCAAAACCAGATCTGTAGCAGAAAATACCCATATGTGTTACCTCTTAATTATTGAGACATGAACAAGACAGTGAGAGAGGACTTTTGGGATCATGAAAATGTCCCGCACCTTCATGGAACTGGACTACATGAAAGAAAGCACTCTGTAAAACACAAAATGGTTTTTAAAATGCAACCCTCTTCTTTAAGTGTACCTTGAAAACTATAAAGATTACTTGTTAGGTTTACTTTAATCCAAGTCTTCAAAATGTTGAATGTGTGTTAGAGCAAATGGAAACTCTGCAAAAGGTAATCGGAGCCTCATGTCTTAAAGTGGAGAGAAGAGATACCGATGAGAAAGAGGAGTGTGACCTCTGTGGAGCAGGAGTATCACTGGACAGGTCCAATGGGGACATGTCTCTGAAACTGGAGTTATCCAAGGCAATACGCACACGTCATGCATTCACATTATAACAGAGAGATAGAGTGAGTCAGAGTGTGCACAGCCACACACTCCACCAAACACACACACACACACACACACACACACACACACACAGACACACACACACACACACACACACACACACACACACACACCATTCCATTGCACATGTGCTGAAGTTTCTGATCAAAGTTAAAGAACCACATAGAAAACTAACAGGTTCCACCAGCATCCACTGACAACACTTAGAAGTGAACACAGAACAATGGCAAGAAACAGCTAAACCTAATGAACACAGCCTTTCAGTAAAGGGAATAAGGCTTGGTTAGGGCCAAGGCACAGACAGGGTGGTGAAAACCTGAAAGATCCTGTAGTGCTATGATGAAAGGAGTAACTGAATGAGAAGCACGAAGAGCTCCTGTTTGTGAACCTTGAAGTACCTAGAGCAGGGACAGCTAATGTCACCAGACAGGTGCCTGGTTCTGGGATTCCCCACTCCACCCTGAGACTGCCTAGTGAACTGGGGGAGGCTTTGTTCTTGATGAATAAACAGTGGACAGGAAATGAGGTCAAGACCACGAATCTGTGGATAGGCAAAGGCTAAACTAGACACAGGGCTTTCAGAGCGTCTCGGCTGCCCACAGAGTATGTGCTGTCTTCATAGGAAAAGTACTGACTTCACCTTGTCCTCCTCGCCAAGTGGTGTGAGTTGCTGCCTCTCATGAGGATCAGACAAGGAACCCTCAGCATTTGTACTGTCATAGAAGACAAACCACGGAAAGACGAGGTCTAGGAGACCTTGACACTGACCGCCATCTTTTCCTGGACTGGCCACCTAAGGCATGCCGTACACTGCTGCATTGAATAGCCAGATGAAGAAATTTTCTGTGAGATATTTTGCATGCATGACAGAGAGAAGACTGGCACTTCTGAAAAACCAAAAATAGTCTTTCTATACACACTATGTTTAGAAAGCCATATTTTTGAAACCTGTCATTTCTATAAGCATAACAGACAACAATATCTTACTCAGATGCGATAGTGCTGCTTAGATACAGAGAGAAAAGATCATTTTCACAGGTGCCCACCCATATGCTTTGTGAAGCAGAGAGGAGTTGCATCCACCCACACCCTTTTTCTGTAATTCCATCTGGTTCTTTTGCAAGTTTGCTAGTGTTCCCATTTGTGTCTAAGAGGACACGGGATAATCTGGTATCCAGGTGGGGAGTTTGTGGAGGAGCAAATTCTCAACAACCCATTTGGCTCTATGTAAGCCAGATCCCAGCAAGGGATCTTCAGAAGCTGCTCCTGATCCAGGAGCAAAGCAGCTGAGCGTTCTCGTCATGAACACAAACTGGAGTGGCTGCAGATCCCATGGTTTGTTCAGAAAATTTGGTAGAGAAAGCATTTACACCTCCGGACTTGTTATCACAGCCCTTTCCCCCTTAATTTGGCCATTTTCCTGATACTTAAATCCAGACGGCAGACATTGTTTCTTTAGGTGATTCCCAGTCATCCCAGCCCTTATCTGCAGCAGACAGGGCATGGCTAAAACCAGGGCTGGGCTGATGTTGTTTATTTGTTGCACCACAGTTTCCCTGTCCTTCACTCCTCCCAGTCTCCTGCCCCCAACTTCTCTTTTCCCCCGGACCCCAGTTCCTCAGTTTCTCTTTAGAAAAAAAAAAACAAGCCTCCCAGGGATATC
This sequence comes from Acomys minous, assembly GCF_964271855.1. Classification (NCBI taxonomy): domain Eukaryota; kingdom Metazoa; phylum Chordata; class Mammalia; order Rodentia; family Muridae; genus Acomys; species Acomys minous. The sequence goes on along the minus strand of NC_140484.1, from coordinate 58,649,585 downwards.
AACCAAACATTACATAACATGATACAATAAGACTAGGCACAAACTGTCATATCAAGGTTGGGCAAGGCAACCCAGTAGAGGAAAAGGGTCCCAAGAGCAGGCAAAAGAGTAAATACCCCCCACTCCCATTGTTAAGAGTCCGATAAGAACACCAAGCTACACAGCCATAACTCAAATGCCTAGGACATAATAATGTAGACCCACGCAGGCTTCATAAAGAGCCGCTATGAGCCCTGCTCACTTGATTCTGTGGTCTGTGTTCTCCTGGTGTCCTCTAATTCTCTGCACTGAAGGTGAAATTCATTTTCCACCCACAGCAGTGGATTGTGGACATCAGGGGAGGGCAATCTCTTTTGTAGCCTTCTCTCACCGTACTCTGTAGATGCCGCAGACCAACAAGACAACGTTCACGTCCCATCTAGTCATAAATGTACATCTTAGATTAACCTAAATCTATTGTTTTCATTTCAAAATTAATATGAGTACTGTGGGTGATGAATGAAGAAGTCAGGTTTTCAACACAGGGGAAAAAAAACCAGACATAAATGAGTAATTTGTAAACAGGAGGTAGACATTCTTCTGTTTATACAATATGGCATGAAACCAAATCTTTCTATCATAATGTGTTCTCTGACTCATTGCTCTCCCTAAAACTCAGGCCTCACGGAGAGCATAGCTATGCTGTTTCTGTCTCTCTGTGCCAAGATCCACACACTGGGACAAATGTCACTTTTATAGTGAGACTTTTGTTTTGGAGTTTCACTGTTAGCCAGAAGAGTCACATAATGGAATTTAAGGTTTCACTCACCTTTCCCTGTCATAGTGAATTCAGGCTCAGATGGCTCCCACAAAGTTCCCACTGTGCTGAGCATAGACTCCTTTTTCCTGCAAGCACCAAGTTGTTAGTGTCCCTCTGAATCTCTGTTTCCCTTTCTGCAGAGGTCATCGACCTTCTGAAATATTTGCAGATTCTGAGACCAGGGGCAGGTGCTTGTCCTGGTGCCTCCTGGGATAGGAACAGAAGGAGAAAGCTCTTAGGATCAATTAAAAGGGACTCTTGGCTTCATGACCTAAGCTCCCTTCAGAGTAATGTGGAGGACAGTGGCCAGGGAAGTCATGTACTGTGACAGAAGTGGTTCCCCCTCCAACCCTCCCTTCACCCATCCTCTGTGTGTGTCTCCTGAGTTGTCTTCAGACTCTCAGGTCCCACCTGGAAGGTCTCACCATGGCGTAAACTGACTCCTCTGTACTCTGCTGAGAGTCCTTCATCTGAAGCCTTTGTTGTTAAAGGCTGGTCTAGATGGGAGACTGGACAAAGGCCCTGATGGGCGCATGGGCATTTTGCCCTTCACCTAGCCAGGGTCATGTCAGGCAAGGCCAGCTATGGACTGGTGACAGGGCCTCTGAGAACTGGCACTAGAATTCTCTCCTTATGTGTATGTGGTCAAATATTCCTGGCACTGAGATATGAAATGCTTTGCTTGCCATCCCATAATACCTTGCTAAGAGGGACCATGAGATACCTTGAGCTTCCTGTAATTCTGCTGTTTGATGCTTCTCACTGACTTGTTTTCTGCTCCCCACCCATCAGAGCTATAATGAGATGTGCTGCTAATGATCTTGATGGCCTGGGCCATTAGCCACTGTAGCCCTCCTGACCCTAGCCTTTGACTCTCCTTTTGTTATCTCTTTATTTAACTTTCATTTCCCCTTTTCCTCCCTCCTGGGACCCTGTCAGGAACCCCAATATGGCTGATATAGGTCATTTTGGTTTTTAAATTTTTTTATATATTCTGGACATTAGTCTTCTTCACCTGGTTGATTGTTTCATTAGCTGTGCAGAGGATTTAGCTTAACGAAGTTCCAATTGTCATTTGCTGGCCTCAATTCTTGGACAAAAGCAGTCCTATTCAGAAACTCCTTTCCTACGTCTATATTGTGTAGGGGTAATGCCTATGTTTTCTTTTAGCAGTTTAAGGTCCCAGGTTTAGGTTTTGGATCCATTTGGAGCTAATTTTTGTGCAGAGCAAGAGAGACAGGGTAATTCCCATCTTCTGCGGGTGGACATGGTTTTCCCAGCATCATTTGTTGAAAATGGTCTCTATTCCACAGCTTACATTTTTGGTATTTTTGTCAAATATCAGATGGCTGAAGATACACATGCTCATGTTTGGACCTTGAATCTTGTTCAATTGGTCTACTGGCCTGTGTGTGTGTGTGTGTGTGTGTGTGTGTGTGTGTGTGTGTGTGTGTGTCCAAACCATCTTCTTCTATATTATGTATCTGAATATATTTTAATATATAGAATGGTAATCCTTCCAGTTTTTTTCTTGTTCTTGTTCTTCCTTCTCCTTCTCCTTCTTGTTCTTGTTCTCGTTGTTGTTGTTGTTCTCCTCCTCCTCCTCCTTTTTGGGTCAGGAAATTTTTGCCTATCTGAGGTCTTTTATTGTTTTATATGAATTTTAGTGCAGGTTTTTTCTATTTATGTGAATATTTAGATGGGGATTTTGATTGGAATTGCATCAAATCTGAAAATAGCTTTTGGTGACATGGTCCTTTGCACAATGTTAATTCTACCAATCCATGAGCATGGGAGGCCTTTTCATTTTCTTTTTTTCATTCATTCTTTTATTTACATTCCAATTGGAGCCTCCCTTCACTCCTCTACTCTAAGACCCTCCTTCTCACCTTTCTTTCCCTATGCCTCCACCCTTCTCCTCAGAGAAGGGAAGACCTCCCAAAGGCATCAGCCTGACTTAGCAATCAAGTTGTAGTAGGACCGAGATCTTCATCTTCTATTGAGGCTAGATAAGGCTGCCCAGTTAGGGCAAAGGGATCCAAAGGTAGGCAGCAGAGTCAGAGACAGCTCCTGCTCCTGATGTTAGAGGTCCCCCATGAGCACCAAGCTGTACATCTGTTACATGTGTATAGGGAGTTATTTTTGTACAATGCTCAAACACCTATTATGGCGGTGGGTTTTAGGAAGGAGTAGGGGATGGGAAGGAACTACTTACCCATGGAAGGTGGCTCATGAGCAGAGAGGGTTCTCAGGCTATGAGTCTGGAACTAGGTCTGTCTCAAATGCTTTTCTTTGGGTTCACTGATTCTTCTTGATGAGGTCTACTTTGAAGTTGTCTGTGTAATGATTTAGTTCAGTCATTGTATTCGTTAGCTACACAGCTCTTTGAAAACTTATTTTATCCATGTATTGGTTTATGAATTTGCTTAGTCTTTGTGTATCATCTTTTAGTTCACGGAGCATAATTAAGATGATACTTGTAATTGTTTGTTGGGCAGTTTCTAAACCATTTCTGTGAATTCACTTACTTCCCTTTGCAGTGTCTCTCTGCAATCATCTCATCTGGTATGCAATTACAGGGTAGGCTCAGGCCTTGCTTCTGGAGCCCTTATGCAGGGTAGACTTCTTCCTCTTCCAATATTAGCAGGTATAGAGTGTGGATCTTGGGTCCATGGGCCTGGGCCTGGTGGTTGAAATCTGGTATATCTGGCAGTCTGATCCCTGAATCATGGATATTGACCAATTTATTGAAAATATATAATGGTGAATGGATAGATACTATGTCCACTGGGAAATACAAGGTCTAAAGACTATGTAAGTTAATATTGAGGGGGTTGCAATGAAGTCTGGGACTTGTTGGATGCTGGGGTAGACATACAGCCCTCATTCATGGGGTCTTCTCCAGAAGCAGCCTGAGAATATTTTCCTGATCTACTTTATAGTAAGTTCCTTCATACAGGCTTGTAATTACAATAGTGGTAAGTCTGAGACAGGAAGATCATAAATGTTAGGTAAGCCTAGGCTACATATTGAGACCTTGTTCCAAACAAACATGAAATGTGCAGAGAGCAGGTAAAGTTTCAGAATGATGAAGTATTAAAACCAAACTTTGAAATCAGAATCTGTGATCTCTTCTTAGATTCCTGAAGGTATTGCAGTGTGTTGGATACAGTTCATAAATGATGTTGTACGCCATCCAGAGACTGATGATTGACTTCACGCTTCAGGGTTTCTCACAGTAGCCTAGTCTATAACTGTTCCTGATTAGCTACCTCTTACTCTGTATAACATGCTGCTCCTAGGAAATCTTAATTATTCCTTTAGTCAGTCCCTACACAGGACTTCAAAGCCTCATGTGATTTTTACTGTGTAGTCCTGTCATCTTGGTCATTATCTGCATGTCCTTTGTGTTGTCTAAGGTTCTAGTTGGCCTGAAACACCATGTCTTTCAACGGGAGCGTGGCCAAGCTCTTTTTCTTTCTGTAGGCCTTATTTAATGAGCCCCTGATACACAGAGTCATGGCCTATGATCATTATAAAGCCATTTGTTTTCCTCAGCACTATACTTGCAGGATGAATCCACATACATGTAGGGACTTGGCTACAGGCATGTGATCCATTTGCACCCTAATTTGGCCATCACTGCTGGTGTGATGTCTTGTTGGCTGCCATTATGTGAGTACAATGTCGTTGCCCACTGCTTATGTAAGATTGAGATCCACATGTTTATGCTGCTCTCCTGAAATGCCTCAAGTGTAAACAGCATCATGACTGTCATGGTGGATGACTTTTTCAGAGACATCCTATTTCCCTGCTGTCCTATGTGTGATCATCAGCATCCAACACACATGCTCAGCTGAGGGAAAGCAGTAGGCTTCACTTGCTCCTCCCACCTTATTGTCCACTCTATTGTTCATTCAAGTCCTGTGCCTCATTCCAACTACTGTCCAGAGAGAAGTTAATTGCTTTCAGTGATGTACTGGGTTCTGAGACACACCTTGAAACCTCTCATTATACACCGAGGAACAAGAATATCAAGTGTGCTCTGAAGATACTCTTGTACTCTTCTCAACGTTAGGCAAAAATATGCAGGCTGTTCCGACAGTGTAAGCCTGTGCTCACCTATCTTGCATAAAGCATCGTTGTGCCTTGGCTAAGGCCATTATGGAGAACGGCCTTCACACTCAGAACCTGCACATGTGCTTCTGGTTCCATGGTCATTGTTTTGATTAGACCATGCTTATCTACGTGTACCAAATGAAAGCTTAAGCCACATCACCACCACACCAAGCCCTGACAGGTGGTCTTCTTTCCTATAGAAAGTCATGTTGCTTTCCCAAAGGGACACAAGAGAGCCTTGCTTCTCTGAGATAGGGTCTTGTTAGTCAGGCACTACTCATTCTATTAAGCAGTTCTCCATAGAAAAGGCCATTGTCTCTATGTGTATTTCACTACCTCAGTATGAATATTAGTATAAACACACGGTCTGTTCTCAGTGTCTTACTATTACTTTACATGTGGTCAAGCACTGTTCTTCAGCTGTCCACATGCATCCTTACCCTTCCTTTACTAGTCAAAAATGGCATGTCACTATGGAACCGTTGAGTGCAGAGCCCCGTAGCAGTAGAATGTGTGGTGGAGGTGCTTCTTTACCTTGTAGCATCTGGGAAACAAGTAATTTAGGATACTTTCTCCTTTCCCCCTATCCCATGTTTGCCTCTCTCTGAGCATGTGGAGGTGCTACCCACACTAAAGATTCAGTACAGCTGCTCATTGAATCCTCTTTGGAAACTAAACAGATAATCATGGAGGTGTCTCTCAGCCATTTCCTGGGAGATCTTAACCCAGGTAAGTAACCATGAAAATTTATCATCACAACCATGAGTCATTGATATGGTCCTCTCTTACCTCTTGTTTTTTTCCTCCATATTGTTTACCTACTCTGTTATGTTCTTTGCTATCTCTTCTGTACAAGTCACATGACTCTATGTAAGCTTAGAACTGATAATCACCCAAACACCACAGTGCGTGAAATGCTCAAGTTTACATGCTAACACCAGCATCAGTGTATCTTAGAAGCTCTTTATTTCTGAGTTTCTGCCACAGAGTCATGTCAGGTTAACATTACATAGAACATGAATTTTTTGGATAATAGTAACGCTTCATGGTGGTCAGGTCACACAAAACTCATCCAGGCAGGAAAAATGCTGAGGTACAATTTGGAGTTATGATTTAGCAAACCTCTGCAATGACATGTGGTCTGTCAGGATGCCAGTGTCTGGCTTTGGCCTTACATTTTTGGATCTTGGGATAAGGGAAGGTTCCAGATGCTCCATAGGGATCCGATGATGCCCTTAGACTCAGCTCTAACTCAGGTCCTCTATGAGAATTTCCTTCCCTGAAACTAGAGGATGAAGCAAGCACCAGGGAAAACAGTGAGATAAGAATAAGAAAAGTGAAAACAGTCAAATCAGGCTGGGGAATGTCTAGAGCAAGTGTGGGCATGGTTCATTATTCTCCATCTCTGTAACCACTCACTGTTGGCCTTTGCTGAAGAGAGGATCAAGAAATTTTAAACAGAGTTCACTGAAAGGATGACACTGAAGACTTAACTGGATTTGATTCCAGGAATCATAGAAATATCTTAACATTTAACAGCATTGAACTAACAAGCGTACATTTCCACCTATGAAGTAGAAATGGTTAAAGCTATCTAAAACATACAAAAGAGTAGAAGACTAGTAGTGTAAGGTAGACAGTCTGATTTTCATCATACACATTGGACAGCTACCTGAGCCTACAACTTAGCCTGTGTCTTCCAGAGTCAGAAGTTAAAAAACAAAATAAAGGGCTTGAGTGACCATTTTTACCTCCTCACCCACTGCTTCAAATTCTTCTCCAAGCTCAAAGTTATCAATGAGGAAATAAAAGTTTCTTAAAGGATGTTTTGAATTCCTTGTTTCTCAGGGTATAAATGAGAGGGTTCATAGAAGGGGTCACAGTGGTGTATAGAACAGCAATGACCTTGTCCAGGAGCCCAGCAGTTCCTAGAGCTGGACGGATATAAGTATATAAAACTGTGGAATAATAAAGGATGACCACAACCAGGTGGGCAGAGCAGGTGGAGAAGGCACGCTTCTTCCCCTCAGCTGATCTGATGCGCAGGATGCTGGCGATGATGAAGACATAGGATGTCATGGTCAATAGAAAGTTCAAGCCAGTCAGGAACATGTCTGTAATAACAGTCATGATGTCATTGATGAAAGTGGGGCTGCAGGACAGCATCAACACAGAAGGGATCTCACAGAAGAAGTGTGTGATGAGACTGGGGCCACAGAAGGACAGTGGCAACACAAGACAAGTGAGCACCAGGGAATTCAGAGCTCCAGTGAACCACACAAAGGTTGCAAGGGCCACACAGACCTTGCCACTCATGAGGGTACCATAGTGTAATGGCCTGCAGATGGCAAGGTAGCGGTCATAGGCCATGGCAGAGAAAAGCAGAAGCTCAGAGCCCAGGACCCAGGAGAAGACGAACATCTGTGTGAGGCATCCCCCATAAGATATGGTGTTCTCTGCCACCAGGCTCTGCAGGACTTTGGGCAGGACAGTCACAGTGCAGATCACATCCATCAGGGCAAGGTTGACTAGGAAGAAGTACATGGGAGTGTGGAGGTTGGAACTGCTGTGGATGGTTGTGATAATCAGTCCATTGCCAGCTATGGCTGCCATGAACAAGGCAAAGAAGAGGCAGAAGAGGACATCCTGGATCCAGGGGTCATCAATAAACCTCTGCAGGATGAACATGGTCACCACCGACTGGTTCCCAGGAGCCATGGGAAGCACAGTCTAGATTCAGGGTGGGAGTTGTAGCTTGGGCCTCTGGCAAAAAAAAAAAAGTAATGAGCTTATTCTGATTAATAGAAAATCATTTTAAAAGTGAGGCAACAATCAACTCTGTACAATTAGGAATCTGTTCTGGTAAGAGAATAGTGTAAGTTTTATTCTCTTGGCTCACAGGCTGAAAGAAAGAGCATAACAGACCCCACATAGACTCCATGAACATGTTAGCATGAGTGGACCCTGAGCAAACTCTTTTGTCCTTGCAACACCTCTTCCCATAAGAGGGAGAGATTTCCTTGCTCAAGTCTGCCAACCAGAACACAGGGGCTGGAGACTGTGGTGTGGGTGCTGGGGAGACATGAGTGATCACCTATGGGGCTGTGGAAGGGTGCACTGGCAGTGAGAAGGGTTTATTCTGTTGCTAGCTGCTGGTCCCAGAGTGCATGGCTTGCAAAAACTTAACATAGTGACAGACTCTCCATAGGACCAAGTGTAGACTTTGTGACAATGCGGCTCATTATTCAGGTGACAGCAAATAAACTTTATTCCAACCATGACAGAAAGCCAGGGACTAGAGTTAGATTTAGGTACAACACGAAAGGGAAGTCGAGGTTTTCTGAGGGGCCCAGGATGTCTCAGGCGAGTCAACCCCATGAGCCACAAGCATCCAGCTGTTCTCAAACTCAGCTTCTGCAAGATTTCCCAGAGTTCCATCTGAGGGACTAGAGTAGTCCTCACAGGACTTCACATTACCAGTCACTGCCCAGCCAGCATCTGGAACACACATGCCCTGAATGCTGAGAAAGCAGGCCTCTGTTAAGAAGACTGGATATGGTGGCCACCCAGATTGGGGACAGAAGCATTATGTGTGTAGAGGTCATTTGGCACTTCCTCCTACCACTCTGCCAATTAGAGTATAGTGAGGGATAAGTCCTTGAATGTGACCTAAGAGCCAGAACGTAAGGCTAGGCTCACACAGTGACAGGCGACAGGATTTTCTATTGTGGCCTGTCACATGGAGAGCACACCATCTGATCAAGCTGCTCTCCGTCTAACTATCAAATCTAGCATGAAAACACACTTCAGGTTTCAGAGTAAAACATTTTACATTTTTCCAGAGTAGAATGTTCTAAAACTGAAAATGGTCTTGGGCATTCACTTACTGGAGCTCCCAATACGCTATGTACCACCCTCACTACTCCATCCCACAGTGCTCCAGAAGGGTCTGTAGGGACAGGAGTTCAAGTGACTATGCTGTGCTGACTCTGTCTGTACCTTCCATCCAGCAAACCAGGTCAGTGGTAATAACGGCCTATCCCGGGCTGGCTGGCCTAAGAACCTTCTCCTAGACCAGGCTGTTCACAACCAGTAGCCTCTCTGCTTCACAATCGATTCTAATAGTGACTGCGCTGTGGCTGGGGTGTGAACATGGTGTCCACGAACACCAAGAAGAACAAAGCCAGCTGTCCGATTTCGTAGACAAATCTAGGAAGCTGAGATTAAACAGGAGCGTACTTACAAAAACATGTCTCAAGTCCCGCCTAGGAAATCCTGATTCTAAGCAGTATTTGTTCCTGATCTAAAATGCAGTATCCCCTACCCAGACCAGCTGAGGGACAGGACATTCTCCACCGTTGAGTGGAGAAGGAGATCTGACTCTCACACGAACTCTGGTGCCCCATCTCTGACCACGTCCCCTGGATGGGGAGACCTAGTGGCATTCAGAGGAAGGATAGCAAGTTACCAAGAAGAGGCTCGATACCCTAAGAGCATATATAGGGGGAGGAGGTCCCCCTCAGTCACAGACATAGGGGAGGGGAGTAGGGGGGAAGCGGGAGGGAGGGAGGAATGGTAAGATACAAGGGATGGGCTAACAATTGAGATGTAATATGAATAAATTAATACTAAAAAATAAAATGCAGTATGATGCAGTCTTCTCTCCATTTTTTTTTTTTTTTTTTTTTTTGGCCACTGAAGTCCACCCAGGTCTATATGCAACCCTCTTCCTAAGTGTCTTTGAAGCCAGCAGCAATTGAGAGTGTGCCTGTGTCAGGATTCACATATCTGAAAGATGAACTACTGTGTCAAACCTCATGAGCATACGTCCATGCCCCACACTTACCCCCAGTACCTACCCTACAGTGGTCTGTGCAGAGGGGTCAGGAACAGCTTGCTGTCTATGCTGTCTAGGCAGCCTGACAAAATAAGACAAGAATGAAGTCCAGGGTCATTCCTGGGGAAAGTGAAGTGACCTCTGCATGCCTTTCCCTTTGGGATGAAGGGTAAAATCTCCATGGTAACAGGTACCCCAGAGAGACAAAAGAGCTGGGGGCAGAAATCATTGCTGAGCTTTACCCCAAACAAACCCTTCCCCTCTTTCTCCTTTGTGAGGGAAAGAGCCCTACTCACTTCCTGATCAACCAGCACACTTCCACCATGTCTTTGTGTATTTGTGAACAAGACATGAAGTCTATATGGGGAGAAAATGTCTCCATTTCCAAAAGTCTAGAAAAGGCACAGGAAACCTACCTGTATGGCTGCAGGCATGAAGCTGTGAGTCCAAAAAAATATGTGAAAAGGAACCTGAGAGGAGAGCAGAGGAGATGAGGGGGGCGACTATGATTTCACTATTACCCATCTCTCTATCCCTTCATCTCACTTGGATAAGATAGCTCCTGGTCCTGTTGATCATCCGCTGCCTTTCAGAAACATCCACAGAAACCCACCTATATTTTTCTGACATCAGAGTCCCTGTGGCCCTAAAACCTCCCAGACTCTGCAAATGCACCACCTAATTGAACTGATGACAGGAAAGAAAAGCCAACTTAAGCAGCAGTACCACTAATGGGTTTTGAAACTAAGGATATTTTCCAGGTGCATCCCTAGGACTTTGGCATAGGATTGGGGATTCCAGTCTAGACAGATGCATCTGGACCCTATAAAAGAGGGTTATCTAGGTCATGTCCTCACCACACCATCTGGGCTGCAGGGATGCCTTCCTTAGTTCTGAGGAGTACAGAGGTATCTCTCTGCTTCGGATAATCCTGGCTTAAATCTAGATAGCTTTGGCTGTGTGATGCAACCCAAGGAAGCCATGACCCCATGGGAGCCATGCCCCCAGAGTCTCCGCTGAGTTGGCCTCGCAACTATCTGCCAGGTCTACAGCAGAAAGTGGAGGTGGAGAGGAGATGGGTCTCAAGGGCAGATGGGAAGGGCACAGGTGGCTTGCTGAGTTTCTGCTTCCTGTGGCAGGAAGCCAGATACTTTCCCAGCAGGATCTCCCTTCTTCCTATCCGAGTCTCATTTGGAAACACAGCAAGGGAGGGCTCAGGGTCAGGTATTTACAGGCTAAAGTTCACCAGGAAAGGATATCAAATCTCTCCAAACTCATGGGCCATCATTGCCTGTGTTTGGGGATGGGATAAGAAAGTGGGGAGGGGGATACAAAACATACATTGCATCTTGGCCTTGGCAGACAGAGAATGAGTCCCAGTGGGGGAGGGAATAGAAGAGGTCAGAGTTCAAAATCCCAGGTTGCTCTGTTGCAAGCGTTTGTCTCTCAGGAGCTGTGGGGTTTTGGACACTCATCAGACTGTTGCTATGAAGCCCAGCTTCTCCAAAATGTGCCTTCAAACAGGTTCACTTCTCCAATCTAGATTCTCTTACTTGCTTAGTTTTGAGAGGACCGCTAGAGATAACTGCTGCTCCTACACAGCCAGAAACTGCTCCTATCTGTGAAAAACACCTTCTTTGGTGTTGCCAATGGTACATCAGTATGATAAAGCCTGATAGTTTAGATCGGGTCAATCACCTCAAGACAGTCATTCAGGGGTTTCGTGAGTTTGTCATCCACCAGGAAACTGGCAGGGTTAAGGGCTGACATCTTATGAAACCAAATGTAGGGTTGATTCAGAAGCACAGCTTAGTATTGGGTCACTTGGGAATTAGAAATACATCTCTTGGGATGGACAGTTGTCTCAGTGGTTAAGAGCACTTGTTGTTCCTGCAGAGGACCAGGGTTCAATTTCCAACCTCCACATAGAAGCTCACTAACTCCTCAGGCACTTGGCATGTATGTGGTACACAGATGTGTGTGAAAGTAAAACAATCATATTAATAAAATAAATCTTTAAAAAATCCATCTCTTGGGTACCCACCTCAGGAAGGCCTCAACAGAGTGTACTGTTGTCAAGAATAGTTCTTATCCTAAAGGTAATTTTTCAGCTTATGTTACCAGCAGGACAGTAGTGGCTATGGTCCTTATACATGCTGGGTAGTTGGCTATGACTCAGTTAAGTCTCCTGGACAGATTTGCACCAGTCTTTTCCAAGATCACAAGGCTTGCATGAGGACTGTGTTGGTAATGTCTTTAGACTCATCCATGTACAAGTGGAATGGCTTAATAGTGTCATCTTGGAGGGCCAGCTCTTCTCCAGCTCAGTTCATTCCAAAGGCCATGTAGCCAGCATAGAGGAATTTGGATATCTCAGAAAATCCCACATTCTGGCAATATCCAGTAACCCTCAGGAATTCTTATACATGTTTTTTTCAGTGAAGGAGCAGGGATTTAGAGGATGGCTGAAATATGGTTGTGGGAAAGCATCCATCTTTTTCCCCTATAGGTTGTAGCCAAGGTATGTGATTTAAAGGGTTTTACAGCTGAACTGTTTTGTTGAGAATCTGTAACCCAGGCTTTGGGGTGTTTAAAAAAGGCCTTCTGTTGCCTGTCTACATCCTTATTCAGTGGTCAAAGCTACAAGGATGTTGTCATCTACACATTGGATCAGGGCTCTTTATGGATATTTTGGTTTAACTTCCAACAGATCTGAATTCGGGAATCCATCAAACAATGTTGGTGAGTTTTTTGAATCCTTGTGGCAACAGAGTTCATGATAATTAACCAGATACATCCACCCTCTGGGTTGGCCCATTCAAAGTCAAATATTGGTTGGCTTATCAGGGCCAGCAGGAGGCATTAACAATTAAATAATCCAATTTAAAAATGGAGTGCAGAGCTAAACAGAGAATTCTTTTTTTTTTAAGGTTATTAATTTATACCTTTTATTTTTTTATTAATTTATTCTTGTTACATCTCAATGGTTATCCCATCCCTTGTATCTTCCCATTCTTCCCTCCCTCCATTTTCCCCTTATTCTCCTCCCCTATGACTGTTCCTGAGGGGGATTACCTCCCCTTGTATATGCTCATAGGGTATCAAGTCTCTTCTCGGTAACCTGCTGTCCTTCCTCTGAGTGTCACCAGGCCTCCCCATCCAGGGGACATGGTCAAATGTAAGGCACCAGAGTACGTGAGAAAGTCATATCCCACTCTCCACTCAACTGTGGAGACTGTTCTGACCATTGGCTAGATCTGGGTAGGGGTTTAAAGTTTACTGCCTGTATTGTCCTTGGCTGGTGCCTTAGTTTGAGCAGGACCCCTGTGCCCAAATCTGCCTACCATAATGTTCTACTTGTAGGTTTCTAGGACCCTCTGGATCCTTCTACTTTGCTATTCTCCCATGCTTCTCTCATCCAGAGTCTCAATGGGATGTCCTCCCCTCTGTCCCAGTTTCCTGGTAAGTGAAGGCTTTCATAGGATATGCCCCTTGGGCTAATATGCAGATATAAGTGAGTATATACCATTTGAGTCTTTCTGCTTCTGGATTAACTTACTCATTATGGTCATTTCTAGCTCAATCCATTTATCCACAAATTTCAGGAATTCCTTGTTTTTAATAGCTGAGTAGTATTCCACAGTGTATATGATCCAAAGTCATCCCACATTTCCTGTACTCAGTCCACGCCTTCTTCAAGGAAATGGATTATTTCCATTGGAGGCAGCATTTAGAAATCAGGATCTGGGTGTAGAACACTGAAGTGTCTCCACAAGCAATTCCACTGTGTGGACAAAGCTAGGAAGTATGTATGCTCACATCTACTAATCTATATGTCTCCCACATCTATATTTATAATTTGTCTGTACACCTACTGATGTCTATGTCTGTTCAATCATCTGCATATCTGCATGATCATAGATATGTTATTTTGTGTGTTTTCATTCATGTGTGTGCACATATGTGTTTGTGAATGTATGTGGAGGCTAGCAGTAAACGTTGTTTTTCCTAATCACTCTTGATGGTTTTTGAGACATGGTGTATCACTGAACCTAAAAGTCACTAATTCAGTAGACTGACTAGCCAAAAAGTCTCAGAAATCCTCCTGTCTCTGTCTCTGAAGTTCTGAGATTTCAGGGATCGAAGCAGATGCTGGGACTCACAGCCAGGTTAGCAGCTTCCAAAATTAAAAAAAAAAAAGACAGAGACTGCCTGAACAGTCATTCAAAACTCTACATAATGTCATCTTCAGCCTTCTGGCCCAGTATATCTAACAGACATATTTGTGAGGCAGGAACTATTGAGGACTTGCTTACCCTGTCTTGGCAGAGTTTGGCTATTGACTCTGTCTGCATCCAGGATTGCCCATTTTTAGGCAGAATTCTGTCTGTTGTAGACATAAGGACGTTTCTCCCAGTGGCTTGTTTGCCATGTTTGAAGCTGTCTCCATAAAGAGGTTCATTGATGTTCATCATCTTCTTTGAGGTAGGCTGGGTGTTGCCAGGAGTTAATCTGTCTTATTGTCAATGAATCTTTAAAATAGTAAAAAAAAAAAAAAACTTTAAATTCCATATTCTTTAGGTCTCTGAGGATTTTGAAGACCTTATCTAGCTTACTTTATCATATTTATCTGTTACACATATGAGGTATATTCTTGTAATATAAATAGACTAATAATTGACATGACCATGATTTGATCAACTAACAATTAACTTGTAAACTTACTTATCATAAGCAGCTTTCAATAACACTTTCAAAGTGTTGGAGATAAATATTGTATTCTACTTGTGTTGTATGGGTACAATACCTCATATTAAAGTATAAATATACATTTAGTGTGTGTGAAGAATAATCTTAAATTTGAATTCTATAGCAATGTATCAAAATTAAACTCCCAATGTAAATGAACATCTATAGTCCAAGAAAGCAACCAAGTCACATCAGGACTGAGCAGGTCCTCTTCCCCTGTGGCCTGGTGAGGCAGCCTTTCCAGGGAGGAGTGATTGGGTGAAGCATAGGGAGTCTTGTGAAAAAGTGGGGAGACAAATAGGACCTGGAGGTGACAGGAGCTTCACAAGAAGACCAACAAAGCCAAATAACCAGAGCCTAGAGGAGCTTTCAGAGACTGAAGCACCAAGCAAGGACCATGAATAGAGTGGACCTAGCCTGCCCTACACAGATGTAGCAGATGGGTAGCTCAGGCTTCATGTGAATCCATTGTTCAACATATATGTTTTTATACCAATACCATGCAGTTTTTTATTACTATTGCTCCATAATACAACTTGAAATCAAGGGTGGAAAAATCTCCAGAAGTTCTTTTGTTGTACAGGGTTGTTATCACTATCCTGGGTTTTTTGTTTTTCCATACAAAGTTGAGAATTACTCTATCAAGGTTTGTAAAGAATTATGTTGGTATTTTTATGGGGATTGCATTGAATCTGTAGATTGCTTTTGGTAAGATGGCCATCTTTACTATGATAATCATGCTGATCTGTGAGTATGGGAGATCTTTCCATATTCTGATATCTTTTTCAATTTCTTTCTTCTTCTTCTTCTTCTTCTTCTTCTTCTTATTATTATTATTATTATTATTCAATTTCTTTCTTCAGCAACTTGAAGTTCTTGTCATATATGTTTTTCACTTCCTTGGTTAGAATTACACCAAGATATTTTATATTGTTTGTGACTATTTGAAAGGGGGTTATTTCCCTAATAGCTTTCTCAGCCCGTTTATCATTTGTAAAAAAGGAGGGATACTTATTTTTTTAGTTAACTTTGCACTAGCCACTTTGCTAAAATTGTTTGTCAGCTGTATGAGTTCTCTGGTAGAGTTTTCAGAGTCACTTATGAATACTATCCTATCATCTGCGAAGAGGGATACTTTGACTTTTTCTTTCAATTTGCATCCTCTTGATGTCCTTTAATTGTCTTATTGCTCTAGCTAGAACTTCAATTACTATGTTGAATAGATATGGAGACAGTGTGCAGCCTTGTCTTGTCCCTGATTTTAGTGAAATTGCTTTGAGTTTCTTTCAATTTAACTTGATGTTGGCTAAAGGCTTGCTGTATATTGAAAGCAGTGCTAAGAGGAAAATTCATAGCACTAAATGCCTTCATAAAGAAATTGGAAACATCTTATATAGGCAACATAACAACATATCTGGAAGCCCTAGACAAAAAAGCAGAAACACCGAAGAGGAGTAGAAGGCTTGAAATAATCAAACTCAGAGCTACAATCAATAAATTAGAAACAAAGAGAACAGTTCAAAGAATCAACAAAACCAGTTCCTTGAGAAAATCAACAAGATAGACAAACTCTTAGCCAAATTAACTAAAAAGCAGAGTAACACTATCCAAATCAACAAAATCAGACATGAAAAGAGAGACATAACAACAGACACTGAGGAAATACAAAGAATCATAGGGTCCTACCACAAAGGCTTATATGCCACAAAATTTGAATATCTAAGGGTAATGGACAATTTTCTTGATTGATTACACTTATCAGAGTTGAATCAAGATCAGATAAACAAATTAAATAGACATATTTTGCCTACAGAAATAGAAGTCATTAAATATCTCTGAACCAAAAAAAGCCCAGGGCCAGATGGTTTCATCTCAGAATTCTATCAGACTTTCTA
The DNA here is from genome assembly GCF_964271855.1 of Acomys minous. Classification (NCBI taxonomy): domain Eukaryota; kingdom Metazoa; phylum Chordata; class Mammalia; order Rodentia; family Muridae; genus Acomys; species Acomys minous. The sequence continues at coordinate 58,633,186 of NC_140484.1, read as the reverse complement.
AGAAGAACTAACACTGATATGCTTCAAGCTACTCCACAAAATATAAATGGAGGAAACATTACCAAACTTGTTCTACAAGGCCACAGTCACTTTGATACCTAAACCTCACAAAGACCCAACAAAAAAAGAGAATTTCAGACCAATTTCTCTTCTGAACATTGATGCAAAAATACTCAATAAAATACTCGCAAAATGAATACAAGAACACATCAAATATATCATTTACCACGACCAAGTAAGCTTCATTCCAGGAATGCAGGGATGGTTTAATATACAGAAATCCACCAACATAATCCACAATATAAACAAACTGAAAGAAAAAACCACATGATTATCTCCTTAGATGCAGAAAAAGCATTTGACAAAACCCAACACCCATTCATGTTTAAAGTTTTGGAGAGATCAGGGATACAAGGCACATACCTAAACATAATAATGCTATATACAGCAAACCAATAGCCAACATCAAATTAAATGGAGAGATACTCAAGGAAATTCCTCTAAAATCAGGGACCAGACAAGGCTACCCACCTTCTCCACATCTTTTCAGTATAGTTCTTGAAGTTCTAGCTAGAGCAATATGACAACAAAAGGAGATCAAGGGGATCCAAATGCAAAAAGAGAAAGTCAAATTACCCTTATTCACAGATGATATGATAGTGTATATAAGTGACCCCCAAAATTCCACCAGAGAACTCCTACAGCTGATAAACAGCTTCAGCAACGTGGTAGGATACAAAATTAACTCAAAGAAGTAAGTAGTCTTCCTGTATACAAATGACAATTGTGGTGAGAAAGAAATTAGGGAGACTACACCTTTCATAATAGCCACAAGCTACATAAAGTATCTAGGAGTAATTCTAATCAATTCTAATACAAGCAAGTGAAAGACTTGTTTGAAAAAAACTTCAGTTCTCTGAAGGAGATTGAATATGACATCAGAAGATGGAAATATCTCCCTTGTTGGTGGATTGGAAGAATTAACACACTAAAAATGGGTATCTTACCAAAAGCAATTTACAGATTCAATGCAATTACTATCAAAATACCTATACACTTTTAAAGACATTGAAAATCAATTCTCAATTTGCTTTGGAAAAATAAAAAACCTAGAATAGCTAAAAAAAATCTTGTACAATAGAAGATCCTCCAGAGGAATCTCCATACCTGATCTCAAGCTGTACTATAGAGCAACAGTAATTAAAACAGCCTGGGACTGACATAGCAATAGGCTGGTTGACCAAAGACCCAGAAATAAATCCACACACATATGGTCACTTGATTTTTGACAAAGAAGCCAAATCTATTCAATGGAAAAAGGATAACATCTTCAACAAATGGTGCTGATCTAACTGCATGTCTACATGTAGAAAGATGCAAGTAGACCAATATGTATCACCATGCACAAAACTCAAGTCAAGTGAATTAAATACCTCAACATAAAACCAGACATACTAAATCTCTTAGATGAAAAAGTGGGGAAGAGTCTGGAACTCATTGGCACAGAAGACAACTTCCTGAATAGAATTCCAACAGCCCAGGCTCTAATGTCAAAAATCAATAAATGGGACCTCATGAGGCTGAGAAGCTTCTGTAAGGCAGAAGACATTGTCAACAGAACAAAATGAAGCCTACATGCTGGAAAAAGATCTTCACCAACCCTACATTTGACAAAAGACTAATATCCAAAATATATAAAGAGCTCAAGAGATTAAACACCACCAACCAAATAACCCAATTAAGAAATGGGGCTCACCCCTACTCTGATCTACCCAATGGACAGGACATTACCCACAGTTATGTGGAGAGTGGAGACTGACTTTGACATGAACTCTGGTGCTCCATATTTGACCACCTTCCCTTGGTGGGGAGGCCTGGTGGCACTCAAAGAAAGAATAAGCAGGCTACCAAGATGAGACTTGATAGCCTATGACCATATAGTGTGGGAGGCGGTCCCCCTCGGTCTTAGACCTAGGGGAGGGGAATAGGGTGAATGTGGGAGGGAGGGAGGGAGGGAGAATTGGGGAGATACAAGTGATGGGACGCTTGAGTTGCTCCTGGAAGTGGATGTTCCACTGTTGGTTGTATCCCAGGTGGTCCTGACAGGCAGTAGAAAGGCTGGGCAGGGTTTAACCTGGCTTTTCCTGTGGACCCTTAGGCTTGCCTGTTTCTGAGGTTGCCAAGCCTCCTTTAGAGGGTAGGTTATGGAATTAGGGGTGGGAGATAGCATGCAGCTCACCTCTGCTGGCTGTGTTCCACAGTAGGCAGAAGAAAGACTGGGAAGAGTCTAACCTGGCTGTTCCTGGGGAACTGCAGGCCTGGATGATCCTGGGGCTGGCATGCTTCCTCCAAAGGGGGTGTGTGTGTTTCTTGTGGTTTTTCTTTTTTCCTTGTTTGTTTGCTTGCTTGCTTTGCTTCATTCTGGTTTATTTGCCTTTTTGTTTTCTAGGAAGAGAAAGAATAAAGGCATGGAGTTGATTGAGGTAGGGAAGCCATGATCAGGATATACTGTACATAAAAGTTTATTTTCAAGAAAAACAAGACAAAATGAAAGGAGGGAAGGAAGGAAAGAAGGAAGGAAGGAAGGAGGGAGGAAAGAAAGAAAGAAAGTCCTTATCGAGGTCTGGGGCTCACAAAGTACTACATGCATTACTATCCCATTTGGGTCTCATATAAAGCCTCTCCTTGAAGCTGGTAGATAGCTAATTACTCCTCTATGGGTGAGGATGGGTTTTCAAGACCTTAAATGAATACCCTGTGGCAGTGTGGAGCTCAGAGCATTCTAATTATCTCACATGGCATAATGACTTAAAGTGGCTGACAAAAATGACATGCTAGAAACAAAGCTGTATATTTTGATATCTTCATACCTATTTGCTGACACGTTGGTCTGCAAAGCACTGCTGCAGACCCTGCTTCAGGATATTAACAGCACTGACGCCAAGGCCCTGCTTTCATTAACGTTCACAGAACTCAAGAAGGAAGACAAGACCTCTCCTTTATCAGCACTGTTCTCTTTTGATGATTTGCTGTTTGTTTTTTGTGTACACCGATAAACACTACATCAGGAAGGTTAAACACACAGTGCTGTCTCCTCATCAAAGGAGGTCTATACTTGCTTACCTCCCAGAAATCTGGGAATGGATGTAGTTAATAGCCTGGTGTCCTGTGCTAACTTTAGGACCTAGCCACACTCAATTCCCCCAGGCTATTATGTTTATTTCAGACTATTCATCCATAAGCCTTTATCTTGAGCAATATTTTTCAGTCAATAGAACGCATCCATATGGGAGATGTCACAATAGCTTAAGTGACCTCTGCAGGACCAGACCACACATGACTCCACATACTTTTGTCTCAGTAATTCTCCCTAGACCCTTATCTTGAGCATTATTCCTCAGTCAGCAGAACTCATAGTAATGGAAGAGGCCACATGTATTTTGTAAAGAGTTTTGATATAAACATGCCGTAAGCTTCATTGTACACACAAATTGAGCTAATTACCATCAGGAAACTTCTTTTTTTCCCCAAAATTGGGCTATGCTTAAATATGCCTACAATTAACTCCCTGGTGTCAGATTGTAGAAGTTTGAAACAACAAAGGCTACTGAATTCTCTTGAATCACATTTTCTTCACATGGATCATTGCTTTGCTGGCCCTGGAATTCGAGGAGACCCCACAGCTCGTTTAATAAGTAACGCTGTTGTTATCAATATCCTGTATTTGTTGTCTATGTCTAGAAATGCAAAATAAATGTGTCTATTAACATTAGCTAGAGCATTTTATTTTTAAAATAAAATAAGTCCACAAGTACAGATGTCATCACAAAAATATACCAACAATATGAAAGATTAAACCAGTTTCTTCTCTACAAAATATACCTGCCCTGTAGAAATGTTGGTTTCTCAATGAGAATTCCCTAGATGATTCCCAGGACACAGGAGGTAAGAACTAAACAAATGACCATAATACACAAACAACTGAGACGAGAATATCAGCAAGAGCAATCACATGTGTTTTCTAACTCTCCTTATGTTTTCTACTTTCACTAGAACCAACACATACTTATAATGAAAATTACCTGTGCTTCTTCAGTGGAAGGAAAAATGAAAAGCAATAGAAACCAGGTGTTAGGAGTATATGCCCCTGGCAGTCTCTGAGCCAGGTTCTCATAGTTGGCATGGACACTCGCCTTAGCATAGACTGCTGCCTCATATTCCTGATGTTGTAAGGGCCACACTCACATAGATTTCCATATTCAGAATTACCTCTGAAAGCACTTCCTCTGACTCCTTTCCCATGGAGAACAGAGAAGCAAGACAGGCACAGTAAACTCCCTTAGAAATCTAAACTCTTGAGTGCTACCAGGCTAGTCTCATCAAGTCTCCACTGACAAAATACCCATGCATGTATTGCACAAAGTTCATAGGCTTCAAGTTCTAATTGTGAATTATTTCACCTAGGTACCATTCAAAAATATCTTTGCACTTTCCACAGGCATAAGCTACAGGATTCAGACTAAAGAAAAATAATGAATTGTTCCTTTAATTATCTGTCCGGCTCTTCCAAATCTATGTGTAATCAATAGAAACTCTATATCCTTTGTTTGTTGTGGCAGTCTACTGACATTTGCTGATACAAGTTCAATTCATAGAGCAGACATAAGAACAAGACCTTGTCTTGCTAACAAAAGTCTGTAATCTGCATGGAGAAAATAAACACAGTTGGGGAGTGGTCTTTAACTGGACTGGGGAGGGAGAGTGTTACAGAGGTAGACTTAGGTAGTAGGGATAAATAAATTGTACATTTGATATATAGCTTCAATGAAGTTAAACCAGTAGGGATGACAATGTCCTCCAAAAAGCAAATTACTATCTAAAAAAAAAAAAACCACTGTACCATGCACGAGAAGCCCTCTTTTGAGTTGTTTGCAAGGGTAGTCCAAGCATCTCTCAAAACAATGTAGGGTATTCCTGTTGACCTGGGTTGCCTCCCAGAATTTGAAAGTAAGTCTGTCTTGCTGGACACATTATACATTTCAGACACAGGATTTGGAGTGATTCATCTGTATTAACACAGAAGCCTTCTCACTGAGGACCAATTTTCATAGTACCAGAAGGTAATATACAGGCTACCAAAGAAGAAATCAAGCAGTATCTTTCTCACTGTGATACCTACAAACTACAGCAATGGACAGCTTAACATGATATTCCTAAAAGTACAACAGTAGCACCTATATCCAAAGCTATCCAACTGGACTTAAGAACCACTCAGTACAACATAATTTTTGCCTGGTACTTTAAACCTAGCCAGCTGCCTATGGATGGACAGGTCACAGACACTAGAGTAAAACCTGTTGCTGTTATTTTCCCAAAACCAATATAAGCTCTAAGTGTAGTCTTCTTAGTTATCTTTATGCCTACAGATAGATGCAGCATGTATTCTACTTCAAAGAAGCTTTTTTTTCCCAGCAGACAGAGACCAGTACAGAAAGCCACAACTTATCAAATTTCAGGGAACAACTGACTGTGAGGTGCTCAGTCCTACTGGATCTATTTATAACTCAACCCCACACCTAAGTCTCAGGGAACATCAGGAAAGAAGGAGTGGAAGGATTATGACCCAGAGGACCAATATGTCTGCTGCAATGTTGTATCTTCTAATCATCACAGGGAAGCTGTATCTACAAAGTTTCAAGAATATGGTTACTTAAACAAGACCGGAACAATAGCAACATCAGCTGACACGCTAACGTGGACAGTAGAACTCTGAGGAAAGATGGGCAATTAGTGACTGCTGAGGGGAAGAGTCAGTCTTCCCTGTAGGCTAAATTTTCTTAACCAATATATTTTATTACAACTGATTAACCGAGCATACATCACTTATAGCCCAACTAACCAAACCAATAGGAAAAGAGGATTAAGGAACACAATAACATAACCATAAGCATATCAGTTCCAAGGAACAATTCTCCTGGCATAATCAACAGGATTTCTTCTGCTGGAACTGGGAGTAACCAGAATCCAGAACCCCAGCAGGAGCCAGAGCCCCGAAGACTTCCCTCAAGCAATTCTCTCTAGGATCGTCTTGAAGTGGAGCGATGAGCAGCCAAAACTATCCAAAGTTTCCCAAAAAAAACCCCACCTCCAGTTTTCGGCTCATTTATATATCTCCTCCCAGAGTCTGTTCACGGGATCTTTTCAGCTGGCAACAATCAAGCTCCCGCATGAGGTGGTCGGTCTTCTCATGGATTAACCTCACCTGTTCTCTCACAAGGCTGTTCTGATCCCACACTTGGGATCCTAAAAAACAGGTTTGTCTCTCCTTCTCTTCCTCCCATAATAGCCTCCTAATTGGTTATCCAATACCAAGTGATCAGCTCTAAATGCATATAAATATCAGAAACATTAATGCTCAACAGGCTGTATATACATATTTATTCACATCTATGTAACAATGATAATAATAATGAAAAAGAGGCCGTGAAGCTGAAAGGAAGTAGGAGGGCATAGAAAGGGTTGAAGGAATGAGGGGGATTGTACATATATGAAATTTAAGTACATATATGAAATTTAAAATAAATTTTGAAAAAATACAAACATTATCTAACAAATTAAATTGGCCTTAAAAGAGAAATAAAAACCAATGTTGAAAGGAACATGAGTCAAACAGGAAGAGAAAGAGGGGGTCAATAGAACATCACAATTTAACCCTGAGACAGCCCAGGCCAGACATGAGAGTTTGGATGGGGGATTAAAGGTCTCTGGATATGGTCCAAGAAGTCAACATTTCCTGAAGGGTAAGAGCAATGTTCTCTCTCATGGTTCCCTTTCTGGCCACATCCTTTGAAACAACAGGCTCCCAAGTATACAGCAGCCCTGCTACTTCTTCCACAGTAGAAGTTATAAGGCTCTGGTTCCAAGCAACCTCATTCCCCTAGCAAACTGCTGCCAACAGCCTCCTGAGTGAGAGCCAGTTTTGACATGGAAGCTGCTGATACACATTGATGGTTCACACTGGACAGGATGAAAGGCAGGAACAGGTCTTATTCCATCACATGATGACACAGCGTGCTACAGTATGGCAGGAGCCTGCCCATAAAAGTACACTTTCAGAGGTACTAAAAACTGGCAGGAAATATGTTTATATTATTATTTTTTTAAATGTAGTTCACTTACAAGACAGAACAATTGTCCTAAAACCTCCAGGCCCCTTTCTATCCCCAAATCACTTAACTACATGCCAGCCACAACAAATGCTGAGTAGCCTTTGGGGGTAAAAAGTGAACACAGGCACAAAACAAGGTCTATCCAAAGCTCCTGTCTTGTGTGACTGCTGCAAACAGATAGTTAGGAATAGGCCACAATCACAGTTGATGCTTTTTGGGGATTCACTTAACTATTGAAGCTAGCAGCCACATGGATAACTTATGATCCTACGGAGCACAACGTGGAGGTTCCAGGGCTCCCCTAAGGTGGGTAGCAGTTGAACATTGTCCCTTATGGTTCAACAGGGTGTGTCCTCAGAAAATGGAGCAGTCTCCCAAACCTGTGAGCCCTCAGTGCAACAGAGCTGAAGGCAGAGGCTCAGCAGCAGGACAGTAGTTTCCTAAGTGCAGCTTTGACGTCCTTGTTCCTCAGAGTGTAGATGAGGGGGTTGAGGGTGGGTGCCACGGAGGTGTAGATGATGGACACCACCTTGTCCCTGTTCAGTGAGTAGCTGGATGCAGGGCGGATGTAGGTGTAGATGACAGTGGAGTAGTACATGGAAACCACGATGAGGTGTGCGGAGCAGGTGGAAAAGGCACGTCGCTTGCCCTCAGCAGAGCGGATCCTCAGGATGCTGGCCACAATAAAGCCATATGAGAGGATTATCACAGAGAAGTTCCCTACAGCCAGGAACACATCTGCCGCAAAGGCCATGGCTTCATTCAATTGTGTTGGAGCACAGGAGAGCTTCAACAGTGGAGGAATCTCACAGAAGAAATGCTCTATCACATTGGAGCCACAGAATGGTAGGCGCAGCACCAGGCTTGTGTTCACGCTGGTGTTAGTGAAACTGATGGTCCAGACAAGGCCAGCCAGGAATGCGCACACCCTGGGGCCCATCCAGGCACTGTAGTGCAGGGGGCAGCAGATGGCCACAAAGCGGTCATAGGCCATAGCTGAGAAGAGCAGAAGTTCTGCCCCCAGTGACCACGTGAAGAAGTAGAGCTGGGCCATGCAGCCCCCATAAGAGATGGCCCTCCCCCCCACCATGCTGTCCAGTAGCTTGGGTAGGATGGTGGAGGTGCAGAGGATGTCCACCACGGCTAAGTTGACCAGGAAGAAGTACATGGGGGTATGTAGGGCGGGGCTGGCACTGATTGTCACCATAATGAGCAGGTTTCCTGAGATTGCAGCTGTGTAGAGGCAGAGGAAGCTGAGGAGAAGCGGTACCCTCAGGTGAGGCATTTCTGAAAATCCCAGGATGAGGAACTCAGTGACCAGTGTCCCGTTCATCACAGAGCTTGGGAGGCCTCAGGGTCCAGAGGCAGTGAGCTTTCTGTGGCAACTCTGAAAGCGTCTGAAGAGGAAAGACATGCTCCAATTCCAGCTTCTGCTATGGACCCAACCCGGATGTGGTGAGGCCCACCTTAGAGCCACCTCTTAGGGCTTTGTGGGGTCAGAACAGAACTCTGTGCCGCCCAGCGCTGCAGGTATCGTTCTAGATGTAGGGCTGCTGGGATAGCGACGTGGTCACTCAGAAACCTTAGAGAGCCGTGTCTGTCTCCATAGGGAGGGACCTTTCTCCAGACGTCATGGATCAGAAGCAGGGCTACTCCTTGAGGTGGAAGGCTCTTTGTCCTGGTAACAGGGAGAATTGTGTTTACATTCTACTCAAGGGCTCAGACAGTGGGTGGGAACAGGGAAGAAATGAGGGAGCTAGCCAAGTGTCCCTCACCTGACCATATAATACAGCATCAGCCATGGTCTTCACAAGCGACTGGGGCATTCACCTATACAAACAGTAGTCATTCATGTGTGTGTCATTGAAACCGGGGGATCAGAGGGTTAAAAATAAAATGCTCAAGCAGGGCACCAGGCAGGACTGAGCCCTGTCTCACCCCTATAACCATGAAGCCACAAACTTGTCTCAGGGTTAAAACTCTGCAGCAGAGTTCAGAAAGCCTTGAACAGATTGTGCGTGGATGCATAAGCGCCAGCTTACAAATGGTGAGGTGAGAGCAGACTGCAACCTCTCATATAAAATATTGCTTAAATTTAGGCGTACTGGAGCTTTGAGTTTGTGTTTGCAAATAGTTCACTAGGTTCTATTTGTTTATTAAATATTATTGTTGTTTTCATACACCTGTGTCCAGTTAGCATCATAACAAACAATTTACTGATTTGGGCTGGGACCCCAACTCTCTCATCCGCCTCAGGCAATATCTGAGAGGTGAACTGCTGTTACAGGGCTGTGTCCCCGCAGAGATGGCCAGAAGATAGCGCATCATATCACCCATGGAGTGTGATTCCCGATACAGGAGATACTCTACATTTCCATATGAGATATGATAACGGGATACAAGGAAAGAAAGAAAAGGAAGTTGGGATAGAAAGATAGATAAAGATAGGAAAACAGGGACAGAAGCACAGGGGAAGAAAGACAACAAGGCGAAGACAGCAGAGACAAGTAGATGTACTCACAGGGTGGGGTGGGCCAGAAATAGACAGATATAAAAGCAAAGACACAGACAGAGAGATTGGGAAAGACATAGAGACACCAAGACAACCAAGAAAAAATAGAAAAGAGAATGACACAAACATACTGAGAGAGAGAGACAGAGACAGAGACAGAGACAGAGACAGAGACAGAGACAGAGACAGAGAGAGCAGACAGAGACACAGACCAAGACAGACAGAGACACAGACAGACAGAGAGAGGGAGATACAGGCAGCCTTTGAGAGGAGATTATACTGTGATTTGCTCATGTACAATTTTCTTTCAGATGCTTACAGAACTTTCTCAAAAATGACAGCTTAAGTCAACTCATAAACATGGGTCACACAGTAAAAAACAATAACTCACCCCTATTAGGAAAACTTAAGTCATTAATACTTAAACACATGTATGTTTACAATTGATATAAAACTCACACGGTAAACCTATGTCAAGAATCTTCCAAGATGTACACTCCAGAAACTTGTTTCTCAGCACCACACAGACAGATTAGACAGGCAGGAAGACAGGAAGGCAGAAAGGCAGCTAATCATGAGCACTCATCAGGAAACAGAATCAGATTAAATTTAAAAACTTCTAAAGAGCGAACAATGACCCCTCTAAGTACAGAAGGGACATTGGGATCTGTGTGAGGACCAGGGGCCATGCATCCTCTATTATAGAAGAGACAAGTGAAACCAGGGAGAAACCAGACAGGGAGAAACCAGGCCCAGAGGGACCAATTAGGCAGAACCACACTGGCTTCTTGAGCAGGACTGGCTGGGGAGGTGACCAAGCCTCTCAGGCTGGTGACCCAAGGGCTGGTTCTCTGCCCTGCTACCCAGGGACTTGTTGTCTACCAACATCACCAGTGACCACAGAGGGCACAGGGAACACGGAGGCAGATCGGGGGATGATGTTTGTGTCTTGAGCCAACTCCCCAGACCACAATTTTTCCAACCTCCAAGAGTCCCTCATTCCATATAAAAGCACTGGGGAGGCCAAGGCCAGGTCACTTTGCCCAGCCCTGATTGCTGCCCTCTGGCACAGACTGTCACTGGTCAGCACACAGTTTTTTCTCCTCTAAGTGGATAATGTCCACAGGCTGGTGTGGCTCTCAGAATTCAGCTCTCATGTCCACTTTCCTCATCCTGTGAACAAGAGCAAACTTCATCCAAGCACAATAACATCTCACCACACACCTGAGGTCACTGCCCTCAAGAAATGGTGCTGGACTAATGCTGCTCTGGCTCCAGGAGGCTGCCCTATCCCCAGGTCACATGACCACTGTGGCTCTTCAGGGATCCAAACCATTTGAGGTTGCAACATGGGTAGCTGCTTCTTCTGTGGTCACGGCAAACTACAGGAAGTGTCTGGGCTCTGGCCATGGCATCTCTCCAGGTTGGGTCTGGATCTTGACTTAAACTCACTTTGCCTCAGTAATCAGACACATGCCTTAATTGTCTTCTTGGAGTCAGAGGTGCAATCACATCTCATTGAGCTGCTAAAGGAGTAAGGACTAGTGTATTAGTTCACTGTCTTCCTCCAGCCCTTCTCTGCTTCTGCCTGCTCCACATTGCCCACACTACCAACAATTACTGATATGCACACATTGACTCCTGTGCTCCAGTCCACATGATTCCAGCCTGTGGTCATCCATCTATTTGGTCAATTTCAATTTGTTGGACACAGCTGAGAACCAAGCCCCAAACCAACCTCAATGAACACTCACTAGGTCCCTGTCTATACTACAAATTAACACAAGGCATGGCCAGCCCAGTGTGGGAGAGACTCCATCAGTAGCTGCAAGAGCTTTAGCCACTTACTCTAATTACTCAGCTTCCTCTTATGTCTGTGGACAAGATTAGCACTTCAACTCCCAATAGGACATACTTACATGTAGTGACAAGGATGCATTCTCTGTTTTTAACCACTTCACAAAACCCATCAGCTGGTAGCAAGACCCCAGTGCATAAGCCTCTGTGAATTTTTCATATTCAAGCTATACCTTTCTCCCATTGTCGAACAACCTCTCCCCATTCTACTTAGAGGAGGCCATTTGGGCAGTGACTTTTTATGGCATGGCTGTGTTAATGAGAAAGAAGACATGAGATGGAGTTTTCAGAATCCGACCTAATCAATGTGAGAAGGTATAAAGGCATAAACCAGGATGTCCTCTTCTCAGCTCTCTGTGCCCAGAATGTAAAATCACCACCAAGAAAGTGGCTGGAATTGGCTTCAAATCCACAGTCCAAACAAAGCCTGCTGCAGTGAAAATGAAATCTACCTCTGGGTGGAGCCATGCTCTTGTTGTTTCCCTTGAGTGTTGATCCAGTTGGGCAAGAAGTCTAGGGCATGGCTGGGCTGTGGGGTGTGGGGTGTGGGATGTCACCCTTAGAAAGGTGTGATCATCCTTTTTTTGAAAAATAAAATCATTCATATTACATCTCAATTGCTATCCCATCCCATGCATCCTCCCATTCTTCCCTCCCTCCTGCTTTCACCCCATTCCCCTTCCCTATGACTGTGACTGATGGAGACCTCCTCCCCTTGAATATGATGCTAGGGTACCAAGTTTCTTCTTGGCAGTCTGCTATCCTCCTCCGAGTGCCATCGGGCCTCCCCAACAAGGGGACATGGTCAAATATGGGGCATCAGAGTTCGTGTGAAGGTCAGTCCCCACTCTCCACTTAACTGTCAAGAATGCCCTGTCCCTTGGCTAGGTCTGGGTAGGGGTTTGATGATGGCTGCACGTATTGTCCTTGGTTGGTGCCATAGATCGAACAGAACCTCTGGGCCCAGATCCACCCATCATAGTGTTCTTCTTGTAGGTTTCTAGGACCCTCTGGATCCATCTATTTCCCTATCTCATATATTTCTCTCACCAAACATGCAGAGGAAGAAATTAAGAAGGCTACAACCCTCACGATAGCCACAAGCAATATAAAATATCTAGGAGTAACTCTAACCAAGCAAGTGAAGGACTTGTTGGAAAAAAAAAACTTTAAATCTCTGAAGAAAGAGATTGAAAATGACATCAGAAGAGGGAAGGACGTCCCTTGTTCATGGATTGGGAGAATTAACATAGTAAAAATGGCCATCTTACCAAAAGCAATTTACAGATTCAATGTTATCCTTATCAAAATACCTACACAATATTTTAAAGACATTGAAAGATCAGTTCTCAACTTCATATGGAAAAAAAAACCCCAGAATCGCAAAAACAATCCTATACAGTAAAAGATCCTCTGGAGGAATCTTTATTTGTGATCATCTTAAGATAATATACTTTTCCTTCCTAGGATTCATTCCCCCTAGTAAAGTCCATGGGAGCTATCTTGAAACTTGGCCAGATCTGCTAGCCTTCCTAAGTTCTGACTTGGAGAGACAGACCTATTTCTCTTTCTTTACTTCTGTCTCTTTTATTCAGGTACATATGTACGTCTTTAAACTCCCCCAAAAATGTCAGGATCCCTTCCTCCCCCTGCTTACTACCCCCCTCTCTCTCACCCTCTGCTTACCACCTTGTATCTATCTGCTGCCATGTGACAGATCTTTCTTTAGGCTGATTTTCTTTTCTTATTCTTGTTTTTCAAAATATTTTTACATATACATTTATATTATTACACATGTACAATAAACTACCTACAGCAAGAAGAACCATAAAACAATCAGGAATTATATAAATGTTACATTCTTTAGCTGTTTGTATTTGCCAACCTTGAAGAAAGCATCTTTCCTATCTTGGTGAGTCTAAAATTCTGAATGTAAATCATTCATTATCAACTTAAAACATCTATCTAGACCTAAAAACACCTTAACTCCTAAACAACTAAGCTTAATTGTAAAACTAAACTATCTGGTCTTCAACCCCATCAGAGACTTGAGAAGGAATAAAATTAAATACCTGAGTATACAGGGGGTTTAGGTTAGCAGCTTTCCAAATTAGAAGATGACAGAGACAGTTTTCTACCTGAATAGTCACCCAAAACTCTCTATATCGTTGGAATATCATTTTCAGCCTTCTGGCCCAATATATCTGACAGGCATATTTGTGAGGTAGGAACTACTGAAAACTTACCCTGTCTTGGCAGAGTCTGGCCATCAACTTTGCCTGCATCCAAGCTTGCCATTTTTAAGGCAGAATTCTATCTGTGGTAGAAATGAGAACATTTTGCCCAGTGGCTTTTTTCAGGTTGATTTTCATACATGAATTTTTTCACCTTATTTTCTCCATTCTTTTCTTCCAAGGCAGTGTAAGACTTACAGCTTGCTTGCCTTGTCTTTTTTTTTAATTCCCTAGTATTTTAGGCCTTCTTACTTTTTCCTAAACAATTCCCCACCCCATGTGACTGATATCCTACATTATTTGGGTTTTTGTTGTTGTTGCTGTTCAATCAGAATGCACCTGCATCCTGCCTTCCCTTCTCCACTCTTATACTCTGGGAAGCTCAAGATTTACAGTTCACCTGAACCCAAGGCTTTTCTTTTAAGCTCTAGTAATTTACCCTTGTTCTCCCATGTTAGGTTAGTTCTTAAGTTAATGTAGTGATAAGATTAGGAACCCAAGAAAAGACCCCACGTTTTCTGATAGTAAATCATGTCTCCACACAGAAACCCCACACACAAGTTTTACAGTGGCATTTTAAAGTAATCACCACTTTCACGACATCTCTTACATTTCATAAATTAACATTGTCTTACTCCTTACTTTTTATTTTAAGATATATGGTTTTTATATAATATATTCTGATCATGGTTTCCCTGTCCCCGCCCCATCCCAGATCTTCCCCACATCCCAGTTGTTTGGTGGTGGGTCTTTGCATCCCTCTCCGTCAGCTGACAGAGGACGCCTCTCAGAAGGCAGGTATACTAGATTCCTGTCTGCAAGCACAGGAGAATATCATTAATAGCGTCAGTGGTCAACCCTCTCCCATTGGGTAGGTCTCAAGCTGGGCCAGTCATTCCCTCAGTCCCTGTTCCATCTTTACCCCGATACTTCTTGTAGATAAGACATATTTTGATTTTAAGGCTTTATGGATGGGTTGCTGTTCCCCTCCCTCTGCCAGGAGTCCCACTAGATAGAGGAGGTGCCGACTTCATGCTCCTTAACTTGGAGCCCCAGCTAGGGTGGACCCCCCATAGACTCCTGGGAGCCTCCCCTGTCCCAGAGATGCCCCCACCAATTTCTATTCTTTCTTCCAGTTCTTCCCCACATCCCTCTCCTCCTCTTTCTACCCACCTGACCCCACCATGCTACCCTCCCTACCACCTCTCCTATCCAGTTCTCTCCCTCCATCTACTTCTGATGTCTATTGTATTTCCTGTTCTGAGTGATATCAAGCATCTTCCCTTGGTTTCTTTGGGTCTGTGGATTATACTATGGTTATCCTCTATGATGTGGGTAATATCTACTTATAAGTGAGTACATGCCAAGTGTGTCTTTCTGGGTTCAGGTCTGCAGACACCCAGTTTGACCAGCATCATTTGTTGAATATGCTGTCTTTTTCTGGTATATATTTCTTGCTTCTTTGTCAAAGATCAGGTATCCATAAGTGTGTACACTAATGTCTAGATCTTCAATTTGATTCCATTAATCAAGATGTCCGTTTTAATGCCAATATCATACCGTTGTCATTTTTTCTTTATTATCATAGCTCTGTAGTTCAATTTGAGATCATGGAATAAGTAATTTGTATTTTCTGGGAAGTCCATTTTTCACTATATTAATCAATGATCACAGAGATCCTTTCATCTACTGATATCTTCTTCAATTTTTTTCTTCAGTGTCTTAAGGTTCTTTTTGTATTAAAGTTTTTATTACATAATTCTTTCACTTGCTTGGTTAGAGTTACCCCAAGATATTTTTGAGGCTATTTATTGTGAAGGATATTGCTTCCCTGATTTCTGTCTCAATCTGTTCATAACTTGTATATAGAAAATCTCCTAGTTATTTGTGTTATTTTTGTATTCTCCTGATACTTTACCAGTGATTGATAAAAGGTTTTCTGGCAGAGTTGTTAGTGTCATTTATGTATAAAATCATATCATCTGTAAATTAAGATACCTTGACTTCATCTTTGCCAATATGTAGCTCATTTTTTTTCTTTCAGTTGTCTTACTGATCTATAAGTACTATATTGAATAGGTATGGAGAGAGTAGACATCCTTGTCCTGTTCCTGATTTTAGTAGAAATGCTTTGAGATATTCTCCCTTGGGGTTAATGCTGGCTGTAGGCTTGCTGTAAATCACTTTTTTATGTTGTGTAATGTGCTTAGACCCTAGTCCATCCATTACTTTTATTATGAAGGGATGCTAGGTTTTTTCAAAGGCCTTTCTGCATCTTATAAGATGGTCACATGATTTTTTTTATCTTTCAGACTGTTTATATGGTATATTTCATTTATTGATTTATGTATGTTTAACTATTCCTGCACCTCTAGGATAAAGCCTACTTGATCAAGGTGGATGACTTTTTAGATGTGTTCTTAGATTTGGTTTGTAAGAATTTATGAAAAATTTATATCTATGTTCCTAAGAGAAAATGATCTATAATTTCCTTCTTTGTTGGTTCTTTATGTGGTTTAGGTATCAGGTTAAATGTAGCTTAATGAAATAAAATTAGTAAATGTTTCTTCAGTTCTATTTTTGTGGAATATTAGTGCTAAATTTTCTTTGGCAGTATGTTATAATTCCATTCTGAATCAATCTGGTGGTAGTTTTTTAAATTTTTGTTTAGAAGACTTTTTATTATTGCTTTTATTTCACTAAAGATTGTGGATCTCTTTACATTGCTTATGTAGTCTTGATTTAACATTGCTGTTCTTTTTAGATTTTTCCAGTTTGGTGAAGTATAGATTTTTAAAGCATGTCCTTTTGAATTTCTGGATTTCCACAGTATGTGTTCTGATATCTCCCCTTTTCTACAATTTTACTAACTTGAATCTTCTCTCTACATATCTTTTAGTTAATTTGGTTAAGGATTTATCAAGTTTATTGTTTTTTTTTTCTTTAAAAACCCCTCTTAATTTTATTGATTCTTGGTATTTTTTGTTACCACTGTTTCCATTGTCTTTATGTCATTCTTGAGTCTGATTAGTTGTTTGTCTACGTCTTTTGCCTGTTATGCCTTCCTTTTTCTAGAGGTCTCAAGTCTGTTGTTAATTTGTTAGTATGAGATTTCTTTATTTTGATGAAGTAGGTGTGCAATGAATTGACTTTTATAATCACCTATTTGTGTCCCATAGGTTTGGGCATATTGTGTTTTCATTTTCAATCAATTCTATAAATTTTTAATGCCTATCTCGATTTCAGTCTTGACTCATTCTTTATTCAGTAGTGAGTTGTTAAGTTTTCATGAGTATCTGTCTGTAAACTTTCTGTTGCTGTTTCATTCTTGCTGTCCAGTATTAACCTGTGGTGGTCAAATAGATTGTAAGGTGCTATTACAATTTTATTTTGTCTGTTGAATCTTGCTTTGTGCTCCAGTATGTGGTCAACATGAAAGTTCCAAGAGTTCAGAGAAGAAATGTTCTTTAAATATTTGCTAGGTCAATTTGATTGATGATATCATTTAGTTACAGCATTTCTCTGTTAAGTATTTGTGTGGATGATCTTTCTATTGGTAAGAGTTAGGTACTGAAGTCACCCAGTACCATGTGAGGGTCAATATATGATTTTAGCTACAGTAGTTTTTCTTTCATGAATTTAAGTAAGCTTATATTTGGTGTATAAATGGTTAGACTTGCAATATCCTCTTCGTGGGGTTTTCCCTTTGATGAAAATGTAGTGTCTGTCCCTGTCTCTTCTCATTAGATTTTGTGTGAAGTCATTAAAATGGCCACCTCTGCTTGCTTCTTGGATCCATTTGTTTGGAATATCTTTTTATATTCCTTTGCCCTGAGGTTATGTCTACCCTTGATGTCAAAGTGTGTTTCTTGGATGTAGCAGAAAGGTAAATCCTGTTTCTAACTCAAATATGTTAGTTTGTGCCTTTTTCTTAGGAATTGGGGTCATTAGTGTTGAGTGTTATCAATAAGCAATATTCATTTTCATTCCTGTTATTTTGTTGTTATGGTATGGGTTTTTTTTCCTGAGAGATCAACCGAGTTCCTGCCAAAGCAAGCAGAACTAATGCTTTTCCCATCTGCCCTTGAGGCAAGGCCTCTCTCCACCTCCACTTTCCACCGTAAACTTGACAGCTAGTTGCAAGGCCAACGTAGGCAGGGCTCTGGGGCAGGCCTCCCATGGGCCATGGCCGCCTTGGGTTGCATCACACAGCCAAAACTATCTAGATTTAAGCCAGGATTTTCTGAAGCACACAGACACCTCTGTACACCTCAGAACTAAGGCATCCCTGCAGCCCAGATGGTGTGGTGAGGACATGACCTAGCCAACCTTCTTTTATAGGGTCCAGATGCATCTGTCTAGACAGGAGTCTCCTACCTCAGGGACTCACCTGGAAAATATCCTTAGTTTCAAAAACCCCTAGCATGTATTATGGCTTAAGTTGGCTGTGCGTTTTCTTCCCAGTTAGTTGTTCAATCAGGAGATTGTGTGTGTGTGTGTGTGTGTGTGTGTGTGTGTGTGTGTGTGTGTGTGTGTGTGTAGAGAGAGAGAGAGAAGAGAGAGAGAGAGAGAGAGAGAGAGAGAGAGAGAGAGAGAGAGAGAGAGAGAGAGAGAGAGTCTGGGGTGTTTTAGAGCCACTACTCTAATGTCAGAAAAAACACAGGTGTGTTTCTTTGCATGTTTCTGTTATCCAGAGGAGAATCAACAGATCCAAGAGCTGTCTCAGAGAAGTGAGGTGAAGGGCTGGAGAAATGGATAATAGTGCAATCACAGGTCCCCTCTCTCTTTCACCTCCTCTCAGGTTCTTTTCCACATATTTTTCTGGACACAAAGACACATGTGCAAGGACATTCAGGTAGGTAACATACTCATGTGACTTTTCTGGACTTGTGGAGATAGAGATACTTTTCCCATGTAGATTTCACATGCCTTGCTCACAACTACACAAAGGCATGGTAAAACAATGCTAGCTTTTGGGAGTAAGTAGGGTTCACTCCCTCAAACAGGCAGTAGAGAGCTCATGGGAGTTAGTTTGGTGTACAATTCAGCAGCAATTCCTGCCCTCAGCTCCTTTGTCTCTCTGGGGCACTTGTTACCATGGACATCTCACCCTTATGCTAGTAACGACAGACTTCAGAGGTCACTTCACTTTCCCCAGGAGGAGGAATGACCCTGGACTTCATTCTTTTCTTATCTTTCCAGGCTGCCTAGACAGCAGAGACAGCAAGCTGCTCCTGACCCCTGTGACAAGCCACTGTAGGACAAGTATTGGGGGTAAGTGTGGGGCAGGGAGCATGCTCTTGTGTTGTTTCACACAGTGATTCATCTCTCAGATGTGTGAATCTGGACACAGGTGCATTCTCAACTGGTGCTGGCGTCAAAGACAGGTAAGATAAGAGATGGATGGTTTTAGATGAACTTGAAGACCAGCTCAAACTACATTTTAGGTGATTAACAAATACTGTTTAGAATCAGGATTTCCTAGGCAGGACTTGAGATGTTTTTCTAAGGGTGCTACTCTTTGTCTCAGCTTCCTGGATAGTGTCTGCTAAATCTCACAGCTGGGTCTGTTACGCTTGGTGTTCATGGACACCATGCTCACACCCCAGCCACAGCCCAGTGACTATTAGAATTGGTTGTGAAATGGAGGGGCTACTGGTTGAATGCAGCCTGGTCTAGGGCCCCTTGGGAAAAAAGAATGAAGATAGACCTCAGGAGAAGGGTCCAATGCCTGCTAGCCCAGGCTATACCATTATTACTTTGACCTTAGTTTACTAGATGGAAGATGGTAGCAGAGGCAGCACCTCACAGTCACCCGCACCCCTGTACTTGCTAACCCCCTCTGGAGCACTGTGTACGGAGTAATGGTGGCGGTGCATAGTGTTATGGGTGCCAGTAAGTGAATGTCCAGAACTGTTTTCAGCTTTAGAACATTCTACTTTGGAGACATGTGAAATGCTTTACTCTGAAACCTGAAATGTCATTTTATGCCAGATGGGATAATTAAATGAGAGCAGCCTGCTCAGATGGCGTGCTCTCCATCTGACAGGCCACAATGGAAGTTCTTGACACCTGTCACTGTCAGCCTGGCCTTACAATCTGGCTCTTAACTCATACTCAAGGGCTTAGCCTTCACTATACCCTAATTGGTAGAGTCCAATAGTGAGAAGTGACAAGTAACCAGTACACACATAGCCCAGATGACCTCAGCCTTGGTGACCACATCCCCCTCTCCTATGAACAGGAGGATGCTTTCAACCTTGCAGGAGCCTCTGGGTTCCTATGGCTTAAGGGTTTGATACACACCCTAGGACCCTCAGAAGAGCCAACTTTTCTTAACAGGTGGGGCATAAGTCTTGAATGTCAACTCCTAGCCTTGTGTCCTAGTGGAATAGAGTTTTGAGATAGGAAGCTATGGGTTCATTGCTGTCACCTGGATGAGAAGCCACATTGTCACAAAGACCGCATTTGACTTTGTCTCCAAAGACACATTCAATCAACTTTCTCTGTGTTATTACTCATGTCTTCCCAGCATCCACACACCAGTCTCCAGGTTAGCTCACATGAGAGTGACAATCCCTGCACCCCCTTGAGGGATGAGGTGCAACATACATGGAACAATTTGCTCAGAAATCTTCATTCAGGGTCCACCCATGTTCACAGAGTGAGACTGTGTGGGGTGTGTCTTTGACCTGCTCTTTTCTTTATCATGTGAGCCATGAGAATAAAACTAAGCTATTCTTTTCGTACAAGAACAGAGTCGATTGTTGCCTAATTTTAAAAAGGATTTTGAGTTATTTAGATTAAATTTCATTTCTTATGCAAGAGGCCCAAGCTACAACTCCCATCCTGAATCTAGACTGTGCTTCCCATGGCTCCTGGGAACCAGTCGGTGGTGACCATGTTCATCCTGCAGAGCTTTGTGGATGACCCCTGGATCCAGGATGTCCTCTTCTGCCTCTTCTTTGCCTTGTTCATGGCGGCCATAGCTGGCAATGGACTGATTATCACAACCATCCACAGCAGTTCCAACCTCCACACTCCCATGTACTTCTTCCTAGTCAACCTTGCCCTGATGGATGTGATCTGCACTGTGACTGTCCTGCCCAAAGTCCTGCAGAGCCTGGTGGCAGAGAACACCATATCTTATGGGGGATGCCTCACACAGATGTTCGTCTTCTCCTGGGTCCTGGGCTCTGAGCTTCTGCTTTTCTCTGCCATGGCCTATGACCGCTACCTTGCCATCTGCAGGCCATTACACTATGGTACCCTCATGAGTGGCAAGGTCTGTGTGGCCCTTGCAACCTTTGTGTGGTTCACTGGAGCTCTGAATTCCCTGGTGCTCACTTGTCTTGTGTTGCCACTGTCCTTCTGTGGCCCCAGTCTCATCACACACTTCTTCTGTGAGATCCCTTCTGTGTTGATGCTGTCCTGCAGCCCCACCTTCATCAATGACATCATGACTGTCATTGCAGACATGTTCCTGACTGGCTTGAACTTTCTACTGACCATGACATCCTACGGCTTCATCATTGACAGCATCCTGCATATTCGCTCAGCTGAGGGGAAGAAGCGTGCCTTCTCCACCTGCTCTGCCCACCTGGTTGTGGTCATCCTTTATTATTCCACAGTTTTATATACTTATATCCGTCCAGCTCTAGGAACTGCTGGGCTCCTGGACAAGGTCATTGCTGTTCTGTACACCACTGTGACCCCTTCTCTGAACCCTCTCATTTATACCCTGAGAAACAAGGAATTCAAAACATCCTTTAAAAAACTCTTATTTCCCCAGTGAGAGCTTGGAGCTTGGAGAAGGACTCTGGAAACAGTGGTGAGGAGTGAAAAAGGTCACTCAGTCCCTTCTTTTATGCATCTCCTGACTCAGAGGAACACAGACTAATTTACAGCCTAGGAAAACTCTCCAAAGATTATACATTGTACATTATACTGTTTACCATATAAAATCTAGGGTTTTTACTCTTCTGAAAGTTTTAGATAGCTTCAACCATTTCTACTTAGTATATAGAAATATATAGCTATAAGTTTGATGGTATTAATTATTGCAATAGTTATATGACTAACTGAGACAAATCTTGTTAAATATTGAGTGTAGTATTTTTAGTGAGCCCATTTAAAATTTCTGAACCTCTGTGGCAATAGCCACAAGTGTATAGTTAGAGATAAGAAACTTGAACCCTCCCTACAGCTGCTCTGGACATTTCCACCTGATTGGGCTGTTTTCATTTTTCTTATTATCATCTCACTGTTTTCCCTGATGTTTGGTTTATTCCTACCATTTGAGGGAAGGAAATTCTCATAAAGGACCCAAGTTAGGGGCTGAGTTCAGATTCCTATGGAAATGTCTCTTATTCCAACATCCATAGATGTCAGAGCAGAGCCAGACACTGGTGTGGTGGCCTCTTCCTCAGACCCTATGTCATTACAGAGTTTTACAATGACTCCAACTTGTACCTCAGCATTTCTCCTGCTGTTTTGTGTGACATGACCATCCTTCAGTGGTTACATTTATTCAACACTGCATGTAGCATGTAATGTTAACATGGAACGAGCTCTGCTCCACTGAAATAAAGAGCTTATCAGATGTATTCATGTTGGGGTGATTGCTGAGGTCCAGTCCCTTGGTGAGGGCAGGGCTTTAAACAGGTGGGTGCAAGAGCAACATGGAAAGAATAAGACATGGGATACCATTCCATTTCGATTCATGAGAGAAGGGACAGAGAAGAAGAACATCTTGGTATATACTGACCTACTCTGACAACCTGTGTCTCTTACATGCTTTATTTATACATAAAATCATTTCCTCAGAAACTTTAATCATTGATTACACAAATTTGGGATAAAAATTTTCTAGTCTTTCCTGATTATATAAGTATATTGAAATAAAAGAAACAGAGAACAAACAGCAAGTTTTATGAGAACTAAATATTAACATTATTAATAAAATCAATTTTCTTTTAACTCAATATCTATTTCCTTACAATTGGTGTCATAAAACCTGTGGTTACAGAAATGCTAGACCAGATGACCTTGGGTTTGATTCTGTTTCAGTTTGGCACAGAATTAATAGATTAGAAGGTATTTCCTACCACCTGTTACATCAAATTATCTTTCTACAAAAGTCCAATCTATTTCTCTGAGTCTTGTTTAATTCTTCCTTTCTTTCCTTAATTTTTTTTAATATTTAACCTAAGACCACCATCCTTTTCTTTGATTCTTAAAATACTCTACAGCCCCCTTGCTTAAGCAAAAGCAGTCTCTTTTTCCCCTTACAATATCAGAAAAGTCCTGGTATGAGAACTCTATTCAGGAAAGCAGGCAGTTCACTAAGCCAAAATGTTTTCCTCTGTGTCTCTGTCATAAACCCTCATTTCAATATGATTCTTATCTTTGTTATAATTCCATAAAAAATAGAATAATACCAGGATTCCTAAAACTACTTGCTTGCCCTTCAGGTTTCTCATCAATTGTATGATCAAAATCTCTTCCTTTCCATACTAGTTTTTTTGTTTCTGAAGCTGGATATGAAAACCTAGTGATCCAGTTACAGTTTGTCAGCTTCTAAAATGTCCCTAATTTTTCTACTTTAATAACTTTTCTCAGATCCTCTGTCTCATGCTTACTAATATCACTTAATAATAATATAAATATGTGTAAGTAATAAGTTCTAGGGAAGACTCAATTTTCTGCAAAGCTGTTTCTCCCTGGGAACTTCCATTAGTTTCATTCTTGTTAACACCGGCTTTTCTTACATTATCCCAGCTCTAGCTTTGAGAGAGAGAGAGAGAGAGAGAGAGAGAGAGAGAGAGAGAGAGAGAGAGAGAGAGAGAGCTTTAACAGTGAGAAATATAAGTAAAACCAAAAGGTGTGTAACAATATTCCACCAGGGGCAGCGATGGGTCAGTCCAGGTCATCCGAGCACCAAGACTTTGTCAAACAGCACCATCAGGGCACTTGGCGCCACCATGTGATCATGTACACTTTTAAATACTACATTGAGCCATCTGACTAATATAGAACAGACGGCAACAAAACATGATTAACAAATGTGGTAAATATAATGAAGAAAAATAGCAGGTAAAATAAGACAATGTCAATGAATCATGGTGTGATGATTTATATACTCATGTTTAATTTAACTGGGATGACCTCCATGAATATTCCTGAGAGACATCTCCATGATTATCTCTGAACTGTTTCCAAAGATGACTCACTAAGTAGCTAGACCACATCTTCAGTGTGGGTAGTATCTCCACGTGCATTGGGGACAGGCAGGCATGGGCCAAGGCAAAAGGAGAAACCAATTTAAAAATTTCCATTCCCTCTCAACTGAATGAATATGAGATAAATGCAGAAACAAAGAAAGAAATAAGAGACTTTGTAAAATTCAATGAAAATAAATGTACATACAACACATCCAAACTTATGGGACACCACGGAAGTGGTGCTGATAGAAAAGTTCATAGCACTAAGCGCCTTCATAAAGAAATTAGAGAGATACCGTGCTAGCAATTTAACAGCACACCTAAAAGCTCTAGAACAAAAATAAACAAGCACCCAAGAGGAGTAGATTGTGGGAAATAATCAAACTCCGGCTGAAACCAATAAAATAAAAATAAAGAATCAATGAAACTAAGAGCTGGTTCCTTGAGAAAACCAACAAAATAGACGAACTCTTATTCAAACTAACTAAAAGGCACAGAGAATATCCAATTTAACGAAATCAGAAATGAAAAGGAGGGCATAACAAGAGGCATTGAGGAAATCCAAATAATCATTAGTTCAAACTTCAAAAACCTGTACTCCACAAGCTTGAATCAAAAACACAAGTGATAGCTCATGCTTGCAAGGATATGGAGCAAGGGGAACACTGCTCCACTGCTGGTGGAAGTGCAAACTTGTACAGCCACTATGGAAACCAACATAATAGTTTCTGAGAAAATTGGGAATTGATCTATCCCAAGACCCAGATATACCACTCTTGGGCATATACCCAAGAAAATGCCATCGTACCAGTAGGATACTGCTCAACTATGTTCATAATGGCGTTATTCATAATAGCCAGAGATAGAAAGCAACCTAGATGTCCATCAACTAATGAATGGATAAACAAAGTGTGATACATTTACACAGTGGGGCATTCCTCCACTGTGCAATGATGCCATGATACTTGCAGGCAAGAGGAAGGAAATAAAATAAATCATTCTAAGTAAATACCCGGACCCAGAAAGACAAACATGGTATGTACTCACTTATAAGTGGCTATTAGCTGTTAAGTAGAGGATTATAATGCTACAATACAAAGACCTAAGAAACTAAGTAACTGTTAGTACAACAGCTAAGTAACTAGTAGGTCTCAAGGGAGACACATGGATAGCCTTAGGAAGGGGAAATATATTTTGCAGGTGGAATAGGGGTAGGTGGGTATGGAAACAGGAGGGACCAGACAGGGGAATGGAGGGAGAAATTACCAATATTTTCAGAGATGATTGAAATTGGGGAGACCTTTGAGGGGTAATGTGGAAACTTAGTGCAGTGGAAACTCCCTGGAATCTATGAGGGTTACCCTAGCAAAGACTCCTAGTAATGGGGGCAAGGAGCCTGAACCAGCCATCTTCTGTAACCAGGCAAAGCTTCCAGGGTGGACACCAACCCAGCCGTAAAGCCGTCCACCTGCAATATGTCTTGCCTGAAAGATGTGCTGGGGTAATGGTGGCACAGAGCTTGTGGAAGTGGCCAACCAATGACTGGCCCAACTTGAGGCCCATGCTACTAAAGGGAGCCCATACCTGACTCTTTATAGATGTTCAAGAATGAGAAGTTGGATAGCCCGGAGACATAGGATAGAACCAAACACAACTGGCATCAAAAAAAAAAAAAAAAGAAATAAAGGAAGGAAGGAAGGAAGGAAGGGGGAAAAGGAGAGGAGGAGGGAGGGGAAAGAAAAGAGAAGAAAAAGAAAAAGGGAAAGAAAGTCAACGAAATGATCCCCAAAGGTACTCTGCTATATTCATAGATTACTGTTTAGCCTAATCCTAATCCGGGAGGCTTCATCCAGCAATTGATGGGAGCAGCTGCAAAGACCCACAGCCAAACATTTGGTGGAACTCAGAGAACCCTGCAGAAGAGGGGCAGGAAGGACTGTAGGAGCCAGAGGGATTGGGGACACCATGAGAACATGGCACACAGAATCAGCTCAGCAGGGCTCATAGAGGCCCACAGAGACTGAAGAGGCTATCAGGGAGTCTATATGGGTCTGAGATAGGTCCTTTGCGTATTTGTTATGGTTGTGTAGCTTGGTGTTCTTGTGGTGCTCTTAATGGTGGAAGTGGAGGTTGCTCCTGACTTTTTGTGGGCTTAGATGTTTTTAGGTCTATGTCCCGATCCACAGGACTGTCGACGAAGATCCTGGAAGAGGGAGAGGGAATGGAGAGAGGCAAGAGATGCGAGAAACGAAGACAAGATGGCAGTCTGATCAAGTCTCGTTTATTGAGCATACCGGGGCAGCTTATAGAGGGAGGAAGCAGATTTCTGAGTAAAACCATAAAAACAGGATGTTTAGCCAGCTGCAGGGTATTTTCAAGCTATTCTAGGCCAAGATAGGAGAGGGAGTTGGATAAACATTAGAAAAACAGCAATGCTAGTCCAACAGTGGAAAATTGCAGATGCTTGCTGTAGTCTATGTGGCACCTTCAGGCAGTTGTGCTATCAGTGAGCAGGCCATATGTCATGGCTCCACACAGGTCTAGATAGATATTTTAAGTTAATAAAGATGAAATATGATAGATACTGATTTACATTCAGAAAAATAATAAATAATAAAATAAAAAGGTAGTTATCAGAGGAGAGATGCACGATAGGCTGAGAAACAAAGAGGAATGAGCAAAGAGTCAGTCTCAACCCCCATGGTAAAACAAGGACTTGCAGTTCATTTGAAGCAAGTGAAATACTTTGCAAATTTGCAAGCCAATACATGATTAAAATAAGAAGTTTTCAAAGACCTGTGTGACTAACAAATGCAGTGACTGAACTAAATCACTACACAGACAACTTCAAAGTAGACCTCATGAAGAAGAATCAGTGAACACAAAGAAAAGCATTTGAGACAAACCCGGTTCCAAACTCATAGCCTGAGACATATGCATTTATATATATTTGCGTTTTTCTATGTGCAGACATCCAGTTAGACCAGCATCATATGAGTGTGGAGTTTGATTATTTCCAGCCATCTACTCCTCTTGGGTGTTTCTTCTTTTTTTCTAGGTCTTTCAGATATGTCATTAAGTTGCCTATTTGAGAAGCTTCCAATTTCTTTATGAAGGCACTTAGCACTATGAATTTTCCTCTTAGCACTGCTTTCAATGTGTCCCGTAAACTTGAGTATGTTGTTCTTTCATTTTCATTGAACTTTAGGAAGTCCTTAATTTCTTTCTTTATTTCTTCCCTGACCCAGTTGTCATTCAGTAGAGTGTTGTTTAGTTTTCATGTGTGTGTAGGCTTTTTGTTATTTCTGTTGTTGTTGAAGTCCAGCTTTAGACCATGGTTATCTGATAAGATACAATTTCAAAGTTCTTGTATCTGTTGAGACTTGTTTTTTGATGTACTATATGATCAGTTTTGGAGAAGATCCCATGAGTTTCTGAGAATATATAGTCCTTTGTGTTTGGGTGAAAATTTCACTAGATATCTGTTAGACCCACTTGATTCGTGACATCAGTTAGTGTCATTATTTCTCAGTTGAGTTTCTGTTTCATTGACCTTTCCTTTGGTGAGAGAGGGGTGTTGAAGCCTCCCACTATTAATGTGTGGGGATCGATGTGTAGTTTAAGTTTTGTTAATATTAGTTAATATGAATGCCTTTGTATTGGGGGTGTAGATGTTCAGAACTGTGATGTCATCTTGGTTGACTTTAACTTTGACAAGTATGATGTGTCCTTCCTCATCTCTTTTTTATTAATTTTGGTTAAAAGTATATTTTATTAGATTTTAAAATGGCTACAGCAGCTTGCTTCTTGTGACCATTTGCTTGGAATATCTTTTTCCAGCCTTTTACCATGAGGTAATGCCTATTCTTGTGGCTGAGATGTTTCTTGAATGCAGAAAAATGTTGGTTCTTATTTATGCATTCATTCAGTTAGTCTGTGTTTTTTTATTGGAGAAGTGAGACCATTGATGATGAGAGACATTAATTACCAGTGACTGTTAAGTCCCTTGATTTTTATGTTGGTTGCTGTAGAGTGTTTGTGTGGTTGTTTTGCAACACTTAAGTTATCTATTTGCTGTGTTATTTTGGTTGTAGCTTATCAATTTGGGTTGGAATTTTCCTTCTAGTAACTTCTGTAGATTTGTGGATAGGTACTGTTTGAACTTGTTTTTGTCATGGAATATCTTGTTTTCTCTGTTAATGTTCACTGAAATTTTCACTGGCTATAGTAGTCTGGACTGGCATCGGTGGTCCCTTAGGGTTTGAAGGACCTCTTTCCAGGCCCTTCTAGCTTTTATGGTCTCTGCTGAGAAGTCGAGTGTAATTCTTCTAGGTTTGCCATTATATGTTACTTGGTCTTTTCCCCCTTGCCGCTTTTAATATTTTTCCTTTGTTCTGTACATTTTTGTGTTTTCATTATTATGTGGCAGGAGGATTTTTTCTTTTCTATTCTATTCTATTTAATGTTCTGTAGGCCTCTTGTATGTTTATATACGTATCCTTCTTTAAATTGGGGACATTTTCCTCCTTGATTTTGTTGAAAATATCTTCTGGGCCTTGAAGTCTGGCATCTTCTCTTTCCTCAGTGTCTATTATCCTCAGGTTTCATCTTTTCTTGGTGGCCTTGATTTTTTTTTGGATGTTTTGTGTCAGGAATTTTTCAGATGTAACATTTTCTTTAATGGTTGCATCAAGTTCAACAATTGTATATTCTACTCCTGAGATTCTTTCCTCCATCTCTTGATTTTTGTTAGATAAGCTTATTTCTGCACTTCCTGCTTTCTTCTCTAAGTTATCTTGTTCCCGAATTTCTTCTGTCTGTGCTTTTATCATTGTTTCCACTTTCATCTTCAAACCTTGAGCTGTTTGATTGATTTCCTTCATCTGATTGTGTTTTCCTGAATTATTTCCAGTACATCTCTATAGGCCTTTATAATATCTTCAGTCTGTTTGGCTACATCTTCCTGCACTTGTTTAGAGATTTTATTCATTTCCTCCATTATCATCTCTATTACTAAGGATTTGAAGTCACTTTCTTGTGCCTCATTTGTGTTTGAGTTCTCAGGGTTGAATTCTTTTGCATAGCTGGGATCTGGAAATGCCATATTGTTTTGGGTTTTGTTGTTTGTGTTTTTATGCTGGCCTTTAGTCATCTTCCTGTATCTGATGTTGGGAGGTAGCTTCTGGTGTCCTTCACTGATTGTTTAGTGCAGTTCTTTGGTGAGTGTCTGAAGGTCGAGGACCCTCACCTGTGGGGATCAGAAAACCCTTCCTTGGATCAGGCAGATGATCTGGTTTCAACTCCAAGGGACTTTGCTCCACACCCTGGGCTCCCCACTGGGTCAGTAGAGGCAGATACTGGTGCTCTGCAGCCCAATGATTTGTTCAAGGTAGTGTAGATAAAGCCAGTTACCCTGCCCTTGGCTGGGCTTTGAAAACTCTACACTCAGACACTGCAGCTTTAGGGGCCTAGGCTAAGTCCACTCTAGAGTTCTGGAACCCCTACTGGCTTGTGAAAGTTGGCTAGGATTCTGCCTGATCCCTTCAGGTTGGTTCAGTCCTGTTTGAATGCATGGTACCTCCTGCTGGGCTATGGCAGCTGGCTAGGCTCTGCCTGAGCTTGTGGGAACAGCTCCCTGGGTTGTGTCGCTAGTTAGGTTCCTGCCCAATCCCCTCAGTATTGTTCAGACCCTCCTGAAAGTGTGGGAGCCCTTTATGGGCTGTGGCGGCTGGCTAGGCTTCCTCCCAATCCATTCAGGCCAGTTCAGTTCTGCTCACGTGTGCATGAACATTCCATTGGGGTGGCTGCCTAGGTTTCTGACCAATCTGTTCAGACTGTGCAGCCTTAGATCAGCCAACCTGAGAGTGCAGCTATGGAGCTGTAGCTGGAGAACATGTCCATAGTCGCTTCCCCCCCCCATCACCACCAGTGTAAGCTCTGGGTTCCTCCATGGACTCTTAGAATTATGTGAGGTCATATCTGTCCCAGATCCACACTCTCAGCTCTCCCCAGCCCAGAAGACACTGGCAACTGCTTCTGTGTGGCCCACAGATCAGTCAGAGAGGGAGAGTAAAAGAGCACAGGTATTTTATGGCACACTAGGCTGCATTGGCCTTTGAATATTGTGCCCTAGTGGTCACTGGCCCCTGGGCCTTTCTGTGGATTGGTGGGGTGGTCTGAGGTCAGATCCACCCATTTTCCTGAGTTTTCCCCAGGCCAGAAGCTCCAGACTCTGGTGCTTCATCGCCTACAATTCAGTCATAGATACCAAGTTCATGATATAGATAGAGCACAGCTGCAGCTCACAAGCAGGTACAGGTCTAGACTCTGGGAACTGGGCACCATTCATGCATGGGCTAGCTGGGTAGCCCAAGGCCAGACCCACTTGTGTTCTGCACTGTGCAGACCCCTCTCACCTAGGGTTCTCCAGGTCTTGCGGTCTGTAGCTTCCAGCCATTTCCCTAGTCTCTGTCCTACAGATCAGATACTGTGCATGTTTGGAGCTGCCATCTTGGATCCCCCCTCATTGTTAGGTTTTCTTAAGTGTTTCTATTTATTTGTTAAATTCTACTTTCAGTTTGGAAATGTTTTCATTATTTTATTCAACTGTGTTTTCACAGATGTTATTAATGGATTCATTCGTATGCTCTTTAAGCTTCTCAGACATACTCACAATTGCCGTTCTGAAGTTCTTGTCATTTGCTTCAGCCACATTACATTTTTCAGGGCCTACTATGATAGGATTACCGGGTTCTGGGAGAGATATGTTGTGTTGGCTGTCAAATTTTGTGTTTTGTGCTGGTGTCTATGCACTTGAAGGTAGAATAATTAAGGTGATTACAGGTGCTAACACCTGGTCTTGTTTTTGCTGTGTGGGTGTTCTCATTCCTTGATTTCTATTGCAATTTTTGTATCTTAGAAAAGTGTAGGGATTGTAGTTTCCCTGGCAGAGAGTTCTTTTGACCTCTAAACATCTCAAGATTTCACCAAGGCTATTGGTTGCTCTGCAAAAAAAAAAATAGATGATAAGTTTCTATTGCTGAAAATAACACATATCTATCTCATTGAACACAAAGAAGTAGATCTTGTGCCTAATTAGAGCCTTTGCTCCCAATGACTAGTGTTCCTGGTACTTAAAGATAATCTGCACCAGACGATGACCAAAAGTAATCTAACACAGAAGAAAGGTAATAGAAAAGCTAGCTACATACCGTACAATCTTGAAGAGTGACCTGTCTTCATTATATGCTGGAGCAGTTGTGGCAATAATATTATGGAAGTAACCAAATACCATCTTATTGGATTTAAGGCCCATTCCACAATATGTAATTCATGCCCAGCACTGCTCCGGAGGCTGATAACCTGAGACTGAATAGGCTTTGGGCTTAGGGAAAAAAATAAATGCTACATATAGTTCAGTTAAAAGAGGATAGCAACAAATTTGCTCTTAATAACACTCTGCTATACCCATAGATCAGTACCATGCTCAGACATCATCAGAAGAACTCCCTCTTGCAGTAGATGGGAACAAACACGGAGCCCACAACTGAACAATATACAGAGATTCAGGGATTTTGGAGCACTCAGTCCTAAATTATATTTATTCATCAAACTCCCTCCCTCAGGACTCAGGGACTTGTGAGAACGAGGAGGCAGAAAGAACAGGATGGTTGCACATATGGACTCACAGAAACTGTGGCAGCATACACAGATATTGGATAGGCTCATGATGGAGAGAGTCCCAGCACTGACTGTAGGAAGTGGACATCAGATCTCATCCCTAACCAAGAAGCTGTCCCCAATGACAACTGCTTGCAAGGAAAACTTAGTTCTACATACTGGAGTCTCACAGGGCATATCAAACACAGTTAAGAGAAGGCCTTACAGCCATTAACACTAAATGAACTCAGTGGTACTCTTGAGAACTTTTTGTCTCATATTAAATTGGGAGGGGACATTTTTGTTTTATGGCCTTCTGCTTGTGTATTACAATTATGATTTTTTTTTAATTTTGGAAGTGTGTGCTTCTCCTCCTCCTCCTCGTTTGTTTGTTTGTTGATGTTTTTAAAGCGATAGAAAGAGAAATTGGAATTGGTCAGTGGGGAGATAAGAAGGATCTGAAAGTAGGTGAGGAAGGAGAATAGTGATTATATAAGCAGTTTTTACAATTAAAAATTTAAGTAATGGGCTTATTAGTTTTTCATTTATGAAAAGTTAGGTGTCACATAAAACTTTGAGTGACTTTTTATCTTTTATTTTTTTAGGTTATAATTTGATTGCATTTTATCTCTCCCTTTCTTCCTTTGAACCCTTCCTATATACCCATACCTCATCTCCTCCAAATGCGTGATCTCTTTTTTATTACTGATACTTATCATATATATGTATGTAGGGATATATATATATATATATCCCTAAATATATCCCAGTAAGTCTGTATAGTGAAACCTGTATGTATGTGTGTATCAGGGCTGAAAAAGTATTTTAAGTGCTTAAAAATATAGCAAGCAAAATGGAAGTGCTGAGGGAACATTAATTCTTAGCAATACATTGAAAGGCTTGAATATAGGAAGAGGAAATAGGGTATAGAAAGTGAAATTTACTTAAAATAAATCCACTGCATATTTAAAATTCAGAAAAAGTATTCTCAGAAGAATACAGAGAAATCAATTTCTATCATGGTGTGACCTTCCACACAGGGGTGAAAACACCAAAGGCATTCTGAGACATGCATGCAGAGAGCTGGCATAGCAAAGTGTAGAAGGGGGTGTGCTCCTGCCCACCGTATGTGACTCTCCTGACCACCATCCTCCACACCAGTCTACTGGGAGCTTGGGTCATTAAGCCATGAGTCCCATTTAATTGCTCCTAAGAGCTTTCTCCTTGAGTTTCTATCCCAGGAGGCACCAGGACAAGCACCTGCCCCTGGTCTCAGAAATCCAGGTATTTCAGAAAGTCAATGACCTCTACACAAAGGAAGACAGAGCTTCAGAGGGACACTGAAGACTTGGTGCCTGCAAAAGATGAGAGTCTGTGGGCAGCACAGTGTGCACTTTGTGGGAGCCATCTGTCACTTGAATTCAGTGTGACATGGAAAGGTGAGTGTAGGCTAATCTTCCACTATGTGACTCCAGTAGATAACAGTGGAACCACAAAGCAAAAGTCTCACTGTAAAACTGACATTTGTCCCAGTGTTTGCATGTCAGAACAGAGACAGAAACAGCGTGATTATGTTCCCAGTGAGGGCTGAATTTGAGGAACAGCGATGGGTCAGAGAACAGATTATGGGAGAAAGGTTTAGTTACATGCTCTCCTGCATAAACAGCAGAATGTCCAGCTTCTAATCACAATCACAGCTTATTATGCCTGATTTTTATCCTTACGTCAAAATTCCGACGTCCTCGTTCATCCCCCACCGTACTCACATTAATTTTGAAATGAAACCAACAGATTTAGATTAATCTAAGATACATACCGAGAAGCTAGAAATTGAACATCACCTTGTTAGACCATGGGATCTGCAGACACTCCAGCTCATGACCATGGTGAGGATCCTCAGCTGCTCTGCTCCTGGCTAAGGCTCAGTTTCTGAAGGTTTTCAAGTCAGCCTTGCTGAGATCTGGCTTACATGGAGCCATGAGGGGCTGTTGTGAAAGTTGCTCCCCCACAAACTCCCCACTTGGATCCTAGATTCTCCCATGTCCACTCAGGCACAAATAGGCACACAAGCAACCAAACCTAAATTCCCAAAGAACAGGATGGAACTATGAGAAGAGCTTGGGGAGGCACAGCTCATCTCTGCTTCACTGTGTATGTGGGTGGGTATTTGGGAAGCTTATTAATTTTTCCATCTGTATAGCAGTATCTCATCTGAGTAAGATAATAATGTTTGCTAGGCTGATAGGAACAGGCATCCAAATAGATCTTGCTGAACACACTGTGTATAGAAACAATAATTTTTTATTTATGATTTACCAAAAGTGCTATTCTCCTCTCTATCATACATACAAAATATCCCACACATGTACACAAAGAAGCCTGTGCCCTAGTTTGTTGGATGCAACTGTATACATTATGTCACAGGTGGCCAATGCAGACAAAATGGTAGTTGCTGACCACCAAAGGGATTCTCCACCAATGTCTTCTCGCCATAGTTCATCTTCTACGACAGTACAAATAGAGGCTCCTCCATGATACTCGGCAGGGTACTCCTTTTTTTTATCCAGATGAGAAACAGCAACTGGTGCCACTTGCTGAGGAGCACAGGGTGAAGTCAGTACTTTCCCTATGCAGATGGTACATACTCTGTGGGGAGCTGAGACTACCTCAAAGTCCTGTGTTCAATCCAGCCTTTTCCCATCACAGATTCATGCTCATAACCTAATCTCCTCCCCCCACTGTTTGTTCTTTAAGAACAAAGCCCCCTCCAGTTCACTAGCCAGACTCAGTTTTGTTTAGAAATCTCAGAATTGGGCACCTGTCTGACTTCACCATTTTTTCCAGTTCTAGGTGTTTCACAGTTAACAGACAAGAGCCCTGGTGGTGTCTCTGTCTCCTAGGACAAGCGTTCATTGTTTATATCATCACTACAGGATCTTACAGGTTGATACCTCACAGTCCATATGAAGGTCCTGAACATGCCCTTGATCCCTTTACTGAGAGATCATGTTTATCGGGCTTCAGACATTTGTTGAAATTGTTCTGTCCTTAGTTCTACGTGTTCTCAGTGGACTCAAGTGGAACGCAGTATTTTTCAATGTGGTTAGCATAGATTTGATCAGAAATTTTGGCACACGTGCTATGGAATAATTGATGTTTTCTTGTGTTTGGCCAGTTCAGACCTCTCTGGTGCTATGCATACACTCACATTCATTCTGTTGTAAATTGAAAGTGCACATGTAGATGTTGCCACTGGATTACTCAGG
The DNA here is from genome assembly GCF_964271855.1 of Acomys minous. Classification (NCBI taxonomy): domain Eukaryota; kingdom Metazoa; phylum Chordata; class Mammalia; order Rodentia; family Muridae; genus Acomys; species Acomys minous. Next base: position 58,598,266 of record NC_140484.1, on the reverse strand, counting down.
TGGCAAAAGCATCTGAGGCACCCTGTTCAGAAGACATGTCTCCATCTAAGCTCTGTAGCAATAACCCTACTCCACAGAAGTCGGTCACACACACACACACACACACACACACACACACACACACACACGTTCTCTCTCTCTCTCTCTCTCTCTCTCTCTCTCTCTCTCTCTCTCTCTCTCTCTCTCTCTCTCTCTCTCTCTCCTTTCTCACTGGTGTCTCTTTTCTTCACTTTAAGACATGTGGCTCCTATTATGCCTAATATACATTTCACCTGCTCTAACACACTTATACCATTTTCAAGGTAGATGCCAAAGCTTTGATGCCAAGTAAACTTAACAAGTGAAAGTAATATTTATACTTTTAAGGTTCAGATAAAGAAGCGGTTTGAATTCTTTTTTAACCATTCAATATGTTTTACACAATGCTTCCTTCCACATAGGCCAGTTAATTGAAGATGCAGGACATTTTTTTTATAATCCAAGTTCTCTACACTCTCCTAATCAGGTCACAATAAGCAAAAGGCAGCAACACAGACATGAATTTTCTGCTACAGATCAGATTTTGAGTGCATTTCTTTCCAAATAAACATATAACTTCATCGTGAACAGTTATTCCGAACGTCTTAAACTTTAGGCTTTATCTATACTGTTGTCTGTTTATATCTGGCGTTTCTGTGATACATTTTTATGAACTGACATATGAATGAAGCTGCCATGAATGGGGTCAACCAACGCTATTATTTGTACCTGAAGGACACTGCATATGTTGATGGGATGGAAGTTGATATCTCAATATGTTTGTACATATTCTAAGTAAATGTTTCTGTTTCTGAGATTCTGTTATCTAGGTCTTTCCAAGCTTCGAGCTCCTCTTTTCTTGTTGTTTGTAGATGCATAAGACATGATTGTAAAGTGTAGCCCTAGAACTTATAGAACTTATTTTTTCTGTCTCAATGTACTTGGTTCTCATGTCCTCTCTTCCTTAACTCGTCCTCATCTTTGCAGTCACCATGTCTATTAGCCACTTGTCTATGAAAGTAGAGTTTCTAGTTCCTGATTGTGAGAGATAAATGTGGAATCTGTATTTATGTGCCTGCCATATTTTTCTCATATTATTTTCACATATTATTCTCCATTATCATCCATTTTACTGTACATTAAATGTATCATGCTTTTTTTAATTAGTTGAGTAACATTACTTTGAGCATAGTTAGTACCCTTTTTCATCTCCTCATCCTAGGCTTATTCCCCCTATTTTCCACAAGGGTGTGTTGCTGTCTTTCTGCTATGCTAATATTATCTCCTTGGGAAATATTTTCTTCTTTTTAAAACACTGTCTCACTATATAGCTTTGGCCAATCTGGAACTTATTTATGTATGCCAGCGTCTTGCTTTGAACTTCCCTCCGTCCCAACAGCTGGGATTAAAAATGTATTGCCAACAAGACTAACATTTGAAGTGATGTAATTCTTAGTAATATTTTTATTAATTCTTTGATAATTTCTTTTTTATTAAATGTTTTACATATACATTTATATTAGTACACACATATAAAATAAATAAGATACATACATCAATAAGAACCACAGAACAATCAGGAATTATATTCACGTTACATTCATAGTGTTTTGGCAGTTTGTATTTGGCAACCTTAAAGGAAACATTTTTCTATCTCAGTGACTCTGAAATTTTGGATGTAACTCAATATCTATCATATCTCATCTCTATCAACTTAAAACATCTATCTATACCTAAAAACATTTTAACCCATAAACAACTAAGCTTAATTGTAAAACTAAACTACCTGGTCTTCAACTCCATCAGAGACTTGAGAAAGAATAAAATTAATTATCTGAGTAGACAGGTAGTGCAGGTTAGCAGCTTCCAAGTTAAAAAAAAAAATGACAGAGACAGTTTGCAGCCTGAACAGTCACCCATAACTCTCTACATGTTGGAGCATTATCTTCTGCTTTCTGGCCCAGTATATCTGAAAGACATATTTGTGAGGCAGGAACTACTGAGAACATGCTTTCCCTGTCTTGGCAGAGATTGGCTATCAACTCTGCCTGCATCCAAGCTTGCCCATTTTTAGGTAGAATTGTGTCAGTGGTTGAAACGAGGACATTTTGCCCAGTGGGAGGTTTGCCATATTTGAAGCCATTTCCATAAGGCGGTTCATTGATGCTCACCATCATTACATTGTATTTAGGTCAGAAAGACATTTTCCCTCCCCGGTGTCTCTCAGATACATTCACTCCTCCCTACTCACTCAACTTCTTTTACTCTCTTTTTCTTTTAAAAGCCACTGGATCTAATTTACTGACCACCTACTCTTAAGGGTGTGGTCTACTTTGTAGGGTGGTCTTCATGTAGAGATAATATCATTAGATAGAACTGATTTTGTCTTCCCCCAGAAACTATCAAATGCCAATAACTCCTTAGCTAAGGGTGGAGTTATGTGCTGGGATTTTTGCCTGGTTTGCATAGATTTTTTGGGAATGCTGTAATATCACTGTTAGTTCATATGTGTATCTACCCTATTGTTTCTGGGAAACATTCTCTTTTTGAAGCCATCTAACACCTCTGGCTCCCACAATCTTTTCTCTCCCTCATCCATGAAGAACCCTTGTTCTTAAGAAAAGGAGGGGTGATCTCCCACTTAGGTCAGAACACTACAAAGTTTCTTATTCTGTTCACATTGGCCTTTGTGTTCATTGACATCTACCACAAGAAGAAGCTTCTCTCATGAGGTTTGAATAATGCTCTGATCTATGGGTATGGCAATAAATTATTAGGAGTAATGTTATCCCTATATCTGTTTAGTAGAAAAACAGTAGTAGATTTTTCTCTATGGCCTATGATCTATCTAGCCACAGGTTGTTTGGTGTGTTGAGAGTTCCAGGTATATGTTCCATATAATGAAGTGAGCCTTATATTTAGTCAAAAAGTTGTTGGCTACCTCTAACATTCGAGCCACTGTTGCATCAGCTGGCATATCTTGTCAAGCAAGTTGTTGTGGCAGCTCATATTGTCGTAAGTAGGGAAAGATTGATGACAAATTTTTCTTCTCAAGTTTAATTTTTTAAATTATTCCTATATTCTAGATATTAATCCTCATTCATTTGTATACTTAGTAAAAATTTTGCAGTTCTATAGGCTGCCTCTTCATTCAGATGATGGTATTCTTTACTGTACAGAAGCTTTATTGATTTGTTTGTCAATCATCGATCTTAATATATCTGATACTACGGTCCTGCTCAGAAAGGCCTATCCTGTGACAATGAGCTCAAGGATTTTCGATACTTCCTCCTCTGTCATTTAAATTTTTGGGTCATATACTGAGGTCCTTGATCCACTGGAGTTGAATTTGTACAGGGTGAGAGACAAGAATCTTGTTTCATTATTCTACATGTTACTGACACGTTGACCAGCACCATTTACTTTTCTTATCCTTAGTTAGGTGGACATATGTCTGGATTCTCAAATCCCATTATTATTAACATTAATCTGTCATTTCTTCTCATTCATGCCATTTAGAAATCTACTAGTTATTGTCCATATAATTAGATTTTTTTAAGTACTATAGGTAACAAGAGAATTCCATCAGACAGCAAATGTTTTTACAGATTTCAACTATTTTAGAATCTTCCTCTCTAGGTCAGCCTAGGGTCAGTCTTAGTCAACACTCCCTGAACTCTGGGAGAGGTGAACCCTGGAGATTGGGATTTAACATCATCAAGGTTATTAGTACCACCATATGAGTATTTCACAATTTAAGGTGTAGCTGAATTAGGAATCCAGATCCAGAAACTACCAAGATAATTTGAGGAATTGATTCTGTAATTCTGTTTCTCGAGAATAAATTGCAGCACCAAACTATGTCTTGGCATTCTCTGGTGCAACAAATGAGAGTATGGTAGAAACATGGTCAAACTTATCACTGTACACATGGTTGCAAAGGGTACAACATTTGAGTATATAATTGAGATATAATATTTAAAATTCAACCTTTCCTACTTAGATGAAGGGAAATGGGTTGTGAGCCATACTATAGAGAAGCTACAGAGAATAAAATGTGATTTTAAAAATATAAAATGTTAGAAAATGGTGTAGAACAAAGTGGGGGAAGTGCTAAGTACCACTGGATTCAGTAAACAAAACACACTTCACTGACTAATAAGTGATGAATGTACTTGGTCAATAAGGATAATATAGTTCTATCTTGGTCACTGAAAGAGAGGTACAAAGCAAAGAATATTTCCAGAGAAGTAACCTAACAAATAATTGCTGCAAACAGGATTTTAGATAGGGAAAGAGTGTGTTCACATGAAGGAACCTATGGAAAAGGCTAATGGGTGATGTCAGATGTGTCTTCAATGTAAAGCAAGAGTGTGATTTGCTGAAGAACTAGAGAGAGAGAGAGACAGTAAATTTGGACTAGGGGAAGAGGGTCATTTACAGTAAAATGCACATGCTGTACTCCTTGGGTAGTGGAGGAGAAAACTGGAAATATTTGAAATGACAAGAAGCCAGAAATTATGAAAGAGCTGAAAGCATGGAGAATATGAATTGTAATATTTTTAAAGGTAGAGTTGCAGGCTTTGAGAACGAGATGAGGTTCATTTCACTATATAGATCCCATACCTGGAATGCTTAAAAAGGCCAAGTACCTGTGGCTAGATAGACCATAGGCCACAGCAAAAATACCAACTACTCCTTTCCTACTAAATGAACATATATTAACATGACTTCTAATTATTTATCACTTTCTCTTTGGATGAGAGAGATAAGAAGATGCAGAACACCATCCTTGGCTCATGGAACAGGAAACTTCTGAGGATCTATAGGCATAGACTATACGTAATACAATGGGTCAGGGAGATGGAGCTGTGTTTTCTATAATAAACATATGAAAATGCTAGGGAGGTGATGTTAAGTTTCTATGCATAGCCAATGAAAGCACATAGGAAAGGCTGTAGACTTTGGCACTGATTTCAGCTGTGGTGTGCTGACTTTGATGTCACTGTGGTTTGTTGAGACAAAAAAAAGGCACAAAGTACAATACGCTTATAGACCAAGGTTTTGAGACATGCTTTATGGGGCAGGGATGTAGATTTGAAGTGGGTTAGAGTCAGGACAGTTTCATTCACAGGTGAATTCACAGATCTCAGTAAGTAAAATGCAGGAAATACATGGCCACTTGGCCAAGGAAATGACAATTACCAGGCTGAAATGGATGAAAGTGCTCCCACTCCAAATAGTAGAGAAAAAAGTGATTGAGAAGCCAGTAGACCAGGTGTTAAGGAAGGTACAAGAGTGTGTGCCCATCCCAAACTTGCCATCAAATGGATGGAGAGGAGGTACAACTCTGTTTCCAGCACTGTCACATGGGTGGTGATAATGGAGAAGAAAGGAGCAGGCAGGTCATAAGTGAGGGATGCTCTGGTCATTCCACATGGTCAAGAAGATGAGGGAGGAGCAGATGCCCCTCTTGATCCAAACCTAAAGGGTGGGAAATCAAAATTATATAATATATACATGGTTTAAAATGGTGTGATACAGACAATAAAGGAAAATGTGATTCCGTGAAGAAAATACACTCACTCCTTTCCTTTCTGACGACAGAGACATTTGAGATGATCAAGTGTAGAAACCAGACTTTGAAGTGGTAAACTGATGTCTTCTCAGAAGTTGATGTTCACAGCAGAGGACTGGATAGTCTCTAAGATGATGTTGAGTCCCAACCAGACAGCAGTGACAGAGTTTGTTCTGCAAGGTTTCTCAGAGCATCCTAGCTTAAGACTGTTCCTGATAGGCTGCTTCCTGTCCCTCTACACAATGGCTCTAACAGGCAACATTGTGATCATTGCTTTGGTCACCTCCAGCCCTGGGCTCCACAGTCCCATGTACTTTTTCCTGTGTAATCTGGCCACCATGGACATTATCTGCACCTCCTCTGTGCTGCCCAAGGCCCTGATTGGCCTAGTCTCTGAGGAAAACACCATCTCTTTCAAGGGGTGCATGGCCCAGCTCTTCTTTCTTGTCTGGTCTGCATCCTCTGAGCTGCTGTTGCTCACAGTCATGGCCTATGACCGCTATGTGGCCATCTGCTGTCCCCTGCACTACAGCTCTAGGATGAGCCCACAGCTGTGTGGGGCCCTGGCCATGGGTGTGTGGTCCATCTGTGCACTGAATTCTTCTGTCCACACTGGCCTGATGACACGGCTGTCATTCTGTGGTCCCAAGGTCATCACCCACTTCTTCTGTGAGATCCCCCCTCTCCTTTTGCTCTCCTGCAGCCCCACATATGTAAATAGCATTATGACTCTTGTGGCAGATGCCTTTTATGGAGGCATCAACTTCGCGCTCACCTTGCTATCCTATGGCTACATCATCGCCAGCATCCTGCGCATGCGCTCTGCTGAGGGCAAGAGGAAGGCCTTTTCCACCTGCTCATCCCACCTCATCGTGGTCTCTGTGTACTACTCGTCTGTGTTCTGTGCCTATATCAGTCCTGCTTCCAGCTACAGCCCAGAAAGAAGCAAAGTGACTTCGGTGCTCTACTCGGTCCTCAGCCCAACCCTGAACCCCCTCATCTACACACTGAGGAACAAGGATGTCAAGCTGGCCCTGGGCAGGCTCTTGCCCTCTTTATCACGTTAAGCAGAGATTTGCAGGCTGTTCTCCAGGGCTGCGCTGTTCCTCTACATGCTTTCCTCATGGAGCAGGGGTGTGGCTACTGCTGCTTCAGAAAGACTTTCTTGATGCAAGGACTAGACAATTAATTCTGCTATCTATAACCTTGAAAACAACAAAATTCTTAGAGGTGATGTAAAAAAAAACCACAAATGTTTTTGCCTGACTAGTAGAAACCATTTCAAATGGAAAGTTTATCCAAATGGAGATTCTGCATGCCTGGACTGTAAGATTTTCAGTGAGTGACAATGGTGATAGTGACAAAAACAAAGCACTTTTATCTAGTGCTTGCCTGTATACATCAAAGGACCTTGTTTCAGAACTATAGCTAATGAGTATAAACCTCTTAAGGAAACTTGAGGAGACAGAATGGATGCAGAATCTTGAGTGACACAGGTCTTCCATTTCACAGCTTCCTACTGAGCTGTGGAACTGAAAGTTGAAATGAAGAAAGAGTAAATATTCATTTATATTTCAAAGATGAAGTCACGTGTGTGAGTCCAGCTTGCTTATGAAAATGATGATAATTGACACTATAAATAAAATGCTAGGCTACATCTTATTCAAACATATTATTTCCTCCCCCACAACTTCTCCCAGAGTTTTCCTATCTACTACCTACTCAATGAGTTCTTGTGGTTTTCATGTTTAAAAGCCTGTCCCCACCGGGCAATGGTGGCGCCTGCCTTTAATCCCAGCACTCGGGAGGCAGAGGCAGGAGGATCGCTGTGAGTTCGAGGCCAGCCTGGTCTACAGAGTAACTCCAGGACAGCCAAGGCTACACAGAGAAACCCTGTCTCGATAAAACAAAAAAACAAAACAAAATGGGAGGGAGGGAAGAATGGGAGGATACAGGGATGGGATAACCATTGAGATGTAACAAGAATAAATTAATAAAAAAATGAAAAAACAAAAACAAAAAAAAGCCTGTCCCCAAGCTAAATGTTTCTGATTTGGGGTTAGAGACTATGACTCTGCTAGATGTTTTAATAAATTTAGCTAATTATAATCTGAATTGAGTCTGTGGATCTTTTCCAGATTGTCTTGGATTCTGTAAAAGTGGGGCATGCATTGTATCATGTTAATAGTACCTACATGGTATAACAACTTAAATGGTGTCTCTCTACATATCCATCTCAAGGTCTGGCATTAGAAAAAAATCCAACATGAAGAGATTAAACACATCCAAGAAAACACATGGAATAAATGATCCCACACTAACAAATCAAAACAGGGAAAATCATACTAACAAAGTAAGTAGAATAAAAATCACTGCTCAACAGTAACTCTTACAACCAATCAATGGTCTCAATTCCCTTATAAAAAAGACATAGGCTAACAGATCATATTTTAAAATAGGATCCATCCATCTGCTACATAAAGAAACACACTGATGTCAAGGTTAGACATCAGTTCAGATTAAGAGAATGGAAAAAGACATTCCAAAAAATGTACCCAAGAAGCAAACAGAACTTGTCATTTTATTTTATTTATCTATTTATTTATTCACTTCACATCCTGATCATGGGCCCCTCCCTCCTCCTCTTTGGGTCCCACTCTCCCTCTTCCCCTTACCCCTTAACCCACTCCTCAGAAAAGGGGGCAACCTCCCACCAACCCACCTGAGCCATCAAGTTGCATCAGTAATGAGCTCATCTGCATCCCCTGTGGCTGTGGTCTGGTGAGACACCCCTCTCATGGGAGAGTGATCAAAAACTATGGAACAAAGTCCATGTCAGAGACAGCCCCTGATCCCCTTACTAGGGGAGCCACATGAAGACAGAGCTGCCTATCAGCTACATCTATGTAGAAGAGTTAGGTCCAGTCCATGCATGGTCCTTGGTTGGTGAACTAGCCAATTTAATATCTGACAAAATAGGTTCAAACCAAAACTAATCAGAAGATATATTGAATGACACTATGTACCCATCAACAGAAAAATCTATCAAAAGGATATTGCAGATCTAAACACTTATGCACCAAACACAAAGGTATCCAAGTTCATAAAAGAAACACTAATATAACTACAATCACATATTGACCCTCACACACAGATACTGGGTAATTTCAATACCCAACTCCCCAATGGAAAGGTCATCCAGACTAAAATTAAACAGAAATGCTGGAGGTAAGTGATGTTGTAAATCAAATGGGCCTAGCATATATTTACAGAACATTTCCCCCCAAACAAAAATTAATACACCTTCTTCTTCTTGAATGCTCATGGCTCTTTCTCAAAAATTGAGCACATATTCAGATACAAAGCAAGCCTCAGCAGATGCATTGAAAATCACCCTGTATCTTATCTGTCTGCCATGGATTAAAGCTGGATGACAACAACAGCGACTACATAAAGTACACATGGAAACTGAACAATTCAACACTGAATGAAAAGTGGGTCAAGCCTGAAATTAAGATAGACATTAAAACTTTTTAGAATTGAATGAAAATGAAAACTCAATATACCCAAGCTTATAAGACACAATGAAGAAAGTATCAAGAAACAAGTACATAGCACTAATTACCTACATCAAAAAAGAGAGAGAGATCCTATATTAGCAACTTAAAGCACACAAAGAGTAAAAGCTCTAGAACCTGCACTCAAGGTTCACTCAGGTATTTAAGTTTTATCCCTTCTCACATCTCTGATGGGGTTGAAGACCAGATAGTTTAGTCTTTCAATTAAGCTTAGTAGGTTAGGGGTTAAGATGTTTTTAGATCAAGATAGATGTTTTAAGTTAATAGAGATGAGATATGATAGATATTAATCTTCATTTCGAAATTTAGACCCAACAAGATGGGAAAGATGTTTACTTCAGGTTTTCCAAATACAAATCACTATGGATGTAAGATTTATATAATTCCTGATTGTCTTGTGGTTCTTCCTGCTGTGTGAAGTTTATTTTACTCATGTGTAATAACATAAATGTATATATTAAAGAAGAAACATAGTAAAAAAAATTTTGAGTTAAGGAGTAGGTTCAATCATCTAGCTTTTGTTCTGTCCTCCCTCTATGTTCCTAAATCTCCCTTTCTTTCTTTTCAGCTCCCATCTCCTTGCCTACATATGTAAGACAAAGGTAGAGAGAGATGTTCCTGTGCTTCCCCTAATTTTTTCTCTGTATAAGACCAATAATGACTTATGACCACCTCCAGATAAGAATAAGCATTTGTAGATCAAGCAAACAAACAGCAACCTATACAACCCCCTCTTTGAGGGAATGGGGCATCTTTCTCTTAAGGTTTCTTCAGGTTCAATTGGGGCACATAATACCTTGGAGTGGGCCCTCCAAAATTGGAGAGAATGGTTAAGCTCTCTGGTGATTGCATTTGTGATTCAGTTTCTAAATGTTGAGAGATTCTAGGCTTAGTAGGAGATTGAAATGGTGGTCTAAATTGGATCAGAAGTTTTCTACAATGTTGTCCAGGAAGCTTTCCAACTCTGTTGAGTAAAAGCAACAGAATCATCCGGGGCTGGAACTAGGAGGATGCAGGATGTCAGTGTCCATCGTGCTGGGAGGAATGATTCCTGTCAGGTGTGATCCAGCTGGTTAATTTGTTCTGAAAGCATAATTTCTCACAAACATTACACAGTTCTAACATTATAATTGTATGAGGTGTGTGGGATGCACAGAACAATTAAAGCTAGTTTTCTGGTCATTGTATGGGCGGACATAAGGCATTTGCAAATCTTCCTTCATGCCTTACTAATAATGGCCTCTAATAGTAAGTCACAGAGAATCTGTGGTCCACCTGAGGCCTCTCTAAGCCTTTACATTTATATTTCTGCCAGTCTCAGAATTATTCCCATGTAGTGGGATTAGGAATATAAATTATCTGCTCATTCTGTAGTTTGAGTTCTTTACATCTCAGTTGTGGCCCCCTCTCATATCCCCTCCCGATCTCACCCCCTCCCTCATCTATCCCTGATCCCATCCCCTCTCTCATCCCCTTTCCCTCCCTCCCCTGGTCCTTAGATAGAAGAGCTCTCCTCCCCTAACATCTGGCCACACTCTGCCAAGTCAGGATAAGCGAGTCCTCAATAGTTCCTGCTCTGAAATAATTCTGGCAGAGATATTAGGCCAGAAAGCTGAAGATGAGGCTCCAACATTATAAAGTGTATTGGGTGACTGGTCAGGCAGTAAACTGTCTTAAGTCAATTTGTACAATTTGGAAGCTGCTAACCCACACTGCTGATTCACTCAGGAATTTAAGTTTTATTCTTTCTCAAGTCTCTGAGGGGCGTTGAAGACAAGAGAGTATAGTTTAACAACCAAGCTTAGTTGGCTAGAGGACAAGATCATTTTAGATCAAGATAAAGAAGTTAAGCTTTTAGAGTTAAGATAGGATAGATATTGAATCTCATTTGGAAATTTAGACCCAACAAGACAGGAAAGACACTTACTTCAAATGAGACAAATGCAGATGGCTAAGTCACTATGAATGTAACATGTATAGAACTCATTATTCTCATGATTGGCACATAGTTCTCCCTGTTGTATGTAGTTTGTTTTATACATGTGTAACAAAATAAAAGTATTTTTTAAAAATCAACAGTTCTCCTTTATACAAGCAATTAATGGGCTGAGAAAGACGTTAAGGAAACTATATCCTTCGCAATAGCCAAAAATAATATAAATTATCTTGATGTAACCTAATTAAGTACCACCAAGGACACCTGAATGAAGATGATTGCACGGTTTCACATACCCTGAAAGAGGGCCAGCAAGCCTCAGAGGAGCTACTTGAAACTTTCCAGCAACTGGGCTACCACAAATCTGTTTTTAAAAGACGCTATTGTGTTCCAATAAAGTAAATTTTCTGGTGGTATTGCTTGGTGGAGGGTGTCAGCAAGACCCTGTCTAAACACATTAGAATATACTCTCAGGCCCCTTTAGGGACATAATGGGCCTATACATTTGGCGTTGCTAGATGTGTAACAGCTGAACACCTGTAATTAGGACCATGGGAAGGAATTTCTGTACTCTAGTATATTCTTACCCAGGTTGATGTGTCAACTGGAGAGGAGGACAAACAAACAAACAACAAACCTTGCCTGTATATAAAGAACACTTGCGCCTTGAGGTCCAAGGCCTCAATAGAAAGTAGAGAGTACCAATTTCACACACTACTCATAGCCTATAGAGTACACCAAGATATACAAAGATTCAAGGATTTCAATCAACAGGTTAAAAACAAGTTGGTTCCATAGCAGAAATGGTTTTACAGAACTGTTGGTGACTAGATTTGTTATTCCTAGAGGAAGGAGTTCTTCCTGGCACCCTACGTGAAAAAATGCTGCTTTTATTCCAAGTATGGAATTTTACATGAGACATTTCCACAACAAAATAAACCACAAATGTGGTTTAAAAACATCTCAGATGCTTGTGCATATTAGCATGCTGAGGCCTCTCATTTCTGTTTTGCTTGTTTTGTTTTTAAAGTCTTTTTATTTAAGACTTATTCTCCTAATGATCACATTTAACTTAAAAAATCTTAGCACAGCATTGTAGATTGACTGTAAATAAGCAACAATAATATATTTATAATATTCCCCCCAAAAATGAACTCTCTAAACATAGTGACTTTAGTTATTTTATTTATTGAGCAGTTATTTTTTTAATCACCAAGTGATTATATATTAGTCTCTTTTCTCTTAGTCCCATGGCTGATCACCAATTTATCTGCCATAAATGGATTTAATTTTTGCAATCTTTAGCATTATGATCAGCTCTTGAATTTTAAGTTGGTTACTCACATATGTTAAAAACAGAATTGGTTTTGTTAAAATAGAAACTGCATAGGCATGGTACGAACATATACTTCAATATTAATCAAAGATTTGATTAATATGATGTAGAGCAAATGTGAAATGTGATAGGTAAAGAAACTTCATTGTGTGCTAGGCATCTATCTTGATATCTAATAGCTACTTGTCTCTGACTCAAGTTCTTGGAAAATAAGCTCGTAGAAATCCTGATTGCTTGTCCACCACTGCAATATGTACAACTATGGCCATCTACTTCTTATCATAAGAATAACTGGTAAATTTTTACTTTTGTGACCTGCTAATGGAAATATTCAGAGAATATTTTAAGCTCATCTTGACTGCTTAATTTTGGCAGAGGTGCACAGCATTTTGGTTTCTATAACTTGCTTTTGTAGATATTCAAAACCTTCTTGTGTTTTTCACTTTTTGTTTTGTTTTGTTTTATTTTTGTCTTGTTTTGTTTTGTTTTTTGTTTGTTTATCGTTTTTTGTTTTGTTTTGTTTTGTTTTTCATTTTTTTTGAGGTTGGGTTTTTCTGTGTAGACTTACCTGTCCTGAACTTGCTTTGTAGACCATGCTGGCCTTGAACTCACAGTGATCTGCCTACTTCTGCCTCCCAAGTGCTGGGACTAAAGAAGTGTACCACCATACTGTGGTTTTAACTTTTAAAAAGCCCTTCCTTCATACTTATCTGGGCCATGTCTGATTTGGGTTAGAGGCTGTGATCCTACTAGCAGTTTTAGTAAACTTGACTAATGATAGTCTAAATTAAGTCTATGGATCTTTTCCCAGTGATCTTTAATGCCATAACCATAGGACATGCCTTATAACATGTTAACATTACCTACAAAATAAAACATGGTATAGAAAATACCCTAAATTTAAGCAGTATCTGTCTACAAATTTATCTAATATGTAGGGCATTAGAAGAAAAACTTCAACATGAAAAGGTTAAGAAGACACACACACACACACACACACACACACACACACACACCACTATGAATAAATTATTCCAGACTAGAAAATCAAAATAGGGATAGGAAACATCATACAAATAAAATAAGTGGAATAAAAAAACATTGCTCACTGATAACTGTCAGTGTCAACCAATGGTCTTAATTCTCCAATAAAAAAACCAGGCTAACAGATTGAAAATGGGATCTATCTTTCTGCTAGAGCACGAGGCAAATCATATTCAGCTGCTGTGAATCAGCCCCATATCCCCACACCTGGGATTTTTAAAATGCATATTTTATAATATTTCTGTATTCTTTAAAAAAAATCAAATTTCCAGATTTCTCACTACAGAGCCCTGGCCTTTTCTGAGGAGAAACTAAGGAGGAATGAATGAGGTAGAGAAAAGAGACTAGAAACACACCTCAATATCAAGGATAGACATCACTTCAGAAAGCAAATATACCAAAGAAGCAATCAGAGCTAGCCGCCTTAGTATCTGACAAAATAGGCTCAAACCAAGATCAATAAGGAGAAACGTTAAAGGATACTATATGTTCACCAACAGAAAAAAAATCTACCAAGATGATATTACAATTATATGCACCATCTATGCACCAATCACTAGGGCACCCAAGTTCATAAGAGAAACACTACTACAGCTACAATCACATATTGAACACCACTCCGTGTCATGGGATAGTTTCAATAGCCAGTTCTCCAATATACAGATTATCCACATTAAAATTAACCAGAAATGCTGGGGCTAAGTGATGTTATAAATCAAATAGTTATACAACATTTCACTTGAACAAAAATAATGTACCTTCTTCTCAGAAGCTTACACAGCTTTGCCAAAAGTTGACAAAATATTCAGACACAAAAAATTGAAAAGATAAGAGAAAAATCAGGGGACCTAGATCCGATCTGACCACCATGAATTAAAGGTAAATATCATCAAAACCAGCAACAACAGAGAGTGTACAAACTCATGGAAACTGAACAACTCAGTACTGAGTGAGAACTGGATCGAGACAGAAATTACAATAGACATTTAAAACTTTAGATTTTAATTAAAATGAAATTTCAATATACCCAAACTTCAATGGCACACAATGAAGGAACAATCAAGAGGCTAGTACATATCACTAATTTCCTATATCAAATAATATTACCAACTTAATGGCCCACATAGTGTGAAAGCTTTAGAAAAAAGAAGAAATAACACACAAAAAGAGTAGATGGCAATATGACAAAAAAAAGTTTAATGCATAATTTTAGGGGTGGGAGAAATAGATAGGCAGTTAAGAGCACTTTTAAAGCAGAATGCTCTGTTGTATTTATGTCACCTTTTACTCATCAACTCACTGGTCAATACACACTTGGAACAATATGGTTAGGAACTGTCATGCACACGTTTTTATATGGCCATGCATTTTCAATTTCCTTGGATATATATACCTAAGAATGGCTATCTTGGCCATTTATGTTTAACTACGTTGGTTTGTGAAAAGACTTCAATGTTTTAAAAATCCCACCAGCAGTATTTAATTTTTCTCCCATATTCTAATCAAAACTTCTTTTTATCTGAAAATTCTTCATTATACTTTTGTATAGGGTCTCCCCTTCTCTGAAGAGAATAGGAGGGGTAATGGGGGAGGGGTATGTGAGGGCGGGCTGGAAAGAGGGGAGGGAGGGGGCTGCCATCAGGATGTAAAACTAATGGGGGAGAGAAAAAGAGTTGTACCAAGTGGTAGTTTTTGAAAAATAGGGCTATAGTTCAGTGGTAGAATGAGAACTTGCGTAGAAACACCAGCACCAAAATAACTGTGGTTTTGCTTTCCATTTCTCTGATGATGTTAAAGTTTCTTTTCCTATATTCACTGGCAATTTACAATTTCTCTAAAAAAAAAAGTCACTCCATTTTTAATTTAAGTTGTCTTTGTGATACTGAGTTAAATATATTCTTTTTATATAAATTTGGCATAACCTTCAAAAAAAAAAAAGAGTAGATGGCAAGAAATAATCAAACTCAGTAACGAAACCAATAAGAAAGAAACAAACACCAACAATAAAACATACAAAGAATAAATTAAACAGAGACTTGATTCTTTGAGAAAATCAATGATTGATAAACTCTTAGCTAAATTAACTAAAAGGTGGAGAGAGAAGATCTAAACAAATAAAATTAGAGACCAAAAAGGGAATCATCAGAACATACTATAAAAATCTGTACTCCAGCAAATGAAAAAACCTAAAAGAAGTACATACATTTCTTGATGTAGACCACCTACCAAAGCTAAATCAAGATCAGATAATCAATATAAGCAGAACTATAACCCATAAGGAAATAGAAACATTAATCAAGTCTCCAAATTAAAAAAAAAGCCTGGGGCCAGATGTACTGCACATAGAAAAGAATTAACACCAATACTCTTCAAATTCTTCCAACAAATAGACATGGAAGGAACAGTGCTGAATTTTTATAAGTCCACAATTACCTTGATACTTAAACCACACAAAGATCCAACAAAGAAAGTGTATTACACAATCATTTCCCCTATGAACATAGATGCAAAGATTCCCAATTTAAAAAACTTGCAAACAGAATCCAAGAACACAACAAGAAAGTCATTCACAATATGGGAGAGTTATGCCCCCTCCCCTACATCCTGGACCCCTGCTCCCTGAGGCAAGCAGGAGAGCTGGCCCCACCCTTTGACTGGGTTGCATAGAAGAACTGGACCCTAGGGTATGAGAAATTGAGAGCTAGCCCTGACCCTTACCTGCTGCAGACAGATGTGCTGGCCCCACCCATCACCTGGGCAAAATAAAGAACTGGCCCTGATGGCATGGGTGCGGGAGACCTGGTGGGAAGACCAACTCAGCTACCACCCAGACCCAATTCCAGAACTCTGAGCTATCCCACCTCAACATCTATGAACATCTATGAACATCTATGAACTACTGGAGTATGTAAAGGGGAAAACTACAAGTTGCAGGATCTCCATGACACAGGGCAACAACAGGTTATCTGATAGAAGACCCAGTGAAGATTCAATATTGAAAGTGTGGCAGAAACCATAGGCATCAAACCAGACCAATTACTCAATGCAATGAACATTTGCAAGTGAAACTATTTGGCACACTGTGACACACTCCAGCTTCCATCCAAAGATCTTTGTTGTTGTTGTTGTTGTTGTTGTTGTTGTTGTTGTCATGGTCGTCGTCGTCATCATCATCATCATCATCATCATCATTGTTATTGTCTTATTTTTATTTCCTTAGAAGAGAAGGAAGATGGATATGGAAGAACAGAAAGATGAGTTAGATTGGGATGCATGATGTGAAATTCATACCAAAAAAAATCAATTTTAAAAGTTAACACTAAAAATTAAAAATGTCATCTAACTTGCCACAGTAGGCTTTTCCCAAGAGATAGAGCTGCTGTACTGCTACAGAATATGGGTGCAGATACAGCATATATAAATCAATAAAGGTAATCTACCAAAGAAAAAAT
The DNA here is from genome assembly GCF_964271855.1 of Acomys minous. Taxonomy (NCBI): domain Eukaryota; kingdom Metazoa; phylum Chordata; class Mammalia; order Rodentia; family Muridae; genus Acomys; species Acomys minous. The sequence goes on along the minus strand of NC_140484.1, from coordinate 58,581,324 downwards.
TGAAAAAAATATTAATTAGATGCAGAAAATACCCTTGGCAAAATTTAAAATGCTTTTATAATAAAAGTCCTTGACAGACTAAGATTACAGGGAACATTCCTAAACATCATCGAGGTGATTTATCAACAAGCTTACGTCCAATATCACACTAAATGAAAAATAATCTCTAAGTATTTCCACTAAATCAGGAACAAGAAATGAATGTCCACTTTCTCCGTACCTGTTCTATAGTACTTAAAGTTTTAGCTAGAGCAATAAGACAACAGAAGGAGATTATGAGGATACAAATAGGAAAGAAAAAAAGCCAAAGTATATTTATTTGCAGATGATGAGTTGCTTAAGTAAAAGACATTATAAAAGTTTACCAGCAAACCCCTACAGCTGATATAAACTTTCAGAAAAGTAGAGGGATACAGAAATAACGCACAAATCAGTAACCCTCCTATATAAAAATGACAAACAGGCTGGGAAAGAAATCAGGGAAATATGATTTAGAGCTTTTGTGATAAAAACCAATATTGTTTTGATGTTTTTTTTAAAAACCAGACACAATCAATAGACTCAAATCAAAGACCCAGACATAAGTCCACACACCTATGGACAACTCAGCATTTATAGCAAATCCAGAAGTGCATATGGGCAACTTGAAGGCTGCACACAGAAGAATGCTAGTAGATCCATCCTTAGCACCCTGAACAAAACTCAACTCCAAATACGTCAAGAACCTCAACATCAGGCCAGATGCTCTTAATCTGACAGAAGAGAAAGTGAGGAATAGCCTTGAATTCATTAGCACAGGGAAAGACTTTCTGAACAGGATACCAATTAACAAATGGAACCTCAGGAAACTTAAAAGCCTCTGTACAGCAAAGGAACAAAATGGCACAGAATTGGAAAATAATTTTACCTGCAATTAGACCTGCAATAGAAGGCTAATATCTCACACATATATAAAGAACACAAAAAATAAACATCAGAACAACCCAATTAAAAAATGGAATACAGAACTAAACTCGGAGATCTCAAAATATGAAACACAGATGGCTGAGAAACATTTAAAGTGTTCGACCTTCTTAGTCATCAAGGAAATGCTAATCAAATTGCTTGATGTTTCATTTTATACCACTCAGAGAGGCAAAGATGAATAAAACAAATGAGAGGCCATGCTGGTGAGGATGTGGAGAACAGGCATCCATGCCTGGTGGTAGTTCAAACTTCTACAGCCAGTAGTGAAATCACTGTGGCAAGTCCACAGGAAGATGATAATCGACATAACTCAAATCCAGGCAATAATTTTGGGGCATAAACCCAAAGGATTAGACATTCTACAACATGGACACTTGCTAATCCATGTTCATTGCTGCTCTAGGTGTGAATCCCAGAAACTGAAAGCACCCTAGATTTCTGTCAATAGGTAAATGGATGAAAATAGGGGTATTCTGAGGGGGACTTCCTCCTCCTGTATATGCTCATAGGGTATCAAGTCTCTTCTTGGTAACCTTCTATCCTTCCTCTGAGTGCCACCAGGTCTCCCCCTCCAGGGGACGTGGTCAAATATGAGGCACCAGAGTACGTGAGAAAGTCATATCCCACTCTCCACTCAACTGTCATAGGGGAGAGGAATAAGGGGGAAATGGGAGGGAGGGAAGAATGGGAGGATACAAGGGATGGGATAACTATTGAGATGTAACAAGAATAAATTAATAAAAAAAAAAAGAAAATAGGGGTATTCATGTCCCCTTGATGGGGAGGCCCGATAGCACTCAGAGGAAGGATAGCAGACTACCAAGAAGAGACTTGATACCCTAGAGTCATATTTAGGGGGAGGAGGTCCTCCTCAGTCACAGTCATACAGAAGGGGAGTAAGGGGAAAATGGGAGGGAGGAAGGAATGAGAGGATGCATGGGATGGGATAACAACTGAAATGTAATATGAATGAATTAATAAAAAATTATAATAAAAATTAAAATATTGGAGAGGAAAAAAGAGAAAATAGGGGTATTGTATACCATGAAATATTTTCAGGTGTTAAAAAACATGAAATCTGCACCTGAAAATTAAATGTCATCCACCTACAAATGCTTTACAATTGTGAACTGGTTGCATGATAAACTCTTGGCAACAGTGGCACAAAACTTTTGGCAGTAACCAACCACTATCTAAGTGGATGTCAGATCTACTCTATACAATGGAACCCTTTCCTGACACTGCTCATATGGCCAAGAACCTGAGACTAAATAAGCCATGAACCAAGAAGAACACCAAACACTGCAGCTATGCTAAAGGTAAGAAGCAACAAAATGACTCCTAAGGACAGTTTTCTACCCTCACAGAGCAGTGTCTCACCCAGCCATCATCAGAGAAGCTGCCTCCTTCAGTACATGGGAACAAATACAGAAACCCACAACTGAGCAATGTGCAAATAGTGATAGACATTGGAATTCTCTGGGAAAATTAATTCTCAGCAACAGAGTATCACTAGGTATTTATACCCACTTACTGGTAGGCCCCATGACCATCAGTAGGTGGAGGAAAAGCTCAATAGTATGTTAGTAGACTTTATCTCTCATATTGCTTTGTTTGGATATTTATTCTCTTACAGGCTACTTAATTGCACATTATGTTCTTTTTGCTGTTTGTTTGTTATCTAAAGAAGAGAGGAAGAAAGAAAATGGAATTTAATGGATAAGGAATATCTATGAAGAGTTTGGGGAAGAGAAACCACAATCAGAATATATTATATGAAAAAATATTTTTCAATTAAATTTGCACTTAAATAAATTTATGTAGATTTTCTTTATACAGGCTTGATGACTGTAAAACTTTGAATATGTTTTATCTTTAAATTTTGTTGAGATTATAATTTGATTTGAATTTTTATGCTGCCCTCTTCTCCCTTGAAGCACTATCATACAACCCTCCCTTATTCTCCTCTAAATTCATGGCTGCTTTTTATTTACTAATTATCATTGAATTCACATAAGTATATGTATATTTATTTATATTCCTAAATATAACTTGTTCTTTTTTATAATAGTACCTTTATATATAGTCTCAGGGCTGAATGAATATTTTATGTGCTCAAAAATGTAGCAAACAACAAAAGCGCTGAAGAAACATTAATTCATCACAATATACTGAAAGGCTTGAATGTAGGAAGAGAAAGTAGAAGCACACACATACAGCATTGATAGAATAAACACATTGCATGTTTTTAAAATTAACATGAAGTCCTATCAGTAGAATACAGAGGAAAGGCCTTCCACACAGGGTATGAAAACACCAAAGACATTCTAAGACATGAATATAGAGGGTGGGTGGAAGGAGGTGTAGAGGAGGAACTACCCATTGTGTGTGACTTCCCTGACCACTGTCCCACACACCAGTCTACAGGGAGCTTGTAACATGAGGCCGTGAATCCCCTTTAATTGATCCTAAGAGCTTTCTCCTTGGGTTTCTGTCCCAGGAGGCACCAGGACAAGAACCTGCCCCTGATCTCAGAAATCGCAGGTATTTCTGAAGGTCAGTGACCTCTACACAAAGGAAGACAGAGCTTCAGAGGGACACTAAAGACTTGGTGGTTGCAGGAAAGGAGAGTCTGTGGACAGCACAGTATGAACTTTTGTGAAATCCATCTGTGGCCTGAACTCACTGTAACAGGGAAAGGTGAGTGAAAAAAAATTTCCACTGCTTACATGTAGTCATGACTCTTCTGACTAGTGATGGAGCTCCAAAGCAAAGTCCACTATAAAAGTGACATTTGTAATCAGATGTCAGTGTAGATAGATGGACATTAATTCATGTTTTCAATAAGTCTTGAGTTTGATGAATAGTGCCATGTCAAAGGACAGAAGATGATAGTAAGATTTAGCCTCACACTCCACTGTATAAACAGCCGAATGTCAAGTTTCTAATCACAATCAGTGAGTTTAATATTGTCTGATTTTTTTTTGCTTTATGTTCATAAGCAGACTTACTCATTCCTCACCCACAGTATTCACATGAATTTTGAAATGAAACTTACAGATTTAGATGAATTAGATAGATAGATAGATAGACAGACAGACAGACAGACAGACAGACAGACAGACAGGGGTTGAACGCTATTTTGTCATGCCATAGCATCCAAAGAGGGTGGTGAAAATGTGATTGAAGATAATCTCTTACCCTATAGTTCAGAGTCCACTGTTGAGGTACAGAAAATAACCTTCACCATCTATATGGTTAAAACAACATCCCAGCCCTGATGGCGTTAGCCTTTTCCTGTCTGCTGCAGATTAGGTAGGGCTGGCCTGACTGAGACTCACCTAAAGAAACAATTACAGCTGCTTAAATGAAGAATCAAGAAAAATGGCCAAATAAAGAGGAAAGGAGTGTGTTAATAGGGCTATAGGTGTAGTTGTTTCCTCTTCTTTTGCTGCCAGACCATGGATTCTGCAGACACTCCATGACCATGATGAGGATCTTTGGCATCTTTGATCGTGGTTGAGGCTCCACTTCTGAAGGTTTTCAAGTCAGCTTTGCTGAGATCCGACTTACTTGTAGTCGTGAGGGGCTGTTTTAAATTTCTTTTCCAGACTTCACACTTAGCTATTCAATTCTCCCATGTTCACGTAGGAAGAAATGTATGTACCAGCAATCAAAACTAAATTCACAGAATATCTGAATGGTTATTTGATTTGGTGGTGTTTAATTTCTTAAGTTCTTTATATATTTTGGATATTAGACCTTTGTCAGATGTAGGGTTGGTGAAGATTTTTTCCCAGTCTGTAGGCTGTCGCTTTGTTCTCTTGACAGTGTCTCCTGCCTTACAGAAGCTTCTAAGCTTCATGAGGTCCAATTTATTAATTGTTGACGTTAAGGCCTGGGCTGTTGGTGTTCTGTTCAGGAAGTTGTCTCCTGTGCCTATGTGTTCCAGGCTCTTCCCGACTTTTTCTTCTGACTGACTTAGTGTCTCTAGTTTTATGTTGAGGTCTTTGATCCACTTGGATTTGACTTTTGTGTAAGGTAACAAATATGGGTCCAGTTGCATTTGACCACGTCCCCTGGAGGAGGAGACCTGGTGGCACTTAGAGGAAGGATAGCAGGCTACCAAGAAGAGACTTGATACCCTATGAGCATATACAGGGGGAGGAGGTCCCCCTCAGTCACAGTCATAGGGGAGGGGAGTAAGGGGAAAATAGGAGGGAGGGAGGAATTGTAGGATACAAGGGACAGGATAACCATTGAGATATAACAATAATAAATTAATAATATAAAATTTTAAAAAAAAAGATCTGAATGGAATTATGGACAAAGGGCTCAAGTGTATGCAGCTCATCTGACTGCTTAATGGTACTTATGGATGAGCAGTTGGAAGATATATTCATTTTTCCCTCTGTATAGCAGTATCACATCAGAGTAAGACAATATTGTTTGCTAGATCCTTAGGAATGACAGGCATCAAAATACTGCTTGCTTATCACAGTGTGTATGGAAAGAATACTTACTGACTTGTGGTTTTCCCAAAGTGTCATTCTACTCTCGTTCATGAATTCAAAATATCCCAGAAAATGTGCATTGGTTCATTGGTGATAAGACTATATGGCATGCAAGCAAAATGGCAGTCATTGACCACCAAAGTGAGTTCGTATAAACCTCTCCTCTCTGTAGTTTTCTTCTATGATAGCACAAATACTGAGGCATCTCCATGGTACTGTCCAGGGGATGCCTCATTTGATCCTGACAAGAAGCAGCAACTGCCACATTTTTTTCATCATTCTTATTTAATAATCTCCTTCCCATCTTTTAAAAATTATATTTCATCTCCCCTTCTGCCTCCACATGTTGCCTTACCAGATGCTATTCTCTATGAGTATTTCAAAGGAAGCACGCATTTCTAAAGCTTAAATGGTAGTATCCACGCGTGAGAGGAAGCACGTGATGTTTGTCTTTCTGTGTCTGGGTTTACTTTACCCAGGATGATTGCTTCCAGTTCCACACATTTTCCTAAAAACTCTATAATATTATTTTTCTTAATAGATGAGTAATGTTCCATTTTGTAAATAACACAAGTTCACTACCTATTCTTAATATGATGGACATTCATATTGTTTCCATTTCTGACTATTGTTTATAGAGTACCAATTAAAATGCAAGAACAAGTGTGTGTGTGTGTGTGTGTGTGTGTGTGTGTGTGTGTGTGTGTGTGTGTGTATTCCTTTGGGTTTGTGCCTAAGAGTGGTATGTTGAAGCATGTACTGTATCTATTTCCAGCTTTTTGATGACCCTTCATACTGATTTCTATGGTAGTTGTACCAGTCTGGACTCCTACTAGCAGTCAATAATTATTCTGTTTCCCCACATCTTTGCCAGCATTTCCTATAATGTTTTTATTGGCCATTCTGACATGAGTAAAAATTATTCTCAGAGTTTTAAATTGCATTTATTTGATGACTTAGCATTTGAAATTTGAAAGTTGAACATTTAAGAAGTTTTTTCATCTATTCGTGTTTCAACTTTTGAAACTTCTCTGTTTAGTTTCGCTTCCTAGGTGAGTTGAGTTGTTTGTTTTCTTATTTAAAGTTGTAAATTATTTGTTTACACTATATATTGACCCTTTGTGAGATGTCTAAATGGTAAAGGTTTTAGGCCATTTTGTAGGATATCTCTTAACTCAGTGATAGTGTTCTTTGCTGTACTGAAGCACTGCATTTGCAAGTAGGCCTATCTGTCAATTACTGATCTCAATGCCTATACTACCATGGATCTGTCCAGAAGTCCTTTTCAGTGACAATGAGTTCAAGCATATTCCCTACTTTCTCTTCTGTCATTTTTCAGGATGTTGAATCTTAGGTTGAAGACTTGATCCACTTGGAGCTGACTTTTCTAAAGATGAGCAATAAAGGTCTAGTATAATTCTTCTGTGTGTAATCATCCAGTTTGATCATGACAATTAGCTTAAAAAGTGTTATGCTTTTCTATAGTGTATATATTTTACTCCTTTGTAATAAATCACATGTCTATAGGTATGTGGACATAAGCTGGGTCCCCAGATCATGCAACTTATTATATATCTCTGTCATTTCTTTTTAGGGGTATCAGTTAGAAATCTGTTAGATGTTTCCAATGTAATTAGAATCCATAGATGTGCTATTGGTAATAGAAATCCATCCTGACAGCAAAAGTTTTTTATAGGTTTCAATTGTGTTTTTAATCTTTCCTTCTAGTTCAGGCTAGAGTTAATCATAATAAACACTCCCTGGGGAAGGGAGTTAATATCACTCATATATTGTATGTTATAAAAAAAAATTCAGTTGTATTTCTATTAGCTGGAAAGATTCAGAAAATTTCAAGACCATATGAGAAATTTCCTTCTGTAGTTATTTTTCTGTACAAAAATGAAATATCAAACTATGTATTCATGTTCTTTTGTGTACTAGAATGGAGAAGAGAGAACCATGGTCAGATACAACACTGTCCACATGGTTACAGAGGGTAAATACTAGATTTGGGCATCTCTAGTTTGAAATAGAGGCAGAAATAATTTTTAAAATTCAACTTTTACTATTAAGATAAGGAGAAAATGGGTTGTGACTCATAGTTCAGAAAAGATACAGGAGATAAAATGTAAACAAAGAAAATAAAATGTTATAGGAGTGGTGTAGGGCAAAGTGGGGAAGTGGTGAGCACCACTAGATTCAGTAAGTGGAATACCTTTCGCTGACTAATATGTCCTGGGTATGCTCAGTCCTGAAGGAATATATCCTTTATCTTGGGCACTGACAGAGAGGTGCAAAGCAAAGGATATTTCCAGGTAATATTTCCAGCTGAGGGACACTGCAAATAATTGCCACAAAGATGTTTATGGATGGTATAGAATGTGTTTACCTAAGAAATCATGAAGGAACCAATAGGAAATGCTAATGGAGGGTGTCAGATGACTCTTCCTTGATATGCTATAGAGGATGATTTGCTTAAGGACTAAAGAGAGACATTGTGAATTAGGAGTAGGTGCCAAAGACCAGCGATCTAAAGGTGCACAATCTGTCCTCCTTGAGCGATGGAGGAGGAAACTGGAAATGTTGGAAATGAAAAGAAACCAGAAATTATGAAAGAGTTGGAGACATTGGGACATTAGCGGGAGTAGTGAGAAGGATATACTTGCAAACTTTGAGGATAAGTTGGATGAAAGAAATGAGAGAATGCAGAACAGACTTGGAACATGGTACAGGAAGCTACTGAGGATCTTCCACAGGCATATGATAAAGTTAAGAAAAGGAGTCACAGATATGGAGCTGTGTTCTATAAAATAAGCATCTCAACACACTGGGGAGGTAATGATTGGTTTCTATGCATGACATTGAAAGCACACAGGAAGATATGTAGACCATGACAATGATTTCACTTCTGAATGTTTTGATTTGGTGTCTTGTGGTTTATTAAAACAGAAAAGGCATGGAAGTATATTCCATCTACAGGCAGAGGTTTTGAGATATGCTGTCTATGGTGATAGATTTGAAGTGGGTTGGAATCAGGACAGTTTCATCCACAAGAGAAGTCACAAAGCACAGTTAAGTTAAATCAGAAGATACATGTCTACATAGTCACGTAGAATTATAACTATAATGTTTTATTTTTTCTTCTTTATTAATTTATTCTTGTTACATCTCAATGGTTATCCCATCCCTTGTATCCTCCCATTCTTCCCTCCCTCCCATTTTCCCCTTATTCCCCTCCTCTATGACTGTTCCTGAGGGGGATTACCTCCCCCTGTATATGCTTATAGGGTATCAAGTCTCTTCTTGGTAACCTGCTGTCCTTCCTCTGAGTGCCACCAGGTCTCCCCCTCCAGGGGACATGGTCAAAGGTGAGGCACCAGAGTATGTGAGAAAGTAATATCCCACTCTCCACTTTACTGTGGAGAGTGTTCTGTCCATTGGCTAGATCTGGGTAGGGGTTTAAGGTTTACCGCCTGTATTGTCCTTGGCTGGTGCCTTAGTTTGAGTGGGACCCCTGGGCTCAAATCTGCCTATCATAATGTTTTACTTGTAGGCTTCTAGGACCCTCTGGATCCTTCTACTTTGCCTTTCTCCCATGATTCTCTCATCTAGAGTCCCACTACAATGTCCTCTCCTCTGTATCAGTTTCCTGGTAAGTGAAGGCTTTCGTGGGACATGCCCCTTGGGCTAATATGCAGATATAAGTGAGTATATACCATTTGAGTCTTTCTGCTTCTGGGTTAACTCACTCATTATGATCATTTCTAGCTCAATTCATTTATCCACAAATTTCGGGAATTCCTTGTTTTTAATAGCTGAATAGTATTCCATAGTGTATATGTACCACAGTTTCTTTATCCATTCTTCTATTGAGGGACACTTAGGCTGTTTCCATGTTCTGGCTATTATGAATAAGGCTGCTATGAACATGGTTGAGCAAATTTTCTTGCTGTGTGCTGGAGCATCTTCTGGGTATATTCCAAGGAGTGGAATAGCTGGGTCTTGAGGAAGCCCTATTCCCATTTTTCTGAGATAGCACCAGATAGATTTCCAAAGTGGTTGTACTAGTTTGCATTCCCACCAGCAATGAAGGAGTGTTCCTCTCTCTCCACATCCTCACCAGCATGTGGTGTCGCTTGAATTTTTGATCTTAGCCATTCTGATGGGTGTAAGATGGAATCTCAGCGTTGTTTTGATTTGCATTTCCTTGATGATTAAGGAGGTTGAGCATTTCTTTAAGTGTTTCTCAGCCATTTGATATTCCTCTGTTGAGAATTCTCTGTTTAGTTCCATGCCCCATTCTCAATTGGGTTATTTGGTTTGGTGGTGTTTAATTTCTTGAGTTCTTTATATATTTTGGATATTAGACCTTTGTCAGATGTGGGGTTAGTGAAGATCTTTTCCCAGTCTGTAGGCTGTCGCTTTGTTCTCTTGACAGTGTCTCCTGCCTTACAGAAGCTTCTCAGCCTCATGAGGTCCCATTTATTAATTGTTGACATTAATGTCTGGGCTGTTGGTGTTCTGTTCAGGAAGTTGTCTCCTGTGCCAATATGTTCCAGGCTCTTTCCCATTTTTTCTTCTAAGTGACTTAGTGTCTCTGGTTTTATGTTGAGGTCTTTAATCCACTTGGATTTGAGTTTTGTACAAGGTGACCAATATGGGTCCAGTTGCATTTTTTTACACATGGACATCCAGTTAGACCAGCACCATTTGTTGAAGATGCTATCCCTTTTCCATCGAATGGATTTGGCTTCTTTGTCGAAAATCAAATGACCATATGTGTGTGGATTCATATCTGGGTCTTCGATTCGATTCCACTGAACTATAATGTTTTAATAGATAGAAGATACCCCACTCCAAATATCAGAAAAAGCAAAGGAGCCTAGAACCCAGTAGGTCAGGTGTGAAAGAAGATGTAAGAGTCCATCTCAGTGTATTCAAAAGTTGGCATATTTGTGGAGGTGGGGGGTACTGTGTTTCCATGACTGTCAACACAGCACAGTGCTTTCAGGTGACAGAGATGTAAATTGCAGGCAGGTCTTGAGTGAGGGATGCTTCACTCAATGCACATGTTCAAGAAGATGAGGGAGGAACAGACGACCTTGATCCAAATCTACAGGGAGAAATTTCTTGGTGAAAAATGAGAAGTAAATAAAATACCAAATGGTGTGGTAAGGAAATAAGAGGCAAGATGTCTATCTGATAAAAAAAATATATTCATTCTTTCATTTATGACAGCAGAGAATTTTGAGATGATGGCGTTCCAAAATCAGAGTTTGGATTGGTAACCTAGTGGTCTCTCAGAAGATAACAGACATCTCTGTGAACTGAATACTTCTCACAAGGATGGCCAGTCCCAATGAGACAGTAGTGACAGAGTTTGTGCTGGAAGGCTTCTCAGAGCACCCCAGCCTAAGACTGTTCCTGATGGGCTGCTTCCTGTCCCTCTACACAATGGCTCTAACAGGCAACATTGTGATCATTGCTTTGGTCACCTCCAGCCCTGGGCTCCACAGTCCCATGTACTTTTTCCTCTGCAATCTGGCCACCATGGACATTATCTGCACCTCCTCTGTGCTGCCTAAGGCCCTGGTTGGCCTAGTCTCTGAGAAAAACACCATCTCCTTCAAAGGATGCATGGCCCAGCTCTTCTTCCTTGTCTGGTCTGGATCCTCTGAGCTGCTGCTGCTCACAGTCATGGCTTATGACCGCTATGTGGCCATCTGCTGTCCCCTGCACTACAGCTCTAGGATGAGCCCACAGCTGTGTGGGGCCCTGGCCATGGGTGTGTGGTCCATCTGTGCACTGAATGCATCTATCAACACTGGCCTGATGACACGGCTGTCATTCTGTGGTCCCAAGGTCATCACCCACTTCTTCTGTGAGATCCCCCCTCTACTCCTGCTCTCCTGCAGCCCCACATATGTGAATAGCATTATGACTCTTGTGGCAGATGCCTTTTATGGAGGCATCAACTTCGCGCTCACCTTGCTATCCTATGGCTGCATCATCGCCAGCATCTTGCGCATGCGCTCTGCTGAGGGCAAGAGGAAGGCCTTTTCCACCTGCTCATCCCACCTCATTGTGGTCTCTGTGTACTACTCGTCTGTGTTCTGTGCCTATATCAGTCCTGCTTCCAGCTACAGCCCAGAAAGAAGCAAAGTGACTTCGGTGCTCTACTCGGTCCTCAGCCCAACCCTGAACCCCCTCATCTACACACTGAGGAACAAGGATGTCAAGCTGGCCCTGGGCAGGCTCTTGCCCTCTTTCTCACATTAAGTGGAGATGTGCAGGCTGTTTTCCTGGTCTGAGCTGTTCCTCTACCTGCTTCCCTGAGAGCAGCCTCATGGAGCGGGGGTGTGGCCACTGCTGCCTCAGAAAGCCTTTCCTGATGCAAAGACTGGACAATGGCACTTTCTGTAACTTCTTAGAGACAATGTAAATAAAAACACCAGCTTTATCTCCTGACAAACACAAACCATTTCAAAAATAACATTTATCTAAATATAGTTCCTAGAATGGAAGATAGATCTTCAGTGGGTGGCAATTGTGATAATCAAAAATCATAGGCTCTTTATCTAGTGCCACTGTATGAACGCTACAGGGTCTTGTTTAAGAACTACAACTAATGAATCTAAACTTCATAAGAAAACTTGAGGGGCCAGCATGGCCACGGTCTCTGGGGAAGAAAAGGTCTGGGCGACTCAGCGTTGCAACTTCACAGCTTCCTACTGAGCTGCGGAAGTCAAGGCTACTGGGGCTGTGGTGAAGACAGAGGCACTCAGTGGAACAATGGATGACGTTTAAGTTTCAACAATTGAATCACATATGTGATTTCAGCCTCCTTATGACAATGACACTCAAGCTCATGGGAAAGATTATTTTCAACAAAATGTTTGGGGAAACTAGATACATATCTGCACAGTGAATGGAATTCAGCAAGAATGGATCATAGGAAAACAGACAGTACACACACACACACATACACACATACACACTCACACATACACACACACACATATACACACACACATATACACACACATACACACACACATACACACATACACACATAGACACACACATACACACACCACACACACACACGCACACACACACATACATACACACACCACACACACACACACACACATACATACACCACACCACACACACACATACACACACATACATACACACACACATACACACACACACACACAAACACACACATATACACACACACATACACACACGGAGTCCATTTTGTGTGGACCAACCAATCCTAGCTAAATCATTCACACTCTCTGAAGACAGAAAAGAGTAGGTATAGCCAAAGAAGAGGAAGTTCATTGGTAATCCCTTGTAAGATACTCATGAAAAGACAACCCAGTGGAGGAAGGACAGTGACTGCAGAAAGTGCTGCTGAAATGATACTACATTCTTTTCTGATTAAACACATTCTTCATTAACTTGCTTTCTTATTCATCTTAAGTGCGAATATCTATTCTATGAAATGGAACCCATGCCTGGTACTGCTCGTGTGGCCAAGAACATGAGGCTAAATAAGCCATGGACCAAGGAGAACACCAATGCTAGAGTTCTGCTAAAGTCAAGTATGAACAAAATGGCCCCTAAGGACATTTTGCTGTACTCACAGATCAGTGTGTCACCCAGCTATCATAAGAAAAGCTTCCTCCTGCAGTACATGGGAACAAATGCAGACACTCACAACTGGACAATGGGAAAACAAATAAAAATCTTGGGGTTCTCGGGAAAAATTCGGTCTCACCAATAGAGTATGACTGGGTTTATATACCCCAATCATAGGTAGGCCCCATGAACAGCAATCAATGGCCAAGAGAAAAATTAACTCAATAGTATTTCTGTAAATTTTTCTTGGGTGTTTTTTTTTTATCTTGCTGGCCTTTTGCTTGTATATTATGGTTTCTGGATTTCTGTTTTTATGGAATCTGGTTGTATGGGGGTTTTTTGTTTGTTTGTTTCTTGTTTTATTTGCCTTTTCTTTGTCTGTCTATCTTCTGAGATAGAGAGGAAGAAAGGGCATGGAGTTGGATGGGGAGGGAGGGCATGGAGTTTGGGGAGGGGAAGCCAGGATCAGAATACACTGTGTGAAAAAAAATATTTTTCAATTTAAAGAAAATGTAATTAAATTGGTCTTGGTTAAACCAGGCCTGGTAGTGCACTCCTGTAATCCCAGCACTTAAGGAGGCAGAGGCAGACAGATCTATGTGATTTTGAGGCCAGCCTGGTCTACAAAGTGAGTCCAGGACAGCCATGGCTACACATAAAAACTTGTCTCTAAAAACAAAATGAAATGGTCTTATTTATTTTTTCTTTATAAAGTATCTGATGACACATGAAACTTTAAATAAAGCTTTCCTTTAAAATTTTTATAATTTTATCATCATGTTTCTACCCATCATTTCTATCTTATGACCACTTCATATATTCAACCCTGATTCTTCTCCAAATCCATGGACACATTTTATTTAATAATAGTTACCTAATGCACATATGCATATTCATGTATATTACCAAATAAAACTTGTTCTGTCTGTGTAATGCTAACTCTCTCTCTCTCTCTCTCTCTCTCTCTCTCTCTCTCTCTCTCCATATATATATAATCTCAAGACTTTAAAATGTAGCAAACAGAATGGAAGTACTGAAGGAACATTAATTCATAGCAATATATTGAAGGCTTGGATGTAGAAAGAGGAAGAGGAGCACAGGAAATAAAACATAGTAAGAACAAACTTATTGTGTATATCCAATTCAGATGAAGTACTCCTAGCAGTGTACAAAGGAGTCAGTTTATACCATGGCGAGACCTTCCACATGGGACATGAGAAGACCAAGGCATTCTGGGAGCTGTGCAAAGAGTGTTCAAGGGGGGAGGGTGTGTGGAGAATGAGCTGCTCTTCCTATGAGAATCCCCTGGCCACCCTCTTCCACACCAGCCTGTAGGGAGCTTGGGTCAAGAAGCCAGGAGTATTCTTTAATTGATCCTAAGAGCTTTCTCCTTGAGTTTTTATCTCAAGAGGCACCAGGACAAACACCTAGCCTTGGTCTCAAAAATATCACAGGAATTTGTGAAGGTCAATTGACGCTCAACACAAAGGAATACAGAGCTTCAGAAGGACAAGACACTTGGTACCTGAAGGAAAGGAAAGTCTGTGCTCAGCACAGTGGGCATTTTGTGGAAGCCACCTGTCACCTCAACTCACTGGGACTGGAGAAGGTGTCTGGATGTTTAACTTCCACTGTGGGGATCTGCAGGCTAACAATGGAACTCTCAAGCAAAAGGTAATGCACTATAAAGGTGACGTTTGTTCCAGATTTGGGGAATCAGGACAGAGGGACAAAAACACATAATAGACATGTTCTCAGTGAGTCCTGAGTTTGATGAAGTGCTGGGTCAGAGGTCAGAAAACAGAATATTATAGAAAGATTTGATTTCCTATTCCACAGACAGAAAATGTCTATCTTTTAATCATGGTCAGAGAGTTTATTTATGCCTATTTTTTTTTTTGCTTTATGTTCATAAGCAGACTTATTCATTCATCACCCATAGTATTCCCACTATTTTCCAAATGAAACTAACAAATTTAAATGAATTTAAGACCTATATTGGTGACTAGATAAGACTTGAATGCTGTCTTGTTGGTCTGTTGTATCTATAGATAATGATGAGAAAATGCCACAGGAGATATTTTCTTACCCTGTTATCCAAACCCCACTCTTCTGGGGCAGAAAATGACCTTCATCTTACATGGAGTTAAAAACACCAGACAAGCCCTGCTGGTGGTAGCCTTACCCTGCCTGATGAAGATCAGAGCTGGCATAAGTGGGACTCACCTAAAGAAACTACTACAGCTGTCTAATACTAAGTATAAAGAAAAATGCTACCAAGAGGGTGGTGCCTGTGATAACAGTGTTGGAGGCATAGATGCTTCCTCTACCAATTTTTCCTTCCTGACCATGGGAACTGCAGACACTCCAGCTCATGGCCATGGTGAGGACCCTCAGCTGCTCTGCTCCTGGTTGAAGCTCAGCTTCTGAAGGTTTTCAAGTCAGCTTTGCTGAGATCTGACTTACATGGAGCTATGAGGGGCTGTTATGAATTTGCTCTCCCAAGAATCTGGATCCTAGATTCTTCTGCGTCCACTTAGGTACAAATGGTCACATTAACAATCATAGCTAAGTTCCAAAAATAGCATAATAGGATTACAGAAAAGAGGGCTCACACAGGTGCTGCTACCTCTCTGCTTCACAGTGTGCATTGGTGAACAGTTGGGAAATGTATTAATATTTTTACCTGTGTGCAAGTGTCATAGCATCATAGATAGCTTCACAGTGTGCATTGGTGAACAGTTGGGAAATGTATTAATATTTTTGCTTCTGTGTGACAGTGTCATAGCATAGCTTGCCAAGTACAGTGTGTATGAAGAGACTCATTATTGATCTGGGGTTTTCTAGAAGTACCGTTATCCTCTCTGTTATTCATGCAAAATATTCCAAAAGCCAATTTGTGCATTTTGGCTATTGGATGTACCAGTATATGGCATGCCCTCTGTGTCCAGTCCAGGTAAGATGGCAGTCATTGCCTACCAAACTGATCCTCTACCAACAACTTTTCTCCGTAGTTCATCTTCTAAGATACACTGCAAATGTAGAGTAGGATTATTACCCTACAAACTCAGTATAAATACTGAGTATTATACTGTGTAGGGGATGCCTGGTTTGATTCTGATGAGGCGCACAGGGTGAAGTCAGTACTTTTCTTATGAAAACCACACATAATCTGTGGAAAGATGGGACTATCTGAAAGTCCTGTGTCTAACCTAGCCTTTGCCCGTCACAGATTCATGCTTATGATATTCTAATCCCTTCCCCATGTGTGTTCTTCAAGAACAAAGCCTCCTCCAGTTCCCTAGCCAATCTCAATTTGGACTTGGAAATCCCAGAACTTGGCACCTACCTGATTTCACTGGTTTTTTCCCAGTTCCGGGTGTTTCAGGGTTCACAGACAAGAGCCCTAATGGTGTCTCTATATCCTAGGAAAGATGCTCGTTATTCACCATGGCACTACAGGATCCTACAGGTTGTCACCACACTGTCAATGCTGAGGCCATGAACAAGCTCTCAGTCTGTTTGGTGATGAGGATTATCAGGATTCAGACACATCCTGTAATTCTAAGTGTCCTCAGTGGACTCATGTGGAACATGTTATTTTGCACCATAGTCGATGTGGATTTGATCCAAATGTTTGGCACACATACTGTGCAACCACTGATGCTTTCTTGTGTTCAGTTCGGACCTGTCTCCTACTGTACACACACTCACATTCCAACTCTCATTGTTTTTTAAGTGAATACACGATTGTAGATGTTGCCATTGGATTTCAGGTGGCAAAGGCATTGTGGTACACTGTTCAAAAGAGAAGTCTCCATCTAACCTCTCCATTAATAATCCTACTCCACAGAGGACACATTCTCTCCCGTTTTTCCTATTAGTGTCTCCTTTCTTCACCATAAGGCATGCAGCTCCTTTTACACTCAACGTACATTTCATTTGTTCTAACACACTTAGAATATTTTCAAGGTAGATATCATAGCTTTGATGCCAAGTAAACTTAAGAAGTGAAAGTAATATTGTTTATAGATTTACATTTTTAACCACTTTGTGCTTTATGGAGGGCTTTCTTTTATGTAGCCCAGTTCCATGAAGATGCAGGGTATTTTCATAATATCAGAAGTCCAATAACCCTCTTGTTTGGGTCATAATAATTAAGGTAACACAGATGTGCATCTTCTGCTAGGGAGCAGGTATTAAGTACATTTTCCTCTATATGAACACATATAACTTCATTGTGAACAGTTATTTTACACATCTTATCCATATTATTGTCTGTTTAGAACTGGTTTTTCTGTGATGTATTTTTCTGAATTGGTAAGATGAATAACAATAAATGCTGTCAATCAATACTGTTCTTTGTAACAACAAGCCACTGCATATGTTGATGGGACATAGGTTGACATCTCAATATGTTTGTGCATATTCTAAGTAAATGATTACGCTTCTGTGACTTTGTCATCTCTATCTTTTCAAGCTTTGAGCTCTTCTCTTCTTGTTATTTGTAAATGCATAAGTGATTATTGTAAAGTGTAATCACTCCACCATACAGAGCCCTAGAACTTATTTTTCTGTCTAAATGAAGTCATCTTAGATCCTGCAAAATTCTTTCCTCCCCTCATCCATGAATATTTCTAAGTCTTGAGGAAAGGGGTGTGATCTAGACCTTTTTAAGTCAGAGCACACCAAAGGGTTTTTTTTAATCTACTGCAAGAAGCATCTCTGATGAGGGTTGTATGGGGGACTTATCTTTGGGTATAGCAGTATTCAGTAGAAGGCTTTTTAACACTATATCCACTTAGAGTAGGAGAACAGGAGTAGGTTTTTCTTAGACCTGTGATTTATGTAGCCACGAGTTCTTGGCCTTGTTAAGAGTACCAGGTGTGGATTTAATATAGTGAAGTGGGGTTTAAGTTCAGTTAGGAAGTAGTTGGTTACCCCATTACATTTCTGTCACTATTGCATCACGTGTCATATCTTGCCCAGCATGTTTTTATAGGTTATAAAGTTCAGAGCTGGGTGAAATTGATCATGATCTTTTCTATCAAGTAAATGTGCATAGCATCTTCCAGAACTGTGAAACGTGGAAGTAAGAGAGAAGATTTCAGGTCAGTACACACTTGATTTCTCCATGTTTATGATCCATTTTAAGTAGTATCTCCAACACAGGATCATACCGTCACATTCTGGAGGGTAATCAAGAGCAATAACACTAGCCTATAATGTCTGAGGGTCAATGGGACCCAATGATTAACATCTCTGAAACAAGTAACCCATTCCTGGTTCAAGAGTTTTATTTGGTAGCATATGGTGTCTAATTGAGGTTTTATCCCTCACACCCACAATAAGGTAACTCCATATAAGTTCTTTTTATATCTGTATATGAGTATATTTTAAGAATATTGTTCTGTAGAAGGTTTCCACGTGGATTTTTCAAAAAGCTTTTAGTGTTTCTTATTGTGCTGTCTAATTTATATGTTCTATGAGAAACCAAACTGAGTAAGCCATGATGAGCCATCCAGTAAACAGCACCCCTCCATGGCCTCTGCATTAGCTCCTGCCTCCAGGTTCCTGCCCTATTTGAGTTCCTGTCCTGACTTCCTTCAGTGGTGAACAAAAATTTGGAAAGGTAAGACAAATAAGCCTATTCCTTCCAAGTTGCTTTAGTCATGGTGTTTCATCACAGAAACAGTAACTCTAAGCCAAATTGGTACCAAGAGCTGGGTATTGCCATGATAGACCTAACCATTTTGTTTGAAGATGATTGAGGAAGGACTTTAGAAATTTGGACTAGAAAAGCCACTGAGTGTTCAGAGCTCAGTGAGCTGTTCTGCAGGAGCTTGGAAGATAAGAATTCTGAGAACAACGTAGACAATATAGTCCTAGCTTGTGAAGTTTTAGAGGGAAGCAGACTCTACCGGGCCTTTTGTGTGAAGAATCTATAGTATCTGGTCAGCCAAAGCTCAAGAATCAATTGGCTGTGATTAGCAAGAGAACCACTGAAGTAAAACCTTTGCTTTCCTGGGACAATGGATGCTAGTCACCTGAAGAATTAACTGTGATTAAGAAGAGACCATCAGTGAGGGAAAGCATTCTTGAAAGTGTTTCCTCAGGGTCAGCACACAGAAGGCACCTCCTGTTGACAGACAAACATGGTAGAGTAAGAGTCATGCAGGTGATACTGGTTTTGAAGGCATGAAGGGACCATGGAGAGCATCTATGGCATTGCACTGTGAAAGGCCAGGAGAGGCCAGTGATGAAGATTAAACATCAGTAGCTGTTAAAGCCTATGATTGAAAGGGTCGTGGAAAGAAATTGAGCCTTGTTATCATGAAAAAAAGCCCAGAAGAGCATGAATGAATGAATCCCAGCTATTAAACATTGAATTATTTATACTGTTTGAGTGTGGTTCTGCTTTGCTCAAATCATGACTGTACCCTGGTTCTTACCTCCTCAAATGCATTGATGCAAAATAATTTTAATTTTAATACATTGCTATAGAATTCAAATTTAAGATTATTCTTCACACATTATATATATTTGACCCTAATATGAGGTATTGCACCCATACCACTCAAATAGAATACAAGGTTTACTTCCAATATTTTGAAAGTGCTACTGCAGACTGTTTAGGATAATTAAATAATACAAGTTAATTGTTAGTTGATCAAATCATGGTCATGTCAATTCCTAGTCTATTTATATTGCAAGAATATACATCCTAGGTTTAACACATAGATATGATTCTATAGAAAGATAAGGTAAAATAGATAAGGTCTTCAAAAACCTCAGAGTCCTACAGAATATGGCATTTAAAGATGTTTTTATTATTTTAAGGATTCATTGACAATAATATAGGTTAACACCCAGACTACTTCAAAGAAGATGATGAGCATCAAAGAACCACCTTATGGAGATGGCTTCAAATGTGGCAAACAAGCCACTGGATAAAATGTCTTCATTCCTGCAACAGACAGAAATCTGCCTTTAAAAGGCAAGCTTGGATGCAGGCCAAACTCTGCCAACACAGGATAGGCAAATCCTCAATAGATCCTACCTTACAAACGTATCTGTCAGATAAATTGGGCCAGAAGGCTGAAGATGGTGCTCCAACATTATAGAGAGTTTTGGGTGACTGTTTAGGCAGCAAACTTTCTCTGTCACTCACTTTGGAAGCTGCTAACCTGCACTTCCTGTTTATTCAAGTAATTAATTTTATTCTTTCTCAAGTCTCTGAAGGGGTTGAAGACCAGATAGTTTG
Organism: Acomys minous; assembly: GCF_964271855.1. Classification (NCBI taxonomy): domain Eukaryota; kingdom Metazoa; phylum Chordata; class Mammalia; order Rodentia; family Muridae; genus Acomys; species Acomys minous. The sequence goes on along the minus strand of NC_140484.1, from coordinate 58,560,927 downwards.
GTTTTACAATTAAGCTTAATTGTTTAGGGGTTAAGATGTTTTTAGATCTAGATAGATGATTTAAGTTGATAGAGATGAGATATGATAGATATTGATTTACATTCAGAATTTTAGACTCACCAAGATAGAAAAAAATATTTTCTTCAAGGTTGCCAAATACAAATAGCCAAAATACTACCAATGTAACATTTATATATTTCCTTATTTTTTCATGGTTCTTCTTGCTGGTAGGTAGTTTATTATATATGTGGTGCGATAACATAAATGCATGTGTAAAAAAGAATAAATTTTTAGAAATAAAAAAAGATTTTAAATTTTATTTCTCTGATAGATTAGAATGTTGAACATTTTCTAAAAAGAAATGTTTCTTAGCTATTCGTGTTTCATTTTCTGAAAAGTTTTTGCTTAACTATATTCCTCATTTTTAGTTGGGTTGTTTGTTTTCTTTTTTTTTTTTTCATTTTTTTTTTAAATTTATTCTTGTTACATCTCAATGGTTATCCCATCCCTTGTATCCTCCCATTCTTCCCTCCCTCCCATTTTCCCTTTATTCTCCTCCTCTATGACTGTTCCTGAGGGGGATTACCTCCCCCTCTATATGTTCATAGGGTATCAAGTCTCTTCTTGGTAACCTGCTGTCCTTCCTCTGAGTGCCACCAGGTCTCCCCGTCCAGGGGACATGGTCAAAGGTGAGGCACCAGAGTATGTGAGAGAGTAATATCCCACTCTCCATTCTACTGTGGAGAGTGTTCTGTTTTCTTGTTTAATTTTTTGTTTGTTTGTTTATGAGACAGAGTTTCTCTGTGTAACAGCCCTGGCTGCCCTGGATTCTTTTTGTAGACCAGGCTGGCCTTGAACTCACAGAGATCCGCCTGCCTCTGCCTCCCAAGTGCTGGGATTAAAGGCATGCACCACCACCACCCGGCTTCTTGTTTAATTTTTAATTATTTGTATATTCTAGATATTAACACTCTCATTTGTATAGTTGGGAAAGAATTTTTGCCATTCTGTAGGCAGCCTCTTCACTCAAATGGTGGTGTTCTTTTCTGTACAGAAGCTTTATTGTTGCATGTGGACCACTTTGTCAATCATTGAGCTTAGCGCCTTGCTACCATGAATCTGTTCAGAAAGCTCTTTCTGTGATAATGAGTTGAAGCTCATCCCCTATTTCTACTCTGTCATTTTCAGGGTGTTGTGTCTTATGCTGAGGTCCTTGTACAGGTTGAGACATAAGGAGCTAGGTTCATTTTCTCCATTTAGATGTCCTATTTGATTAGCACTGTCTTTTCTCTAGTGTATAGTTTTTACTTCTTTGTAATACAAGTGTCCATAGGTATGTGGACATGTGTTTGTGACCTCAAATCATCCTATATATTACAATTGTCTGTCATTTTCCTTGGGTGTGTCATTTAAAAATCAGTTATCTTGCATGTAATCAGATTTTTATAGATGTGCTATTGATATTAGGAGAAATCTACAATATAATACATGTTTGTCACAGGTTTCAATTAGAATTAAATCTTTCCCTCTCGCTCAGCCTAATGTCTATCTTGATCAATACTAACTGTACTCTGAGGGAGATGCACCCTAAGAGTGGAAGTTAATATCACAAAATGTTATAAATAGTATCAGGAGAATATTCCACAATTTCAGGTTTACTTGAATTAGCTAGCCAGATCCAGAAACTTCCAAGAATATTAAAGTAATATGTTTTTGTAATTCTTTTTCTCTAGAACCACTTGCAATACCAAATTATTCATTGTGTACAATAGATTGAAAGGGGGAGGTCAGAAATAATATGTTCCACATGGTTGCAGAGAGTAAATGCTGCATTTGTATCTCTAGCTTGGAGTGGAAGTACACATAATGCTTAAAATTCTACATTTACTACTAAGTTGTTAAGAAATAGGTTGTGAGCATTACTATGGAAAAGATAGATGAGATAAAATATGATTAAAAATGAAGTAGTACTGCAAATAATTGACATAAACAGGTTTATAAAAAGGATGTTCTGTGAGTGTGTTCATATGTGAACTGATGAAGGAACCTATGGAAAAGGCCAATGGGGATGTCAAATGAGGCCTCTATGTCAAGCTAAAGAGTGTGATTTGCTGGGTGACTGGTGAGAGACATAGTGAGTTTTAACTAGGGGATAGTGCCAGTTATTATAAGGTACACAGTTTCTACTCCTTAGATGATACAGAAGGAAACTGGGAATGTTGGAAATAATAAGAAGCCAGAAATTCTGAAACAGCTGAAGACATTGAGAGTAAAAGTTATGTGAGGAAAGCTGTAGTTGCACACTTTGAGGACCAGTTGGATTAGGGAGGTAAGAAGGGTGCAGAACACCACTTCTGGCTCATGAAACAGGATATCTGAGGCTCTATTGGGGCATAGGTTACAGGTAAGACAGAAAGTCAGAGGGATGGAGCTGTGCTCCATAGACAAAGCATTTTGAACCAATGGGAAGCTGAGGGTGAACTTCTACATAAGAACATTGAAACTGTTCATAAACATCTGTAGACAGTGGCAGTGACTTCACCTGTAGGTATGTTGACTCAGAAGTTACTGTAATTAATTAAGACAAAAAGACACAAAAGTGTGATGAGTTTAGAAGCCTGGGTTTTGAGAAATGTTCTCCAAGTTGATAGAACTGACGTAGATTACAGTCGAGAAAGTTTCATTCACATTAGAAGTCACAGATCATAGTAAGTAGAATTCAGAAAATATATCACTACTTCGCCATGGGAAATGAAAATTATTAGGTTAATGTATGTAATAAAGCAGCCACTCCAAATATCAGAAAACACAAAGTACCTGGGAATCTAAGGGGTTAAATGTGGAAAATGTGGAAGAATGTGTGAGAGTAATCTCACTGTGTCCATCCAAAATTGTCATAGTGTGGAGAATACCTGCTAAACAGGTAAAGGATACAGCTGTGTCACCAAGCACTGTCCCCAGAACACAAGGTTTGCCTGGTAACAGTGAAGGAAATTACAAGCTGGTTCTTAGATGCTTCGCTCATTCTACATGTCCAAGGTGACAGAGGAGTAGATATCACTCTTGATTCAAACCAGTGGAGTGAGAGTTGCTAGGTGGGAAATAAAAGTAAGTAAAATATAAGTGATTCCCAATGGTGTGCTACAGACAATAAACGACACGAAGCTTCCATGAAGGGAATACATTCACGCCTTCCCTTTTTGACAGCAGAGAAATTTGAGAAGCTCAAGTTTGGACACTAGACGTTGCAGTAATAAACTGTGATCCTTTCTCAGAAGCCAACAGACACAGTTGTGAAACGGACATTCTCCACCATGATGTCAAGGCCCAACCAGACGATAGTGACAGAGTTCGTGCTGCAAGGCTTCTCAGAGCACAGCAGTCTAAGACTTCTCCTGATAGGCTGCTTCCTGTCCCTCTACACAATGGCTCTAATAGGCAACATTGTGATCATTGCTTTGGTCACCTCCAGCACTGGGCTCCACCGTCCTATGTATTTTTTTCTGTGCAATCTGGCCACCATGGACATTGTCTGCACCTCCTCTGTGCTGCCCAAAGCACTGGTTGGTCTATTCTCTGAAGAAAACACCATCTCCTTCAAGGGATGCATGGCCCAGCTCTTCTTCCTTTTGTGGTCCTTGTCTTCTGAGCTGCTGCTGCTCACAGTCATGGCCTATGACCGCTATGTGGCCATCTGCTGTCCCCTGCACTACAGCTCTAGGATGAGCCCACAGCTGTGTGGGGTCCTGGCCATGGGTGTGTGGTCCATCTGTGCACTGAATGCATCTGTCCACACTGGTCTGATGACGCGGCTGTCATTCTGTGGTCCCAAGGTCATCACCCACTTCTTCTGTGAGATCCCCCCTCTCCTCCTGCTTTCTTGCAGCTCCACATATATGAATAGCGTTATGACTCTTGTGGCAGATGCCTTTTATGGAGGCATCAACTTCGCGCTCACCTTGCTATCCTATGGCTGCATTATCGCCAGCATCTTGCGCATGCGCTCTGCTGAGGGCAAGAAGAAGGCCTTTTCTACCTGCTCATCCCACCTCATCGTGGTCTCTGTGTACTACTCGTCTGTGTTCTGTGCCTATATCAGTCCTGCTTCCAGCTACAGCCCAGAAAGAAGCAAAGTGACTTCGGTGCTCTACTCGGTCCTCAGCCCAACCCTGAACCCCCTTATCTACACACTGAGGAACAAGGATGTCAAGCTGGCCCTGGGCAGGCTCTTGCCCTCTTTCTCACATTAAATGGAGATGTGCAGGCTGTTCTCCAGGGCTGGGCTGTTCCTCTACATGCTTTCCTGAGAGCAGCCTCATGGAGCAGGGGTGTGGCTACTGCTGCTTCAGAAACCTTTCTTAGTGAAGATCTTTTCCGAATCTATAGGCTGCCACTTTGTTCTGTTGACAGAGTCCTTTGCCTTTTATTAATTGTTGATCTTAGAGCCTGAGCTGCTGGTGTTCTTTTCAGGAAGCTCTGTCCTCTAATGAGTTCAAAGTTGATCCCCACTTTCTCAAGAAACTGAACATCAACAAACCAAATAATCCAATTAAAATATGGGATAAATTGCTAAACAGATAAGCACTTAAAGAAATGCTCAACATCCTTAGTCATCAGGGAAATGCAAATCAAAATGACTCTGAGATTCTTGGGTAAGATTAAAAACTCAAGTGACAGCATTCACTAGCAAGGATGTGGAGAAAAAGGAACAACACCTTCATTGCTGGTGGGAGTACAAACTTGTACAAATACTTTGGAAATCAATCTGGAGCTTTCTTAAAACTGGGAGGAGCTCTAAATCAAGACTCAGCTATACCACTCCTGAGCACATATATAAGAGATGCCCCAGCATACAACAATGACATTTGCTCAACTCTGCTCATAGCAGCTTTATTTATAATAGCCGGAAACTAGAAACAACCCAGATGTCTCTCAATAGAAGAATAATAGAGAAATTGTGGTACATTTACACAATGGTATACTACTGAGCTATTAAAAACAAGGACATCATGAAATTTGCAGGGAAATGGTCGGACCTGGAGAAGATCATCCTGAGTGAGGTAACCCAGACCCAGAAAGACACACATGATAGGAGCCTAGCATGGCTGTCCTCTGAGAGGTTCCATGCACAAATGGAGCAAACCAGAAGCTGAGACTCACAAACAATAGTCAGGGCAGGGGTGATGTGAAAAATGGACGCAAGGATAGAAGGACCTCAAGGGGACAAGAGCTCCATAAGAAGACCAACAGTGCCAACTAACCTGAGCTGAGGGTAGCTTACAGAGACTGAAGCACCAACCAACCACCATCATGAACTGTACCTAAACCCCTTACACATATGTATCTAATGGCCATGTTGGTCTTCATGTGGGTCTCCTAGAAAGAGGAGCAGGGCCTGTCTCGGACAAGATCTCTTCTGCATGCTTGTAGATCACTTCACCCTGACAGGGCTGCCTTTCCAGGACACTGTGAAAGAGGAAGTGCTCAGTCCTGATGCAACTAGATGTTCTGGAGTGAGTTAGTAGAGGATGCTCCCCTTTTCTGAAGGGGAGAGGAGAGAGAAGAGGGAATGAGGTAAAGGACTGGAAGGAGAAAAGCAAGGGAACTACAACTGGGATGTAAAGTGAACAATTAAATAAAATCTTAAAAGAAAAGAAAACCTTTCTCTGACAATTGCAGTTACTGTAACCTCAAAAACACCAAAATTCTTAGATGCAATGTAGACAGAACACTCAACCTTTATTTCCTGATAAATACAAACCATTTCAAAAGTAATTAAAGTATCTAAATGGAGATTTCATGTTCCTGGACTGGAAGGTTTTCAGCGGGGACAATGGTGATTGCCACAAGATAAAGCCCTTTCATGCAGGGCTGTCCTATAAGCATCAAAGGACCTTGCTTCAGAACTATGGCTAATGCACCTAAACTTCGTAAGGAAACTTGAGGGGCCTGCATGGCCACAGTATCTTGGGAAGGCAAAGTTGAGTGCCTTGGGTTCTCTATTTCACAACTTCCTGCTGGGACAGAGCTGACACGGAGAAAGAGTCGTCTATGGAACAGAGATAAAGTTTAAGTTTCAGAGTGAAGTCACATATGTCACGTAGCATACTTATAACAAAAAAGCCACTCAAACTCATGGGGAAAATTAATCATTTACAACAAAGAGATTTGGGGCAACTAGATGAATGTCTAAACACAAAGGATAAAGTGGAACTCTTACTTCACATATTAATAAAAAGAACCAACCACAAGTATATTACAGATAAAAATGCTAGGTTAAAACATTTTTATTCATGCAACATCATTTAATCATATTTTTCATCTCCTGCAACTCTTTCCAGATCCTAACTACTTTTTATCTACCTACCCAACATCCACACCTTCTCCTTCTCTCTCACAAACCAATAAGACAGAATAATATCAAAACAAGACAAGAGCACACTCAGAAAATGGAGTCCTATTTCTGTTAACTAATTAACTGGCTAAAACACTCTGAGAACAACAAGAAGGTGGAAGGAGGTATGAAGAGGAAGGAGAAGTGAGTCTGTAGTGATGGCTAAGATACTGGTGGGACAAAAACTAGGTGGAGAAAGGGCAGCATCTGCAGCAACTGCTTCTGGAAAGATCCTGTATCCCTCTCAGACTATATTCATTCTTCATCACCTTACTGCCTCATTCTTCCTAAATGTTGTACCACACCAGGACTTGTGATTAAAATCACATATGTTCTATTAATCAACTGTTCCTCTTTGTGAGTAAAAGACCCTTTCAATATACTTATTCTGACTCATGGTTTCAGAAGACTCTGCCCACGGACATGTGACTCTCTACTATGGACTAGTATGAGGCAGGGCCTCATGGCAGTTGGGTATGTGATGGAGAAGTTTCTTCCCATTGTGGCACCCCAGAACACATAAAAGGAACACGCTTGGGCTCAACTGGATTTCTCCTTTAGCCCATGCCTTCTAGTCCTCGGACTTTAGGATGTTGTTGCACACATAGAGAGTGGATCCCCTGCTTCAGGAAATTCTCTCTGGAAACACTCTCGCCTGCATGGAAAGGAGTGTCCCTCGGTGAACACCTAGGTCACTGGTTCTCAACCTGTAGCTTGCAACCCCCCTGGAGGTCAAATAATCCTTTCACAAGGGTCACCTAAGACAACCAGAAATATCAGATACTTACATTACAAGTCATCACAATGGCAAATTAGAGTTATGAAGTATCAACAAAAAATAATTTTATAGTTGGAGTTCACCACAGCATGAAGAACAACTGTATTAAAGGATTGCAGCATTAGAAAGGCTGAGAATCACTGGCCTCACACTCTCAACTCATCTACTTCAGCCTCCTGAGTTCTGGGGTTACAAATGTGCACCAACGCTAAGCCTCTGTCAGCTTGTTGGTGTACCTAATATAAAAGAAGGCTTCCTGTCGTGTGTAATATCCCTAGGCACACACCAGGGCTTTCTACAGCTACTCTTTACACTGAAGGCAAAGGGAATTGATGGGCATCTCAAACAAGTTTGCTCTCTTAGGAAATTTTGTATTATTTACTGTATTTTTTTTTTAACCATTATACTCAATAATTACCCCACTGGTATATTACACCAGGATTTGGTGGTCTTGTTGCCCTTGATGTTTGGGTTTGGTTTGAATTTTTGAGAGCTATGTAGCCAAGAATGGCCTGGAACACCCAGTCTTCCTGCCTTCAGGCCCTGGGTGCTGTAATTACACACATGTGTCCCACTAGGCTTGGAAGTAGCCTTGGTTTCCCTTATTCAAGCTAAGTTGTTAATAGAATACAGTTTTGTTCATATAGGTTTTTACTTCTGCAAAAACACAAAATCACTCACCCTGGCCTGTGAGACTGAGATACTGAGAACAGAGCTACACGGTGCCAAAAATGTACAACAGTTAACAGAATGTCAAGAAAGAAAGAGAAGAAGAGGAGGGAGAAGCACATGAGGAAAAGAAAAGAGAAAGTACAAGTTGGGGGAGGGAAAGAAAACTAGGGGGAAGGGACAAAATTGATGAAAAGCTAGGATCAAGTTTAACACAACTTCAGTCAGAGCAAAATGGATGTTTTTAGTGAGCAGTGTTTTAGGCATTTGTTCGCCCGATCATCTCATTCAACTGGCATATTTACAAAGATTTTAATTTTCTTGTATAAAACAAAAATATTTTGCAAATCATACTCGATTTTCAAATACAAAATCGCTATTAATACTGCAATTTTACATACATCCATAGGTTGGCACAACAGAGAGTCTAGTCACCCAACTGTGTCCCTTTCAGAGAATGGCCCTCGGATCTGTTGTGGCATTAACTAACGTCATGAATTAGAATTCTAAAGAACACCAGGTCTTGAACTCTTTACTACTTTATAATTATGGCTTTAACATATAATTTCATCATATCTTTGGTATAGAAAATTAAGGTTTTTTGACATCAAAATATAGCAAATATATCTCTGAAGTGTAATTATGTTCTAAATTATAGTAATAAATTCTTAATATAACCAAAAAAAAAAAAAAAAGAAAGGCTGAGAATAATCTCCTTGGTGATTCTAGATTCATTTATGGTGATAATAAAGAGCAGTGTCTGTGAAACAGTGATCCTGGCCTGTTCTACCTGCTGATTTCTTTTACACTGTTTGTTTCACCTTTAAGTCATGTTTTGTGCCATTTCTGTTTTTGTTAGTCTCATGACTATGGTTTAAGCTATAGAACAACTGATATTCACTCAAACACAAGTATACAAATGGTCACAAACATCTACATATACATGCCTACATCATATATATATATATATATATATATATATATATATATATATATATGTTACTTGTTAACATTGCTTACAATGTGCCACATAATATAAGAATGACCCTCCAGGAAAAGCCAGGCACACAAATACACCAGACACTGGGGTCTAAATCAGAAATGTGATTAAACAAACTCCTGGTGTGGTGTTGTGCCTAGAAAAGTGCTACTGTGCCAATGTCTGGCTCTGGTCTCACCTCTCTGTATTTGGATCAGGGAGGTTCAGTAGACGTCAGTGGCTGTAAAGCTCAATCTCCTGTTTTCCTACAATGGATATCCTTGCTTCAAGTTGGCATGCAAATCATGCTTCAAGCAATGTTATGAAATGGTAATAGCAAAAGTATGAAGAATCAAACATGGACCGTGTGGTCTATAGGAGGCATAGGCTAAGAGCAAGGATTCCTCACTACTGTGACAGCATATTCATGGCTGTTGGGATAGAAAGTCAAGGAATGTAGTTATGACTTGCTCATGATTGAATCAGCACTGGGTTTGGTTCAATGAGTCACAGAAATAGCTTAATGTTTAAGAGTACTGTACTCATATTGAAATGCATTTGAATGTATTATGTATGTAAAAGTGCATAAGAGCTCATTTAAAAGTAGCAGTGAAAATGTGTTGATGTTATTTTTATAAAAACAATGTTTGTCTCTATTAGCTTATTTCTTAACCCAGTGATCACACAAATAACTCAGACTCTTTTATAATATAAGGCTTCACAAAACAATCTGAGCAGTTTGTGTCTGTTCTTAACCCTCTATGCTATTTTGTCTTACTCCCAGAAAATATCCCCAACTGACTATTATTCATGGTCCTAGAAGGTACTCTGCAGTCTACCAGAGGGAAAAAGGAAACACCAACCCAGCTACACACCCTTCAATCTACAATAGTGACTGCTTGCATGATAAACAGTTGCAACAGTGACACAAAAGTTTTGGGAGTAAGCAACCACTCTCTCATTCCATGAAATGGAACCCCTATCTGACATTGCTTATCTGGCCAAGAACCTGAGAATAAAAAGGCACAGACAGAGGGAGAAACAAAGCACTACAGTTCTGATAAAGGTACATAGCAACAAAATTACTCCTAATGAACTTCTACTATACTCAGAGATCAACGTCTCACTCCCAGAAGCCATCAATAGAGAAGCATCCTCCTGCTGTGCATAGGAACTAATACAGAAACCCACAACTGGATAATGTACAAACAGCAAGAGGCCTTGGAACACTCAGGGAAACTTTGTTTTCACCAATAGAGTCTCATTGGGTATATAAAACTCACTTAACCTAGTAGGCCATGTGCCCAGGAGTAGACGGAAAACAAAAACAAACTCAGTAGTATTTTAGTAGACCTTTTCTCTCGTATTTCTTTGGCCATTTTTTTTCTTACTTGCCTTTTGTTTGAATATTATAGCTTCTAATTTTGACTTGGACTTTGTGTGTGTTTGTTTCTTTTGTTTGTCCATTTTTGTTGCTTTCTTTGTGTTTTTGCTTGCTACTATGTTTGTTTTCTGAAGAAAGAGAAAGAAAGGACATGGAATTGGGTGAATAAGGAGGATATGGGAGGAGTTGGTGGAGAGAAAGACCAAGATCTGAAATTTTTTTCAACTAAAAATTCTAATTAAATAGGTTTTCTTTTAAAATTTGATGACACATAGACCTTTGGACAAAATTGTATCTTTAAACTTTTTTGAGTTTATACTTTGATTATAACCTTTCTGCCTTCCCTTTCTCTCTTTGAAACCCATTTGTATGTCCCTCTATCACTCTTCTCCAAATTCATGGCTAATTTTTATTTACTAATTGTTATTGCATGCATATGAGTATATGTATATTTATACCTATTCCTAAATATAAATTGTTCTGTCTGTATAATACTACCTGTATATATAGTCTTGGGGATGAATAAATATTTTAAATTCTTTAAAATGTAGCAAACAGAATGGAAGTGTTGAAGGAACATTGATTCATAACAATATATTGAAAGTCAAGAATGTAGGAAGAGGAAGGGAAGGCACAGAAGTACATGATACGTAGAATAAACCCACTCTATGTGTATGTGAGTCAGGTGAAATATTCTCAGCATTATACAGAGAAGACAATTTGTATCATGGTGAAACCTTCCTCATGGGGCATGAGAGTCTCAGTGACTGGAGGTATGCACAGGGTTGGTCAGCAGAAACTATAGAGGGAGAACTCTTCCTACCCTCAGTATGTGACTGCCCTGACCATTGTCCTCTACACGAGACTACAGGGAGCTTGTGTCATCAAGCCATGGGTCTTATTTAATTGCTCCCCAAGAGCTTTCACCTTGAGTTTCTATCCCAGGAGGCACCAGGACAAACACCTGCCCCTGGTCTCAGAAATCCAGGCATTTCAGAAAGTCAATGACCTCGACATAAAGGGAGACAGAGCTTCAAAGGGACACTGAAGACTTGGTGCTTGTAGGAAAGGAGAGCCTGTGGGCAGCACAGTGTACACTTTCTGGGAGCCATTTGTCACTTGAATTCACTGAGACAAGAAACGGTGAGTGAGACCTTAAAATCCACTGTGTGACTCTTCTCAATGAGTCCTGAGTTTGATGAAGAATGCGGGTCAGAGGTCAGAAAGCAGAATATTATGGAAAAATTTGGTTTCTTGCTCCACTGTATAAACAGCAGAAAGTCTAGCTTCTGTCATGATCAGAGAATTTATCCATGTCTATTGGTTTTGCCTTAAGTTCATAACCAGACTTATTCATCACCCACAGTACTCACACTAATTTTGAAATGAAACCAATAGATTTAGAAGAATCTAAGATCTATATTGATGACTAATTGGGGCTTGAATGTCATCTTGTTGGACTGTGGTAGCCACAGAGAATGGTGAGAAATATCAAAGAAGAGATTTTCTCACTCTGCTGTCCAGAGTCCTCTGTTCAGGCACAGAAAATGACCTTCAGCTTTTCATGGAGCTAAAATCATCAGCCAAGCCCTGCTTGTGTTAGCCTTACCTTGTCTGCTACAGATCAGGGCTGGCATGACTGGAAGTCACCTAAAGAAACAATTACAGTTGTCTGATATTAAAGTAAATAGAAATGGCCGAATAAAGAGGATGAGGGCTGTGGTAACAGGGCTGGAGGTGTAGCTGCTTCCTCTGCCAGTTCTTCTGTCCTAACCATGGGATCTGCAGACACTCCAGCTCATGGCCATGATGAGCATCCTCAGCTGCTTTGCTCCTGGTTGAGGCTCAGCTTATGAAGGTTTTCAAGTCAGCCTTGCTGAGATCTGACTTACATGGAGTTATGAGGGGCTGTTGTGAATTTGCTCCCCCACAAACTCCCCACCTGGATCCTAGATTCTCCCATGTCCACTTAGACACAAATGGGTACACAACCAATCAACGCCAAATTCCCAAAAGATCAGGAAGGAATTATGGAAAGAGGGCTTGGGTAGGCACAGCTCACGTCTCTGCTTCATGGTGTGTATGGATAAACACTTGGAAGACATTGGCTTATTTTCCCCTTTGTGTAGCAGTATCACATCTGAGTAAGATAATATTGTCTGCTTCACCTATGGATACTAAAAGCATCAAAATTTTGCTTGCCTAACACAGTGTTATGAAAGGCTACTATATTTTTGGACCATAAGACGCACCTGACCATAAGATGCCCCCAGTTTTTAGAGCAGTAAAACAAGAAAAAAAATATTCTGAACCAAATTAGTACTAGGATAATAAAGTGCTGTGTAATTCTTGCAGCCCTACAGCTATGCTGTTATGGTATGCTCTAGTGCTTTGTATTTGACTGTTAGTTATTTTACCCCCTGAAGTCTGTTTGTTGACTTTTACAAGCAGACTATCACATACCAAAAATGGTACTGTGTAACCTTGCCTCCAAAATTATCCCTGATTGGCTAAATAAAGTTGTCTTCACTTACCAGGAAAGTGGGATAGAGGTGAGTATGTCCTATTTGGGACTCTAGGTGAGAGAAATATAGGAGATAGGAAAATAGAAGGATCCAGAGGGTCCTAGAAACCTACAAGAAGAACACTATAATGGGAGGATCTGGGCCCGGGGGTTCTGCTCGAACTATGGCACCAACCAAGGACAATACATGCAGTGAGCATCAAACCCCTACTCAGATCTAGCCAAGGGACAAGACATTCTCCACAGTTAAGTGGAGAGTGGGGACTGACTTCTACACGATCTCTGGTGGCCCATATTTGGCCACGTCCCCTTGATGGGTAGGCCCAGTAGCAGTCAGAGGAAAGATAGCAGACTGCCAAGAAGAGACTAGATACACTAGCATCATATTCAGGGAGAGGATGTCCCCCTCAGTCATAGTCTTAGGGAAGAGGAATGGGGTAAAAGCAGGAGGGAGGGAGGAATGGGAAGATGCACGGGATGGGATAACAATTGAGATGTAATATAAATGATTTTATTTTTCAATAAAAAAAGAATATGGAACAGTTGTGACTTTTTGTAGGATATTGCTGAAAAAGTTTTACTGTTCCAAAAAAATCTACAGTTGAGGACAGGCTACATCCACACAGAACAGGGGTTAAAATAGCTGGCTATTTTACAACTTTTAGCTAGAGCAGTGCATTTTTATCTAGCCAGAGTTCAAACCTCTTTCAGCAACCATCTCCATACATACTGCCTTTTGGTTGTTAGCTGCTTAAGGGCCATAATTTTAGAAAAAAATAATAGTTTTAACTTTCTCTGATCTAACATATAAACTGACACTCCATATTTTTATGAGGTTGCTATTGAACTGAGAAAGTAAGTATTGACTAAGAGAAGTTACTAACCCTGAAACTTCCCCTTTCAAAAAATAACAAGTAGCTTGTAAGACGGCATGTTGTTGTTATTAAGCTGGTGAGTGGCGCTATGGGTAAAGTCACTTTGACTACGCAATAAAAAAACAATAAAGCCTGCATTAATTGATGCCTTTCAAACTGCTTATCTTAATAAATAAGTATTGTGTACATCTATCAACACTAAATTAACCATTGCAGCTCTTTATTTAATATATGAAATTTCTCTTTGGGACTTTGATAAGGGCTATAGGATTGTAGAATCAGGAAAACAAGAGTAATTCTTTGAAGGAAGGAAGGAAGAAAACAAGCAGTATGATGAGTTCTTGAATCATTTTAATAAATTCATTTAGTTTCCATTAGCATCAAGCCCCTTGTTTATATGTGGGTATTTAGTGTTAGGGAATTTAGTCTTTGAAATATTTATATCTTGAACTAGCCATAGTATCTTATAAAGTTTATCTTTTTTATGAAGTAAGTATGAAAAGCCAAGTGGTGGTAGCACACACCTTAAATATCAGTACTTGGGAGGCAGAGGCAGGTCGATTTCTGTGAGTTCAAAGCCAGTTTGGTCTACAAGTTCCATGACAGCCAAGGCTACACAGAGAAACCCTATCTCAGAAAACCAAAGAGGAAGAAAGAAAGAAAGAAAGAAAGAAAGAAAGAAAGAAAGAAAGAAAGAAAGAGGAAAATTTTAAAAAAAAAGAAAGTATGAAAATAGATTTTTAGAGGGAATTATCAATCCACCTAAGAAACTAATAAGATTAAACATCAGTGAGTGGTAATAGGGAAAAAGCAACAATAATAACAGCACATGCTCCCTTCTTAGAGAAATTTTACTCTTACAATGATCAAAATGGTTCATTCTTTAAATCCTGTGAAGCTGTAAGATATTCTGCTTAAATAGCAGTGATTGTTAAGTTACTCTCAATGTTCTTTTAAATGTGTATTGGATAATTACATACACTACTATCACGTCTCTGCAGTGGGGAAGTCATCAGAGGGAAGACACCACAGGGAAGGAGGCTGGACAACAAGGAATAGATAGATACTCAGTGATTAAAACCAACAAGTTCACATCAAAATTCAAATGGATCATTTTTAGGGCAACCCAAGTTCTGAAAGCATTTAAATACAGCACAGAGCAATCCGTCCCTTTCTAATTATAAACTCCTTTTGGCTGGGTAAATGAAGTGTTCTTATGGAGATCGTCTATGTTCCACAAGTAGAGTTGAAGTGTGGGAAAACAAAGCAATGAAAGAAGCCCATGCTGCATGGGGGACTGAGGCACTGCCATTACTGAGCACTGTGGCCCCATGGGCTGGGGTAGACGACTCTTAAGCATTAGCTCATGTTTTCCCAATTAAGCATAAGTTGTGTTTCTTTGTGTGCTATAGAAGGGTTAGTCATTTAGTCCCCATAAGAAACATTTCATCAAGAGCAACAATTATAGCCAGATACAAAGGAGCTTGTAACAGGATTATAGGCCTCCCCTGACTCCGGCTGGACTCAACTCCTTACACAGCTAATTGTGATGTAGTACTGATAGCTTTTGGAACAACAACAACAGGAAAGCTTTCAATAAAAGAATAAGGCAACAACATATTATGAATGAAATGGTGAGGAAATAACATATTTTAAGTCTTACAGAATCACATAAGTGCATGTAAGAGAAATGAGTAGATACATATCAATTAACTTCTTTTGTCTTAGTCTTTTATGGGTCTTGATTATATAGATATGTTTTCTGGAGCTTAATTTCTATTTCTAAGCCTGAGCTCCTGGCTGGGCATGGTAATGTTTTAACTTTCTTTTTCAGTTGAAGATGGCCTACCCTATCACAGTACGTTTGAGTCAGAAATCGTTGTTTTGTGCCTATTAAAGTTTATATGATATTTAATCAATCCCAGAAGGAAAATGATCTTCTCATATATACCAGTAAAATTATACAGGTGCCTGCAGATTATGGAAATTGTAGATTGAATGATACTACTTCTCTAGGCACATGAAATATGCTCATCTGGTTGATTCATGTAGACCTTGTTCCGCTGGGGAACAACACCTGTGTTCTAATTCCAACTCAATCAGAGGACATCGGTTGTAGCACTTACTTCTCCCCTGCTTTGCACTAGAATGCAGTGTTTATGGACTTAATTTTGGATTTGAAAAATATCTGTTTACAAAAAATAAAATAAAATAATAAAAAGTTGCCTACACACTGGGCAGGGCAGAAGTGAGATTGGTGGAACTAGGGTTGATGGGCATGAAGGACAGAAGGACACTTTCTTCACTGTCTTCATGTATGATATCTTCAGTTCCAGCCAAGGCACTGCTAATGCCACATTTTTTTTTGAATGATCGTACAACGATTTCCTCCTTTCACTGACTGCCATGATGTTTTAACCTATTCACACACTTGAGTGACACTGGGCCTCTTCATTCGTCCTGTTGGAGTCAGATCATGACTCCCAGCAGCAGCCAGCCATTCGTTCCACTCCTCTCTCATAAAGACTTTAAATGGTTTTGTTGATTGAAACATTTAGAGGTTGCAGCTGGCTGGTAAGATGCCCAGGAATTACCGCTAGATGAGTCTTCACCTCTTTAAACCTGTTTTTTGTTGTTTCGCTAATATGTGCTCTGAACTGGTCAGGCACTAATAAAGCAGTTTTTTCAGAAGCCCTCCAGGAAGTTTGGACCACACTTTTTCAATCCATCTGACTTCTCACATATGCAGAATGAACAGTTCTGTCTTCTCCCGTATGCCCAGTAACCATTTCTGCACAGCAATGTGGCCCCACTGGAGTCAAGGAGGGACAACCTGCTACACATTTTACAGCACTCCCCTTTCCCCACTACCTGCAGCAAGCTGACATGTGCCTGATTACCCAGCAGGCTAAGATTGGCATTCAACTCAGGTCAGTGCCATAATGCAGGGCAGAGACCAAGCCTCTGTGTGAGAAGGGATTTTGGGAATACCACCCATGCCTCTTCCTGTTCCCATGGACACACTGAACCCTGAGAGCACTCCTCGGCTGGCACACTGAAGACATCAGTAAGTGACCTCTTTGTTGTTGCCTGGTGGACAGCAATCAGACCATAAAGCACAACCTAATTCCCCGCCCCACTTTTGGAGGAAAGTGCATCTTATGGTCCAAAAATACAACAATTATTGATTCATAATTCTCCATGTTCATGCAAACTATCACACAGAAAATCTGAGTGTCTGGTTGTTGGATTCACCAGTATTTGGCATGCCACAGGTAGCCAGCCCAGGCAAAATGGCAGTTGTTGTCCACAAAAAATGTTCCCCCACCAACATCTCTCTGTAGTTTCTCTTCTTTGACAGTAAAATTACTGAGGCTCCTCCACGATACTCTGCAGAGGATGCTGGTTTGATCCAGACGAGAGGCAGCAACTGGTACCACTTGGTGAGGTGCACAAGGTGAAGTCAGTACTTTTCCTATGCAGACAGCACAAAATCTGTGGGAAGCTGAGACTATCTCAAAGCCCTGTGTCTAATCCAGGTTTTTTTTCCCATCACAGATCCATGGTCATGATCTTCTAACTGCCTTCCCACAGTTATTTCTTCAAGAACAAATCCCTCTCCAGTTTGCTAGTCAGTCTCAACACAGACTTGGGAATCTCAGAATTGGGGGCACCTGTCTGATTTCACTATCTGTTACAGTCCTAGAAGCTTCAGGATTCACAGACAAGAGGCCTGATGGTGTCTCTGTCTCCTTGGACAGGTTATGGCACCAACAGGATCTTACAGGGTGTCTCCACACTGCCAAGGCCAAGGCCCTGAACAAGCCCTTAATCCCTTTACATGTTCATCAGGCTTCGGATATTGGTTGTAATTGCTCTTTTCTTGCTTCTAAGTGTTCTCAGTGGACTGGACCATGGTATTTTTCAATGTAGTTAGCGTAAGTATGGTTGAAATATTTAGCTGTGCTGTGGAATCATTGAGATTTTCTTGTGTTCAGACCTGTCTCCCACTGTGTGCACACTTGCATTCCATCTCTCACTGTTGTAAACTGGGTACACATGTGGAGATGTTGCCATTGGTGGCAAAGGCACTGTTCAAAAGGCTTGTCTCCACCTAACCTCTCCAGTAATAATCTGACTCCACAGAGAAAACACTCTCTCCCCTTTCTCATTGGTGCTTCCTGTCTTCATCTTAAGGCATGTGGCTCCTGTTATACTTAATATACATTTCATATGTTCTAATACACTTAGAACATTTTGGAGGCAGATGCCAAGCCAAGACTTTGATTAAAGTAGAACTAAAGACTGAAAGCAATCTTTCTTTATAGCTTTCAAGATACACTTAAGTGATTGGTTTGAGTTCTTCTTTAACCTTTCGATGCTTTACAGAATACTTCCTTCCATGTAGCCCAGTTCAAGGAAGACACAGGACTTTTTCATGATCCCAGAAATCCTCTACAGCCTCTTGTTCAGGTCACAATAATCAAGAGGTAGCACGGGTGTGCACTTTCTGCTGCAGGTTAGGGTTTTAGTACATTTTCCTCCACACAAAAGCATATAACTTCATTGTTAACAGTTATTTTGCACATCTTAAACTTTGGGCACTATCCATTTTGTTGTCTGTTTCTAAATGGCTTTTCTGTGATATATTTTTATTAATTGGTAAATGGATAAAGCTACCATGAATGGTGACAATGTTATTATTTGTAACGGAAGGTCACTGTATATGTTGATGGAACAAGGGTTGCTATTTCCATATGTTTATATATATATATATATATATATATATATTCTAAGTAAATGTCTATGGTTCTGTGACTTTATCATCTCAGTCTTTTCAAGCAGTGAGCTCCTCTCCTCTTGTTATTTGTAAGTACATAAGAAACGATTTGTGGAGTGTAGTCACCCCACCGTGCAGAGCTTTATTCCCATTGTCCTATGCTGCTTAGCACTTCCTCATCTTTGCAATTACCCTGTCTATTAACCATTAGTCTACTAAGATGAGTTTCCTAATTCCCACATATGAGAGATAAATGTGGTATTTGTCTTTCTACACCAGGCTTATCTATCACACCATGCCTTTGTGGTTGAACAACATACCTTGTGCATCTATGTTACCTTTTCTTCATCCTCTCATCTCCAGATGGATGTGTAGGGTTATTCTGCTTCTTAGATACTATGACTACATCTCCACAAGCGCGTGTCAGTGTCGCTATGATGTGCTGATTTTCTTTGCTCGATATATTTTCTGCTTTTTGAAACAGTGCCTCATTATGTAGCTCTGGCTAATCTGAAACCTTTTGATGCTGACAATCCTGCCTTTGAACAGCTTCAGTCTCCCAACAGATGGGACAAAAGGTGCATTGCCAGCATGCCCACCAATTTTGAAATGATGTGATTTTTCAAATACTTTTACAAATTCTTTGAGGATTTCATATACTATATTTTGATCAGGTTCACTTTCCCTCCTCAACTTTCCCATATACATCCCCACTTTCTGACTCATTCAACTTTTAATCTCCTCTGCTTTAAAACTCATTGAGTCCAATTTCTGTTGGCCAACCACTCTTTTTTTATTTTTCAAATACTCTTAAGCACAGCATCTACTCTGGAGTGTGGTGTATAGAGAGAGATTACATCACTAAATAAAACTGACTCTGCTTTTTGTCAGGAGCCACCAAATATCAATAGTTACTCAGATAAGGGTGGGACTATGTGCCCAACTCCTCATTTTCCTAAAAAAAACCATAATTTCATTTTTCTTACAGCTGAGTAATGTTCCATTATATAAATACTATAGTTTCACTACCCATTACTCATATGATGGACATTTATGTTATTTTAATTTCCTGGCTAGTGTGAATACAGTGGCAATGTGCATAAAGAGCAAGTGTTGCTTTATTAAAATATGCGGTCCTTTGGGTATATGCCTAAAGATGGTGTACCTGATGCTTGTACTGTGTCTACTTCCATCTCTTTGAGGAACCTCCATGCTGATTTCTATAGTAACTGTACCAGCTTGCACTTCCACTAGCAGTGAATAATTGCTCCATTCCCCACATCCTTGCCAGCATCTGCTGTCATTTTTTTTTCTTAACCTTGGTCATTCTTACTAAGATAAGATGAAATCTCAAAAGATGTTTACTTTCCATTTTTCTAATGGCTTAGAACGCTGAACTGTTTCTAAATGTTTCTTAGCTATTTGTATTTCATCTCCTGAAAATTCTGTTTAATTCCATTCCCCATTTTTACCTGGATTGTTTGTTTTCTTTTTAATTTCAATTTTATTAATTTATTCAGATTACAACTAAATTGTTATCCCATCACTTGTATCCTCCCATTCCTCCCTCCCTCCCACTTTCACCCTATTCCCCTCCCCTAGGTCTAACCAAGGGGGACCTCTTCCCCCACTGTATGGTCATAGGCTATCAAGTCTTATCTTGGTAGCCTGCTTATTCTTTCTTTGAGTGCCATCAGGCCTCCCCACCAAGGGGAGGTGGTCAAATATGGAGCACCAGAGTTCATGTCAGAGTCAGTCCCCGCTCTCCACAGAACTGTGGAGAATGTCTTGTCCACTGCCGAGATCAGAGTAGGGGTTCAATGTTTACTACTTGTATTGTCCTTGGTTAGTGCAATAGTTTGAGCAGAATCCCCTGGGCCCCGATCCACCCATCAAGATGTTCTTTTTGTAGGTTTCTAGGACCCTCTGGGTCCTTCTATTTCCCCATCTCCTATATTTCTCTTACCTAGAGTCTCAGTAGGATGTCTTCACATCTATCCCAATCTCCTGGTAAGTGAAGACTTTTATTGGACATGCTTTTTGGGCTAGTGCCCAATTATAAGTGAGTATATACCACCTGAGTCTTTCTGTTTCTGGGTTAACTCACTCAGAGTGATCATTTCTAGTCCTATCCATTTGTCCACAAATTTCAGGATTTCCTTGTTTTTAATAGCTGAGTAGTATTCCATAGTGTAAATGTACCACAGTTTCTTTATCCATTCTTCAACTGAGGGACACTTAGGCTGTTTTCATGTTCTGGCTATTATGAATAAGGCTGCTATGAACATGACTGAGCATATGTCCTTGTTGTGTGGTGGAGCATTTTCTGGGTATATTCCAAGGACTGTTTTCTTGCTGTTTAAATTTTTGGGTTATTTCTATATTCTATACACTAATCCACTGTCAGATGTGTAGCTGTTAAGGACTTCCTGCCATTCTGTAGGCTGACTCTTCACTCTTGGTGGTGTTCTTTTCTGTACATATGTATAATTGTAGCCTGTGGACTTATTTGGCCATTACTTATCTTAATGTTTGTACTACTGTGCTTTTCTGTGACAATAAGTTATTTTCCATGAAATTAGATTTGTTATTGTCTCAGGATTCAATTATTTTTAAATATTTCCCTTTATCTCTGGGGCAGGTACACCCAGGGAATGGAAGCTAATATCACAGGTTATAGACACTATTAGAAGAGTCATTTACAATATCATGTGTACTTGAATTAGCTAACCTGATGCCGAATCTGCCTGGAACATTAGAAGAATTTGCTGTTGTGATTCTGTTTCTGCAGAATCTCTTGCAAGACTAAATATTGTACTGTCTCTGGGTGACAGGGGGTGCCTTTGTCAGACATAACACTGTCCCGGTGGCTCCAAAGGGTAAATAATACTTCAGTATCTCAAATTTGAAATGGGGGCAGATATACTGTATAAAACTCAACAATTTATGACTAAGTTAGGGATAAAATACATTGTGAGCCATACTATGAAAAGAAATCTGTGTGTGAGATAAAATGTGAGCCAAGAAAATAAAGTATTACAGAACCAAGTGGGGAAGTGGGGAACGCCACTGGACTCAGTAAAGGAGACATTTCACTGAAAGACTGCTACAGAGCAAAAACTATTTCCAAATAAGGAGCACTGCAAATAATTTCCAAAAACAGGCTTATATATGGGATGGGGTGCGTTCACATGGGAACTCATGCAGGAACATACAGAAGGATGTTAGTGAGTCTTCTGTAGCAAGCTTCAGAGTATGACTTGCCCAGTGACTGGGAAGAGACATCGTGAGTCATAACTAGGGGCAGAGGGCCAGTTGCCTTAAGGCACGTGGTCTGTACTCCTTGGGCGATAGAGAAGGAAACTAGGAATGACAAGAAGTCAGAAATTATGAAACAGACATTGAGAACGTAAGTCATAATGTTAGGAAAGCTGTAGTTGCACATTTTGAGGACCAGCTGGACTACCGAGGTAAAGAGGGTGCAGAACGCCATTCCTGGATCATGGAACAGCATCTCTGAGACCCTATCAGGACAGTGGGTACAGGTAAGACAGTGAGTCAGGGGACGGAGCTGTGCTCCATAGACAAAGCAACGTGAAGCACTGGGTAGCTAAGGGTGAATTTCTGTCTAAGGACACTGAAACTACATGGAAACATCTGTAGACAGTGGCAATGGCTTCATCTGTGGGTCTATTGACTTTAGTGTTAACTGTGGTTCACTGAGACAGAAAAGCTTGAAAATTACTTTGGGGTTATAGGCCTGGGTTTTGAGAAATGTTCTTCTCTGGGGTGATAGGTTTGAAGTAGGTTAGAGTCAGGACAGTTCCAAATACAGGAGAAGTCACGGATGACAATAAGTAATATTCAGGAAGATACATGGACACTTGGTAGCAGGGATGCCACTATCAGGTTGAGATGGGTAGTGTAACAGCCACTCCAGATAGCAGAAAAAAATCAAGTTCCTGAGAATCTCGGAGCCAGCTGCGAAGGAGTCTTCTCAGTATGTGTCCGTCTAAAATTGTCACCATGTGACGAATACCTGCTGTGGAGGTAAGGGGTACAACTGTCACCAAGCACTGTCCCCAGAGCACAGTGCTTAGTAGTGACAGAGAAGGAAAGCACAGGCAGATCCTCAGAGAAGGATGCTCCCACCATTCCACATCTCCAAGAAGGTGAGGGAGGGGCAGGTGTCCCTCATGAGCCAAATCTACAGGGTGAGAGTTTCTAGGTGGGAAAGAAGAGTAAAGGAAATATATTGGGTTTTCCAGTGGTGTGCTACAGATAATAAAAGGCAATAGGTTTTCATGAAAGAAATACAGTCACTCCTTCCTTTTCTGACAGCAGAGAGTTTGGAGTGGTAACCTAGTAGTCTCTCAGAAGACAACAGACATCTCTGTGAACTGAATACTCCCCACAAGGATGGCCAGTCCCAACCAGACAATGGTGACAGAGTTTGTGTTGGAAGGCTTCTCAGAGCATCCTAGCCTAAGACTGTTCCTGATAGGTTGTTTCCTGTCCCTCTATACAATGGCTCTAACAGGCAACATTGTGATCATTGCTTTGGTCACCGCCAGCCCTGGGCTCCACAGTCCCATGTACTTTTTCCTGTGTAATCTGGCCACCATGGACATTGTGTGCACCTCCTCTGTGCTGCCCAAGGCCCTGGTTGGCCTAGTCTCTGAGAAAAACACCATCTCCTTCAAAGGATGCATGGCCCAGCTGTTCTTCCTTGTCTGGTCTGCATCCTCTGAGCTGCTGCTGCTCACAGTCATGGCCTATGACCGCTATGTGGCCATCTGCTGTCCCTTGCACTACAGCTCTAGGATGAGCCCACAGCTGTGTGGGGCCCTGGCCATGGGTGTATGGTCCATCTGTGCACTGAATTCATCTATCAACACTGGCCTGATGACACGGCTGTCATTCTGTGGTCCCAAGGTCATCACCCACTTCTTCTGTGAGATCCCCCCTCTCCTCCTGCTCTCCTGCAGCCCCACATATGTGAATAGCATTATGACTCTTGTGGCAGATGCCTTTTATGGAGGCATCAACTTTGCGCTCACCTTGCTATCCTATGGCTACATCATCGCCAGCATCTTGCGCATGCGCTCTGCTGAGGGCAAGAAGAAGGCCTTTTCTACCTGCTCATCCCACCTCATCGTAGTCTCTGTGTACTATTCATCTGTGTTCTGTGCCTATATCAGTCCTGCTTCCAGCTACAGCCCAGAAAGAAGCAAAGTGACTTCGGTGCTCTACTCGGTCCTCAGCCCAACCCTGAACCCCCTCATCTACACACTGAGGAACAAGGATGTCAAGCTGGCCCTGGGCAGGCTCTTGCCCTCTTACTCACATTAAGTGGAGATGTGCAGGCTGTTCTCCAGGGCTGGGCTGTTCCTCTACCTGCTTTCCTGAGAGCAGCCTCATAGAGCGGGGGTGTGGCTACTGCTGCTTCAGAAAGCCTTTCCTGATGCAAGGACTGGACAATTCTGCTTACTTTAACATCAAAAACAACAAAATTCTTAGAGGCAACGTAGACAAAACACTCAACCTTTATTTCCTGATAAATACAAGTCATTTCAAAAGTAATTAAAGTACCTAAATGGAGATTCTATGTTCCTGGACAGGAAGATTTTCAGTGAGTAATGATGGTGATTGTCACAAAATAAAGCCCTTTCATGCACGGCTATCCTCTAAGCATCACAGGGCTTTGTTTCAGAACTATGGCTAATGAACCTAAACTTCATAAGGAAACTTGAGGGGCCCACATGGCTCCAGGGTCTTGGGAAGAGCAAAGTTGAGAGATCAGGTTCTCCATTTCTCAGCTTCCTTCTGAGCTGTGGGAGTCAAAGACGGCACGGAGAAAGACACAAGCTATAGAGCAGAGGTAAAGTTGAGGTTTCAAAATGTGAACTCACATATGTGAGTCCCCAATATTTATGAAAATGATGACAATCAAATTCATGGGAAAGATTAATTCCAACAAAAAGTTTTGGGGGAAGTAAATGAATGACTGCACACAAAGGGTAAAGTGGAACTTTTCTCCTGTATTATAAATGAAAATTAACATATATCATAGATGAAATGTTAGTGTTAAAACTTTTCTTTCATGTAATGTACTTTAATCACATGGCTCCCAGAGTCTACCTACCTACTTTCCCACCCACCCAGTGTCCCTATTTCAAATAAAATGAAAAAACACAAAATAAATCCTGTTGTTTTAAAAGAAAATCCCAGATGTTCTATTTTACCAAAAGAAACTCAGTAACCAGATGCTGGGGTGAAAACCTGACAGCTCAGAGAGGCAGAGAAAGCACCCAGCTCACCTTCCTACTCAGCTCACGTCCCAGTGGAAAAGGCCCCAAAGGCTCACTAGCTCAGCTGACAGGCCAGGAGGAAAAGGCCAAAAAACCCAAGGCCACAGGCTTGCTAGCTCAAAGCCCAAAAAGCCAAAGGCCAAGGAGCTGAGGAGCTAAAAGTCCAAGAGCCCCTTCTACTTTTACAGGCTGTCTTAAATACCCCTCTACTCAAAGTCCCTCCTACTGTTTAATGCCTGTCAGCTGGGTTCCTGCTCTGTCACTTGACCTAGGGCTAACTTTATTAAATCCTGTGTACAGAAAGCTCTTGGATTAAAGGTGTGTGCTAGGGCTCAACTGCACCAAACAAAAGACAGGTTTTTACAGTTCACAATCTCGGGGATCACAATGGGATCAATTAATCAAAAACAAAAACAAAACAAACCGAAAACAAAAAGAATTGAATTCATTTTGTGTTGGCCAAACACTCCTAGCTAAAATTCTTAAGCCCTCCAAGACTAGCAAAGAGGAGGAGGAGCAAAGGAAGAGGAAGTGCATCTGCGTCCACTGCTAGGACACTGGTGGGAAGACAGCTCAGCGTCTGCAGCAACTGCTGCTGAAAAGACGCTGTATCCCTTTCAGACTAAATGCATTCCTCGTCGACTTACTGCCTTATTCTTCCTAAATGCTGTTCCACCCCAGGATTTATTATTAATATCACATATGTTGTATTAATCAACTGTTCATCCTTATGACCAAAATACCTCTTCAAAACTTATATTCTGTCTCATGGCTTCAGAACACTCGGTCTGTGAGCCCTTGGCTCTTTGTTTTGGTCTAGTGTGAGGGAGGGCCTCATGGCAGTGGGCATACATGGTGGAGACGCTTCCTATCATAGTGACAACCCAGAACACACATTAGAGGAACACCTGTGCTCAACTGCCTTTCTCCTTTCTCCTTTAGTCCATGCATTCTAGTCCCCGGTCCCTGGGGCGCTGCTGCTCACATGCCGAGGAAGCTCCCCCTTCAGTAAATCCCGTCCTGGAAACACTCCCACCAGCTGACAGGTTCCTTCTATTGTAGTGGCAACAGTGGGCATGCTGGGAGAAAGCAATCCAAAGTGCAGCTGTGTGGTTTATGAGGCAGTGTGAAGGGTTTGCTTTGCTATCTGCAGCTGCCTCAGAGTATGAGGAATAGCAGGCAGGTCTTTCTGTGAATGACAGACTCCAGGGACAGATCCAAAGTGTGGTCCCTATGACCATGTGGCTTTTCATCTGCATAGCTAAAAGGAGTTCTGACATTCTCTTCAGTTTCTATTCTCTTGACTCATGAGGTGAATGAAAGAGCAAGCTAGGGACACACCCTATGGAAACAGCTTTTGAATGTAGGTTGACATTGTATGTCTGCCAAGTCTCTGAGCAAACTGTGCATTCGTCTAGGACCTGACTTTTCATAGAGACAAGAGTTGGCCACTTGGACTGACTTTCACATGAACTCCGGTGCCCCGTATTTGACCATGTCCTCTGGATGGGGAGGCCCGGTGGCACTCAGAGGAAGGATAGCAGGCTACCAAGAAGAGACTTGATACCCTATGACCATATACAGGGGGGAGGGGGTCCCCCTCAGTCACAGTCATAGGGGAGAGGTGTAGGGGGAAAGTGGGAGGGAGGGAGGAATGGGAGGATACAAGGGATGGGATAACAATTGAGATGTAATATGAATAAATTAATAAAATAAAATAAAAAAGAGAAAAAAGAGAAAAACAAAAGAGTTGGCTACTCTTCAGCAAGCTAGCCATGTGGTGACATTGGGAATGAAAATAAGATCAGCAAAGGGCTGTGGGAGGTGAGAGAAGGCAGTGAGAGGGATCTGCTGTTGATGCAGCTGTTGACCTGGAATGTAGGCCATAAAATTAAGATCCCGAAGCCAGTGACAGACTCCCTCTGACAATGCAGCTTGGCATCCATGTGGCAGTAATAAGTCCTGCACCTCCATTCCAGAAGCTTCCTTCTCCCTAAGACTTCAGACCAGGGAAAGGCACCTAGGACACAGGCCTAGCCCAAGAAAGAAGGTTGGTCCTCCTTGAGGTCAAGGCTCACTAGCTGACAGGGTGTCTCAAATGGCTCAGATTCTGAGCCACTAAGCTGGTCCTCAACCCAGACTCAGAAGAGCTTCCCAGGGTGACAGACCAGGATCTTGGGCTGACCCTGAATCACTAAACCCCAAGAGTCATATGCTGCTAGTCCAACATGGCCCCACAGAGAACAGACAAGACGCCTTTGCCAGCTAGAGTTTGTGCATTAGCTATCAGCACAGAAAGGGACAGGATCCTATAACCTGACTTGGGCGATCAGAGTGCAATGAGTCCTGGAGCATTTCTCTGTGTATGAGCCGTGATTCTATAAGTGCAGCAAGGTCCAGCCTATTGTGCTATCCACTGTGGCCTCACAAGCAGGCAGGCGGCGTGAGCAAACTGCTCTCAGGCAACCGTCAAGGCCAGGATGAAAATGAGACTCAGTCCCCTAAGGAAAGCGCTTCGTCTACTTCCGCAGTGTCCTGCTCTGTACTACAATATGGTCCCAGACATTCTAGGTGTTGAGTACACATTGGTGACGTTCCTACCACCCTGCGACCTTCCAGATCACTAATTTCTCACCATCCTGTTGGGTCTAGTGGAAAGAGAGATGCTAGCAGGTTATGTTATGTCAATTCTGCTTCCATTTGTCAAATGGAAAATCAATGTCAGTGTAATAAAGGTCCCATCAGAACAGGCAGGCTTATGTGCCTTTGCCTGGGATGAACTTTCATTCTGTTTGTTTTCACCTTCCCAGCCACAGGGTCCATGGGACCCTGTCTGTTTATCCAGGACGCCCTAAATTTCACAAAGACTGTCACTGGCCAGTGACTGGGGTATGTTTATAGTGTCCCTGAATACTATGTGTTCAGATCCAGTTGCCAGTTTTAAAAGAAGCCCATGTTTCATTTAAAATCTTTCCTTGAGGTCTCATTTATTAATGGTTGACCTTAGAAGCTGGGCTATTGATGCTCTGTTCAGGAAGTTGTCTCCTGTGCTAATGAGTTCAAGGCTCTTCTTCACTTTTGCTTCTGTAAGGCAGAAGACACTGTCAACAGAGAAAAGCAACAGCCTAAAGATTGGGAATAGATCTTCACCAACCCTACGTCTGACAATGGGCTGCTATCCAAAATATATAAAGAGCTCAAGAAATTAAACACTACCAACCAAATAACCCAATTAAGAAATGGGGTTCAAAAATGACAGCCTACAGACTGGGAAAAGACCTTCACCAACCCTTCATCTGACAAAGTTTTTTATCCAAAATATATAAAGAACTCAAGAAATTAAACACCACCAAACCAAATAACCCAATAGAGAAATGGGGCGCAGAACTAAACAGAGAATTCTCAACAGAGGAATATCAAATGGCTGAGAAACACTTAAAGAAATGCTCAACCTCCTTAGTCATCAGAGAAATGCAAATCAAAACAACACTGAGATTCCATCTTACACCCATCAGAATGGCTAAGATCAAAAACTCAAGTGACAGCACATGCTGATGAGGATGTGTAGAAAGTGGAACATTCCTTCATTGCTGGTGGGAGTGCAAACTTGTACAACCACTTTGGAAATCAATCCGGTACTTTCTCAAAACTCTGGGAATAGGGCTACCTCAAGACCCAGCTATTCCACTCCTTAAAATATACCCGAAAGATGCTGCACCATACAACAAGGACATTTGCTCAACTATGTTCGTAGCAGCCTTATTCATAAGAGCCAGAACCTGGAAACAGACTAAATGTCCCTAAACAGTCAAAGAATGGATAAAGAAACTGTGGTACATTTGCACTATGGAATACTACTCAGCTATTAAAAACAACAAATTTGCAGGCAAATGGTTGGAACTAGAAATGATCATCCTGAGTGAGTTAGCCCAGACCCAGAAAGATACACATGGTATATACTCACTTATATTTGGATACTAGCCCAACATGGATGTCCTCTGAGAGTCTCCATTCAGCATGGGATTGAGACCAATGCTGGGACTTGCTGTTGGGTCTCCAGGTGAAAGAGGTATGGGAGAATGGGGAGACAGAAGGACCCAGAGGGTCTTGGAAGCCTACAAGAAGACCATCAGGTTGGTGGATCTGGACCCAGGGGGATTACATTAACTTCTGTACCAAGCAAGGACAATGCATGCAGAAACCTAGACCCCCTATTCAGATCTAACCAATGGACAGCACATTCTCCACAGTTGTGTGGAGTGTGGGGACTGACTCTGACATGAACTCTGGTGCCCCCTATTTGACCTCTTCCTCTTGGTGGGGAGGCCTGCTGGCACTCAGAGGAAGGGGAAGCAGGCTATCCAGATGAGATCTAAGAAGCTGTGATCCAGATGGGTCAAGGATACCACAAGAAACCCCACAAAATCAACTAATCTGGGTTCATAGGGGATCAGAGGGATTGAGCCAACCAGGGAGCCTGCATGGGTCTGATCTTGGTCCTCTCCATATATAAGTTCCAGTTGTGTAGTCTTGTAGAACTCCTAACAGTGGGAGAAAAAGCTGTCTCGGACTCTTTTGCCAGCTTTTACCACCCTTTTCTTCCCACCGGGTTACCTCCTCCGGCCTTAAACGGAGGGGAAGTGCCAATCTTGTTGCAACTTGATATGCCATGTTTGGTTGACCTCCCTGGGAGGCCTGCCCTTTTCTGAAGGGAAATGAAGGAAGGGTGGAATTGGGGGGTGAAGTGGGAGAGGGGAACTGAGAGGAGAGGAGGGTAGAGAACTGCAGAAGAGATGCAATATATTAGAGAAAATAAAAAAAGAAGCCTAGATAAACCTAAGTACACCTTAGTAAAAGTATATCCCTAATCCTGTCTGTGAAATTCAATTATAGAGTATTTGTTGCTGATCTAAAATATAGGTTGAAGTAGACACCATGTATTTTCTCTTGCAATGGTAGTTGAGGCGCTACCAAACGCCACTCTATTTCTGTGTCTTTGAGGCCAGCAGCAATTGGTACACTGCCCCATGTCAAGACTCGAGTCAGAGAAGTGAAGCACCAGGTCGTATAGACTTGAAAGTGCCCTCGACGCCGTCTATACTCACCTCAACACCTACTGTCCAGAGGGGTCATGAGGAGACTGCTGCCTGTACAGTCTCCTTAGAGTGACTGGAAGGACAAGAGATGGATACAGAACAGGGTCATTCTTCCTGCTCAGAGAAGCAAGGTGAATCCTTTGCATGCTGCCCCTCCTAAGGAAGAGGATGAGATAGCCACCGTGTTCAGGCCTCTCAGATAGTCAGACTATTAATGGTAACAGAAATGCTGGGGACAGAAGCTGCTGCTGAGAGGTTTCCCTTACAAGCCCTCTAAACCTCATCTAGGTTCTGTATCAGGGATCTGACTCCGACCACCCCTGACACATGACGGATAGGTGTCACTGTACCTTTGTCTATTTGTAAGTAAGGCACATAAGCTCCAAAAAACTGGAAAAGTCACACATATGGGTACAGGCTTAGGTCTGGGCATCCAGTAGTCAGTGGACAGAAACTAGACAGACAGACAGACAGACAGACAGACAGACAGACATAGTGTGGTGACATTAACCTGTGACTTCCTCTGTAGACATCAGAAGTATTCACACATTAGCATCCATCTTTTTCTGATACAGGAGACCATCACACTCTTAAGTGCCCCAAACTCTGGAAGTATATCTGCTGACTGGACAACCAGCAGGTGGGAGAAGGAACAGCCTAATTTTAAGCATCAATGCACATGGAGGGTTTTTGAAACTAGGAAACTTTCTAGTTGATTCCCTAAGAGACAGTCTTCGATATATTGAAGATGTTCAGACCCTAGGAGAGAGGCCAACCAAGATCTCAGGATCTCACCAAGCCATTCAGTCTGTGGAAGGCTTCTGTCTTACTGCTCAGAGTTCAGCAGTATCTGCCAACATCAAGAAATATTGACTTATATCTGGACAGCTTTGACTGCATGATGCAACCCAAGACAACCTCTGCCCCCGTGGGAGGTCTTCCCCAAGCCCTGGTCACGTGGCCTTGTACCTGACTGTCAGATCCACAGTAAAGATTATTCAGAAGGTCATTTCCAGGGCAGACAGGTCACAGATGTTTTTCTGTGTTCCTGATGCCTGTGGCCAGAAGCCAGATGCTGGCCCAGCACCTTCTCAGATGTTCGCATCCAGGTCAGCCTACTGTTTGCATAGCAACGGAGGCAAGTACAGAGCTGGAGTCCTGCAGGATGTCATGTACCCCTAAATGGACCTACTCCTCCACCAACGTAGTTTCTCTTACTTGCTCCTGGAGGTACAAGTTTCAGGATAGCAAATGCCTTCAGCATCACAAAATGCTAGCGAGGAAACAGATTGAAGGTGTAACTTACCCTCTTGGTGCTAGAAAGATATTAATTCAAATTTTAAATTGAGGGGGGCAATGTATATGTATTTTTTATTAAGCCTATATTCAAGCATAAAACCCATCACAACAATGATGACATTTTCACTTTTGTTTTGTTTTCACTTCCACTTTTTTTTGTGTGCACTCCCTTCCTTCCAGCCTGAGCAGACAAAAGTGCTCACATAGTCTGGAACAACAAAACAAAAGAATGTTACGTGGACAGAGGAGCTGAAACAAGAATTTCCCCTACCCATTGTGCATTTCCCCAGTTCACACAACCATGTAAGAAATAATGACTGCAAAGATGGTCACCATAGTGCTGTTCTTAGTCACCATGTCCAGAGGCCCTTTCTCTCCTGGACCCTCTTAGCCTTTCAGCATCGTGTCTCCTCTTTCCCTCTTTATCTTTCCTTGTCTGCCATGAAGGTGACACATTCCCTCTGGTCAGTTAACCCAGCGTTTCCTCACAGTTGGTGGTGGCTGCGAATTATGGTGACGCGACCTCCTGCCAGCAGGAAAGACGCTCGACACAAGGATTCTTCTCAGTCATGCTTTATTGGGAGCGCCCTTGAAGCTGAAGCGAAAGACCCCGAACTCCGCTAGAGCTTGAACTTAAATACCATCTAAAGCACTTCACAGGTTCAGGCAGAATGCCTAATTAACATATGAATGCAGATAGGTCAACAGCTTACACAAGTGTAATTACAATTAGCATAATCCCCCTGACGGGAGGGCGACTAGAAATAGCTCTAGCAAACGCATGCGTACTGGCAATTGTTTACAGGTAGCAGCACACAGACCAGCGCCATTATTGGGTGCGCTGGCACAATCGTGGCTGGCTCCTTACATTATGGGAAGGTCGCTGAGGTGATATGCTGTCTCAGCGTACTGCTCTGGGGACCCGTCACATCACGCTCACGGGCCTGTCACAGTAGCCTGACCCTAGCCTACCTCCACACTGGTATTTCAAGAACATTTCATTCACTTTTTGCTGTGTAAATCCTTCTGCCGCATGTAAGAAGCATCTTGCTTTACATTGCTAGTTGGTCATTTATACACAACTCACGCAATTCCTACTAATCAGGTCACAAAAGACTCCAAGTAAATGATTCTGCCCATTTTCAGTGCAGGATAACTGGCTACTGTGAGAGTAGGCAGATGTCTTCTAGGAAAAGTAAAGATGCTGAAACACGTCACTCAACTCCGAGGATCTTAGGGTTTCCCAGCCAGAGCAGGGTGCTCACTTCTACAGAGTCCCTGCTCTCTGTTGCTGAATGGCACAGTGTCTGTGGCATGGACCTTTTCTCAGAAAACCATTCTTTTTTAATTATTTATTTATTTATTTATTTATTTATTATGTATACAGTGCTCTGACTGTGTGTACACCTGCAGACCAGAAGAGGGCATCAGATCATATTATAGATGGCTGTGAGCCGCCATGTGGTTGCTGGGAATTGAACTCGGGACCTCTGGAGGAACAGCCAGTGCTCTTAACCTCTGAGCCATCCCTCCAGCCCAAAAGGCCATTCTCATATCACTTCCACGGAGGCAACTCCTAAGGACAGGGACAGCTGGGTTTCATCTTCTGATCCATCTACTATTATTCATACAACTAAATACCCACACGTCGTTTAATAAATCCACCATCCAGCTATGTATTCGCTTACCCACCCATTCAGGTATCACATGCATCAATTTCTAGGATAATGTTACTGGAATTTGATGGAAAGTGCATTGGACTATAAATTACCATGTGGGAAATTGAAATCTAGAGTATACTGGGTCTCCACTTGCAGAAGCAAAGCCTATGAGCACAATAGAAATGACCTCTGGGAACAACTTTAGCCAAACGGCTCAACTTCACTCTGGGTGAACAAAAGCTACATAGTCCTTGGGAGGTTCACAGGATAGGTTTCTCATTTTGCTGAGAAATCCTCAGCAAAGAAGAATTTCAAAAGTAAATCTAATTTTTAAAAAACTGGGAGGAGAATAAGCTATTTGAATAAAACTCATCAATGAACTCTGTAAGCTTGCTTTAGGGAGTCTCAAATGTAGCATAAGGAATGGAGGAGCTGAAAAACTCTAGCATGTAAATAACATGCTAAGTGTAGGGAGAGAGGCAGTGCAGAGAACAAAACACTCAGGCAAACCCCCTTACATTTTTTTAAATATTTATTTATTTATCATATACACAGTGTTTTGCCTGCATGTACACCAGAAGAGGGCCTCAGATTTTATTATAGATTGTTTTGAGCCACCATGTGGTTGCTGGGAATTGAACTCAGGACCTTTGGAAGATCAGCCAATGCTCTTAACCTCTGAGCCATCTCTCCAGCCAGCAAACCCCCTTTCTATGTGTGTTTACTTCAGATGAAGTACATTCACAGGGACACAGAGGCTGAGACAGCAGCAGCTTGGTACAACCTGTTTACACATTCTGAAACCTGCAGAAGATGTTAAAAACCAGAGACACCTCAGAAAGCATGACAAGGGCTCTGCGGGGTGAGGGCACAGTTCCCACCCACTGTGTGAAGACACTATGCCCATCTCTTGCACACTCCTTTGCACAGAGGTTATAGCGTGGAGCCTCAGGTCACTTAAGTTGTTCCTGAGTGCTTTTTCTTTAGGTTTCTATCATGAGAATTCTCAGGACAAATGCCTGTCCCTAGTCTCATAAAAGCACAGGCTTAATTAATATAGAGGCAAAATATGGCTTATATTTTGGTTGAGACACTTTAAGAGACACCTTCAGAGGCCACTGTGGCATGCCAAGGTGAGTGGACCTTGCCCTCCAGCCTGTAACCCTCCTGGATAAAATAAAGATCCCCAGCACACATTTCACCATAAAAGTGCCCCAGTGTTCAAATCTTAGCACAGAAGCACCCACATAGTCATGATAAGGAATTTGATGAAGGGTGGCCTTTATTCGTATGTTATTTTTATGTTACAACTAAACTTGACTCCTCCATGCTTCCACTGTATCCCATAAGTTTGGGTATGCTGTGCCTTCATTTTCATTAAATTCCAGAAAGCCTTTGATTTACTTTTTCCTTGGCCCAGTGGTCACTGAGTAGGAGTTGTTCAGTTTCCATGAGTTTGTAGGCTTTCTTTTGTTTCTGTTGTTGTTGGAGTCCAGCTTTATTCCATGGTGGTCTGCTAAGATACAGGGAGTTATTGCAATTTTCTTATATCTGTTGAGACTTGCTTGTATCAGAGTATATGGGAAAGATTCCATGAGGTGCTAAGAAGAAAGTATATTCTTTTGTGTTTGGGTGAAATGCTCTGTAAATATCTGTTCGGTCCATTTGATTCATAACATCTGTTAGCTTCATTATTTCTCTGCTTAGTTTCTGTCTTGATGGCCTGTCCATTGTTTTGAAGGAAAATCCTAATCATTCTATTTTACCAATAAATACTCAGTAGCCAGTTGCTAGGATAAAAACCTGCTAGCTCAGAGAGGCAGGGAAAGCACCTAGCTCACCTTCCTACTAGCTTACGTCCCAGTGGAAAAGGCCCAAAAAGCTTACTAGCTCAGCTGACAGCCTACAATGAAAAGGCCAAAAACCTAAGACCAGAGGTTTGCTAGCTGAAAGTTGAAAAAGCCCAAAAAGCTAAAGACCAAGGAGTTCAAAAGTTAAAGAACTATAAAGCTCCTCCCACTTCTACACCCTGTCTTAAAAACCCTTCAACTCAAAGTCTCTCCTATTCTTAAATTCCTGTCAGCTGGTTTCTTGCTCCACCTCTTGGTCTGGGGTAAACTTTATTAAATCCTGTGTACATAAAGCTCTTGGGTTAAAGGTGTGTGCTAAGACTCAACCACATCAAACAAAAAACAGGTTTTTACAGATCACAATCTAAGGGATCACAGTGAGATCAAATATCCTGCAATACCTGTCCAGTATGACAATGGGGTGTTAAAGTTTCCTACTATTAACATGTGATTCAATGTGTGGCTTAAGCTTTAGTAATGTTTCTTTTACAAATGTGGATTCCCTAGAACTTGGGGCATAGATATTCAGAACTGAGATGTCATCTTGATGGATTTTTCTTTTGAAAGTATGAAGTGTTCTTCCCTATATCCTTTGATTAATTTTGGCTGAATGTCTATCTTATTAAATATTAGAATGACTACTCCCTCTTGCTTCTTTGGTCCATTTGCTTGGAAAATCTTTTCCCAACCCTTTACTCTGAAGTATTGTCTATCTTTGTTGCTGAGGTGTGTTTTTGTATGCAGCAGAATGAAGGATCATGTTTCCCATTCATTCTATTAGCCTGCATATTTTTATTGGGGGATCAAGTCCATTGATATTGAAAGATATTAATGGCTAATGATTGTTAATTCCTGTTATTTTGATGATGGTAGTGTGTGTGTGTGTGTGTGTGTGTGTGTGTTCTATGTTTTCTGTTTTCTATTCAGTATAGTTAATGTCCTTATGTTGGAGTTTTCCTTCTACTATCCTCTGTAGGACTAGATTTGTGAAAATATATTCTTTAAATTTGGTTTTGTCATGGAATATCTTGTTTTTCCCATCCAGTGGTTGATAGTTTTACTGGGTATAGTCGTCTGGGGTGGCATCTGTGGTCTCTTAGAGACTGCAAGACATCTTTCCACGCCCTTCTGTCTTTTAGAGTCTCCATTGAGAAGTCTGGGATAATTCTAATAGGTCTGCCTTTATATGTTACTTGGCCTTTTCCCCTTGCTGCTTTTAATATTATTTCATTGTTCTGTACATTTAGTGTTTTGATTATTAAATGAGAGGAGGATTTTCTTTTTTTGTCCAATCTATTTGATGTTCTGTAAGCTTCTTCTATTTTTTAAAATTTTAATATTTTTATTACGTTTATTTTTAACATATACATTTATATTATAACACATGGGTAAAATAAACTACATACAGCAGGAAGAACCATGAGGCAATCAGGAATTATATAAATGTTACATTAATAGTGATTGGCTATTTGTATTTGGCAAACTTGAAGTAAACATCTTTCCTATTTTGTTGGGTCTAAATTTCTGAATGGAGATTAATATCTATCATATCTCATCTCTACTAACTTAAAACATCTATCTTGATCTAAAAACATCTTAACCCCTAACCTACTAAGCTTAATTGAAAGACTAAACTATCTGGTCTTCAAACTCATCAGAGACTTGAGAAGGGATAAAACTTAAATACTTGAGTGAACCCGGAGTGCAGGTTAACAGCTTCCAAAATGAAAAAAAAATGACTGAGACAGTTTACTGCCTGAACATCCATCCAACACTCTCTATAACATTGTGTTTTTATAGGCATTTCTTTTCTCAAGTTGGGAAATTTTTCTTCTATGATTTTGTTGAAAATATTTTCTGGTCCTTGGAGCCAGGACTCTTCACCTTCTTCTATTCCTGTTATAATCTTTTAATAGTGTCCCAAGTTTTCAGGATGTTTTGTGCTAGAAGCTCTTTAGATTTCATATCTTCTTTGGCTGATGAATAAATTTTTATTTTGTCTTCTACACCTGAGAGTCTCTCTTCCTTCTCTTACATTCTGTTGGTGATGCTTATGTCTGTAGTTTCTGTTCTGTCCCAGGGTTTTCATCTCCGGGATTCCCTCAGATTGTGGTTTTCTTTTCATTCTTTCTATTCCCGTTTTCAGATCTTGAACGATTTTATTCATTTCCTTCACCTGTTTGGTTGTATTTTCCTGTATTTCCTTAAGTGACTTATTCATTTCCTCTTTAAAGGCCTCTACCAGTTTCATAAAATTGGATTTAGGATCATTTTCTTGTGCTCCAACTGTGTTAGGATATCCTGGGCTTGTCACAGTAAGATAGCTGGATTCTGGTGGTGCCATATTGCCCTAAATCTTGTTGATTTTATGTTCTTCTGCTGGCATTTATCCATATGATTTTCTGTGGTATTGGTAGTCCTCTGGTAATGCAGGCAGAGTTGTGAGCCAGAAAATGGAGCACTGGTGAACAGGTGTGGTTTACTTTTGTTGGGAGTGTTTTAGGAAAACTATCAGGTGGGGTGTAGATGAGTCTCACCTGGTGGTCTTTGATGGCAGCAAGCCCCCTTGGGGACTCAAACAGAGCTGTTGGTTTGAAATGGAGTTAATAGGGGACAGGGTGTAGCTCACCACTGGTGGGCTTGCCCAGGGGAACCCAACAAGCAGGGGACTGGGGTATAGGAGTCTCACCTATCTGTTCCATGTGACAGAAAGCCTCCAGAGATGCAGACTGAGCTGTGGGATAGGAATTGGGCACACCTCTCCTAATTTAGGCATGTCAAAGTTGACACAATAAATCATTATCATCACTAGCCTAGAATCTATGTCCCAATACAGCCCTAGAATTACCTTGGTACGCTCAACATTTCAGTGTGACTTAATTGAACTGTTCCCGCCAGGGTTTCCCGTTTTAAAACAGCCAGCCACCAGCTTACTCCCTTCAGACATATTGAAAGCTCTCTCTATTAGTGAACTTTGCATCACTATAACAGAATATCAGACACATATAACTTGGTAATGAGGATTTATTAAGTTGCCAGTTCTGGAAGCTTAAGGGTATGGCACCAGTGTTCACTCATTTCTGATGAGAACATCACAGAGAATGATTGATAGATGACAATGTTTGGAGTATGCGTCAAGAAAAGCAGTG
This sequence comes from Acomys minous, assembly GCF_964271855.1. Classification (NCBI taxonomy): domain Eukaryota; kingdom Metazoa; phylum Chordata; class Mammalia; order Rodentia; family Muridae; genus Acomys; species Acomys minous. Next base: position 58,523,178 of record NC_140484.1, on the reverse strand, counting down.
ACAGCTACAGCCAACAAGCAGAGATAAAGCTGGTTGGTGTTAAGCTCAGGCTTTTATAATAATCAGCGGGGGAGGATACCAAGAAGTCCTCTAAGAATTATCCTCCAATGGCTCCTCCTAGTGGCCTCCTGCTGAGCCCGACTCTTTAGATTTTTGCCTTCTCCCAATAGCACTAATCCTTAAATCACAATAGCTTCTGTTACTATTTAAATTCTCATCTTGCCCTCTGATCTCCACAGAAAGTAATCCAAATGCCCACATTTAAGTTTTCTTCTCACAAATTCCTAACACAAACCCTGGGTTTTAGCTGTCCTTGTTTCTCTATCATCTTCTCAAGATCCTGTTTCCTTCCAGGTATGATTTGACTTGGGTCCCCCAACATGTGTTGCAGGGCCAGGGCCTGGAGGAATGTAATTTGTTTGGGGATATAGGCCTTCTGAACATAGATGTTTGCCAGTCAAAGTAAAATTATTAACATGGGCTCCATTCCATAAGATAGGCACAGATGCACAGGAAAGATGCCAACTGAGGTCCAAGGCATAATCTGCAATGGCACATCTACAGCCTGAGGATCACATTGTTGACAGCAATATCATAAGTGAGAAAGGTCAACACAGTATTCTTTCCTACAGACTTCACATGGATCATGGTTCTGCTGACACTGAATTGTGTAGTGTGGTCCTGGCACTATGAAAAAATAGGATCCTCTCATTTAAGCCTTCCAGTCTCTGTAACTTTATGATAACAATACTGAAGAATGTTAAACAAAATTATTTAAATTTTTACTTTTTTAATTTTTGAGATTACAATATAATTATAAAATTTCTCCTTCCTCCTTTCTTCTCCTATTTCCTCCTTCCAAGCCCTTCCATGTGTTCCTCCTTACTTTCTTTCAAATTCATAGCCTTGATTTACATGACATATTATTGCATTAATATGTATACACACACACATATATATACACACACGTGTGTGTATACATATATACATATTCCTAAATAGAATCTGCTAAGTCTATATACCACTACTTATATTTTCAGGGATGATCAATGAGTACAGGATAGCCAGTCAGTGTGCTCTTCCCTGCGGAAGACCATTTTTCCCTCTCCCAGCATTCCTCAGTTGCCTGTAGAATTTTGTGTAGGGTTGAGGCTTCATGAGCTTTTTCCTGTGCAATTGAGCATGTCCACTGTGTCATCCTTGTTTAGCTTACATTTGACAAATCATGTTGGTGAAACTTTATGGATATATCTTCTGGCATTGCTAGAAGATACTCTCACAGCAAACTCCCTGATCTTCTGACTCTTACAGCCTTTCCACCCCCTCTTCCACAACATCCCTTGAGCCTTGGGTGCAAAAGCGTTTTGTAGATGTGTCCATTAGGACTGGGCTCCACAACTCTGAATTTTTATTATTTGCAGTTTTCTGTTGTAAAGAGAAATGAACTTTAAAGACAAATGGATAAACTAGATAACATCACACTAAGTAACTTAGACCCAGAAAGATAAATGTCATGTGTTCTCTTTCATTGAAGGCTCCTAGCCCAAATTCTTCATATGTTAGTATGTATCCTAGAGTAACTGTGGAAACAAGGAAAGTAATATTTCTTTTTAAAATCTACTAAGGTGACTTTAAGCATGACCATCGTGATAAGATTAGAAGCCTTTGCAATGAACTGTGAAGCAGGAGGCTTTTATTCTTTTTTTTTAATTTGTTCACTATACATCCCAACTGTAGCCCCTTCCCTCATCACCTCCCAACCCCATTCTCCCTCATCCCCCTCCTCTAGTCCTCAGAAAGGGAAAGCCCTCCTTCCCTATCATCTGACCTCAGCCTATCTAGTCTCATCTAGACTGCCTGTATCCTCTTCCTCTGTGGCCTGGAAAGGCTACCTTGCCAGGGAGAAGTGATCAATGAGTGGACACCAGTGTCCATGTCAGAAGTAGCCCCTACTCCTCATATTATGGGACCATCAGGGAAACTAGGTTGCCTATCTACTACATCTGAGCAGAGGGTCTAGGTCCTCACCATGCATGGCCTTTGGTTGATGTGTCAGTCTCTGCAGCGCCCCCACCCCATCCCCCTTTGCCCAGATTTGTTGGCTCCACTGGTCTCCTTGTGGCGCTCCTGTCCCCTCCAGGTCCTTCTAGCCCCTAACTCTTCCACAAGACTCCCTGCACTCCACCCCAAAGTTTGGCTGTGAGTCTCAGCATCTGCTTTAATACCCCACTGGGTGGAGTCTTACAGAGGACCTCTATGGCAGGCTCCCATCCTCTTCCTTCTCTTCAACCTCTTCTGGTGTCTATTCTATTTGTCCTTCTGAATGAGAATTAAGCATCTTACCTAGGGTCCTCTTATTATTTAACTTCTTTAGGTCTGTGTATCTAGTATGGTTATACTGTATTATTTGGGTAATATCTGCTTATAAGTGAGTATATACTATGCATGTCTTTCTAGGTCTGTGTTATCACACTCAAGATGATCATTTCTGGTTCCATCCATTTGCCTGAATTTTTCAAGATTTCCTTGTTTTTAATAGCTGAGAAGTAGTCCATTGTGTGAATGTGCCACGGTTTCTTTATCCATTTTTCAGTTGAGAGACATCTAGGTTGTTTCCAGATTTGGGCTATTACGAATAAAGCTGCTGTGAACACAGTTGAGCAAACGTCCTTGTTGTATGGTGGAGCATCTTTCCCAGAGTGTTGATTATAAAGAGTAATGTATAGCTAACATACAGGGTAAGAATCAGGATATAATATTACTGAACATCAGTGGTTCTAGTAAGAGTGTACTAAACATATACAAGTCTCTCTACACTGCAGAACCAAGTGATGGTTTATACAAATGTACAGGAACTTCCAGGAACTTCTCCCCCTCCCCAGATCATGGCAGAGAAGCAGATAAAAGACCAAAGCTCCATTTTTGTTTTTTGAAAGCAGGGGCACTCTTTCAGCGCTTGGTGATGGGTAAGCTTCTAGCTATCCTACATCAGAGCCTTGACTGGAAGTGAAATAAGAGCTTGTAACTTCTTGGGCCTCTTCTCCCTGCTCCTCCCTATGTTATACATCCAGAAATTCCTTCTGGAAATGTTTTGTTCACACATTGTGTTCCCACTCAAGGATCTGTATGCAGAATCCCCTAGTTCTAGCAGCAGGAGGGATACTGTATTCTCTAGTATCCCTAGCTCACAGGAAACAAGGCCTGAAAGCACTTCCAGGACCTAAATGGCTCCCAGGATAAGTTCTAGGAAGCTAGTAAATGTATTCCTGGCTGCTCCTTGGAAGAGCCTTTGTGCTCTTCTCACTGCTGCATAAGGATCAGGCCTCTATACATTCCGGAACTCGGATGAAAGGAGGCAGATAAACATAGGTTTCCCCAGCGCTAAAGGGGAATTCAGGCTCTTCAAATATTTTCTCCTGACTTCTCCATCAATAAATCTAAGCCTGTAGATTCTTTTTAGGAATCATTCCTACATCACAGCCATTACAGACCCCATCTAAGGCACTGCCTCTGAGTTTGGGGAGTTACTGAGTTGGGCCACAAGAAAATGTTATAAACATGCTCTGGGCTCACATCTAGCAGATACCTCCCAAGATTAGTGGAACAATCTGGTTTAAAATGCATATAACTGTCTCATCTGTATCCTCTGGAACTGCCCTGGAAGGCAAACCTCTGCCTTTGGCTTTACCTGTGTTAGGGGCTAGGCCAGGGACACCAGTCTCCCCAGCAGCATCTAAAAGCTGTGATTTCCATCTCACATGTCTCAGACTTGGAAAATCCTAATCTACTCAAGACCACTGAAAACAGACAGGGGTTTGGACAGACACAAATCAAATGTTATAGAGGTCCCTTTTATGTAACAAGTCACATGCAAACAGACCAGATGGGTTGCTAAGGTCCTTCTCCTACACAAAGCCTTTTTGATAGGATTAAGAGAGATGGGTGTCTGATATGATTGAAAGAAACAACACACAGAGTCCAGTAGAATGAAAAGTGGACACGTGTTCTAAATAAAAAGACAAGACAGGTTTCCATAAACCAACTCTATTAAAATGGAGAAAGGTTAGACGCACCAAGATAGGGAAGATGTTTTCTTCAAGGCTGCCAAATACAAATAACCAAAACACTAGGAATGTAACATCTACGTGATTCCTGGTTGTCTCATGGTTCTTCTTGCCTTAGGTAGTTAGTTTATTGTATATGTGTGTAATATATAAATGTACATGTAAAATTTTAATATATTTAATAAAAATAGAGAAAGGTGAGTTAGCTCACAAAATTTAAAACGGTGGCTGTAAAGATGCTCAGTGAGACCTACAGAACAATTTGTTAACAAATAAAGTTGCAACAAAGTAGTTTTAGAGATAACTAGCATAGTGTAGGGCCATCTACTGGAATACAGGTAGCCTCTCAGACACGTTACATGTATGTGTAAATTTCTTAAAAAATAGTAAAAAGAAAACCCAAATGAACAGACATCATCAAAATTAAAAAGAAATACCTATAATAAATTGTGTTACTGAAGATATAATAACTAAACCAAAAAATTCAACCAAGTTCAAGAGCAGGCTAATGACTCTGAACACATGTCAGCGTTAGCCATCCAAACCTAGGAGCAGAAAGAACAAGGGTGAGAGAGAGGACGTTGTGGGGTTTATCAGGCATCAAATAGAACCATGTGTGTGAAAACTGTACCAGAAAAAAAAAAGAAAAGGGATTTTTTTAAAAAGCACAGTAAAAAAAATGAGAGAACGCTTCTCAAGCCTGAGGAAGAACATTGACATCACCCTGCAAGAAGCCCAAAGAGACACACACTAAGACAGTATAATCAAATCGTCAAAATTTAATGACAACTAATTTTGAAAGCAATGAGGAAAAGTAATAAGACAATCCTAATTTTCAGCAGTCGCCCTGCAGTCAGAAGGGAATGGGTTGAAATATTCAAAAACTGTTAAATTATGCTCATTAAGAATACTATACACAACAATATTTGTTTTGAGACAGAGTCTCACCGTGTAGCCCTGGCTGTCCTGGAACTAGCTATGTAGACCGGGACGGCCTCAAACTCACAGATCCATCGTCTGCCTCTGACTCCCGAGGGCTGGCATCAAAGGCATGCACCACTGCACCTGGTTCTAACGTTATCTTTCAAAGTATGATTTTTGTAGGCAAACAAAAGCTGAGGGAAAGAATTGTCACTAGATCATCACTGACAAGAAGTGCTGAAGCTGGAAGGAAAGGATGTTGATTAGTAACAAGAACTTATACACTATCACTGGGCAAATAATAATAGTAATAATAATAATAATAATAATAATAATAATAATAATAACTGCTGAGCTAAACAGAGAATTCTCAACAGAGGAATAGCGAATGGCCAAAAAGCACCTAAAGAAATGTTCAACATCCTTGGTCATCAGGGAAATCCAAATCAAAACGACTCTGAGATTCCATCTTACACTCATCAGAATGTCTAAGATCAAAAACTCAAGTGACAGCACATGCTGGTGAGGATGTAGAGAAAAGGGAACACTTGTCCATTGCTAATAGAGTGCAAACTTGTACAACCACTTTGGAAATTAATCTAGCTCTTTCTCAGAAAACTGGGAATAAGCTTTACCTCAAGACCCAGCATCTGAATAAATTAATAAAATTTTAAAAAAATAAAATAAAACAACAAACAAACAAGAAAACGTCCCCAGCTCTGGTGCTCTGTAGCTCCCAACCAGGTCCCTCAGCTCAGTCCTGCTGATCAGACATAGTGCGTGATCGGTGCCGCCATCTTGGATCTTCCCCTCTGAGAAGCTTCTGTTTTCTATAGGTGGTGATTAACATCGAGACCCACAACTGGCCAAGGTACAAAGATTAAGTCTCTATGAAAAGCTCAGCCCTAAATGGAACATTGGGGATCACTGGGGAAGAGGGGCCAGAAAACGTGTAGGAGCCAGAGGCAGTGAATGAATACAAAAGAAGACTGTCCTCTAAGCAAAACAGAAAGTTGCACACATTGAACTCACAGCAGTTATGCAGCATGTTCAAGCCCGTGCGTGCTCAAAACAGACCAGATTCCAGCACAGAGAGGAGAGGTACACGTGAAGTCCCACCCCCAAGAGCTACTTGGAAAAAGAGTCTCTTTTCTTTTTTTTTTTCTTTTTTTTTCTTAAATTATTAAAATTCAATTTATTAACAGGATAGAGAATATATTTTAACCCATTACAATTAAATGATGTTAGTTATTTCCTAAAATTAATATACATTGTAATACAGCATTTGGATATATAAGGCTTGATACAACTTTGAATGCAGCACATTATAACTGAAATGAATTACTCTTCATCTGCAACTTTTGCCATGATAATTTGAAAGATTATTACCTAAGTGTCACTCTTACTATAAGTAAGTGTTAATGTAGGCAGTCCCATTACTATATATATTCAATATACCTTTTTTTCTCCTGTGTGTTTTATGGGTAGTGATTTGAAAATAACTTTCAAAAGTTGTTACATTAGGTATGTGAATATAAACCATTTTAAAGTGTTTATTTTATTTATATAATAATACTATATATATATAATTTATTTTAAGGAAGGCTGTTGTTTTAATTGTGGGTTTTCTTAAGATCAATGCATTATTTAGCAAAGATGAGGTCATTAAATGATGATTGCCATTTCCTCCATCAACATGAATTTTCCATATATCCATTCTTTATTCCATCCTTCTTTTTATACTAATGAATGTGCATAAGTGACAAAATAATTTTCTAATAGATTAGTCTCTTTTCTTTAAGAACATTGCCACTGATAGGTAGGTTGACCACACTCCAACGGAAGGCCACACATACATTACTATAAAAGCTGCGCATATAAAACTTGATAGTTTTTTTTAAGGACACAAAATGAATCGCAAGGAAAGGAAGAGGTATATCTGGGAGGAGTTGGGAGAGTGGTAAATATAGTCAAAACTCATCAGACAAAATCCTCAAGAAAGTAATGAAAATTATTTTTAAAATCCACATGCTCCTACAAGTCTTCCTTGCTTTCTTCCATGGGGTTCCCTGAGCTATGCCTAATGTTTGGCTCCTGAGGGACTGTAGGAGCCAGAGGGGACAAGGACATCAGGAGCACACAGCCCACAGAACCAACTAAGCAGGGCCCACAGGGGCTCACAGAGACTGAAGCAAGCATCACGGAGCCTGTGTGGACGGAAGCTAGGTCCTCAGCATATATGTAGAACTCCTAACTGGGGAAACCAGAGAGGGAAGGGTCTCCAACTGTCTTGCCTGTTCTTGGGACCTTTTTACTGCTACTGGGTCGCCCTGTCCAGCCTTGGTATGAGAGTTTGTGTCTAGACTTATTTTAATTTGTTATGCTGTGTTTGCTTGATGTCCCTAGGAGGCCTGAAGGGAAACAGAGGAGGAGTGGATCTTGGGAAGAGAGGTAGAAGAGGAAGGACTGGAAGGAGTTGGAGGGAGGGGACACGGTGGTCGAGTGTAATTTATGAGAGAATAAATAAAAAATAAAATAAAATAAAGTAACAAAAATAAAGTTGAGTCTTTCAATGCAAAAAAAAAAAAATCACCATGCTCAAGAACCAAGCTTATTTGTGTGGATAGGGGGCTCTTTTCAGCCTTTTGTTCCATTTATGCTCAGAGAATATTAGACAGTGTTGTCCAATTTCAGTTCACTTACACGTGTCACAAGTTTCTGAAAATACTTTCAAAAATACATCCACAAGTATAATTTATTGATATTCTTGGAGTCTCTCAACCCAATTGTATTAAGAAAAAAAGAAAGGGAAAAAAAAAAAAACCTCACACTGGGGCGTGGCAGCACACCTTTAACCCTAGCACTCGGAGGCAGAGGCAGGCAGATCTCTGTAAATTTGAGGTCAGCCTGGTCTACAGAGTGAGTTCAGAACAGCCAAGGATACACGAAGAAATCTTGTCTCAAAAAACACAAAACACAAAAAAACAAAACTCTCACATTTTGTTAAGGGATATACATTATAAAAAATATTAAATTAGCCAGCCTTGAGTGGCAGACGCCTTTAATCCCAGCACTCTGGGAGGCAGAGGCAGGTGGATCTCTGTGAGTTTGAGGCCAGCCTGGTCTACAAAGCAAGTTCAGGACAGCCAAGGCCACACAGAGAAACCCCATCTCCAAAAACAAAAATCAACAACAACAACAACAAAAAAAAAAAGGTATGAGCATCAAAAATATTTTAAAGGTAAAGAAAAAAATGTAAAATTTGCTTGTGAAATAAAAGCTTTATATATGCATGTATATTAGCTTAAAATAATTTTTATAAATACAAATGTTTCCCACTGGCACTGAAGGAAACTGAAACACTGGCACCTATAGTAAATAAACCAATGTTAAGAAGAGAAGATGTAAAGTACACCACTATAGAAACCATCCAACCACAAAGAAAGAAGAGAGAACACAGGTAAAAACAGCAGAGTAAGCAGAATGGCACCAGTGAATCCATAGATGTTTGCATTATAATGAGCACACGTGGATTGAATTCTTATCCAAGAAAAAAAAAAAACAGAACATCCCAGAAAAGTGGAGGAGATAGTATAACAGAACTCACACAACAGGTAAGCAGCCAACGGTCAACAATTACAAACGAAATCGATGGCCTGAAGCTCAGAACACTTCATGGCTACAGAATCACAAGGCTGTTAGGCATCAGGACAGAATGGTTAGGGGTGAGGTGACTGAATCCAAGACAAAAACTCTGTTTAAAACAAAAACAAAGTGACTCCATGAGCGACAAGCATCAGAATAAGAGAGAGTATTTTCTGAGGAAAGAGAAAGAGAAAACACGTGGAAATTAGAAATGAAGTGACTAGGAATGTAAAAAAAAATAATGAAGAAACAGGATACCAGGTCCCTGCTCCACCTCAAGCCCCGTGGTAGGGTCGTGGGAAGGACGGAGGTGGAACTGAAGCTACAACCCCAAGGTCACCTAGAGCCTCAGGAGAGCAGACAACAACCTATGCTTGAAAGAGAAAGTGGTATCAATACAAATTGCATAAACATAGAAAAACAATCAAGGTTTAGTCTGTATACTAACATTGATATATTTGCCAGATCATTACTCTTGTAGCTTTCAACCATTACCAAAATGCTAGCCTTGTTTCTTTCAGTGGACTGTGATAACCTGGCCATTGTGTAGAAAGAAAAAATTCTGAAACCAAGTTTCTTCAAACTGCCCACATTCATTATGCTGTTTATAAACTTTCTTTTAGAGTCTGTTAGAAGTTATTGGTTGCAACACATATTCAAATGTCTTTAGCAATTTGGGTTTTCCTTAATAATATTTGAAATCATTTATACAATTAAAAACTTAAATTTTATATATTCATAAAAGTTACCATTACAAAATAAATCAATAAATATACATTATAAAAATCCCAGGACAGGTGTAGCATCTTGAACTCAGTGGCCATGGTCACACCTCACATTGTTGATGCAGCTCACAAAGGCAGTAATGGCTGAAAAATCAGGCCTTTGGGAACATAAATATCGTAAAATCACATAGTAAAATAAAAAAAAGAAAATTAATAATAGCAAAGATATAAGAAAATCACCACAGGGACTATTAAGAGCAGCACCAGGCAATTTCGAGCTCTGGTTGGTGCACAGCTGGAAGGTGGGTGCTGGATTTGGCGTAGATAGTTATGCTAATTAAGCTAGCATGCTTTACAATTTATGGGGAGTACTGCATTACCCTCCTCTAAACATCAAAAACAAGAAGTAGTTGCCAGACAGTTGTATTCACCTTGTCCTGGCTTTGCCTTCCCTCCAGCCCAGGGGAAGCTGTCCATGGCTGATGTCACGTGCAGCCACTCCACTAGGGTCTCAGAGTGCTGAAGCCCACTCAGAACTCAGGAAACAACTCCCTCCTTCACCACCACCACCCCCCCAACCGTGGTCTGATTTATTGCACTGTTAACAGGAAAACATTGTTTGCTCCCAGAATGTTTAACAGCAGCTCAGACTTGGAGGCCATTTGGCAGATGACAACACAGCGATTCCAACTCCTTTGATGTGGGGAACTCTGTCCCCAGGCCAGGCTAGCTTGTTTGCACTGATATTGTGTGTTTTATGCTTTTGTTTTACTTGGAAGAGAATTTTGGGCTTTAGTCAAGGCCACTAATTTAATGGAAAGTGGTATGAAATAACAGCTATTTATCCAACAAGTCTCTAGTTTGCGACCCTTTTAATCGGAAATAAGAGTTTTAACAAGGGTCAAACATTTTACCATACAAAAACAAGAGAAAACTTTACAAGAAAGCATCCTTGAATCAACTCCCACCTTGCTAGCTAGCTTTTTAGATATCCAAATGTCATATTTGCCTATTATTTTTTAAATCATTGTGGCTGCTGGGTCCCATTTTTCTCTGAATGGAAAGGAATGGAAAGTCAGAGCACCACCAGACCTGACACAAGTGACCTGTCCCGGGGGAAGAAGCACAGGGTCTAGGAAGTGGATGTTCCTTTGTCACCTTTGTTCATTAAGCTATTTAAGTTAATTAAGAACATAAATCCTAAACATGCTCTCAGATGGAAGGGTCGTGATTAATATAACAGGGTAGCTTTTAGAGTGCTGATGTACCAAGAAGAAAGAGAGCTAACAAAACGCAATCAAGCAAGCTAGAAAGGAAACGCGCGTATCGTAAAGCCAGTCGGCCAGTGGTGTAATAAACATCCCTCCTTACGCACATTAGGTTTCACCGCAGTAGTAGTAGTAAAGATGTTCCTGTATGGTGATTTAGTCGTGTGTGTGTGTGTGTGTGTGTGTGTGTGTGTGTGTGTGTGTGTGTGTGTGTGTTTTCCAAGGATGCCACCTTGTGCTGCTTCATTTATTGATCCATATGCTGTGCTTTCTGATTCCATTCTTGTTCAATCCGTGTCCTGGTCGAGTACTACAATAACAATCTCATGTGCTCTGCCTTCCTGGAAATCTATCACCAGTTCTCTTACAGTACATCTGCGGGTGGTGCACTGGCATTAATAAGTTCATGGTGTGGTAGTGGTGCCACCATTTTCACTGTGTCCTTAACCATCGTGGTCCCCTTAGGAACTGGCGTGCTGCTATCCTGATGTAAGAGTTGTGCTAGTAACTCTTAGGCGTCGTTGTAAATGGAGTTTAGATTTCACCACAGTAGCTGTACATCAGTTTCTGCACATTTCCCGTTGTGTGGTGCTTTAGTCACACATGCGTGTGGTTTGCAACAATGCTGTTGTGTAGTACCAGAGCTGTCGATGTGTATGCAGAGCTCTCCTATTCCATTCACTTCAGCCAGTGTCCAAGTGCACTGCTGTCATTATAATCTTCTGTGATCCCCTTTCCCTAGAACTTCTTCTGTAGCCACAAAAAACAAAAACAAAAACAAAATAACAACAACAAAAAAAAACAAACCTTGCAGCTTACATCAGAGCTATATGTGTTGATTACAAATACTGCAAGTGTTCTCTCATCAGCAGGTCCTAAGTTTTATAGAGATACATAAAGTTATGTGTATAGGTGACACAAACATGAAAACAAAACTGTGGAATAGGAGAGATCAACAGGAGGGGGGTGACATAGGGACAGGAGGACGTACGAGGAAAATATGCTCAAAGGGCATACTTGAGTGTAAATAGCCTTAAGTAACCCAGATAATTAAATAGAATAGTAAAATGTTTTCAATACATTTATTGAGACAAAACCACATAGCAATATTTCAAATATGAGAATAAACAAAAATTAGGAAAATATAATAAACAGAAAACATTTGTAGCCACGGTGATAAGGGCGGCAGAACACTGTGAGTTCCAGTTTAGTCACTTTTCAACGGCTCTGGAGGATATTAGAAGATACATTCTAACCAGTAGTATTTTGTTTGTTTGTTTTTAACTTTCTACTTTTGCATATGTTTCTTCAGAAGTTGCCATTCTAGTGAGAAGAGTGGACAAGAGAAGCTCTCAGGAATGTCAGAGAAAGAACTTAAGTGTCTCTTCTCAAAGAGCAATGACACACGAACAAAATCACCAACATAGAACAAAGACCTCAGAAAAGAATGTTAGGGACCATAGGATCAGGAGCATCCCCTAACATCAGGAGAAGAAAAGGGAACAGAAAAGCTTTTCCAAGAAAGTATAGCTGAAGGCACCCCAAATTCCATTTATTTTTATTTTAATTTTATTACTTTATTCAGATTACAACTCAATTATTATCCCATCACTTGTATCCTCCCATTCCTCCCTCCCTCCTGCTTTCCCCCTATTCCCCTCCCCTAGGTCTAAGACCAAGGGGACCTCTTCCCCCACTATATGGTCATAGGCTATCAAGTCTCCTCTTGGTAGCCTGCTTATGTTTTCTTTGTGTGCCACCAGGCCTCCCCACCAAGAGGAGGTGGTCAAATATGGAGCACCAGAGTTCATATCAGAGTCAATCCCCACTCCAATAACTGTGGAGAGTCCTGTCCACTGCCGAGATCACAGTAGGGGTTTGATGTTAAGACTTGTATTGCCCTTGGTTAGTGCAATAGTTTGAGCAGAACCCCCTGGGCCCCGATCCACCCATCAAAATGTTCTTGTAGGTTTCTAGGACCCTCTGGGTCCTTCTATTTCCCTATCTCCTATATTTCTTTTACCTAGAGTCTCAGTAGGATGTCCTCACATCTATCCCAATCTCCTGGTAAATGAAGACTTTCATGGGACATGCCCCTTGGGCTAGTGCCCAATTATAAGTGAGTATATACCATGTGGGTCTTTCTGTTTCTGGGTTAACTCACTCAGTATGATCATTTCTAGTCTAATCCATTTGTCCACAAATTTCAGGATTTCCTTGTTTTTAATAGCTGCGTCGTATTCCATAGTGTAAATGTACCACAGTTTTTTTATCCATTCTTCAACTGAGGGACATTTAGGCTGTTTCTAGGTTCTGGCTATTATGAATAAGGCTGCTATGAACATGGTTGAGCATATGTCCTTGTTGTGTGGTGGAACATTTTCTGGGTATTTTCCAAGGAGTGGAATAGCTGGATCTTGAGGAAGCCCTATTGCCAGTTTTCTGAGAAAGCGCCAGATAGATTTCCAAAGTGGTTGTACAAGGTTGCATTCCCACCAGCAATGAAGGAGTGTTCCTCTCTCCCCACATCCTTGCCAGCATGTGGTGTCACTTGAATGTTTGATCTTAGCCATTCTGATGAGTGTAGATGGAATCTCAGAATCATTTTGATTTGCATTTCTCTGATGACTAAAGACATTGACCAAATTCCATTTAAAACACTGTACATATGCAATAAGCTGAGAAAACTCAAAGCAGAGTAAAGAGATTGAGATTCAAACCAACACACATCTCAGCCAACCTACAGAAGACAGTGACAAAGAGAGACCCAGGAAGCACTGGATCAAAGCAAGGTGGCAAGATACGGCAGCTCCCTCCACAAAGTGGATTCAAAGAGGCAGAAGGGCTGAGGGGACACTGAAATCACAGAGAATAACTTGCTGTCAATCCAGAACTCTACATCTAGACAAAAGAGAGGGGAGGGGGAGAAGATGAAGAAGAAGGAGAAACTGTTTTCTTTAAAAAAAAAAAAAAAAAAAAAAGGTCTTGAAGCCAGGCTCAGTAGCACACACCTGGGAGGCAGAGACAGGCAGATCTCTGTGAGGTCGAGGCCAGCCTGGTCTACAAAGTGAGTCTAGGATAGCCAAGGTTACACAGAGAAACCCTGTCTCAAAAAAAAAGGTCTCTAAAATCATGAACAGGTTTGTCTTAGATGCTAAAAATGTCTTTCCAAATAGAACAAAAGGATAAAAAGATGGTGCATAATGTCTGTGAGTGGGTTTGACACTTAATTATGTCCAAGCAGGACAAGGCAACTTGGGAGGAGTAAAAGGGTCCCAAGAGCAGGCAAAAGAGGCAGAAACACCCCCTCTCTTGCGGTTAGAGTTCCATAAAAAGAGCTAACAACCATAGCAGGTTCCACAATTGCCACTTCAGTCTCTGTGAGCCCCTGTGAACCCTACTTAGTTCACTCTGTGGTTTGTGTTCTCCTGCGGTCCTTCACCCCTCTGGCTCCTACAATTCTTCCTCCCCTCCTTCTACGGGGTTTCTCAGACCTCTGCCTAGTGCTTGGCTGAGGGTCTGTGTACCTGCTCCCATCATCTGCCTTAAGAAGCCTCTCTGATGACAACTGGGCTAGGCACCAGTCTATGGCTATAGCAGAACATCATAAGAATCACTTCACTGACTTCTTTTTCCAGTAGTTTGTGCCTCTACTCTACATATCTGGGCTAGCCAGCTTCTGGTTCCTGGATACCCTGGCAGTGCCAGGCTTGGGCTCCCCTTCATGGCACGGGCCTCAAGTTAGATCAGCCATTGGTTGGCCACTCTCGCAAGTTCGGAGCTACCATTGCCCCAGCACATCTTGCAGGCAGGGTAGATTGTAGGTTGACAGGTTTGTGGCTGGAATGGTGTCCCACTACTGGAAGCCTCGCCTGGCTACAGAAAATTAGCCTGTTCAGGCTCCATGTTCTCCATTACTAGGGGTCATTGCTAAGGTCACCCTCATAAATTTCAGGAATTTTCCATTGCACTAGGTTTCCACATTTCCTGCCAATTGCCCCCAATTCCAGTCAACTATCCCTGCATCCCTCTTTCCCCCATATGATCCATCATTTTTGCATCCTCACCTTCCCCTAGACCTACACAAAATCTATTCTATTCTGTTCTGTTCTATTCTGTTCTGTTCTCCTTTTGCTTAAAAGCTAATATCCACTTATAAGTGAGTACACACCATGTTTGTCTTTCTTGTTCTCAGGAACCTCACTCAGGATGACTTTTTTTTTCAAGTTCTATCCATTTGCCTGCAAATTCTATGATGTCATTTTTTAACATATGAGAACTATTCCATTGTGTAAAGATGCCACATTATCTTTACCTATTCTTTAGTTGAAGGGCATTTAGGGTTCCAGTTTCAGGCTATTATGAATAATGTCACTATGAACATAATTGAGTGTCTTTGTAGTAGGATGGAGCATCCTTTGGGTATATGCCCAAGAGCTGGATCATGTGTAAATAGTGATACTGTGACTTCTTCCTTTCCAATTTGTATCCTCTTGGTCGCCTTCAGTTGTCTTTAGGCCTTGTATTCCTGATCTCTCCAAGACTTTTATCATGAAGGATGTTAGATTTTTGTCTAAGGCCTTTTTAGCATCTAATGAGATGATCATGTGGGGGTTTTTTTCTTTAAGTTTGATTATATGGCAAATTATCTTGACAGATTTTTGCATGTTGAACCAGCCCTGCATCTCTGAGGTGAAGCCTGCTTGGTCATAGTGGATGATCTTTTTGATGTGTTCTTGGATTTGGTTTGCAAGTATTTTATTGGGTATTTTTGCATCTATATTCATAAGGGAAACTGGTCTGTAATTCTCTCTTTGTTGAATCTTTGTGTGTCTTGAGTATCAGGGTGACTGTGGCCTCATAAAATAAATGTGGCAATGTTCTTTCTGTTTCTATTTTGTGGAATAATTTGAAAAGTATTGGTGTTGAAAGTCTGGGAAATTTTTGTTAAAAAATCAGATTGGCCCTGGGCTTTGTTTGTTTGTTTATTTGCAGAGTTTTAATGATGGCTTCTATTTTCTTTTTTCTTTTTTTTTTTCTTTTTTTTAAAGGCAAGACAAAGTTTTACTTTTAAGTGATTACAAGCACACCAAATAACATGTAACAAATGGAGTCCTAGTATCTAGTGTTTGGGTTAGGATACAGTAACAGCAACCTCCACAACGTGTTCACTGTCCAAAATTAGCCAGGATGGACTGTAAATCTGGCTGCTGCTTCATGGAGTTAGAAATAGCTATTTAATACTTTTCCATAGATAATGCCCCTGGCCTTTAAGAAAGTGGAAGGGAACAATTTAGTCCCTTTCTTTCTTCAAAGAATTGGGGTTTTTTTCTACTAGACTAATAACAGAAAAGTCAACATTGCTGCCTGTCACTTGCACTAACGCATAGGAAAACAGGTGACATAAACTCCTTAAAAACACACAGATAAGATGATGAAACTTCAGGTCCAAAAATCTAGATTTGATATTCTCAAAAAGCGAACAGACTACAACAGCATAGAGAAATAACTTAATGCCTTCCAAAACAGAACTCGAGCTCTGTGGAGGTTTCATGTCCTATGAGGACATCTCCCACGCCAACCCACAGAGCAGGTGCTTCCATCTCCTATCCACCTATGCGGTAGTTCTCATGGATTTCTGGCTCAAACTCCAGCTTCTATTTTCTTAGAGGTTATGGGTCTATTTAAATTGCCTCTCTGATCTTGATTTAACTTTGGTAAGTGGTATATATCAAGAAAACTATCCATTTTCTTAATTTTCCAATTTAGTGGAGTGCCGCGTTTTATAAATATTTTATTAATTTATTCATATTACATCTCAATTATTAGCCCATCCCTTGTATCCTCCCATTCCCCCCTTATTCCCCTCCCCTATGACTGTGACTGAGGGGGACCTCCTCCCCTTGTATATGCTCATAGGGTATCAAGTCTCTTCTTGGTGACCTGTTATCCTTCTCTGAGTGCCACCAGGCCTCCCCATCAAGGGGACATGGTCAAAAATAGAGCACCAGAGTTCATATGAAAGTCAGACCTCACTGTCCACTAAACGGTGGAGAATGTCCTGTCCATCGGCTAGGTCTGGGTAAGGGTGTGAAGTTTACTGCCTATATTTTCCTTGGCTGGTGCCATAGTTTGAGTAGGACCCCAGGACCCAGATCCGCCTGTCATAATGTTCTTCTTGTAGGTTTCCAGGGCCCTCTGGATCCTTCTATAGTGCATCCTTATGATTACCTGGATTTTCCTCCATGTCTTTTGCTATGTCCCTGATTTTGTTAAGTTGGATATTTTTCTTTCTGCCTTTTAGTTAGTTTGCATAAGAGTTTGTCTATCTTTTTTTATTTTCTCAGAGAACCAACTCTTTATTTCATTGATTCTTTGTAGTATTCTCTATTTTTCTATTTTATCAATTTCAGTTTGATTATTTCCTGTTCTCTACTCCTCTCATTATAGGTGGTTGTGATCCACCATGTGGTTGCTGGGAATTGAACTCAGGACCTCTGGAAGGGCAGACAAGAGCTCTTGACCTCTGAGCCATCTCTCCAGCCCCTCTCCAATTTCTTTATTTAGGCACTTAGTATTATGAACTTTCCTATTAGCATTACTTTCATTGTGTCCTATAAGCTTGGGTATGTTGTGCATTCACTGTATTCTAGAAAGCCTTTAATTTCTTTCTTTGTTCTGTCTTCATCAAGTAGTCATTCAGTAGAATTTTGTTCAGTTTCTGTGAGTTTGTAGATTCTCTCTTGTTTCTGTTGTTGAAATTCAGCTTTAACCTGTAGGGGTTAAAACCCTGATATTATCCAGGGGTTTATTTCAGTTTTCTTATATCTGTTGAGACTTTCTTTGTGACCAAGTATGTGGTTGATTTTGGAGAAATTTCTGTGAGGTGATGAGAAGTTATATTCTTTTGTGTTTGGGTGAAATGTTCTGAAAACTACCCATTAGGTCCATTTAGTTTATAAATCTGTTAGCTTCAGTATTTCTTTATTTTGTTTGTTTGCTTGTTTGTTAATAACTTGTCCATTAGTGAGAGTGAGGTATTGAAGTCTCCCACTTTCAATGTGTGAGGGTCAACTGTGGTTTAAGCTTTAGTTTTGTTGGTGTTTGTTTGTTTGTTTGTTTGTTTACGTGCCCTTGTGTTGGAGCATAAATGTTAAGAATTGAAATGTCATCTTGGTAGATTTTTCCTTTGATGAGTATGAAATGTCCTTCCCCATCTCTTTTGATTACATTTCTTTGAAGTCTATTTTGTTAAATATTAGAATGACTATACCAGTTTGTTTCTTAGGTTCCAGTGCTTGGAAAATCTATTTCCAATCCTTTACTCTGAGGTAATGTCTCTCTTTGATATTGAGGTATGTTTCTTATATGCAGTAGAAGGGTGGATTCTGTTTTCATATCTATTTTGTTATCCTACGTCTTTTACCCTGTGTCTTTTTATTGGGGATCTGAATACACTGACATTGAGAGATATAGGTGAATAATAATTGTTCATTTCTGTTATTTTGGCGGTGGTGATGGATGTGTGTGTGTGTGCATGTGTGTGTGTGTGTGTGTTTCCATTTTTTGGTTTTGCTAGCATGAGATTATTTACTTCCTATGTTTTCATAGATATAGTTAACATCCTTGGGTTGGAACTTTCCTTCTAGATTCTTTTGTAGGACTATATTTGTAAATAGATATTTAAATTTGATTTTATTATGGACTATCTTGTTGTCTCTGGCTATGGTGATTGAAAGTTTTACTGGTTATAGTAGTGTAGGTTGGCATCTGTCCAGGCCCTTCTGGCTTTTTAGAGTCTCCACTGGGAAGTCAGATGTAATTCTAATATGTATACCTTTATATGTTACTTGCTCTTTTTCACTTATAGCTTTTAATATTCTTTCTTTATTTTTTACGTTTAGAGCTTTCATTATTATATGGGGAGTCTCTTGCTTTGGGTTTCATCCTTCTGTTATTGTCTAGATCTATTACGGGAGGTGTTTTCTTTTCCCAATTAAAAGTATCTTGTTTAGGCTTTGGTTTTTGGCTTTTGTAGGGGGTTGTTGTTTTGTGGAGGTTTGTTGTTGGTTTTGAGATAGCATCTCTCTACATATAACCTAGGCTGACATTGAATTCATGGAAATCCTCTGACCTAAGCATTTCAAGTGCAAAATACATTCCTAATGCTATACATGTGTGTCTAGCACTTGTGGGACAGAAAGGTCTTCTTTAATGCCACATGGGTTATATAGTAAATCTGTTTCTTAACTCCCCCAGAGTATCTTTCTAATATTTATAAACAATACTTTGACTACAGCAAAGCTTCCCTCTACTGTTTTATTGGTGAGTTCTATCAAAGTTCAGAAAGTCACTACAGGTTAAAGCGTTGGAAAGCACAGAGGGGAAGAGTGTGTTTCCATGGTTTCTAGAGTTAGCGCAATTTGAACCATGAACATCCATGGCTTATTGTTATGTTTGGTACAAATGTAATGTTGACAACAATACTATTAGCAAGGTGAACCTATTCACCAACTAAAAGGAACATTCTGTGAAGTAAACACAGAAGTGCATTTACACAAGGCAATATTTCCAGAATGAAACAGGAAGATCTAAGATCAAAAATTGAACCAGGCCGGGCATGGTGGCGCACACCTCTAATCCCAGCACTTGGGAGGCAAAGGCAGGCGGATCATTGTGAGTTCAAGCCCAGCCTGGTATATACAGCAAGTCCAGGACAACCAATGATACACAGAGAAACCCTGTCTTGGAAAAAAATTTTAAAAAACAAAAAACAAAAGTGAACCAGGCAACAATGGCACATACCATTAATCCTAGCACTTGGGAGACAGAGGCGGGCAGATCTCTTGAGTTCAAGCCCAGTCTAGTTTACAGAGTGAGCTCCAGGAGAGCCAGGGAAATCCTGTCTTGAATAAAAAGGAAGGAAGGAAGGAAGGGAGGGAGGAAGGAAGGGAGGAAGGAAGGAAGGAAAAACAAAACAAAACAAAACAGAACAAAAATTGAAAAATCATTTCAATCAAGACAAGTGATCATCTCCACTCTCAATTAGTACTGTTGGTACAGTTAACACTGAGTTAATACTGTTGTTAGTTAACTAGGTAAAGAACAAACATCTTCCAACATCATCATCTCCTATTTGTACACTTGGCACGACAAATCCGATAAAATCATGAAAAAACAACCACTTCCATGGCCTAAGGCACAGTCACTCTGTCCAACAGATTATCTGACCCAACTTACAAAGGTCAGACAATTGAGTAATATGAAAGGAAACTAAAGGCCATCGCTTTGAAAAATCAGATACAAATAAATGTCATTGCTATCAAAAGGCATGAATATCTGCACTTAGTACTTGATGTTGTCATGGCAGGCAACAACATTATAGGAGTTACTCAACGTGGCTGCAGACTGCACTTGCATTTGGTGACACTCTGACTCTCAGAATGTGTGTGTTTAGGCTAGTTGTAAAGGTACAGGCATTCCCAGTCACAGGTTCCAGAGACTTAGTCTATCCTCTGTATCTTCATGTTCCCACTCAGTCTACCAGATCCCAGGATTGACCCAGCCTGACAAGAGAACATTGTGTCCTCCAGCACCACCAGAAGGACTAATTTGGGCCTAAGAGAAGAAAACAGATATAATAGTGAAGGCAGCTTTACTTACACCCTTGGATCAGGGTCATACCACCCAGAAAGCAGAGGAGAATCAAGAGGAGAGGACTTGGTTATCCATCCATCTTCAACTCACACCATTAAGTCTCATCTCAGGAAGAATTTCTCCTGAAGTCTCTGCTAAAAATGACACCTGTCTTCAACCCCTTTCGCTCCTATAATTCTTCTTCCCCATGCTCCAAGGGGAGGGATGTGATGGAGATCTCCAATGTGGACTGTCATTCCACCTGAGTTTTGCCTATGGCTCTCTGCATCTGCTCCCATCAGCTGCCAGAGGACGCCTCTCTGATGACGGCTGGACTAGGCACTGGTCATGATTTTCATTCTGTCTGGATTGCCTCACTCAGGATGATCTTTTCTAGCTCCATCCATTTGCCTCTTAATTTCATGATGACATTTTTTTAGCAGATGAGTAATACTCCATTGTGTAAATGTACCAAATTTTCTTTATCCATTCTGTTAAGGGACATCTAGGTTCTTTCCAGTCTCGGGAAATTATGAATAATATCACTATGAACATAGTTGATCGTGTGTCCTTGAGGTAGGATGGATCATACTTTGGATCTATACCCAAGTGTGGTATAGGCTGGGTCTTGACATTGATTGATTCCCAGTTTTCTAAGGAACCGCCATATTGATTTCCATAGTGTATGCACAAGTTCGCACTCGTACAAGCAGTGGAGGAGTGCTCCCCTTGCTCCACATTCTCACCATCATGAGCTGTCACTTGTGTTCTTGATCTTAGCCGTTCTGACAGGTGTAAGATGGAATCTCAAAGCATGGCCCACAGAATCAACCAAGCAGGGCTCATAGGGACTCACAGAGACTGAAGGAGCAATCACAATGCCACCCTAGGTCTGCACTAGGTCCTCTGCATGTATGTCACGTTGTTAGTCTTGTGGTTTTGTGGGACTCCTAACAGTGGAAGCGGGGGTGTCTCTAACTCTTTTGCTTGTTCTTATGACTTTTTTCCTCCTACTGGGTTACCTCATCCAGCCTTTATATGAGGTTCTATACCTAGTCTTATTGTATATCCCTGGGAGTCTTGCTCTTTTCTGAAGGAAAACAGGAGGGGTGGATCTGGGGGTGAAGGGAGTGGAGAGAGGGGAAACT
This sequence comes from Acomys minous, assembly GCF_964271855.1. Lineage (NCBI taxonomy): Eukaryota > Metazoa > Chordata > Mammalia > Rodentia > Muridae > Acomys > Acomys minous. The sequence continues at coordinate 58,501,771 of NC_140484.1, read as the reverse complement.
TTGGTCAGGATGTATGAGAGAAAAATAAGATTAAAAAAAAAAGATGACACCTGTCCATAATAGGCTAGGAGAATTAATTAATGATCAGAGGGCAAAACCACAGCTGTGGTTTAAAGAACAAAGCTGTCTACACTACTAATAGTTTATTCAGAGAGCATTTGAGTTATAATACTGTGTATAGTGTACAACATCATTTTATATAGAATCCTGAGCCATAAATAATTCAAAAATCTGTTGCTTAGACCTACTGTCATGTTTTCTAATGCACCCAAAGATGCACAGTTACACACAAAAAACATATAAAATTATAAAGCATAGACTAATATATTTTCTGTATTACCAGTTAGAAGACAAAGTGAAAAAAGATCTCTTCACTTTTAAAACACACTAAGGTCCACCATATGCCTAGGACCATAACAGAAATGGGGACATGGAACTGGATAAAAGAAATAATCAGTACTCGTTCATGTAATAACATCTTATGATGCAGAGGGCTGTTGAGCTGTACTGTACTCCTGGATGGACAAATACACAAATTCTCCCCAATTTAATTCATTGATGAAACAAATCCAATTTTTTAAATCCCACACACCTTTGGAACTTGACAAACTGTTTTAAAAACATTTCCCACTTACTTTTTCACAAAGGAGTGCATGTCAGTCAGTGGCACACTTGTCAACATATGCAAAGCCCTGGGTTTGGTCCTCAGCACTGCAAATATTAACATATGCATACAGTCAGACTATCTCAAAGCTGGCTAACTTTACCACTGTTTTTTGCCTCCATGGAATTTTCTAGCTGATTTGACAACATGAAATGGGAATCCAAAAGTAGAACTTCTTTGTTCGGCCCTCAGTTTACAGTTGGACCAATAGTGCAGCAGTGCCAGATCAGAAGTTGAGTGTTTGCAGCCCAGTGTTGGCTTTGGCCTGGAGTGAGCAGGACATGGTCAGTACTGCCTTCCAAAACCCTTTTCCCAGCAAACAAACATGGACAAACATGATCTGAATGTATGCTCACTATGCTGGGCAGTGTCAAGGAGGAGGACAGTCTCCCACCCCCAGGACTGACCTATGGGTTGGTGAGATATTCCTGCATGTAGTCACAAACACTGCGGCAGGTGCCAGCAACCAGAGTATTGGCAGAGCCCAGCCTCATCCATGTCCGATCAGTAGATACAACTTCTAAGAGACAACAGCTACAAGGTTCAGCCTTTGAAATGATGGCCAACTGCAGCTAATAATAAACCAGTACCTTAGGCCAAGGGAGAAGACTGTGTGATTGGCTGATGAGTCACCCTCCTTCTCGACAACACATTATAAAATCTTTGTTTTTCCTCAGGAAATTCCTACAAGCTTACCGTGGGGTCCCGGGAGCGCCATGGCTGTTGTTGGCATCACCATTGCCTTGCTGGTGTGGGTGGTTACCCTCCTCGTCATATCCATCTGGAAGCAGATCTACAGCAGCTGGAACCTGCCCCCGGGACCTTTCCCACTTCCTTTCTTCGGAAACATTTTTCAGCTGGATCTTAAGGATATCCCCAAGTCTTACACGAAGGTAAGAGAAATATTGCTGCATTAAGAAAACAAGCTAGAGGTTAGATATAATATGTACACGTTAACCTCATTGTCAGCTGTCATCCAGTGACAGGTTATCACGCTATTAGAATTAACAGTCCAGTCCGTCTTGGGCCTGCAACACCCCCAGGAGAACTGCCATGCAGACCCAGAGGCCCTGTGCAGTGGAAGCAATTATGAGAGACTGGCGTTGCCGTTAGCATTATGTGACAACAGATACAACAACAGGAGTGCCCTGGCTAGTGTCAGCCTGTGTCAAAGAACAGACTGAAAATGGAAGTATTGAGCCAACTGTGATTTGCCAGAACAGCAGCATCTGCCTTTTGCCAATGCTGTGAACGTTGCATGGTCTAACCAGCATCAAAATGCTACCAGGCAAGGAGTTGATGCTTGGTGTCTGTGTTAGCGGTTGTCTTTGCACATGGCAGGGTAGCTACAGGCTTAGGAATGTTGATTCCCAAGTTAGCTGGCAGTAGCTTGGCATGAAGAGCCTTAATCTTAGGAGCAGATGAGAGAGTGATGAGTGTCACCACTGATTAAACAGCCACAGAGAAGAGAGTTGTGTCTAGACAGAAATGCCCCCCTGCAAACCCAGCTCTTCAGGTGGAGAGGGTGTCCCTGCAGCAGACTAGACAGAAAGGGTCCTTCCCCAAGCCCTTGTCTCTCTCTGTATGGAGAACAGGAGGGCAGTCTAAAGCAGGCTGACTCCTGCCTACCTCCTGCTCCACTCTGTGCATTGGTCCCTGCAGCTGGCAAAGCGCTTCGGGCCAGTGTTCACACTGCACCTGGGCTCGAGGCGTGTCGTGGTCCTGCATGGCTATAAAGCTGTCAAGGAAGTGCTATTGAAACACAAGATGGAGTTCGCCGGCCGAGGGGACATTCCTGTGTTCCAAGAGTACAAGAACAAGGGTGAGTTGGTTTTCCTGGGCCATTGGAGGGGGCAAACTAACAGGGAGAGTAATGTGAGTACCATTTAACCACTCAAATCTTTTTTTTTTTTTAAGTTTTTTGAGACAGGGTTTCTCTGTGTAGCCTTGACTATCCTGGACTCGCTTTGTAGACCAGGCTGGCCTCAAACTCATAGAAAGATCCCCCTGTATCTGAGTCACCATGCCCAGGTTGATTCCCTAAATCTTAGTGACAGCAACAGAAGGAAGAAAGACTAGGCAAAGACTTGGTTGATGGCTTGTGCCTGCATGAGAGCATCTTTAAGATTTGTACTGAGCAGGCAGTGAGACCGCCAGCAACCACCCTCACAAGAGAATGGCAGACGGACTATTTCTGACCCCAGGAAGTCTCCTCCGGAGGAGTCCTCCTCAGGCCTGTGTGCTTTTCTACATTTGTCTTTCCACTCAGCCTCAACTGTCTCTGGGAGTAGATGGCTCCATACACCCAGGTCCTTTCACTTGCCCTGAGGTACCTAACCCCGCCTGGCACTCTACTTGCAGGGAAAGACCAGGCTTTAGGTATTTGTTTTACTCTATTCTAGCTGGAGATCTCCAGAGAGAGAGAGAGTTGCTCTACCCTGAACCTTGCCCACCTGTTCCTCCTGTAGAAGGGAAGTTCAGGATACAGGCTGGCTGATTTTTTTTTTTTCTGTTTTCACAACTCTATCTTCTGTTGAGTGTGGGCACCCAGAACCAGAGGTGCTCCAAGCTCACTGGTGCCACCTGCCTGCCCAGCCTCCACCTTGTCTGTACCTTCTTACTTCTTTTTCATCCCAGATATCTATCTCAAAGCAGATAGATGAGAAATAAAGTGTCCCATGATCCTGCCTGAGTCAGTACTGGTGATAAATTCCTACAAAGCTTTTTCCTTTTGTGTGAGATTTTAGATCAAAGCATTCTCGGCTTTAGGTCTTATCTTTAGTGTCTAGCTTGGTTTCCCAGTCTGTGTTTCCAAAACTATTTTACCTCAAGCAGCAGCATTTGATGGTCCCTAATCAGTACTGTGGGTTTCTGATTTGTCTCAGAAAAAAAAAAGCAAAAATTAACCATCTCAGTCCTTGTCCTTGATATAGGAGTTACTGATACCATACCAAGCAAAGTGACAAGGACCTGCTAGAAAGGGCACAACCCTTTACGTGTCCTCTAGCCAAGCTCAAGCAATGGGCCAGTGCAATTACCATCTGCCTCTCCATAGGCTAGATTCAAGAGGTATTTGCTGTCCCTGCCTAGGGGCTCCAAAATCCTATTTTTATGCACCCCAGAGGGGCATGTAAAATCAGTTGAGCCTTAGGTAAGGAATGACTTTGAGTCTCCAGTGTTCATTATGTGAATGTTTGTGATAGTAACAGGATTAAGCACAGGTGTGTGGCAATGTACCAAGATCACAGCATACATCATTTGAGGAAATATTGGGAAAATGTCATCCTCACCAGACAGTCAACCTAGTGAAAGAGCCCCTTACCACAGTGGTAAGGTGTCAGCGCTGCCACTTTCTCAGCCATCGGGTCTTCAGGATAAAGACCTCCTTTAACCTTCAGAATAAAACTGAAATCATAAATCTGAGCCATGTCACATACTTCCCTCTCCCCTCTCAGGCTGGCCATCTCTTGTTCTAGAAAGTACTTTAGACCATATGTGCCCTGAAAACTTCCCCCTGTCCTGCAGAGTGTTTCACTATGCATCTCATATGTGATTAGACTGTTAATATGGAGAGAGTATGAGATGCAGGCAAGCACTGCACCCCCATGTGGAGATTCTAAGTCATTGTTGTCTGTCTTGAGATACTCAGAGCCTAGAAGCAGGTATCAAAACATTCTTTATTAAGGAAATGATGATGGAAGAAAGTAAGAGAGGTGGTAGGGAATGGGTAAAGAAAGAGGAAGGACTCCTGCAGTGTAGAGGGACCTGAAGGTCTTTACTAGGCAAAAGCTAGCTGGGTGGGACTGGGTGGGGCTGGGTGGGGCTGGCCCTAGATACCCTGAACTGGCTCCAAGAGAATCCAAGAGCTCCAAGAGACAGCTACTCAAGCCATCAGTCAGCATGGCTTAGATTCAGTTTTGAGGAATGAGAAATGCTCACAGAATTAGCTGAGCTAGAGATGGGAGGAAAGGAAAAAGAAGTTTCAGAGTAGTTGATTCTCAGTGTCACCACGGGGTTAACCACGCCTTGCTCTAGGAGGAGAAACAATCAGTTTCGTCTGAGGGGAAAGTACTCCCTAACATTTCATTGAGAAGAGATAGCACACAGCTTTCTCTCCTAATGTATTCAAGCTGGGACATCCTCTGACCCTCAGGTTTTAGTAAAGGATGTTGCTTTGAAACCAGAAAGCCGTGAGTCGAAGTGTTTGTGTCGTGAAGGTTAAAATCCATGAGCTCAGAAATGCTGCTTTAAAATTCTATGAGTAGACAGAAAGAGGGGGCGGGTCCTCGGTTGGAGTGGCTGCCTGCAGCTTATTTAGCATGGTGAAGGTTCAAAGCAAAGGATGAAACCAAAGAAAATAAACTGGTGCTAAGAAGCGGCAGCTATGAAACACAGCCTGTTCGCTCCCTTTTCTTGTACTTCTTTGTCACCTGTTCATCCCACCCAGCACCCAAGACCGTTTCCCCCTCCTCCCCTACTTCTCCAAGAATTGGGTATTTATGGTAACCTCTGTGGGTCCCTTTTTCTTAGGGGTTATTTTCAATAATGGGCCCACTTGGAAGGACGTGCGGAGGTTTTCCCTAAGCATCCTCCGGGACTATGGAATGGGGAAAGAGGGTAACGAGGCCCGCATCCAGAGGGAGGCGCACTTCCTGGTGGAGGAGCTCAAGAAGACCAAGGGTTAGTATATCAGCAGGTGGGAGGGGTCCTGGCTAGGCTTCCGAGGACACTGAACAACCTGGAGGCAGTTAGCAGCTAAAGGAATCCTGGGGAAGAAAAAAACGCCAAGCTGGTCCCCTGGCACTGCCTTCTCAATTTGAGTCCCAGCTCTTTCCAGAAGAGCAAAAGTGGCCTCCGGGTGTGACTGTTGTACTCTAGAAGGCATTTAAAAAGTAAAGACCCTCTGCTCAGAGGTAGTAGGTAGACAGCACAGTCTCCTTGTGGATCCCACTATATGGAGAGTAAGGGCTACTTCTGACATGGACTCTGGTGCCCAATTGTTAATCACTTCCCCTTGGCAGGGCAGCCTTGCCAGGCCACAGAGGAAGAGGATTCAGGCAGTCTTGAGACTTGATAGGCTGAGGTCAGATGGTAGGGGAGGAGGGGTACCCTTTCTGAGGATTGGGGTTGGGGGGTAAGAGGGGGGATGAGGGAGGGAGGGTGGGACCAGAAGGCAACAAAGGAGAATCCTACAATCGGGATGTAAAGTGAACAAATTTTAAAAATAAAAAGTAAAGACACTTGGAGGCTCACATATCCATTAAGTCCTCAGTGAGAACTCACAGAAGGCCGAGTTAACTAGGGAATGCCATGGTGAGGTGCTCATACCCTTTCCCTGTTTTCCAGGCCAGCCTTTTGACCCCACCTTTCTGATTGGCTGTGCACCCTGCAACGTCATTGCGGATATCCTCTTCCACAGACGTTTTGATTACAACGACAAGAAGTGTCTGAGGCTCATGAGTTTGTTCAACGAGAACTTCTACCTGCTAAGTACTCCCTGGGTTCAGGTGACTATGCTCCTCCTTTCCCGTGAACCTCCAGTTGTACTGTTTACATCAGAAGGAAGAAGAGGAAATACGCAGGTTGCGTGAGAGAGACAGGCCTAGGAAAGCAAATTACAGGAGCATACAGGAGGGCATTGGACTAGGATGGCTCAGCACCCCTCCCACTTCCGTGCCTGTGTAGGCTTGCATGTACTCACTCCTACCTGCACCACCTGGAGAGCAGTACCCCCAAAAGACACTGTTGGACCCCGTGTTCTAAATAGTATGATAAAGACAACCATAAATTCATTGTTTGAAGGTTCTTGTCAGTTACATATGTTTTGTTCTTCCTAGCTTTACAATAACTTTTCGGATTATCTACGATACCTACCTGGAAGCCATAGGAAAGTCATGAAAAATGTGTCTGAAATAAGACAGTATGCACTGGAAAAAGCCAAGGAACACCTACAGTCACTGGACTCCAGCCACCCCCGTGATGTGACTGACTGTCTGCTGATAGAGAGGGAGAAGGTACCGGACAAGATGGGCCTCCTGGGGTGGGCAGAGTGCATACAGTTCCTACACTGTGAGCCACTCGCCGGCGTGCACGCTGAGCACCATGGCTGCATTTTGATGTTCTTGGTTTTTCATAAGCATACATGGCTTCAGCGTGACCACCATGCTCTTCTCGGGTTACTTTTGGAAGGCATAGGCCCACTATTCGGCTCCCTCCAGGCCAAAGACGGACTGCAACGCTTTGGGGAGTCTAGTCTTGTGTGAGAAAACGTCAGCATCCCTTTTTCATATTCATCGCCCAATTTTGCTTAGCCTCCAGTGTTCTGGGCCTTTCCACCTTTATGTTCCTGGAGCCACTAAGCCTCTTACCTGCCTATCCCTTACTTTCTTGCCGTAATGGCTTGAAAACACTGATTTCCTCTAGACAATTTCCATTTGAGAATCCCTGCCCCTGGTCCAAAGAGCACAGCCTTGAGCCTGAAGAGAGGTTGACACTAGCCCCTACAGCTTAGAGGTCACTAGCATCATTACACAACTCTGGCACTACTGGCCAAGACAAGACCCTGTGACCTGGTTAAGAAACCCTTTCCTGTGCTTATCCTTTTTCCTGGGAGCCTCAGTTTCCCTCATCATGAGGTAGAAAGAGCTGTTTCTTCATAGCACAAGGAGTCTGCCATAGCCTGGTCTCTGATGAAGAGCAATAGGCACCACTTTCTTACAGCTGAAGAGATCTGACCAGATCCCTGACTGTCTCCCACTTCACAGGAGAAACACAGCGAGGACCCCATGTACACCATGGAAAACATTTCTGTGACCTTGGCCGACCTGTTCTTTGCAGGAACAGAGACCACCAGCACAACTCTGAGATATGGGCTCCTGATCCTCATGAAATACCCAGAGATTGAAGGTACATGACTGAGAAGCCAGACGCCCAGGTGGCACAGCTGTGCCCTGTCAGGCTCACCCTGTGTGCCAGGCTTCTGCTGTGGTTCTGTGGCCACCTTCTTACCTTCAGTGCCCCAATACCACTAAATGAACATCTTTAAAAGCACATGGCCTTGTATGCACCAGGGCTTAGTATCCTGAAGACTGGCTAGTCCTCCACCCACGCCCCACTGGGATGCTTACAGCCCAATGCTGAAATGGAGAGGGGAATGAGTCTGTGCTCTGCCCTGTAATAATTTATAATGGAGAAAATAATGTTCCAGTTTCCCCCTGAGAAACACTCTTTGCATTTGTAGGCTGAGCACAGTATAGGGGCCAGGCTGGGTCATGCTGGAACACCTCACCCCAGGGGGCTCTGAGGTGGAAATTGAAAGGGAAGCAATCAAGGCTGTCCCATAGCCACTTGACTTCCTCTTCAAGGCTTGGAAGCCAAATCTGGGCAGAAAAATTCTGTGCCTGAAGCGGGAGCAGGGGTCTTAACCCGGCATGCTGAGGGTATACATACATTTGCCAGATATGTGCAGTGTGATGACCCCACATGTAAGCCAGTGGGGTCGCCTTTAGTAGAGGAACTGAGGGGACTGACAACCTAAGGTGGAGGTGCTCAGAGGCCTGAAACCCTGCTGTTCTCTGAGCTAAGCATAGATCAGGGCAGTGACTACATACAAAGCAATGTTTGCCAAGAGCATGTTTGTGTGTCTGTCCGGTCCAGGGCCAAGATTTGAACTCTGGCCATTCTGTCAGCAATGCCTTTGACTTTTCACATCACACAGAAAAATGAAAATGGAAGATGACTAAAGTCCAGGGAGGGAAATGTATAATCACAGTAGTTAGAACTTGTACGACTGTGCTAGGAAACATAAATTTTAAAATGTTTTAAATTATTAGCATAATGATTTTCTAATATAGATGAGGAAAAAATAAATATGACAGGGACATATACATTCATTGCCAAATTGAACATATACTGACTTTTTTAAATGTTTGCTTTGGAGCTTTTTAAAGAAATTAAACATTATAGGGCTGGCTAGAGCCCTACAAACTCACACTTCCCTGCTCCGCTCCCCGGCTATGGTGATGCTTCAGGACCACTGTGTAGCATTTCCATGTGACTTGGACATTGAAAATTAACTAAATATCAAAATATAACTCATATCTTTATACATGCCTTAATAGTATATCATACCATATACACTTAATGCAGCTTGCTTTTTTCACTCCACATATTATAGAGCTCCACAGCAAATCCTAATCACAGAAAGACAAAGGAGCTTGACAAAGGCTGCTATTGCCTCTGTCATAATCACAGAGACTTTCGGATTTCAATAACTATATTCTATTCTGTCACCATCTTTCTATTTTAAACAATAGTAAGATGGCCTAGGGTGATAATTCAAAGATTTCCCTCTAAGAGGACATTCCCAAGACCCTTTTATTTCTACTGACATGAAGAGAATTGGAAAACCATCACCAGTTATGAGAATGGATACCCAAACTTCCTGTCAACTGTGGATGATCTCACAGATCTTAGCTTCATGGACATTTGTGTGGAAATGACTTAACAATTCAAAGTACCTGGGGATTGTAAATATAGTTTAAAGTGCTCCATAAACATACAGTGTGTGCCTTGGCAGGTGGATGGAAGAATAATTAGATAGATGTCTGGGTGGGTGGAGGTTTTGAGGGAAACTTGGACAGATGGATAAGTAGGTTTGTAAGAGTGTAGTGGGGTGAGGTAAGTGGATGAAAAAGTGGGTGGGTTAAATGAGCAGATAGATGAGCAGGTAGATAAAGGTGACTTTATATATAATATATGTATGTATACATATATGGGTAAGTGGGTGGTAGGTAGACATCAATTCTGGAATTAACCCTTTAAACTGACGTCATTCATGCCTTGGCAGAGAAACTTCATGAAGAGATTGACAGGGTTATTGGGCCAAGCCGTGCCCCTGCTGTCAAAGACAGAATGGAGATGCCCTACATGGATGCTGTGGTGCATGAGATTCAGAGATTCATCAACCTTGTCCCTTCCAACCTGCCCCATGAAGCAACTCAAGATACTGTGTTCCAAGGCTATGTCATCCCCAAGGTCAGGCATGAGCTGGAGAGCGCTCCACGTGCAGTGTCCTGTTAATGTCTCACCTAGGTTGCTCTTCAGGCTAGAGACTCAGGGGCACCTTTGAGCAGCATATATGGCTGGATGTGGGAATCAAGGCAGCATGCATTCTTGCCCTGCAGAACTCTTCACCCATAGTCACCCCAATAGCCTCATGACTGAAGAAATTTAAAATATGCCATCCTGAACAATGTAAAGTTCCAGCAGCCCTCTTTGCTAGGGTCTTCCAGATCAAAGTCTATGTTTTGTTAACGTGACTGATAGAAACTTCTGCTTCTTCTTCCAGGGAACAGTTGTGATCCCAACTCTGGACTCCCTTTTATATGACAGCAATGAGTTTCCAGATCCAGAGAAGTTTAAACCTGAGCATTTTCTGAATGAAAATGGGAAATTCAAGTACAGTGACTACTTCAAGCCATTTTCTGCAGGTAAGCAGAGGTCAGGGGTCACACGTTCTCTGAGAAATTGTCTCCTTCAACCATATGCTTACTTTCATGTGCTCTCCCCATCTTAGATAAGGGCTACCATCCCAACTCTGCCTTGCCCTTGTAATGTATAACCCAAGGATATTCTTTCCTATTCAAAGAAATCAAATGGCAATTTCAACAGCAGTCTTGGAAATGAAGTGTTCTGGGTGGATAATTTTATCACAGAGTAGACATTTTTCTAATTAATTGCTCAGCTTTTCTACTCTAACAAGACTCAGTAAAAAGCTCTCAAAATTGTATTACTGAATTCTTCATAAGTTACAACAAAAATTGCTAAACTCTATTCTTTAGCTACCTAGACTCTTGGTAAGCATCTGGACCTGCCCAGATGCTCCCATCCCAGGACCTCCCCTAGGATTTCCACAGCCGGTTTGATAACGTTAACAGCCTATGTTTGCATAGGCTTCACCTGTCCCATCTTCCTGAAGTTACAGCAGAAACTTTGGGTCCATTTTCCTAAACTACTGCTTGTTTATGCAGCACAGTTCTGAATGTGTAGTGTCACTACCTGGTCCCTGAATGAGGCAATGTCACTGACATTCTTGTTCTCTGACATATGGCCACTGGTGTTCAAGGACCAATGAGTGAGGACAGTTAGTCCCACTTTCAAGTGATGTGCCTGAAGCCTCCTCCCACACTCCCAATCCCTTAATGTTAGACGTGTTAACTTTACAAGGTCCCCTCAGCACCTCATCAGCACTCTTGTTCCTTCTAGGAAAGCGCGTGTGTGTTGGAGAAGGCCTGGCCCGCATGGAATTGTTTCTGCTCTTGTCTGCTATTCTGCAGCATTTTAATCTGAAGTCTCTGGTTGACCCTAAGGATATCGACCTCAGTCCTATTACAATTGGCTTTGGCAGCATCCCACGCCAATATAAACTCTGTGTCATTCCCCGCTCGTGAAACCTGGAAACTGCCTGGCACAGCCATCCATTGTTATCCCTTAAAATGTGTTCTCAAAAGATTCCAAGCATATAGAGTTTGTGCCATAAAATGGAACAGAAAAAATAAATAAAATCTTGATGGACCATGTTAGTTATGAATTTAATGACAGCCTTGTCTCCTTGGCTGTGTCAAAGTTCCCCGTAAGTGAATACCATTTCAATGCCCGTAGTGTAACATCTTCCGATGTGTTTGTCTCTGACTTCAGGATATGTTTGAATATGCATGGATAATCATGGTTATCTGCCTATCTCAAGACTCTGAATTTAATGATATATTCAAAATTCTCTTACGGTATAGAGTATCATATCCCTAGGTTCTCAGGACTATAATGTGAGCAGCTTCATGTTGGCCCTACTTTCTAGCTCATCTACTTTGGGTCACTACCCAAACCCAAAGTTTACAGACCCCACAGCAGTAACCACCGAAGTTGCTTGGACCATCATGACCCCACAACAGAAAGACTTCTTCCAGGAAAAGTGTAACTTTAACTTTTGCTTTGGGGCAGAGATGTTTTAACTTAAAAGATTACCATTAGAAAAATTCCAAAGTATCAGGGGAAAGATGGGGTGTGTGTATGTGTGGCTCTAAGGGCTATTGACTAAAATTGTAGCATCATCTGGTCCCTGTCTAAGATTGACACCTGGTTCAGCAGAATCACTAACTATATTCACTCAGTGGTAAAGCTTGAGATGCCTCAACTTCACATGTACAGTTGCAACCCAGGCCTGGTGGCATACATTTTTAATCCCAGCACTCAGGAGGAAAAAGCAGGCAGATCCCTGTGAGTTCCAGGACGGCCTGATTTACATAGCAAGTTTCAAACCAGCCAGGACTACACAATGTCTCAAAACAAAGAAATAAATAAAACAGGAGTGCAGATCTTTAGGAGAATTAGCCTGTCCTTTTTAAAAAAAATTACTATTGCTTTTTAGTGTGCATATTTCCTCCAGACCTGACATGTCCATGCCCATTTTGAAAATACAGTGACTGTCACAACCTATAGAAAACTGTTCCTGAATCATGGCAATGAAATAAGCTATACAGCAGATATGAAAGTCTATGAGAACAAGGCTGTTAGCATTCACTTCAGTACAGAAAGGAAGCATCAAAAGACACTCAAGAGACCTTACAAGATCCTCTTCTGGAGTTCCGCTCAAATCTGAAATGGTACATTCTAGAACATGTAAAAAAAAAAAAAAAGACTGAGGCAGGACTTAAAAAGGAATAACTGTCTCTGAATCATCCTTGTTCTGTAATTCACCCTGATAACTCATTTATTCCCTGAGTTGGGTTTGACAGAATCTTTCCTTTTTGTCCCCTTCCATGTGTGGAGTGAATATCCATTCATTTGCATCTTACCAGGCAACCCACAAAACAAATGGCCCAATGGAACTAAAGATGACTAGGGAAGGTCTGCCAGGTCCTCCTCAAACAAAAGAGCAGCTTTAGTTTAGGATGTTCCTGGCAACAGTTTAGATTTCTCATGAGCACTACAGACCACATGCAGACTCAACTTTCCTTGTTTGGCTTGAAGAATGAGGTGGTGATGGAATGCATAGAGCTGGTGATGTATCTTCCTTTGTTTCAAAGTCTATGCTCTGTGGGCCTCCATGAAGAAATTAAACTACAGGGTGGCTTCCGATCCTGGAGCAGGTCCAGCTCTAAATCCTTCTGGCCAAGGTCGGAAGGGTGTGTCAGATACTCTGGTGAGCGAGAGGCAGGAAAAGCATTGACTAAGAGCCTGCGGTGTGGACCCTAAGCTAGTCGAGAGTCAAAATTGAGCCAAGACACTTCCAGATTCAAGACTTGAGGGGCTTGGCCCCAACACCCACTCATCCACTCAGTACATACTCAGATGAAGAAGAAGTACAAAATATCCCCTTTATTTCAAACAGCCTCATGTAGTGTTTGGGGTCAGTGTGTCCTCCAGGCCAAGATGGGTATCAGGTCCTGCTTGGTGAGGACTCTTGGACGTTTTCCTCGTTGACTTCTAAGGGCTTGGGACTGGCCTGTAGAAGATAAAGGCTCAGGCATTTTTCCCTGCTCAGACAACCCCCTTCCATCTTTGTGTGCCCATGCTACCACGTGTCTACACCTTCACCCTAGCTGTGCCTGTGCAGCAGGAACATCCTTTCCCACAGACTATACTCTGGAGAACACCAGTATTCTCCTTTCCCTTTTGCCCCAAGATTTACCATCCTCCATGAGCTGTCTCCTTCATCTTGCATATTCTGAATTTGAGCAAGGATCTGTACCCCGTGCTTTTCCAGTTCTTCCTTCACCCTATGGAGGAAGAGTGGACAAGGAGAATGGACACAGGAAAATCAAAGTATAAAGAGACATAGGCAGAAGAGGGGCAACAGCTGCCATTCATCCTCCTGGGAAGAACGAGGACACAGGAGCTCCTTGCCCACCTCTGCCGTTTCTGCTGTAGCTGTTGGCACCTCTGCTTCAGCTGCTGGTGGTGCTGAGCTGCAGCCTCTAGGAGCTCCTCAGCTTTCTTGTTCTCCTCCTTGAACATCTGCCTGGAAGTGGGGAAAGGAGTCAGCGCTGGGCATTTCCTCCTCTTGCCCCACCCTACCTCTTACATTGCTGCGGCTGCCTCGTGGCTTCGGAGGAAGAGCCCATCAGTGAAAGTGGAAGACCCCTCAGACCCACACAGGGCAGACAGGCGATTTTTCACATCCTCCAGCTTCACCTCAATCAGTTTCTCTACAGAGAGAAAGAGGAATGAGCAGGTGAGGGCAGGTTGATGCAGGTGAGGGCCACCCTTCTGCCCTGGCCTCACCTTCCTTGAGCAGCTGCTCCTTGCTGCTGTCCAAAGCTCCCATCTCTTCTGCCAGATGTTCAGGCTTCTGAGGGGTGGAACAAAAAGAAGACCTCTCCAGATCCCCTGGCTCCCTCCGGCTTCAGAGAAGCCTGCGTAGAGCTGGTCATTTCCCCCATCAGTAAGGTTCACTGCCTAGTGCCCTGCCCCTCAGCTCACGCAGCCACGGCACAGCCCCAGGGCACTGGCCTTGCCATCCCTCTCCTGGGACCTTTTAACCTTGGGAAAGGCTGAAGGAAAGCACTTGAAACCCTAAAATCTGCAGGCCTATGGTCCTGAGCCGCTCTCCAGGGACTTAGTTACTAGCATTTCTCCTCTCTTCTCTCCTCTGTGGCTTCTTCACTGACCTGCTCTTCTGACATTCAGCCTATTTCCTGCTGGGTGTCTGGGAACTCCCGGGGTGAATGTTAATTGTTTGTTCTGTGATTTGTCTACTGTGTCTAAGATCGTCTTACACACACACACACACACACACACACACACACACACACACACGGATATTCTCAATGGATGATGACTCCATTTGATGTTATCACAGCACACACACACCCAGAACACGGCTGGGCTTGGGGTGACAGCAGGGCCACCAAGGCTTGTATAAGAACAAAGTATAATAAATGGCATAGCTTTGTATGACTCACATGAAATTCCATGAGGTCCTTATGTTGGCTCATCAAAGCCTCCAGTTGTTCTTCAAAATCCATCCTAGAAGCCAACCACAGAGCCACAAAGGCCATGAGCTACCACAGGCCTGAGTCTGTAGAGCACTCAGGGACTTTGTTCATGTCCACTCCTCCACAAGGAATGCCTTCGCCCCCTTGATCATGAAGGACTAAGCTTGGCCAGGTCCTCTGCCTACCCAGGGCATTGCTGTACATAAAGCACATCCCCAGCCCAAGCCTCCTGCCTTGAGGTTTACCTCAGCTGCCTTAGTTTGTCCTTCTCATTGTCAATCTGAGAGTGCAGGAAAGAAATTCTCTCTTTACACTCCTGCAACATGCTGTGCTTCCTGGAAGGAAATCCACAGTCAGCCATGTTTTTGAATGACTCAAAGACAGTTGAGGGAGGGTTGGGAGCATCTATTCTGTTCCTCTGTATTCAGGCAGGTGATGCGGGAGGGAACAGGAACACTTAGGGAGAACACTGTAGGCATGGTATCTTACCTCTGTGCCTCACTTTCCTTCTCCTCACAGTGCAGCCGCATAATCCTCAGGCTCTCTGTAAAGGTAATAACTGGGCTTTATGAATGCTTGTTGAGGCATCTAATTTGGCAGATGGAACAAAACAGATCACTTCAAATCTGTGGACACCTGACTGGATTTTGACATTTTCTGGGTCTGGTAAAAAGTCATAGGAAGGTCATGAGGTCAGGAGTTCTTAAGTTTCTAGCTCCTAGAGAGAGTGGATTTAGGCAGGTACTACAAAGCCTGGAAATGGCAAAGATGGGAATACCTTGCTTTTTATTCAAGATATCCTTCAGACGCACTTTCTCTTCATGCACTAGAAAACATGATAAAGGTTCAGGCATTAGGGACCAATCACAGAAATCTCAAGGTGTGACCCTAACCAAGATGTAGTTTCCCTGAGGCAGGCAGGTTTCCAGCCCTATGGTAACCACACTTCTATAAACACAATATGCCATACATTCACAAGAGACACCTGTGAGGACACTGAGTGACAGCCACTAGTCCTGGGAAGAACTACCCCAATCAGAAGGGCCATGTGATAGGTAACACAAGACAACTAAGAAAGACCTCTCCAGTAACAGAGCTGGCGGGGCAAGGCAAGAAGCTGTGTTATCTGGGGCAATGGATGGAGGATCATGTCTACAAACGACTCAGGCACAAGTGTCCTCAAAGGCATTTGCAGAGCTTTTAGAAGATAGGATGCTGCAAGAACATGAGGTTGGAGAAAGAGAAGCATCTTGGCCCTGGTGAGGATATCAAGTGCTTGCAACACTGCCTTGGAAGTCTAAGACATTACGGAAAGCTCCACACTCTCAGTCAACTTACATTCGTCCAGTTCCTTCTGCATGGTATCCCAGACAGTCTGAGCCTCTCCAAGCTCCTCACTGGCTTTCTTTTTTGCTTTACCAAAGAGTAGGATAACATTTAGTTAGGCACAGCCTCAAGCACAAGTGATGATTTCATATTCATCAAAACACCTAGGGGGGCCCAGATTTTACAAAACAGGAAACAAGGCTTTCTAAATCCTGGTCCTTCTTGCTGGCTCAGGTGGCACAGCGCCACCTTCAGAGGCAAATGACTACGGCAGTTACATGCAGGAAGGTCTTGGACTTACATCTTCATGAAACAACTACACATGCACTAACAAGGACTCCTGTATTTCTACATTTTTATTGGGCCTGGCCTGGGAAGACATCTGGCTGCTCCTGGATAACAGCCAATCGCTGAGCTCACCTTGCTGAACCTCGTTAATGCGGTTAATCAGGACCTCAACCCGGGGCTCGAGACTTCCCACTGCAGGGAAAAAAAGGAAGCTCATTGTTGATAGAGTATGCCTGCCTAGGATTCTGCAGCTTTCACGCCACAAAAATCTCCTAAGCATCTCATAAGCACAGGTGCTACACTATGGTCTCAAAGTTGGAGTGTGAGGACAAGGAACAGAGCCATAGAGATGCTGAGTTAGGCTGTAGGAACTTTAGTCAAGGGAAATGAAGCAAAGGGAAATTTCTAAAGGTAAAGTCAGGAAGTGTTTCTCAGATATAGGAAAATGTCAAGTAAGAAAAGAAAGCCCTCGAGCCCTCTGGATAAGGTGGAGGGTGCAAAGTGCAGAGGCCTGCCCTGAGGAGGAAGTGAGACTACAACAGGGTGGCATGGCAAACAAGGAGAAGGTGGCAGGGTGTGACGGGAAGCAAGGGTTAGGGGTAACGCCTCTGGACCTAACAGAGTGCTATGGCATCAAGGGAGACTTAGGACAAGGTCTGGGGAAACATTTTGCCTTCTTCTGTTCCATCTCTGCTTCTGTGATGCTGAATCATCAGGGCTCCCTTTTTAGCTCAAAAACTAAAATGTACAGAGCCACCGAGATGGTGCCGTGAATAGAGACACTTGTCACCAAGCTGACAACCTGAGTCTAATCCCTGGAATCCACATGACAGGAGACACCTGGCTCCCTTAAGCTAGCCTCTGACCGTCACACTCTGTGCTATGTACAAGAGCATGAACACTGCACACGCACACACACACATGCATGCACACATAGATGCACACACACATACACACACACACACAGAGGTATGCACGCATGCACGCATGCACACACACACATTTCTTAAAATTAAAACTGAAGTTCAGAAGCATCCATTTTTATGTGTATGAGTGCTTTGTTTGCATGCATGCATATGCACCACATGTGTGCCTGGTGCCTGCAGGGACCAGAAGAGGACATCAGATCTCCTAGAAATGGACTTCCTGATCCTTGTGAGACACCGCATGCACGCTGGGACACATCTGTCCTCTCCTAATGCTGGGCTACCTCTCTACACACACACATCCAAATTTCAGTTTTAAAGAAAGGTAATGTGAATAAAACAATTTATTTGTGTGAATTGTGGTGCTTGGGGTTGAATCTACATCTGCCTGACTTCAAACCTCAAGGTAGGCCTCGCAGGCAAAAGAGACACATGACCTTTCTGCAACTTTTTCACCATTTCCATTAAGTCTTGAATTTTCTGTGTGGACATGCACTGGCCTGCGGAGATAAAAACAAACATTTCAAACTAGAAAGGAGCTAAAAAATCACTGTAATGGGTTGATGGCATTGTCAATTAGGAAGTTCTAGAAAGTCTAGAAATACATAGACTATAAACAAAATGTACTGCAGAAAGTATTTTTAAAATAGCCAATTTTTAAAACCAACTAGATACTTGCTGAGATGAAGGAATTATTGAGGCTGTTATATAGTTATGGCAATAGTTTTATTTTCCTGGAGTACAAATAGCTTTACTTTATATAATTGATACCAATTAAAAGCTTCCACAGAAAGTAATATTTTGTATTAGTTTTTATAGTCAGTATATACATCTATTTTTAATTTTCTGGTGAATGAGATGTTGGAAGGCACTACTACCTGTGGTGTTAGCATCACAGTAAAGGAATTAGTCTACGAATCACCTGATTTTTAAAAGGTCACCGATTAACATCCTTTTGTCAAATGGATGCTAATACTGATTAACCAATGCTCAAGATCTAAGAAACAATTCAGGGATAGAAAGACACAGTAAAAAGCACTTAAGGATGCACAAGGCGCCGTCCAGATTAGGAAACTGCAGAGGGAATTTCTTAACATCAAGGGGGAAGGGGGTTAGAAAGATTCCTAAGGAATGATAAAGTCTTAAAAGCTACATTAATTTAATCTCAAAAAAATGGTCTGTAAATAGATTTTGATCCAAATAAATGCACTGTTTAAAAAAAAAAAAGCAAAATTTTTTAATCAACTAAATACTTGCTGAGATAAAAGAATTGTTGGAGCTGTTAAACAGCTACGGCAACTGTGTGATTTTTCTAGAGTACTTGTCTTCCAGATACATGCACGGGACATTTATAGATGACACAGCTGTCAGGGGTGCTCTGTCAAAACAGAGTGATGGAGGGGGGTGGGGGGGGGAGGAATTGACTAAGTCACAAACGTCAAAGCTGGGCGGTAGAGTCATGGCGTAAGCGCATCTGGTTCCCTGCTTTTGTATAACTTTGAGTTTATCACAATAAATAAATATATATATATATGTATGTATGTATAACATATATATACATATGTATGTGTGTGTATGTATGTGTGTATATATATATATATATATATATATATATATATATATATATATATATATATCGTTTTGCCGCCCCAAAACACAGAAGTTAAACAATCGTTTGTGCAGAAAAGTCAAGAACCGCAGTTTTGTTCGGATGCAGTCCCAGCAACCCTCACGCTAGGCGCGCTATTCTGGCGACAAGTTCCGGACAGCGAAGTACTTCAGGCCTGGCGCCACAGGGCCCCCGTGCGAGCCCGCTGTGGAGGTGACAGGTGTGTGCCCTACAACAGCCCCACGCTAGGCCTGGCATCGCGAGGCCGACTGGCTCTGAGGCGACACGCGCCTCGTCAGCGAAGATGGCGGTCGGCACCCCCCCCCCAACCTGCCGATCTCCTCAGGCCTCCGCCCGCCGCCCTCTCACCCCGCCAGCCCGCAAGGCCAACCCAGGCGCCCTCCAGCCACTACCTCCGGGCCCCTCAGGCCCGTGCAGCGGGTCTCCTGATCCCTCAGGCTCCACACCCAACGGGGGCTGCGGTCTGGTGGCCATACTGCTCCACTTCCCCAGCTGCCACAGCCGCTGCGAGGCTGTTACACACTGCACCTGCGCAGTACGCTGCCAGTGAGCGCTAGAGGACCACGTGGTCAGCCGCTGCGCATGCGCAGGCATAGACCTTGGTCGTCGTCGTCGTCCCCCACCACCCCCCCACCCCTCCCCAAGATAAAAACACAAATCTTATTTAAATGTGATAATCAAAATGAAGACTTGAACGCAGTAACTGGCCAGTTTCAGAGGCTAGTGTGGACAAGCATGAAGGCCTCACTGTCGACAGAGGTTAGGGTTATGGTTGTTAGAGATAGAATTAAAGGCTACCAAGAAGAGCCTTGATACCCTATGAGCATACACAGGGGGAGGCGGTCTCCCTCAGTCACAGTCATAGGGGAGGGGAGTAAGGGGAAATGGGAGGGAGGGAGGAATGGGAGGATGCAAGGGATAGGACAACAATTTAGATGTAATATGAATAAATTAATAAAAATATTTTAAAGGAAAAAATAAAAAAGCAAAAATAAATAAATAAATAAATAAATAAAGTTGTCAGTGTTAGGCTTTGGGTTCCATGTGGGGAATTTCTACTCTTGGACGGAACAGTGATACTGAGCAGACTCATGATGTCTGCTGAAAAGAACCCCAAGGACCTGTGGTGGACATGACAAACAACCCAGTTCCCAGTTCCCAAGAGACCATTCACCACGACTTCAAAAAAAAGCCTGGTGTCTCCTCCATGCTATGCCTAAGCCATGCTAAGCCATCTGCCAAGACATAGCCCGGGTCTGAGCTCTTCTGGCACATTCCACACCGACCTGAGGGTTGGGGGGGGGGGGACCTATTCTCACCTCGCTCCTCTATGGTAGTCTCTGTGACTGAGGTACAGACCTTCTTATACCACAATAAGCCAACAATCCATGTCTGATAGTTTGCTCGTCCAGTCCCAGTCTAAAGTCTCGCAATACCTGCCCCGGAACACACTAGGCTCTCAGAGTTCTTAGCGGGAGAGAGGGAGGGAAGTCTGGTGGACTCCTGCTCGGAACAGATGCTAAGTAAGGCTCCCTGGATCCCACTCAACAGCCACTCTAGAAATGCGAGTGAATACCTGGTACTCAGTTGACTTGTGTTGATGCTTTATGCACACTGTGTTGATAAGTAAGCTGGCATGAGGTGCCCATAGGGAAATAAATAGTATATTTAAAATTATGTACTGTTTTATTGAAGACCAAAACTAAAATGATATGTATGTACATGTACATGGAAACTTTTCTAAAATAGACCACACCCTGGGACAGGAAACAGATCTTTACAAAATTCAAAAGGAATGAAATCACTCTTTGAATTCTATCAGACTGCAATTTAATAAAACTTAAAACTGACTGAAAACTGCCCGCATGCATGTGTGTGAGTGTGCGTGCGTGTGTGTGTGTGTGTGTGTGTGTGTGAGAGAGAGAGAGAGAGAGAGAGAGAGAGAGAGAGAGAGACAGAGAGAGAGAGTGTTCTGATATCTTATGAGGACCATGAATTTTTTTGTGATTCAAAATGTGAGAACGTAATAATTACATGTCTGTATATTTCAAAGCACAGCAAAAAGACATATACGTCTTTCCTATTTGTGATGGCTAACCTTCATTGTCAACTTGATTGGTTTAAGAGTTGCCATGGAAGCACATTTCTGGTTATACCTCTTAGTGAGGTTTAACTGGGGGGGGAAAAAGACTTAACGTGCATGTGGGCAGCACCACTGATAGTGAGGTCGTAGAGTGAATAATGAGTCAAGAAGCTGAGCACAAGTATTCTGCATTCTCTGTGCTGACCCTGGAAACAACACAGCCAACAGTGTCCTGCTCCCACACATCCCAGTCACAGCCCCCTCCCACCTCCCCTCCCACTCCCACCCTCCCTCCCTGTTTCCCCTGCCCCCCTCCCCTACTCCTCAGAGAAGGGGAGCCCCCTCCCACCTCCACCCACCCCCTCCAGCATCCCCGCCAGGGAAGTGATCAAAAAGCAGGCAGCAGAGTCCATGTCAGAGTCGGCACCCGGTCCCCTCACTAGGGGACCCATATGAGGACAGAGCCGCCTGTCGGTTACATCCGTGTAGGAAGCCTAGGTCCAGTCCTTGCTTGGCGCCAACTAACCAGGGCCCAGGGGAGCCTGTGGAGGTGGCAGGTCCCACCAGCATTCCTTCCCTACACGGATGGACTACATCTTCTTCAACTACAGGCCAAAATGAACTCTTCGGCCCTTTTAAATAGCTTCCTGGCTGGCATTTTGTATTTTAGAAAAGTAACACACTGTGAATCTCTTGCTGGGCCTAATTTACAAATTAATCTTTCATATAAAATTTGTTCATTATTTTTAGGAGTTTCCTGGTAAGATGTTGGGGAGTGCTAACGAATGGCATCATGTCATCTGAAAATCGGGATAGCTTCACTTCTTTCCTATTTGTATGCCTTTAATTTCCTGCTCTTGCCTTATTGCTTCAGCTAGTACTTTTGAGCACAACGTTGAAAACAAGCATAGACAGTGGCCATCCCTCCCTGGTGCCTGACTTTAGTGGGATTGCCTCAAACTTCTTTATGCAGGATGATGCTGGCTTTTATTATGTTGAGGTATGCTCTCTCCAGCTCTATGTTTTCCAGGACTTTCATCAGGAGGGTATTTTGTGTTCTGACAAGGGCTTTTTCTGTACCTATTGAAATGTGCAGTGATTTTTGTCTTTAACTTCATTAATGTGGTTTATTACATTTACTAACTTGTGTGTGGTGCGTATGCATGAATTGCAGGAATAAAGCCAACTTGGTCATAATATATAATCTTTTTGATGTCTGTCTATATTTTATTTGCAGTGTTTTAGTAAACATTTTTGAGTCTACATTCATCAGGGATGTTGGCCTGTAGTTTCTGCTGTTGCTGCTGTTGTGTTTCGTTGTACCTTTCCCTGTTTGGGGTATTAGAATGATACTGCCTTTGTAGGAGTTTGGGAGTGTTCATTCTGTTTCTGGCTTGGTTGTTGTTGTTGTTGTTGTTGTTGTTGTTTGCTTTTTGTTTTTGTTTTTAATAGTTTAAGAAAAAATGAATGCAGATTCTCACTGAAAGAATTCTACTGTGAAACTTCGAACCCCGAAACAGATCTAACCAATGGACAGGACAGTCTCCACAGTTGAGTGGAGAATGAAGAGTGGGGTCTGACTTTCATACGAACTCTGGTGCCCCATATTTGACCATGTTCCCTGGATGGGGAGACCTGGTGGCACTCAGAGGAAGGACAGCAGGCTACCAGGAAGAGACTTGATACCTTATGAGCATATACAGGGGGAGGAGGTCCCCCTTAGTCACCGTCATAGGGGAGGGGAGTAAGGGGTAAGTGGGAGGGAGGGAGGGATGGGAGGATACAAGGGATGGGATAACAATTGAGATGTAATATGAATGAATTAATTTTAAAAATATTTTTTTAAAAAGAGTTCTACTGTGAATCCATATGGCTGGCCGTAGATGTTTTATTTTCTAGCTGGAAAGTGTTTTATTATTGTTTCAATCTCTTCATTTGTTATGGGTCTGTCTAAGTTGATGGCTCCTTCTTGGTTTCCAGCTTAATGGATACAGGTTTCTAAAGTATTACCTTATAATATTCTAAATTCCTTTGGTGTCTGTTGTAATATTTCCCTGCTCATTTCTGATTCAATTGAGTCTTCTTTTTCTTTCTTTTGATTAGTTTATGAAACTTGTTTATCTTATCAAAATAATAGCTCAGATTCATTGATTATTTTATTGTTTTCTTTGTTTCTGTTTCATTGATCTGTGCTCTGATTTTTACTATTTCTTGACATGAACTAGGTTTGGATTTAATTTGTTCCTGTTTATCCAAATATTTCCATGACATCATTGAGTAATTTATTTGTACTATTTCTGATTTTTTTTACTATAGGTACTTAGAGCTAAGACTTTTTCAGGGAGGCAGAGGCAGGAGGACCACTGTGAGTTCAAGGCCAGCCTGGTCTACAAAGCAAGTCCAGAATAGCCAAGGCTACACAGAGAAACCCTGTCTTGAAAAAAAGAAAGAGAGCTACATATGTTCCTTGTAGTAGGACTGTTTCCAATGTGTCCCAGAGGTTTAGTTGTGTTTTGTTTTCATTTTCATTAGTTCCAGTAATTTTTTATTTCTTTTTTGATTTCTTCTTTGATCCATTCATCACTCAGTAATGAGTTGTTTAATCTCCGTGAGTTTGTGTATATATTAAAGACCTTTTTTTCTGTCAGTTTTAAGTTTTATTACATTGTTGCCAGATAGGATACAAGGAGTGATTTCATTCCTTCTGAATTTGTAAAGATTTGTTTTGTGTTACAGGACTCTGTCTATTTTTAAAAAGCTTCCATGTGCTGCTGAGTAAAATGTGTATTCCTTGATATTTTGGTGGAATATTCTATAGCTATTTGTTAAGTCCATTTGACATATGATACCAGTTATTCCTGTGTTTCTCTGTTAATTTTTTTGTTCAGATGATGGAAAAAGTGAGGTATGGAAATAGTCTACTATTAATGAGTTGATGCCAATCTGTGCCTTCAAATCCAGTGTGGATAGATAGATAGATAGATAGATAGATAGATAGATAGATAGATAATGAAATTAGGTGTCCTGGAGTTTGGTGCATATATGCTTAGGATAGTAAAGTCTTTTTGGTTAACTGTTCCCTTGATTAGGATTAAGTGCCTCTCTAATTCCTCTGATTATATTTAGTTCGAAGTCTATTTTGTCAGATATTAAGATAAAGATGCCTGCTTGCTTCCTAGTCCCATTTTATTGGAATAGTTTTTCTATCCTTTTACATTAAGATGGTGCCTATCTTTAAAGCTAAGACTTGTTTCTTATAGAGAACAGATAGATGGATTTTGTTTCTTGATACAGTCATTCAGCCTGTCACTTTTGATGGAAGAATTGAAGCCATTGATACTTAAAGATATTATTGAAATGTGGGCGTGTTAATTGCTGTCATGTTGTTGATGTTTGGTGGTTGTTTGTGTTCTCACACAAAGTGGTACATTGTGGTTTGCTTTTTCCACCTGTTTTTGTTTTTGTTTTTTTGTGGGGGAGGGATTTGTTGTTTTGTTTTTTGTTGGAAGGGTTGTTATGCTTTGAGTTTCTTTTTTTTTTTTTTTTTTTTTTTTTTTTTTTTTTTTTTTTTTGAGTCAAGGACCCTATGTAGATCTAATTGTCCGGGAACTCATTATGTAGCCCAAACTAGTCTGAACCCACAAAAATCCACTTGCCACTGCCTCCTGGATGTTGGCATTAAAGTTATGCACCACCATGCCCAGTGATACTTTGTGGTTTTATGGGAGTATTTGGACAGAGTAAAGGGAAGGGAGAAGTGGTGTAATTATAGTATAATCACCAAAAGTTAAAAAAAAATGTTGTTACATTAATTGACAGTTACCTTTTGCCATGCCAAGTGCAGTCACTGAACTTTTGAAAAAGTAGTATAGTTTATTGTTGATTTTCAGGTATGTGTGCCAGAGAATTAAAATAGCCTTTTTTATTTTATATGTAAAGAAATGTTGTTTTCCCCTATACAGTCCAGTAAACACATCATCACAAAGTGTTCAGTCAGACTTTCAAAAGCATGACCTATAGTCATCACTTAAAATGTGTATCCTGTCTAAGCTGTGGATCCTGTTGTCTGAGATCACAGCAGCGCATGAAAAGACCTATCAGAAGGAGCCATCAACATGTGAGAAATGACTTTCACTGATGAGTTGTGAAGCTACTTTTTATGTGCAAAATATGATGACCAAGGGATTTTAGTTTCTGTTTAGATGAGAGTTGACTTTTTATTCTGATAAAGGATATAAAAAAAAAATCAACACCTGAGAAGAATTGACCTGAGACTCTCACTTGCTTTATTTTCCTGTTGCTGTCAAAGACAACTTAAGGGAGGAAGAATCTAATTCATATTACAGTTCCAGGCTATATAGTCTATCATAGTGCGGAAGTCACAGTGATAGAATCTTGAAACAGCTGGTTATATCACATCTATAGTAAAGAAGCAAAGAGCCACAGATGAATACATGCATGCTTACATCATCTCCATTTCCCCGCTCTTACCACACTTCAGCATTCCCACACTGTTGTTTTAACAAATGAAAAATCTCAAACATTCAATTTTACCAATAAAGACTCAGGAGCCAGATGCTGGGGTGAAAACTTGCTATCCCAGAGAGGCAGAAAAAGCACCCATCTGATCCTTCCTACTTAGCTCATGTCTCAGAGGAAAAAGCCCATAAAGCTCACTAGCTCAACTGACAGCCCAGGAGGAAAAGGGCAAAAAAAAAAAAAGAAAAAAGAAAAGAAAAGAAAAGAAAAGAAAAAGAAAGAAAGAAAGAAAATCTCAAGGCCAAAGGCTTGCTAGCTCAAAGCTCAAAAAGGTCCTTCTTTCCTATTCATGCCGTCTTAAATACCCTTCAACTCAAAGTCCCTCCTGCTCTTTAACCACTGTCTGCTGGGATTTTGCTTTGCTTCTTGACCTAGAATTAACTTTAGTAAATATTGTGTGCAGAAAGCTCTTGTATTAAAGGTCTGTGTTAGGGCTGACTGAACCACACCATAATCACCTGTTTACAATAAACAGAAAGTTCTTGAATTAAAAGTGTGTGTTATGGCTGAACCACACCAAACAAGAAACAGGTTTTCCACACTCCCAGGGTTCACAGTGAGATCAAATATCCTGTAGCATTTCCCCATTTTTGTCTAAATAAAAGACTTTTCTCTAACATCAATAAACTATGTACTACATGGTAAACACACACACACACACACACACACACACACACACACACACACACCTTCTAGTCCATTAGTATTTGGCAACATTGGAGAAGGTATTCTATTATCTATCCTATCTTAATTAGTCTAAAGTTTTGTAGCTAATTATTCTCTTATCATATCTTATGTCTATCAACCTAAAAACATCTATCTAGACCATAAACCATCTTTTTAACTCTCTAAGCAACTACGCTTAATTGTAAAGCTATAATTATCTAGTCTTCAACATCATCAGAGACCTAAGAAGGATAAATATCTGAATAAACAGCAAGTGCAGAGCAAGCCTCTTCCAAAACATAGAAATGACAGATTCTACTGGCTGCCTGGAGAGTCACCCAAGATATTTCTATAATGTTGGAGCATCATCTTCAGCCTTCTAGCTCAGAAAATCCGACAGACTTTTCTGTGGAGCAGGTAATAATATGAAGGATTTGCTCACATTGTCCTTGCAAAACTTGGCAGTCAACTTTCCTACATCCAGTTTGTCCAGTATTCTGTCTGCAGTAGGAGCAAGACCTTTTCTTGCTCAGTGGCTAGCTTGTCACACATGTAGCCATCTCCTAAATGAGAATTTTCTGAGGCTTATCATTTTCTTTGAAGTTGAAAGAGGGGTGCTGCCAGGAGCTGACATGTCTTGTCAAAAAATTCTCAAATTAATAAAACCTCTTTAAATGTCATATTCTACAGATCTCTGAGGTATTTAAAGACCATCTATCGCTAGTGTATCTGAATTACTTGTTTCTAGCTATATATTGACTGATTAAATTAAAAAGTATCTGTGATTAACAGAACTACTACCTAACAAAACCATGAGTTTGGCTGAATATTAGTTTGCATTTCTTAATTATTATATTATAAATAGTTTGTGATAGTACTTCAAAAGGACTAGAAGTTCACATTGTATTTCTAAGAATTACATAGGTATAGTACCTTTAAAAGAATTGATACAAAGTATATTATAACCAAAATATATCTTAACTTTGTATCATATACAAAAGATCTATACAAATATAACCAACTATTACTTTAATTTTGTATCAATATACAACGATGTATAAAGTAGATTCCATAATCCACCCTTTTCACTATTGTTCCTATATTATTTCTATATCCCCCTTTTGTCAAAATAAAATGGAAAGATTTTAACTCTAATATAGTAAAACTATTTACAAAAATGAAGCAATTTTTGCCAAGCTTTCCACAATAACCAGCTTGATTATATTTTCAGTCTTAGGAGTAAGTATTTTTGAGTTCAAAGTTCTGTAAAATGTTCATGTTAGTCTCATTTGAACTCAGAAATTTGAATGTCCTAAGCAGTCTGTAGCCTGAAGCTGATCTTTGTGTGGTGATTGTCAGCTTAGTGGAAATCCTGACTAGCCAGAACATAACAGTCAACTCAAGGGTGTCTACTGTTTGTGAAAACCAGGCATCAGAAGAAGCATAAAGCAGTTTGCCCCAGTGATTGGTGTTACACAATCCAGGTGGATTCTTAGTTAGTTAGTTAGTTAGTTAGTTAGTTAGTTAGTTAGTTAGTTTTTAGGCTTTCTATAGACTTGGTACAATCCATACAACCACAGAGGTTAGGTATACAGGTAAGAGACTATGCAGGTGGTCTTTGCAGTCACCACACCCAGCAGAGTAACAACCCATGGGAGATAAGAAGGGAGTTCAGTTCAACACAACTAAGTAGCTAGTGTTGGTTCAAACTTCAAGAGTCAGACATCAGTTTATTTTAGGCATGTCTAAGCACAGCCCAATTTGGTGAAATTTTTCCTGCTAATAATTAATTCAATCCCACAAGCACAATAAAACTTAAAGATGTGACTACATTAAAACTCGTTGTAAAGAACTTGTGGCATCTTCCATTAATATGGGTTCTATAGATTGACTGCATGTGATAAGTTCCATAAGGATAGGATCTATAGATTGAAAAGCTCACAATAAAGGTCTATGGAGGATTCAGCATGGTCCTGGACACAAAATAGTGCAAAGATCACCAAGCTTAACCACGGTCCCTCCCAGCCTTCTGAGACTATAACAGATTATTCATTCCTTTCTTTGAAGAAACACACAAGGTTCTGGTTCCCCTTATATGTGCTTATGTGTGAGCACAAAGGCCTCCATGTCTCCTGCAAGACTAGGGAAGAGGAGAGTGAAGCATCTCCCAGGGAAGGAGAAATAGGATGCACCGTTATGAAGAGACAGGATTGGCATGGGGGCTGAAATTTAATGGAAGAATTTCATGGAGAGAGGAAAGGAAGAGAGGGGATACCAGGAAAGGCTAACACTAAGGGTCTTTTGAAGTGTCATATTAAAAAACCTACTACAGTAGAAACCTCTGAAAATATATACACATATGAAGGAAATCTCAATGGAGTCATCAAATAATGGCAGCGACAAAGCCCCCAATTAGACAACTTTTGCCACTAAGTGAAACATTCAGTATCAGGAATGTGTTACATCTAGTTGAATTGTTGGCTAAAGGAGCCCCCATAGAAATCCACAAAAAACTAAGCTATTTCCATGGATATTGGTTGTTCTCCAGTAGTTGATGGTAAGGCTCTATTGCTGAAGACGACACCTATCTACCTCATTAAACACAGTGAAGTTGGGCTGGTGCCTAACTAGAGACTTCATCCTTGCTGACTAGTACTCATGGTATTGGAAAGTGCCGTGCATGTTACTAGAAGAGGAAGGTAAATACAGCCAGATACAAAGCCTTCAATCCACAACAGTATCCTGCCTGCATGATGCAGGGGCAATGGTGGCACAGATGTTGTAGAAGAAACTAACCCCTCTCTGACTGGACTTCATGCCTGCTCTATGAGATGGAGCCCATGTCTGACACTGCTTGAGTGGCCAAGAACATGAGACTATATATGAAATAGACCTAGAGGAAAACAAAGTATTAGTGTTCTTCTGAAGGAATATAGCAATAAGATGACTTCTAATGACATCCTGCTACGCCCATAGGTCAGCATCTCATCAGGGAAGCTTTCTCCAGCAAGAAATGGAAACTAATACCAAGACCTACAACTGGGTAGTGCGTAGAAAGTGAGAGACCTTGTAACACTCAGTCTCAAATGGGATATTTTCATCGAGCCCCTCCCTTCAGGGATCAGGAAGAAGAGGTGGAAAGCTGATTAAGAGCCGGATGGGATGGATAAGACCAAGGAAATACAATAGGGTCAATGCACATATGAACTCACAGAGACTATGGCAGTATCACAGCATGCCCAGGGCCTGCACAGCCTGGTCCCTGGCACTGAGGAGAAAGTGGATATGAGCTCCTATCCTAAACCAAGAAGCTATCTCCAATTGACAACTGCTTGCAAGGAAAAACTTAGTTTCTCTAATGGGGTCCCACTGGGTATGCAAACTATACTTAAGGGCCAACCCCATGCCCAGCAGTAGATATCCAACACAAAATAAACTCAGTGGTATTTTTAGAGAATTTTCATCTCATATTGCTTTGTTTGGACTTTTTTTTTATCTTACTGGTTTTTTTGCTTGTATAGTATAGGTTTTTATGGGTTTGATTTGTGTTGGGGGCTGACTCTGTACGTATATGTATTTCTAGTGCTTTTTCTTTGTTGTTTGTTTTGTTTTATTCTGGTTTTTTATTTGTCTTTTTTCTTTTTTGTTGTTGTTGTTTTAACTTTTTATTGATTCTCTGTGATTTTCACATCATGCACCCCAACCCCAATCATCTCTCTGTTGCTCCATATCCGCCCTCCACCCTTGCAATTTCTCCCACAAAAGAAAACAAATCTTGTCCTGGAAGCTTTAGTGTGTCGCAGTGTGCCATACCCTTTTGTCTACACATCTTTACTTGCAAATGTCCATCACAGTGAGTCGTTGGTCTGGCTCAAGGCCTCTGGCTTCTGCTGCATTATCAATACTGAATTGATCTGATAGGTGATTCCTCTCAGATATCCTGTTGCCCTGTGCGTGGAGATCCTTCAGCTTTGGATCTGCAGGGATGGTCCTTTCACACACTCCAGCAGATCCTAGGTGGGATAAATGTTGAGGTGGGCCAACTCAAATCCCTGGATCTGGACCTGGAAGGTAGCTGAGTTGGTCAGGCCACCAGATTTCCTGGGCTCGCAGCACCAGTGTGAGCTCTCCAGCACTGCTCCAGCTAACTCACCCAATGCTGGAGCCACCAAGGGCAAGGTCAGCTCTCAGGCCCTCAGGCCCTTGGGGCCAGCTCACCTGTGCCATCCCTAATAGGGCTAGCTCTACTGTGCTTCCCAGGTGAGGTGCCAGGCTCACTAGCTTTGAGAAACAAGGAGTTAACCTCTCACTTGCCCACACTGTGGCAGATGAAGGGTAGAACCAGCTCTTCTTAGTGCTTGCTCACACCCTTAGGACTGGCTCACCCACATCCCTGGCACCTGAGTCAGCTCTACTATGCTGCTCAGGTGAAGGGCATGGCCAGCTCTCCTGAGTGTGGTGGCAAGGGACAGAACCAGCTCAGCTCAGTACAGTGCCTCAGGTGGCAGTCCAGATCAGGGACATCTGCATGGCCTTTGATAGTAACACAGGGACATCAACACAAGCCCCAGCTGCCATAGGACCATGCATGGACCCAGATAGACCCTCACATAGAAGAATGGGCCCTGATATCCTGATGGCCTTAGGTGACAGCACAGACCACTTAGGTTAGCATGTCCTGCCTTGGCAGCATGGCCCTCAGACATCCACATGGTCTCCAGTGGCAACCCAGACAACAGACATCCAATTAGCCTTTGAAGGTAACTCAGGCCAAAGGCATCGACACAGACCCCAGTGGCAGCAGGCTCATGGACCGAGACATGGCTCTTGGGTCACAGGCCTGGTCTGGGCCAGGACATCACCATTGCCTCCTTATATGGGCCTGTTCCTCACTACCTTTGTGTCTTCAGTTCCATCTTTCTCCACAGTGTATGAGCCCCTCAGCTTGGCTTTCTCTTCCATATCTCCACTGTGTACTCCAACTTTCTCATCTTTCCATTACACATGAGCCTACCAGAGTGGCCCCTAGAGCAGGTGTTTGAATGCCTTTCTGCCTGAGTGTATTGCTTCTGTCCTCCCCAAGCAAGGAGGTGAGGGACAACCTGGAGTGGACACTTGAGGGTCTCTCTTCTGGCTATGCTGGACTAGCATGGCCCACCTGCTTGTTTTCTAAAAAGAGAAAGAAGGCACGGAGTTGGAAGGGTTGGAGAGTAGGAAGGATCAAGGAGGAGAAACTGTAATCTGTATATTGTACGAAAGATTATTTTCAATTAAAAAAATAATATGGATTGCTGTTAATTTTGTACTCAGTCATCCCTGCTGCCCCTTGGCCACATGCTGGTAAATTTGTTCTAGGGCTCAGATCTTTGTCTGGTTTGGCTAATATTCGTTCTAATTGTTTATTCTGAGCTGGTCATTGGACAGCCTCCTGTTTTATTTGCAGGACATTTGGGAAGGGTGTTTATTTTGGCCTGTTTTCAAAGCACTGGTCAGATTCTGCATGCATTTGTAAGCACTCGGCCTTTTTCTTCAGCCACTTTTTTCTACTTTTCTATTTCCTCTCCTGCTAATTATATTATCATTGGGTGTTTTTTTTTTTTTTAGTCTAGAAGTTCTATGAGTGTCTGATCATAAAAAGCCCAAAGTTCACTGTCATTGTTACCTACAGCCAGACATGGTAGAGGTAATTATCAACTTGGCAGAATCACCTTGGAGATGGGCCTTTGGGCATTCCCATGGGAGATTTTTCTTGATTATGTCAAATTTATATGGGAAAATTCATGTTACTTGTAGGCATGACTACTTCCTGGGCAAAGGACCACGGACTATATAAAATGGAGAATATCAGCTAGCACCAGCATGTATCTGTTCTTTATTCTCCTCTTTTGACTACAGACACAATATGACCAGTTGCTTCCAGCTCCTGCTGCCTTAACATCAGAAAGTCATGGCGGATTGTACCCTACATTGTGAACTGTAGTACACCTTCCCTCCTGAAGTAACTTTCATCAGGGTATTTTGTCACAGCAACAGGAACAGAAAAATAGGACAACATGCGCCATTCTCAGAAGGAAAGCCATAACACTCTATCTTGATCTTGGGTTTGAAGGAATCGTCGTGATTCAGCTGAGAAGACTCATGCATCAGACTGACTATGAACCTCAGCATGTTCCTGAAAATATGCATAAGAAGACACACATGGTTAAGTACTGGCCTTAGAGTGGTAATCCTAGGATTTATTCTAGAGGCTAGGAGCTTACATCTGTTTGTAAAATTTAGCCTGTTGTACAGAATTTTCATGATGCCAATGTTCTTCAGTTTTCTAAATTGGTGGTTAAATGAAAAGGAACATTTCTTTTTAAGAAAAATGTCAAAATTACTAAAGGTTTTGGTTTCCTTATCCAAAGACAATTGGTTCTTCTATATCTATGACCTCCAGCTTTGGAAAACATTATATCCTTATAAAATAACTATTGTAAGACAAATAGTAAAGGTGTACATTTTTTAATTAATTTATTTATTTATGTTCTATCTGCATGCACACCTGCATACCAGAAGGGGGCACCAGATCTCATTATAGATGGTTGTAGTTGCTAGGAATTGAACTTGGGACCTCTGAAAGAACAGATGGTGCTCTTAACCACTGAGCCCCATGGAATACATTTTTAATCCCAGCACTTGAGAAGCAGAAGCAGGCAAATCTCTGAGTTCTGGGCCAACATGGTCTAAAGAGCAAGTTCCAAGACAACCAGGGCTGCATAGAAAAACCCTATCTTGAAAAACTAAATAGTAGTAGTAGTAGTAATCATTGTTGTTTTTGTTGTAATAGCAGTAAATAGTGCAGCCTACAAATATAAGACAACAAAAGAAACAGACTAACTTTACCAAATGGAGATATTATGCACTATTATGAGGGACTTTGATGGTAACTTAAAAGTAAGAATTGGCTTCCGAGAGTTTCCACAGTGCCCTCCCAGGGGACAGAGAGATAAATGAATGAGAACTAAAACCAGGTGATTATGTCAATTGAAATACACCTTATCAAAGACTCTGTCCAGTTTCAGCACGAAGGACCGTGTTGGAGCCTTCCAACCATCTTTGTACTATGAAACCTTAGGTGATGAACTGTTAGATGAATGTCTAGCTTCAAAATTGCGAAATTGTGCCACTTTCCTTGGATGCCCATAGAGACATCATAAAAGTGAGATTGTGTTCATTTTCAATGATACCAATTGGTGTCCCAGGATATAAACTCCTTCCGATGACAACTCTTCAACTCTTACTCTTTTCAACATATTTTTAAATCGTTTTACATTTAGGTATTTTAAGAGTTTTCTCTGCTACTTGGAATTTCTCATGGCATATTCAATTGTATTTATATAACTAGTAATGTTTTTTATTTTACTGAAGCCAAACAAAAAAAGGATAGCAGTATTGCGTGCTCTGGGTAATCAGGTCTCCTTACCCCGGAACCCCTCCCACCTCATTTGCATCAAATCTTCTTGTTTGAAATGATTCCAGTTTTGCATGATCTGACAGAGGTCTGTGTTAAATTTTCTAAGAGCAACTCAATTAGAGCACCCCTGCTTTAACGCCAACTTGCTAGAGTCCCTACAAGCAATATTTCACACTAAGAAAACTAAAAGAGTATTAGGTGTATTCCCCCCAGCTGAGTTAGCATTTTGACGTTAATATTAAATATAGTAAAATAAAGCAAAGTCTTTGTGAAGTTGTACTGTCGACTTGAAAGGGTCTAGAGTCACGTAAGAGGCTTTGGTGATGGTGTTTTATCACAGAGAAGAAAAGCCACGCGTATCTTCCTCCACTGCTCTCTATGTTATCTTTGGAGGCCGACTGTCTCCCTGAGTTTGGTACTCACTTAGCCAGCCAGTCATCCCCAGTCATCCTCCTCCAAGGCCTGATGCTTGCACAAGCACTTTACCTACGAATCCCCCTCCCTAATTCTCTACATTATATCATACTGTGTTTTGATTAGTTTCATTGCTGTAGCTCCTCAGTGTTATCAGCAAGTTCCTTTCCCAGCTGCCCAGCAGATCGCAACAAGAGAAAAACCCGCCAGCTCGTGTTCAAAACCTGGCAAAGCACTCTTCACATTGGGAACAAGCAGCCAGTCTTCTCTGACAAGCCAATGGGAGTTTTCACTTCCCATTAGCAAGCTCAGTTCAGAGCTATCTGAGCAAGATTTTTTAAAAATAATCTTTATTATTAATTATTAATGTTATTGTCAATTATTAATAGTGTTATTGTTGGTGGTTATTAATAATGATATTTATTATATAAATATGCACTATTACTCACTTAGTAGACAACTTAGTTTTTAAACAATTTATAACATTAAAGGTAAGTGTCTACCTTCTCATTTAACTAGTTTTATAAAACTATGTTATCAAAACACCAGAAAGCTCCATTCGGGCTGTAGGCTGCAAGATGAAATTTCCACATGAATGTTAGAAGCCTGAATTGTTTTGCTACTCCTTGTAAAGTGATTGAGTCCTTTAATAACAATTTAATTAATAATAATAATAGTAGCAATTTGGTTTAACTTTTAGTAAGAGGTTAACAATGAAGATAGCATTTTGGGCACTGAAGTTCATGTTTTACACAAAACACATTTCACACCAAAATGTTTTGTTTCCATATAAAAGCCACCTTTGGAGTCCAGTGAGCACGATATCCCTAGCCATTCCTATCACCAGGGAGATAATGACACAAATGCTTAAACTTTCTCCTTGGCTTCCCAGGTAGAAAAGGATAAGTGTAACATTACTTCTAAAATTAAGGAAGATGAGAAACAGCTTCTGCAGGCAAATCTTGCGTGCAGAGACATATATATATGGTGAGATGCGCCCGTACCACTGCCCCTCCCCATGGTAAGACACATGAAGCAATTAATGGAACAGAAACAGGTAGGTCTCCAGGTAATCAAGTCAAAGCAAAGGAATCTCCCACAGGAATTCTTATGCAGAGGGGACTTAGTCTATTAGAATGGATATTTTTAGCACACAAATAGAGTAAAAAATAAAGACCTATGTAGAAAAGATGTCTGAATTGATTCTGAAAGGAAAAATAAGACTTCATCAACTAGCAGGAATAGACCCAGCAGACATTGTGGTACCTTTTACGAGCGCTGAAATTGCCTCATTATGGGTAGAAAAATGATCATTGGCAAAGAGCGTGCAGTAACTTTTTGGGTGAGATTAACAACAAATATCAGGAGACTTCAATTTATAAAAAAGAACTAATTGGATTCTCCCTCATATAGTAAAAGAAACACCAGCTTCTGGAGCACCTACATTTTACACTGATGCAACTAAATCATGAAAGGCAGCGTATAAGTCAGGAAAAATAAGTAAAGTGGCTCAGAGCCCTTATGATTCAGTTCAAAACTCAGAGTTGTATATCATTCTTATGGAATTATGTGATTTTCCCTAATCCCTTAATATAGTTACTGACACCATATAAAGAAAGAGTTGTTTTACATATTAAAACCACCCTTCACTGGGTGGTGGTGGCACACGTCTTTAATCCCAGCACTCAGGAGGCAGAGGCAGGAGGATTGCTGTGAGTTCAAAGCCAGCCTGGTTTACAATGCAAGTCCAGGACAGCCAAGGCTACACAGAGAAACCCTGTCTCGGGAAAAAAAGAAAAAAAGAAAGAAAAAGAAACCACCCTTCGCCAAGCTTTCTATATGTTTTTCCAGATTTGAGTCTGAAGTAAATAACCAGAAATAGTTTGTGTACCTGGCATGTACTTAATAGACTTTGGTCTCAAGCCTTTCTGAGATCTGCTGAATATGGCATTTAAAATGTTTAGATTTTTACCACCCCTAACAGTAAACTTTTAGGTTTCCAAGAAGATGACAGGCCCCCATCAACAAAACCACCTGGATTGTGTAACAACAACCACTGAAAAAAAAAAACTGCTCCATGTTTCTTCTGCTGCCTGGTCCTGAACAGTGTACCCTTGAGTTGACTGTTACGTTCTTCCTAGTCACAATCGCCACTAAGCTGACATATACCATCCAAAGATCAGCTTCAAATTACAGACTGCTTAGGACATTCAAACTGCTGAGCTCATATGATCAACTGTAGAATGTAGCATTTAAAGATGTTTTATTAATGTGAGACTTTTTGACAAAGAGACATGTCAGCTCCTGCCAACACCCCCTTTCGACTGCAAAGATGATGATGAGCATCGAAAAAAATTCTCTTTTGGGAGATGGCCCCAGATGTAGGAAGCTAGCCACTGGGCAAGAAAACGCTTGCTTGTACTGCAGAAAAAATGCTGGATATCTGTCAGATGTTCTGAGCCAGAAGGCTGAAGATGATGTTCCAATGTTATAGCGATATCTTGGGTGACTGTCCAGGTGACCAGCAGTATCTGTCATTTCTATGTTTTGGAAGCTGCTTGCTCTGCACTTCCTGTTTATCCTTCTCCGGTCTCTGGTGGGGTTGAAGACTAAATAGTTATAGTCTTACAATTAAGCTTAAGTTGATTAGGATTTAAGACAATGTTTTAGATCTAAAAAGATGGTGTTTGATTGGCAATGCAAGTTATAATACAAAATAACTTAGGTGTAGAAATGCAGACTCACCAAAACAGAATAGATAGTAAAATACTTTCTCCACGGTTGTCAAATACTAATGTGCTGGACATAACGAATGTATTTTTTTACCAGATAATATATAGTTTATTGATGTTAGAGAAAATTCTTTTATTTAGACAAAGAGGGGAAATGTTGCAGGATATTTGATCCTATTGTGAACCCCGATATTGTGAACTGTAAAAACCTGTTTCTTGTTTGGTGTGGGTCAACCTTTAATACAAGAACTTTGTTTATTGTAAACAGGTGATTATGGTGTGGTTCAGCCAGCCCTAGCACATATCTGTAATCCAAGAGCTTCCTGTACACAGGATTTAATAGAGTTAACCCTAGGTCAAGAGGCAGAGCAAGAAGCCAGCTGACAGGGATTAAGTAGAAAGGAACTTTGAGAAAAAAAAAAGTCATGGAGAAGGAGCTTTAGGCTTTTAGCTTTTGGCTTATTCCTCCTGGGCTGTTGGTGAGCTGGCAGGCCTTTTCCTCCTGGGCCATCAGTTGAGCTAGCAAGCTTTTGGCCTCAAGCTTTTGACTTTTTTTGGCTTTTTGCTTCTGGGACATGAGCTGAGTAGAACATCAGCTGGGTGCTTTCTCTGCTTCTCTGAGCTAGCAAGTTTTTACCCTAGCATCTGGCTCCTGAGCCTTCACTGATAAAATCGAATGTTTTGGGATTTTCTTTATTTATAACAACATCTTGTTTCGAGGCCAACCTGATCCACAGAGCACGTTCCAGGGCAACCAACTCTACACAGAGAAATGCTTTCTCAAAAAGACAAAAAACAAACAAACAAACAAAAAAAAAACAAGGAAACATGTAAAGTTTTGTTTTTCTTTGGCTGTGTTATCTGGAGACCTGCCTCTGTTCAACTAATTGCTCTGTGGCTCTCAGCACAGGGAGGGGCAACAGCACCGGTGCAGGTTACAAAACAGACCCATTTCTTTACATCAGAACTTCTGTGCAGCTAACCCTAACCCTAACCCCACACTCCTAACCTAAGCCCCACACCTCACTGCTATGGTTTGAATGAGAACAGGCCCCATAGGCTCAGGTTTGAATGCTTGCCCTCCTGTTGGTGAAACTATTTGAGAAGGATTGGGAGCAGCCTTGTTGGAGGAAGTACGTTACTACAGGTAGTCTTTGAGGTTTCGAAAGCCCTTACCATTCCCGGTTAGCTCTCCCGTGACCCCTCACCACCACCTTGTGAATACGGAAGTACCTTTCATCCACTGCTCCAGCAGCATACTCGCCTGCAGCCATGCTTCCCACCATGGTGTCATAGACTCACCCTCTAAAGCTATAATGCACAGTACACTCCTCTGCGAGGTGCCTTTGTCATGGTGTCTTGCATTAGCAATAGAAAAGTAATTCTACCACTATGCTGAACCGCATAACCCTAATACCTTATCCCTAGCACCTTAACCGTAACCATATCACTAGCCCTGACCCTCATAACCTTCAAGGCTAAGCCTGAGTAACCCTAAACCTAACCCCCTAACCCTCCAAACCTAACTGTAACCCTAATCCTAAAACTGGGGCACTAGGAGTTAGGTCCCCGACTGGTAGGCAGGCAGATAGGGAAAAGGGATGGAAAATGATGACATGCTTCCATTTTCCTCTTGATCTGAGACAAAGGCCTGGCAGGCTCGTTCTCCCATCACTGTTCCCCCATCCTCTTTCCTGTTGACTGCCCAGGCTTGTCAGGTAAGCTCAAGGCTGAACCTGGGTACATTTACTCAAAGCTGTGGGCCTGTCAACTTCCTTTTCTTTGTTTAGATGGGCCAACCTAAAATTAAAGAAATAGAGTCCATCCCTGGCCGCAATGTCTAGCCCATCTGTGAAGTGTGTGAAAAGGCTGGTCCTGCAGATCCAAAGCTGCAGGATGCCCATGACACAGGGCAACAACAGGATGTCCTAAAGGAGTCCTCATGAGGACCCCATATTGATGGTGTAGCAGAAGCCAGAGACCTCAAACCATATGACTGTTTGGACAAAAGGGTATACTGTGTGACACATCATGACACACTGCAGCTTCCTTGGCCAGATGTTGTTTCATCTTGTTGTTGCTTTCTTTGTGGGAGAGGCTGCAAGGATGGAGGACAGAAACAGGAACAAGGAGATGAGTGGGATTGGGGTGATGATGTGAAATTCACAAAGAATCAATAAAAAGGTTTTTTTTTAACTTGAGATTCTCCCACTGGACTTAAAGGAGGCTGATCTTAAGACCACCTTCCTACCACATAAGGTGATCGTCAGCAGTGCCAGTGAAAGGCTTATACAGACTCACTGGTAAGCAAAGAGGGTCTCTATGATGCTGTTTGACAACAAATTCTCTTGGGAAAAATGAATGACTATCTCTATTGTCACCAATAAAAATGGACAATTTCCTTTAAAGCTATTTGGCAGCCATTACCAGTTAAAAACAAACCACACCCTTTGGCTTCTCCTTAAGCCTTTATATTATCCATCTTCCCCTTGTCCTTTCTGTGGCCTCGAACTATGTAGTCTAGCTCACCTAAAACTCACAGGCATCCGTCTACCTCTGTATCCCAAGTGCTAGGACTAAAGGCATGCACTAACATACCCAAGTCAGGGGACACTCTGAACTATATCACCCTCTAATTACTTATTCTGTAAACAGGGAAAGTTGCTTGAAATTCCCTATGCCCAACTCTTCTTTTCCTGCAAGATCACCTAGAACTCACGAGAAAATACAGGATGGACTCAAAGACCAGCTAGAGCTGTAGTGTGCTCTCGCCCAGGGAGAAATAATGTGAAAGGGGAAAACAAATTAGAAGAAAAGTTCTCCTTTGGGCTTATAGGCCCACCAATAAGCAATAGGCCCCCAAAAAGTCCCCAAAGTGCTATCTCAATCTCTGGAATATCCAAGGCCCCCAATGTCCTGCATAACTGCTCCTACTCCCTTGTCCCAATGAGAAACAAACGTGTCCTTCTGCTGCCCCTTCCCACACACTCCCAGGACTGGTTTTATCTTAAGTATCAGGAGACAGATGGAGCCCACAGGCTCTGCCTTCTATACCCTCACAGGATTGAGAGCTGGGAAACTACACTGAGGACTAAGGGCAGTATGTCCAGTGCTTTTAGCAATTAAATCAGGCATACAAATCATGCTGTTACTAGAACAAACTCTAAACCCTTGAGAAAAGAGCAGAGTGAGCTGGGCGTGGTAGCACACACCTCTAATCCCACCACTTGGAAGGCAGAGGCAGGGGGATCTCTGTGAGTTCCAGGCCAGCCTCGTCTACAAAGCGAGTCCAGGACAGCCATGGCTATTACAAAAGAGAAACCTTGCCTCAAAAACAAAACAAAAAACAAAAAAGGAAAGGAAAGAGCAAAGTGTTAGACTGGGATGTTGCAAATGGAAAATGATTTCTTCACTGCCCATGGGACTAAAGATGAGGACTTTTTCACAAGAATTAAAATGACATATATGAAAAATGGAGAGGATATTTTCTTTATTGTGGAATACAGGGTCTTAGGAAAGCTAGGGTTAAGCCTGTCAGCAACACCCAGTTATCCCACACAGGCTTCAGGGAGACAAGGAGATCTCCATTCTTTTCCTCAGACTACAGGAGGCTATGAGGAAAACACACAAATGCAGAACTGGAATCACCGTAGGAAGTAATTTGGATTGTCTTTCATGTCATTAACTACCATATCAAGAAAAGTAAACACAAAACACTTCCATTCAAGACACACACATGCTATATTCATTCCATGGTTCTCTTAATCCTAAAGTTGACCATTATATTGTAATAATTATATATTTTGATGTAACTCAAATCCAAAATTTGTTTATAAAAAAACATTGTGACACATAAAAACATTATAGGTTAAAATTTTATAATCACTGAAGACTCAGAAATCCAGTTTATATACTCCTGTACTATCCCATAATTAACTTTTCAGCAATAATTTTAAACTTTAATGAAAATGAGAAAATGATTATTAGAGATATTCTGCTTACTCAGCAGGATGCTATTAGCATACTCCCGAGACCTCTACCAATTTAATGCCTGTGCCAGAGCAATGAAGTCACTCAGTGCACTATTTTGCCAACCCCACCCCACTCCCTCACACACATACACACATAATATAAATAAGTTATTGTAAAATCCTGGAAATAAACCGGCGCTAAAAGCTCTGCAGAACTAGTCAAACAAGATACATTAATTTATGTGCAAGTTATGGGTTCTTGTTTCCATGAAGAGGAAGTTAAGTTTGAATTTATAAGTAATGTGTCTTGAGAATAAATTTAAAAGAAAAAAAGAGAAATGTATCTTTTTTTGCTGGTTGGTGGTGTCACACATCTTTAACCCCAGCACTTGGGAGGCAGAGGCAGGCAGATCTCTATGAATTAGAGGCCAACCTGGTCTACAGAGTAAGTTCCAGGCCAGCCAGAGCTACACAGAGAAACCCTGTCTCGAAGTAATAATAATAATAATAATAATAATAATAATAATAATAATAATAATAATCAGAGCTACACAGAGAAACCCTGTCTCAAAATAATAATAATAATAATAATAATAATAATAATAATAATAATAATAAACAATTCAAACAAACTAGAGACTGTCAGACATCCTTTCTATATTAGATTTCTTTCCAATAATCATACTCTATATTAGTGAGCTGGCATGAGATGGCTAGCTGGCTCAGACACCTGCTACCAAGCTTGATAACTTAAGTTTGATCCTTGGACTCACATGGAGGAAGGAGAGCTGACCACCCCCCAGTTGTCCTCTCATACATACATTACATTACACAGAGAGGTAATTACATTTGTAAAGAATTTTTTTCTCCAATGTAAACATTTTTACTATTTTCTGAGGTGTAATATTTTGGACAAGGATGTCCCATATTCCTTACATGCATAATATTTGCATCCAGCAAGAATTATCTATTAAATGATGTTTTATATTTGAATAAAAATGTTGCCAAGGGCCAGGCGAGATGGCTAAACAGATATCAGAAGGCAACCAAATGGTGGCTGATAACTATGTGTATTACAGTCCCAAGAGATCTGACACCCTCTTCTGACCTCCACACGGTATCTATCAAGCATGCATGTAATTTGCAGATATGCATGCAGACAAAACACCCATGCACATAAATTAATTTTTGAAACTTTACCGTGCAGACTGAGACGATGGCTCACTGGGGGAAGCAGATGCTATTCAAGCAGGAGGACACAAATTCAGACCCCCATCACCAAAAACTCGGCACAGCCTGGGTGTGATGGCTCACACCTTTAATCCCAGAACTTGGGAAGCGAAGGCAAGTGGATCTCTGTGAGTTCAAGGCCAACCTCATTTACATAGTGAGTTCTAGGACAACCAGAATTACACAGACCCTGTCTCCAAAAAAAAATTTTTTTTAGTTAAATAAAAACAAGCTAGGCATGGCAGCACAACTTGTGTAATTCGAGCACTGGGAGGGATAGGTAATTAAGGTTCTGAGGACTTGCTGGCCCCGAACAGTGAACTCCAGGTTAACTGAGAAAGGCTATCTCCTGACTTGTGATACAGGCCAGAATAAGGGCGCCTGCCACCAAGCAAATGATTTAAACCCAATCCCTGGGACTGACACACACAAATAAGTATTGAAGCAAATTACTTATTTAAAAATTTTAAAGAGAGGACTGGAGAGTTCGCTTAGTTGTTAGGAGCACTTGTTTGCTCTTGCAGAAGACTGGGGTTTGGTTCCTAACACCCAAATGGCACTAAAAACTGACTGTAATACCACTACCAGCATACCTATATTTTAACCAGACTTTCTCCTCCTCTTCCTCCTTCTTTTATTTGCTACTTTTGAGTCCCTTGATGTTCTAGGTTTAACTTCTTAGCCTGATATAAGTAATATTGTGTATTAATTACTTTCCTTATTGCCCCAACAAAATACTTTACCACAACAACTTAATAAAGGAAAGGGTAACAAGCAGGCAGAAAGAAGACCCACACCTCTCCTACTGTCTCTAAGATCAAATCCTCCCAGTCGTATCCACAGCTCTGTTACTGGAAACCTGCTATGGTTTTTCTTTCCTCTTTAGCTCCATCCCCAATGAATAGCAAAGACTTTCTCTTCCAAACATCCTTCCCCCAACTTTTCCCAATAACCCAGCCTCCAACATCAGCAAGCACTCCCTCTGAACACATCATCTGAACAAGCCAGGAAAACAACAACACGGCAATCACACTCTCTGAAAATCCAGAGAGGAAATAGAAACCAAGAGGGAAAACCTCATCCAACAAAGACAAATCCAGAAATCAGCACCTAGGCCTTTAACCATGCCAAACCGAGATGCCAAGACACCAGTGTAGGAACACAATCAGCAACAACCAGGGCAATATCTCTCCACAAGGCCCAGCCGTCCTGCCTCAGCAGGCCCTAAATATTCTAGCATAGCTGAAGCACAAGGGGAAAAAAACAGCCGTTATGAGCATGATCTAGGTACCTAAGGAGGAAATTTATAAATTCCTTAAAGAAAGCCAGGACAACACAAACAGTGTAAGAAAATAAAACTGTTCAAGATTTGAAATTAAAAGTATAATCAATAAGGAAAACTCAAGGAGTTCTGGAAATAAAAAAATTTAGAAACTTGAACAGGAATTACAGAAGCAAGCTTCACTAACAGAATACAAGAAATGGAAAAGAGAATCTCAGTAACGGAAGACATGACAGAAGGAATGGATACATTGGCCAAAGAAAATATTAGATCTAAAAAAGTCCTGACATAAAGCACTCAGGAAATCAGGGAAACTGTAAAAAGATTAAACCTAAGAATAATATGTATAGAGAAAGGAACAGGAACTTAGATCAAAGACCCAGAAAAGGTTTTCGACAAAATCGTGGCAGAAAATTTTCCTAACCTAAAAAAATGCAATGCCTATAAATGCACAAGAATCATACAGAACACCAAATAGATTGTACCATAAAAGAAAGTCCCCTCACCACATAATAATCAAAATACTAAACATACAAAACAAAGAAAAATATTAAAAGTTGCAAGAGAAAAAAACAAATAACATATGAAGGCAGACCTACTAAAATACACCTGACTTCTCGATGGAGACTCTAAATGCCAGAATAGATGGACAACTGGACAGATGTACTGTCAACTGTAAGAGGCCATAGATACAAGCTCAGACTACTATACCTAGCAAAAATTTCAATCACCATAAATAGAGAAAATAAGATAATCCACAATAAAGCCAAATTTAAACAATATCTATCTACAAACCCAATCCTAAAGAAGTTTCTAGAAGGAAAAGTCTAACCCAAGGAGTTTATCAACATATATGAAAATATAGGAAATAAATAATTGTACACTTATGTACACCTGAATTTTTATAAAGAAGCTAAAAATGTATATTGGAAAAATACAGCATGTTCAATAAATGGTGCTGGTCTAACTGGATGTTGGCATATAGAAGAATGCAAATAGATCTATATTTACCACCCTACACAAAACTCAAGTCCAAGTGGATCAAAGACCTCCACACAAAACTAGATACACTGAGCCTTCTTGGGAAGAGTTCTTGGGAATGGCCTTCAGTGCATTGGCACAGGTGACAGCTTTCTGAACAAAACGCCAATACCTCAAACACTAAGACTGACAATTAATAAAAGAGAACTCCTGAAACTGAAAACTTCTGTAAGCAAAAGGACACCTTCAATCAGACAACGCGACAGCCTACAGAATGGGAAAAGATTTTTATCAATTCTACATTTGCTAGAGGGCTGATATCTAAAATATATTTTAACTCAAGAAACTAGATATCAAAAAAATCAAATAATCCAGGGCTGGAGAGATGGGTCAGAGGTTAAGAGCACTGACTCCTCTTCCAGAGATCCTGAGCTCAATTCCCAGCAACCACATGGTGGCTCACAACCATCTATGATGGAATCTGACACCCTCTTCTGGCCTTCAGGGGTACGTGCAGGCAGAGCACTGTGTACATAATAATAAATACATAAATCTTCAAAAAAATCAAATAATCCAATTCAAAAATGGGGTACAGATATAAACAGAGAATTCTCAATAGAGGAATCTCAAATGGTGAGAAACATGTAAGGAAATGTTCAACACACTTAGCCCTCAGGGAAATGCAAATCAAAAATACTGTGAGATGCCATCTTACACCTGTCGGAACGGGTAAGATAAAAACACAAGTGACAGCTCATGCTGGCAAG
The DNA here is from genome assembly GCF_964271855.1 of Acomys minous. Classification (NCBI taxonomy): domain Eukaryota; kingdom Metazoa; phylum Chordata; class Mammalia; order Rodentia; family Muridae; genus Acomys; species Acomys minous. The sequence goes on along the minus strand of NC_140484.1, from coordinate 58,456,822 downwards.
GATGTGGAGCAAGAGAAGAACTCCTCCATGGCTGGTGGGAATGCAAACTTGTACAGCCACTATGGAAATCAATAAAGTGGTTCCTCAAAAGAAAGGGAAATCTGTCAACCCAAGACCAGCTACACCACTCTTGAGCATATGCCCAAAGGATGCTCCATCCTACCACAAAACACTTGGTCAACTATGTTCACTGTGGCTTTATTCATAATAGCCAGAAACTGAAAACAACCTACATGTCCCTCAACAGAAAAATGAATCAACACAATGTGGTACATTTACACAATGAAGCATTACTCAGCTGTTAAGCTGTTAAAAAAAAATCACAACGGGGCTGGAGAGATGGCTCAGAGGTTGAGAACACTGTGTGGTCTTCCAAGGGTCCTGAGTTCAGTTCTCAGCAACCACATGGTGGCTTACAACCATCTATGATGGAATCTGGTGCCCTCTTCTGGCATGCAGGCATACATGCAGGCAGAATATTGTATACACAATAAATAAATAAGTCTTTAAAAAACAAAACATAACAATGATATCATGAAATTTGCAGCCAAATGGATGAAACTAGAAAAAAAAATCATCCTGAGTAAGGTAACCCAGACACTGAAAGATAAATATGGATATGGTATGGATTCACTTATATAGTGGAAATAAGCCATTAAGTAAATGATAACCAACCTACTTGACAGAGAGGTTAGGTAAAGAGGCCATGCTCTAAGGGGGGATGCAAGGATCTCCCTAAGAGGGGCAAATAGATTTTATGGGCAGACTGAGACAAGTGGGAATAGGAATGGAAAAATCAGGTGTCAGCGGGATGAGGTTAAGAGAATGTGGGGAGAAACAGCTGGACAGGGGGCGGTTGGAGAGGAGGGAGAAAGCCTAGTGCAGTGGAAACTTCCTGAAATCTATGAAGGTGATTATAAGAACGACTCCTAGTTACAAGGGATACAGAGTCTCAACTGGACATCTCTTGTAGCCAGGCAAGACTTCCAGTGGCAGGACTAGGTTACATTCAATTGAGTTGTTGGCTAAAGGAGGGGGGGGAGGGTCCCATGAAAATCCCCAAACAACCCAGGCTGTTGCTAAGACAAAGTCTGAGGCTCTGCAAACTGACAGCAGGGCTCCATTGATGAGAGCAACACCCATACAACTTACGAACATGGAGAAGTCAAGCTGGTGCCTACGTGGAGCCTTCACCTCTATGTCCTAGTCTCTGGTATTGTAAGGTACTATGCAAGCTACTGAGAGAGAAACATGGACACCAACCCAGCTACAAAACCTTTGACCTGCAATCTGTCCTTCCTGAAAAATATGCTAGGGTAATGGTGGCACAGAACCTGTGGGAGTAGCCAATCAATGTCTGGTTTGACCTAAGGCCTCACCCCGAGAAGGAACTCACACCAACTCTGCTTCGGTAACCAAGAACCAGAGACAAGACAGCCCAGATAACTAGGGTAAAATCAGACACTACTGGTCAAAACGAAAATCAATAAAATGATTTCCTAGTGATACTCTTCTCTACACATAGGCCGGTACCTTATTCGGTCATTACCAGAGAGGCTTCTTCTGGCTGCAGATGGGAACAGACACAGAGACCCACAGCCAGACAGTATGTGTAGAGAGAGTCTAAGTCGGAGGTCTTCATCCAATCCCTCCCCGCTGAGCTCAGAGAATCCCACAGTGGAAGAGAAAGAAAGCCTGTAAGAGCCAGAGAAGATAGAAGAGACCAGGAGAAGGCGGCCCATGAATCGATTAAGCAAGGGACCTAAGAGCTCACAGAGACTTAAGCAACGAGCGCAGGGCCTGCAGGTGTGGTAAGTCTAAGGGTGCAGTAGTGGTATGCATACCCACAGCTCTCTAACCTGACGTTGGCAATTTTCAAGTATTAATAATTCACTTACTGTCATAAGTAATGAAAGGGATGGGTGGTGAAAGAGAGCTCTGGCTGGGAAGGGTATGAATAAATAGTGTGATGACTCCAATGAGGCAAACCCTGGCATAATCTTTACTTTGAGAGTGGGTGCACTTCTAACCAACAGAACACAGCCCAGATGGCATGGTGTTGCTTCTGTGGTGGTGTTATATAAGATGTGTTACGACACATCCCACTAAAGCCAGATTTTCCTGCCAGGGGACTCAAGCAACGATGTCATCAACAGCCTGTAGAGGGAGCCACGGGGTAGGAGCCAAGGACAATCTCCAGCCATCAGCCAACCAGAAATTAGAGGCCTCCATCTGACACCCACAAGGAAATGAACCCTGCCAAACAGACTAGGAAATAGAATACGGCCGACGAGACCAATTACTAGATACTGTTTATTGATCTATCTAGTGACTTCCTTAAAGCATTATTTATACAACCTATTTGCCAAGCATGCTTTCATTTGCTACCTGGGACAGAGCGCCCTGGAGAAATAGCTGGAACAACGTGTCTTTGCTCTGAGCAACCTGCTGACTGCAGCATAGGCCTCTGTAAAATCTGGCTTGCTTGCCTGCCCCACCTTGTGGTTGTATAGTATAAATTGAGACTACAGACTAGGCCCAGCATGGCTGCCTTTCAGGAGCTGTGCCGCCTTCGGCTTTGCTGCGCCAGTGACGTCCAGTGCCAGCGACGTCCAGTGACGACCCTTTGTCCCTTCGGTTCCATTCTCATTGGTGTTGGAGTGCTTATCCAGAGAGATTCCTGCAGCAACTGAGCCAACTTGGAAGCAGACCTTCCCTGGAAGCTTCAGTACTCGATGTGTCTTTGTGAGGCCCTGAAGCTGAGATCTGGCCAAGCTGGAAGCTCCTGACAGCCTCAAACAGAGCTCTGCATAGACTGTTTTATGGCAAAGGGTATGGAAACGTGTTCTGCAGTAATAGAAAACTAATACTGATTGTTGCAAAGATGGATGGACAGACAATTGCAAAGTGATGGGAGTTCTAGTGCTCACAGAAGTGTTGGTTCTGGTTTCTGCCTAATAACAAGCTTCCATTTGGTGGTTTCAATTTGGAAAATATGAGAAAGTTCCAGATATGTGTATTTTACTTTTTGTTTGTTTTTGGCTTTCCGGGGGGCCTTGCTTCTGTTAGGCAAGTGCTCTCCCACTGGGCTGCTTCCCTGGCCTTTGTCAATTATACCGTAGTTGTTGCAGGAGAGGAATTGCCAACTCTAAGTGTCTCTTTCCGTTTATAAGAACTGTATCTGACAAAATGCTGTATAACTAGATATCTTACATGTGTCTTTATATTTGCAGTATTTTTCAAACTTTTCAAAATGTTTCACATTCTATTATGCTTTGTTTGAATCTAACGATAGGACAAGTGTTTATAATGACAAATTTTGGTAGCTAATCCCTTACAATCGAGGCCTCTAGGTTGTGGAATAAAACTCGGTGGTAGGGCCTTTGCTTAGCATGTACAGGACTATGGGTTTGATACACAGAATAAGTAAGTAATAAACGTAAGAAGAGGACTTTTTTTCAAATTTTCCTAAAGGTACCAAAGGGCCCTGCTGTGTAGAGCCTTCTTTGGGGAAGTCTTGGGAGGTCTCCGTGTGGTGAGCCTGGTTGGTTCTTTCAAAGGGCATAGCTACAGTATTCTGACAGCCGGTTGACACCCCCATCCTACACCACCTGGTTCTTCCTCCAAGCAAACAGCATCAGGCCTCTTTGGGGGAAGGTTTAAAGAGCAGTCAAAAACAGCTGACTGCTGCTTGTCAGTTTGTTTACATTGGAGACGTCACAACAAGTGATCTGAGTCCACGTTGAAAAGTGCCAATAGGAGCCGGAGAGACGGCTCAGGAGGTAAGAGCACCGGCTGCTCTTCCAGAGGCCCTGGGTGTGGGTTCCAGCGCCCACGTCGTTGTGATATGTATACAATGAGGAGCCACGCGACAGATCCGGGACAAAGAGGTTTATTGTATGAAGGCGGGTGGGCGGGGGAGATAAACAGTGGGGGCGGAGATAGACAGTGGGGGCGGAGATAGACAGTGGGGGCGGAGATAGTCAGTGGGGGCGGAGATAGACAGTGGGGGCGGAGATAGACAGTGGGGGCGGAGATAGGCAGTGGGGGCGGAGATAGACAGTGGGGGCGGAGATAGACAGTGGAAGAGCCTTGGGGAGGGAGAGAGACAGAGGGAGGGAGGGATAGACAGGGAAAGGAAGAGAATGTGAAGTAAAAGTGGAAGAGAGAGGTGGCAGGCAGATTCTTATCTCGAGAGCACCTGGCATGGGTGGTGACATAGGATGCTGTCAGGACCCTGAAGGCCCCTGAGGGCAGGCCAGTTGAATTGCCTACACACCAACATAACACATGTGGCCCATAACATCGGCCTGTAACTCTACTTCCAGAGGATCACTCACCCTCCTCTGGCCTCGGCCTACACTGTAAACATGTGACACATGGACATAGCGTGCGGGCAAAACACCCACACACATAAAAAATAAAAATAAAAAGATAAATAAATCACAAAAGGTAAAGAGGAAAAATAAGTGTCCTCGTCCACAAAGGCTCATCTTGGGCAATGCCACCGCTTCCAACTCCTCTGCGGTCTCCTAGGGGATGTTCCAAGGACGGCCTCTCGCTTCTTTCTCTGGGAGGAGAGGATGGTAACTCTGGAGGGTCAGTTGTTTCCTGCCACCTTGTAGGCTCCTAGGCTCACACTACAGTCATCAGGCCCTGCTGGAAGAGCCTCTACCTGCTGCATTATCTTCACCAGCCCACCCTTGGTTTTTGATAGATCGCATGATACCTTCAGAATGCGCTCTCTATACTGTTACAACACTAACACAGAGGAGTGGGGGGAGGGAGGCGGTGACGTCACAGGGTTCAGATAGATGCCACCTCCAGAGGCCTTGCCCTCCCACCCATCTGCACCAACAGGTAAAATGGGCAGAGAGAAGGCCTTGAGGTACCGGAGAGCTTTGCTTGGCACCTTAACCATATTTGGGAGTGCCTACTGCCCCACGGTACCCATGACGAAACTAAAGAACCGGACACATAACCTATCAGTAGCCAAGACCAGGAACCTTGCCTGCCCTCTTCAGTGTGGCCTTATCAAAATGTTAGTGGGGAGGCTGGAGACCTGAGCCAACTAACTAACACTTCGGTCTCTTCAAAAATTAATTATTGTCTGTGTAATTGGGACGGGGGAGGGGAGTGTCACAGCGCTTGTGCAGACGTCAAATGACAACTTTGTAGCGTCAGTTCTCGACTTTCACCTTTACATGGGTTCCTGGAATTGAACTAGTGTCCTCTGGGCTTTAACTCCCGCCCTCCGCCCGCCCCTCCTGCCCCCCCCCCCCCGCCCTCTCCCCTCAACTATTTTGTCCTCCTTGCCCCAGCAGCCAAAGCATTAGGCCCCACTGGCCCCGCCTCTTCCAGGACCAGCCCCTCCCTCAGCCACCCACCCTCCTTCCCCAATCGCCAACAGGCCCTCCCACGCCTCCCCATTCTTTTCCCTTAAATCACCAATCCTCAGGCCCCCAAACGGAACAGGCTGCCAGGGCTAGCCAGGTAGACAGAAAGGCGGCTTCCCCAGGCGAGTTCAAATAGGTGGCCCCAGGAGTTGGGGCGGGGCCTCGGGCTGACTAGAGGAGCTTATGGAGGCTGGCTAGGTGGGTGTTGCACAGACCTGAGCTCCAGGGCAGGACATGAGTTCCAGGACCGCCCCGCGGCTGATGACGCTCCAGAGACACCTGGGATGGCCGCAGGTGAGGAGCTGGCTTGTTCCCTTGGAATTCCCGTAAGGAGACAGGGAAGGAGGCAGGTGTGGGAGGTTGGGGGCGGGGTTGTTCCTAAGACACTCAGCCAGGCACTCAGGAGAGCTGGGTCCCAGAAAAGCAGCTAAAACCGACGGGCTCATACCAGGGAGAGGGGGTAGTGCCCAGGCAGGGGCAATGGAGGGCACAGGTCAGCTTTGTTTAGCACTTGGCACCTCACTCTGCAGCTCAGCGAACTGAGCCTGCCCCTGGGCCGTGGAGCTCTTTGTTTGCTCTCCTCACAGCTAAATCGAAGAGCCAGTTGGGCCTGTACATACAGGCCCCAAGGTGATCACACTGACTCTCTACTCAGGCTGGTGACATGGCTACCGAGAGCAGTCCACTGACCACACACGTACTAGACACTGCCTCGGGGCTCCCTGCCCAAGGCCTCTGTCTCCGTTTATCTCGCCTGGAGGCCCCTGCCCAGCAATGGATGGAGCTGAGGACAAGGTAGGAGGCAGTTTCCGGGCTGGGATCGGTGAGTACCAGCTCCAGCCACACAGTGTCCTTCCCGGCTTGGGGAATAAGATCTTAGGCAGTGGTATTGAGGTGGAGCATTGAGTCCAGAGCAACAGTGAGTGGGCGTGAGTCTGGTGTGGGCACTGGGAGCCGGAAGGCAATACTGACCAACCGCTGCCCTATTGATTGATGCCTGAGCCTTGTTTTCCTCATCTGAGATAGCAGGCGTGATGACAATAGCTTTTTCACCAGATGTGTCTACCTGGGACAATGCTATGGAATGTCTGAGACCGCTTGGTTAGGTCCTGGCCTGTCCGACTCAGCCCAATGGGCCTGCTGGGAGATGAGCCAACTAGAGGGGGCTGATAGAAAACAAAGGCCTCAGTCACCTTGTACTAGACTGAAGGCGCTTTATTTCTTTTCTCTGTCCTCTATAGCTGTGAGCTAGTGCTGTAATTAACCTCTTTTGCAGAGGGAGACTGAGATAACAGAGATGAGGTAAAAAAGCTAAGGCTCCACTCTGATCCAGTACTGGCCTTTCAACCTCAGTGAGCCAGGCTCAGGCCCTGGTGGCCTTGACCCTCCTACATGCTCTGTCGGGGGTGGGGATCTGTCCGGATCAGGGCTAGCCAGACAAAGCTGGTAGAGTTGTCTTGAGAGCGAGCGGGTTCTATTTAAGGAAGGCAGGCTGACCCATCTCCTCCTCCCTTCTGGCCTGCCTGCAGGAAGAAGCTGTGTCTTGTCCCCTCCTGGTTCAGTCCTTCACAACAGCTGGAGAGGTTTGATCCTGTGCTGCTCTGCTTTGTGGCTTCCTAAATAGTCACTGTGGTGGCGATGTCCTTAGGGACTGCCCCCCACACCTGCACTCCTATGTGAGACTGCGGGAATCATCTGAGGATGCCGGCATACCGATCAGGAGAGCTGAGAGTTTCTCAGCTCTTCTCTCCACTTTGTCTCTCCACAGCTACACGAACCTGGACGGTCGCTGTCCTGGGCTCCTGACACCAGGCCAGATAAAGCCAGGCACCTATAAGCTGTCCTTCGACACAGAGCGCTACTGGAAAGAGCGGGGTCAAGAGAGCTTTTACCCATATGTAGAGGTGAGGACCGTGGGTGGGTGGGACAGCTGGGCCCCGACTCACTTTTGGCCTCAACCAGGTCCTGCATCCAGGCCAGGGACAGACTGGCCCCACCTCTGCCACTGTGGTAGCAAGTGAGTGAACTCACATCCTTTGTGCTCTCAGAAGGTGTCCAAGGACCTGAGGCAACTTTATACTTCGTGATGACACACTGAGCCGCCCCTGGATCAGGTGGCTGAGAGGGAGAGGCCAGACTGAGAGTGTCTCATCTTCCTTTGTAGGCAGCTTCTCAACTGGATGTGTTAGTTGCTTCCCCATCACTGACACCTTACGAGCTAATTATTTACTTGGGCTCCTTATTTCAGCCCATGATGGCTTGGCTCCACATATTCACAATGGCAGTAGGGCGTGTGGAAGAGGAGGGCTGTCCCCTCATGGTGGACAAGCAGCAGAAAGGAGCACAGGGAAAGACGCAGCTCTCTAGAACACTACCACGCTACCCAGGGACCTTCCTCCAGTAGGCCCCACCTCCAAGTTCCAGGACCTACCAACGATGTCATCACGTGATGAATCCAGTTAATCACAAGAGAATAACCAGTTGATTACGTAGGTCAGATCAGGGCCCTTGAGATCAAATCCTTTCCCCAAAGCTCACCAACTGGCAACCAAGACCTCTGCATCTCCTATTGGAGACACCATTCACACCACCGTGACCTCAGACTTTACCCCAAGTGTCTCCCACTTCCAGGCTGCCACCATCAGACCTGACCTCCTGCCGTCTGCAAGGCGCAGGGCCTGTTGCAGGAAGGACTCGCGCTCTTCAGTGTCCTCACGTGCCTCCTCTGCCTCTCGTAGGTTGTTTTCACTATTGCAAAGGAGACCCAGAAGTTCCACGTGCCTCTGCTGCTGAGCCCATGGTCCTACACCACCTACCGGGGGAGTTAGTTAGAGTGACATTACCTGAAGAAAGCCATCTGTCCACCTGTCCCCTCTCCCGGACTCAGCCACCCACACAGGTCACCAGCATGGGCTTTGTCCTCACAAGGGACATGAAGTTGCTGCCTGCTGAGGAGATCCTAGCTGCCCTGGAGTTTTCTAGCAGGGAGCTGTGACGTCAGTGTCAATAAAGTGAGTCCCAGCACCTGCAGATCTGAGCCTATCATTGGGACAGGGACAATCGGCTTTGCTAGCCCTGCCACTGCTCCAAGTCTCTTGGTTTCTTTTCCTGTTGTTATGATAGAAATGCTCTGACAAAAGCAATCTGAGACAGGGTTTGGTTCCAGCTCAGTTCACGATACAGTTCTGCATGGTGGGGACGTCACAGTGAAGGAAGGCCGAGGGTCACACGGTGGCTACCGTCAAGAAGCAGAGAGCAATGCTGGGCAGTCGGTGGCACACACCTTTAATTCTTCTATCCCAGTGCTTGGGAGACAAAGGCGGGCAGAACTCTTGAGTTCAAGGCCAGCCTGGTCTACATTGCTACAGTGTTCCAGCACAGCCAGGCCTGTACAAAGAAGCCCTGTCTTGAAAACCAAAAGAAAAAAAAAAAATAAGAGAAGAGGAGCTGGTACTCGGCTGCTTTTTCTTTTATACAGTTGAGGAGCTCCTGCAGGGAATGGTCCCTCCCACAATTCCTGTGTCTTTTCACATTGACATAAGCTGGCCCCTCCACAGACCCTACTCTCCAGTAATTCTAAATTCTGCCAAACTGACACCACCAACATCACAGCAGGTGATCAAGGAGACCTCTGAGAAGAGGCCAGTGAGGTCACAGGTGGGAGGCAGAGGTGAGCTTGGGGAAGCAGGCCACCAGTGAGGTCCTTCAAAGAGCACTGCAGGAAGTTTTCCACAGACAGACACCAGAGGAGAAATGCAGGTGAACCTTTACTGCTGATGAAGTCTAAAAAAAAAAAAAGAGAGAAAGAAAGAAAGAAACAGAAACTTTCTCTCCTTGGTGCAGAAGAAATGTCATCTGGAGAGGGAGGGCCAGGCCTCCCTAGAAAGGTGACAATATATTCATGAGTCCTGCTACACCATAGCCCACCATCTGTCCCATCATAGACATTCCCAATGACTGGAATCCCACATTATTCAGGGGAATCCCAAAAGCCAACAGCAGTTACCTCAGATGTGCAAAACATAGTAGCCCTGACACCCACCCCACAACAGATTTGCTCTGGCCCACTGATCACTGGGTGCTCACCCAGCACCAGCAATGGAAGAGTTAAAGGCTTCTTGGTGGTGGTGGTGCTGGTGTTGATGCAGGCCTTTAATCCCAGCACTCAGGAGGCAGAGGCAGGTGGATTGCTGTAAGTTCGAGGCCAGCCTGGTCTACAAAGCAAGTCCAGGACAACAAAGGCTACACAGAGAAACCCTGTCTTGAAAAACCAAAAAATAAAATATAAATATAAAAAGGCTTCTCTGGGTCTGGCCGCTTCCCTGGATGAGGATTCTTCAAGCATGTTTTGTTGTTGTTGTTGTTGTTAGTTTTGGTTTTGGTTGGTTTGGTTGCTTTGGTTTGGTGGTTTTTGGTTTTTTTTTTCCCCTCGCCCTCTTGGCTTCTTGAAATCCTGGTACTGGGTAACCATGTCTACTCATGTTTCTAGCATTGGCCTGTGTCTGACCAAGTGACAGGACACCTTGTGCCTTCCTGACACACCTAACTTCTAAATTTATCAAATCTGGCCTGGATATACTGCCCAAGTGATCAGGGGAACATGAAAAAAAGCTCTTTTCTTTATTCCTTTTCCTTACTCCAAGCCCGTTTCATTCTGTCTGGTCTCTCTCCCACGCTGCTTAAATGTTTCTAAGTATGCAAGAGGAACAGCAACATGTGCGCACACGTGCATACACACACACACACACTCCCACCAAAGGCTGCTCTGAAATAAGGTATGATCTAACCACTCCTGAGGTATCTGCAGATCATTTGAGAATTTGATTCCAAAGTCTGGCTAGAGTTTGATTCCTCAAAGTGGCTCTCAGCCTGGCCATGGGGACCCACTCGCCTCCCCCTTGATTTCCAAATTCTCAGCACCACAAACACTCCCAAAGTCTCTCATCTCTAAGGCTCTTCTTCCCCACTCTTAAGAAATCTTTTATCTCTGATTTCTTTGCTCTGCTCTCAAAAGAAAAATAAAATCTTAAGATTATGCTTTACACACACACACACACAAAAAGTAGTAGCCCTGTAGAGACAGGGTAATGTCAGGAAGGGAAGGTGTCCCTCTGGGTCTGGGCACTGTGTCAGACATGCTGTGGCCCACTAAGGTTTAAGTTCTACTCCTTGCAGGGCCAGGGAGAGAGGAATAAGTCCAGCACCTTGATGTAAATAAATAAAGTAAATGTTAACAGTTTGCCAGACCAGGACCAACACCTTTATATGCACTCACTCGTGAGGCTCACACAGGGGAAAGGGGCAAAGGGACGAACTCAGCAGAGCTGTGGCCTGCATAGGCTAGTGGCTGTAGGCACCTTACCAGCTCAGGACTCCCCAAGACCAAGTTCTCAGCACAAAGGAGATTTATTTGCACCAGAGGGAGAAAGGGCCGGGGATAAGACAGAAGGTGAGGGGGAAGGGGAAACAGACAAGGGAGATGAGAAAGTGGTATTTACCCCCAAAGGACTGCCTCTGAATAGAGAGGAGACAGACATGACCCATGGGGAAATGGCACTTTACAAAAGTCAAAGGGGAAACCTCCTGTTAGGATGAGGTGCTTGATTTTCACTGGGCATGTTAATTAGATGAGCCAAAGGGGGCTTTTGATTACTGGACTGCCATCCTTTGACAGCTGCACCCGGTGGTCAGCCTCAGGAGGGGGAAGTGGCCAAATAAAGGGATGCACCCTGGTGACTGGCTTTAGGAATGTAATCTGGTGGTTTTTAGCAAGACAGCGGGAACAGAGGAGAAGGGCAAGCCTGCCAGAGCTGTGCTCTTTGCCTTGCCTAGAGTCCTTTCATTCTCTCTCACCTTTTTATTTTGTTATTGGTTCAGAGTGTCAGGTAAGTGGGGGGTTGTTGTGTATGGCTGCTTCCTGCTGACACTGGGGCATCCTTGTTAGGGGACCCAAGGAATCTGGGTTGCTGGTCAAGGCCAGGAAGAGCAGGCTGTTTCGCTTGTTGTACCATAGGAAAGTGTAGTCTGTGAGGCTGGGCCACGATATAGGTTCAGAGGAGCCAGCTGGGCCTGAGGCTGGAGTTTCTGGAGCCATCCATAGTTGATTCCAAACCATCGGGACAGATAGACTAGGGCGGGGGTAGAGTTAAGGAGTTTAGGGGAAAAAAAAATTTATCTTGATGGACATTGGAAACTTCTAGGTTCATGGTCCTGGTGGTTGGAAAGAGGAGTCCCAAAGCCAGGGAAAGGGGGAGAGACCCCACCCTTGGCAGTAGGCAGGAAAGCCTAGGCTGTTGGTTTGCAGGAATACTTACCAGGAGTGCCAGAGTTTTTGAGAGAAGCCAGGGAAATTTAGATTTGACTCTATAGGGTTAATTGGGGGAACATCTGCTATCTGCAAGCAGGGTGTGGTTGTGTTGGGGAGAATAGTGTTTGAGAGTCTTTCCTGCGGTATGTGTGTGGGTTCTGAAACAGATATCTTAGCTGCACGGGTGATTGGAGAGGCTCTTGGCAAATGGTGAGAGGAAATGATCACTAACAGATTTGGGGGGTGGGAAGGTTAAAAAAATTGGCTTTGGTTCTCAAATGGGGACTTGGATGGTCACAGGAACAAGTGAGCCATAGTGAGGTATGGCATCGGCAACTAGGGTTATCGGCAAGGGGTGGTGGCACCCAGAGGAAGGATAACAGGTCACCAAGAAGAGACTCGATACCCTATGAGCATATACAGGGGGGATCCCCCTCAGTCACAGATATAGGGGAGGGGAGTAGGAGGAAGCGGGAAGGAGGGAGGAATGGGAGGATACAAGGGATGGACTAACAATTGAGATGTAATATGAATAAATTAATAAAATATTTTAAAAAAAATAAGTGTACCAGAAGGGTAACTGCCACAGAAAGCAACACGTTACACAGGAGATGAGCAGAGATGATAATACAAACGCTAGCTATAAACAACTGCCAGTGAAATTTTAGACGAGCCGTTTACCAAAGAGGTTCTGTTAAGACTTGTTACATGAACTTTTCCTACACCTACGCATGTAACCGATGACAGACCAAAGTACAATTCCACCCAAGTTCAACTTGACAAACCAGTGAGTTTGCTGGGCCTACCTACCTGGGTGAGAGTTCCTTACAGGAGTATGGGTGGCTCAAACAGCTCTTTGGCCAGCAAGGCATCACCCAGCATGGATCCTGACTTCCCCAGAGCTGAATAGATGGAGTCGCCCCCTTCGGTGAAACCGTCCACTCTCAACATATTTTAGCACCACAAGACCATATGTAATTAGGACACAGTTACATAGAGCTGGCAAGGAAGTACTGGAGGGAGGAGCTGAGATCTCAGGTGAGAGTTTGAGGACCCTCACCCCTTCCTTCTTTGAGAAAAGATCAACAGGACCAACCTTGAGGATCATTTGTGAGTAGTCATAACTGCTTCCCATCACAGTGGTAATGGCTCGTGGACCCAGAATACAGCACGCTACAAGACGACCAGTCAACTGTAGAATGAGCGTTTCTGTGAACAAAGTCAATTTGATCCCAACTTACTAACAGCATAGAGCAACATACGTGGTTCACATCCCAGTATTTTAATTATGCTAAAATTTCCACAAGAGGCTTGGTGTTGTGGTGTATGCCTTTGATCCCAGAACTCAGGAGGCAGAGGTAGGAGGATCTCTGTGAGTTCCAGGACAGCCAGGACTACAGAAAGAGACAGGGTCTCAAAGCAAACAAACAATAAAGTTTCCACAAGAGTTTTCAGTGCAACTTGGTTTTCAGGCAGACAGATCAAAGGCATAAATAAATGTTAAAAAACTAATCAGGCTGGGTGTGGTGGTGCATGCTTTTAGTCTCAGCACTTGGGAGGCAGAGGCAGGCAGATCTCTGAGTTCCACAACAGCCTGGTCTACAAAGTGAGTTCCTAAGCAGCCCGGGCTACACAGAGAAACCCTGTCTCAAAAAAGAAAGAAAGAAAGGAAGGAAGGAAGGAAGGAAGGAAGAAAGGAAGGAAGGAAAGAACGAAAGGTAGTCAGAATTTGGGCTACAATGATTTCTATATTTAATAAATATAGCATATTTGCACATCTGCAAAAGTTATAATCTGATACATCACCGATCAGTATGGAGCGCTTTGCTTTTACTTACAATCAAAGAAGATTCTTCAAAGCTCAAGCATAGTGGTGTACACCTTTGAGGCCAACCTGGTCCACCAAGTGAGTTCCAGAACATCCAGGGCTGTTACACAAGAGAAACTCTATCTCAGAAAAAAAAGAAAGAAAAAAAGAAAAGGAAAGAAAAACAAAAAGATGATTGAAGCATAAACACTTAGCAGTGGGGGCTAGAAAGATGGCTCAGTGGTTACAAGTATTTACTGCTCAATCCTGAGGACCAGAATTTGGGTCCTAACACCCACATGAAGTGGCTCACAACTACCTGCAACTTCAGCTTCAAGGGATCAACTGCCTTCTTATGGTCTTCGTGTGTGTGTGTGTGTGTGTGTGTGTGTGTGTGCGTGCGCGCGCCTTCATACAGAAATTCACAAAACTGCACTCACACACCTGCAAATAAGTAATACTAAAAATAAAAACTAAACTTGAGATCCCAAATCTATCTGCCTTGCCTCATTGACTGGATCTCGACAGACAAATCCACCCCACAGAGGGTCCAGATGCTCTCAAAAAGAGCAAGGGTAGGTGGCAGAGAGCTGATGGACACCCAGCCCAGGTGCTGCCTGGATATGGATGTGTGGGAGCAAAATCTTGTGCTGATTCTAGGGACTCAGCAGAGACAAAGGCACTGATTGCAGAAAGGAGCGGCAAAGAAAGGCCTTACTGAGGGAGAAGTGACCAGATACAGCCACAGAGGACTGGCTGCAGATCTGTACAAACACACGGGTGAACACACATGGGTGAACACGAAGTAGGAGATTCTCTATGAAGGCAGGGGAGTAGGTCAGGTGATCAGTTTGCAGGAGGGTGTTGTTTGCTTGAGTGTTGTTGTTGTTGTTGTTGTTGTTGTTGTTGTTGTTGTTTCCATGTCTGTGAAATAAAAGCTGAGGCACTGAGAATCAGAGGAGACAAGTAGTGTGACAGGAGCCATCTCCAGGGTGCGAGAAGACACCCCTGAAGCAATCTTCTGAAGCTTTCAGCACCCAGGACAAGGTTGTGGTCATGTGAGGTTTGTTGGGTTATGTTCTAGCTACACTCCAACCAGTGGTGTGAACTCAGCCTGTGTTGGGGCCTTTTCAGGAAAAGACAAGTATTCCAGTCAGCTTTCTATCCCTGTTCCTACGCATAGTGACCAGAACCACGTGGGGGAGGAAAGCCTCTTCGGCTTCTGTCTCCACACAGTCCATCATTGAGGCAAGTGGGGGCAGGAAGTGAAGCAGCAGCCATGGACAAAAGCTACCTTCCTGGCTTGCTCCTCGAGGCTTGTTCAGCCTACTCTCCTCTACCGCCCAGGACCACTTGATAAGGTGGCCCCGCCCACAGAGGGCTGAGACGTCCCCCATCAATCACTAATCAAGAAAATGCCACCCTGCAGGCTTTCCCACGGGCCAGTCGGCTAATGGTGACTCTTCAGTTGCGATGTCTTCCTCCCAGATATGTCTAGGTTGGTGTCAAGTTGACAAAAACCAAGCAGCACAAGTCAGCGCCAGAGGTGGCGGGCATAGGTCAAGGAGTGATGGTTAATGGTGATACAACAAATACAAGTTGTATCCAGACGTGATGTGAGCCAGGCTGTGTGATCCCAAACAAGTTCAAAGGCTGAGGGATCCGAGGGAGCGAGACTGGATGGTCAGATGGTGTATAAAATGGCATGTGACGGGGCTACTCCTGCCACCACTGCCCGTGACTAGAGGACAGCCTTGAAGTGGTATCAGAGGAAGTAGAGGAGAGAACAAGATCGCAGGAGAGGGGAGGACAGGGGACAAGTGTTTAGGGTGTGAGGTTGCTACAATAAGACAGGAGGAGTAAGCAGGGGCAGGCAGCGCGGAGACCCTCACATGCTTATCCCAGGCTAGCCCACAGAGTGGTGTCAGCCAGCCAATGCTGCTGAGGGGCTAAGACACACAAGAGAAATAACTGCACACTGGAGCCACAAAGGGAGGTCAGGGGGCCATTTGTAACCCCCACGAAGGACAATGTGAAGAGTAAGAAGCTAAGCAGGAGAAGTCTTTCAAAGATTCAGTTCTGTGCCAGAATTTGCTTGGGGGGGGGGAACCTGGAAGGGAGGGGTCTGTCTCAAAACAGGTGTCCAGGCCAAGCCCCCCGGAGACGCTCCTTGCAGGAGTCGGCTCTCTTCCTCCATCGTGTGAGTTCTAAGGGTCAAACTCAGGTTGGCAAGAATGGCATCAAGCCCCCTGACTCACCAAGCCATCTACGTAGCCCCCAGAGCCAGGATTTAAAGCTGAGCCAAGGTGAGCACCACAATTAGACAGGAGCCCAATCTGCTTTCCCACTAAATTTGGTGACATAGGCTGCGCTGCACAACCACTCCTGCATGTGTAGACTTATATACGTAGAGAGGTTCCATCACTATAGGATAATTCATGTTAGGAAAGAGGGTTGGAGAATACTCGTTATAAACAGGAATCTTCAAAGGCAAGAGCCACTGACATTGGGTCAGTGCTTGAAGGACACAGAAGAAAAGCTCTGGGGTTTATGTCACGCGTCAAAGCCCCCAGAGCATACACAAGGCTTAAGTATAATCAAGCAAATGGTAGGGTACTGAAGGTCACCATGATGCCCTTTTCAGACATGGCATGATGGGGCTCCCTCTGACAGTGGGGAAAGGGAGAATTCTGTGTTGAAGGAGGAGCCTCCCCGGTCTGAGCCCATCTGTAACGGGCACCACGTAGGAGAGGCCGTCACACCACCAGGTGGCAGCAGAGGATAGGAGAGAGGTAGGAAACAGCCCAACTGCAATTCTTCTCGGGGCCACCCTATCTCACTTGGATACTGCCTCCAACTTCAGACCACCTGTGACCCTAGGAAGCCCCCACCCCTCTGATATGTGCCCAGGCTCCTCTCCCGCCTGTAGTAGTTGAGTGGACTCAGCCTGAATGCAGAGGATTATCAGACAGCTCATTATGAAGAGGTGGGGTCCGAACCCCAAAGATCGATGTAGACCCTTCCCAGAAGCTGTCGCTGCATGGTAGAGGCCACGCATGACCTTTGGCTCGCCTCTCTGGTAGCTCTCTAGCACTAGGTTCACCCAGCTTTGGGATTGATTCCACTCACCCCGACTTATTTGCCAACAGCCCCCTTATGATCCACTCAAGGCTGGCACTTCTTGGCACCTGGTGGAACACAGGGACATGCTCGGCCCACTTGTCCTGCCAGGTCCTGATAGGTATACCCCGCCCCCGGGCAAGGTGCCACCTTCTAAAGCATAAAAGCCTAGTATCCCCCAAGCAGTTCTTGTGACTGTCGCCATGAAGGGGAGCGGTGCTCTTCTGCTGGCGTCTCTGACCCTGCTCTGCATCTGTGGTAAGTCTAGGCCTTACTTCTAGCACTTTCAGAAGGTAAGAGGCCCCAAGAGACTGAAATCCTGAGGTCAGATGGACAATGCCTACCTGTGTCAAAGACCCTACCCCCCCCCAAAGTGCAAGGGAATTTGTGGATCCCAGTCCCAGCCCAAGCCGCCCTGACTGGGACAGGTGTGGGGAGGTGGCATGGGGGGCGGGGGTGGGAGGGGAAGGTCTGCAGTTTCTTCCCTGGTGAGGTCAGGAACTCAGAGGGGAAACCACAGCCGCTCCCACTGGTGCTGATGGGAAAGGGATCTGCAGGCGGTTGGCCTGGGTGGGACAGAAAGATGTGGGACAGGGAAGAGACCAAGTCCCTCCCCTTGACAGGATAACCCTCTTGCAATACAGGGCTGACATATACATCAGAAGACGACAATGAGTTCTTCATGGAGTTCCTGCAAACGCTGCTGGTGGGAACTCCAGAAGAGCTCTACGAAGGACCCCTGGGCAAGTACAATGTCAATGACATGGCCAAAGAGGCACTGAACGACCTCAAGTCCTGCATCGATGAACTGAAGCCTGAGCATAAGGAGCAACTGGTCAAGCTGCTGGTAACTGGGCTGGGACCTCCATCACTCAAATGTCTGTGGGCCTCCCAAGACCCGCCCACGCATGGTACCTCCCCATCCCTACATCCACAGCAGCAAGCTGAGGTGGAGACCTCCCAGAGAGACTTCCAGAGTCTCTAGGTCCTACTTCCCCCCCACCCAAGGACCATGTCCCACACAGGCAGGACATGTGCACGCAGCCTCTCCCCCGAGGTGCTGGGAGGGGTAGAGCACAGTGTTCTGGAACCTGTCTATCCCCACTGGTATGCAATGCCCCATCTGCCTCTGGGGCTGGAAGCTCTGGTTGTTGCTTACCGGCTCTCCAGGTCCTCACACACATTTCTCTTTCAGGTACAAGTGCTAGACAATACAGAGGACACATAAGCAGGCCTGAACCATGGCTCCACTTCCATGAACGACGGGACCAGCCACACAAAGCAGCCACGGGTGTGCTAAAGACCACTGCTTCCTCAAGAGTAAATTCACCCTCGAACTGTTAAATCAATAAAGCCTCCTGCAGCCCAGGCACTGGCTTTCTCTCTCTTTCTCCCTGCAACCCAGGGACACACACACACACACACACACACACACACACACACACACACACAATCCTATCAAGGGCACCCTGAGGGATACACCAAAGCTGCAGGCTCACATGCAGGGTCACTTTCCAGAAGCAATGCATGGGAGCAGCCTCAGGACCCCGTGTGGATAGGGAGGGGTCCAGGAGGGACAGGGTGTCCTGTGGCAGGATGGAGGAACCGAACCCAGAAACGCTGGCTAGGCAGAGCGCTCGGAGGCTGGTGATTCCTCACAGGGGCTGTGCCTAAATAAAAATAAATAAATAAAGCAAAAATGCAGGCAGCTGGTGCATAGAGACTGGGAGCTTTGCGAAGAACCTCTCGTTCCCAAAAATCACTCCTAGAAAGAGAGCCCAACCTGAGCCAGACCCTTAAGAGGAACCTTATAGAGGCCAAGAAGGGAAGCCCTGAGGCTCATAAAGCCACCCAGGGTGCTGATGGGTGGGCTTTGCCAGCAGGGAAGCTGAAAGGACAGCGGTGTCTGAGGAGGTGTAGGGAGAAAGCAACCTGTCTAGGTATGCCCCCGCCCTCACGCATCAACACAGCCTCCAACCCAACCCCACACTCCAAGATCTCCTAGCCAGAATACCCCTATCCTCCAGTGTCCCCAAATCAGTGGCTTCTAGTGGGCCAAAGCTAAAGAGAAACCGCACCGCACTAGATCTGCATCTGTCCCAGCCATCACAAAGGGTTAAAAATAACCTGGAGAGTAAGGGGGTCCCTGGAGAGGTGGGGTGGTCTCTGGAACAGAAGAGTTCCCTCAGGAGAGAATAGGAGCTCCTTAGAGAGTTGAGGAGTTCACAAAGAGGTAGAAGTTTCTGGAGAGGCATGTAGTCCCTGGAGATGTTGGTACCCCCAAGAGAGGGTGTGGGTTCCCCAGAGAAGGTTGGTTCTCTGAAGACAGGGTGTCTGGGAAGTGTAAGCTCTGAAGAGAGGCCTTGGGCAGAGGCCATTGTCTTCATCACACATGCTGTAATCTAGAATTCCTTGTGGGACAGAGCCACATTCTAGAGCTCAGGGACGGGGACCCCTCCCCAATTCTCAAAAGTGGGGGAGAAAGGGAAGCTTTCTCTCCATGCTCCTTTTTAGGGATCTGCCTGGCACAGACGCCAGGGGGACAGGCCACCGGTGAGGAGGCTGGGTCCCAAGCTACTCTAGGCCTATTCCTGCACGGAGGAGGTGAGGCCTCCCAATTGCTCCCCTCTGGCCCATGACACAGCTCAGCCAAGAAGCTCTGGACCCTTGCGGGCCAGCTCTTTGCAAAATTGCACCCAGGGTTCTCTGGCCGGCCCAAGCTCCCTCAGAGCTAAGATAATAGTCAGTGCAGGGCCAGAGTGGGCAGCTCCCCTGGGCCTGTCCTGAAGGCATGACACCCACCCATATCTTAGAGCTGGGTAGGGGTGAGCTCACCACACCAAATGGGGAGCCCTCTGCTTGTCACTGCTCAAGACTCCCATTGGGCAAAGACTGGGCCTGCAAGATGCAGTATCAGCAGAACCCAGGATGGGGACATGAGGGCCAAGAGTAAGATGCAACAGGGTGTCCCAGCACCTGGTCACCCTCTTGTCCGTGGACAGAGCCAGCCATGGCAGAGGAGGTATGGGTAGGCGCCTGGAGGCCTCATCGCCCCCGGGGGCCCATCATGGCCCTCTACAGCAGTCCTGGACCCAAGTACCTGATTCCACCTACCACTGGTAAGATTTCCCAAGGCCCTGGGGATTATTGGGGACAGGGGAAGAAGCCAAGGACCGGTTTGGCCTGGGATGGGTCAGGGCTTAACCCTTGACTCCTGGCGGAGAGAAGGATGTTTCGCTCCAGCAGCAGCCCTGAGCCCCTGTGCCCACAGGCTTTGTGAAGCACACACCCACCAAACTTCGAGCACCGGCCTACAGCTTCCGTGGGGCTCCCATGCTCTTGGCGGAGAATTGCTCCCCAGGGCCCCGCTACAGTGTGAACCCCAAGATATTGAGGACTGGCAAGGACCTTGGCCCTGCCTACTCCATCCTGGGGCGCTACCGTACCAAGACCATGCTGACCCCCGGCCCGGGTGAGTGACCTGACCCTCCCCCGCCCCTCCCCCACCCCCATTCTCCCACCCATCCAAGCCCCCACCCCGCTGCCTTTGGCCCCAGGCCCTGATAACGCTATGTGAAAGCCAGAGAGCCTCATTCCTTCCGCTCTGGGGATGCCATCGGGCCTGAAACCCACCAGTCCTCCTGCACCTGGAGTCCAGGGACACAGCCCACACCAGACCTCAAGCTCACTGCTTGAGAACAGCCCTGGGACCAGTATTTCTACTGAGGACAAACCTGACCAAATCTGTTCACCTACAGTGCTGAGAGGCCCAGAAGCCTTGTCTTAACTGTTTGGGACATCATCCTTCCTTCGTGGGCACTCAGGTGTTGGGGGTGGGTGGGGAACCCCAGATGCTTCTTGTTCCTGCACACCCTCCCTCCTCTCCAGGTGATTACTTTCCAGAGAAATCTACCAAGCATGTATTCGACTCGGCGCCCAGTCATTCCATTTCTGCTCGGACCAAGACCTTCCGAGTAGACAGCACTCCAGGTCTGCTGCGGGGGCCCCAGTCAACTGTTAGAATAGAGTTGAGGGTCCCAGCAGGGGTGGAGAAGGGGTAGCCTTCAAAAGGTGGAGGGTATCCAAGACAGGAGGTAGTAGCCCCGTCCCAGCCTGAGGCTCCCCATCCCCCGCAGGCCCTGCTGCATACATGTTGCCTGTGGTGATGGGGCCACACACGGTGGGCAAGGTCTCCCAGCCCTCCTTCTCCATCAAGGGCCGCAGCAAGCTGGGCAGCTTCAGCGACGACCTGCATAAGGCAAGGGTCATCCCAGTTGAGGTCAAAGCCTGACCCCAATGACCTTTCTGACCCTCTTCCCCAAGAGCCATGAATCCCCTAGCCCACAACGGCCCTGGTGAAGCTCTTGGGTGTCCTTCACCCCTTGGGTGCCTGCCACATGCTCGGGCTTATTCAGTAGTGGGGGGGGGGGCCTGGGAGACTAACTTGGGCCATGTGGTGACACTGTTTGTGGGGTCCTGCCTGGAAGACAAACACTAATTTTAGACAGAGGCTAGGGAAGCCAGGAAGAAGGGAGGGAAGCCGTGAGCCTCTCAGGGGAAGAAATGCCTACTTGTATGAACAGCTAGTTCAAAAGCCCTGGAGTAGGCACACAATACCCAGTAGCACACTATAGGAATTTGTTGACCTCACCAGCCCCTGGCCTCTGCCCTCAAGACCAAGAGGAGTGTCCCCACTAGGGAAAGGACCTTGCACACAGCCCCCAGAGGCAAGGACACCGGGAATGCCACTGCCACAGTGAGGCTGAGATGGATAGTAACACAACCCCCCCACCCCATAAACAGTGGGGTGTTGTTCCCAATGGCTGACAAGCAGCTTAAGAGTGACTTTGGTGACTCAAGGATCCAAACCTAACCCTGTCCTCTGGGGCCACACGCCCTGTGAAAGCGAAACCTGGCTGAGCCTTCTTCAACTTCCAGACTCCAGGTCCTGCTGCGTACCGTCAGACTGAGGTTCAAGTGACCAAGTTCAAGGCTCCACAGTACACCATGGCTGCCCGGGTGGAGCCCCCAGGGGATAAGACCCTGAAGCCAGGACCAGGAGCCCACAGCCCTGAAAAGGTCCAGGAACTAGAGGGGTCCCAAGAGGGTCAGGGGAGGTGATCCGGAACGCGTAGGGAGGGCCTACACTCTGCAAGGGTGAGTGGGGGGGGGGGAGGCCACGCACCCTTACTTTCAGCAGTGGCCCTGATGGTAATCTTTCAGTTATGGGAAATCTGAGCTCTAGCCTCATTGCCAGAGACCAGCCCACTGTCCCCAGTATCAGTTAAGGGATACTGGGCACAACTCAGCCTTCGCACTGGCAACCCTGGCCCCAAGTTCAGGAAGAGCTGAGCCTTTCATCCCACCCCTAGGCTGAGCATGCTTCTCACAGTCCTCCTCCTCCCCCTCCCCCTCCCCCTCCTAGGTGACCTTAAACAAGCCTTGCGCCCCCACTGTCACCTTTGGCATCAAGCATTCTGACTACATGACGCCCCTGGTTGTCGACGTGGAATAGCCCCCCCCACTCTTCATCCCATCGATCTGTGATCACAATCCTCCCATAGACATGGCTGGGCTAACAGCGGATTGGGCACTTCATCAAAGGGTCAGCTGCCAGCCTGGCCCTGCACCACAGAGCACACTAGTTTGGATGGTTTTGACAAGTTATTATTATTTTTTTCCTGTGCTATCTTCTGTTTGTTAATCTTGTTTCCTGCCATGTCCAAATTATTTAATAAACCACAGATTGCACTTGTAAGGGCTTATCTTGGCGAAAGGACAGAGCTTGTCCAGAGGGGCCCTGTCTTGGCTTCCTGGCCTGGAGGTCCTGCAGAGAAAGCAGAAGGCCTAGGAGTTTCAGAGTTCCACCCGATATCTGAGCTCCCCTTCCTAGGTTCTCCCCTCTACACGCAGGCTGAGAGAGAGAGGTGCAGAGCACCTTGATCATGGGGTACCACAAAGGTGCTGACTGATGGATGCCCTGTGTATGTGTGTGTATCTATTATGAAGAAGCTCCAAACATGCAAGGTTATGCAATCACCTGACACACACCTCATGTCAGCACACTGGCCTTCAGGCTTCCATGGGGGGGGGGGTCGTTGGGTACGACTCCCACTAACCTGCCTGGAAGACTTGGGCATGGCCATTTTCACTGTGCTACTGCACAGTGTTATTAAGTGCAAACCTTAGTGGAGCTTGTTTCCATCCACAGCCAGTAGGAGAATGTGTGCAAGAAAGCTGTGGCATCTTAGCTGGGCCTGAGGACGGTGTCTGCAGAGGTTCTCAGGGGGACCCAGGCCCAGCTTCAAGAAACAGAGATACAATATCACCTCAACTTTGTAGCAGGTCAGCGCAAAACAGGTGGCCTTACCCAACACACCTGGGGGACCCATGTGTCCCAGCCTCCTTGCATTTACTCCCTCAGCCCTTAGGCGGTAATGCTGTCACCATCCTACCCTCAGATTGGCAGTGAAGGGCCACACAGAAGGAAGTAGGTGGGTCTGTGGCTGCCCTGCCCAAAGCCAGGGAGATAAGGCGTCCCTGGAAGATAGGCAAGGGTGGACTTCAGTGCCCAAGGCCGCCCCCAGACTAGGGTTGGCTCAAAATAACTCAAGTTCCTGGGAAACAAGGACAAGGCCTACACTGACTCCCAAGACATTAAGCAAGAAGCCTTGCACTGTAGGATAAGCCTGGTCACTGGCTCTCAGTCCCTCACTGGGCACCAAAGCGTCTTATGGCTTGCTCGTGCTCAGGATCCACCCACACATTAGGGGAAGTGCCAGGGGTATAGGCCTGAGTTGGACAGTACGGTCATGACCTTCAGAAAGTTGCTCTGACCCAGTGGCTGGGGAGTTAGTATCTCCCTTCACATGATTCATGCAAGAAACAACAACAGCTAAATGTGACAAGAGCTACAACCGTGATTCCCCAAAGGAGATGAAGAACTACAAACAGCCATGGAGATTGGTGGAGCAGGGCGAAGACCTGAGGAGAAAGCCAGCCATGATGGGGGGAGGCAAGGGATATCTCAGAGAGGGATGACACTGCTGCGCCGGAAATTATCCCAAATGCAGAAATTTACACCTTAGTCTGCACCAGCAAGATGAGTAGGTGCTGGCTATTACAAGTGTCTCAGGAAGCCAGATGCGAGTGCACGTGCCTGCAATGCCAGGCTAAGGCCAGAGGAACATCTATAGGAGACCAGCCAGGGTTTAAGAGCATCCTAGGAAGCACGGCAAACCACTATCTCACAAAAACAAAACAGCAAAGTACCCTGGGGCTTATCAACCCGGAAAGTTAAGTCAGCAGTACACGGTTCCAAGGAAACAAAGCAGAAACATGAAACACCTGCTGTGGGTCCTGGTGGAAGAAGGATGCGGGCAGCTGGTACCATGCCTGGTGACAAGCGGAGGGCAAAGGCAAAGCCCTGGTGCACACAAGCTGGGAGACAAGACTGAGGCACAAGGTAGATGAGCCTGGCTGGCAGTGCGTGGGGCAAACAGCAAAGCTACAGAACAGGCAGGGTGACCTGCGCTGTACCTGGTGGGGGCGGGAAGTCAAAACAAAGGCTGGCCCTCCTCCTCTACCTCCTCCAGGCTTGGGGCTCAGGCAGATACACTGGAAGGGCCAAATGAGCCTAAGGTCAATGTGTTCAGAGAAAAGCTGCTCTGTAAAGGAAAAAGGGGAGGGTGCCTAGTGCTATAGCAGGGCACTGCAACAGTCACGGAGAGGCCCGGATATGACAAAACCTGGCTTCACTTGGAACTCAAGAGTGGTTCTGAACAGATGGACCTCAGGATATGGCCACATGGGTGGCCAGTGAGCCAGTTCAGGGAGAGACGAGGGCACAGACATGAGTAAGGTCAGAGACAAGCACAGAACGTCGCAGTTTCTTAAAGACATTTTATGTGAAGACAAAAAGTGCTAGGCGCTCATAAACTGTTGTCCCAATCAGCTCCATGAGTCAGCTTGTGTGCAAATGGGACTGGTCAAGGAGGGAGGGAGGGTGGGCAGGTAGGTGGAGTTATGCAACGAGAAGATGGCTCAATCTTTCCCACACTGAGAGAGACCAGCTGTGCAGGGTAGGGCAAGGTTCAGAGCAAGGTCAAAAGTTCCTGCTACACAAATGCTTTCATAGGTGGCCTCCAGCCTCCTAAGGACCCCACACACACACACACAGAGAGATCCCTCCGATGCCACCTGGCTCTGAAAAACCACACAGCACTGTTCTCAGTCTGTCAGCCTGGGGGATGATTCTTAGTCCCAAGGACATCCATCTCTGCTCCTGGACACACGGGTCTTGTGGCCCACAAGGATCTTAGTCCAGTGCCTCTAATAAGGGCTGCCGTCCACTCCTCTATCCACAGCTTTGCCTCTTCCTGGGGTCTGACTTCAGCCAGCAACTGGTGGGTACAGCCTTGACTCTTGGCCTGCACAGGCCCACTCCAGACTAGCCTGGAGTCAGGATGACCGTCATTTGGAAAGGACTCATGACCATATCCCCTTTTGGTGTCAGCTCCAGACTCTTCAATAATGCAGATAACGGTCTAAACCAGGCACAGACATGTTAGGGCAAGACAGGAGACCCTTAAGACTTCAGCTTCTGAGGAGTGTGGCTGGTGGCCACAGTGGGTGCATTCGGGACTCACAGACTCTTTGCTTAGATTCTTAACATGGCTCTGGCTCTGCCAGTGTCTTTAGCACCAGGGAGCAGGGTTGGGTTTTGCCTTTTTCTTCTTCCTTCATACACAGGACAAGCCAACAATGAGCTCGTTATGACAGAGGCAGCTGCAGTTGTCCTGACTTAGGAAGATGAATGACCCATGATGATATCTTCAAAGGACTATTTTTGTTTTTGTACTCATGTCCTTTGGGGGGGAAACCAGGAGAGCCGGTGTAGAAAAGCCTGGCTGCCCTCTGGCACCATCGGCTCACGTCCTTGTCCTCGACAAGAGGTAGGAGAGGACGAAGAAGGCCACAATCAAGACCACGGCCATACCACACAGAAGCTTCCGGTTGTCTCGCCCAGACCGCGCCACTGTGGAAAAGCGCTTCACACTCCCCGTGAGTAGGCTAGTCACGCTTGTAAAATCCGAATCCTGCGGAAGGGGACCCAACAGGATCACATAGAGTACGGACCCTTGGCCCCCCACCCCCACCACACCAGCACTGAAGGGTAGGGACCGCAGAGCAGATATACACCTGCATGCTTACCATGCTGTCTAGGTACTGGTTCTGGTCTTCTGTGTCCCTGTCGATGTCCAAGGCCAGCTGGTTGGGATAGAGAGAGGGCAGAGTCAAGCAAGGACACAGAACACGGCCACCCATCTTCCCTTCAGGGTGACCAGACTTTACCCCCAACTCTGCTAGGTACCTCTCACCAGATAAAGCTTAAAAAAGGTCAAGGTGTTACCTGGGGGCATCACTCGAGTCAGCATCCCCATGGACAACACACGGCCTCCTTCCTACCCTCTCAGCCCTACTCACCAAGGCACCACACGGAAGGGAACGGGGTCACCACTGACCGATTTGAGCCTGGTAACCTTGGAGGCCAGGCTGTCGGCCATCCACTTGTTCTCTTGGTCTAGAATCTCCTCCACAGCACCAGAGCTCTGAGCTGTAAGAGACAGAGGCTGAAGGATAGCATTCACTCATGACGGCGGTCCCTGCCCCCTCACTCCAGTGGAGTCTGGCCTAGTGGGAACATCTGGGAAAATTCCACCTATAAACATACGTCTGCCAACTTAGCAGGTCCCACCCTGAGGTTCCAACAGGTGGACCATCTACACGTCAGGCATGTGAGCACCTGTGTGTGTGCCCAGGCCAGGACAGGCTGGGGAACCCGCAGCCTCAATCTACCCTACCCTGTTGTATTCTAGTAGGAGCATAGGAAAGACGGAACAGCCAAGCAGGTGACAGGAAGGCTGTGTGGGGATGACCTGGGAATCGGGTTCAGAAAAAGGGTGAGAAAGGCCTTTTACTGCAGAAGCTATGGTGGCCCCACGTCTGCAACCCACACAGGACCTCTGGAAACCCCAAGCACTAAGACTAAACTTGAAGCATTTCTGTCACGGTACGTGGTTCCGAATCACCTAAGTGCGATGGGCACCGGTCTGAAGCATAAAAGCTAGCGACCCACCTAACGTGAAGGAGGCTAGCAGCACCAGCAAACTGGTGCGACCAGACCCTAAAAGAAAGGACGGACGTATCCTGCCAACCACTGCATAGCCATTAGTATGGCCCGAGCATCAGTATCACACCTGGTATACTGAACACAGGTACCGGGAGGTGAACCGAGGCACGCAGGCCCCTCATTCGTAAAACCCTGTTTGGACCCTCCGCTTCCAGCTCGGGACATCAACCACACACAAAACTGATGCCATGCCAAGCGTAGTTTAAGCCTGTTTTTCCTGGAATACGTAAGCGCCACCCCACGCAGGTCCCCCCACCGAGAACTGAGCGATGGCTCCGGCTCCGGCCCTCGCCTCCTTCCTATTGCTACTACCTTCGGATGCGCTCACCCCGAGTCCAATCTGCCATCGTGCCTCCCAAGGTCCGCCACTCCGGGACTCCGCAGAACAACGACGGACGTGGCACCAGTACCTGGAAGGCTCTTCCGGTTCCGCCTCGGGTCTAATAACTTCCGGGAGAAGGACCTGGAGCGGAAGAAGCAGAACTGTAGTTGTTCTCTGGAATGTAAATAAGGGAAGGGCGGGCCGCCAGCATTCGGGCCCACTGACTGGTCAGCAGTATTGGTCCCGAGATGTGGGTGTTAACCAGGAGCATGAACTCAGGCATAAACCTGCAGTCCAAGCTGGGAACTGGCTCAGTAAAGCAGCCGGGCGCCTAGGCGCTGCAATGTCTAGGTGTAAGAACTACAGGATAGGGAGGACAGACAGATCGGCAGAAGACTGGCGAAGGAGACGCCCGGGCCTGACACCGAGTAGGGGCAAGCGCCGCCGGCTAGCGGGTGACAAATGATCCACTGGAGCATTGCTTGTGTGTGTGTCACTGTGGGGGTGGGGTGCACGTTCACCGATTCTGCCTTCAACTAAGTGGTGTGAGCACCTGTGTCCCCGCTACCCAAAACTCGTACACTTCTAACACCTGACACGCGGCAAGGCCGCCCTTCCGTCCCCGCCCCCCCCCACTTCACCCCGCGGGAGTGGCTTTCTCGCTGGGGTTTTCCACTTCCTTCTCTCCAATCCTTCTCATACACTCTGCAACTTTCTTTTTCTCTTGATAACCATTTTATTTTGGTGATTTGGTCTTTTGTTTCTTTTGAGACCGGCCTCACTAGGTATCTCTGGCTAGCCTAGACCTCAGATCTGACAGCTGGAATTTTTTTTTTTTAAGCGTGAGCCACTATGCCCGGCTGACCACATTATTTTGACCACCCGAGTTGTTGCACTTGTCTTTCCATCTTCTCCATGGAATATGAGCTCCAAGGTTTGGACCTAACAGGAGACAGGGCTCCCTTCTTTATCACGCGGGTAAGGAGGGCGGTCCATGCCCGGGCCAAGCCGCCCCCTTCACCAGCCGGGAACTCCCGCTAGAGAGGAGGGCACAAAAGGGGGACGCTCCCAACGGCGCTCCAGCAAAAGCAGCTCAGCGACCAGGACAGGGTTGCTCCACCTTAAACCAGAGGCCCGCCCCGCGTCTGTACACACCCTTTGGGCTCAGCTGAGCTCCCGGCATCCCTCACGCCTGGACGCTGGGCTTCCGGACCTGGGCGGAGCCCGCAGCTTTGGCCGATTGCGTGTGCCCGGCCCAAGCCTTCTAGCACCCGGTGCCAGGGGCCATGGAGCCCCGGGCAGTTGCCGATGCCTTGGAAACGGGAGAGGAAGACGCGGTGACAGAAGCTCTGCGGTCGTTCAACCGGGAGGTGAGAGGCATCCAGATGCCGAGGAAATTTCATAGAGAGAGGAAGCAGCAGTGTGCGCGCAACTCAGCTGGGTGTGCGTGCGAGTGTGGCAGGGAGCGCGGCGGTGGGCGGTGGTGGGCTGGGCATCGGGTGTTGCTGTGATGGGCCGTGGTGGGGCAGGTATATGGAAGGCGAGGGTGGGGCTTGCCTATGTTCAGAGAGGTGGCTGCTGTCTCTGAGGTAGAAACAGACCTGACTCGAGGAGTTCAGGTTCTACCTGCGTGTGGACCTGAGCCTCCTGGCTCTCCCTGCAGCACTCCCAGAGCTTCACCTTCGAGGATGCCCAACAAGAAGACAGGAAGGTAGGTGTCCCCGCCCAAGGGGCTCCTAGGGCAGGCACGGGCTGCCCCAAGAAGAGGGCCCCCGTACGACCACTTTTTGACCCTCCTCACAGAGACTCGCAAAGCTGCTGATCTCCGTACTGGAGCAGGGATTGCCACCAAAACACAGTGTCACCTGGCTGCAGACTATCCGAATCCTATCCCGAGACCGTTGCTGCCTGGACTCGTTTGCCAGCCGCCAGAGTTTACAGGCACTAGCCTGCTATGCTGACATTAACGTCTCAGAGGAGCCCATCCCACAGCCCCCAGACATGGAGACCCTACTCGAGTCTCTCAAATGCCTGTGCAATCTCGTGCTCAGCAGTCCTACGGCACAGATGCTAGCCGCAGAGGCTCGCCTGGTGGTGAGGCTGGCAGAGCGTGTGGGACTGTACCGCAAAAGGAGTTATCCCCACGAAGTCCAGTTCTTCGACCTGAGGCTCCTCTTCCTGCTAACAGCCCTTCGCACTGATGTGCGCCAGCAACTGTTTCAGGAGCTACAAGGTGTGCGACTGCTGACGGATGCGCTGGAACTGACACTGGGCGTGGCTCCCAAAGAAAACCCCCCAGTGATGCTTCCGGCCCAAGAGACGGCGCGGGCCATGGAGATCCTCAAAGTGCTCTTTAACATAACCTTTGACTCTGTCAAGAGGGAGGTGGATGAGGTAAGTTGTAGCCTGAAGTCCATGGTGGGACTCAGCCCAGCCGGGACACTTTCTGGTTTTGCCTCTCTTTGTACCTTAAGTTCCCGGGGTGTCAGATAGGGCAAGGACAAGAGGACAGTCTAGGCAGAGAACTTGGGGTTTCTGAGCTGTGTTGTGCATGGGGTTGGCGGGGAGTGGTCGCCACAATGCTTCAGGTGGACAAAATCAAGTGCGCTGTAGACAGAAGAGCCTAGTGAGCAGAGCCGCGTCGCCCTGTTCCTTCTTACAGGAGCCCCTTTCTGCTTTTTGTTAGGAAGATGCTGCCCTTTACCGGTACCTGGGGACCCTTCTCCGCCACTGTGTGATGGTTGCCGCTGCTGGAGACCACACAGAGGAGTTCCATGGGTGAGGGGCAGAAATTCCCGAGCTGGGGATGGGGACAGTGCTCAGGCAAGGGTGCAGTGGTCCTCAACCCTAGCCGGGAGTCAGAATCTCCTGGGAGCCCCCACCCTAGAGGACGGCTTTCGAGTGGGAGACCCTAGGAGAAGAGCTGTGAACTGAGAAACAGAGCTTTAGACGGAGGCAGTGGTGGCCATGGCATTGCTCCTGAGGGTAAGAACCAACAAGTGCCTCAGCTGAAGAGCTTGGTTTCCAGAGATTTCTTGGCATCCGGCTGAGACAAAATGGGGCAGAGTGTCCTCCAGGCCTCCATATCATGTGTACCCCAGGAGAAGAGCCAGGGATTGCATCTGTGCTAGAGTCACTCTGTCAAAGGCCTTTGTCTGTCTGTCCCCAGGCACACGGTGAATCTCCTGGGGAACCTGCCCCTCAAATGTCTAGATGTCCTTCTCGCCCTGGAGCTCCGTGAAGGATCCCTAGAGTTTATGGGAGTTAATATGGATGTGATCAGTGCCCTCCTCGCCTTCCTAGAGAAGCGTCTGCACCAGGTAGGCAGGGGACCTGTTACGTAGTCCCATGCAGGGACTCTGGCCCCAGTTGTGGTGGCAAGTGTTTCTGCACCACTGGAACTGGCACGTAGAGCTCAGCTTGATGGAATACTCTGGGCAATTCCTCTGATTGCTCCGTGGCCCACACAAATGGTAGCCACTCAGTCAGGCCCTCTCAGAAGCTTGTAAAACACCCTATGTGTGAGCCGCCTGCTGCTGGGGCTGCTGCTGCTGCTGCTGCTGCTGATGTTGATGTTGATGATGATGATGTTGATGATGATGATGTTGATGATGATGATGATAATAATGATGAACAAAGAAAAGCAAGCTTCTCAGGGCCTGCTGAGGTGAATGTTATCTTTTAGGTCTCTGTAGTTCAGTTAAGTGGCTCTCAGATGCCTGTCCTTACTGCTTGTGACCCTCGGGCTCCTAATGTTCCTATCCCTGGGCGGCCGTAGACGACAGTATAAGCTGTCCCTCTGCATCCTAAGAGGGCATAGCTAAAGGTTATCTGACTCCTATGACTGTCTGCGGGACATGCAGAGGAGCTGGTGATCTCGCCCATCCTTGTGGCACTCCCACAGATGAAAGCCAGAGGTTGCGATTCATTTAGCCCTCTGAGGAGGGTGCTCAGTACCTTCGAGCTGGGTGACTGCCCCTATTGCTGTGGCTGCTGGTGTTGGGCTCCAGGGAGATCATGGGAAGGCAGGGGCGGGACAGGTACCCCACTTGCTGTTCGGGAGACTCTGAGTAGAAAATCTGTCTCCCAAGGGTAGTATGTACCTCCAGAAGTATGCCCTGTTTCCATCACTTTTTAAGGGGTTCACAGACCTGGTGTAGCCAGAGATGACCTTGGACTTCTGATCTTCCTGCCTCCCCAAGTGCTGCGATTATAGGCTTGTGCCACCGTGATTGGTTTAGTATTTCCATACATTTTAAGACAATAAACACCCACCACTCTGGCCCTTCGTTAACTCACTACAGAATGGCCCCCTTTACAAGTGTCTGTTGTCAGAACCATCTGCTACCGTGTGCAGTGTGCCCCCCTCCCACATGGGGAGCATGTCACAATGACAGGAGCCTTTTTGCAGACCCACAAGCTGAAGGAGTGTGTGGCACCTGTGCTGAGTGTGTTGACGGAATGTGCCCGCATGCACCGTCCTGCCAGGAAGTTCCTGAAGGCCCAGGTACGTGGGAAAGGAGACAGAGCTGGGAAACACAGGCTGGATCCTTTATAGGCCCCTGGTTGCTCCGAGCCAACGCTTAGAGTCAGCTGCCTCCCCAGGTCCTGCCCCCTCTGAGGGATGTGAGGACTCGGCCTGAGGTGGGGGACCTGCTGCGAAACAAGCTCGTCCGCCTCATGACACACCTGGATACAGATGTGAAGAGGGTAGCTGCTGAGTTCCTCTTTGTCCTATGCTCTGAGAGTGGTGAGTTTTGGGGGAGCCCAAGCCCCAGGCCTCCCCTGCCTCAGCCATAGTCATGCACTGACCTCTTGCCCTGGTCTCCAGTGCCCCGATTCATCAAGTACACAGGCTACGGGAATGCCGCTGGCCTGCTAGCTGCCAGGGGCCTGATGGCTGGGGGCCGGCCCGAGGGCCAGTACTCAGAGGACGAGGACACCGACACAGAGGAGTACAGGGAAGCTAAGGCCAGGTATGTGCCTCAAATATACACATGGGTTCCCTTATATATATATACCTCGTTTTACCCCCTCCACCCCGCAACCAGAACCAGTAGAACACAGGACAGGATGAGGAATTGGTAAGACCTAAAATCAGGCCCTTGTGTCCTGAGTGTCACCCAGCAGGTGAGCCCTCTGGGAACCAGGGGGATCTCCCTTCTGAAGTCCCACCACCACCCAAACTAAGATGGTGGGTAACCCAGCCCTAAGTACAAAGACGGGGACCACCTGCTCCACGAAGCCCCACTTTTCCTATAGCATCACTAACCCATTTCCCTGTTCCTCGGACGTAGCATCAACCCTGTGACTGGAAGGGTGGAGGAGAAGCCGCCCAATCCTATGGAAGGCATGACAGAGGAGCAGAAGGAACATGAGGCCATGAAGCTAGTCAGCATGTTTGACAAGCTCTCCAGGTATGTGCTGTGGGAAGGCTCGTCGCTGGGAGACACGGGAATGCTTAGGATCCTGGAGCGGCTGCGTTAGGCATTTGAGATAATTTGCCTGGAGGTCCCTCTCCAGAAAGGAAAGATGGCACAGTCAGCGTAGAGCGCTGCCTCTAGATGTTGAAAACGAGGGCAAGAACGTAAAGGAAGGACTGCCTAACATCTCAGAGCTAACTGGCTGGTGGTTCGGATCCGGGCTATTAGTCCAAGTAGCAGCCGAGGAGGAGCAAGGTCCCCTGCCCTGCACACTTGGTCCCCTCCTCAACCGCACTGTACTTTCCCTGCAGGCACAGGGTCATCCAACCCATGGGAATGAGTCCCCGCGGCCACCTCACATCTCTGCAAGATGCGATGTGTGAGACCATGGAGGGGCAGCTCTCCTCAGACCCTGACTCCGAGCCTGACTGAAGACGGCAGCGGCTTTGCTCCCCTTCAGAACTGGTGCTGTTTCCAGACATGTCCCTGGGGTGCTGCCACGAGAAGCCACACTCCTCTCCTGCCGGGGAGCCTTTCTCTGTAACCCCCACACTGTCCATCTTTTGCCTTTGGTCTTGTCTTTAGGCCTGTCGTAGTCTTGCTCTCTGTGAAGACTGGGGACCCACCTTTAACTTCCACAAGTCAGTTGTTTCTTTGGTGTTTACCAAGCAGATGCAGTGGCTGCAGCCGTGGGCAGAGTTGCCTTGGCACACGAATGAACGTGCATGCAGGAGGGTGGTGACTGAGCAGGGTGCACATTGTGTGGGCGTGTCTGGGCCATATGCTGTGTTTCCAACATGTTAGAATCTCTTGGAATTGTTTAAGTATGTCAAAAATACACCAAGCGTCCTGGTTCCTGCTTCTGGCCCCACTGAGCACGGGGCCAGTGGCCTCTTCTAAGTTGCTCTTGGTCCTGGCCCAACCACCCACTGCGGTGCCCACACACCCACGCCTCTCTGCTTGTGGCAGCTAACGCCCTCACAACCACTGGTTTAGCAATTACAAAAAGGCAAAGGTTGTAAGACAAGGTAAAACCTGAGGTCTCTGAGGCACAGAATAAAGAGTTTGGGAAAGACTGTATCTGTGAAGTAGCCGGTTGAAAGGACATTAAATAGAAATAGGAACTAATTTCAGAGAATTCAAGGTTTCCTAGATCACCACACATCTGCCACTGAAGGACAAGAACAGAAGCCCCCAATCCCGGGACTCCTGTTGGGTCTGCCTGGCAGCCTGAGTCAGAATGGGCACAGTGACAGGAGGGCCTTCCACCTGCCAGGAAACAGCCTAACTGTACGCATCTAGGGAAGAGCCAAAGAGGAAGCAGCCTGTGCTTAGTCATAACGCACACAGGACAGGGAAAGTCAGAGACCCAGGAGGGCTTCCCAGAGGAGTGCATACCATTGGTTTTAGCATTGTTACTGGAAGAAGCCTGGGTGGGGTAGTGGGGAGTGGCTTAGGGAGGGCTGAGCAGATGGGGTTCTAATAGACGTGGGTATTCTTGAGGGACTGGGTAGAGGAGGAGCCTCAGCTAACACCAGGATAGGTCAAGGGAATATGGGCTCAGTCCTGTCATCCAAGAAGAGGACACCCACATAACCTGTCATATGTCAATGATTACTGTCCCAAACATGAAAAATGCCAAGTTTTTATACTAAAATTTATTTCGTGCGAGAAATGAAGTTTTTTTGTTTTTTTTTTTTAGTTAGATGCCACTGTAGAGACCAACATGCTAGATTAGCCGAGTGTCACCTGGGTCTGGTGATGGAGGACATGCTGTGCCAACCTCCTGATGACGCTAAGGGCCACTGCCGGAAAGCAGTGTTGTGCACTACAAGCTTCAGCAGTGATGAGGTGGCCAGCACACATGGAGCTCCTTTGCATTGCGATGGCATGGCCCCTGGGTGAGCATCCCTGGTCAGCCTTCCCAAAGGTAGCCTCAGAAGATGCTACCCAGGTCACAAGTGGTTTGGCCCAGGTGTGGAAACCCCCCGGAGCTGTTTTCAGGCATGAGGTCTCCGTGGAAATGGATGGCCTCCTGTGTGACTTTCCCGCAGGTGAAGAGGCCATAGTCTTATCTGTCCCGTCCATCCAGCTGGAACAGACAGGATGTCAGTCAGCTTCACACTCAGATACAATAGTAACCCCAGGCCTGGATCACTTGTGGAAGTCAAACAAAACATTTATGGGATAAGCCTTCGCTCTGAGGTGAACAAGTGCTGCCAGAAGGCCTAGCACAACACTGGCAGCTAAATAAAGACTTTCCTAACAAATGGCACCAGTGTGCATTCAACCTAAGAGCCAAACTTTGGAACAAAAAGATAAAGGTAATACTGGTGGTTACATCTCTGTGGAAACAGTGAATCCCAGGCTCATCCTTAATATACCTTGCTTCTCTTTGGTTGTTTCATTAAGAGCTCGGGCTACACATCAGAGGCTAGGAGCTTTTGCCAGTAGAGGTGAGGAGAGCACCGCCAAGGCCCAGAGCCACAGGCTGGGATTTCCTTAAGATCCCATCTTGGCAACAAGGACATCAGTTGAGATATATTCTAGTGAAATCCTCTAGGCGGGGCTGCACCTGTCTATAATCATACAATTGGGAGTTAAATGCTAACACACCATATTAGAGTAGAACACAGATAACAGTTCTCATAGGAAACTGTTTTCTGCAAACTACAGATACTGTAAAGTCTAGAAAGCATAGTGTTCCCTGGCTTCCTATTCCCAATGGCTGGAATGGATAATGACATCCTTGGTTAGCTCTGTCCCATGCAGGATGCAGAATATGTCACCTTCTCAGCCCTCCCTTTCCCCTAGACCACGAACCATGTCTCAGCAGTGAGTTACAGGGTAGGCAGCAAAAAGCAGTGGTCTGTAGAAGCACCATCGTTCTAAGTGCCAGCAATGCACTCAAGTCAGTGACCAGAGACGCACTCTGTTGGCCTGGGCCCCAGAGCTTAGCACTTGTACCTTGCCGGTTTCCTGCTGGATGAGATCCTGCAGCTCTTGTGTCCAGCCCAGGAGGTCCACCAGCCTTTCCACACCATGAACTACGTCCCCTAGCTGGGCCACATCCTTGTTGCGAGGACTCAGAGCAAAGGGCCCCACCAAGTCTCGGTTGATGAGCAGTCGGGGCACTGACTTCTGTACTGCTTCGGACAAGCTGGCAAAAGGCTCTACCTGACGGATGGAAAGATTGAGGCCTTGGGCAGGAGACAAGGTTGGCACTGTGACACAAAAAAACTGCCACTTTGTTTTTGAAGGCTTCTACCCCCTGGTCTCGGTGACCTTTTTCCCATCTCCAGCCTCCCCCGCCCTTTGTTCAATGGGCTGACACAAACCCTGACTCCTCCCCATACTCCGTCATCCCCCTCCGTCTGCGTGTTCTGCCTGCAAGCATTTTCCTTCCACCTGCTCTGTCCACTCTACAGCCTGCACCCTGCTCTGAGCTTCTCCTATACTTGCCTAATATAGAAAAGCAGGCACCCTTTACTCTCCTGCTGCTGTCCTACCTCCCGGGTCCCCATCAATCTCCTGAAAGGCAACTCTGCTGTCATATTTCTACAGCAAGAGTCACAGTATAGGAAATGAGTAGATTAAGGGGTAATATCAAGCCTGATGCTTATCTAAAAGGAAAAAGTCAGTTCTCACCTTTTACTAAGAACTTTGAAATGGATTATGGATTTTGTTTTTCAAGACAGGGTTTCTCTGTGTAGCCTTGGCTATCCTGGACTTGCTTTGTAGACCAGGCTGGCCTCGAACTCACAGTGATCTACCTGCCTCTGCCTTGGGAGTGCTGGGATTAAAGGTGAGCGCCACCACCCCCATCTTAGATTATGGATTTAATTGTAATTTGGTAGTGACACACCTGTAATCCCAGCAGTCAGAGAGGGAGACAGGAGTGTCAGATGTTCAAGGTCATCCTTAGCTACACAAAAGTTTAAGGCCATCCAGGGTTACATTAGACCCTCAACTCAAAATAAGAAAAAAAATCAAAATAAGGGCCTAGAAAGATGGCGCCGCAGTTATAAAGGAGTTGGGTTTGGTTCCCAACACCCACATGGCACTTCACAACTGTAACTCCAGTTCCAGGGTATTCAATCCCCTGACCATGGGTACCAGGCACGTGGGACACACATACATACATACAGGCAAATGTTCATATACATAATTTTTTAAAGAAAAAGAAAAATAGGCCAAAAAAAAAAAGAAAGAAAGAAAGAAAAAGAAAAAACGCTTAACAGTTCTTAAAGAAAAAGTAAGGGAAGGCCAAGCTAGCTCAGTGGGTAAGGAGCTCGCCGCCAAACCTGACAACCAGAGTTTGCACCTTGGGACCCACGAGGTGGAAGCAGAGGACCGGCTCCCATACACGTACACACAAACAAGTGTTTAAAAAACAAACAAACAAAACCCCAGTCTTAAAAAAGAAAGACAAACTAGGTTTATAGGTAAGGGTGGGGAAAGATTTGCGACATAACTGAAGTGAGAGCAGACAGCGAGAGAGGACAGCGGGAGCGGACAGCGAGAGCGGACAGCGAGAGAGGACAGCGAGAGCGGACAGCGAGAGAGGACAGCGGGAGCGGACAGCGGGAGAGGACAGCGAGAGCGGACAGCGAGAGAGGACAGCGAGAGCGGACAGCGAGAGAGGACAGCGAGAGAGGACAGCGAGAGAGGACAGCGAGAGAGGACAGCGAGAGAGGACAGCGAGAGCGGACAGCGAGAGAGGACAGCGAGAGCGGACAGCGAGAGAGGACAGCGGGAGCGGACAGCGAGAGCGGACAGCGAGAGAGGACAGCGAGAGCGGACAGCGAGAGCGGACAGCGAGAGCGGACAGCGAGAGCGGACAGCGAGAGAGGACAGCGGGAGCGGACAGCGAGAGCGGACAGCGAGAGAGGACAGCGAGAGCGGACAGCGAGAGAGGACAGCGGGAGCGGACAGCGGGAGAGGACAGCGAGAGCGGACAGCGAGAGAGGACAGCGAGAGCGGACAGCGAGAGAGGACAGCGAGAGCGGACAGCGGGAGCGGACAGCGGGAGAGGACAGCGGGAGCGGACAGCGGGAGAGGACAGCGGGAGCGGACAGCGGGAGCGGACAGCGGGAGCGGACAGCGAGAGAGGACAGCGAGAGAGGA
Organism: Acomys minous; assembly: GCF_964271855.1. NCBI lineage: Eukaryota > Metazoa > Chordata > Mammalia > Rodentia > Muridae > Acomys > Acomys minous. Next base: position 58,419,128 of record NC_140484.1, on the reverse strand, counting down.
CAGCGAGAGAGGACAGCGAGAGCGGACAGCGGGAGCGGACAGCGAGAGAGGACAGCGAGAGAGGACAGCGAGAGAGGACAGCGAGAGAGGACAGCGAGAGCGGACAGCGGGAGCGGACAGCGGGAGCGGACAGCGGGAGCGGACAGCGGGAGAGGACAGCGGGAGCGGACAGCGGGAGAGGACAGCGAGAGCGGACAGCGAGAGCGGACAGCGAGAGCGGACAGCGAGAGCGGACAGCGAGAGCGGACAGCGAGAGAGGACAGCGAGAGCGGACAGCGAGAGAGGACAGCGAGAGCGGACAGCGAGAGAGGACAGCGAGAGCGGACAGCGAGAGAGGACAGCGAGAGCGGACAGCGAGAGAGGACAGCGAGAGCGGACAGCGAGAGAGGACAGCGAGAGCGGACAGCGAGAGAGGACAGCGAGAGCGGACAGCGAGAGAGGACAGCGAGAGAGGACAGCGAGAGAGGACAGCGAGAGAGGACAGCGAGAGAGGACAGCGAGAGAGGACAGCGAGAGAGGACAGCGAGAGCGGACAGCGAGAGCGGACAGCGAGAGAGGACAGCGAGAGAGGACAGCGAGAGCGGACAGCGAGAGCGGACAGCGAGAGCGGACCGCCAGCACTGCCACACTGATAGCTACATAAACCTGCTGTGGGAAAATGTATAGTACGATGCTTCATACACTATTAATTATGTTGCTAATTTATAATCCAAAATAAAAATGGGCGAGTGATACACCTGTGTAAAGAAACAAATGGTCAATAAACATGAGTGGCAATGTAAGATCTCACTGTTCGTGCTGGGGAACTAAGCCAGGTTTTGTACATGCTAGGCAAGCAACCCACTAAGCCCCATCACCAGCCCCATCATATCTACTTTTAATTGTTCAGACTGGCAGAAAAATAAAATAGATCATTTTCATATTGGTAAAGATGTGAGAAAATAGACACCCCCCCCCCACTTACACTAAATGTCAGCACTTGTCCTACAAAAGTACCTGCCTGAGTGTAAATACATACAAGGGTAGTCACCACAGGGAGACTTATGACGAAAATCACTATTTATCTCTACTGTCCATCAATAAGAAACCGCCTGCATAAACTTTCTTATAGGTCCACAATTCCTTGACTTCCAACCCTTATGACAGGAAATGTTTCAGAATCCTGGATATTTCAGATTTTAGGAAAGATCTTATATTTCTATAACAAGGCACAGTGGAGATCCAGAGTGCTCCACTATCTAGAATATTGCTAATTTTTCCGCAAACATGGGATGCAGGACACTGTAGTGTCTCCTCACACTGGTCATGGGTTGAGGCCTGCCTTGTGTGGGCCCTCACATTCACCGGGCACACCACCAGCAGGACACTCACACCATCCACAAAACGCAGTGTTCAGCTTCTGGACATTTGCCCATACGGAAAGAAACCCAAGAGAACACAGGCCAAAATGTTAGTAGCTACTAGTCTTAATGGCTCAGAGGTTAAGAGTATTGGCTGTTCTTCCAGAGGAAGTGGGTTTGAATCCCAGTACCAACATGGCAGCTCACCTCTACACCTAGTTCCGGGGAGTCAGATGCCCTCTTCTGGTCGCCACATAAACCAAAAACACATGCAGATAAAACCCCCACATACACAGAATGAAATAATAAAATGTAAAATAAAGCGGATTCTTCGCTTTGCCTCTGTAGTTATGAGTGCTCTATTAGTTTATTTGGTGGGTGGGTGGGTGGGTGGGTGGTTAGCTGGTTGGGTTTCTGAGACAGGGTTTCTTTGTATAGCCCTTGTCGGCCTGCCTATGCTTCCCAAGTGCTGGGATAAAGGTGAGTGTGCCATCACCAGTCAGCATAAATGCATCCTTTAAAAGAAGCATATGGTGGGCTGGGCAGGAGTGGCGCAGGCCTTTAATCCCAGCACTCTGGATGCAGAGGCAGGCTGACCTCTGAGTTCAGGGCTATCCTGCTCTCCATAGTTGAGTACCAGGACAGACTAGGTAGAGACTCCCTGTCTCAAAAGGAAAAAAAAGAAAAGCATATGATACTTTTATAAACAGGGAGAAAGGGCTATTTCCACTTTACTTCAAAAATAATGATTAGTGACAGCCTTAGTGTCCTTATCTGACAGCTCCATAATCAGCAGCACTTGGCCCACACCCTCCTGAGTATCCCTGCCTGCCCCTCCACCCCCCACCCAATCTGTCCTCTATTCCAAGCCTGTATCTGACACGCTCTGGAATCTTCTGCTTGCTCACCTTTCACTCAGTTCCTTCCTCGGGTCCCTCCTGACTCTACCTCCCACACCCACCTTTCGCTACCTCAAATACAAGTAAGATGTGTGGCTAAGATGGCGTCCTCAAACCCACCCAACAGGCACAGGGCACATCCTAGTCCTACGGTAGCTCACTCTCTCCCGTGTTGCACTCATCATAGTGCCCTCTGCCTTGGCATCCAAAGCCGTGGGTCCCACAGGTTTATTTACCTTACTGTGTGCCAGCACCATCCAACCCCACTAGCAGAGCCTTTGCTGAGTCCTATCACCAGGGCCAATTCACAGCACAGCCCACAGGAGCCTTTTTCAGCAGGAAACCAAAGCATCAGACTTCCCAGTGACCACTGTCATGGCCGGGCCTCATTGCTGTCCACTATGGAGAGTCCCATCAAAACAGATGTGCAAAGCCTTACCTCTTTATTGAGATCCACTGACAAAGTTCACATTGAACAGCCATGTTTGCGAAGCTGCCTCTCCATAACCCATGCCACAACATTCACTCTTACACGATCCCTTTGTGCACACTGCCCCTAATGGTGCCTTAATTTTAAATCTCACTTTGGTGGCCTAAAGCACCAGGAATGGCCTGGCTCACAGCACACAGTGACAGTGACAGGCTGAGTGCGTGCAGCTTGGCCTCTGCACATCTGGCTTGCTAAACAGAGCTTTCTGGACCTTCTGCCTCTATGGCTGCAAGCCCATGGGCTTACCTCCCTGGCAATCAAACTCAGATGCGGATCACCTCCAGTGGTCATCTGCCAAGAGCCTCAGACCCACATGCGGACCCCAACCCCACTGGTCCTCTGACTGCCCCACCACCACACACACCAGTCAACTCCTGATGCTGCAACAACCTTTCCCCACCTGAGGTCACTTCGGGACTGCCATCTGCTCTTCATCCCAAAGTTCAGCTCTGGATCTCCATCAGCCCCTCTGGTCCTGCCCCATGGCTAACCTCTTACTACACACTTATGTCCCACACAGCCATTGCTTCCAAATCCTGGAGTGTCACTATCAGTGACTCTACTCACCTGAAAAGGTGGTACCATCAACCAGGCCCCACCCCTCCACGCCTACCATCCTCCCACCCGGCCCCCACATGCCTTTCAACAAACCTCCAGGGAGGTCCCAAGAATGAGTAGCAGATCTGCCAGGGCGAAATCAGCCACATGTAACAAAAACTTTGCAGGCAGTGGCTCCCCGAAGAATACAATGTCAGGTTTCACGACGCCGGTACACACGGGGCAGCGGGGCACCTTGTCTGCCATGACATCAGCCTGGGGAGCCAGAGAGGGAGGGGCCAAGGAAGATGGCATATAAGAGAGGAAAAGGCAACGGTTTCTAAAGGAATTTTTAAACATGTCCAAAAAGCTGAAGTATGTAATGGACCACATGTGGCTTTAGCAATTTTTGTCAACTGTTTCTTAAAACCTCTAAAATGGGGGTTGGGAGGGGACATGAAATACTTCAAGTCAAGTCACTTAGTTTTATCCACAAATTCTCCTGTAGGTTCTACCTGGGATGGACCACAACACTGAGGCAGTGTTCTGCGTGCACCCTGCATACGGTGAGAAAGGGCAGCATACGCCTGTGCCCAGGGTGAGCTGAGGTGACTGTGTGCAGCTTCCACCCTAGAAGGCATTCATGTCAGCTTCAAGTCACTGCTGGCATCGTCAGGAGTGACCATGCCTGCCTCCTCATAGGGTAAGGTAGAGTAAATGACAATTTCTAAGAACTACACCGTAGCCCATGGCTCACGCCAACGGAAACATCCTTGTAAAGTAAAGCTTTACGGCTAACTAAGTAGAACTTTAGTAGACTAACTTCAGCAAGAATGAGTAGAAACAACTGCCGAAAGATGTCATAAATTATCAGCTACAGATAATAAAACTATATTGTGTTTAAATTAAAAGGAAGAAATGACCAGTTTAAAATATCAAGAAATAGAAAAAAATGAAACATTATGGATATTTTTAAAAATAGAACTTCTAGAAGTAAAAAACAAATTCAACAAAAGGACTTTATGCTCTGCAGCAAAACAAAGTATTGATGAGTTGGAAACAGATCAGAAGAAATAACCCAGAATGCAACACAAGCATTTAACAATGACAGACACACCAGGCATGTTGGCATGCGCCTTTAATCCCAGCACTTGGGAGGCAGAGGCAGGTGGATCGCTGTGAGTTTGAGACCAGCCTGCTCTACAAAGTGAGTCCAGGACAGCCAGGATTACACAGAGAAACTGTCTCAAAAAACAAAACAAACAAACAAAAACCAATGAGGTATCATTACACAGCTGAACAGATGTGACCTGTACCTTGAACATGGATAACAAAATATACTATTGAGAACGTGGAGCAGTAGTGATTTTGGCTGCTGGTTAGAATGCACCATATTACAGTCACGCAGAAGACACGAGGATGCTGGTGGTGGTGGTGGTGGTATGCGCATATGTGTGTGTGTGTGTGTGTGTGTGTGTGTGTGTGTGTGTGTGTGCGTGTAGTGAACCCAGAGCCTCACATGAGCTAGTCAAGCCCTCTAAGCGGTATCCACTACATGTATTACTAAGCTATATACAGCCATAGTTCTGTACTTCTTACAAAACTAAACACACCGCTGCTGTGATCCAAAATTTATGTTTCTTGATATGTATCCACACTACTTGAAAACTTACATTCACAGAAAAACCTGCAGAAGGCAATTCGCATTCTTGAACTGAAGCATTCACATTGCTAGCAGAATCGACAGAGCATGGTACATCTAGACAAATGGTACAGTACCCAGAGCTAATAAGAAGTCAGCTGCCTGGCCTGGAAAATATATGAAGGAACCAAATGCACACTGCTAAATGAAAAAAGCTAGTATGAAAAGGCTGCACTCTGTATGATCCCGATTTTATGACATTCTAGAAAGACAGAACAGTAAGAAAGTAAGAGCGGAGTTGCAAGGGGTTGGAGTAGATGAAGGATGAGCAGAAAGAGCCCAAAGGAGGCTGGTGGCACACGCCTTTAATCCCAGCACCCAGGAGGCAGAGGCAGGCGGCTCGCTGTGAGTTCTAGGCCAGCCTGGTCTACAAAGTGATTCCAGGGCAGCTAAGGCTACACAGAGAAACCCTGTCTCGGGGGAAAAGAAGTACTGGCTGCTCTTCCAAAGGACCTGGGTTAAATTCCCAGCACCCACGTGCTGGCTCACAACCCGGGCACAACTCCAGTTCCAGAAGATCTGACATCTCTTCTAGCCTCTTTGGGCACCATGTGCACCCATAGGGCACATATGCAGGTACACATAAAATAAATAATATAAAATTTTAAGTGCTGAAAAAAGTGGACTGCCACATGGAAAAGAATGAATTTTATCAAGGCAGAAAGCCACAGTCGAATAGCACAGGTTGTGAGCCCTTAAATGGGATGTGTGGCTTTGTAAAGCAGGCGTCTAGCATGTCTAGAGACAACTGTGGACTGAGGCTGCCTGCACTCACCAGCGCATGCAGACCCGAGGAACTATGCCAAACCATGGCTTCAGCATCAGACAGTTCAGCCTTTGCACACCAGGTACAATCCCAAAATAAAACCTCTGAGATTAAGCTATGGAAATGGCCACCATCACATGGCACATTCTCTACTTCCTGAATTGGTTCTGAGACCAAATAAGTTCAAGGCCAGCCTGGTCTACAGAATGAGTTCCAGGACAGCCAGGGCTACACAGAGAAACCCTGTCTGGAGAGGCGAGGGGCTCCAAATAAATGTAATTCTTTGTTCTATCTCAACTAACGAGTTGGAACCGTGTGTGTGTGTGTGTGTGCGTGTGTGTGTGTGTGTGTGTGTGTGTGTACATATATATATGCACACACACACACACACATATATATATACACACAAATTGGAAAAGAAAACTTAATAGTAATCAATGAAATAATTTTAACATTTGGAGGAACATATATATATATATATATATATACATATAAAAATACCTTACATGTATGTTTATGCATACATATATCTTTTGTTTAAAAAAAACCAAACCATTACATTATCCACCAAATCATAGTTAGAAGGGATTGGTTAAAGAGAGATTTGTTTTCTTTCTTTCCTTTTCTGTTTTTTGTTTTTTGTTTGTTTGGTTTTTGGTTTTTTGTTTGTTTGTTGACACAGTGTCTCACTATATAGCTCTGGCTGGCCTAGAATGCACAGAGATCCACCTGTTTCTTACTCCCAAGTGCTGGCATTAAAGGCGTGCACCACCATGGCTGGCTTGGGAGATTCATTTTTCCCATATATTTCTGCCCTGCATTTTGGGGGTGGAGGGAGTGCTGCTGGCCTAGAACCCAGGGCCTCATGCATATGAGGCAAGCGCTTCATCACTGAGCTGCATCCTCAGCCAAGTCTTGGTTCTTTCACATGTATTCTTTCTCTAAATTAAAAATAAAGGAGCCAGGCTTGGTGGAGCACATCCTTAATCCCAGCAGAAGCAGACGGATCTCTGGCCTAAACAGAAGAAGATGCATCGCTATGAATTCTAGGCCACCCTGCTCTAAATAGTGAGACTGTGTCTGAAGCAAACAAACAAAAGCCAGGCATGGTGACCTGCACTTGTAACCTCAGCACTGGGGACACAGACAGGTGGATCCCTAGGGTTTCCTATGCTGCCGGCCTAGCTACCAGATGAGTTTCAGACCACTGTGAGTATCCTGTCTCAAAAACAGACAAACAAACACAAAATACCACTTTTATAAGGTCCATGGGGACCGCAGAAGGCAGAGACCACTTCAGGTAACTCACCCACAAGTCCTCCCCTGGGAAAGACCTTCGACAGACCGTACACGTAGCTGTTGCAAAGGACCCATGAGCTTCAACCAGCTTTGAGGCAGGGATACCAGACACTGAAATTCAAACCAGAGCTCAGTGCTGCAGCTGCGGTGGCTAGGCAAACACACAAGCACAACCTCTGGGCTTGATAAAACTAGGTTTCAAAAGAAAAAAAAGCTGCTTGGCTGATTAGCAAACAGAAAAGGACTTCTCAGCTGGGCGTGGTGGCCCGTGCGTGTAACCCTGGCACTGGGAAGGCTGAGGCTAAAGAACTGAGAGTTCCAAGACAGTCTAAGTTATATAGTAAGGGGCAGATGGGCTGCGGCAGAGCCTTCTCAGCAGCTAAAGAGTTCTTGTGACGTTTATTACTGCGATTCGGTAACTGTGTGCTGAAACCCAAAAATAGGAAATTCCTACCTCCCCCTCCCTAAACCTGTCGTCCTGTTTAGGGGGAGACTTGGGGTAGCTGCTGTTGTCTCTGATTCTGAGCTGCAGATTCCTTCTCACAGGAACCCTGTCCCTGAAGTGTGATGTCTTTCTTCAGATCATAGCACCTGACAGAACAGAAGTGTCTGTCTCTGCCACAGATCTACATAGTGTACGTGGGGGAAGCATCTCCCTCGGGGTGTGCAGGCAGGCTGGCGCTGCTGCTGTCATGTGTGAAGTAGAGCCAAGTTGTCACTGACGGACTTGGACAACACTGAGATGTTGGTGGCTCTTCAGTATAATGGCATTAGAGCGACGCTTTAATAAGGCTTTATCTGCCAGTGATAGTCGCAGATATCTGGTCACTGTTTCTATATTAAGACCGTGATGTGAGGGATCTGCCTGAAAACAATCTGAGGGTGAAAGAGGAGAAGGCGAGAACAGAGAGCAAGGCCTGGCTGTGTTCCAGGAAATTGAGTGAAAGGACCTCAGGGTTCCTTAGGAGGGAGGGAGACAGAGAGGGAGGGAAAGAAAAAGGAAGAAGAGAAGAGGGAGAGAGAGAGAGTTGGGGGGCGGGGGGGGGGGGAGAGCCACACCAGATTCAAAATAATATGAACTTTAGTTTCAGCTAAAACTCAGAACCCAGAAGGTGTGTGGGAGCCAGGCCTACAGAGAGGTTTCAGTGTGGCCTCCAACACAGAAGTGGTAAAGGCTTAACCAGTTGCCTGGCAACAGTCCCGGGGCCAGCAGAGACACCAGGCCATTGAGGGTCCTCCTGAGAGAGGGGCACAGACGTGCAAGGGGCCGCGGCTCACCTCTCTCAAGCCCATCGATGTTCTGTGTGTACAGCCGCAGCAGCAGGTCCTTGTCGTGCAGCAGCCGCAGGAAGTAGTGGGTGACGTTGGGCCTGTAGTGCCCTGGGTACAGCTCCTTGGCCAACAGGAAGAAGGGCTTGGGGTTGTGAAAGAAGAAGCCAAGTTCAAAGATGGCCTCAGGGTAGGGGATGTCATACTGCTGAAGGTTGTTGTAGAGGCCACTCCCTGGGGATCTGGAGAGAGAAGGGAAAGGCTGAGCCCTGCAGAAGCTACAGCAGGGCGCGGGGGGGGGGGGGGGGTGGTCATCCGAAGGAACCGGGGTTTACCTGAAGTCGGGGATGCCGCTGGGTGTGCTGATGCCGGCCCCCACCATGACCACCACCCTCCTGCACGCTCTGGTGCGGATCAGCTCAGCTACGTCCTGCAGAGAAAGCTTCTTCTGGCTGTTGCCTCCACATCCGAAGCTGCTGGAAGCTCCCACGGAGAGGGATATGGGCCTTCTCCCGCCTGTGACACTGACAGCAAGAGCACAAAGGGAAGGCAGCAGGCAACAGTCAGTCTTCTGCTGCCAAGGGCGCAGCCAGACACTGTGTACATCAGGGAACCATCTGATTCTGCAGACTGACTGACCAGTTAGAACTTTAGAGTTGGAATGTTGCCGATCCAGAGCTAAACTTATCTTGAGCTATCTTTAGTCCCCTGGATAGGACACCTAACATCCTTTGACTATGACATAAGACCTTTGGAATGTATCGACTTCAAAGAGCACAAGTGTCCACTAAGCTAGGAGCTAAGAGTCTCTCATTAGATAGTATCTGAAACCTATAGCAGGGAGAAATTAATTAAAATTGCTGGTTTCTATGAAATAAAGGTTTAGAAATGAGCAAAAAAATTTAACTGATGTCAAAAGACAGGAAATAAACAATAAAACCTGAGAGATTGTGTTAGAACTTAAAGGCAAACTCCCAGGAATCTAACTCTCCTCCACTCCAGCCTCCTCTCTCTCCTCCACCTCACAATCTTCTCTATGCTCTTCTGGTTTTGTTTTTGTTTTGCTTTGCTTTGCTTTTTCAAGTCAAGGTTTCTTTGTGCAGCCCTGATGTCCCGAAACTCGTTCTGTAGACCAGGCTGCCCTCGAACTCACAGACATCCACCTGCCTCTGCCTCCCCAGTGCAGGGAGTAAAGGAGTGCGCCACCACCCTGCACCTCTTCTTTAGCACTCTTTCTTGTCTTAAGCAGTAGCCTCCAAGAGGAGCAAACATCTGTAGCGGGGCCAGTGCGTTGGTGCATCCCTTTCCTCCTAGGGCTTGGGAGGCAGAGGTTGGCGGATTCCTGCTATTTCTAGCCCAGCTGGGACTATATAGAAAGACTTAGTATCAAAAAGCAGAACACAGCTAGGCATGGCGGCACATGCCTGTTAACGCCAGCACTCAGGGAAGTCTACAGAGGAGTCCAGGACAGCCAAGGCTACACAGAGAAACTGTTTTGAAAAATCAAAAAAAGAATAAAAACAAAAACACCCCCCAAAAAACAAAAATAAACAAATAAACAGAAAACTATTAAGTTTCTAACCCAAACCTGGACAAGCAGCTGAGGTGCCTATTTAAGATATCAAAGCAGACTTTGCCACCAGGTTCTCCCAGCATCCCTCAGTTCCCACCTGTAACAGGGTATGACTGACATACCCCATCCTTTCTTCAACCCAGGGGCCGCGCTGCCCTCCCACCAGAGGCTCTTCCCTGTATAATTCAGACATTTTGGTTACTGGCCCCTCTTTTGTGCCTTTGGCCTCCTGGTTGCTATACTTGGTTCGCTCTCTCCCTTCCCCTCCCCCTTCCAGATGTGTCTGCCTCTGGCTGTGCTTCCTCACATGTCTATAATAAACTTTTCCTCCACCATCCCTAGGAGCAGCTCTGTCCTCCCCTTTCCTATTTCTTTTTTTCATTAAAAACAAAACAAAACAAATAAAATAATTTTAAAAAGAAAGAAAACAAAACAAAACAAAAATTTTGTATCAAAAGAAAAGACTGCTATAGCCTCTATGGCGGTTTTAAATAAGAATGCCCTCCACAGGTTCCTATGTTTGAATGCTTAGGCTCCAGGGAGTGGCACTACTTGAGCGGGATTAGGAGGTGTGGCCTTGTTGGAGGAAGTATGTTAAAGTCCATACCAGGCCCAGCCTGTTCTCTGCTTTTGGATGAGGATGAAATTTTCAGCCACTCTCCAGCACCATGCTTGCCTGCATACGGCCTTGCTCCCCACCATAATAATAATGGACTGCCTAAGCCTCTGAATTGTAAGCAAGCTCCAGTTCAATGTTTCCTTTCTAAGAGTTGCCATGGTCACAGCCAGGGCTACAGAGAAACCCTGTCTCAAAAAACAAACAAACAAGAGTTGCCATGGTCATGATGTCTCTTCACAGGAATAAAATAGTGACTAAGACAGCTTCTTTTAGGACAATTGTGGAAAAGATAGGTAGAGTTTTTTTGTTTTTTTTTACTTATACCACAAAACAGAGTTCAGAACCTAGAAACAGAAAGTGACTTGATTTGTAATAAAGATATTCAGTGTTTTTCAATGGGGAAATATTTGTTGTGTTGCTACTGTTTTATATTTAAATGCTGAAATAATAAGATGGCAACATGAGAAAAAAACATTTGATACCTTCTTCATGCCATCTAGAAATGTTGTATGTCTAGAGATAAGCTAAGCACACTGGCACATCATGTAACCATGGCTACTCCAGGAGGCTGAGGCAAGAGACTAGGAGTTCAAAGCCATACTTAGCAATATAGCAAGATCTCATCTCAAAAGACAGAGCATTCGGGAGGGAGGGAGGAATGGGAGGATACAAGGTATGGGATAACAACTGAGATGTAACCTGAAGAAATTAATAAATAAAATTTAAAAGAAGATAAAGCATCATAGGATAGAACAATAAGATTCTAAAGAAAATAAATAAATAAATAAATCAGAGGAATATCTTTATGACCTTGGGATTGAAAAGAATTGCCGGGGTTGGGGATTTAGCTCAGTGGCAGAGCACTTGCCTAGCAAGCACAAGGCCCTGGGTTCGGTCCTCAGCTCTGGAAAAGAAAAAGAAAGAATTGCCAACAACATTAAAAAATAACAATAAGCCAGGTGGTGGTGGTACATGACTTTAATTCCAACACTTGGAAAACAGAGACAGGCAGATCTGAGTTCAAAGCTGGCCCTTGCCAGCTGCGGCACTGGGTAAGGTAGCCGGGGCAGTGCTGAAGAGTTTGCCCTTGGGGTATCAGTGCAGAAGCGATGGCAGGCTGACTGACTCAATCACCACCCAGGCCCAGATCCAGGCCTTCGGGTTGGCCCACTCCAATATCTACTCCATATGGAGCATATGAAGGGGCCGATCCTGCAGATCCAAAGCTGCAGGACCTCCATGACACAGGGCAACAACGGGATAACTGAGAGGCACTATTCTGATGAGGATCGTACTGATAGTTTAGAGAGGCCCGGAGCCAGATCAATGATTATTTGCAAGCCAAGAAGTGTGGACAAAAGGGTGTACTGTGTGATACACTGTAACACACTACAGCTTCCATGACAAGACAGGTTTGTCAGGCTGTGATGACTCACGCCTTTAATCCCAGCACTTGGGAGACAGAGGCAGGTGGATCCCTGTGAGTTTGAGGCCAGCCCTGTGAGTGCAAGTCCAGGACACCCAAGGCTACACAGAGAAACCCTGTCTTGAGAAACAAAAACAACAACAACAAAAAGACAAGATAGGTTTGGTTGGTTGGTTGGTTGGCTGGTTGGTTGGTTCTTTTTTCTTTTGGGGGGATTACAGTGATGGTGGGTAGATATGAAGGGACAGGAAGATGAGTGGGATTGGGGTGCATGATGTGTCATTCACAAAAAATTAACAAAAAGTTAAAAAAAAAAAAAGAGCCAGATGTGGTGGCACATGCCTATAATCCCAGCACTTGAGAGGAAAAGGCAGGCAGGTCTCTGTGACTTCAAGGCTAGCTTGGTCTACATTGTGAGTTCTAGGACAGCCAGGGTTATGTAGGAGAGACTCTGTCACAAAAAAAACAAAAAACAAACAAAAAGTTGTAAGATTCGGAACTGTAAGAAAAATTATTAACAGGTCAGGCATGGTGGCACACGCCTTTAATGCTGGCACTCAGGAAGCAGAGGCAGGCAGATCTCTGTGAGTTCGAGGCCAGCCTGGTCTACAAAGTGAGTCCAGGACAGCCAAGGCTACACAGAGAAACCTTGTCTCAAAAAAAAAAAAAAAAAAGAAAAGAAAAGAAAAGAAAAGAAACAAACAAAAATTATTATCTCCAAGTTCTGGAACCAAAAGAACAAAAACAACAACAAAAAAGACAAAAACAAACAAACAACAACAACAACAACAACAACAACAAAACCAGAGGGAGAGAGAGATTGATTACTGAGGCAGAGAGATGGCTCTCTGTGCCTTCAGGGTTGGCCTGGCTGACACAGGGAATTCCTAGCAGGTCAGGCACCAGGCCTACACAGAGAGACCCTGTCTCAAAAATTAAAATATATCTTATGTAAACATGGAAAAGCAGTAGTGTATTAAGAGCTATTATAAATTTAATGAGGCAAAGCACCCAATCTCCTATCAAGTATTAAAATGTACATAAACTCTAAACAAGAAATAAAGAAAAAAAATATAGTCACTGAAAAGCCTCGGGTTTGAGTTTTAGGGGGGACATTGGGAAAGACCGTCCTTCCAGGTAGTGGCTTTAATCAAAGAGTTATTAACACCGTGAAAAGACAGCATGTGGGCTCTGAGTGGATCCCTTCTTATAGGCTTAGGGGAAGAGGCTGTTCCAGGCCCCGTGGTTGATGAGTACCCAGTAGTAAGTGGCTTGTAATGAGGTTTATTCTTATTCCCAAGCAGCAGGGGAGGACAAGAATGTCTTGCACTGTGAAGAAACGTGTGGCTTTGAGGATGTGAGGGAATTGATGTGAGAGCCCTCACTTAGTTAATATGTATCCATCATTGGTACTCTCAGGTAGTACCAGTACATAGAATCAATTATGAGGGTGGAGAGACAGATACAAGCGGGCATCACTTGAGTAGTATGTAACCTGGGTTTAATTTCAGCTTTTTTATTTGTTTGTTTATATGTATAGAAATGGTGGGATAATTTACGGGAGAGAAGATAGAGCGGAAGGCTCTGGGCACACCGGGCACAATAGTCAATTTCTTCCCATTGACATCAAGAGTGTTTAAGTGACTCGATGCCTAGAAATTTAACTGGATCAAAAGCTAGAGCCTGGGGCTGGAGAGCTGGCTCAAAGGTTGAGAGCACTGACTGCTCTCCCAGAGGCCGAGTTCAACTCCCAGCACCCACATGGTGACTCACAGCCATCTCTAATGAGATCTGGTGCCCTCTTCTGGCCTGCAGGTGTACATGCACATAGAGCGCGCATACATTAAATAAATAATCTTGGAAAAAGGAAAAGAAAAAAGAAGAGCTTGAGCACTAGCATCCATGTAACAGCCGGGTGTGCCTTGGAGCGCTGGACACAAGGGGATCCCTGGAGCTCATTGGCCAATCAGCCGAGTCAAATGGGTAAATGTCAAATTCATCCAGAGACTTGGTCTCAAAAAAACAAAAAACAAAACAAAACAACCAAGGTAAGAGCTAGAGAGATGGCTCAGAAGTTAAGAATACTTGCAGCTCTTCCTGAGGACCCAAGGTCATGACCTTCTCTAACACTTGCACCCATGTGAACATGCCCATGTGCAGACACTCACACAACTACACATAACTAAAGAGAATCAAAATAAATCTTTTTTTTTTTCAAACAAAAGGTAGAGGGGCTGGAGGGATGGCTCAGCAGTTAAGAGCATATACTGCTCTGCCAAAGGACCTAGGTTAAATTTCCAGCACCCACATGGTGACTACCATCCATCTATAAGTCCTGTCCCAGGAGACCACACACCCTCTTCCGGCCTTCACAGGCACTGCATACATATAATGCACAGACGTACATGCAAGAAAAATACCCATACCCATAAAATACATAAACTTTTAAAAAATACTTGTAAAAAATAAAAACAAGAAAGAAAGTGACTGAGAAAGACTTCTGACATCAATATATGGCCTACTCACACACAGATGTACCCACTCACAGAGAGAGAGAGAGAGAGAAATAGACAGAAAGACAGAGAGAGAGAGAAATAGACAGAAAGACAGAGAGAGAGAGAAGAAAAGCAATACAAACAGCACAGAGCCTGCAACTTGGCCTGCAAATGCCCCCACCAAATTAATTCTGCAACCAGAGAAGCATCGAGCACTGCAGCTCCACTTGGCCCAGGAAGGTTCCTGAGTCTACAGCCTTGACTCGGGACTCTCTTGCTATCTAACCAAGCTGCAGTGTCTCCATCACCATGGCAATCGGCCCTGGAGTCAAGACCATCAGCCTCAGGCCACAGGTTCTTTTCTGTACACCCTGAAAGCTGGGAAACCGGGTCAATTCTCCCATCAGACAGCCTAGTAACCAGTATAGAGACCTCTCCACACTGGCGGGAGCACATTAAACAGATTAAATTGACAACTCCCCCCAATAAATGACTAATCTAAAGTCAATATAGACATAAAACAGGCAACAGAGAGCATGTCTTTCACTCATAATACAATGCAGAAATAAAGATGCTAAAAGTACACCTTGAGCCAGGACAGCTCAGAACCTGTCTTCTAGCAGGTTGCTCCTGACACTGTTTGCTCTCTGTCACTTCCTTTGCTCCTTACAAAATCAACCTCACATCCTACTGCCTGCTTTCCCTAGAATGACATTCTAATGATAGTCTTAACCCTTCATTAAATCCTAGTGGTTCTAAGTAGCCCCTTTCCCGGCCAGCATATTCTGCCTTAGAAGCGTGGTCTCCACTTCAGAGGTCAAATGCCAAGGATAATCACTGGCCCTCCCCTTCAAGGCAACAGCGATGGCTCTCTCTCCTGTCAGGGTGCCTGTCAGCTCCTGCCTCTGCAGCTGTAGCACACAGCTGCCTCATCACCGAGGTCAGGGTTCAGTTATCCAGGGACCTGTGTGCCACCAGCAAGCCAGGAGGAATCTCCCACTGCCTTGAGCCTCAGTTGCCAAAGCTAGAGGCAAAGAGGTGAAGGTGACGGGAGTATTTTGTTACTGTTGCTGGTACCCGTTGTGCTGGGGTGAAGAGGCAAGAGCTTTGTCCCTGAATTACATCCCCAGGCCTAATTCTTACAGTCATATTTGGAGGAACCTATGTTTATAAACCTGCCACCAACGAGTACAGGAAGTGCACAGGAAAACAACAGCAAAGAAGGCTTCATCTCCTCCCACACTGCAGAGACGGGCCCCTGCTTCAGAAGTCGGTCCCTCTGTGTCAGGGTTGGGTACAGCCAAGCTTTACTGGTCGGTCCCTCTTCTCTGAAACAGCTTCTCACTCCTCACACACCCCATCTCACACGGCGCCAAGGGCCGCTCTTGCCCTAATATCTTCTGAACTCCTCTTAAATTCAAACCAGATGAGGATACAAATGGGACCTGAGGAAAAGTTATGACCATTGCTGTCTGCCAACTGCTAGACATGACTCGGGGGGCATGAAAGAGGTCAAGAATGAAGTCAATGACGTCACATGAGAGTGAGCAGAAGACATGTTCTGGAAAGGCACTCCTCCTCACGGCCATCCCCAGGGCTCCCATGTTAGGGTTAATGACAGCCAGTCAGTCTTACAGATGGCGTGGATTAGATATGCCTCCATGAACTCCAGTGTCCTTCCTCATCCCTGCTCCATCCTCTGCACCCAGACGCCTGGTGTAGAGAAAAAGCTCTGTAGCAGTAGAACACTTCGTTGAACACCTCTCTCTTACAGTCTTCCATACATCATGGGCATAGACCCTTGTCTACCCAAACACTCACGCATTCTAGGGCACTTAGAGTTCTCTCTAACAACTCTGGGCCCTAAGAATGTAAGGACTCCAGGCCAGGCGTGCAGTTCAGTGGTGCAGTGCTGGCCTGCCAGACAAGTGCAAGGCCTGAGTTTGGTCCTCAGCACTGAAGAATAAAAACAGCCGGGCAGTGGTGGCGCACGCCTTTAATCCCAGCACTCGGGAGGCAGAGGCAGGCAGATCGCTGTGAGTTCGAGGCCAGCCTGGTCTACAAAGTGAGTCCAGGACAGCCAAGGTTAACACAGAGAGACCCTGTCTTGAAAAAAATTAAATAAAGAAAAGAAAAGAAAAAGAAAAAGAAAAAAATCCAGACTTGTACATTATGTTGGCAAATTGAACTGTGCTGTCTGAGCTCACTGAGAAGCTGGCTTTGGAGGCAGAGTTGGCAAGCCCTTCCCCCAGTTCAGACCCATGTTTGTCTCAAAGTCCAAGGTCTGGGAGGCTGGCTCCCCGAACTATATGAGAAGAAGGAAAGAGAAGAGCAGAACAGCCCAAGAGTGAAAACACTGCGCCCTTGAAATCAGCTAGAAGGCGAACCATTCCCAGCAGAGGCGACTATTGTCTATGCCAGGATGTGACAGTGCCCGCAGCGGGGAGCAGAAGCGGGAGCTCAGACAGGGAGAGAAGGCGCATCTAGGAACTCTAGCTGACTCTCTCAACTTCCTCTGTCAGTTCCTGTTGGATGGAGCAAGTGTCCTAGTCTGATATTATCTCTGTCTGTTGCTATTTGTTCCTTTATTGAAAAACCTCACCAAAGGGCTCACTCTGATCTGTCAGGAAGCCTCTTTACTGGGAGTTCCACCTGGCTACTTATAGAGGCTCCCTCAGTAGATTTCTGCTATATTTTCGAATATCCAATGTGATGATCTCTCTCTCTCTCTCTCTCTCTCTCTCTCTCTCTCTCTCTCTCTCTCTCTCTCTCTCTCTCACACACACACACACACACACACACACACACACATTTGAAACTGAAAATATGCCCATCATAGATAATTCTCAGGACTATACAAAACATATTACTATTTCGTAGACAGAATGACTGTTAGTGAAAATTTTAACCTCACAATCTTTATGGGGGACAATTAAAACATAAACAACAGCTGGATGTGGTGGCACGTGACTGTAATCTCAGTAGCTGGAGACGGAAGCAGGAGCATCAGGAGTTCAAGGTCATCCTCCCTCTCACAGCCAGCTGGAGGACAATATGATCTCAGAGACCCAGTTTCAAAACAATGCAAACCACATAACTTTACACAAAGCAATCTACTAGGGACTTATACTCAAAATGGTGTGCAAACAAGGTTATTCAGCACGACGCTCTTTGTAATAAGTCAAGATTAGAAAGTATTTCAATAAGGAAATGGTGACATAAATTATGATACATGCATACAATGAACTTCCACAAGACAGTTCAAAGACTGCGCTGCAGTGGAAACAGCTGCATAAAAAACATCTTTACGGGGATGAGGTACAGATGGCGGGTCAGTAGAGCCTTGTGGGAGAGCGCACCTGCCAGGTTCTCACTACCGCAATTGCTTCCAGCTTCCTGCCGCTAAAACACCGCTGACAGCCTATCTGCAGGACCCCGTGTCTCCCTTTGCCGTGGCTCACCTCC
Source organism: Acomys minous (assembly GCF_964271855.1). Lineage (NCBI taxonomy): Eukaryota > Metazoa > Chordata > Mammalia > Rodentia > Muridae > Acomys > Acomys minous. The sequence continues at coordinate 58,401,248 of NC_140484.1, read as the reverse complement.
CGGGCCCCACAGTCTGAGCGCAGCCAAGGCCAGTCGACCACTCAGCGCCATGATGTTCTGCAGGACGACGGCGCCCAGAGGGTCAAGTGCCATCCGAATCCCCGCCCCCATGCGCCAAGCCCCGCCCTCCAGGCGCTCTTATTCCCGCCCCTCCCGCTAAGCCCCGCCCCCAACACCTTCATTTTTGTCTCACTCAGGTTATGCCCCCCACCCGCCCCCGCAAGCTGGCAGCTTCCTACTCTATGCTACTCTATGGAACTCTGGCTTATTGGTTGGGAAGTCAAACCCGGAGTCTTCATCGTTTTACCACGCGCTCGACCTTCTTGACCGGGCGAGTGATAACTAATGCTCTCTGATCGCTTACTGCGGTCAGGAATTGCATCACACATAGTTCTCCCCAGACACCACGTCTGAATGCTGGAGGCTACGTGGCCAGCTGTCCACAGGCACTTCTATTCTTTCTTTAACGTCCCAAGGCCAGGGACAGATGTGCGGGAGAAATTCGAAGGAAGCCGAGAACGCGGTTACCTTGACGACCGCGACAAACGTGTGTGGTGGTGGTGGTGGGGGTGGATACTGATCCCGGCGTGCCTCGCGCGACGCGGTGACGGAAGTGAGTGAGCACTTCCGCCCGCCATCCCTGCCGGTTCCGACTGCTAGGTGTTTCTGTTCCCAGGACTGCAATCATGAAGGATGTGCCGGCCTTCTTACAGCAGAGTCAGAGCTCCGGGCCGGGCCAGGCCGCCGTTTGGCACCGTTTGGAAGAGCTGTACACGAAGAAGTGAGCTCCGAGGCGGGGCGGGAGGGAGAGAGCTGTGAGAGGGCCAGAAGTCTCCGGGCAGTCTCGAGGGTCGGGGATGTGGAAGAAAAGGGTCGACAGCCTAGCCTAGGCAGGGTCCTGAATCTAGACTCTGCTTTCCAGCCTTGCCGGCTATGACAGGTTGCTAAGCTTTGTCTTCCGTGTGTTCTTAAGTAAAGCGGGGCCCGAGTTGGCCTGTGATGCCAGCTTAGTTCAAACATGCAAATAGTTTTGAGGCTAGGGTGACCCTGGTAACTTGTACTAAGCTGTAGTGTGGTTGTCTACAACTTGTAATTTCTTCTTGACTGTACCATGAACCATTGATTCATCTCCTACTGCCCCTATTTTCTGTTGTGTTTCATATTGGCTTTTTTTTTTTTTGCCAGATCTTAGTGTTTCAGTTTGTTTGGAAACAGGATAAACTTAAGAACATTAGTGACACTGAGCGTTCTCATGAAGAAACACAAAACCTTTCTACGCAAATATTCATGTGGTTTGATGGTGTTCAGCAGTTTTCTACTATTAGTGTTTTCAAGAGAAAATTTTCAGTGTTTAGTACATAACTGTTTTTATGGGGTAACATTTTGTATTTTTCAAAGCATTATTAAACATTAGCCTTTAGTCTTGGTGTGAAATGCGCTGTGTCGATATCATAAAGGTTTGTATATTGGTTTGTTCTAAGTATTGGCTTATTTCATCCTTCTGACATCCCATTAACAGATGAGGAGGCTGAATATCAGTTTTCTGTCTCTCCACAAGATATTCAACTAATAAGTATGGAGTTCAAAATATAGCTGTAGAATTCCACAGGTCTTCCAGCTGGCACTCATAGTGAGTATTAGAGCAGCCTCAAAAATGTTCTCCGTCGTTACCTAAGAAAACTGAGTTTTGAGGATACGTGACCAAGGTGTAGAAATGAGCTTGAATTAGTTAGCACTTGCTTTAACTACTGTGCACTGAGACCTGGGTAGCACTGATGTTTGAGGGGACCATCAAGGCTGAAGGCGTCTGTTACTTCACATTAGTTTGTGGGTCTGAAGGGCTTTTTGTTTTTTAGGTTGTGGCATCAGCTGACCCTTCAGGTCCTTGATTTTGTGCAGGACCCTTGCTTTGCACAAGGAGATGGTCTCATTAAGGTAATGACTTAGCCACACTAGACCAGATTATGTTGGGTATACTCACAGGCTTTAATTATTATTGTATGTGTGTATGAAAGAGATGAGTGTGTGTATGTGTGTGTGCGCGCGCACTTGTGTGCATGTGCGCATGCCTAAGGGGTTGCAGGCAGTTGTGAGCCACCTTGTGTATACGCTAGGAACCCAATTAGAGTTTTCAAAATGTTCTTAACTGTCACTGAGCCATCTCTCCAGCCACTGCTCATAGGTTTTGGTTGGTTGGTTGGTTTGAGAAAGTATCTCACTGATTGACCTGGAACTTAGTGTATAGACCAGGCTGGGATCAAATTCACAGTCCACCAGCCTTGGCCTCCCAAGTGCTGCCCCTAGAGACATGCACTACCGTGCCTGGCTCTGCTGATGGACTTTTAAAGTCAAAAAAATGGGCTTTACTATGGTCGCAATGAGCTGCATCTTTTCAGCAACTATTGAGCACTGAGAAAGTACTTCTATGTCTGTTTTTTGGTGTAGTATTAGACAGATAAATCATCACATGTTACAGCTAATAATCCACAACACTGAAACAGACTCTCTTTTTTAAAGTTTAGACTAGAGCTAGGAACATGGCTTAACATCTACAAGGCCCTGTGTATCTTACACAACACCATGGAAAAACAAAGACCCTGGACCCGCAGCACACCTATAATCTTAGCACTTAGAAACTTGAGGCTAAAAGATCCTTAGTTCAAGACCACCCTGGCTTCCACAGGAGGAGGAAGAGGAGGGAGAGAGACTGTTTAAATGGCTCCCCTCACTTCCCAGCTCTCCTAGCCCGTCCACACTCGTGGGTTCCACTTGCCCAGAGATTTCTGTCCAGAGTAGTATAGAAAATAGACTGTCTCTTCAGTTGAAGGTGAGAGGGTTGGAGGGGGTACTGCGTGCTGTGTTGTCTCTGTAATAGGAGCACTTTTAAAATGTCAGCAGAAGAAAGGGAAAAAAAAAAGACACACTTTCCCATACTTGATCAGATTCCCTGAGGAATACCTATGAATTTTCTCACCGGAAGCCTCTTTTCTGAAATCGGTCCCTTTATCATCTGAATGTGAAAAGGATAGTTAGCGTATAATTGTAGCTTGAGTTAATTGTCCTGGATACATTATGATGCTCACAATGAAGCTTACCACTTTCTACCTCACCTCCTGGGGTTGTAAGGTTTTCTTATGGTTACTGCTTACCAGTTTGACATTTTACTAGCCTTAAGAAATTGCAGTCGTTTGTAAGCCTAAAAATTGTGCTGAGTATTCTGTCTTCCAGATTATGTGAAAAATAATAAATCAGACGCACTGTATGTTCTATATCATAGTGATCTGTAGTTCATATTTATCTTTTGCTTTCTAATCTTTAGCTGATATGTCCCCGCCCCATCCTTGCTTCTTTTTGAGGAGGTATTTGTTTTATTTTGTGTTTAAGAATGTCTTGCCTTCATACGCACCATGGGCGTGCTTGGTGCCTGCAGATGTTAGACAGCATTAGCTCCACCAGAGCAGGTGTCACAGGTGGTTGTGAACCATCGTGTGGGTACTGAGACCTGGACCTGGATCTCTGCACCAGCAGCAGGTGCTCCTAGCTACCTAGCCACTTCTCCAGCCCCTATCTGTTTCTTTTTGTTTGTTTGCTTTTGTTTTTCAAGACAGGGTTTCTCTGTGTAGCCTTGGCTGTCCTGGACTAGCTTTGTAGACCAGGCTGGCCTTGAACTCTCACAGAGATCCACCTGCCTCTGCCTCCCCGTGTGCTGGGATTACGGGTGTGTGCCACCATATCCAGCTTCTTTCTGTTTCTTAAAATAAAAATATTGTCATTTGTTTGTCTCTTCTTCTCTAGTAGTCTAGGAGCATCTTGGAAGCTCAGCAATTGCCCCACATGGTGTGTCCTTAGTACTGGTCTAGTGTCTAAGGAGGTACTCGTGTGCTGAGTGGCTGAGAGACATGGCAATATAGGCCTATAGAAAGCGCACAGCTTTCTGAATTCTGAAGGAGCACTATTCTGTTTGATTAGCAACACTTTACACTGATCTAGCTGTGTACTAGAAGCACCTTGGAGGAAGAATGTAGGAACTGGTATTTAGGATATTTTTATTTGTTTGTTTTTATTATTATTATTATTTAATATATAGAGTCTCTGTGTAGCCCTAGGTGACCTGGAACTAGCTCTGTAAAACAGACTGGCCTCAATTTCAGAGAGCTCTACCTGCCTCTGCTTCCCCAGTGCTGGATTAAAGGTGTGCTCCTCCATGCCCAGCTATTTAGGAGATTCTTACAGACCAGTGTTCGCGTTCTCAAAGCCAAGAGCTCTGGGTTGTTTGTTTTTTGTTTTTGTTTTTGTTTTTTTCAATAATTCATTACTGATCATTTACGTGGGCTCAAATAAGCCCTGCTAGGGTTCTCCCATCGCTCAACTAAGATTGGGGTGGTGCTTGCTTCCTATGTGATGGGTTTCGTGGTTTGCAGACTTGCACTTGGCAGTCTTAGTGCTGCCTTTCTAGCTAGAGGCAGCTTTAGGAGTCTGGCTGCTCAGAGTCAGGCTCATGCCGTACTAACTGTCCATCTTTGGTTTTGCAGCTTTATGAAAACTTCATCAGTGAATTTGAACACAGGTAATCCCCTTTGGTCAGTCTTTTCTTTTTTTTTTTTAACTTGAAAATAGATACATTAATGCTTTTTAACACTCAAACACTGATGTTTTTTATTTCAGGGTAAACCCTTTGTCCTTGGTAGAAATAATTCTCCATGTGGTTAGACAGATGGCTGGTAAGCCTGTTTGTTTCATAATAGAAAATACAAAATTGGCCAGCTTTGGTGGTGCACACTTGTAATCCCAGCACTGAGGGAGGCAGTGAGCGCAGCCTGAGTTACATAGTCCCACAACAGCATGGGGTACATTATGTATGAGACGTTTGTCATAAACGGAGAGAGAAAATCTTACTGATTATCTTGCCTAAAGACGTCTTAACTGCTTAAAAAGCTGCTGCTGGTGCGTCTGACTTTGTTCTTGTTTCTATTCTAGATCCTAATGTGGCTCTTACTTTTCTGGAAAAGACTCGTGAGAAGGTGAGTATGAAGCATGAAAAGCATTTTCTGGTATATATGTGATTTATAATTTATGTCTACACCTTTGGAAGCCATGTTCTTGGTCTCAGGGTCAAGTCAGTGCCTAGGGAGCAGCCTGCTCTGCACGTTTGCTACCTACATTTCTGAGGTTCCCTTGTTTTGTTTTGTTTTTTTAATCTCTTCAGGTAAAAAGTAGTGATGAAGCAGTAATCTTGTGTAAAACAGCCATCGGAGCTCTAAAACTAAACGTTGGGGATCTACAAGCTACGAAGGTGAGCGCATCGTGATGCACACGGTCAACCTCGTCGGCTGTTTCTTTTAAATATTTTAAGTTATAGGGGGAACATTTTAACCTAGATTTCTCCTTGTTTACCTGCTGCCACCTTTGTCTTATATATTCCACCCGCCTGTGTGGTTGGTTAGTTGGTTTGGTTTGGTTGGTTTGGGGTTTGGTTTGGTTTTCCCATTCAAGGTTAAGTGGCTGATAAGACGTTTACTCTTAAACAAAGAGTGTTCCCTGTGTGACCACAGCTGTCCATCCAGTCAGGACTTGAGTGTGCGAAGTCTGGGCGCTCATGATGACAGGCACCGCATCTCTGTTCTCTTCATCCTCTTGAGTTGTTGAGGATTTCTGTCTGCTTGTGTGTCTTGGGGCGTGCCTGCACTTATGTCTGTGCACCGTGTGTGCGCGGGGCCCGTGGAGGCCTGACAAGGGCATTGCATCCTCTGGAGCTGGAATTACAGCCAGACATCTGCTGCCATGTGGGTTCCAGGAACTGAACCCAGGTCCCCTACAAAAACAGCAGCTACTCCTAACTGCGAGGCCATCTCTTCAGCCCCATTTGTCCTCTTTTCACTTTTGCCCAGTTTGGGAGACAGGCATACATAGAGGTAGCAGTGAGGCTAACATAATAGTGTCAGTGTCCACCTCGTCTATCTAGAGACTGCATGTGCTTTCATTTTGGTTTAGTTGGTGCCCACATTTAGGGTGGGTCTCTCAACCTCAGTTACCCAATCTAGAAGTCCCTCACAAGCATCCCAGAGGTTGTCTCCTAGGTGATTCTAGATCCTCTCAGATGATAAATATATATATACACCGTAGTCTTCCCTAGCCAGATTTGTGACTTGATATGTGTAGACCATTCTTGCCCTGTGTGGTGTCCCATTGTATACATGTTTTATAGCATATGTATCTGTTCTCCTGCGAAAGGACTGAGACCATTTTTTGTATCACAAGTGCTGTTCATGTTAGCGCTCTCTGCCCAGGCTCCCCTGCGTGGGCAGTCCCCTGCCTGTGCTTGTGAAGTGGCAGTGTGACGTGTTCTACAGAACCTTATAGGCACCTCTCAGGCTCTCGGTTGTTGGTGTTTACCAGCGACTCCATTCACATCTCTACTGCTGTTAATTGCCTGTTAATACTTTTTCTACTGTGTCCTTTATATTTTCTTTCTTTCTCTCCTTTTGGTTTTTCAAGACAGGGTTCCTCTATGTAGCTTTGACTGTCCTGGACTTGCTTTGTAGACCAGGCTGGCCTCAAACTCAGAGATCAGCCTGCCTCTGCCTCCCTGAGTGCTGGGATCACAGGCGTGCACCCTGCACCCGGCTCTTCGTATTTTCTTGCTCATTACCCCTGCAGGATGTGGAGTTACATCTTTGCTAGTCTATAGCCTGTTGTATTTTTTTCCTGTGCTTTGGATGAACCAGGATTTTCCATTTTAGTGTAGTCAGTCTAACTAATGTTATCAGTCTTTGCCTTGGTAGCTTAGACTTTCCATCTTTTTGTTACATTCAAGATCTTTTAAGGTGGAAGACAATTTCACTTCTTGTGTGTAGGAAACCATTGAAGACGTTGAAGAGATGCTGAACAACCTCCCTGGTGTGACATCAGTTCACAGTCGGTTCTATGATCTCTCCAGTAAATACTATCAAACAATCGGAAACCACACGTCCTACTACAAAGATGCTCTACGGTTTCTGGGCTGTGTCGACATCAAGAATCTGCCAGGTAACACAGGGCCCTCACAGTTCTCAGTGTTCAGGGGGCCTATAGCTGAGCACAGCGGCTGTGAGGTGCGGAAAGGAGTAGGTCTTAAAGTGAACAGCTTTGTGTAGGTTTTTAGAGTATTTGTCTCCAGGGTTGATTCAAATCCCATGCAGGCTCACCTTCCCCCGTCACTGCCCTCTTCTGCAGGTCCATATTAGTAGCTAATCCTGATCCTGTAGGTGCTGTAGTGATGTGCCTCTCCAACCCTGTAGACAGGATGAAGGGCGTGTGATGTCCCCATAGCTGAGACCTTTGCTCTAAAAGGAGTTCATGCCTGGGAGGATAAATTACAGAGTTTTGAGAATCTAAAGATGGAAGGAAAAGTAACCACAGAGTTTTGGTGAAAATAAGGAGAGTGTGTTTGAAGACATTTTGCACTGTTTTCGTGCATGTGCTCTTGGTGATAAGGAGACTGGCAACTCCTAAAGATGCGGAGAAGGCTTTGCTTACTGCATTTCAACAGAACTATATCAGAAAAGCAGCTGCTGCGGCCAAGAAAAGAGAAAGCAGATTCATCCAGCCTAAAGAGCTGTAGACTGTTGAACCATGAGACAGTTGGGTGGCAGGGGTGAAGGTGGGAGTAAAGGATCTTACTATTCCAGGAAGTAGTATAAGCTGACCAGTGAAGAGACTGCACCCATCTGTCTATCAACAGTGTAAGCAAGTTCACGTACGTGGCTCCTGGGCTAGCCTGAATGCCAGTGCTTTTGAAGAATAGCTCATGCTGAGGTTTGGTGCAGCAACATTCTGAAAGTGATGAGCTTTGTAGAGCCACATGAGCCTGGCTGTGACTGGCTGTGTCATTTTGTAGTGTCAGAGCAACAGGAGAGAGCCTTCACGCTGGGGCTTGCTGGACTTCTCGGCGAGGGCGTTTTCAACTTTGGAGAACTTGTAAGTTGGCCTGACACTTAACAGTGTAGGGAGGAGGAAAGTCTGACTTGTGCCAGCTTACTGTCTCTGTGCCCACAGCTCATGCACCCTGTGCTGGAGTCACTGAGGAGCACCGACCGGCAGTGGCTGATTGACACGCTGTACGCTTTCAATAGTGGTGACGTGGATAGGTTCCAGACCCTGAAGGCAGCCTGGGGCCAGCAGGTGGGTTCAGGTGCCCGGGACTGCTCTTCCACAAGGATTCACTAAGCCTCCTCCCTACACACACCAGATGCCCAGGGGGTTCTATGCACAGGCCGGACATGGGTAGGCCAGGCTTCCTATCCCAGAAACAGGCCGTTAGGAGTCTGGGTCACCGCAGTGCTAGTCATAAAAACACAGTGTGTTTCTCTGTGTGAGGGAAGGGGCACTGTAGACCTCCCAGAGGAAGCCATGTCCGTAATCTTTTTGGTTTTTTGGAGAGAATTTGTTATTTTCCCAATTCTTTCTCCACTGAATCCCGTTCTGCTCTCACCATGTCTGTAATCTTGAATGAGTGAAGAGATGCAGGGGAACAGCGAGAGAGAGAGAGAGGGAGACAGACAGACAGACAGACAGACAGACAGACAGACAGACAGACTAGCTTGCTGTAGCAAATCATAAGAAACAAAAAGATCCAGGGATATCTGCACAGATGTCCCTGCTGGGACTTTCCATGGCAGAATGTAACCTGTTTTGTTTTTATTCTGAGGCATGGTCTCCCATGTTCTGGCTTGCCTTGAACTCTAGGCGCCAGTGATCCTCTTGCCTTATCCACAGCACCGGAACCACAGGTGTGGCATCATGCCAGCTGCAGACATCCAAAAAGATGAGCCACAGTGAGATTTTATGTTGTAAATTAGTCACTGACTGTTTTGACTCAGCACAAGTCACTAGGCCTTAGGCACTTTCAGCAGACTGTGTTCGCACAGCCAGTGCCACTCAACACTTTTCAAGGCGCAAGACTTGTTCTTTACTGGTGGTGCCTCCACCAAGAGTCTTGAGGTACCAGTTCATGTTGTCAGTAACATGAGAATAAATCTCGTTTCATACACTTGAGAGACAGCCTATTAATCTGTTTCTTCTCCTCCTCCTCCTCCTCCTCCTCCTCCTCTTCCTTCTCCTCCTCCTCCTTCTTCTCTTCTTGCTCTTGCTCTTCCTCCTCCTCCCCCTTATCCTCTTCCTCTTCTTGTTTGTTTTTGTTTTGTTTTGTTTTTTGAGACACGGTTTTTCTGAGTAGCCCTGGCTGTCCTGGACTCACTTTGTAGCCAGACTGGCCTCGAACTCAGAGATCCGCCTGCCTCTGCCTCCCAAGTGCTAGGATTACAGGTGTGTGGGACCATGCCTGACTAGTCTGTTTCTCCTTTAAATTCAGAGATAAAAGGGTTTATTATCACTTGGAACCATCAGTAAGGCTCAGCTAGCCGCAGTGTAAAGTGCTCAGGCTTGCCCACTGTCTTGTAGTCTGACCTGTAGTAGAGTCTCAGAACCCATGCTTCTGTTTCTGCACCTCACAGCCTGACTTAGCAGCCAACGAGACCCAGCTTCTGAGGAAGATCCAGCTGTTGTGCCTTATGGAGGTAAGAAGCACCCAGAAATCCCTGACCCCAGGACTTGAGCAGTGCTCTTGAACCAGCTAGGCCCCATGCGCTGTCCAGCCTCTTCTCAGGCTCCGCTCTGGCTGTTTTCTCTTTCTGCCTTTGCTCATTTAAGTTTGAATTTGGATCTTACCTTTTTTTTTTTTTTTTTTTTTAACATTTATTCTTTTGTGGGAGAGAAGTACAGAAAATGAGAGCATTTCTCTCCCCTGCTGCCTCATGGGTTCTGAGGATCGAATCTGGGTTGCCAGGCTTGATAGCAAGGCATTACCCACTGAACCATGTCCCTCACCCCACCCCACCCCCCTCTTCTCTATATATACTTTTTAATTTATTTTACATCTGGACAGCAGTTTCGCCTCTCAGTCCCCTCCCACTTTCCCTCTCCCCTCCCCCATTCACTCCTCCATTTCTCTTCAGAAAACGGCCAGCCGCCATGGATATCACCAGCTATGGCATATAAAGTTGCAGTAAGAGTAGGCACCTCTTCTATTAAGGCTAGATAAGGCAACCCAGTGTGGAGAAAGGGTCCCAAAGCCAGGCAGCAGAGTTAGAGACACCCCCTGCTCCCACTGTTAACAGTCCCACAAGAATACCAAGCTACACAACTGTCACACATGTCCAGAGGCCCAGGTCAGTGTCATGTAGGCTCCCTGGTTGGTAGTTCCGTCTCTGTGGCCCCTCTAGGTGCAGGTTGGTTGATTCTGTAGGTTTTCTTGTGGTGTCTTTGACCCCTCTGGCTCCTACGCTCCTTCCCCTCTTCCTGCAGTAGTCCCTCAGCTCCGCCTAATATTTGACTGTGAGTCTCTGTATCTGTTTTCATCAGTTGTTGGGTGAAGCCTCTCTGATGACAATTGGCCTAGATGCCAGTCTATGAGTGTAGTAGAACATCTTTAGGAATCATTTCATTGACTTTATTTTCTCCATTTCTGTTTGGCTCTCTCCTGGGTCTCTGGGCTATCCAGCCTCTGGCTCCTGGCCCGATGGGCTTTCTTCTCATGGCATGGGTCTCCAGCTGGACGGCTCATTGATTGGCCACTGTCACAATTTCCGCATCACCTTTACCCCAGCACATCTTGTTGACAGGACAAATTGTAGGTCAAAGGTTTTGCGGCTGGTTTGGTATCCCATTCCCTCCCTTGGAAGTCTCGCCTGCTTACAGGAGATGGCTTCTTCAGGCTCCAAGCCCCCGTGCTAGAAGTCTTAGCTAGGGTCACCCTTATCGATTCCTGGGAGTTTCCATTGTGTTAGTTTCTAGCTCGTTCCTGAGATGGCCTCTGATTCCAATTGTTCCTCCCAGTATTCTCTCCCTCTGTCCTCCCCACACCTGACCCTTCTTGTCCCCACCCCCACCTCCCAGCCACCATACCACAAGGACACTTGCTCAACTATGTTCTTAGCAGCTTTATTTATAATAGCCAGAGGCTGGAGACTTTTTTAATGATTTATTTATATTTTACATGCATTGGTGTTTTGCCTGCACCTGCATGTGTGGCATGTATGTCTGTGTGAGGGTGTCAGATCCCATGGAGCTGGAGTTACGGACAGTTGTGAACTGCCATGTTGGTGCTGGGAATTGAATTTGAATCCTCTGGAAGAGCAGCCTCTGCTCTTAACTGCTAAGCTATCTCCATCCCTGACCAAAAAACAAAACAAAACAACAACAACAAAAAAACTTAAAAAGCCAATTCTCTGACCACTTTTGCTTAGAAAAAATAGTTTTGTTTTTCAGATGACTTTCACACGGCCTGCCAACCACAGACAACTCACTTTTGAAGAAATTGCCAAAAGTGCCAAAATCACTGTGAATAAGGTATGGTTCTTGGACTTAGAGTGTCAGAGCCCCAGGGCTGCCCCACGCCTAGCAGAGTTCTGGCCTGGGCGAGCCCTCTGCTCCCAGCGCGGCTCAGGCAAGCCCCTTGCGCAGGTGGAGCTGCTGGTGATGAAGGCCCTGTCGGTGGGGCTGGTGAGAGGCAGCATCGACGAGGTGGACAAGCGGGTGCATATGACATGGGTGCAGCCTCGCGTGCTGGACCTGCAGCAGGTAAGGGGACCGAGCCCCTGCCCACGTCACGGGCGTGGGTTGTAGCAGTGCCGTCCTGGTTTTATGTGGACAGAAGCCATTTGGGAAGAAGACGCTTTCTGCACAGAGTGTTGCAGATGGGATTACTGCTGTAGAGATACCGCTGTAGGAAATGCACTCCCGGCTCTGAGCCCTGCATTTAGAGGCTTACCGTGACAACGGTGTGGCTGTGCTGGTGATGCCTCCTAATCTGAAAATTGGTACTCTGGTCAGACGTGTTCCTGGTTCTGTGACTTGATCCCACATCCTCACTCGTATTTTCTGGACATTTAATCTTGTGATTTCCTCCACTCTTTTTCTTTCATGTGAGTTTTTAGAATGTCCTCGTGACGAGACTTGGCACAGTGATCCCGTCACAGCCCTCTACCTTCAGCTCTGTTGCCCTTAGCATTTCCCCAAGAAGATCTAGAGATTTAGCACCACACACAGGGCCTGTGGCTCCCTTCTAGCCTGAAACCCCTGTGATCCCGATTTGCCTTTAGATCAAGGGGATGAAGGACCGCCTGGAGCTGTGGTGCACTGATGTGAAGAGCATGGAGATGCTGGTGGAACACCAGGCCCAAGACATCCTCACCTAGTGCCCCAGGGTCCTGCAGACCCTGCCACACCCCGCATGGCAATTCTTCGACCCCTAAAACTATCAGCAGAGATCTGACTTGAATTGGGATCCTACTAGGAGTAGGACCTGTACTTGCTATAAAGCAGAGATCTGTCATTGGTGGGGTGTGATTACTAGGAGAAGGCTCCAGTGTGGGGCGTTTTGTAGCCTGCATGGGTGGGAGGGGGGACCCCAGGCCTGGGTGATGAGGAAGGGCACAGGTGGGGATGGGGACGGAGTCGTCTCCACCCAAGTCCACCTTAGTGCACCTTCTCCATTGTGGTCTGAGAATGCTCCTTTAATAAATGCCTTTGCTTCGTTCTGTTGTTGCTTCTGTTTTTGGGCTTAGCTTCCTGGCCAGTCCTATGCCTGAAGAAAGGAAGCAGTGGTGGGAGCTAGCCTTACTGCTCCCCTACCACCACGCCCAGGCCTGCAACTGAAGAAGTGAGTTCTATCTTGTGAGGCAGGGAGGGCTTTCTGCAGCCCTCTTCAGTGCTTCCTCAGACCCAGGCATTCACACTTACCACCTAGCATCACTAGGGCACGCACAAGAATCGACACGAGCACGATGGACGAGTTTAATGTTGAGGGCTGTGCTGCCTTATGCCATGGAGCTTTTCTTATAGCTCTCCAAGTGGGATAAGATCCACCCTGCGGGAACCAGGAAGCCGACAAACGTGACACCGAGCCCCACGGCCTGCTCCTGCGGAAAGGAGAGCAAACGTGAATCTGTTGGCCACCAGAAAGACTGGGCCTGGCCACTGGGCAGGGGACTCCTGTCCTTAGAGCCCTGTAGTGCAGGCTTCGGCCTCAGCATCCCTCCGGCTGGAGATGACTGCCGCTACTCTCCCTCTCTCTAGGTTGGCAAGCCTTCTGCTTGGAAGCAAACAGGCTTTGCTGTGTCAGAGAGCTTGGCAGCCTCAAGTCCTTGGCAGGGAGAATGACCTCAGAAATCGGGAGAAAAGGCCTTGCCCTTCAGAGCCCAAGGTCTTGCCTAGCTAAAGCAGCTCCCAGGGAGGCAGAGGTGTACTCGGCTCCTGTGCTCCACAGTCATGTTCCAGGGCGCTATGTAGAACAATAGCAAAACAGCTAAGATTTCCATTGCAATAAACAATGTCAGGGCAATCCCACTCAGACGCCACGCTGGGTGAGGTCAGACACTGCCCTGTGTGGGTGCCTCATGAAGCCCTGTGTTCTCAGTAGCTTTATGTAAAGAACCGGATTCTGAGGTATCGACTGCCTGGTACCCTGAGTCCCCCCCTAAATATGGCCTCTGTCCAGGCTTTCCGTCTTGAAGCTGAGTCAGTACTTGATTGGAAACCATCTTCTCTGTTGACCTCAATTAATCCTGAGTGTAAGCAAATTTGGCCTAGAACGGGACTCTTACTGTGGACTGGGTCATAGCTGCATGCCTGTGACCAAGTGACCTGGTTCTTAGGTTAATTCATATGTAAGATAGACACACTTTATATGTCGGGGTCCTTGAGGATGCTGCTGTTTGAGTTTCACCCTCAGAGCAGCCCACCTTCCCCATAACTGGAATAGAATAAGCACATGCTACTATAAGCCCTGTATCACACTTGACCTCTGCCCCATAGTCATGCCACTGCTGACCTTGGCCAGAGGTAAGTAAGGCCTGAGGAAAGTACCCCCTCACCATTTACGTAGCCCTCTAGGTGCCTGGCCCACAGGCAGTGGTGCCAGAACTCCTCTCCTGGCACGTAGACACTGTATTGGCATAAAACACATTCACCTTTTCTTTATCACTTTAATCTTCCCTGTTGCCCTAAAACCCAGGAAATGCCACCTTAGAAGTTACTTACCATGGCGGAAGTAGGGGTTTTGGCTGGTTTGGCTGAGAGGTGGGCTTTGGGAACCACTGTATGCTTCACAGTCACTTGGAGCAGCTGCAGGACAGGGGGGAGCCTGGGCATGATTCTCGGGTCGCACTCCTTCCTTGGCCCCAAAGAGGTACCCTGAGTGGCCGCTGCGCGTCCTCTGTTCACTTGGCTGGTTAGGGCTTTTTATAGCTGGGGTGGAGAACTGCAGCTGTCTCCTGTCACAAGACTTGGCAGCAAGGATGCCTGCTGGTAGCTGGGAGAGAGCCAGTCTGCCCTGGGAGCTTGCTGTGAGCCCCTCAAAATGCAGGTAGAGGGTGTAGGCCATTCTGAGCAAGATTCACTTCTTTGCAGAAAAATCTTTCAATGAGATAGGTCTGGGAAAGTTAGGCTTGAAGTACAAGAGACGTGACATACTTTTAAAAGTAAATCTTAAATCTTACTGGTCAACCACACAGAACCATGCAACCTGCACCGAAGTTATGGCAATGATCCTGGGCCAATGACTGGCCTTCCCATTCTCACATGGTTTACTTTGAGCCAGTAGCCCCTGTTGTGTTGAGTCTCTCCTTCGTAGGTTCTAGGCGTAGCTGAGGAGTTTCTCCAGAGAGGCGCATGTTTCTACATGCTGAATGGCCTCAAAGGAACAAAATAGAACACAGAGTAGGCACTTTCTGAGTGCCAGCTGTGGCCTGCAGCCATGCCTGACCCCAGGCCTGTGTCCCCAGTCAGGGCACCAGGCTGGGTGAGCCCTAGCACTCTGGCCTCTGCAGACAGTGTGCCATCCATTTCTCCTCAGACTTGCCTTGGTGCTCCCCAGAAGACTGTCGCCCTCCTCCCAAGGCACACCCAACTCTCCCCTCCATGCGCTCCTCAGTTCTGCCTCTGTCCTCTTATCCCAACTGACTCCTACCAAATGCGAAGGGCAGTTTTCCAGCACTGTGTCAGCCTTGCTTGGCTTGGTGGCTGCCTTTCCTCCCAGCTCACTGAGTCTCTTTCTGACCTGTGGGTACCAAACTTCTTGGGTCGCCATCCGGTCTCCCCAGACCTCCTCTGCCCTGGACCAGTCTGCCTTAGCACTGCCAGCTTCTCAGTCTCCATCTGGGCCGGACTAAGCACTGACAGCTCTCCCCACCTCAGGGCCAAGTTCTGTGGCCCGGAAGTGTTCCTTCCGCGGCAACAGCCCCCTATTTCCTCTAGAGTTTATACTCTGCTTCCAGCCCAGCAGTAGCACCACACCCCAAAAAGATAAGCTCCCCATCTTCCCAAAGTCTAGCCTCAAACATCTCTACTTTGTTGTCTCCAACAGTTCCTATAAAGCAGCCATCATTACCACCTACACTGCAGTCTCCAACAGACTCTAAACGCTACCTTCTCCATAGCGCCGAGGCCTGAGTGATGTACATAGCACATTGTCAGCACACACTAGTGCTTTTACTGAGCAACCCCTTCTTTTCTCACATATCCCACGTATCCAGGTCACGAAGCTTTGTTCAAATGACATCTGAAGTATATCTTGCTCCACTGTGTGCTCCCTTGACTAAAGCATGTCGAGAGGGTAGGAACTCCGTGTTCTCTACTGAGTCTTTAGGATCTAGAGCAGTTTCTGGCTTACCTGATTGCTCAGGCAGAAGGCAATCCAGATGATGGATGGGTGGATGGATAGATGGATGGATGAGTGGGTGGGTAGGTAGGTGGGTGGGTGGATGGATGGGTAGTCAGTTGGGCAAGGAAATGTAAGGATGGATGATGTTTCCACCATATACCAGGCACTGAGCTAGACAGGGTAATGCAAAGCTGAGTCATCTTCAGGGAAAATGTTCCATTATCAGAAGGCATGGTCATGGCTGAGCGAGGACACAGCCCAGTGTGCTCCTTAGTTGCTTTCAGGCAAGACTGGTGTGAGCCCAAGCCAAGATATAGGAGCTATGGTCACTGGGCATTCAGCCTTGTCCTTAGCCATTGTTGTGTACATGGGACGCCTCCTTAAGCTCCACCTACCCTGTAGACCCAGTCCAATGCAGCAAGGAGCCAAGTCCAAGGAGGTCAGAGGGAGGGCTTGGGTGGGGGAGGTGGCTTGAATTTTATTTCCACAGCCCTAGGCTCCAGATTCCAGCCTCAGGCTGTGGGTGGGTGGGGAGGGGGGGCTCTTCCTCTCCTGTGGACTAATCCCTTCCGCCTGAAGCCTTAATTATAGCCTTGGGGGCCAGTCTTGGATAAAGCTGTGGACCTGAGCCTTGTTCAGAGGCTCTGTCTTCCGTTTATGTTTCTTCTTTCACAAATAAGGCCTGTCCCTAGCACGTCCAGGGCAGCTTCTGGCAGAGGTCTCTATCTCTGCCCTTCCAGGCCTGGGCCATTTTTTGACTGGCATTGGCAGGACCATCCCCAGATGACAAGACTGCCCTAGACCTAAATCGTACCGCCTGTCTACAAAGTTAGCAATGTCAAGACAGGGAATTGCTCCTGATTCAGCTCTGTCTGATATTTTAGCTTTTAAGAGAAGTTTTAGGCTTACAGAACAGTCATAAAGATGGGGCAAAGTGTTTCCACGTGACCCACACTATTCCTTATTGCTAACACAGTAGGAGCACATGCTGCAAAAGCACTTCAAAGGGCACACGGGGTAGAGAGACCCTCCATGGCTTCAGGCTTCCCAATGTCTCTTATCCTAAGCATGGTGGATGAGGCCTCAGTGAGGAAAGGGTTGGAGGGGGTGGAAAATGCAAGGAGTTCTAATCAAGAGAGTTCACAGACCCTCTCAGAACCAAGGTGGCCACACCAGCTATAGCCCTCCACTCCCTTCCCACACCCTCCCCAGACTGTCTGACCTTCCAGAACTTTCCAGGCACAACCTACCTAAAGGAAACCATATTGCTACAACAAGAAGACAGCTGAGTACAGTATAAAATATAAATAAAGGCCCCATGGGGCAGCCAAGAAAACTGAGCCATGGAGAAAGCTTCATACAGGCCAGCCGGCCACAGCGTAACATGAACATGAGTGCCTCTCTGGGCGTCTGGTCGACAGGTTGCCCTTCCACTCAAGTCTTTATTCTGCATGCAAACACACAACATATGCATGTGGCACCCAGAAGTATGAGAAGACCAAGAACCTGAACACCCTTTCTGTGAAACTGAAGGTCACCTCTGCTTCCCCGGACCCCTGGAGATCTGAGTGGATGAGTGTGGACACAGGGCACCACCTTGTGGCCAGACTTGGAAGTGCAGAGGCTCCTGGGGAAAGTTGTGAGCAGGAATCGGGCATGTTCTTAGAGACTCCGAAGGGATGTTTTAGCTATTGGTGCCCAGAGGTCACTGATAGGTCTCTTACTTTGCATTTACATTGGGCTTTTATTTACAGCTCATAAAACAGGTCCACAGAGTGTGGTATCTGAACCAGCAGCACCTGGAAACTAGCGAGTGGGGAACCGCAGCCTCTGTGCAGGGTCTGGGCAAACCAGCCTCTGCACTGCAGGCTCTCCTACAGGCATTTACAGCAGATAGATTATTCAGGCCTGAAGTTTTGGGGTTTGTTCTGTTTGGTTTTGGTTTTGGTTTTTCGAGACAGGGTTTCTCTGTGTAGTCTTGGCTATCCTAGACTCACTTTGTAGACCAGGCTGGCCTCGAACTCACAGCAATCCACCTGCCTCTGCCTCCCACGTGCTGAGATTAAAGGCATGCGCCACCACCACGCCTGGCAGGCCTGAAGGTTTATTTCTCATTTCACATCACCATTTTTATGTCATATATAAACGTGATGGATGATTGGGCTAGAGAGATGGCTCATTGGTTAAAAACACTTGCCCCGCAATTGCGTAACAGGCCTGGTATCCCATGATTGCCTGTAACTCCACTTCAAAGGTGTTTGAAGCCCTCTCCTGGCTTCTGTGTGTGCAGTGACATATACAGTGTGACTGTCCACATATACATGGCAAAAGTCACATGGATGCATATTAATGCATAACTAATGAAAAACGTAATGCTTCACACTCAACTCAAAACCAAACAGCCACTTTGAGAAATAGGAAAAGCTTGCCCAGGTGAGAACCAGTCTTTCCCCTTTACCTGCAAAGTAGCCCTCCCACTGGATACTTCATGTTTGCCAGAATCACAGAAAATTAAGGAGAGTTCTTAGAGGGGGTAGGGGTGGGTTGTTGTTGTTGTTGTTGTTTTGTTGTTGTTTACTGGTGCTCTAGAAAGGATGGATGACTGCTGAGCTAGCCTTGGAATGGGAGAGGCCACTTTGGCCTCAAAGAAGGTTAAGCTCAGAACAGGACCCCTGCTACCCTGAGCACACATGCCACAGAGAATAAGCCATCACAAGCACTGGCTGCAGTCTGAGGGCAGCGCTGCTGCTGTTTCTGCTCTTTTATGAACAGGCTCAGACCCTTGCATGTTTGACTCCTGGTGACCCATGCTGCCTTGCTTTGGCAGCAAGTCTTAAGTTGAGATGGCAGTCCGCTGTGTAAAAAATCATTCCTCGATGTGTAGGTTACTCTTAACTATTGACTTGGCTCGGAATCACCATAAAAGCATACTTCTGGGTGTGACTGTGTGGATGTTTCCAAGAAGGTTTAAATGAAGAGGATGGGCCTGCTCAGCATACAGGGCAGCACTATGCCATGGGCTGGGGGCCCCCGGAAGGCAGCTGAGCGTCACTGTTCATCTCTCTCGGCTTCCTGACTGGATTTAATGTAACAAGTGGCCTCTCCTGCTCTTACTGCTGTGACTCTCCACCAAGACAGAAGCACCTTCAAACTCCAGACAAAAATATGTGCTCCCTTCCTGAAGTTCTTTTTCTCAGATATTTTGTCATGCCAACAAGAAAAGGAGCTAATATACTCAGTAGATTAAGATGTCCACCCAGGGGCCGGGCGTGGTGGCACACGCCTTTAATCCCAGCACTCGGGAGGCAGAGGCAGGTGAATCGCTGTGAGTTTGAGGCCAGCCTGGTCTACAAAGTGAGTCCAGGACAGCCAAAGCTATACATAAAAACCCTGTCTCAAAAAACAAAAACAAAAACAAAAACAAAAAAAAGAGCTGGAGAGATGGCTTGGAGGTTAAGAGCACTGTCTGTTCTTCCAAAGATCCTGAGTTTAATTCCCACAACCATCTATATGGTGGCTCACAACCATCTATAATGAGATCTGGTGTGGAGGTATACATGCAGGCAGAATTCTGTACAAATAGTAAATAAATAAATCTCTTTTTTTTTTTAAAGAAACAAAAAAAAAAAGAAAGAAAAGAAAAAGAAAAAAAAGATGTCCACCCCTCGCCATAGGATGAGCCTGTACCAGGTGGGGATGCAGGATCGGTTGATTGAGTGCTTCCATGTCTAAAGCCCAGAGTCAGATCCCCAACACGACATAAACCTGGAGTAGTGATATATACTTGCCCTGGTACTAGAGAAGATCATAGAGTCAAGGTCCTCCTCTGTCCCATAGGAGCCTGGGATGAGAAAGATCCTGTCTCAAAAACAATAAAGCAGCAGCCAGCAAGGTGGGGCATCCCTAGTACTACACACATGGAAGAAAGAGGAAACAGACTCCCACAATTATTCTCTGACCTCCACCGGTATTCGACGCCTTGTACATGACCCCCACCCCACCCCCGTGCCAGTAAATAAATAAAAGTTTAAAATTAAAATCAAACATAAAAAGCCAGGAAGTGGTGGTGCATGCCTTTGACCCCAGCACTTGGGAGGCAGGGGCAGGTGGATCTTTGAGTTTGAGTGCCCTGGCCCGCGGAGTTTTCAAATGAAGACCCTAGAAGGGGGTGCGGGAGTGAAAAAGGACAGGAGACACGAAGAAATGAGGGCAAGACAGTATTTCCGATTAAGCCCCATTTATTGAAAATTTTTACAGGGTTTATATAGGCAATCTCGGGGGCAGGGGCATTTGGGGGAAGCAGGGTTGCTATAGGAACCTATTGGCAGATGTCCTGCTATCCATCCTTGGTAGCAAAAACTCCAAGATAAGGGAGTGAGCTCTGAGGGAATGCAGCTACGGAAGCAAGATAAGCAAGCGGCCTCTCGGGACCGAGTGGAGTGGCCTGGGCTGACTCCAGCCTGCTACGTGCCAGGCAGAGGTATAGAAAATGGAGTCTACAGACAAGGTGGAACTGCCCAATGTTTTAAGCCAAGAGCCACTAAGGGGAGCTCCCCACATTTGATGCCAGCCTGGTCTACAGAATAAGTTACAGAAGAGCCAAGGCTACACGGAGAAACCTTGTCTCAAATAAAACAACAGAACATTCCAGAAGCAGCTCGTGGCCTCTGGGCAGTTTTCCTCACCTGCCTGCCTCGCTCTACTGAAGTGACTCTGATAAGCTGCTTTCTCTGGTTTCTCTCTGGATCCATTCACAGCCCATCCCTAGCCTGCCAGACTTCTAATCCTCGTACATCCATGCTATGATTTTCTTCCATGAAAGGTAGATTGATGCAAGCTCTCTTGCCAGGAATGTGCCCTCTGGACCTGGCCACAAAGTTTCAAAACCTCAGCTGTTTGTTCATGTAATGGTTAACTTGATGTGTCAATTTGACTGGACTCTGACGTCGAGATATTCAGTCAAACACTAGATGTCTCTGCGAGAGTTCTTGCAGTGAGAACACCAGCCAAGTTGGTGGACTTTGGTGGAACAAAGGATCTTGCATAATGTGAGTGAGCCTTGTGATCAGTTAAAGGCATAAGTAGAGCGAAATCTGACTTACCCGAGCAAGAGAGAATTCTGCCTTCTGGCAACTCTGGGTGCTCTGCCCTGGGTCTGTACCTGCCAGCTTCCCATCAGGCCGTGAGCCCCCCGCGCCCCCCCCCCCCGCAGTCCCCATAATCTAGGAATCCAATTCCTAAAATTAGCCAACCTCGCCTTTCCCCCTTTTCTCCTCCTGCTCCTCCTCCCGCTGGCCCTGTGACCCTGCAGACTCCTGACTGAACTGACGCAGTGGAGGAAATTGAGCCCTAAACAGGGTAGCTTTTCTGACCTTTCACTCTGCAACGATGAGTCATCGATCCTCCTTTTCCGTTTGTTGTGTTAAGTTGGTGTCAAATGTAACACAGATACACCATGCGGTACAGAAGCGGAGCTTTGCCTCTTCTAAAGTCATACGCACGCGACGTACCAGGGAACACTAGTTCCTATGCAACAAGTGGCCACAAACCTAGCAACCTGACACAGTGTGCTTATCAAAATCTGTATTGCTGTGGGTCAAGAGCTTAATCCCTCCTCGGACCCACCAGGGAAGCTGACTTGAGAAAAGGTGTGTGGCGGGCCAACCACCTTTACGAACTCATTCTTCCTCAGTGTTAGCTGAGGCATGAGCCAAGGCAGAGTTGGAAGGTGTTGAGAGTCTGTTTGGAGGACAGAGTTAATAGGATGCTATGGAAGAGGGAGAAGAAATCCACGGCTTTGCTGCAAATATCTAGGGGGAAATCTGTCTGTGACCCAGGAATTCTCCTTTGTGGCCTGCAGGTGGCGCTGTCGAACTATTGTCTGTTCTCCTTTGTGGCCTGCAGGTGGAGCTGTACAACTGTTGTCTCCTTGGCGAACAAGCGGGGCCCTGCGGTTCCTAGCTTCGGCTCTGACCCACAGAAACACAGGGATGCTGATAAGCACATTGCTTGTAGCCACTTGTACGGGAACATCTGATAATCTCTGGTGCATTAAGTGTGCATCATTTAAAAGAGGGAAGGCTCCGCTTTGTAGTGCATAGTGTATCTGTGACCCATTGGCATGAACTGCACCCAAAATATTGTGCAATCATCACTGATATTCATAAATTCTTATCACCCCAAACAAACTCCATACCCATCAAGGAACAACTCCAGGTTCTTCCAGCTTTCTGTCTCTTTGGAGTTTTGTCTTGTTTTGCTTTGGTTGTTGCTATGTTGTTTTGTAAGTTTTCCTGTTGCTGGTTTGGCTGATTTGATGTTTGTTTGCTTGAGACAAGGTCTTACTATGTACCCCAGGCTGGCCTCAAATGCATTATTTAGCCCAAGCTGGCCTCTAAATCGAGGCAGCCCTCCCATCTCAGCCTCTCATTACTTTATGTGTCTCTGAGTTTGCCTGTTCTGCGTGCTTCACGTCTGTAGACTCACAGATGGCTACATTTGCTCCCTTGTGCTGGATGGCCTCGATCTAGGTTTGTCCGTGTCGTGGCACCTGTCAGAAATGTCTCCATTTTTGTGTCTGAACAGCATCCCATTGTTGGTCCTGACCACATGCCACAATCCCTTAATTTGTGACGGTTATTTTGCACGCAATGAGTGATCAGCCTCATTAAGAAACTACAGGTTTCTATGAGTGCCTTGACTCATTCCTTTTCAACAGTCACAAAGCTTACCCACAGTGGCTGCATCTGTTTTCTGTGAGTCTGTATTTTGTTTTCTCCTTTTCTTTCTCCCCCATCCCCCACCCACCGCCCCAGTTTGTGCTTTTTTATTTTATTTTATTTTATTTTATTTTATTTTATTTTATTTTCAGTCCAGGTCCCTTTATGTATCCCTGGAAGTCCTGGAACTTGCTATATAGATCAAGCTGGACTCAAATTAACAAATATCTGCTTGTCCCTGCCCCTGCCTTGGCCCCTGCCTCTGCCCTTGCCTCTGCCCCTACCTCTGTCTCTGCCTCTGCCCCTGCCCCTGCCCCTGCCCCTGCCCCTGCCTCTGTTTGTAGAAGGAAGAACCGTGTTTGAAAATGATGTTTAATTGAGTGGCAGAAAAAGTGACAAATCAGAGAAAACTGACAGAATAGGATCTGCCCAACTCTCACGAGAAGAGAGAGGAAAGGGAAGCCACTTAAGGGAGCAGCACGGTGAACGAAGATGGAGGCGGCAGTTTTACTGAAATAATTTTATAGAGAGGTTGAAGAGAGAACAAACCAGACCCAAGCTTGTGAAGACAGAACGAGCCAGAGAACGAGAAGGAGCCAGAAGATTAGAACAGATTGCTGGAGTTAGTCTGAGGCCAAGCAGAGCAATTCTGAAGCTGAGAGAAAAGGCAGGTTGAGTTAAGTCAGCTGGGTGAGGAGTTTGAGCCAGAACAGCTGAGTTGAACCAGCCAGCCCACAGCTCAGTAAGAACAAGATGGAGTGAGCTTATTAAGCAGCGACTCTTAGAGGCTGAAAACATTCTAGGCCTAGGTGAGACTGTGTGGAGGCTCGAAGCTTCCAGGACTCGACCTAGGTCAGCAGACAGAGGCAGTAAGCCTCCAAGGCAACAGTTAAGGCAGGCAAATAAAAGCTCCTTTTCCTTATGGCGCCCAGCTTTTGAGCTCTTTGACTCTGGGGCTTTTGGCTTCTCCCTCCTGAGCTGTCTGCTGAGCTAGCAAGCTTTTGGCCTTGGGCTTTTGACTTTTAGCCTCTGGCCTTTTCCTTCTGGGACATGAGCTGAGTAAGGAGGTCAGCTGGGTGCTTTCTCTGACTCTCTGAGTTAGCAAGTTTTCACCCCAGCATCTTGCTCCTGGGTTTTCTTTCTTTCTTTCTTTCTTTCTTTTTTTTTTTTAGATTTTTCGAGAGAGGGTTTCTTTGTATAGCCTTGGCTGTCCTGGAGTCACTTTGTAGACTATACTGGCCTCAAACTCACAGTGATCCAACTGCCTCTGCCTCCCGAGTGCTGGGATTAAAGGCATGCACCACTATGCCTGGCCTGCTCCTGGGTTTTCATTGGTAAATATCAAAGGATTTCGGTTTTACTTTCCTTTTTCTTTCTTTCTTTCTTTCTTTCTTTCTTCTTCTTCTTCTTCTTCTTCTTCTTCTTCTTCCTCTTCCTCTTCCTCTTCTTGTTTGTTTGTTTGTTTGTTTTTCAAGACAGAGTTTCTCTGTGTAGCCTTGGCTGTCCTGGACTCGCTTTGTAAACCAGGCTGGCCTCGAACTCACAGCAATCCGCCTGCCTCTGCCTCTGCCTCTGCCTCTGCCTCTGCCTCCCAAGTGCTGAGATTCATGTGCCACCACTGCCCAGCTAGGTTTTTCTTTCTTTAAAACAACATTTTATGCTGAGCAGTGGTGGCGCATGCCTTTAATCCCAGCACTCAGGAGGCAGAGGCAGGTGGACTGCTGTGAGTTCAAGGCCAGCCAGGTCTACAAAGCAAGTCCAGGACAGTCAAGGCTACACAGAGAAATCCTGTCTCTGAAAAAATAAAACCAAAAACAAACAAACAAAACATTTTATATATGTGTACAGGAATATGCATGCCATGCGCATGTGTGGAAGTCAGAGAAAAACATGGAGTTGATTCTCTCCTTCCACATTTATGTGACTTCCAGGGATCCAGCTCAGGTTGTCAAGCTGGTGTGACAAGCACTGTTAGCTGCTGAGATTTTCCTGTGTGCCTGTAGATACCGGTCTATGCTGAGCTGACTCATATGGTGCAGGGTGAGTGACACTTTCACTTGGGAACAGGCCTTAGCCGAGTCAAGAGCACTTCCTTCAAACTCACGATCTAAGAAAAGAACTACTAGCCCAGGCAGGTCAGGAGAATGTCACAAGCCACAGAGCAGCCAACGAGCAGCAGAGCCCCAAGCCAGATCCAGTTGGCCGCTCAGCAGCACTGGAAGGCTTACATGGGTTTGGGGGCCAGAGGCCACCAGGCTTGAGGTAGCTGCGGGCAGAGAAAGGAACAGAGTTACCTTGGTGAACACAGGGAGACACAGGAGTCAGAACTTTAAGGTAGGGGCACACACAGGACAGGTGTGCAAGGCTGGACACCTGCTGCCTCTCACTGTAGTCAAAGTGCCCTCCTGAGATGTGCTGGGGACTGCTGTGCCCACAAAGCCCCAAGGGGTGGAGGGCACTGCAGAGGCCCTGAGCCGCCAGCTCTGTAAAGCGGGAAAGGCTGAGGTTTAGCCCTAAGAGTGGTCTCTCAGTGTAGTAGTAAGGGTCCCCATAATCTTAGCAGCTAGGAGAGCCAAATCCCTGCTATAAACACTGGGGTACACAGGGAGGGGTGGGGTGGGGTGGGCGCTGCTCAACTCAGGGAAAGGCTCTGGGCACCCTGGGGGCATTCTGCCCCCCATTGCTCCCACCCTTTGTCCTAAGTCACAGAAGAGACAGACCCAGGGCACTTTAAAGGAATCTGTCTTCTGCTCACCTGCTAAGGCAATAAAGGGACACCTGTCCTCAAAGCTTCAAGTTTGGCTCCTTTAAAAGCAAGAACCTTCCCATGACCCCACCCACAGGAAGAGCCAGGTGCCTGGAAGGTGCTTTGCTGGCAGTGGTGATTAACTCAGCCTTGAGGAGGGTCCAGGGTCCTTGCCAGCCTACACTACGACAGAGGCAGCTGTGGACTTGTTCCTGCACTCTGCAGGGTAACAAGGGTCAACTTTATGGCCCCCTTCTCCCAGTGGGACAGTACAATTATTGTACCCAAGGTCTTGGTTTCAGCCTTCTTCCAGACATGCAACAGGGGCCCTGAGGACACCATTTGAGCTAAAAATTAACCAGACTGTGCGTGCGTGCAATGGCTTTCTTTGTATTATATATTCACTGTGGTGCTTGGGACGGGATCCAGGGTCGCGAGCTTGCTAAGCTTGCAATCCGCCAAGGAGCCACGTCTGATTATGGACACAGCACAAGCTTTACCCAGTCTTAAAGAAAAAAATAAATCATGCCACTTTCAGGAAAATAGGTAGAACTGGAAATTGTTACCTGAAATATCCCAGATTTAGAAAGCAAATGCGGCATGTTTTCTTTTATGTGGATCCTGATTCTAACGTATGTCTGTCTGTCTATCTGTCTATGACAAGGGACTATAGGGTATAGGTCAAGCTACTGGAAAGGGGACCATGAAAGGGGAATAAAAATGAAGTAGCAGAACACATGGCGCACAGGCCGTGTGGTGAGTGGAAGGAGGAGGGGACCAGCAGAAATGGGAGCTGTGGGAGAGTGAAGTCAGGAATATCAACAACAACAAAACAACAACAACAATAACACCGTCTATGAAAATCCTGTACTGAAACCCATTGCTCTTTACATATTCCTAATGATATTTATTATTTTATGTGCATTGCTGTTTTGCCTGCATGCATGTCTGCGTAAGGGCATCAGATCTCCTGGAATCACAGTTACAGACAGCTGTGAGCTGCCATGTAGGTGCTGGGAATTGAACTCTGGTCCCCTGGAAGAGCAGCCTGTGCTCTTAACTGCTGAGCCATCGCTCCAGCCTCTCTTACATAATTTTTTATAACTAATAAAAAAAAAATAAAAAGTTTCTGAGTCGGCAAGATGGCTCGGCGAGTAAAGGCCTTTTCAGCCAACCTGATTACCTGGATTCAATCCCCAGAGCTTACAAGGTAAACGGAGAGAACTGACCACTGCAAGTTAGCCTCTCACTTCTGCGTGCACACTGAGATACACACCTATACACACAGCACTCACATGGACACGAAAACTCTCGCAAAATAAATATAAAAATATGGCCGGGCGGTGTTGGCGCACTCCTTTAATCCCAGCACTTCGGAAGCAGAAGCAGGCGGATCGCTGTGTGAGTTTGAGGCCAGCCTGGTCTACAAAGCAAGTCCAGGACAGCCAAGGATACACAGAGAAACCCTGTCTCGAAAAACAAAACAAAACAAAAACAAATAAATATAAGAATACATTTGAAAATAAAATAAAAAACATCCCCTTTTCCATCTTGCTCACATCTAAGTGCACATCTCAGTGTCAGGAAAGCACATTCCCAGTGTTGTGCACACCTTGCCACTCTCCACTTCCAGAACTTGCTATCTTCCAACGCTGAACTCTGGCCTCATTAAGCATCAACTCAACCCACCCCCCAATCCTCCCAGCCTCTGGCACCCAATCTCACTTCCTGTTTCTGTGGCTCTGAGGACTCCAGGAAACTCTTAGAAGTAAATCCACAGTACCTTACTGTTGGCTCTGTTTCTTAACACTTAAACTTTATTATACAACCCAACTATCTTATACAAAAGGGAAAAAAGGTTAAAGGGAAACAAGAGTGAACCTTCCGGTATCTGTTCCACGGGACGGGTCCCTAGGTGTCTCTGGCCTGCGCGCTGGTCCGACTTGTCTGCTGGTCCTTTCCCTGATCCACGTGAGCTCGTGCTCCGACCCTGCAGCCTTCTCCTCTCCTCTGCACTTGTGTCTCTCTCTAGGGCACAATGGCCGGTCTTGCTCCCAAATCCCTTCTCCCATCGATTTTTATTAGAAACACAATCTGCCTGGAGTCTCTGGCCCATTTTCAGAATTCTGGACCCAGGATGGTTCCTCCTAGTCTTCAACAATGTCTGTCTCAGTGGGGTATCAGTGGTGTTTCCAGGCAGCGGAGCCCAAGGCAAGACGTGCCTAGACTGCCTTCACCTGGGATAATGCCTACAATCCTTCCACACATCCCTCTTTTCTATTTTGAAAAATTAAGAACTATATACACAAATATACATATATACAGAAGCATCAGGTATAAAATACATAAACCAGTCCTTTTGTGTTTGATAACCTTGGAGAAAGTATTTTACTATCCTATCAAAGAGAGTCTATTGCCTAAAGTCTCTTCATTAGAAATTGTAATTATCAATCTATAAATGTGTTTTTACTTCTTAAACTAAAGCTTCTAGTGACACTGTGGCTATCTAGTCTTCCGTTCCATCAGAGACAGCCTTATTGGCCCAAAACATCCAACAAACTGCTTTGTGAAGCAGGAATTCCGATGGTGTGGTCCAGCTGGTCTCTGCAAAGCTGGACAGTCAACTTCCCAGCATGATTGTTGATCATAGTAGACAGTCAGTCTGTCATCAGCAGTAGAGAAAAGAGCAGTTCCTCAGTCCAGTGACCATTCTGTCACCTTCATCTCTTGATGCTCTCATCTTCAATAATGTATTCAGAGATGCAGCCAGGAGTGATGTCTCTCTGTCAGGAAAGCCCTCCTCATTAAATGCCATATTCTGTGGATCTCTGAAGAGTTTGAAGACCAGCTCTCTATCTAGTCTTACAGTTATCAATCTATTCCTTTGAAGACATATACAAGAAACTAAACAAAACTGCTCTATGACCAAGTAAATTAGTATTGGGTGGGAGAGAAGACAGAGGAAATGGTCTGAAGGGGCATGAAAGTGAACTCTGAGGACAAAGTTTCTCTTGGGGGACACTCTATGGCCTTGAAAGATGCTTGAATAAGAGGTGCCACTGTGCCCTGCGGCTGAAAGGCTGGACCAAGGTTTCTAAAGGAGGCTGTAGCCTTTAGCCATGAAACTGTTTAGATTGTGTAGGTCTCACTGGAGACCTCTGGGATCTTGGCTTCCTGTTGAACTGGCATCGGCACACTCTCCATCGAACCGGGGAGTGCATCTCCAGTGCCACTCAGGCCAGAACCCGTGGTGACTCCCCCAGAGTGGAGCCATGGGGTCATTGAATATGTTCAAGAGTGAGAAGCCAGGAGGAGACAGAATTGTGACATTTTGACAGACAGGTTTGTGGTGCTGCTGGTCTTGTGACATTCAGGCTGGCACATATCTGGTAGGCCAAGAGTGGTTCTGGCCTGAAGCAAGCAGAAGCAACCTGTGTGAATTTCGGCTGTGTCCTACAGGGAAGGGTGCGCCATGCCCCTCACTTTTCTTTTTCCCACTGGCTTGAGGCGTGGTCACCCAGAAAAGGGAGCTGCCCCAGGCGGAGACAGTTAGTACCTGATCTTATACTGCTTAGGCCCTATTGTTTGGGTTAGAGTCAGGAGGCAGAGCTGTCACCAGAGCTGAGCTGACAGTCCAGCTGCCAGCTCTGCAGGTCCGCTGTGTGGGGATGAGTCCTCCCAGGATTGCAGTGATCACTGGACTTCAGCTGTGGAGCAGAAACCCTCATGAAATTGCAGACTGGGAGCCGGGCATGGTGGCGCACGCCTTTAATCCCAGCACTGGGGAGGCAGAAGCAGGTGGATCACTGTGAGTTCGAGGCCAGCCTGGTCTACAAAGTGAGTCCAGGACAGCCAAGGCTACACAGAGAAATGCTGTTTCAAAAAACCTAAAAAAAAAAACCTCTAGAGCTTTCCTCTAGAGCTGCCAAGGTGCTTTGTCCTTCCAAAGAAGCTAAGACCACACTGAGGTGAGGCCTTCCTGCCACACAGACACTCTCACCACACCCAGCAGTCTTCGTCATGGCCTCCTTCTCCAAGCTTGCCTGTAGCTACTCCACCTTCACCTTGCACTGTAACATTGAGCACAGAGGGTGGGATGGTTGCCCTATTTAAAGCAGCCAGAGTCAATGTTGAGTGGGAGTGGGTGATAGCTGCTTGTTCACACCTCAGCTGTGACAGTGGGAGTGTGTGACACCTGCCTGTTCACACCTCGGCTGTGACAGTGGGAGTGTGTGACACCTGCCTGTTCACACCTCGGCTGTCACAGTGGGAGTGTGTGACACCTGCCTGTTCACACCTCGGCTGTCACAGTGGGAGTGTGTGACAGCTGCTTGTTCACACCTCACCTGTCACAGTGGGAGTGTGTGACAACTGCTTGTTCACATCTCAGCTGTGACAGTGGGAGTATATGACACCTGCTTGTTCACACCTCAGAGGTGACAGTGGGAGTGTGTGACAGCTGCTTGTTCACACCTCAGCAGTGACAGTGGGAATGTGACAGCTGCTTGTTCACACCTCAGCAGTGACAGTGGGAGTGTGTGACAGCTGTTTGTTCACACCTCAACAAACCAGGAAGCGGAGATGGCCCTTTGAATCTTTTGCTTTTCGTGGAAATTTTAGAACTGAACTTTTGATATCTACACAATACCTTCCTGAAACTTTCAGTTTGTTGCATTGACACTTAAGTCAAATTAGGAAGAACATCTTTTTCTTTTTCTTTGTCTTTTGGGGGGAAGAGGGGTGGGTCGTGTTCTGGGTTTTGGGTTTTGGAGACAGTTTTCTCTGTGTAACAAAGCCATCACTATCCTGGTCTTGATTTGTAGACCAGGCTGGCCTCGAGCTCACAGAGATCTGCCTACCTCTAGGAAGAATATCTTAATGATATTAAGATTTTCATTTAAGCCAGGTGCATGCCTATAATCCCAGCACTCAGGGAGGCAGAGGCAGGTGGATCTCTGTGAGATCAAGGCCAGCCTGGTCTACAAAGAAAGTCCAGGACAGCCAGGGCTATGTAACAGAGAAACCTTGTCTTGGAAAAAAAAAGAAAGAAAGCTTTTGTTTCCTGCTGGACAGTGATGATACACACTCAGGAGGAAGAGGCAGGTAAATCTCTGTGAGTTCAAGGCCAGCCTGATCTACAGAGCGAGTTCCAGGACAACCAGAGCTACACACAGAGAACCCCTATCTCTTAAAAAACAGAAGAAAAACTGGGCATGGTGGCACATGCCTTTAAACCCAGCACTCAGGAGGCAGAGGCAGGTGGATCACTGTGAGTTCAAGGCCAGCCTGGTCTACAAAGCAAGTTCAGAACAGCCAGGGCTACACAGAGAGACCCTGTCTTGGGAAAAAATTGTTTTCATGAACACTATTTAATTCTTTAATTTCTTTCATACAATCTAGAGCTTATCTCATGTAGGACTTTATATATTTTGAAATTTTTATATCTAAGTATTTCACCTTTTTGTGACAATGTAAGTGAAAAATTTTAATGAAAAAGGTTTTTATTTGGGGAAAAAATTGCATGTGCCAGGTGTGGTGGCACACTCCTTTAATCCCAGCACTTGGGAGGCAGAGGCAGGCAGACCTCTGTGAGTTCGAGGCCAGCCTGGTCTACAAAGTGAGTCTAGGACAGCCAAGGCTACACAGAAAAAAAGCTATTTTATTTGTAATTATGCATAAGTATGGATGGAGGGTGGTATGTGCGTGAGTGCAGGTGCCCATGGAGTCTGAAAGAGGACGCTGGACCCTGTGGATCTGGAGTGTAGGTAGTTGTGAGCTTCCCACGTCAGCACCAGCTACCAAATTCAGTATTGCTCTTGACTGCTGAGCCATCTCTCCACTCATGTGTGCTGTGTTTTAAATTCTGATGCTTTGTTGCTGATACACAGGAAATCAAAGAGCTTGCAGATGATCTTTGTGTTCTATAACCTCCCTATAATAATTTGCTAGTTCTAGAAATGTGTTTGTTGCCTAGCATTTTCTGTACACATGTGTTGAATACAAACAAATACCGTGTGTCTTTCCTCCCAGTCTGGGTACCCTCTATTTGATAGTGTGAGAGATAAGCTTCACCTTAGTCTCAGTTTTATATTAAAAACAACCAGTTTGTCACTATTCAGTATGGTGTTAGCTGTAGGTGTCTTGAAGATATCCTTCGCCAAATTGAGGAAGTTCTATTTCTTTCTTCTTCTTCTTCTTTTTCTTTTTTTTTTTTTTTTTTTTTTAGTTTTTTGAGACAGGGTTTCTCTGTCCTAGACTCACTTTGTAGACCGTACTGGCCTCGAACTCACAGCGATCCTTCTGCCTCTGCCTCTACCTCTGCCTCTTGAGTGCTGGGATTAGAGGTGTGCACCACCATGCCCGGCGTAAAGAAGTTCCATTCAAAAGGAGAAAGGGTCTCCTTATGTGGCCCTGGCTGACCTAACTCACTCTGAAGACCAAGTTGGCCTCAAACTCACAGAGTCCACCTGTCTCTGCCTCCCAAATGCTAGGATTAAAGATGTGTACCATCAGGCCTAGCCCTGTGCTAAGGATTTGTTTCTTAAGTCAAGAACAGTCTTTAAGTTTTCACAAATACCTTTTGTTTTGGACCAAGTCTTGCTATGTAGCCCAGACTGGCCTCAAATTTTCATTTTTCAAGCGTCAGCTTCCTGAGACCTGGGATTACATATCCAGCTTCAAGTGTTTTCCTGCCTCAGTTGACACGATCCTGTAAGGTCATGGACTATACTCATGGGTATCTGAATGTTAAACCAGACTTTGGTGCTAGGGGGAAAATCCCACTTGATTGTGATATATACTTTATTTTATACAAGGTTGGTCCAACTTATTAATATTTAATGGAAGACTGGAAGAAGACCGTTGTATCATGTTCATGAGAAATAGTAATCTCTGTTAGGTTTTCATATTGAGGCATTGCTTGCTTCATCAGGAGATTTAGGAAGTGTTTATAATGTTTAGAGAATTCTTTTTTTTTTTTCTTTTCTTTTCTTTTTTTGGTCTTTTGAGACAGGGTTTCTGTTTAATCTTGGCTATCCTGGGCTTGCTTTGTAGACCAGGCTAGCCTCAAACTCATAGCGATCCACCTGCCTCTGCCTCCCGAGTGCTGGGTTTACAGGTATGCACCACTTACACCCAGCTTTAGATAATAATTTATTCACTTCTTTAAAAATTTCTCAGAATTCACTGGGGAGTGTGGCATATGCCTTTAATCCCAGCACTCGGAGGCAGAGGCAGGCAGATTGCTGTGAGTTCAAAGCCAGCCTGGCCTACAAAGGGAGTCTAGGACAGCCAAGGCTACACAGAGAAACCTTGGCTCGGAAAACAAAAACAAACAAACAAAAAGAGTTTTAAAAAATATTCTCAGAATTCATCAGTAAAACAATCAGAGCTCATGGTTGTGTTAGGAAAGTTACAAAGTATTGACCTAATTAATTTATCAATAGATAGAGGGTATATTAGTAACTTTTCCATTGTTGTGATAAAACACCACGACCAAGGCAATTTATAGAAGAAAGGGTTTGTTTTGGGCTTATGGTTCCAAAGGGTTAGGTTCCATCATGTTGGGAACAGTAGGGAACAGACGTGGCAGCTAGATCTGGAAACTGAGAGCTCACATTTTAAACTGCAAACACCAAGCTGAAAGACCTAACTCAAAATAGCTCGCAAAGCTAACCCCCAGTGACATACTTCCTCCTAAGGCCACACCTCCTAATCCTGCCCAAACAGGGTCACCAACTGGAGAGCAAGTAATCAAAGCTAGAAAATATGGAGGACACTTCATTCAAACCACTACTCAGAGCTGCTCACTTGTTGATTCCTTGTATCAGTTTTGGAAGATTTTATTTTTCAGAAAGTGATAGGTGCACACCTTTAATCCCAGCACTTGGGAGGCAGAGGCAGGCAGATCTCTGTGAGTTCGAGGTCAGCCTGGTCTACAAAGAGAGTCCAGGACAGCCAGGGCTACACGGTGAAACCCTGTCTCAAAAAAACAGGAAAAAAAGAAAGTGGTACATATTCAGGTTTGGTGGTGGCACACATCTTTAATTCCTGCACTTAGGAGGCAGAGGCAGGTGGGTCTCTAACGTTCAATGCCAGCCTGGTCTACAAAGCAAGTTCCATGCCAACCAGGGCTCATAATGAGACCCTGCCTCAAAACAAAACAACAAAATCTGGTATATTTTGTCAAATTCATAGGCAGAGCATTGCTCAGAGCATTTCCTGAATATTCTTTAATTCATGGAATTGATTGTGATGAACTCTCACCAATTCTAATACTAGTAATTTGTATTTTATCTCCTTTTTTTCTTCCTTTGTTTGGCTAGAGTGTTGTTGTTGTTTTGTTTTTGTTTTTTTGAGACAGGATTTCCTTGTTACACAGAGTCCTGGCTGTCCTGGACTCTGTTTGTAGACCAGGCTGGCCTTGAACTCAGAGATCTGCCTGCCTCTGCCTCCCAAGTGCTGAGCTTAAAGGTGTGCACCAGGCTAGGGTTTTCATAATACCTATTCTTTCCAAAGAACCAGCTTGATTTTTATTAATTGCTTACTGTCAGTTTCGTCGATTTCTGTTCTAATTTTTATTATTTTCTTTTTTCCTGATTACTTGGAATTTAATTTGTCTTTATTCTTCTAGTTTCCTTTTAAAATTATTATTATTTTGTGTGTTTGTGTGTATATGTATGTATGTATGTATGTATGTGACTCAAAGAAGTCAGGAGAAGGTGTCGGATCCCCTGGACCTGGATCACAGTCTTTCCACAGCTGTTAACAGCAATCCTGAGAGTGCACAGGGCACAGCACAGAGGGCACTGCTAAAGCAGAGAGAATCCAGGCACAGCCTTGGGGCCCCAGGTCCCAGACACCCTGTGACAGACGCCTGAGAGCCGAAGCAAGCAGTACTGATCTTCAGTCTCCAGCACAGCAGCCTCAGTCTCTAACGACAGGAGAGACCATCTGAAGGACAGTGCTGAGGGCTGGTGAAGGTTAGGGAGGTTTAGAAAGCGAGCTCTACAGAACAGTGTGGGGATAGCCACCCAGGCGATGTCACCCTTACACTTCATATCTTGTGGGCTATGATGCCTTTTTTTTTTAAAGATTTATTTCTTTATTATTATTATTTATACAGTATTCTGCCTGCATGTACACCTGCAGGCCAGAAGAGGGCATCATGTCACATCATAGATGGTTGTGAGCCACCATGTGGTTGCTGGGAATTGAACTCAGGACCTCTGGAAGAGCAGTCAGTGCTCTTAACCTCTGAGCCATCTCTCCATCCCACCCCACCCCCCTTTTTTTTAAATGGGTTCTGGGGATTAAAACTCTGGACCTCAAGTTTACACCAGTCCTCAGATCTCCAGGAACTGGACTTACAGATGGTTTTGCACTGCCATGTTGGTGATGGGAATTGAACCTCGGTCCCCTGGAAGGATAGACAGGGTTTTAACTGCTGAACCGTTTCTCCGACCCTCTGTGAGTGTTGCACTTCACAGAACAAGAAATGGACACACAGGAGCTTAAACAACTTGTACAACGTCACGCAGAAGTCGAACAGTTTATTCCAGACCAGCTTGGCTTTGTATTTCTTCCCTTCTTTTGTATTTAGACATGTGTATGGTGGACACACACACACACACACACACACACACACACACACACACACACACACACACACACTTGTGTGTGGGTACCTGCAGAGGCCAGACGAGGGAGTTGGATGACCTGAAACTGAGGCGATAGATGGTAATTGGCTACTTAATGTGAGTTCTGGTGAAGGAACTGACCCCAGGGACCCCAACCCCCCCCAAAGACCCCAGTTGCTTGACTAGACCAACTCCATGACAGGCTTCAGGTTTTCACTCTGCCTAACTAGGCCAAGTTTCTAACAATTCCTGGAAAAAATACGTTATGGATAGCTCATGGGCAGCTCATGGGCAGCTAATCAGCTTATAGAACAAAATGACCAGATACCATGTTTTTATTACTTCATGGCCTTGGTAAAGAACACAGCTGGTCCCATCCAATCAAATTAAAGGCCAACTCCTGAGTAAGAGCCAAAACTTCAGTGACTCAAAAGTCCCCAATAACCAAACAAACAGCCAGTCCTGAATCCCCTCGTACACTCTGACTCAATTCTGTCTCACAGATTCCTCCAACTGTCTATAAACTGAGCCTACGTGCTCACTTCAGGGTTGCCCTCCAGAGGAGAGAGCCAACCCTAGCAGCTAGAATAAAAACACCCTTTGTCTACAAAGCAAGTCCAGGACAGCCAAGCCTAACACAGAGAGACTCTGTCTTGAGACAAACAAACAAACAACAACAACAACAACAGCAAAACCACTCTTTGTTTATCCATACTGCCTTGGAGTCTTTCTTCAGCAGATAACCCGAACCCTAACACCGGAAACCAGACTCAAGTCCTCTTCATGAGCAACAAATACTCTTAACTGTTATATATCTCTCCAGCCTCCCCACCCCCTTTGAATATTTATTGTGTGTGGGGGGGCATGCATTCCACAGTTTGGGTGCGGAGGTCAGAGTGCAGAGGTCAGAGGACAACTTTGTGGCTCACTCTCCTTCCACCTTGACATAGGTTCCAAGCATGGAATTCGGGTTGTCAGGCAAGCACCTTTACGGGATTAGCCGTCTCACTGGCCCTGGCTCTGCATTTTCTATCTGCTATAATAATGACAGGGAGACAAAGCAAACGTATTTTCAGGAACTTATAGAAAAAGGCAGGCATTAAAGAGCGACACAGTCATGCTTGTGCGAACTGTGTCTTAAAGGACTGTTGTTTAGGCCACTGCACATTTCTTTGCTCTAATGCAGTGTTAACTTTGCCATGTGGTGGTATGCACACATGACTATACACACATCCATCCCACACAGTGGACCTTTGTATCCGGATAGTCACTTGCACGCCCTAAGGCCAGAACCATCCAACCCATGCCCTTTAGTTGAGGATGGGAGGATTAATTGGCTACAGAGCTCTGTGCCTGGCTCCCCTCTCATGCTGGTGAGAGCCTTCTTTCCACCCACAGCTTTGCCCTTACCATCCCCCCACCCCCGCCCACTTTCACACTCTATTTGCAATTTTTTCCCCCATGGTTTTATTTTTTTATTTTTTTAATTAATTTATTCTTGTTACATCTCAATGGTTATCCCATCCCTTGTATCCTCCCATTCTTCCCTCCCTCCCATTTTCCCCTTATTCCCCTCCCCTATGACTGTTCCTGAGGGGGATTACCTCCCCCCTGTATATCTATTTGCAAATTTTAAGACACCTAAGACCCTAATTTCTGAAGACCTGGGTGTGAGCCAGCCACTTACTTGGAATCACCTTCTCACAGCTGCACGGGATGCCACACCCAGTAGGAGGAGTATTGATGGAATAAAATAGAAGAAAACCAAAGGTCACCTAGTACAACACTTAACCGGTATAACAAACTGGAACTGTTCTTAAGTGTGGGGGGCCTCATGACTGCCAGCAAGACTCTAGCTGAGCTAGAATGGACTGGGCTGAGAAACACCCCAACTCCCAGCACGAGACCAGTTTAGCCCAGGAAGGATCACCTCTGCTCCCAGCCTCTGTGTCTGAGCATCAGGTCCTAGGATAAGACTCCATGGACGTGGCTGGGGCCTCCTGCTCCAGGTGAGTGCAGTTTTGAGGGGGAAATTCAAGTTAAAAGGGCTCGCCTTTAGAGCCTGTCTGGTGTTGGGATTCCAAGCCTGTCTTCTTGTTTTGTTTTGTCCTGTCTTGTTTTGTTTTGAGACAGGGTTTCTCTGTGTAGCCTTTGCTGTCCTGGACTCACTTTGTAGACCAGGCTGGCCTCAAACTCACAGTGATGCCTTTGCCTCCTGAGTTCTGGGACTAAAGGTGTGCACCACCATGCCCAGCCCCCAAGCCCATCTGTTATGCTCACCCCCCAAACCAGGCCATTTATAAGTCTACTCCCACAAGAGACTCAGACTCAGACCTGGATGCAGACGGTCCAGAAAGGACTCACCAGCAAGTGATATGTATGAGCGTAGAGCAGAGAATTCAGGAACCCTGCCAAGGCCTGGCCTGCCTGCTCTTCGCTCTGAGGCAAGCCATGCTAGAGCCCTCTCAGAGGGTGTGACAAGGGAGAGCACAGACTCATGTAGGGACCCTAACTGGCATTATCTGGTGTGGCCAGGTGTGTGAAAGGGAAGATGCAGGAAGGCTACTAGCCCTGGAGTGCTCCACTTCACCACAAGCAGGAATTTGAGGTGAAGCCACTCCGGTGGCTCTTTACAATGTATTGTCCCAGAGCTCCAAGTGGAGAATGCGTGGTGTGACCTGGGATGCTTTGGGGGGGGGGGAGTAGGCCTCATGCTGGTCGCATCAGTGATAACCCTGCCCATCCACAGCTCAGAGGCATTGGCGCGGGACCTGCTTCTGGCCGCACTCGAGGACTTGAGCCAGGAGCAGCTAAAGCGCTTTCGCCACAAGCTACGGGATGCACCCTTGGATGGCCGCAGCATCCCTTGGGGGCGACTGGAACATTCAGACCCAGTGGACCTTGTCGACAAACTGACCCAGTTCTATGGGCCAGAGCCAGCCGTGGACGTGACCCGAAAGATCCTGAAGAAGGCAGATGCTCGAGATGTGGCAATGCGACTCAAGGCGCAGCAGCTGCAGAGTAAGCTGGGTAGGGTAAGACGGGGTGGAAGAGAGTAACTCGCCCTTGATCCTCCCAGGCTCTCCTTGAAAAGATTTACTCCATCCGCTTCACCACCGCCCCTCCACTTCCTGGAAACCAGCCCAATGTTTCACGCACAGGGGGCTAGTTCCAGAAGCTCCCCCGGGAAACGCCTTGCCCCATCCCGTCTCTCACGCTCAGAGAGCCTCATGTCGAATTTGCTTTCCAGGGCTCAGCCCCAGCTCAGCGCTTCTCCCCGTGTCGGGTAAGTTCGGTGATGCTCATAAGTGAGAAGTCCTTTTGGGTTTGGGGATCCTTTGATGTGAGATGGCTGGAGGAGGGAGCCATGGCACGATTATAAGAAAAGGAGTCCAGATGTAGACAGGCAGGGCATTGGTCTCAGGGTGGCGGCAAGCCTATCCCTACCTTTCACGGTTTCGCTCCTTACAGAGTACAAGAAGAAATTCCGCGAGCACGTGCTACGACAGCATGCTAAGGTGAAGGAGAGGAACGCCCGCTCGGTGAAGATCACCAAGCGCTTCACCAAGCTGCTCATCGCGCCCGGGAGCGGCGCGGTGGAGGATGAGCTGCTGGGGGCATCGGAGGAGCCCGAGCGCGCGAGGCGCTCAGACACCGACACCTTTAATCGGCTTTTCCGGGGCGAGGACGAGGGCCCGCGGCCTCTGACCGTGGTGCTTCAGGGCCCGGCCGGCATAGGCAAAACCATGGCGGCCAAGAAAATTCTCTACGACTGGGCAGCAGGCAAGCTATACCACGGCCAGGTAGACTTCGCCTTCTTCTTGCCTTGCGGCGAGCTACTGGAACGGCCAGGCACGCGCAGCTTGGCGGACCTGATCCTGGACCAGTGTCCGGACCGCACGGCACCGGTGCGGCAGATACTGGCGCAGCCCCAGCGCCTACTTTTTATCCTGGACGGTGCAGACGAGCTGCCTACTTTAGTAGGCTCGGAGACCACTCCCTGCACAGATCCTTTCGAGGTTACAAGTGGCTTGAGAGTGCTGAGCGGGCTGCTGAGCCAGGAGCTGCTACCCTTGGCTCGTTTGCTGGTGACAACACGCACTGTCGCCCCCGGGAGGCTGCAGGGCAGACTGTGCTCGCCACAGTGCGCGGAAGTGCGCGGCTTCTCGGACAAAGACAAGAAAAAGTATTTCTTCAAGTTCTTCCGGGACGAGAGAAAGGCAGAGCGCGCTTATCGCTTCGTGAAAGAGAACGAGACGCTGTTTGCGCTGTGCTTCGTGCCCTTCGTGTGCTGGATCGTGTGCACAGTGCTGCAGCAGCAGCTGGAGCTGGGCCAGGATCTGTCGCGTACCTCCAAGACCACCACATCGGTGTACCTGCTCTTCATCGCCAGCATGCTGAAGTCTGCAGGAGCCAATGGACCCCGGGTTCAGGGAGAGCTGCGCATGCTGTGCTGCCTAGCCCGGGAGGGCATCCTGAAGCATCAAGCACAGTTTTCAGAAAATGACCTGGAGAGGTTGAAGCTTCAGGGCTCCCAAGTTCAGACAATGTTTCTCAGCAAGAAGGAACTGCAGGGCGTGCTAGAAAAGGTGGTCATCTACCAGTTCATTGACCAGAGCTTCCAGGAGTTCTTGGCTGCGCTGTCTTACCTATTGGAGGCTAAGGGAGCTCCAGGGGCCCCCGCAGGAGGTGTGCAAATGCTCCTGAACTCCGACACAGAGCTGCGCGGTTATCTTGCACTCACCACCCGATTCCTCTTTGGACTGCTGAGTGCAGAGAGGATTCGTGACATCGAGCGCTATTTTGGCTGTGTGGTGCCAGAGCGTTTGAAACAAGACACCCTGCAATGGGTACAAGGACAGAGCCACCGCAGGGTGCCACCAGCAGGGGCAGGAAGGAATGCTGAGCTGGGGGACACTGAGGAGCCGGAGGAGGAAGAGGAGGAAGAGGAGGAGGAGGATCTCAACTTTGGACTGGAGCTGTTGTACTGCCTGTACGAGACACAAGAGGATGCTTTTGTGCGCCAGGCTCTTAGCAACCTTCCAGAGATGGTACTGGAGCGAGTTCGGTTCACCCGCATGGACCTTGAGGTTCTGAGCTACTGCATGCAGTGCTGCCCAGCTGGCCAAGCTCTGAGACTGGTGAGCTGTGGGCTGGTGGAGGCGAAGGAGAAAAAAAAGAAGAGCCTGGTGAAGAGGCTGAAGGGGTGAGTGTAGCGGTCAAGGCTGGGCTATGAAGCACGTCCGCACCCCACGACCGACCGGAATGGCAGAGAGGACCTCAGGGCTGCTTTCCCCGCCCTGTGCAAGGCAGCTGTCTCTCATCCTCACCAGGGGGCCACACCACAGCCACTTTCGGTTATCCAGATCCGAGCACAGCCAGCATAGCTCCATGAAGCAGCCTAGCCCCCCTCCTACATACACGTGCGCGTCCTCTGTGTGCTGAGCTTGTACCTGCCGTTCCCTCCACCCCAACACTATTTTCCTATCTGTCTTCAAAGCCTACCCTGGCTCCACCACTTGGGTCCAACTACTGGCCTCATGGCACCCCACCCACCATACTAGATCCTCTCCCCTGCCCATCCTCCACTCGATCCTAACTTCCTACACAAACAGGGCCATTTACTTTTTTTTGGTTTTGTTTTTGGTTTTGGTTTTGGTTTTGGTTTTTTGAGACAGGGTCCCTCTGTATTAGCCTTGGCTGTCCTGGACTCGCTTTGTAGACCAGGCTGGCCTCGAACTCACAGAGATCCGCTTGCCTCTGCCTCTGCCTCCCGAGTGCTGGGATTAAAGTCACCACACCCCGCTCAGGGCCATTTACTTTCTGTGAAGTCAGCTCCTCTCGATACTTGTCCCAAGGCATGCCAAATGTAGAGAGTATTCACCAGGATAATGACAGGACCTGGTTCTAGGGATCCCTAGGCCTACTTTTGGGTCTTGTTCAAATTTGTAGGGGCAGAGGATGCAAGGAATGTAGGATAAGTGGCAGAGACAGCTCTGGAGTCCCAGGACCTTAGGTAGGAAAGATTGGGGGCTTTCTAGAAAGGTCTGGAAAGAGCACTTTGGACATCAACCTCGTTCTTTCTCTCTGCAGTTCTCGGACCACCACGAAACAACCCCCAGTGTCCCTGTTGCGTCCACTCTGTGAGGCCATGACCACCCAACAATGTGGTCTGAGTGTTCTGATGTGAGTCACCATGCTCCCGCATGGAGGGGGTTCAGAGCTGGGTGGCTTGGACAGGGACAGCATTTGCCTTCTAGGGGAGGCCAAGAATATAGGCTGAGAGCCTAACTGACTTCCACAGCTATTAGGTGCTAGCAGGGAAAGACTGGTGCTAGACCCTGTGGGAAACGGAGTGCAGCACAGCCTATGGGTGGGGACAGGAAAAGCAAGGGTGTATTCCTTTTGAAGGAAGCTCCCAGGTGCTGTTGGGGACTGCTGAGCCATCCCTCTGCAGGGAAGTGTTCAGAGAGGCCAGCCTCCTGCCCATGGTTTGGTTTCCTCCCTGTAAGATATCCAGCTGATCCTAACTCAGAGGATCTGTATAAGATTTACCGAGGCTCCCCAGGAAGAGTTCTTAAGCTATGCTAGATTTTCTATGCTGTTAGCCATCACCAGTGAGCAGAGAGGAAGGATGATGGTGGACCAGGTAGTCAGTCATACATCAGCAGAGGATGAGGTGGGAAACTGGCAACCTGAAAATCAAACCAAAGGAGCCAAAAAAAGATAGTCACACGTGGCCCAGGAATTCTACCAGAAAACCAAGGACAGGGCTGGAGAGATGGCTCAGAGGTTAAGGGCACTGACTGCTCTTCCAAAGGTCCTGAGTTCAATTCCTGGCAACCCCACGGTGGCTCACAGCCATCTATAATGTGATGCAATACCCTCTTCTGGTCTGCAGGTGTACATGCAGGCAAAGCACGGTATTCATAATAATAAATAAATAAATCATAAAAAGAAAAAGGAAACCAAGTACACAGAGATGCTCACTTCCATGATTTGTAATAGAAAAACAAAAACCAAAACCCAGGGACAGCAGAGCAGCTCAGGCACTGGGGATGATGGCCCATCAGAACTCGAGGCATGAGTATAAAAAGCTGTAGACCTCTTGAGCAAACATCAAGCTACCAGGAAATGTGTAGTTTGTTCAGCTGGAGGTAGAGAACTGGCCAGGTTTACAGACAAATCTACGTGCTTCTTGATCACAGCTTGTCACACTGCAAACTCCCTGATGCAGTTTGTCGAGACCTCTCTGAGGCCCTGAAAGTAGCTCCTGCCCTGAGGGAGCTGGGCCTCCTCCAGAGCCGGCTTACTGAGGCAGGCTTGCGTTTACTGAGCGAAGGCCTGGCATGGCCCAGGTGCCATGTGCAGACACTCAGGTGAGGCCTGGTTTTGGAGGGATCGGGGTAGGGAATCCCACCTCCAGCAACTCCTGATGTCAGCTCTCTTGACAGGATGCAGCTGCCTAACCTCCAAGAAGCAATCCGGTACTTGGTCTTTGTGCTCCAGCAGAGCCGGGTCCTGACCACCCTGGACCTCAGTGGCTGTCAGCTGCCTGGCCCCGTAGTGGAGAGCCTGTGCTCAGTCTTGAGGCATCCTACATGCTGCCTAAAGACTCTCAGGTAAAGGCAAGGGGAGGCGTGGTACTGAGGACATGGCCTATCAACCCTAGGTTGGAGTAGGTGCCTGTGAGTCCTCTCTGAACCTCACAAGAGATCAAGCTCACACACAGATCTAGGGCCCAGCCTAGCAAGACTCACTTTCTGCAGTCCTATCCAAAGTTCTGGGCCTCAAACAAATATCCACAGGCTATGGAGACAGTCTGGGCCAATGTGCCTAACCTCAAAGACGTTCATCTTTTGTTTGTTTGTTTGTTTGTTTGTTTGTTTTTCGAGACAGGATTTCTCTGTGTTAGCCTCGGCTGTCCTGAACTCACTTTATAGACCAGGCTGGTCTCGAACTCACAGAGATCCGCCTGCCTCTCCCTCCTGAGTGCTGGGATTAAAGGTGTGCATCTCCATGCCTGGTGATGCTCATCTTTTAACAGATTGCAGCCAACTGCCTTCTGGGACTTGTGTCCTTGTTAGAGCCTAGGCAGACAGCGCCAACCACTCCACTCTCACCTCAAGCCCTGGGTTCTTCCCCCAGCTGACTGATCCTTTGTCCCTTCTGTCTTGTGCTTGTGGCTGCAGTCTGACCTCCGTGGAGTTGAGTGAGGTGTCCCTGAGGGAGCTTCGCACTGTGAAGACATTAAAGCCAGATCTGGCCATCGTACATTCAGAACTAGGTGCACATCCTCAGGCTCTGAAAGGATGAGGCAGTGTCATCTGAGGCCCTGGAGGCTGGAACCAGGTGGAGGATACTGAAGCCAAAGTCCTTATGAAGGAGCCCTCCCCATTCAAAAGCAAGAAGATGCCAGCTTCTCCTTCCAGGCAAGTCTTTCAAGCCAAGAAGCCACAGAAGGGCAAGCAAAAGACCCAGGTAGATATAGGTCCTTGGTAGCTCCTGGATAGGCCTGGCACAAGCCCTGCCCTGGACGCTCTAAGGTTAGTCCTCCCCAGCCCCACAACCACGGCTACCTTCCTTTCTGGACCCTCCAATGTGTCCCTTAAAGATAATCCCCAACTATAATAAGAGTATTCAGCAATAGAGCACACTGCTCAACGGTGTCCCTCACCTCTGATCTGGCCCATATCTGTTGTATGGGTGGATACAGCCCCTCCCCCCCTCAGAGTTCCACTCACCTTAGGCAGAAGAAGGTAGGTCCCCATTCCCATCTGGAATTTGGGGCATTGGCTTTTGGAAGGATGCCATCCCTGAAACCTTGGGGCATTAGCCCGGAAGGATCCACTCGCTGCCTCAGAGATGCAGGAAAGGAGCCAGACGAGTGACATTTTCCTGTGGTGATGGGAGCTGGAACCACACAGTGGATGTCTCCAACATAATAAATTTT
Source organism: Acomys minous (assembly GCF_964271855.1). Classification (NCBI taxonomy): domain Eukaryota; kingdom Metazoa; phylum Chordata; class Mammalia; order Rodentia; family Muridae; genus Acomys; species Acomys minous. The sequence continues at coordinate 58,357,495 of NC_140484.1, read as the reverse complement.
CCTCTGGATTCCTTTTCATTGATCTCTCTGTAATGTTTGTCAAGTTATCAAAGTAGGTATTGAGCCAGGCGTAGTGGCACATGCCTTTCATCCCAGCACTCGGGAGGCAGAGGCAGGTGGATCACTGTGAGTTTGAGGCCAGCCTGGTCTACAAAGTGAGTCCAGGACAGCCAAGGCTACACAGAGAAACACTGTCTTGAAAAAACAAAAACAAAAAAACAAAAAAGAACCAAAGTAGGCATTGACATTATCTTTTGCTGGACGTGGTGACCTGAGAAATCCTGTCTCGGGAAAAGAAGTAATAATAATAATAATAATAAACCATGATCTTTCCCATGTGTGTATGATGCACATACAGGGTAAGGTTTAGTACACAGCCTGCCACTAAAGAAATGGGCTTGGCATGCTGGCCTGACCTCAGGAAACCTACAAGAGAAACTTGGCCTTCTGAGCTGGGGCCAGCCATGGATGCCCCAGAACTGAGGCGCCTCTGCCCAGAATGACTGGGCTTGGAGCACTCTGCAGTGAGCCCCTTTACTTCCCAGGGGAAAGTCTCTCCATAATCCCTTTATAAATCCACTCTTTCATGAGCATATACAGGGGGAGGAGGTCCCCTCAGTCACAGTCATAGGGGAAGGGAGTAAGGGGAAAGTGAGAGGGAGGGAGAAATGGGAGGATACAAGGGATGGGATAACAATTGAGGTATAATATGAAGAAATTAATAAAATCTACTAAAATACATAAATAAATAAATCCACTCCTTCATTCCCCAAAACAAAACCTGCAAACCCCTCCTGACTTAGTTATGTTCCCACTGCTGTGATAAAACACCACAACTGGAAGCGACTTACAAAGAGTCCACTTACAGTTCCAGAGGGAAAAGGACCCATCACAGCAACGGGAGCAGAGGCCGAGGATTCACATCTTGAACCACAAGCACAAAGCAAAGAGTGAGCTGGAAATGAACGGGTTTTTAAACTCTCAAAGCCCAACTCCAGGGACATACTTTCTCCAAGAAGACCACACCCCCCCCCCCAAGCCTTCCCAAATAGCGCTACCAATGGGAAGTTAAATATGCAAATATTGTGGTAGTTTGAGTAGGAATGCAACAGAGGCTCATATTTGAAGGTCTAGTTCCCAGCTAGCAAACTCTTTGGGAAGAATTAGAAAGGTGTTGGAGGAGTTATGTCAATGGGGAACCGGGGGGGGGGGGGGGGGGGGCAGTATTGAGGCGTCTAAAGTGCATGCCAGGCCTAGCCTTGCTCTTTTTCTGCCCCCAACTTGCAGATCAAATGTGAGCTCTCAGTTACTGCTTCAGCCCTATGCCTGTCTGCCTGCTGCCACACTACCAACGAACGCCCCAACCTTCCCTCCCCCACCCCCCACAGTCCCCTACCCCCACCTGACCCCAACCCCCAATGATCAAGGACTAACCCTCAGAAACTCCATGCAAGGCCCAATTAAATGTTTTCTTCTGTAGCTGTCTTGGTCATGGTGTCTCCTCACTGCAAGAGAACAGCAGCAACTAAGGCAAACCACCAAGCCCACATGGGATGTTTATGATCAACGTTACCACATGGTTCCAGGATGGGAGCCCTTGATGGGAAAGCGTGGCAGCAACTGGCAGGTACAGCAGCAGGAGCAGGAAGCTGAGAGCTCATGTCTTCAAAGGCAAGCACGAAGCAGAGAGAGAGAGAGCACACTGAAAGCGGAGAAAACATGCAATCTCTCAAAGCCTTCCTCCACATTTTTCCACCAAGGCTGCATCTCCTAAACCTCCCCCGCAAACAACACTACCAACTGGGACCAAGGGTTCAAATGCCTGTGGCCATGGGGACATTTTTTTTTTCCATTCAAACCACAGTGTTCTATTCCCTGGCCCTCATAAGCTCCTGGCCAAATAATGAGAAATACATTTAGTCCAACTTTAAAGGTCCCCGTGGTCCTTCATAGTCTCACCACTGTTTAAAAATACAAAGTTTTGGGGCTAGAGAGATGGGCTCAGAGGTTGAGAGCACTGACTGCTCTTCCAGAGGTCCTGAGTTCAATTCCCAGCAACCACATGGTGGCTCACAACCATCTATAATGTGATTTGATGTCCTCCTCTGGCCTGCAGGTGTACATGCTGGCAGAGCACTGTACATATAATAATAAATAAATAAATCTTTTTTTTTTATATACAGTTTCTTCTAAGACTCAAGGCAATCTCTGCCAGGCGCGGTGGCACACACCTATAATCCCAGCACTTGGGAGGCAGAGGCAGGAGGATCCCTGTGAGTTCGAGGCCAGCCTGGTTTACAAAGCGAGTCCACGACAGTCAAGGCTACACATAGAAATCCTGTCTCGAAAATCAAAAAGAGAAAAAAAAAAAAAAAAAAAGCTCACAACAATCTCTTAATTAGCCTGCTGCAAAATCAAAAAGCAAGTTACAAACCTCCAACATATAACGGCACAAGATATACCTTACTAAACGTGGCAGAGTGAGGAAATACTAAGCCAAAGCAAGACCAACACTTAGCAGGGAAAACAGCGAATCCTGTAGCTCAGTGTTTAGTGTTAAGGAGCTTACATCGCTTTGCTGCCTGCAAGCTACATCTCTCTCTAGTTCCACTCCCTGACTGCAGCTCTCCTTGGCAGATAGCTCACAAATTTGGAGTCTCCAACATCTTGGGGTCTCTCCTGCACCCCAGGCTTCACCCAATGGTCTCTCACTGCCTCCTTACAGGGAATTCCTTGCCACATGCTGCCTGGCCTCAGTGTCTCTCTGGAACTACTGAGTCAGAGGTCGTAGTCCCTGGGACTGCAGAGATGGCTCAACAGTGAGGAACACTTGCTCCTATTCCAAAGATCCCAGGTTCAATTCCCAGCACCCATATGGCATCTCACAACGGCCTGCAACTCCTTTTCCAGAAGATTCAGTGCTCTCTTCTCGACTCTGCAGGCGTGAGGCACTCATATGGTGCACAGACATACTTGCAGGCAAAATATCCATTCATAAGAAATAAAATTTTAAAATAAAAAAAAAAAAGAATTTCGTCCTGTCTGGCATGGTGGCACATGCCTTTAATCCCAGCACTCGGGAAGCAAAGGCAGGTAGATTGCTGTGAGTTCGAGGCCAGCCTGATCTACAAAGAGAACACTACAAAGAGAGCTACAAAGGCCAATGCTACAAAGAGAAACCCTGTATCAAAAAACAAAAACCAAAATAAATAAATAAATAATAATATTTTTTTTTAAGGGCTGGAGAGATGGCTCAGAGGTTAAGAGCACTGGCTGCTCTTCCAAAGGTCCTAAGTTCAATTCCCAACAACCACATGGTGGTTTACAACCATCTGAAATGTGACCAGATGTCCTCTTCTGGCCTACAGGTGTATGTGCAGGCAGAACACTGAATACATAATAATAAATAAATAAATCTTAAAAAAAAGAAAGAAAAACCAAACAACCAAACAAAAAAACAGTTACAGACTCTCTCCCAACAGAGACTGTGGCCACAACATTAGGCTTCCTAGTGTTCCTCTCCAAACTGTACATTTTGTAATTATTTTCAGCTCACTTGATCTTTTTCACCTGCACAAGTGTTATCGATAACAACCAGGCACAGATTCAGTGTTACGTTGTCTCAAAATCTCCTCCACTAGAGAAATTAGCTCATTACTTTGAAATTAAAGCTCAGACAAGGGCAGAAGGCAGCCAGGTTCTTCTCCAAAATATCACACAAATGGCTTCTAGCCCAGTTGGCAATGTTGTTCCCCTCAATAATCTCCTGAGTTGGGCCTCTGCAATCTAAACTGTTCCCAGGACTACTGTCTCCGGGGTCTGACCAGAATGGCTCTGTAAGCTCTACTTATAGCATTCAACCACTTTTCTAGGCCAAAGTTCCAAAGTCGTCCACATTCCAAAACCCAACACGGTCAGGTTCTTTGAAGAAAAACCCCATTCCTGGTACCAACTTCTGTTGCTGTAATTAAAAAAACAAAAACAGGGCACCAGAAAGATGGCTCAGTGCTTAAGGGCACTGCCTGCTCTTCCAGAGGGCCTGAGTTCAATTCCCAACCACATGGTGGCTCACAACCATTTGTAATGTGGTCTGATGCCTTCTTCTGCAGATAAAGTACTCATATACAATAATTAAATACATTTCAAAACCAAACAAAACAAAAACCCAAAAGCAAAAACATGTTCAAAGGCAATTTGAGGAAGACAGTGTTTATTTTTGTTTACAGTTCCAGTGGCATAAGAGTCCATCATGGGACTCTTGGCAGGGAAGCATGGCAGCAATGGGCGGGAACAGGAAGCTGGGAGCAGCAATGGGCGGGAACAGGAAGCTGAGAGCAGCAATGGGCGGGAACAGGAAGCTGAGAGCTCCTATCTTCAAAGCCAAGCATGAAGCAGAGAGGGCAGATTGGAAGTGGCACAGGAATATAATCTCTCACAGCCCACCCCCAGTGACATACTCCTTCCTGCAAGGCCACATCTCCTAAACCTTCCCAAACAGCACCACCAGCTGGAGACCAAGTGTTCAAACACCCGAGTCTATGGGGACACTTCTTTTTTAAGATTTATTTATTACATATACAGTGTTCTGCATGCATGCCAGAAGAGGGCACCAGATCTCATTATAGATGGTTGTGAACCACCATGTGGTTGCTGGGAATTGAACTCAGGACCTCTGGGAAAGCAGTCAGTGCTCTCAACCTCTGAGCCATCTCTCCAGCCCCTGGGGGATACTTCTAACTAAAAACCAACACACCCAGCCATGCCTTTAATCCCAGCACTCAGGGAGGCAGAAGCAGGCAGATCTCTGTGAGTTCAAGACCAGCCTGGTCTACCAAGTGATTCCAGGACAGCCAAGGCTACATAGAGAGACCCTGACTCGAAAGACGAAATAAACACAAAAGAACAACAACAACAACAAAAAATCCACCACCCCTGTCTTCTTGGAGCTGGTGTTCTAGACCTAGAATAGAGACAGACAATAAGTATACAAATGATATTATGAATATCACTCAGTAAATATGATACATTAACATAATATGTAAATGTATATGATTTGTAACCATAGATATATATATGATACATAAAACATGGTAAATACCTATATGATACAGAAACAAAATACAATAAATATACAGGACACAATACACTAAATGTATTGTCTATGAAACAAAAAAAAATAGGTGTGTGATACATCAAGTACATGTGTAATACACAAACAAGATACAGTGTGATACACACACATGATAGATTAACACATAATATAATAAGTATGTGTAGGAAAATTCATAAGACAAGAAAAATAAAGAGGACTCAAGGTCTAGTTTGTATTTTCTGCTTGTTGAGAGTCAAGTCTTTCGACAGGTGTGGTGGCGCACACCTTTAATCCCAGCACTCAGGAGGCAGAGGCAGGTGGATCACTGTGAGTTAGAGGCCAGCCTGGTTTACAAAAGGAGTCCAGGACAGCCAAGGCTAACACAGAGAAACCATGTCTTGAGAAATGAGAGAGAGAGAGAGAGAGAGAGAGGGAGGGAGGGAGAGAGAGAATGTCAAGTCTTTCTTTTTTCTTTTTGTTTTAGTTTTTGTTGTTCTTGTTGTTGTTTTTGAGACAGGGTCTATGTGACCCTGGCTGTCCTGGAATTCACTCTGTAGACCTGGCTGGCCTCAAATTCACAGAGATCCATCTGCCTTTGCCTTCTGAGTGCTGGGACTAAATGTGTGTACCACCATGCCCAGCTAAAGAATCAAGAATTTCAACACAACTGCCCAAATCAACATTACCTACAGACATAGTATTCCTTTTCTTAAGACACCTCAAATAAGATATATACATATATATATTTCCTAGGTCTGGAGACACGGCTCAGTGGTTAAGAACATGGGCCATATGAGGGCTGGGGATTTGAACTCAGATCCTCGTGTTTGCACAGCAAGCATTTTACCTACCAATCCATCTTTTGCACGCTCTCAAGAATTTCATAAACAAGTACAGTGTAATTTCTTTGGGCCAGAATGTTAGTGAGTTTTTTGGGGGGTTTTCTTTTGTTGTTTGTGTTTTCTTTTCTTTTTTAAAGATTGATTTATTTATTATGTATAGTGTTCTGCCTGCATGTAACACCTGCAGGTCAGAAGAGGGCACAAGATCTCATTATACATGGTAGTGAGGCATCGTGTGGTTTGTTGGGAATCGAACTCATGACCTTAACTTCTGAGTCATCTCTCCAGACCCCTTGTGTTTTACATTTTGAGATAGCAATTCTCTGTGTGATTTTGGCCATCCTGGGACTAACTCTGAAGCCCAAGCTGGCCTTGAGCTCACAGAGATCTGCCCATCTCTGCCTCCAAAATGCTGGGATTAAAGATGTGGGTCATGGGCTGGAGAGATGGCTCAGAGGTTAAGAGTGCTGACTACCCTTCCAGAGGTCCTGAGTTCAATTCCCAGAAACCACATGGTAGCTCACAACCATCTGTAATAAGATCTGGTGCCCTCTTCTGGCTATATGCAGGCAGAACATTATATATATAAAATAAATAAATCTTAAGAAAAAAAGAAGAAGAAAGTGTGGGCCACAATTGTTTTGGGTTGGTTTTGGTTCTTTTTTGGTTTTTCGAGACAGGGTTTCTCTGTGTATCCTTGGCTGTCCTGGACTCGCTTTGTAAACCAGGCTGGCCTCCAACTCACAGCAATCCACCTGCCTCTGCCTCCCAAGTGCTGGGATGAAAGACGGGCACCACCATGCCCGGCTGACTTTTGTTTTGTTTTGTTTTGTTTTGTTTTGTTTTGTTTTGTTTTGAAAACAGGGTTTCAGTACGTAGCTCTGACTGTCCTGGAACTCATTCTGTAGACCAGGCTGATCTCAAACTCCCATAGATCCACCTGCCTCTGCTGCCCGAGTGCTGGGGTTAGAGGTCTATGACACTAGCCAGGCTCTTGTTTGTGACTGGAATTTAACTGTGTCAGCATTCATCTCTCATGCATACCTCATAAACCACCTTAAAAACTCATCTACAAAAGGAAATGCTTTGAGAGAATGAGCAAACCAGCTCACATCGGTTTTATGTAACTTTTAAACTTTACTTAATCTTTAACTCCGATTAACTTTGAGCCAGGCTGTTAGTTGTGTCCTCTGAGCAATGTAATTTCAAAAGCTACAAAAATCATACATGGCTATTGCTAGTGTTAACTGAGAATTTGGAGTTCCTGTTCCTGAGTTCCTGGTCTCCTTTAAGCAGACTCGGAAGGGAATTAGAGGACTATTTGGCTAAGAATTTGATAGAAAATCAACAGACAAGTGTGTTAGTCAGGGTTCCTCAGAGGAACAGAATTGATGGAATGAAGTGGGCTAAAAATAATTACAAACTGTACAGTTTGGAGAGAAAAACTAGGAAGACTAATCGTAGCGATTTGTGCTGAAAGAAGCTGTAATTGGTTTTTTGTTTGGTTGGTTTCTCTTTTTGTTTTTCTTTTGTTTTGTTTTTTCAAGACAGGGTTTCTCTACGTAGCCCTGGCTGTCCTGGAACTCACTCTGTAGACCAGGCTGGCCTTGAACTCATAGATTTGTCTGCCTCTGCCTCCCCAGTGCTAGGATTAAAGGTGTGTGCTACCACCACTTGTCTGAGACTGTAATTGCTAAGGAATGTCATTAAAGTTTAACCCCTTTTGGGGGGTTATTTTACTTTATGTGTATGAGTATTTTGTCTGCATATGTGTCTGTGTGCCACTTTCATGCCTGGCACCTGCCAGCGACAGAAGAGGGCCTTGAATCCTCTGGAACTGGAGCTACAGATGGTTGTGAGTCGTCATCATGTGGTTCTTGGAACTGAACTTATGTCCTCTGCCAGAATGCTATGATGGACCCTTAACCACTGTGCCACAGTCCCAGCTTTTGTGTTTCTTAGTCTCATTCATAAAAGAATCTAGGGCTGGAGAGATGGCTCAGTGGTTAAGAGCACTGACTGCTCTTCCAGAGGTCGTGAGTTCAATTCCCAGCAACACCATGGTGGCTCACAGCCATCTATAATGTGATCTGATGCCTTCCTCTGGCCTGCAGGTGTACATGCAAGCAGAGCACTGTATACATAATAATAAATTAATTAATTAAAAAATAAAATAAAAATAAAAGAATCTAAAGGCCGGGCATGGTGGTGCACCAAGAAACCCTGTCTCTAAATGAATAAGTAAATAAATAAATCTAAGAATAGATCCAAATGGAAGCTCAAGAACAATTTTATTAGAATTTGAAAAAAAAAAAAAAAACCCAGGTCAGGTCAGCTGCAAACCTCAGCTGCCCTCCAGAAGACATCTCAAAGGATTCATTGCCCCAGGCTATCTCTTGGGACAGCAGAGAGAATGGAGCTGCAGGGAGGTATATCTCTCCAGGCTTATGAGGGAAATTGCACCTGAGAGGAAAGGAGCCTGTGAGCTGGGGTGAGGGGCTTTGAAGTATATAACAGGTACTTTGTGAGTAAGGTCCTAGAGGGTAGCATAGCCCATGGTATGCCAGTAGCTACCACAAGCATAGGTTAATGGAAGAGTCATGTGTCCTTTTTGACCAAGTAAGGAGTCCTTTTAGCAAGCAGGAGCTATCTTTTCTATCCCCTGAGGTAAGGCTGGCTTTTGTCTAAAAGCCAGACTTTGGGAAAGGAATGTCTCGGGACCTGAGAGAAGGAAGACATTGCAGAAAGCCACAGCTCGTCCAAAAGTAGAGAGTAAGTGATGAATGCAGCCCCAGCGGATACCTCTATAGCGTAACCCCTGCACCTGAGGGTCAGGAAATGGCAAGGAACAGCCGCAGGGGTGGGGCTTGAAGGAGGCAGCCGACCAAGGCCACGGGCTGTGAAACTGTGCCTTCTAGCTGTGGCAGAGAAGCTACAGCCATCAAATCTCAACAACAAGCTGCCTAAAGACCTGTGGCATCCAAATGTGGGTAGGGGAAGCCAGTGGGCCCCCTCTCCTGCATGAAGCACTACAAACAATTAACTACTGCTGAGAGAGAAAATTAGTTGTCCTCAGGGATAAGCCTCTGTTTGACCTGAGGGGGGGAAACAATTTCATGAGCATCTGATTGAAGCAAGCTGAATTTAGAACAGGCTGTCCCAAAGTCAGGATTTCAGAGAGCAGCTTCTGAGATTCCTTTTATGGGGAAAGGTTAGGTTGATAGAAAACAGCTACGGAAGCTGGGCATGGTGATAAAGTGCCTTTAATTCCAGGCAGAGGCAGGCGGATAGCTGTAAATTCGAGGCCAGCCTAGTCTAGAAAAGAGTCCTGGACGGCCAAGGTTACAGAGAGAAACCCTATCTCAAAAAACCTAAGAGAAAAAACAAAAAGAAAGAAAGAAAACAGCTGTTGAGATAATTGACTATAGAAGGGGGGGGCCAATAAAAATAAGTGCAAAGCCAGGTGTGGTGGCGCACACCTTTAATCCCAGCACTCGGGAGGCAGAGGCAGCCAGATCACTGTGAGTTCGAGGCCAGCCTGGTCTACAAAGTGAGTCCAGGACAGTCAAGGCAACACAGAAAAACACTGTCTGGAAAAACCAAAATAATAATAACAACAACAACAATAATAATTATAATTATAACAATAGCAAGAAAACATCATGTGGACCCTTTTACCAAGGTATCTGGGAAGACATTTTCCTAAGGCAAAAAGACAAGCATCACAGGTTCAAGGAGTTTAGCCAGGCAAAGAGATGGGCACACACCATGAGGTCACAAGTTCAGGGTAGACTGAAAAACATGGTTTGCAAACAGAAACTTATTCTTGTAAGGTATGGAGACGTAGTCACAATGTGGCTCCTCAACATCAGTGTGGCTCCTGTTATGGTTTCACACCTCTTACTGGTGTTCCTAAACCCAGTGGTCAGCCTTAGAAATATATACTCGGAGACAACACTGAACAGACTCTCGGGTTGTATTTATATATTTATTCATTTATATGTATATGTAACAACATGGTTAAAGAAAAGGCTCAGGGCCAGGCGGAGGTGGCACACACCTTTAATTCCAGCACTCGGGAGGCAGAGGCAGGCAGATCGCTGTGAGTTTGAGGCCAGCCTGGTCTACAAAGTGAGTCCAGGACAGCCAAGGTTACACAGAGAAACCCTGTCTCAAAAAACCAAAAGAAAAAGAAAATCCAAGGCGGGCAGAGAGTATGTAGGGTGCGGTGAGGTGCAATCCTCTGGGTACACTGGTGTGTGACCTAACCCTCCCTGCTTGCTGGCTGCTGCCCTGGGTGGATACTGGAAACAGCAGTAGGAGTCTCTATTGTGGGTGCAGGAGGCGTGGGTTTGACATTGACTGTTGGTGGCAGAGGGCTGTTGTTGGCACTGAGACAAGATAAGCAGGGCTTTACTGTGAGCAGCTGGACAGCAGAAACAGATCCTGGAGCAGAGGGAGCCCCGTTCTGACTGGACTGGCCCACAAATACCGAGTCTGAGTCAGACCAAGAAACAAACGAGAGACAGGGACAAGATAGGCCCAGGTCTAGCCAGGAAGGTAGGCAGAAGGGGATCAGTGGGGTGGGGTCCCCAGAAAAGGGAAGGACTGCCCAAGAGGACTGGCCAATGTTCTTCCTAAGTGACCAAACTGTAGAGACAGATCTCAGGCCCATCCCACCCTTGCATACATCTTAGTGGCAAAGCTCAACTAATCTCCGTCCCAGCAGGATTTGGCACCTGCACTTGGGGCAGAGACCAAGATAGTTTCCCGGGTTCCGCCTAGACTCAGCCCCGCCCACTTGCCACGCGGCGAGGCCGCTTCTTCCTTCCGCCAGGGGCAGCTCGCACCAACAGAGCCTACTTACACCAGACCCCCCACCCACCCATCCCACCCCCGCACTGCCAGGACCTGGGCTGCGGTGAGTCGCAAAAACTGCCTGTGCCGTCTCTCCAAACCCGCCTTCACCCTCTTCCACCAAGTTCTCTGAACTTTCTTGTCTCTCGTCCTGTCCCACACCCCGCGATCCTCCTCTCCAGCCCCTCCCGCGCCCTCACACCCGCTTCCTCTTTCCATTTCCCGAGCAAGTCCACCCTTCCCCAGCTACGCGCCCCCCATCCCCCACCCCACCCCCCCAACCATCGTCCTCCACCGCATCCGGTCCCTCCTCTCCCATCCAGACGCCTCTCCTTGCTGTCCCCCTCCACATCTGCTGGCTCCTGTGCCCCAACGTCCGGCCTCAGCCTCCCTGAGGATTTGGGGCCAGCGCTGAACTCCGTTCCCAACCCTCAACTCTTGCTACTTTGGGAAGATGGGTCAGAACCTGTTGAGAGGGAGGCCTGCAGCGCGGGCTGAGGGAACTGGTTTACAGATTCAGTTGCGTTCCTGGCTGTCCTCTTAAGGGTCTTCTTGGCGTAACCCCTCGGTGGGTGCTTTATAAATATTGCTACCCAGCTAGCCCCTCACTGTCTATAAGGATAGGCCAAGTTTGAGGGTTTATTGTCAGTCTGCAGAGGGAAGTCCAGGCCACGCGGACTGAGACAGCGTTCCATGGACACCTCCGAAGACGACCCCACCATATTCAGTACCCACTGTCTGCCCAGTGACCCCAGGCTCTGGGCCACTGTGACCAACTCATACCTAGGTACACGTGTCTATCATGACACCATACATGTAAACGGTGTGTACAACGGAGCTAAAGGGGACGCTCACCGGGCAATTCTGCCCAGCCCCCTCAATGTCCGTCTGGAAGCCCCTGCAGGAACAGAACGGCCGACAGAGACCTTTACCCTGGACACCAACACAGGTTAGCTGCCACCAGTCCGGGACAAGCTACTGCTCTGGGCGACAGGGACTCCTCACATGAAGTCTCACAAGGGAAAGGAGCCACAAAAGCTAGTATGTAACTCAGGCCTGTGATCTTAGCGCTGGGAAGGTTGGGGCAGAAAGATGGAGATTTGAAACTCAGCCTCCAGTACACAGCAAGACGCATCTCAAAAAAAATAACTAAACCAATGGCCTTTAATTTAAGGAAGTAAAAAAACGGCATAAAAAAAAAACTGCCTCCCGAGATGAGGCCTCTGTGGTCTGTCTTGCTTTCTTTTCATCTGGGTGGACCCACTACACAGTGGGGAGCAACAGCTTGAGGTCTGAGGGACCTCACTCCCAGGAAGGCTGTGGTATTGGGAGTCCACAGCTCTGAGTGTGTCTTGCTTCTTCAGGATAACTGAGCCTCCCAACCCTCCCTAGGTTCCTTCCTGCACACCTTGGAAGACCCCAGCTTCCGGGCTTCCCAGCGCATCTATGCTCACCGTATGTTACCCCATGTACTGGCCTTCAGCGTGTCCATTACACGCTTGACCCCAGGGAACAAGCCCATCACAGTGATGCTCCGGGCAGCCTTCTCCCCAGAAAGCCCAGACCTGGACCTGCATGTGGGGCCTGACTTCCAGGGAGTCCGGTAAGGAATACACCGGGTAAATCTATGTAGCCCAGAGAGGGCATCCTTTGTGAGACCCAGCTATGTTCTTGCAGGTACCTGTATGGCCACACACTCACCCCTGAGCAGCCAGGAGAGCCCCAGCAGGAAGTACACATGCTGTGGACGCCGGTTCCCTCAGCCTTGACCCTTGGGGAGGACGAGAAAGACAGGACCTGGGACTTTCTGACTGTGGTGGGTGGCAGGCAGGCTGAGGCCCAGGCCTGCTTTGCTGAGGCCCTGCAGCTGCAGACCAGGGGTGTTCTACATACGGTCCACGCAGATGCCTGGGCCCAGCTCTGGGCAAGCTGTGGCCTGGATGTGGCTGGACCCCCAGCCCTACGCCAGGCCCTCCGTGGCTCTCTTTACTATCTGCTCAGTGAGCTTCCCCAGCCTGGAACGCAAGGATTCATCAGCCACGGCCTTAGCCCCGGAGGCCTCTCCAATGGGAGTCAGGAGGAATGCTACTGGGGCCATGTCTTCTGGGATCAGGTACATCCTGTACCGGTGATACAGAGAGAGCTGTGTGTAAATGTTACGGCCATTGCCTTTGAACTCTCTGAGATCAAGACTAAACAGGAGGGCTATAGATAGGACTTCCTGGAAGAGATAGCTTCTCAGAAGGGTGTGTGAGAGTTTGGTAGAAAAGAGTGATGCAGGTTAGAGCAACAGACGGTGCAAAGGATGTGCCACATCCGAAGGCAGAGAAGGGGCTGGAAAGTTTTGTTGCTGCCAGGAGTAGCTGAGTGAAGGGAAGCAAGTGCTGGAGAGGTCAAGGTTGTAGCCTCAGGGTGGGGAAGTATTGAGGCTCAAGGCCACTCCCATGTCTGACACCTTGTGACGTCTGCTCGGTGGCCCATTTGACAGATGAAACCAAAGGAAGCTGAGGTCAGGCAGCCAGAGAGCTTAGAGCAAGCTCTTCCTAGTGGCCTGATGCAAACTGGACGTCACAAGCTTCTTATTCTGACTGGACTGAGGGCCAGAACTCTGGGCTGTCTAGGCTGGAGAGATAGCATTGGAGTGGGCAGGCGGGGAGGGGGAGGGTGGGGGCCTAGGTAGGTCTGGGTGAGCATGATGAGGCCTGCAGGGAGAGGCAAAGGGACTGCCAGAGGGGAGGGAAGGAGGGGGGAAGCCCCCGCTTGCCTGCTTTGCTGTCTGTTGGCTGGAAGCGTTGGTGGAGTGCAATATGGACAGTAAGGAAGAGTAAGGGAGGAAGAAGGTGTAGACAAATGTTTAGCCCCGTTAACGGTCCATCCTCTCAGGATCTCTGGATGTTCCCAAATATTGTGATGTTCCACCCAGAGGCTGCCAGGGCCATCCTGGAGTACCGGGTCCGCACGCTGGGAGGGGCCCTGAAGAACGCCCAGAACTTGGGCTACCAGGTAATGGGGCCTGGGTACCACCTCCCACCACTCCCATAGGCCTCTGCCCCAGGGTCTTCCCAGTGCCTTCCAGTGGCCACCAGAGCCCAATACCTCCTGTTTCCTTTCCTCCACAAATGGTCACCCCTCTAGCATGGCGGGGGGGCTGCCTCCCTCCCCCAGATCAAGACCTGACCATTTCATCCTCTTCCCTCACAGGGAGCCAAGTTTGCTTGGGAGAGTGCAAGCACTGGCCTGGAGGTCTGCCCTGAGGACATTTACGGGGCCCAGGAGATCCACATCAACGGGGCCGTGGTGTTGGCCTTCCAACTGTATTACTACTGCACTCAGGTGAGGCGCCATGATAGCCCACGTGCACCCGTGCGCCTCTTGAGCCCACATTTCACCTTATGACCCTAGGGAATCGTGTGGAAAGGGGCTTTGAAAGCCAGGCATTGCTTT